>NC_142343.1:29158182-30524432 GCF_054954075.1 Amborella trichopoda
GTGTGATTTAGTTAGGTTTGATGAAGAACGAGTAGTTTTGAATATTCAATTGGAATTATCTTTTTATTTTTTTGATCAATAATGTACGACTTATCACTTATTCATATGTAAAATGCAAGATGTACAAGCAAAGATATAAGATTACATAAATGAAGTGACCAACAGAGAGGGAGTATGGACTCCTCATTTGGCAAGAACATCATCATCTTCATTTCAAAGACATAATATTCAATTGGAATTATCATTCCAAAGTGATCTCATATTTGATGAAGGTCATATATTTGATGAAAAGCAAGATGAAAGTAATATCATCTTTGATGAAAATCCTATATTTGATGAAGAGCAAGATCAAAGGAAAGAAATTATCATTGAGGCAGCAAAGATATCTAATTTTCTTATCAATGGAAAGATGGAGTTGACTTGATCCTAGAGGAGATCAAGCGTTTGGAAATATTTAATGAAAAAAAAGATGCATATGTGGTGTTCCCTAAGGTTATATTTGAGCTATTTGAGCAGGTTTATGTGGCCGAAAAATCAATATGACCCTATCCTCGAGGCCTTATCATTTTCAATGCCAAATTGTTATGTTTTGATTGGTTCATAGATCTTAGGATCGTGTTTGCAATATTCGGATGTCTCACGATCACGTTTACAACATTCAGGTCGAAGAAGGTTGCAGGGTTAATACAGATTTCATCTTATCGCATTTTAAAACTCGAGGTCGCAAGGTTGCAAGGTTAATACAGATTTCATCTTATCGCATTTTAAAACTCGAGGTCACATTTTCTCCATCTAGTGTTTACAATATTCGGAAAAACTCGAGGTCGCAAAGTTGTAGGGTTAATACAGATTTCATCTTATTGCATTTTTAAAACTCGATGTTGTATTTTCTCCAACTAGTGTTTGCAATATTCAGGTGTCTCAGGATTGAGTTTACAACATTCAGGTCAAAAAAGGTTGTAGGGCTAGTACTGATTCATCTTCTCACATTTTAAAACTCGAGGTCTAGTTTTCTCCAACTATCTCATCGCATTTTAAAACTCGATGTCGAGTTTTCTCCTACAAGTGTTTGCAATATTCGAGTGTCTCAGGATCAAGTTTACAACATTCAGGTCCAAGAAGGTTGCGGGCTTAATACAAATTCTATCTTATCGCATTTTAGATTTCAAGGTCGAGTTTTCTCCAACCAAGGAGAATGATGCAAATCAAGAATGGGTCGATTAAAGATTTTTTCTTTTTTTTTTTATTTTTATTTTTAAAAGATAGGGGTGTTTTTTTTTTTTTTAGGATCACTTTTTAGAAATAGGATTAATATGAGTTTGTTTAGTTTAGTAGACAAATCCTTTTTTTACTTTGGGGCAGGATACTCTTCGTAGTTAGCCTTCATATTCAAATCAGAGGGGTTTCTTAACATCTGGGTGGCTATCTTCTTCACAACAATCTGGTTTCTATGGGAAGAACGAAACAGAAGAATCTTTCGAACTAATGCATCAAAAAGAGAGCAAGTTGTCATTCGGATTACTTCACATGTAAAGGGCATTGCAGAAGTTAAGAAATGGGCCTTTCATCTATCAGAAAATGTGGTTATTCTCAACCTATAGATTAAGTGGCGTCAACTGAAGCCAAAATGCATGATCCCAATCGCATGGTCAATTCCAAAAGCTCGTTGTAATAAGTTGAACATTGATGGTGTGGCCTAGCACAACCCTGGTTTGGCAAGTGGCGATGGGGTCAAAAGAAATTGCAATGGTGGATTTGTGTCAACATTTGCTAAACACTTTGGTTTTGCATCCAATAATTTTGCAGAATTCCAGGCTCCAAACACTTTGGTTTTGTGTCCAATAATTTTACAGAATTCTAGGATCTAGAAGAAGGCATTATTTTAGCTATTCAAAAGGGCTGCTTCCCGATACAGATAGAAAGTGACTCATCTCTACTAGTAGATGCTATTAAAAATCAACATCATGCCCCTTGGAGATTACAAACAATAGTTGACAATTGTCGTATAAGGTTATAACGTGGTCTATTGCTCATGTTTTCATGAAGTGAATATGGTAGCCGATGCCCTTGCTAAGAGATGATCAGTTTATATAGGAGCCACTATTTGACGTAGTCGTCCACGTGACTTTCTCTCTTTTTTTACTACATGATTTGGCGCAACTGCCCTATTATAGGGTTGTATAATAATGTGTTATCCATTTTCTATTAATGAAAAATCAGATTGGGGGCCTTCTTCCCCACTGACTTACCCAAAAAAATATCCTTTTTTTAAATGTTTCTTTATTTTACGAAGTCCTTTTTTTTTAAAAGGTCCATTTCTTGTTTTTAGTCTATTTCTATTGATAAGTTTTTGGATGATGAAGCAAATCGGTTTCTTTTTTAGTAAATATGGTTACGTGAAATTTTGTTGGTTAATAAGTTCCTTTCTATTTTGGATAAAGAAATGGACAACGTAAGGTTGGATAAGGGTTTCGTTGGTAGGGAGATTAAAAAAAGAGACAATATGTAAATATCTATTTTAGTTTCCGTTATTATCAAAATATCGAATACTTTCTGTCAATACTAATATGCCCGTTTTTTGGACTTCATAACAATTTTTAAAAAAAAAACGAAACTACCCATTTTCAATATTTCAACAACCAAAATCAGGCCAATTTTGGTTTTTGAAGAATCGAAAATTTAAAATTTTCGGTTCTTCAAGAACCAATTTTTTTTTCTCATTGATGGTTTCTCTCTCCTCTTCTTGCCCCTGTTTTTTCTTCTCTGTTTGAAGAGGTTTTTCTGTGCTCGCATGATTTATGAGCTATTTCTTTTGAAAACAAAATTATTTACTTCAAATTTGAGACTTTTAGAGAAACTGAAAGATTTTGGTGGGATTCTTTTTACTTTGTTTCTCTATTCATCCTTTGTAGTTGTGGGTTTTCTTGCTGAGTGATTCTTTCGCTACCAATCAAGTTCTAAAGGGATGGTAATGGGTTTTACAGAGAGACCATGAATTACTGAACTTAAGAAACTAAAGATACTTAAGAAACTAAAGATATGTTTTGAGCTGAGAGAGAGGGAGCAAACAAGGGTTTGTGCAAAGAGAGGGAGCAGAGGAGAGTAGAAAATTGCAGAGGAGAGAGAGAGAGAGAACATCATAAATGTTGGGCATGATGAGAGAGAGATGAGAGCATAAAATTTGGGTGTGATGAGCAGAGGAGAGTCAAACTTTTAAAGTTGCTGAAATCTCTCGTTATCTGATCATGGTGTAGAGGGACAGACCTTGCCATTAAAATATTACTTGAGAGGGGAATCGGCGAATCCTTTCAACCAAATACAGATAAGAATCTCGATCACCTGATACAAACTCTCCAATTTCAGGAATGACTAAAAATGAGTAGAGTTCATATCTGTGATGTAGCAAAAAGCAAGGGAAGTTTAAAATACACAAAGAGAAAAAAATCCCCGTGTAAAGCAGAGAGAGAGATGGATAGAGAATACTTAGAGTACTCACAAGAGAGAAAAATCGGTTCTGAAGAACCTAAAATTTTAAATTTTCGATTCTTCAACAATCGAAAATTTTAAATTTTTGATTTTTCAAAAACCGAAATTGATGTGATTTCGATTTTTGAAAAACCGAAAATGGGTAGTTTCGTCTTTTTTTAAAAAAAATTGTTATGAAATCTAAAAAACAGACATATCGGTAATAACATAAAGTATTCAGTATTTTGGTAATAACAGAAACTAAAATAGATATTTACATAATTTTCCCTTTACAAAAAAGCAACTTGTAGGCCGTTATAAAGGGTTAGACGTACATGTATGAAGATTGAATTTTATGAAATAAAGAAGGAAAAATTATAAAGACCCCAAATTCAACTTTCTAGACATCCTAGCCCCCAAAATTTTTTGTATCCCACTCTAAACCTCAATACTATTTTATATATATATATTTACCCCCAAATCAAAAAGTCAATAATTTAGAGCAAAAAAGCTATTACTTTCTCTCTTCTCCCTCTTTTGGAGTCAAGGGACTCGCTCTCTACCCACACTCTCTCATCCAAAGTAAAACCCATATCCTCTCATTCTCTCTCTAAAAACCCATATTCTCCCTCTCTCTCTCTCTCTCATTCTCTAATAATGCGGTCCGACACATAGGGTGCTGAACCGAAATTTTTTGTGGTCTAGCACAAAAACGTGCCAGACCGCAAAAAACAATTCAGTCCAGCATTTAACTCAAATCTACCCGGTCTGGCACACTAGATGCCGGACCACATTACAAGCCATGTTACCAGAACTTAATGCGGTCCAGCACACTAGGAGCCAGACCGAAATTTTTTTGCGGTCTAGCACTTTTTTGTGCCGAACAACCGAAAAAATATTTGGTGGACCGCATTGCCACGATTGAGAGAGAGAAAGAGAGAGAATGGATTTTTACTTTGGGGGAGAGAGAGATAGTCTGTGTTGGTAGAGAGAGAGAGAGAGAGTCGTGTGACTCCAAATAAAGGAGATTAGAGAATGTAAGGGCATTCATAACCTAAACCCATTTACTTTTTTATTTGGGGGGTAAATATAAGGAAAAATAGCATGATACAAAAAGTTTAGGGGGTTACGATGTCTTAAAAAGTTTAATTTGGGGGTATATATAATTTTCCCAATAAAAAAAGTATTTCTTGTAAAGAGAGACCCTTTGTGGGTGTTATTTTCTTCCCTCTTATGCTGATGGGCATGTAGTGGTTGACTTGGATTGACGCCTTTTGTGCTTTCTTCTTATGATTTACTACATGATTTTTATTTCTCTCTCTTAAACATGGTTATTTTTACTGATGTTGTTTTCCGGTAATTTTAATCTGTGTCACGTGAATTGTAATTGTGAGAGTTTTCTCCAACCAGGGAATAATGATGTAGATGAAAATCCGGTTGCTACAAAAGTTTAATTTTATTTTTAGAGATTAGATAGACTTTTTTTTTTGGGGTATTTTGGTCAATTTTTTTATGTAAACTATTTTTTATATATTTTTCAAATATTTCCCTATTTTTGATGAATAGACGCTCCAAATTTTAAGTCATTCTGATTTGTAGAAAAAAATAAAAAATAAAAACACTACCGAACAATCGTGACCGCGCAATGAACTTTAGACGGTGATGGGGGTAGGCGAAATCACTATTCATTTTCGCCTTATATATATATATATATATATATATATATATATATATATATATATATATATATATATATATATATATATATATATATATATATATATATAAAGAGAGAGAGAGAGAGAGAGGAAGCCACTACGCGATGCCTATAGGTGAAAATGAACAGTGTTTTCGCCCATATGCTCTTGAAAAAAGAATTAGGCTCAGCGCTGTCCGATTTTCTTGGCCAGCATGGATTAAAAGACTGCAACAGACCTACTATGTCAGTTGCGGGAGAGGAACAGACATAGTAGGTTCATTGCTGTAAAAAAACACGCGAAAACTGCCACGGACCACGTGTCGTCCGTTGTAGCTCCGTTCAATAACCACCACAGACATAGCATGTCCGTGGCAAGGTGAAATATTGTTTAAACTCTAGGCCCGACATACTATGATAACGTTAATAAGTAGGATGCTATTTTTGAGAACTCATACCATGCCAACACTCTATATTGGGAGCTTCATGATCAGGAGAGTGATGTAGTTTCTCATGGTTGGGAGAATGATCTAGTTCCTCATAGTCGAAAGTGTGATTTAGTTAGGTTTGATGAAGAACGAGTAGTTTTGAATATTCAATTGGAATTATCTTTTTATTTTTTTGATCAATAATGTACGACTTATCACTTATTCATATGTAAAATGCAAGATGTACAAGCAAAGATATAAGATTACATAAATGAAGTGACCAACAGAGAGGGAGTATGGACTCCTCATTTGGCAAGAACATCATCATCTTCATTTCAAAGACATAATATTCAATTGGAATTATCATTCCAAAGTGATCTCATATTTGATGAAGGTCATATATTTGATGAAAAGCAAGATGAAAGTAATATCATCTTTGATGAAAATCCTATATTTGATGAAGAGCAAGATCAAAGGAAAGAAATTATCATTGAGGCAGCAAAGATATCTAATTTTCTTATCAATGGAAAGATGGAGTTGACTTGATCCTAGAGGAGATCAAGCGTTTGGAAATATTTAATGAAAAAAAAGATGCATATGTGGTGTTCCCTAAGGTTATATTTGAGCTATTTGAGCAGGTTTATGTGGCCGAAAAATCAATATGACCCTATCCTCGAGGCCTTATCATTTTCAATGCCAAATTGTTATGTTTTGATTGGTTCATAGATCTTAGGATCGTGTTTGCAATATTCGGATGTCTCACGATCACGTTTACAACATTCAGGTCGAAGAAGGTTGCAGGGTTAATACAGATTTCATCTTATCGCATTTTAAAACTCGAGGTCGCAAGGTTGCAAGGTTAATACAGATTTCATCTTATCGCATTTTAAAACTCGAGGTCACATTTTCTCCATCTAGTGTTTACAATATTCGGAAAAACTCGAGGTCGCAAAGTTGTAGGGTTAATACAGATTTCATCTTATTGCATTTTTAAAACTCGATGTTGTATTTTCTCCAACTAGTGTTTGCAATATTCAGGTGTCTCAGGATTGAGTTTACAACATTCAGGTCAAAAAAGGTTGTAGGGCTAGTACTGATTCATCTTCTCACATTTTAAAACTCGAGGTCTAGTTTTCTCCAACTATCTCATCGCATTTTAAAACTCGATGTCGAGTTTTCTCCTACAAGTGTTTGCAATATTCGAGTGTCTCAGGATCAAGTTTACAACATTCAGGTCCAAGAAGGTTGCGGGCTTAATACAAATTCTATCTTATCGCATTTTAGATTTCAAGGTCGAGTTTTCTCCAACCAAGGAGAATGATGCAAATCAAGAATGGGTCGATTAAAGATTTTTTCTTTTTTTTTTTATTTTTATTTTTAAAAGATAGGGGTGTTTTTTTTTTTTTTAGGATCACTTTTTAGAAATAGGATTAATATGAGTTTGTTTAGTTTAGTAGACAAATCCTTTTTTTACTTTGGGGCAGGATACTCTTCGTAGTTAGCCTTCATATTCAAATCAGAGGGGTTTCTTAACATCTGGGTGGCTATCTTCTTCACAACAATCTGGTTTCTATGGGAAGAACGAAACAGAAGAATCTTTCGAACTAATGCATCAAAAAGAGAGCAAGTTGTCATTCGGATTACTTCACATGTAAAGGGCATTGCAGAAGTTAAGAAATGGGCCTTTCATCTATCAGAAAATGTGGTTATTCTCAACCTATAGATTAAGTGGCGTCAACTGAAGCCAAAATGCATGATCCCAATCGCATGGTCAATTCCAAAAGCTCGTTGTAATAAGTTGAACATTGATGGTGTGGCCTAGCACAACCCTGGTTTGGCAAGTGGCGATGGGGTCAAAAGAAATTGCAATGGTGGATTTGTGTCAACATTTGCTAAACACTTTGGTTTTGCATCCAATAATTTTGCAGAATTCCAGGCTCCAAACACTTTGGTTTTGTGTCCAATAATTTTACAGAATTCTAGGATCTAGAAGAAGGCATTATTTTAGCTATTCAAAAGGGCTGCTTCCCGATACAGATAGAAAGTGACTCATCTCTACTAGTAGATGCTATTAAAAATCAACATCATGCCCCTTGGAGATTACAAACAATAGTTGACAATTGTCGTATAAGGTTATAACGTGGTCTATTGCTCATGTTTTCATGAAGTGAATATGGTAGCCGATGCCCTTGCTAAGAGATGATCAGTTTATATAGGAGCCACTATTTGACGTAGTCGTCCACGTGACTTTCTCTCTTTTTTTACTACATGATTTGGCGCAACTGCCCTATTATAGGGTTGTATAATAATGTGTTATCCATTTTCTATTAATGAAAAATCAGATTGGGGGCCTTCTTCCCCACTGACTTACCCAAAAAAATATCCTTTTTTTAAATGTTTCTTTATTTTACGAAGTCCTTTTTTTTTAAAAGGTCCATTTCTTGTTTTTAGTCTATTTCTATTGATAAGTTTTTGGATGATGAAGCAAATCGGTTTCTTTTTTAGTAAATATGGTTACGTGAAATTTTGTTGGTTAATAAGTTCCTTTCTATTTTGGATAAAGAAATGGACAACGTAAGGTTGGATAAGGGTTTCGTTGGTAGGGAGATTAAAAAAAGAGACAATATGTAAATATCTATTTTAGTTTCCGTTATTATCAAAATATCGAATACTTTCTGTCAATACTAATATGCCCGTTTTTTGGACTTCATAACAATTTTTAAAAAAAAAACGAAACTACCCATTTTCAATATTTCAACAACCAAAATCAGGCCAATTTTGGTTTTTGAAGAATCGAAAATTTAAAATTTTCGGTTCTTCAAGAACCAATTTTTTTTTCTCATTGATGGTTTCTCTCTCCTCTTCTTGCCCCTGTTTTTTCTTCTCTGTTTGAAGAGGTTTTTCTGTGCTCGCATGATTTATGAGCTATTTCTTTTGAAAACAAAATTATTTACTTCAAATTTGAGACTTTTAGAGAAACTGAAAGATTTTGTTGGGATTCTTTTTACTTTGTTTCTCTATTCATCCTTTGTAGTTGTGGGTTTTCTTGCTGAGTGATTCTTTCGCTACCAATCAAGTTCTAAAGGGATGGTAATGGGTTTTACAGAGAGACCATGAATTACTGAACTTAAGAAACTAAAGATACTTAAGAAACTAAAGATATGTTTTGAGCTGAGAGAGAGGGAGCAAACAAGGGTTTGTGCAAAGAGAGGGAGCAGAGGAGAGTAGAAAATTGCAGAGGAGAGAGAGAGAGAGAACATCATAAATGTTGGGCATGATGAGAGAGAGATGAGAGCATAAAATTTGGGTGTGATGAGCAGAGGAGAGTCAAACTTTTAAAGTTGCTGAAATCTCTCGTTATCTGATCATGGTGTAGAGGGACAGACCTTGCCATTAAAATATTACTTGAGAGGGGAATCGGCGAATCCTTTCAACCAAATACAGATAAGAATCTCGATCACCTGATACAAACTCTCCAATTTCAGGAATGACTAAAAATGAGTAGAGTTCATATCTGTGATGTAGCAAAAAGCAAGGGAAGTTTAAAATACACAAAGAGAAAAAAATCCCCGTGTAAAGCAGAGAGAGAGATGGATAGAGAATACTTAGAGTACTCACAAGAGAGAAAAATCGGTTCTGAAGAACCTAAAATTTTAAATTTTCGATTCTTCAACAATCGAAAATTTTAAATTTTTGATTTTTCAAAAACCGAAATTGATGTGATTTCGATTTTTGAAAAACCGAAAATGGGTAGTTTCGTCTTTTTTTAAAAAAAATTGTTATGAAATCTAAAAAACAGACATATCGGTAATAACATAAAGTATTCAGTATTTTGGTAATAACAGAAACTAAAATAGATATTTACATAATTTTCCCTTTACAAAAAAGCAACTTGTAGGCCGTTATAAAGGGTTAGACGTACATGTATGAAGATTGAATTTTATGAAATAAAGAAGGGAAAATTATAAAGACCCCAAATTCAACTTTCTAGACATCCTAGCCCCCAAAATTTTTTGTATCCCACTCTAAACCTCAATACTATTTTATATATATATATTTACCCCCAAATCAAAAAGTCAATAATTTAGAGCAAAAAAGCTATTACTTTCTCTCTTCTCCCTCTTTTGGAGTCAAGGGACTCGCTCTCTACCCACACTCTCTCGTCCAAAGTAAAACCCATATCCTCTCATTCTCTCTCTAAAAACCCATATTCTCCCTCTCTCTCTCTCTCTCATTCTCTAATAATGCGGTCCGACACATAGGGTGCTGAACCGAAATTTTTTGTGGTCTAGCACAAAAACGTGCCAGACCGCAAAAAACAATTCAGTCCAGCATTTAACTCAAATCTACCCGGTCTGGCACACTAGATGCCGGACCACATTACAAGCCATGTTACCAGAACTTAATGCGGTCCAGCACACTAGGAGCCAGACCGAAATTTTTTTGCGGTCTAGCACTTTTTTGTGCCGAACAACCGAAAAAATATTTGGTGGACCGCATTGCCACGATTGAGAGAGAGAAAGAGAGAGAATGGATTTTTACTTTGGGGGAGAGAGAGATAGTCTGTGTTGGTAGAGAGAGAGAGAGAGAGTCGTGTGACTCCAAATAAAGGAGATTAGAGAATGTAAGGGCATTCATAACCTAAACCCATTTACTTTTTTATTTGGGGGGTAAATATAAGGAAAAATAGCATGATACAAAAAGTTTAGGGGGTTACGATGTCTTAAAAAGTTTAATTTGGGGGTATATATAATTTTCCCAATAAAAAAAGTATTTCTTGTAAAGAGAGACCCTTTGTGGGTGTTATTTTCTTCCCTCTTATGCTGATGGGCATGTAGTGGTTGACTTGGATTGACGCCTTTTGTGCTTTCTTCTTATGATTTACTACATGATTTTTATTTCTCTCTCTTAAACATGGTTATTTTTACTGATGTTGTTTTCCGGTAATTTTAATCTGTGTCACGTGAATTGTAATTGTGAGAGTTTTCTCCAACCAGGGAATAATGATGTAGATGAAAATCCGGTTGCTACAAAAGTTTAATTTTATTTTTAGAGATTGGATAGGCTTTTTATTTTATTTATTAAGATTAATTATTAAAAATAATATTTTTAGGTTAGTTTGTTTAAATCTATTTTTTAGTTATTTTTTTTGGAGGCATTGATTTTAGATAAATTTGCTTGGCTTATATTTAGCTTTATACTCACCATAAAGGGGAGGTTACCATTTTTTATCATCTAGTAGGGACTTATTTTAGGTGGTACGTGGACTTGATTTATCTTAAGGATTTGAAATATTGATTTTAATAGTATGCATTATCTTATTTAGAAAGTTGGATAAAGGATAATTGGATGAGGAATATGGCTAACACTAGTAATGGACTTTTGTTAGTTATCTTCTTTTTCAGCAGTTATCTTTATGTTTGTGTAAACAAACTCCTTTAAAAGAAACACGTGAATTGTAATTGAGGGAGATCTTGGATTAATGAAAACTAACTTAATCTTTATAGATCGCGTAGAGAGAGAGAGATTGGCCCCATGTTGTTGGTGTTTTTTTTCTCTTTTGCTTATGGGCCCGTGCCAGAATACTCGGATCTAGATGTTTATTCTTTCTGCTTGTAATTCCCTTCTCTGTTTTTATTTATCTCTGTAAAACATAGTTATTTTTGCCAGGTGGTATTCACCGATAAATTTTATATTGCGTCAAATTTCCACAGAATTGTTAATATGCTTAATGTTTAAGAGAGAAGACATCTATGGTATGGTTGGACTTGTCCATGGTAGAGAGAAGGAAAAAATAATTCATCTATGATATGGATTTCCAATTGGGGAAAAAGTTGACTAGATGGAATCTTATACAAAATAAGAAAGATAGCTCCTATTTTGGTTCCTCATTGAACATTCTTATAACAAAGGGTTAAGAGAGACAAAAAGAAAAACCTTTTCATCTCAAAAAGAGCTTCTCTCTACAGCAAAGCCCTTTTCTCTTCCCTTAGTTTTCTCTCTTTAGAAACCCTAAAATAAGAAATCTATATTGGTGATTCAAAAGCTCTCATGCCTTCCCTCAAAGGATCAAGATTTTCCTTCTCTCAAAGGATCAGGATTTGCATTGTATAAATTATACTTTTAGTTTTTTATAAGTGAAGGCTGCCTTGATGTTGCAGGCATCAAATTCTTAACCTGGAGAAACCCACACATGAAAATAAAGGGAAAATCGCATCAACAACAAGAGGAAAATCGATTCCAGAGAAAGGCATTTAATCTCCATCCAATCTATGTTTTTGGTGTTTCTGCTTAGGATTTGCCTTATGAATCCGTTATTGGTATCAAAGTTGACCTGTGGAGAGACTACAAACCTGAGTTGTCTAAGACAATTTCAGCAAGATCTTGGGATTCTTTAGTAGGAAACATGTGTTGTACCAATGCAATTTTGTAGAGAAAAGTAATCATACCCTAATGCACATAATGATGTCCATGATTGCAAAAGCAAGTATGTGTATAAGCTCTTGAGAGATGCTTTGTTGATTGCTCTATGCATCTTGAATAGGGTGTTTAAGAGTTGTGTTTAACAACCCCTTATGAAATTATGGACCAGTAAGAAACCCCACCTAAGTCATTTTTTTTGTCATTGTGTATCAGTTTGTTTATGAAAATTCAGTGGACAATTAGCTAAATTATAAGTCTATATTATAGAAAATCAATAGATGTTTTGAAAATCTAAGGGGTATGTCCTAGGGCACGAGTTTGAAGAGGGCGAACAAAGAGTAGTTGAAGAACAAAGACTAGTTGAATACACATGATGTGAATTTCATTAGTCTTGGATGACTCTATATATCTGTGTGAGATAGTTGAAATTTCAAATAGAGAAAGGTAAGGAGATTCCTCCGCTAGAGAACAATAGTGAGAGTATTTCCCATAGTTGTTGGGTTTTTGTAGCCATTAAAGGTTTTATGAAAGCATGTAATCAATATTTTGATATATTGGAACATAAACTCTTTGGGAGTATGGTCCTATGGACCGAGTTAGGCAAATGTTATTTGATGATACTCGGACTAGGCTTTAGATGCTAGGTCAGTCGAGTTGGAAAACTCTTAATTACCTGATAATAGAGCACAACCGATGAGAGTTAGCAGGGTTATCCCTTGATAAGGTCAAAGTTACATCGGGTAAAAAGTCAAAGAACTGTGTGACCCTTGTGTGTGATAGTAGGCCTTATAGAGATGAAGGTCAAAGCCTCATCTTTGAATTATCATACAACATGTATGTATGACAGCCGTATTGATAAGCAAAATTACCATTGAGGGTGATGCATATATAAGTGTGAGAGATGACCCATATTCATTATACAGTTGCGGTTGTACTAGGTCTGTAAGACCTTATACTTGTTTCTGGGGGAGAATCTGTGATCTATAGACTGAGATTGTGTATCCTCACCTATTGGTGAACTTTCGTAGCCTAAACATGAACCCTTGCAATGGTCTATAGGTCATAAGAACTATTGAGTCAGTATGACAAAGTGAGCGTGAATTATAGTCCACATTAGAAAATGGAGTGCTTTAGCAATTTCATGATTCCTTGACCAAGTTGGATTCGATTCTCATCAAAATTATTTAGAATTAATTATTTTGATATTAAATAATTTTTAGATTGATTATATGAATTTTTAAAAGTTACTGGATATTTTATTTCCACAAAATGAATTCATCAATTGAGTGATATTGAATTTTCGGTATTTTAAATATCCAGAGAGAAAAATAAATTAATATATATTTTTAAAAAATCATAATAATATTTTTATAACTCATTTATTACATGGGGAGCCTACCATGATAAGGATGTGTGTAGGCCTATATGGGGGACCCATAAGTGGCATGCCCCACATAGTGGGTTACTTTGTTATTTTCAAGCCTTGTAAATAAACAAATAGAACATTTTGGAAAGTTTCAGATTCAAGATGGTTTGAATATTCAAAGAAGGAAAACGTTTATATAGAGCTGATGCTTTAAACAATCAAATTAGAGCCCACCTCAAAAAATTTACTAGAAGAGGTTGTTTTGATGCCCAAATATCCTCAAATTGATCATCTAGGCATTAAGATGTATGTACATAAGGAAAAAAATGGATTTCAAGCTTTGGAAATAGTGCATTTTGTAATGTATTTTGGGACCGTCAATTTTTAAGATTTTTAAGTTTTCATAGATCTGCTGGATCTATACTATTTTTGGAACTTTAAATTTTATAATTAAATATAAAAATGTATTTTAAGGCTATCACAAAGATTTCTAGTATTGAAAACACATTTCTCCATTTCTCGACACTATTTAAAAGTGTGTTTTACTTTGATTTTTTAGCGCCTCGATTCTATACAAACCACACTCCTTCAAAGAAAGCATGTGTAAGAGATTTATTCAAGAGATAGGAAAGTATGACACATTTTCATATTTTTATTATTTGATGGGATTATGTTTAGGAAGATGAAGGATAATGTTTTAGCACTTTCTTTTGAATCATGATGGCTGACCTAAACATTGTATGGTTCAGATATCTCACCCCACATGTTTCCTCAATAGTTTAGATCTAATTTCCGTAAGAATGACAAACCCTAACCCTTGGAAAGATCTATAAATAGAAGTTCTCTACAAATCTCTATACCTCTAATCTCTCTCTCTCCCCCCCCACCCCCCTCCTCCCCCCGGTGACACACCACTCTCTCTCTTCTCTCTCTCAACTCTCTTCTCTCTCCAATAGAAATCAGTAAGAAAATAGGGGGCACACCCCACCTAGATCTAACAGAATCTGAGATATGATCATTGATCCCATGCGTCATAGGAGGAAGAGAACCAAAGTGAAGCGTGCAAAGTCTAGTTGAGGTAATCTTCTAGAATTGTTCTCTATGGTATGCAACATTATGTTTTCTTGTTGCTAAAGCAGTATGTGGTTTTTGCTTATTGAATAAATGTTTTAATTAGTGGCATGAAGTGAGAATCTATTTTGGTTGTTTATTTGATTTATTTTGAGTTTATTTAGTTGTAATTAGACCATTGTAAGTATTTTATTAAGTCTATTTTGAGTTTATTTAATTGTAAGTGTTCTAGTCGATATTAAAGAGAATAATTAAAACAACCTATACCGTGCTAGTTCACCTTGTCCAACTTTCAATAGCAGTCAACGACAGTAGAAGCAAAGCACCATTAATTCCTAAAAATCACAGGAAAGTATATGTTAGAATTTCACATTGATATTTTGATATTAAAGGCGAAGGTCTGACATGTACTCCTTTGATAAGTATGAATCAGGTTCATATCAAGAAGCATTAAGATCTTCTATTGCTTGCAATCAATAGATTGAGAAATTAATTGCAAGGAGAATAATCGTGTTGGGAACTCATAAATCTTCCTCCAAGTAAACAATCTATCTAGAATAAGTTAGTCTTGAGAATTAAGAAAAAGGCTGATAAAACTAAAGATAAGTACATAGACTGATTTGTGTCGAATGGGTTCTCCAATTTTAGGGTGTGTACTGTGATGAGGCATTCTCTCTAGTGGTGAAAATCCTAGACACCCAGTTTGAAATTCACTTTTTCCTTGACTTCCTAGATCCCAAGGTATATAGCAAATGACTCATAATCCCAAGGTAGATAGCAAATGACTCATAAACTACGGAAAAAAAAAAAAAAAAAAAGCTTTAGAATAACCCATTTCACCCCTGGGGACCATCTAGTTCAATAAACCATAATCCATAGTAAAATATATTCAGCCTCAGCTATAATCCATCAAAATATTCCCAAATATTCCATAAATAGCATAAATGCCATGTTTAGGAAACCTACTTAAACCAAAAACGGAAAGTTTTACAGTGACTTGGAATCAAGATATTTTGGAAACCATTAAACCACGTGATTTTGATAAAAAATAGCAAGTAAATAACTTCATAATCAAAATCCTAAGAAAATCTACAAAAATTAGATCTGATTAGTTATATGCGCCACATAGTGCTGCACAAGAAGGGGAAGCCAGTGTCGTAAGGTGCGGTTCAGCCGTGTGTCACCTTGAAATTGGTCTAGATAATTGCCTTCTAATTTTTTAGTACATTTTGACTATAAAATGAGAGCCGAAGAGTCCTTAATTCTCTGCAGAGCCATAACCAAACCTTTTCATCCAAATCAAATCCATTCATCTCAATAATTTAATTCCTAGTTCCCTTTCATATTCAAGACCTTTAAGTTTGAGAATGGCATTCTTCTAAGGGATTAAGGGAATTCAATCTGCATTGATCAAAGCTCCGCCCAATGGTTAGTAAGTAATTTATTTTACTTTATTTATTAATTTATTTATTTCATATTTTATAATTTTTTGGCATTTTATCTTTAAAGAAGTTTTGTTTTAGCTTTTCTCTTGATTTCAAGGAGATTCACTACTAGCGTTGACGACGATCCATAGAAGGTTCAATCTTCTTATGAGATATGATCATTTTTGGATCAGAAATCAACCACGCCCCATATCCCTTTAATTAACTAATTTTAGAGTGAATTTATACATGATCATCAAGCCTTCATTTGTTGTAAGAAATTTGGCACCACCATTGGGTTGGTTGAGTTGTCAATCACATCAAAATCCTCTATGGAAAGTCCCTATTTCGATATTCAAAGACATTCCAGAGCCCTTCAGACAACTCGAAAAGCATCCCGGCTCGTTCAAGATCCTCCCAGGGTCTGAACGTGATTTGTGGCACATAATGTGGTACAATAAAGGCTATTTTTATGCCATTATTTGCGACATAGAAAGCACAGGGCTCCTGAACCTCTCTATGGTGTGTTCCTTGCTAGTGGCATGATCTGCCATGCCATTTTTACCCAACTACCTCTGATTCTCTCTATTATGATCTAATTTCCTAACCTAGATTTTCATTCTTAAAATCACTTCTTAACATACATTTTTTATTAGTGAAAATTACTTATTTTTCACACTGATTTGCACTAGACGGAGTGCTAGTTTCTACACAATTACTGAGGTGATTCTTGAAAATAACATTTCAAGTTTCGAAAACCCCCCAAAACCAGCGATAAAGTCATGAGGGTCACTTAGCTCCTAAAAGACAAGGCGGTTGGGACTAGCTAGCTTTAAGGTGAGTAACCCTCAGTAATCCTCAGCCCTAAGAGCTCCCCACAATAATAAGATTGATGCTCTCTCTTAAGCAGAAAGCTCAAACATGCATGGGTACCTATTAAGACCTAATTGCATTTCAAAATCTTCTTAGTCAGGAATAATCCTTGACCCAGCCAACATACAAAAAGTTATAGAAAAATAATTTCAAATCAGTTTCTATTGGTGCGATTAATATTAGTTGATTAACACAATTAGGTTAGGATGTCTCGTAGTCGAGTTCTCAAGGTGAGGCTGACCTAGAGTCGACCGCTTCATCCAAACCTAGTTGTACTTTTCAAACAATTGTATATCATCATCATCAATAAAATTTTATTATCATCATCATCAATAAAACTTGTATATCAAAAAAAAAATTTAAATATGGATGTCTAACGTATAGGTTTGCCATTTTGTGATCAAATTTGTAAAAAGAACAAAAAAAAATATATGGGCTACTACATTTAAAGTTTTAAAAACTTGAGGGGGTACCAGGTTTTGGTTATCCAAAGGGGCTAATAGGGATGGAAATTTCGGGGTAGAGGTCATTTTTTCAATTTTGTAATTAGATATGAAAATACATTTTGAGATAATCCTAAGAATATTTTACATCAAAATTATATGTTATGACCAAATTTGAAGGTGCGTCTTAATTGGATTGTTTAAGGTTGTAAAAACCAAACCCACATTTTTTCCATAATCAAATACAAAAGTTCAAAAACAAAAAAAAACAAAAAAGCAAGTAGAAGTAAGGTAGAAGAGAGAGAAGGAGAGAGGTTGTGGAGAAAGATAAGAGAGAGATTGACATCGTAGAGGGGGAGAGAGAGACACTATATCTAGAGAGATAATACATGAGAGGGAGGGAGATACAGAGAGGGAAAACGTTTCAACTTTATGCTGTATAAGTAAGTTGTACTTAAAAAACCCATTATAGAAGGTTGTTTTCATGTTGAAAAACCCTCAAATCAATCATCGCGACCTCGAGATTCCAAAAAAAGAAAAAAATCGATTTTTAGTCCTAAAAATAATTATTTTCTTAACATATTATTTGGAGTGCTTATTTTTTAAATTTTTATTAATTTGTTTGATCGTCACTATTTATAAAGCTTTAAATTTTATATTCAGGAGCAATAATAGATTTTCGTACCATCACAGAGATTTATAGCGTCGAAACTGTATTTTCGACATAGTTTTGTGATGCACCTTACTTTTATACTATAGGGTTGACACCTTATACACTATTGAGAAAGGAAAAGACAAGGGAAGAGAGAGAAACTAAAGAGATATGGAAAGATGGGAAAGGATAAAGGAAGAGAGAGATAGAAATTTGGTAGAGTAACCGAGAGATCCTATTTTTAGACAGAGAGAATACTCTTACACGCGGGATAATCTTACACGCGGGCGCTATTTGAATGAAGTCGTCCGATTCAGATCGGACGGATGATAATGGTTACACGGTCATAGATTGACCAGCGAGGATCGAGTGTTCTCTTTCATGTCTCTCTCAAATCTTTCTCATCTTCTTTCGAGCATCTCTCTGCAATCTCTCTCGTCTTCTTTCTCTCTTTCAAGCATAATTCCCTCTCTAGATTCTCTCTCATCTTCTTTCTCTCTTCCGAGAGTGGCTGTGAAAAGCGGGAAAGCCCTAGGGCCTCAAGACTAAGGCCAATCTTTGGCTCAGTTTATTCCCTTTCTCACTGAGGGCCTTTGCAGGAGGTGCGCGGAGATTTTGCCTGATCTTATTCGTCAGTTGGCTTCTGGTGAGTGCTTCTTTTGTTGAATTAGGGTTTGCTTTCTTTACATGCTGAGAAAATGGGTTTGCTTCCTTTGGTTGATGTTTTTAGGGTTTGTGTTACTGGGTTGGGTTTTGTTTCTATCCTTTCTATGAGATTTGGCTCGTTTTTTGCTTTGAATTATGCGGTTAGGGCTTTATTGGGCTTTCTTTAGAGGAGAATTGTTGCTTTTTCACCGTAGGCCTAATTGTATTTGTTTCAGTGTAGATTTTTTTTTTTCTTAGATCATTGTAATCAGATTCAATTAATTGGAATTGGGTACTTGGGTTATTTGTTTAAAAAGGGAATTGGGAATTGTTTTTTGTTTCTACTGATATACTTAGGGTTTTGCACTGTTTCATGTTTTTGTATTAGGGTAATTTGGTTATTGGTTCGGGTAAGTGAATCGGAAATTGGGTTTTTTTTTTACGGATATATAGTATTTTGAATAGTACTCATGAGTAGTACTTGTGAATAATAATACTCATGAAATAGATAAAAAAAATATAAAACCCTAAAATTTCCAAAAATACTAAAAAATGCTAGAAATTAAAGTATAATTTCCCCCCCATCATTTTTGCCTTTATTTTTTCTCGTATGTTTAAAAAGCAACTGTCGAGCTATAAATTCTTGTTTTTTTAAAACAAAAACATTGAGTGCTAAGACATTCTTTTAGGGACTACCAGATCAATATTTGAGCTTTAACAATGAGTTTTTAGCCTTTGGATTTCTAAAATGTGAATTATGATAGTTTTATCTGGATGCATATCATGGTAACTGGAGTTTTTGTCTTGATATCAGTTCTGTCCAAGTTATGGTTTATGAATATTTTGCAGAGTTCATCCATTGAGTGAAGGATTTAGTATTTACAATCCATTTTCCTTATGATGAAGTTGGTTCAATTTCTATTAGGAGTGGGGCAAATAAAATGTTGGTAACATTGTTCTTATCAGGCAGTAGGTCTCGTAAGAATTTTATTCATAAAGAAGTTGATTCCCTATTGAAAGAGCACTACTGCGTTTTGTCCAAAGTTTTATGTTCGATAAAGATTCTTTGACACAATAATTTGTTGGGTTTTGATGTGATAAGACACATCGCAAAAGTTAAATAATTGCCAGGTTCATATTTTCTTTAACATGAAGCTTCATGTGCTCTATTCTCTATTTACCTATCTATAATTAAAAGTTATGCTCGCCTTCAATCCTTACTTTCAGATTATGCCTAGGTAGGAGCACTATCTGTAGTCTATAAAAAGTAATCTCACTTGTGTGTGGGTACCTTAGTTTGTGATCTTATGGGGTGTTTTTTCTGGATAATTGATTGTTCTTTATATTTTAATGGTCCTTCACAATTTTTTTCATAGTCTTCTGATGTTTATCTGCTGTTTTGGTTAATTGATTCCTTTCTTTATATTTTATAGGGGAACTGGATCAAGATTCATTATCAAATGGACATTTTTGTGAGGATCAGTGGTACTTAGTTGCAGCTTCTTCAAGTTTGACTTTGTCGGATAGGAGCTCCAATAGCCAGTCAAATGGGAACTTTAAGAAATCATACAAAAGCTCAATCAACACATCTGCTTCGAGGGTTCCTACACGCTCAGGAGAAGCCTCTCTCTCCTCCTTAGAAGGTAGCAACTATAGGGAGCATCGGGTGCTCATTGGCGAGAAAGGGGAGATAGAAGTGGGCAGGTTTCCCAGACAAAGGAATTTGATGAAAGCTCAACCAACACATCTGGTTCTAGGGTTCCTACGCGTTCAGGAGAAACCTCTCTCTCCTCGTTAGAAGGTAGCAGCTATAGGGACCGTCGGGTCTCTCATGGGCGAGACATGAGGGATAGAAGTGGGCAGTTTTCCCAGACAAAGGAATTTGATGAATCACTCTGAAGATCAAAAGAAGAATCATTGATGAGAGATGAGAGAGAGTGGATTCGTTTTACGCAAGTGGTGAGGAACAAGGACTATGTATCCTTGGAAAGGATCGAGGGGAAACTGGTTAACATTGTCAAGGGACTTGAGCTGCACACTTGTGTTTTCAGCGCTACTGAACAGAAAACCATTGTTGTGTTTACAGCCTTCAAGAGATGGGGAGGAAAAATGAACTAAGGGGTATGCCTCTTTCTTACTCTCTATGGTTTTGATGTTTTTGTGTGGCAGCATAGAGTTGTATGATATATGATATGTGTAGTTCCTGGTGTTGAGTTATGTTTATCTATGTCTTTTTAATGTGTCTGAAAAAAATAACATCCTCATATTGTACATAGACCGTCTAGTTTTTGGATGGTTAGGTTTATGTGTTTAAGAACTCAAAATCCTTTCTTTGTATTTCTTTCTTCTTTTTTTTCATCTGATGATTCTTTGGGAGGTCCCAAAATTTCAGATTGAAAAATCCTCCTGAGTAGATCATTTTCCCAAGAGAACTATGTGGGCTCTTATTGTTTTATCCTGTCTCAATGAACTATGCCTTGTTTGCACTTGCTGCATACCAATGAACACATCCCTTCACATTAAGCATTGTTACTTATGGGCAAAAAGGGAGAATATATGATTCCAATTTTTAGGACTTCATGTTGTATTTTCTGTGCTATTTTACAGTGTATCTACTGGGTAAATTGCTTTTCTTCATTTTATTGTGTGTGCCTGCATGGAGCATATGAGAATACAATAAGTCACCCCTCGTTCATATCACCCATCATGCTGTTCATTCTAGTGCTTTGTCACCCCTTGCCCTAAGTCTCATTGGGAAACAACAATATTACGTGCAAATAGGAGTACAAAAAGTAAATTCTTCTAGAAGATATTTTTGCACATACTTAAATGAATGGGATTCTAGTGATTATTTGTTCATGCCTCGTTTTTTAAATCCAGGTTCCCCTTAACTTTCCAATAAATATCCCAACCACCCAGTCATTCCGTAATGCTCTTGTTCTTATCTCCCCCACCCCCCACCTATGTTTCCTTGCTTCCCATTTGTCACCACACTAGTTGCTCATAGTTTCCTCATTTGGAAGACTTGTGGAAGAGACAGATGTTTTAGGTTGATTTTTATAATCATATTCTCATAGGAATCCTAGGAATCCCATGGCATCTTACTGGCACAGTGTTTTTAAGACTTGCTGAGTTTGACTCGGACTTGGGTGAGTCACTTGGACCTGGCAGGATGTCATGTTCATATGAAATTATTGGGGACTGGTCAAGTCTCAGCAGACCTTGCGAGTCTTATTCGGACTTTGCAGAGTAACTGGACCCTACCTGGTTTAAGGGCCATATCCACATTTAGAAATGGAGGTGCTCTGGCACTGTATTTTTCTGCCTTTCCCATGTTTTTTTGGCACCTGAAAACAGGTGTGATGCCAATTAACTGGGCATCTAAATCCTCTGGACAAATTGTACATTCAGCATTTGTACTATCATTTGAAATCTGGAGTGTTTTGGCATATTCGCTTTGGGAAGCTGGCAAGAAATTGATGATTCATGTTACAAAAGATATATGGTTATTGTTGGGCATTTGTGATGGTTATCTCCACTATATGCATAATTTTGTTCTTCTAAAGGTTGATTTGGCAATAAGATTCATTTACTTCTATAACTGAGATGTTTTTTTCTGATTCACTTCTACAACTTATATTTATCTCATTAGCTTAGATCTATCAAGGATTTTAGATCTATCAAGGATATTATTGTCCAAATTTTCTTTATATTGTATTCTGGTTTCATATCCCAGAGAGTCAGTGCTATATTTCATGCTAATGCCCTGTGGAAAAACTCTGCAAGCAAAGAGAAATAAGTTTCATATAATACTACATTTAATGTACTCAAGTCAGATTTTTGGAATTTCATGTATGTGGCTTTTGGAAATTTTACTTTCTTGTTTTTTCTCCTAAATGGCATTGATTAATTTTTAGTGTTATTAATGGCTTGGCACGGTGGCCATGGTTTGTATGATATGTACTAAGCCATTTAATTTTTTTTTTTTTCAGAGCGAACTTATTCAGAACCACAGAAATGGATGCGTGGGAAGGGGTGTGTGACTATGCAATTTGGTTGCTGCTACAATTATGCAGTGGTAAATATAGAGAATACTATATTTTAGAGAATAATCTTTTCACGAGTTAATGTTCTTCTAAATGTAATTAAGAGAATACTACACATTAGAAACTTTGACATCAGATGAATCTTCTTTGAGCAGGATAAGAATGGGAACCCACCAGGGATCATTCGTAACGAGGAAGTGGACCCCATTCCTCCCCTCTTCAAAACAATGGTCACGTGGCATGTCCTTCCTACGGATTGTATTCCCAACAGCTGCATCGTTAACATCTACGATGAAGGAGATTGTATACCACCCCATATTGACCACCATGACTTTGTCCTCCCTTTTTGCACGGTGTCATTCCTCAGTGAATGCAACATAGTTTTTGGTGCTAACCTGAAAATCGTGGGACCAGGAGATTTTGCTGGTTCATTTTCGATCCCTTTGCCTGTCGGGTATGCTTACTCTCTGTTGCATTTCTTTGGAAACAATGTTGTGTGTCCTTTTTCATCTTTATTATAAGTTTTTTGTTAATTGATTGGGTAGAAATCAAGAGTTTGCCCCCCCCTGGCTTGTTGCCCAACAGTGAATGTTTTGCTCAGTAGGGGTGTAAAGAAATGAGAACTAGTTTTTATTTCGGTATAGGTGATGTTACGTGGCAGTTTTTTTCTTTTTGGTGTGTAAAATATTTTTTCCTTGACACTCAAGCTATTTGTTAGTTATGCAACTGATTATTTCTGTTCAAGATCAATATTGATTTTCTGTTATTTATGTAACTGATTATTTCTGTTCCTCATACAGATCAGTGCTAATCTTGAATGGCAACAGTGCTGATGTGGCCAAGCACTCTATTCCGGGTTCCGGCAAAGAGGTAATTTATGTCAATTCTAGTTATGTGTTTTGCATCTAAAAGTTCCTCTAAAATTGCAGAAATAGGCCTTTAATGTAAATAGAAACGCACTTTTGTCCTTTATTTTATTTTATTTTTTTTCTCATTCAGCAAACTGTATATAGCATCAAAACTCTAACCCCCAAATTTTGATTTTGCAGGATCTCAATAACTTTCAGAAAGATGGATCCCCGGAAGATCCCCCGCAATTTTTTGTCTGATCCGGACCTTTGCAATATATACCCACTTCATTAGTGGTTACACATTGTCTTATGTATCATTATTTTATTGTAACCTAAGCTGACTGGGTTTTGGCCATATCTTTGCCAAAGGAGTTGAAAAGGTTGGAACTTGATTGTGAAGAGGAGGGACATTGGGAAAAATTGACACCATTCTAAATAGAAAAGGCAAAAAAAAGGTTTTGATGGACCGGGGCATAGGTATTGTAATAGTAACAAAGAAAGTGCTCACCATTAGCCACAATGACGGAAAATAATTAGCGGCATTAGGAAATTGTTTTATTTCCACTAGTCATGCATTATAGAGTTGGGTGGGATGTGACTCTAGAAATGAGCTCCTGAGATCTGATTAAGCTTGTGGATGATAGAGGAGCCAAGGTTTTCTTTAAAGGGCGGAGAAAGTGTTGTGGTCCCTATATTGAGAAGGGGTTTTCTTGTTTTCCAGAAGCTGGCTTCCATTGTATATTTGTCTTAATGAATTGTGACTGGTGATTTTTTCTGTGTGGTATGAGAAGAGGCGTACTGTCTGCCACTGACTCTCATCTCATGAGGTCTCCACGGGTCTTTCAAGCGAGATGAAACTGGAAGGTTTCTTAGATCTCATTGGACAAAAGGGGGATTATCCGGTGCATGGAATGGATGAATGACTGCTGCTTAGGCATCATGAGCAGAGTACGGATGCAGGTCGTTGGTGAGAAAACATACTTTCGGAAGGGCATATGTTTGGGCTACGCTACATTAAAAGAAGAACCCTCTATGCTAAGCATGGTGGCTTCTGAAGTTACAGGGGCAGATGTGGTGGAAGAGAGGGGCTGCAAGGTATTTGAATCCCTTGCTTCAGAAGGGCATCAAAGGACGATGAAATAGAGGCATATCAAAAGCTATAACATGAGCTCCACTGATTATTTTCTTGCAATAAAAAGATGGACTGATTTGGATTCCATTAGTAAAGGTGCCTTTTGTGGTGATATTCATGTATAGAGCTTATTGGCATCATGGACAGAGGAGATTCTATCACATACAATGTGGTCCACCCATGCCCTCTAAAAACAAAGGCCCTTCGATGACTCGTTGTGTTAAACAAAATCTTGACTGTGGACAATCTAAGAAAGAAAGGGATGCTGAATTTCAAACGCTTCAAGGAAGCAATGGGATTAGTATGTTTAAGTCATCTTTTTTGCCTGGATCCTTTGCAACAATTACTTGGTCTTTTGCATTAAGTCTATGTTATTTCAAATGGGTATCGGCGGCCTCGGTGGAGTCCCTCTTGAGTCACTGGTCCTCTCCACCTGTGTTAAAAGTGAAACTTATTGTATGGAGACCGAATTTTTTTGTGATTGTGTGGCTTATATGGCTTGAAAGGAACAACATGATGTTTAGGATCAAAATGGGATCAAAACGAGGAGCTGGACAACATAACTTATATGCCATAGGGATTTTAAAACAAATTGGAAGAAGATTTGCAGAACATATTTTGGTACGTCCCCTGAGGGTGACTGTCACACCCCAAGAATTTACAATACTATTATTCCTGAGATGTGAGGGACAAAACATATATACATCTATTGATAGGACAAATTTACAGTGGCGAGGTCTTACATAGTAAATAAAGAAAGCTAGCACAACAACAGTATCTTCCAAGGTTGATCTTGACTAGCACTCAAAATGAATCCGTAGTTATCCTGAAAAAATGTTTACCATAGTTTGATGAGTTTGGTTACTCAGTAAGTGATCATCATAATCTTAAAAATAATCATGATTGAAAGATATCAATATTTTCCAAAATGAGATTTATTAACAAAAATGCATCAACAGTTTCACTTTCAATAAATGCATAATTAAGTATAATCTTAGTAATTGAAATGCTTATAACACTTTTAACGGCAGTACATAATTCAAAGGATTTCACAAAATACCCTACTGACGTCCCAAGTAGGTCACTTATATACCCCATCAGCGTCCTAATGGGTCCACTTAATCCCTATCGGCGTCCCAGATAGGTCCACTTAATCCCTATCGGCGTCCCAGATAGGTCCACTTAATCCTTGCAGTTTCATTTATACTTCACCGGTGTACCGGATGAGTCCACTTAATCCCTACCGGCGTCCCAGATAGGTCCACTTATACTTCACCGGCGAAACGGATGAGTCCACTTGCATACTTAAATTATTTCTAAATCTCTTTAAACATTCGAAAGCAGCAATATCATGTACTCAACATATCACTGAAACCATTAATATGAATTTCACCTAAACCATTAATAACAGTCACTCTCTATAATATTTCAAAAATAACCAATCAAATATTTTGGGCTCAAATTTAGAAAGGTAGCAGTTTGTAAAGGCATTCTAGCATAATTGCCAATTTAATATGTATAGAAAAACTCTTATAAAAATTCAAGAATACAGAATTATCACAATTTATGGAATATCAATTCACAAATAAACATTTCACAACAATACTATAATCAATTGCAAAAATGTCAATTTTTAAATAATAAGGCAGCCATTTGCACATGAATTTTACAATGTCTAAATATTCAAAACAGTAGAAAGAAATATCACAATTTTACTAAAAGCATAAATATCACATTTATTTCTAACAATAGACAAGAAAAATAAATAAATTTATTTTTCTAATTTACAGCATTCAAAATTTCTAACATAGATAAAATATCACAATTTTTATTAAAAAGATTATTTTTCAAGATAATGGGGTCACGTGCGCATAAAATTTATCGCGCCTAAAATTCATGATAATAAGCAGAAATAATTATTTCATTTCATTTTTAAAAAGAATGGATTATTTTTCGAGACAATGAGGTCACTTACACACAAAACTGATAAAATAAAGATCCTAGACGGAAATATCACTATTTATTAAAAATAGACTATTTTTCAGGAAGACGATGTCACTTACACACAAAACTTATAAAATAAATATCCTGAACGAAAATATCACTATTTATTAAAAACAGACTATTTTTCAGGAAGACGATATCACTTACCCACAATTATTTGAGAGGGAGCTTCCGATAAAAGAATTCGGTTCGAGAGAGAAGTTCACTGTGTTTCGACCAGAGAGAGATCTCAAAGTTTTGTTTTAGGGTGGGAGTGCTCACATCCCCTATTTAAATTCTTATAACGTATTATTATACTGTTTTATTACGCTCTGCCTCATACCTGAGGTGTCGCATTAAAAGCAGACTTTTATCGTACGAAAACCACGTCCGCTAAAGGACGTTGCCAGCTGCAAGCAGCAGGAGGCAAAAGCAGGCAAAAGAAAAAAAAGTAAAGGCAAAGGCAAATCTTTTGAAAATAGTGATGGTCCTCAAGGACCATCATATTCAAACAAAACATCACCTATTTAAAAACATATTTTCTCCTTTTTTTTTTTTTTTTTTTTTCTTTTTGAAATTTTAGGATTGTTACATTCTTCCCTCCTTAAAGAAATTTAGTCCTCTAAATTTGTGTACCTGATTACTGAAAAAGATAGGGGTATTTTTCTCTGATTTCGTCTTCTCGTTCCCAAGTCGACTCTGCTCTTGAATGGTACTGCCATAATACACGGACTAAAGGAATCTCCTTGTTATGCAACACTTGCACCCTTCTATCCAGTATCAAAATTGGCTGCTCAATGAAGGATAGGTCCTTCCTGATCGGTAAAGGTTCATATTTTAAGATATGGGACGGGTCGGGCTGATATTTTTGTAGTGAAGATACATGAAAGACATTATGGACATTTGCCAATTCGGGTGGTAAGGCAAGTCTATAAGCGACACCTCCGATTCTTTCCAGGATTTCAATTGGTCCGATGTAACGTGGGCTCAACTTTCCTTTCTTGCCGAATCTCATAATGCCCTTTATTGGTGAGATTTTTAGGAAAACTCGATCACCTTCCTCAAATTCAAGATCTCTCCTTCGGTTATCGGCATAACTCTTTTGCCGACATTGAGCTGTCCTGAGCCTTTCACGAATTAATGCTATTTTATCTGTGGTTATCTGGACAATTTCTGGCTCTAAAAGCTTTCTTTCACCAACCTCGTCCCAACATATGGGTGACCTGCATTTTCTTCCATACAGGGCTTCATATGGTGCCATTTGAATACTGGCTTGGAAGCTATTATTATAAGCAAACTCAATCAGGGGTAAATGGTCATCCCAGCTTCCTGTAAGGTCAATAACATAGGCCCTCAGCATATCTTTCAAGGTTTGGATGGTCCTCTCCGATTGTCCATCAGTTTGAGGGTGAAAGGCAGTACTAAAGGCGAGTCTCGTCCCCATGGCTGACTGTAGTCTAGCCCAAAATTTAGAAGTAAACCGAGTATCCCTGTCCGATACAATACTGACAGGAACTCCATGCAACCGCACTATTTCCTTAATGTACAGCTGAGCCAGTCGATCCAAAGTGTACGTCGTGCGAATCGGTAGAAAGTGGGCAGCTTTGGTTAACCGGTCCACAATGACCCAAATGCTATCATGTCCTGAATTTGTTCTAGGCAAGCCAGAGATAAAATCCATAGAGATGTGCTCCCATTTCCATTCTGGCACTGGTAAAGGCTGCAACAACCCAGCGGGCCTTTGATGTTCAGCTTTTACTTGCTGGCATGTTAGGCATTTAGACACAAATAGTGCTACCTCTTTTTTCATATTATTCCACCAAAAGGTTTTCTTCAGGTCCTGATACATTTTAATACTTCCGGGATGTATCGTATAACGAGAATGATGTGCTTCTTCTAAGATAGCTTTCTTTACACTCTCATCATTCGGGACACAAACCCGACTTTTGAATCTTAGCAAATCCTCACTACATATAGAGAATTCATCTCTCTTTCCTTGCTTCACCTCTTCTATAATTGTTATAAGCTGAGGGTCTTTCTTGTGCGCCAATCGAATCTGTTGGATTAATTGGGGTTCCGCCTTAATATTGGCAATCATACTTACCACACCATTAATGGACGGAGTTGGATGCCAATCCACTATTTCCTCTAACAATCGCATTTCTTGGATCATTAGATGAGCTAAGACTCCCGTAGATTTTCTACTTAGAGCGTCGGCCACAACGTTAGCTTTTCCTGAATGATAATGGATTGTACAATCATAATCTTTTAAGAAATTCATCCATCTTATCTGCCGCATATTTAAATCCTTCTGAGAGAAAAGGTATTTCAAACTCTTATGATCCGTGTATATTACGAATTGCTCACCATATAGATAATGCCTCCATATTTTCAAAGCGAATACTATTGCAGCTAGCTCCAAATCATGAATTGGATATTTTTTCTCATATTCTTTCAACTGTCTGGATGCATATGCCACTACTTTCCCATATTGCATTAATACACAGCCCAAACCTTTATGTGAAGCATCACTATAAATCACAAATCCCCCACTCCCCTCAGGAATAGTTAAAATAGGTGTTGAAGTTAATCAAACTTTTAGTTCTTGAAAACTCTCCTCACATTCACTTGTCCACTCAAATTTGACATTTTTCTGTGTCAATCGAGTCAATGGGATTGCGATTCGAGAAAATCCTTCTACAAATTTTCTGTAATATCCTGCCAATCCCAAAAAGCTTCGAACTTCAGTCACATTACTTGGTTGTTTCCAATTAACAACGGCTTCAACCTTTGAAGGATCAACTGATAGACCTTCCTTTGATATGACATGTCCTAAAAATGTCACTTGTTCAAGCCAAAATTCACATTTACTAAGTTTGGCATACAATTTCTTCTCTCTTAATATTTGCAATACCATTCTTACATGTTGCTCATGTTCCTTCTGATTCTTGGAATAAATTAAAATATCATCGATGAATACCACAATAAATTTATCCAAAAAGGGCTTAAAGATCTGATTCATCAAATCCATAAATGCAGCCGGTGCATTAGTTAATCCAAAAGGCATAACTAAAAATTCATAATGGCCATACCTTGTTCTGAAAGCTGTCTTGAGTATATCTTCACCTTTAATCTTAAGCTGATGGTATCCAGATCTAAGATCAATTTTGTAAAACACTTGTGATCCTTGTAATTGATCAAATAAATCATCAATTCTAGGTAATGGATACTTATTTTTCACTGTCACTTGGTTCAACTGTCTATAATCAATACACAATCTCATAGACCCATCTCTCTTTTTGACAAACAGTACTGGAGCACCCCAAGGTGACACACTGAGCCTGATAAAACCTTTATCTAATAATTCTTCCAATTGTTGTTTCAGTTCTTTAAGTTCTGCAGGAGCCATTCTGTAAGGTGCCTTAGAAATTGGTGCTACCCCTAGCAATAATTCAATGGAGAATTCAATTTCCCTATCAGGCGGTAATCCTGGCAATTCTTCAGGAAAAATGTTGGGAAATTCTCGGATAACCGGAGTGGTATCCAAATTTATTTCTTCCTTCCTATCTTCTTTGATATAGGCAAGAAAGCCTTGACACCCTTTTCGAATGAGGTGATTAGCTCGAATACAAGAGATTAAATATGATGGGGAGTCTTCTTTGACACCATTGAAGTAAAATACTGGTTGATTCGGAATACTAAAGGTAACAATTTTTTATAACAATCAATACTTGCATGGTATGCAGAAAGCCAATCCATGCCTAAGATTACATCAAAATCTTGAATTTTCAGGAGTATTAAATCAACCAACAGTTCCTTTTCTTCTATATTTATTACTCATGATTTGTACATTATATTGGTGTTAATTGAATCTCCCATCGGTGTGGCTACCTCTAGAATGTATTCTAATTGTTCTGGTTCTACCTTTAAGTGGCATGCGAAGTGTTGTGACACAAATGAATGAGTAGATCCAGGATCAATCAAAACATGAGCTACTTTTTGGAAGATAGTAAGAGTACCTTGGATCACTGATTTTGAGGTCTGAGCGTCTTGCTCGGTAATCGTAAATACTTTTCCCTTCATCTGAGGCTTTGGAGCTATCTCTCCCTGCTTTGGAAGCTGTTGTGTCTGTAAGCTAGGACATTGTTTAATCTGGTGTCCCAATTTTCCACATTTAAAACAGGCTCCGGTATTCCAATAACAAGGGCTTGATCCATGATTTTTCCCACATTTTCTACATGGTTCTATTGGGTTTTGAAATGGCGAGGGCCTTGGCTTCTTGTTTGGCCTTTCAAACTGTTGTCGATTAGATGATGTAAGTCTAACATGACTGTTCTGATTTTTCGTCTTTTGGTAATCTTCAAAATCTTTTTCGACAATTTGGGCACGATCCACTATTTCAGCATAAGTTCTTAATTTCAAGACTGATATTATGCTTCTAATAGCTGGCCTGAGACCCCTTTCGAATTTCTTCACCTTTCTTGCCTCATTGTTAATCATATGTGGTGCAAACCTGGCCAATTCAGTAAACTTGGCCTCGTACTGTGCTACTGTCTTATTTCCTTGGATTAATTCTAGAAATTCCATTTCTTTTTGGTCTCGAATAAAATCTGGGAAATATTTTTCATTGAATGCCTCTAGAAATACTTCCCAAGTCAAGGTTTTATTTTCTTTGACCAATAGTCCTTTTGCCATTCGCCACCAGTGTTGTGCCTCACCTTCTAACATAAAAACTGCCAAGGCCACCTTCCTATCATCAGGACATTCCATAACCTCGAATATTTTTTTCCAATTGCATAATTCATCCCTCGGCTTCCAGTGGGTTTACAGCACCCTTAAAAGAAGGTGAGTTTAATTTCTTAAATTGTTCGATATTGCTCCCACCATTTCCTGTAACTGACTGCTTGGGTGGATTGTTGTTTTCCATCTGATGTTGCATTAAAGCAACCATATTTTTCAAGGCTTTGTGAATTCCTTCCATATTGGCTTCAGCTATTCTGAATCTTGACTTTATCCCGGTCTGTACACACAATAAATGTGATTTTTAAGTATATTCTTTTTAAATTTCCTAAGGATCTTAAACCTATTGCTCTGATACCATAAATGTCACACCCCAAGAATTTACAATACTATTATTCCTGAGATGTGACGGACAAAACATATATACATCTATTGATAGGACAAATTTACAGTGGCGAGGTCTTACATAGTAAATAAAGAAAGCTAACACAACAACAGTATCTTCCAAGGTTGATCTTGACTAGCACTCAAAATGAATCCGTAGTTATCCTGAAAAAATGTTTACCATAGTTTGATGAGTTTGGCTACTCAGTAAGTGATCATCATAATCCTAAAAATAATCATGATCGAAAGATATCAATATTTTCCAAAATGAGATCTATTAACAGAAATGCATCAACAGTTTCACTTTCAATAAATGCATAATTAAGTATAATCCTAGTAATTGAAATGCTTATAACACTTTTAACGGCAGTACATAATTCAAAGGATTTCACAAAATACCCTACTGGCGTCCCAAGTAGGTCACTTATATACCCCATCAGCGTCTTGATGGGTCCACTTAATCCCTATCGGCGTCCCAGATAGGTCCACTTAATCCCTATCGGCGTCCCAGATAGGTCCACTTAATCCCTGCAGGTCCACTTATACCTCACCGGCGTACCGGATGAGTCCACTTAATCCCTACCGGCGTCCCAAGTAGGTCCACTTATACCTCACCGGCGAACCGGATGAGTCCACTTGCATACTTAAATTATTTCTAAATCTCTTTAAACATTCGAAAGCAGCAATATCATGTACTCAACATATCACTGAAATCATTAATATGAATTTCACTTAAACCATTAATAACAGTCACTCTCTATAATATTTCAAAAATAACCAATCAAATATTTTGGGCTCAAATTTAGAAAGGTAACAGTTTGTAAAGGCATTCTAGCATAATTGCCAATTTAATATGTATAGAAAAACTCTTATAAAAATTCAAGAATACGGAATTATCACAATTTATGGAATATCAATTCACAAATAAACATTTCACAACAATACTATAATCAATTGCAAAAATGTCAATTTTTAAATAATAAGGCAGTCATTTGCACATGAATTTTACAATGTCTAAATATTCAAAACAGTAGAAAGAAATATCACAATTTTACTAAAAGCATAAATATCACATTTATTTCTAACAATAGACAAGAAAAATAAATAAATTTATTTTTCTAATTTACAGCATTCAAAATTTCTAACATAGATAAAATATCACAATTTTTATTAAAAAGATTATTTTTCAAGATAATGGGGTCACGTGCGCATAAAATTTATCGCACCTAAAATTCATGATAATAAGCAGAAATAATTATTTCATTCCATTTTTAAAAAGAATGGATTATTTTTCGAGACAATGAGGTCACTTACACACAAAACTGATAAAATAAAGATCCTAGACGGAAATATCACTATTTATTAAAAATAGACTATTTTTCAGAAAGACGATGTCACTTACACACAAAACTTATAAAATAAATATCCTGAACGAAAATATCACTATTTATTAAAAACAGACTATTTTTCAGGAAGACGATGTCACTTACACACAAAACTTATAAAATAAATATCCTGAACGAAAATATCACTATTTATTAAAAACAGACTATCTTTCAGGAAGACGATGTCACTTACCCACAATTATTTGAGAGGGAGCTTCCGATAAAAGAATTCGGTTCGAGAGAGAAGTTCACTGTGTTTCGACCAGAGAGAGATCTCAAAGTTTTGTTTTTAGGGTGGGAGTGCTCACATCCCCTATTTAAATTCTTATAACGTATTACTATACTGTTTTATTACGCTCTACCTCATACCTGAGGGGTCGCGTTAAAAGCAGACTTCTATCGTACGAAAACCACGTCCGCTAAAGGACGTTGCCAGCTGCAAGCAGCAGGAGGTAAAAGCAGGCAAAAGAAAAAAAAGTAAAGGCAAAGGCAAATCTTTTGAAAATAGTGATGGTCCTCAAGGACCATCATATTCAAACAGAACATCACCTATTTAAAAGCATATTTTCTCTTCTTTTTTTTTTTTTCTTTTTTTTTTGAAATTTTAGGATTGTTACAGTGACTTAACCTAATTTTGATGCTAGCACAATATGTGGACAAGGGCATGTCTGTATTGGAGGCCTGCTCAAGGACCACCATGGGAAGATGTTCATGACTTTGTATGGGCCTGTATGCTTGCAAGTCAAATGAGATGAGGATGTGCCCAATGCTATTGGGCTACGACTTCTGAAGAACAGACGGGTGCAATATGCATAGAGGGGTACTTATACAATGCTATTGGGTTCCCTTGGCAGCTAAACAATGGTCTAAAATATCTTGGAACATTTTGCAAAGCTAAGGACAACCTTACATTCATGGTGAGTAATGAAGGAGTGGATGTGCTGGCCAGAGAAGGGGTAACTACATCCTGTCTACTAGTGTTCGACTTTTCGGAGTGTTGGTTAAGATCTTGTAGAGTCTGGTGTACATGGACTCAGTTTCCTAAGGAAAGGATATACACTTGTACATCATCTTTTGATGTTGATGAAATTTAGCTCAAAATAAGATAGGGATTGAACATTCATGAGTCAATAGGCTCAATCAAATTGACTCTCAGAACTCTTTTGTGGGGTTTGTTAATTGTGAAGGCAGTATTTATAAGCACATAGAAATAGTACCAACGATCAGAAAAAGGAAAAACGATAGGGAAACTATAAGAATACTTCTTATAATTTAGATCATTTCGATCCAGAACAGAAGCCATTGGCTGTAGCTGATGTTATTGTACAACCAATGGGTAAAAAGTAGTAATGCAAGTGGAATTGAAGGTCTAACTGCAAATTTCAAAACATTACATATGCTCTATCACGTTTTTTTTTGTGTTATTGAGACTTTGATTTCTTAATCAGTGAAGGTCGATCTATTCTTGTCAGTCAGCTGACAAGTTCAGATCCATTTCAAGTAATATCCACTATAAATTTAGTTCAATATTATGCCACTCACTATTGAATTAAACCATAGTTTTTTTTGTATATGTTTACCGGTGTAATAAATAAAAGTGGGATATTTTTTGGAGAGGGTTTCTATGAAAAATAAATAAAATTTTTAATATCTAAAATGTGATTTTTTTAAAAAAAATTCTGCACCATGAAAATTCATTTTACCTCGTGGGTTATTTATAGCATCCTATCTTAGATACGGTTGGTGAATCAATGGTATCTTGCACCTGTTGAATCACAAATAACTTTTCCTATAAAATTTTCTTGGTAAAAATTACATTTAAGATTATTATTAGTAGGAACGATATTTGGAGATGTAACCTTCTCAACCTAGCTACCAACCTCAAAACAAAAATCCAATATTTACGTCAATAAAAATGAATTATGATATTCCATGGATAACGTGCAATTTTTGGTCATTAAATTTTGTGTTTTCAAATAGCAAAATTCCAATTTACTTTGGAAAATACTCATTAAAGATGGATACCAAAATATTTTTAAATCTAAGAATATGCTCTGAAAGTGTTTTAGCAGAGGAGAAAATATATGTAGTATGCTTTTTCATATGATCCATCAATATTAGTAGCGATAGATTGATTTTTAACCAACATCTGCAATCTGTGAGTTGGGTAGAGATTTGATATTGGGTTGGCTAGTCTTGTATTTTTACCATTAATTCGAATATTGGACTAGATGGCCTGATTTGCCCGAACAGTAGAAGATTGGTCCGATTCCCTCAAAGAATAGGGACTCAGACCATTTCCCCCTAAAAATTTTATGCATTGAATATTAATGTCACATGAATACTTAAAATATGTAAACAATTAAGATTAAAATTTTATAGTTTTATTATTTTCTTTGAATTCCATCCAGTCTTTGAATTCAAATGGGTACTGGTGAAGTTGACTGATTCGACCTACCAATCCGATTTTTAAAACATTAATTTTTACATGTAATTTACAATGCATATAACATGCTCTTGTTGTTGCGCACTATCAACTTACTCCCTCGGGGCCAAAGGTACTTAGGAGAAGTTTTTTTAATTTATAGTTTTGGGATCCGCTTTAGCATATGAATGTTGTCAAAAAATATACATAAATAAATAAATAAATGGGACTTTAGATGTAAAACGCTTATATCAACCATCCAAAAATTGAATGGCCCTAGCTAAATATTTTGACATCAGTTTTAATAAGGCACTCACGGGTCCGATTGAGATTTTATTTATTTTTAAGCTGGGTTACTAGGTTCAAGAGGCTAAATCGCCAAAATTTAGAATCCGGGAAATACTCCTAGTTTAGGTTTAACCTGAGGGAGAAAATGGAGCAAGAGATCGCTTCACTTTGACTTATAATGATATATTGATTTTAGCCCATACATTTGAACAGTTGGTTACAATTGTTAGTAGATGGAGCACGTCTTTGCATCCATCTTAAAGATGGATGCTTTGTACCTCTATATTGTAGAAATGTGGTCCAGCCCGCATGAAACAATTATTCTTAATGTTTTGTTTATTTTTTTAAAATCTAATCCAATCGGTTCAATTAATGATCAGAACTCTCACCGGTTTGGTCTAATCCGGTAGCCAACCCATTCCTAATGACATTGATGTATAAGTCTTGCCACTCGAAAAACTTACACAATCAACATCCGAAATGGAAGAGAACTAGAGGATAAGGAGCCAAGAATATGAGCCCATATTACAGAGATGAAGCTATGAATGGATTCATCAAGGCAGAGAAGAGGGACGGCTAGGGTTTTAGAGAGAGAGGATACGTAAGCTAATTTTCAGGGATCAGAATTGCAAAGGCATTAGAATATTAATATGTGGTATTTATTGAAAAATTTGGGAAATAGGACAATTTGTACAGTGGGGGTAAGTATTGGTGAAGTAAACATGCCACCAGAAATGAAATTCAAAGGAAAGCTTTTTATGAAATTGTCAGACTAATTTTGGGTAATTTCCCATAGTTCTATACTCTCCCGAGGGCAAATGCTTCCTGAGGGTATATATACTCGCCTTGAAAAATTGACCAATAAGACAATAGAATCATCATCATTTTAGTAAGATATTGCATTATTTTCTTAATTTTCTGAAAAAATGTACTTTATCAAAATCCAATTCGAATTTCTTAAATAAAACAACAAATTTAATTTTAGTTAAGTCATATATTACATATTATTTCCTTATGCTTGTTTTGTACTGTAATTATTATATCAAAGATAAATTTTTTAAAAAATTATTTATAATTAGAATAAACATAATACAATCTCTAATTATTAATATAATTGAATCTCTCTAATGAAAAGATTCTTATCTGATGGGGCCGAGGATGAATATGAGTATCATCTTCTCCCAAGTTATATAGGCCAAAAAATGAAGGTGGCCTTGGTTTTACATTTCTGACGCTAGTTAATCCATAAAACCCAATTTCATTTAATTTGGGGGGGGGGGGGGGAATCTCATTTACTTCACTATTTTCATCTCTTCTTCTTCTTCACTTTCTCCCTCAAATGAAGTTATTGGACCTATTGGCCCTCTCTTTGCTCTCTCTCTCTCTCTCTAACCCTCTCTCTCCTTGTAGAGAGATAAACGGTGAAGTAAGACAGAGATTTACTTATTTGTCAAAAAAAAAAACAAAAGATAGGGATATTTCCTTGCTTAATAAAGTAAAAGATTAAGATACCTTACATGGTTGAGAACAAGGTTTAAGAAAATGGATAGACGACTTGGATCAGCCACTCTAAAAATCTTGTTGGATTCGGATTGGCTATCTGGATCAAAGAATTCGTTGGACTACCTCAAATACTTTCAAGAAGTCATCATACTTTCTCTTCAAAGCAAAGAGGAAGGAAGAAGGAGAAAGAAAACATAGGCATAAACCAGACGACATGAGGTTTGAACGATACACTAAGGGAAGGAAGGGAAGGGAGAAAATCGGGGAAAAAGCAAAAACTAAGAGAGAGAAGAAATGATGCAAAATGGAAGAAAGATGAACTCATATCTCTCTTTATCCTATAAGTTATGGACAAAATGAGATCTCTCTCATGTTGCATATTGTAGACAATGAGTAACCTCTCTCTCTCTTCCCCCCTATAATTTTGGATTTCCCATTGAAACAGCCATGACGAACATGTCAAGAGCAATCCTAAACCAGCCTTGATACTTCGAGTAGCTTCTCTCTCCGCTTTGATAACAAAATAGGAAAATGATTTGATATGGCTGCAGCCTTATCAAAATAAGTAAAGCCTCACCTTATAACTCATAAAAAGTCGCAACTCAAATGTTACAACAATCATCTCAGCTTGAACATTATGGTCGTGAAAAATAGGATTTCAAATTTTTAAAATAGTGTGTATTGCAACAAATTATCTATGACCATCTATTTCACCCTAAAAATAAGTGTTCACATATCCACAAGATCCATACCATTTTTTAGTTTCAAATTTTATTGTCGGTGTTTAAAATTAATTTTAGAGCCATCATGAAGATTTCTAAAGCCAAGAGTGCTTTCCGGATAATAACTTGAGGTGAAGCACTATTTTGTTTTGATAAAAGCCCGGCCCTATAAAAACTTCATCCTAGAAAATCATTTGGGTACATTTTTCATTATGTACGCTTGTAAGCTGATACTTCGAGAAGCTTCTCTCTCCTCTTTAAAAATATCACTTTAGAATGTTTTCATTAACAATAATACGCCTACCCTAGGCTTCTACTTAGTGGTAAATGTCCCAGTTTGGGTTAGGGAAGTCAAGGATTCCAACTTTACATAAATCCTTTTGTTTGGGTGCCTTACAAAGTGTTAGACATCTTATCACCCAATTACCCAACAAATTCTTTTGGATTCTTTTTATTTATTAACCATTAATTACATCGTTATGTAGACTAGATTTTCTTTTTTATATTTAGTAGATATGAAATTTTGAGTAAGTCTAGAGAACAATAATCGTATACTTTCTTTTTCTCTTGCTCCTCATCATGAAATGAAATACTAGTAAAATATTGTTGGATTTGGCCCTCTTCAACATGTAGCCATGTCGCCGAATCCTTTTTTTCGAGGAATGTGACGCTCCATACGTTATGTCTAACTTTGATACTACACCATGTCCATGCAACATGGTTTCAAAACCCTAAAGTTGGTATCAAAAACCTAAACAAGCTGACCTACTCTCTTAATTTTGATTTAGAAAGTTCAAATTCCACCACCAAACTGAACCTGAAAATGAAAACGATACAACCTAAGAATCCAACAACAATGGAGGCAAAGGGGGAAAAAACCATAATTAAGGAGTCTGAATTCAAGCATGCATTGCATCCCACTGATTCGCAATAAGGTATATACAGGAATACAATAGAATCTAAGACAATCCACACTCTGCTTTGTAAGCAATTATCATAATTTACTAGTCGATAAACAAAACTCAATAACCACTCCTCCCTCATTGCTACATGAGAGATTTAGATTGATTTGTAATGCTATTTAATTAAAGTTCACAAAAATTTCTAATAAGTTGAACCTCAAAAACACAGGTATCATTTACATACTGCAAATAAAAATATAGTACTTACAGCAAAATCTGCCTAAATAGACTCAAAACTTTGGGCTGCCTTCTAGAGAGGGTCGGCAATATTGATAACCACAAGAGAAACACTGGTCCTCTTTCGGTGAAACATCAATAGTCATCACCTCTAGATATCACCTCCTTACAGGTTGGCCGAAGTAAGATGGTATGCTCAAATTGTGCCACATAACTTCCCTTCACATCACATAGAGGGGGATACCGCTAAAAGACAAAAATAATAACTTAATCCATCCGTGTCCACTTACAATGAAAGAATAAATAGCAGGAAAAGAAAACATCCACACCATGATATAACTGTAGGAAACACCATGCAACATATTTTTCAAATTACCCACATAATGTAACTAAAAGTGATTGTTCCCTAGCAATAAGTCAGTTCTTAGAGATCGAGGTGATGGCAGATGAACATTCAATGAATGGTAAAATCGCTAAAAATGGGGATCAAACTATTAAAATGCGAAAAAGGTGATGAGTGTAAAATTAGTGTTCTGATGATTGAATAAAATATTATAGTGCCAGAACTATACATGCACAATGTGCATCTGTCTAACCAGAAAGAACTTTATTGAACTGCCTCTCAGCCAGAGAGATTACAACCTGCAGACAAACTTCATGGCCCATCTTTTTATTCAAATTCTACGTTTTGAACAAGCATAAGATGCAGATTCAACTTAAGCAAATCTTAATAGTAGTGTTTCAAAAAGCAGACCGCCCAATGCCTAGGCGGGGGGGGCGCCCAGTGCCTAGGCGGGCGGAGCGCCCAGTGCCTAGGCAGGCGGGGCACCTAGGGGGCGGAAGTGACTTCTTCTTTTTTTATTCTATTGTGTTTTTTTAAAAAAATAAAAGCTTTTAAGGGTGAGTTTTAGGTTCATTTGAAACCTAAACCCACAAGAACCCATTTTAAAGAGAGAAACCTCAAAAAAACTAGATTTTATGAGTTTCATTGGATCGAAGTGTTTCTCAAAGTTATGAAAAATGGATCCAAACATCACCTAGGTAGATTAGATTTAGTTTTGGAGTTTTTTAATCCTATTAGAGGGTGTTTTTGAATATTTTAGTACCAGAAAACATCTAAGAGGTGGGAGTTTGAGCAATCAAAATAAGTGCAAAACTTTATTTTTTTAGATTGCTTGTTTTATTTTGTGATGTCTTTTTCATGATCTAATCGAAGTGGAGATCCGGGTTGGAAATATGGATATAACCCGAAACCAAATGACAAAAATTGCATTAGATGCAATTATTGTGAAAAACTACAAAATGGGGCATAAACCGGTTTAAGAAACATCTTGCTAGTATTAAAGCGGATGTTGCCCCATGTAAAATGTTCCTGAAGCTATCAAAGGGGAGATTAAGCAATATATGAGTTATGTAAAAACAAAAACAAGAACAAAATCCTTGTCAATTGAATAGATCTATTTCTGGTTCTGCTAAAAGATGCGATCCGGGTTAGAAGTATGGTCATAACCCGAAACCAAACGATAAAAATTGTATAAGGAGTAATTTTTGTGAAAAAAATACCAATGGGGGTATTAACCAATTCAAGAAACACCTTGCCAGTATTAAAGGGAATGTTGCTTCTTGTAACAAGGTTCCTGAAGCTCTTTTGGATGAGACTAAACAATTTATGAATTTAGAACCAGAAAATGATGAAAATGAAACTTGTTCTATGGAAATATTTTCTCCAGGTTATTCTAGAAGTGGTGATCCGGGTTGGAAGTATGGTTATAACCCGAATCCGAATGACAAAAATCGTATTAAATGTAATTATTGTGGAAAGGATACTAGTAGGGGTATTGACTGGTTCAAAAAACACCTTGCCGATATTAAGGGGGATGTTGCCCCGTGTAAAAATGCTCTTGAGGCTACCAAGGAGGAGATTATACGATATTTGAGTTCAAGGAAGCACAAAAAGATAGAAAAGGGTAGAGCATCCAAGAATCCTAGGGCCTCATCTACACATAGTAAGAGAGAGGTAGAAAAAGAGGAGGAAGATGCAGATTCGGAAGAAACAGAGGAGGATGAGCGTTATATTGAAAAGGGCGATGACTCTGAAAATGATGGTCTCGAATCTGATACATATGATGAGGCTTACCCTACTCTTTCTGATGATGACTGAAGAATGAAGAGTTGAAGACGCTTGAGTGCTTGACTCTTGGTGTTGGCTGTTGAGTGTTGAGTGTTGACTATTGTGTCCTAGACTGTATATTTTCTGAATTTCTGTATATTTTCTTTTTTTTGTCTACTTTCTAGTTTCTACTATCTAACTTTTGTGTGTATCAGACTATCAGTGTATTCTTGTATGGTTTTACTGTTTTAGATTTGTATGAAAATATGGATTATGGTCCTATGGATTATCAAAATTCTCTTCTCAACTTCTCATCAATTCCTCATTCATGGAAATATTAAATATGGATTATGGATAGAATATCAAAATTCTAATATTTGTGATTAGAATATCAAAAATTCCCCACATTTGTATCAAAATTCTATCTTTTTTTTTTTCCAACTAGGCGGTCTGGACCCCCACGACCGCCTGGGTGCCACCAAGCGCTTTTTGAAACACTGCTTAATAGCACATCTAAATGATTTTGATGGATAATTAATTTAGTAGTGATGATCCATCTTAGATTCCAGTACACTGGGGGTGATGAGGAGTGACCATGGGATAGTCAAGATATGAATAAGAATCTCATGATAACACAAGACCCACGGGCGGCCCCGGGTGTTTGGAGGGCGGGGGGGGGTTGGGTTTGGCGGGGGTGTTGTTGAGGAAGTGGAATGGTATTTTAACGGAGCCTCTGTCCAGCAAGATTAATAGGATTGAAGGGGAGATGCAACTTTTGAGGGCACTATGCAAGTCGTACTATGGGGAGAGAGTTTTCTTAGGTAAAACAGAGTTCCATTAGAGAGATCCTGCAGATGGAGAGAGTTTTCTTAGTAGGTAAAAGAGAGTTCCATTAGAAAGATCCTGCAGATGGGCAGAGTGAAAGGTGTTTCTTATCACTGTACTTTCTAGTCATCTAAGGCAACTCTGTGTTAAGGTTTTGTATTGCTCTTCATATTGCTGAGTCATTGTAGATGAGGAAGTGACCCTGGCCTTGCATGACAAGTGCCTTTGCCTTGTTACTGCTCCAAGCAAAGTTGGAGATGCCCATCATGAGGTCAATTAACCATGGCGAATAACAAAGTCTAAAAGGTATCAAATAAGATAAAAAACCCCTTCAAGCATAGGGATGTGATTTCTTCCAAGTCCCCCAAAATCCCAATAGAAAGAATACACAACCATACTGACAAGACTATACAAGTGAGAAAAATATCTATTCCCAAAGCAATGGTCAAGTATGCAAAAACATTAGAGGGATAGCAACCACAAGACAACCAAAGAGTCCTAAGAAAGAATGTAAATATTGTCCTTGAAAAAATGAATTTAGATAAATGAAAAGGCAAATAAACATTAATAACGCTAAGTTTATCCCTAATAGTATGTGATTAATGAAACCAGCTTAAAGCATGCCTGCATGGAGGAAAGTTGGTGGTTGGGATTGGGTGTGTGGCAGTGAGGCAGCTTGGCTGATAGAAAATATACCTCCACTATTTCAGCGTCACAGAGGTTCTTCAGAGCCATTAGGTACTTTGTCTCCCCAATCCGATCTAAATAACGTCTACAGAAGGCTAATGTTGAAAAGTGCCTGTCGATGGTTGCAAGAAGTTGTTTTGCACGAGGTAATCTTAAAGGTACATGCCCAACATCATACTTTTTCATGTAATGGCTACATTCCAAACCTTCTTTTACAATACCTTTCCCTGAAAGTGAGATCATTAACAAGAATGACCAAAGAGGAATATGACATGTCAAAGACAAGAAATATCAACATAATATGCATATATGCTGGTCCTGTAACAGTACACAAGCAGGCAAGTATACATATATGAATCCATACATTATGCATGTGTTCTGAGTACGCAGCATCCCCAACTATGTGGGGACAGAGAGAGAGAGAGACTGTGGACACTAGAAGACATACTATTCAAAAATCAAAAGAAACTCATCCATACCTGTCGATCCAAAAGTTTCTATTGCAAAAAATTCACCCTCTTCCATCTTTGTCTGGACTCCGTTCTTCACAATAGGGACTGATTTTCCAGCATGAATTTGATAGGGACCTATACTATGTCCATTCAAATTCTGAATGCTTTTGACTGCCAAAAGAAAGAAATAATATTCAACCAACAAATGGAATAAGATATTTGTTATCCCAGGAAAAAAAATTGTCTAAGTACTCCCAGAAAATTTTTCTTTGTTAGAACTGTATATTATGTATGCTTATTAGTGATTGCTAGAGATTGTTTTCATTGAATCATGTTGAAAGAGATCCCACATAACATATGATTTCTGATACACAACATAGTTAAAAAACATCAGCAGTCAAACAAGTGATGCCAATCACAGATCTTGCAACTAACTAAATTAAAAAACTATCACTCGCCAGCCACAGTGCTAAACAAAGCTTCCATGGAAGCTGGCAACTAACTTGGCAGGCACATGAATCTTCCAAACTTCCCCCAACCCCCGCCACCCACCCCCCAAAACATATACATACATACATACATATATATATAAAGAATAATAAAAGAATCATCTAGCAAATGAAGATTACCTTGGTATGTCTTCCCATTAATTTCAACCTCATATGATTCCATGACCTCTTGGATTGCAGCACCGACATCAGATATGCGAACGTCTATACCAGCTTCCTAAACAGAAGTAAAGACAAAATAACACTAACATATATTGACATTTACCGGTCAATCTACCCAAAAAAAAAAAAAAAGATATGATAAAATAGCTTTTTCCATCAACAAAATTACATTCCTGCATTGAGATTATTTTCAGAATTCTACACTTCGAAAGTGAAGAAAAAACAAAAGAAATTCTCCATACAAATGCCCAGCAAAAGCAAAAGCTAAAGTAGCTGACATAAAATCCCTTTCAGAACTTATTTTGGAAACAGCATTGCATAGAAATCACCCCATTAGTACAAAAGGTTACTAGTCAAAAAAGTTATTTCACTTCCAATCAATGAGTAATCGAAAAGACAAGTTGCACACCTCAAGCCATAGTCTTAAATGAGGTAAGCCATACGGCTTGAGATTCTTCAACAAGGCAAACATTACAGAAAGGAGACAAGTTAACATTAAACTAATACTCTCTCTAGTATCCCTGATTTCCAATGTATATCCTTTTTTTTTTTTTGAAAGAGTTAACTGTTCTTCTAAGTATCTTCTTCTCCTTTCATGTTACTCTGTTTCACAAAAAACCAAGGCTAACAGCATGTACCTCCCATTGCATGCCCACAGTAAAATGCATTCCTCCATCCTAGCACTGTCTTCACTTTTCTCTATTGTCCTCCTCTCTCGTCTCATCCCTATTAAAACCCCACTATCTCAACCATATTTCATTTCTCTATTGTCCTCCTCTCTCGTCTCATCCCTATTAAAACCCCACTATCTCAACCATATTTCATTTCTCTATCGTCCTCTCGCCTCATGCCTCCTAAAACTCCAATATCTCAACCAACCCCCCCCCCCCCCCCCCCCCCCCCCCAACCCCTCTCTTTATCACACACAAACACAAACACACGCACAAACGCACGCACATGTTTGTGTTGTGTAAAATAATTATGTTAGATTATAAAATCATTTCTCTATGTGAACGTGTGTTATACACTAATGATAGATAATTCATAACACATGAATGATAATTCAGGGTGCCTTGATAGCACATGATGAATCCACTCCAAGACTAGGCCTAGTATTGAAGATAGATGAGCAGAAGGCCTGTGACCACGTCAAGCAGGCACAGAGGAAGTTTCTAGAGTTCATGGGTTTTTGCAGAAGGTGGAGAATCTGGTATTCAGGATGCATTGGGTCCCCCCACTTCTCTGTACATATAAATGGCTGTCCTCAAGGATACTACCCCTCATAGCGGAGCCTTAGCGAAGGGGAGCCCGTTTCCCAATTTCTGTTTGCCATAGTAGGGGAAATTTTCAGTAAGTCTATCTCTAGCCTTCACAATCTAAACTTCTACAATGTTTCTCCTCCTCTCTAGGGATCCTCTAATATCACATTTAAAATATGCCAATGACACTGTTATCTTTGACGCAGATCATCAGCAAGAGGGTAAACTATGGTTGTTCCTCATGTGCTTTGAACTTTCGACAGAGCTCAAGATAAATCTGGCTAAGTCTAAATGGGTGTCTGTGTTAACCACAATGACAAGCAACTGCTGGTCAGGAGGCTTGGGCCTGAATTGAACCCTTATCCAAGAAGTACTTCGGCCTCCCACAATGCCTCTACAAATCTAGAAAGGCACGGTTGGATGGAGTGGTCAAAATTTCAAGAGTAGGCTTGGCAGCATGGAAAGCCAAATTCTTGTCACTAGGAGGACGAATAACCCTTACCTTCACTAACCTTTCCAACGTCCCAGTCTTCCACATCCCTCTTCAAGATGCATGTCGGTTCTCAAGAGACCAGGGGGCCTGATGAGATACTTCCTCTGGTCTGGCTCGAGGGGGAGTCAACAATTTCACTTGATAAGTTGGGGTTTCTTATGTAGTCCCAAGAAGTAAGGAAGGTGATTTAGGAGACCAAAAGAGGGTAATTATGCGTTGCTCTGCGAGTGGTGGTGGCAATTTGCAAGCCAGAATGGTCACCTTTGGAAGTAGGTTGTTCAAGACAAATATGGCCTAGTTGAATCAGGTTGGTTCCTTAACTCCCAAAGAAATGATTGCACTTCAGGTAAATGGAGGGGTATCGCCACCATAAATGACTGCCTCTTCCATAGAACTCGTTTGTGGCAAACAAGGGGGAGCGTATCAAACTATGGAGGGATCTAGGGGCTGGGAATAGTACTCGTGAAAGCCTGTTCCCTAGAATATTTTCTGTAGCCATAGACCAAAATGTTTTGATAGCACAATCTTATGAAGTGCTTAGGGGACAACTAATTTGGCCCACAGGTTTTAGAGGAAACCTTCGCAGCCCGGAGATCCTCCCGTGGCGGCTCCACAGGATGTCAACAATCAGCTTATAGGGGGATAAAATGATTGGGACCAATCTCCTCAGGCCTTTTCTTGGTTTCCACTATGTACAATGACTTTCCCTCCAGCAATGGTGGGCCTTTCATAGTGAACAGGCAGGGATTCAGGCTTCCAACTAGCTAGTCATCTCTAAGAAGGCTCTCACAATAGAATAGAAACAAAGAAGTGGAGGAAAGTGGACCATTTGTTTATCCGCTGTTTCAAGGCTGCCCACATGTTGGTCCTTACTGAATGGAGGAGGGTGTCGCCTGAAAATGTCCAACAAAGTTTCTCAGCCTATTTTACTTCATTCCCTGTCGCTGGATTGTTCCTTTGGCGAACCAGCATTCTAGCTTCTTTTTGGTCCTTATGGATAGAGTGCAACTCTTGAATATTTGCCGAGGCAGTTGAGTGCTCTAAGGACAAGATTAAGGCCATTATTATCTTCTGGTCAACAAATATAAGGAGTTCTCTGGTTGGGTCTACTCTTTATTTTATACAAAATTTGGGGTATTATCCGAGTGCTAGGTCGATGGCTGTTTACCTATCTAACATTTGGTCGACCCACCCCCCAGGGTCATCAAACACAACACTGACGGTTGCTCTCTCACTCATTTTACATGGATTCTTCGACTTGGATGCCATGCCCATGCCAGACACATACCACCACACAAACCAACATGGACTCCTTTGGGTTCTTCTTCTTGTTCAGTAACATTGATTACATCATTTTAGAGACTTAAATCTTCTTTTCTGTTTTGATTAGACGCATGCGAACTTGAAAATGTTCATGGAATTCTCAAAATATCAATGAAATTTTCCAATTAAGGTATAATTGATTGTTTCTTGCTACTCATCATCAAATGGAATACCAGTTAAACATTATTGACTTTGGTTGTCTCTTCATAATAGAACTGTCGCTGAGTCCTCTTCTTCATGGCATGAAGAATCCAATACCCAGTAGCAGTGTCAAACAATGACACACATAACCGTGTCCATGCAACATAGTCTCTCGGCAATCAGGGCCCGTCGAGAGTTGGAGGTACTTTTAGAAACAATTGGGCAACCGTTTCCTTTCTTATTCGGGTTCCAATGAGATGACAGATTCCACGAGGGCAGAGGCAGCAGCACTTTTGGAGGATCTTAAACTGTTTGATTGTAGTTGAGGCCCCTCACATGAGGAGAGAAGTGTTCTGCGAATATAATCAGATGAGCCTCAAGGGACACGCACTCTCCTTGGATCTCAGAACAACTGCTTGACCAAATTTTTGTGATTTCCAGTAATTTAAAAGTCTCAGTCAAACACTCATGGCATGAGGGCAAGGAAGTTGCTGATGTCCTGGCAAAGTATGGGGCTGCCAGCAATAGCTTTGTAGTTAATAGGTGCATATCCTATCCACGACGTAGTTTTTATTTCTTCTATTGTACAATTTTTTTTAATTTTTTATTTTTTACCTGTCTTGTTTTTGCACAGATACAGTTATATGCAATTTGGAAATCTCATTATTATTAATACAAAAGTCAATGTTTCTCAAGAAAAAAAGACAATTCATAGGGTCCCCAATCCTTAGGTTTCCTTTCACTACCTTGTAATCTTTCAGTGTGCAAAAAACACTTGGTCAATCTAGATTTATTATCATCTTGGTAAGTTTTTTGTTGCATGGACCCATTCTCAACAACTTAGAAAAGTATAAGAGAAGAATCCATGCCTGCAACTATGGATTAGGTAGGACATTATGTATTCACATTCAGGAACCCAAAAATTTGGGATAAAAAAGGACTCAAGGTCGAACAAACATGAAAAAACCCTAAAGAAATTTGAGAATCTAGAGATGTCTATCTGAATTGTATGTATTGTTATATAAAGTATGTAACTGCTGTTATATAAAGTACATATAACCATGAGTACCTTGCACATACACATCACATAGACATACATGTACAGGCCTTTTCCTTAATTGCTTCCCAAATTGGATCCACTCTTTCAATCTCCGACTCTCGTTTTAATGCTTTTCCTGCTTTCATTTTGCGCAAACCCTCCAGCACAGTCCCGGGTTCAATATGTCAAGTTCCAATATCAAAGGGAAACATGTACAAGTAGATTATTACTTGATTTAAAAGAAGTTACCTTGTCTTATTTTGATAATTATTCAAGAGAAGTACCTCACTGCATAGTAATAAATATGGATTTTTCCCGGATAAAAAAAATTAGGTGCAAAGTTTGTAGTAAAGATACAAATTCAGAATCAATAGGTTTAGGAAACACATTGCCGGTATTAGTAAGAGATATTGCCCCATGCAAGGAAGTTCAGACAGACATTAAGAAGGAAACATCTGACTTTTTGGATGCTAAAAGAAAAAGAGGGCAGCAGCAAAGGAAGCAAGTATAGCAAAGTTAAGGCCCGAGGTGAATATTTTATCAGATAACGAGGAGGATGCTGATGAAGGGGCAATTGAAGTGGATTCCTCTCAAAATTACAAGGGAGGAATTGGTGTAGTAAGCCTCATAAACAGGGGACTATGGATTCCTATGTCCCCCAAACCTCAAGGTTGCAGTTGAAAAAGGGAAAAAAGAAAGCAACCACTGAAAATAAGTTCCAGAAGGAAGAAAGAGCCCCAGTAAATCAGCATATTGCTCAGTGGAGGTACCACACATGCACTGCTTGCAATGCTACTGGCACAAGCAGCTTCCATACAATGGTGGAGGAAATTGGCCAATTTGGGCCAGAGTTGAATCGCCTAACCCCCTATTAGCTTAAGGATTCACCACTACAGAAAGAGGTACAAATTATTAAGGAGTGTCTTATCTCCCATTGGATGCAGAGGCACAATTTGAGGCCTCAATTGACATATACATGGAGTGATAAGAAAATCAGTATGATATACTTGATGGTGAACTATCCTTAGTGACAGTATTTTTGAGGTCTATTGATACATGTGATGATGTTCAATGTATATTTTTCCTTTGATTGACAAGGGTATTGAGGAGGTTGGGGAGGAGCGTGAAATTCAAGTAGTAACAGAAATGCTGCAACCAATCTAACTGATGCTAACTTGTTGCAGCAAAAGCGGCCTCGTATCTTTTGGACACCAAGCACAGCAGATAGCATAGACCGCATGCTTGAGGCTAAGAGAGAGAGAGCTGAAGCATTGGGCAGTGATTGAGAACAATTATTGTACAGCATGGGAGATTATAGATAGAATATGGGATGTGTAGCTACATCAACCATTACATGCAGCTGTGCGTTATTCAAACCAAAAGTTTCTTTATGTTAACCTGGATATTGAAAGGAAAATTACAATTACAGAGGGCTTTAATGAGTGTCTTGAGAGGCTGGTTCCTGGAAAGGATATCCAGGATAAGATATTTGTTGAGGAGTTGACTTTATATAAATATCAATTGAAGTCATTGGGGAAGGATATGGCAATGAGACAACACCATATCCCGTCTAGGTAAAATATCTATTTTTGAATAAAAATATCTATTTTTGAATAAAAATATCTATTTTTGAATAATTTCTTTCAAGTTTCAACTTGCATAGTGCATAGTTGCACATAATGTTACAGACATAGACATCCAGTGATTGCAGTATGTATACAATTTTGCAGGCCAGTGGTAGAGCCATCATTGGAGAAGTGCTGAAAACGTATAAAGGATGGCCACCCGCATTCGAGATTTACATGTGATTCATCTGGTCGTGGGCACAATTGGAGGTCATTTGAGATAGTAAGTTGGCAACTTGCATATTAGACTAGCCCATGCTTTATTTCTAATTTATATTAACCAATAATGTGGAACATTTTTTCTCTATATTCTAGCTCATGCATATTCCCAAAAGTGCATACAAAGAAAAGGAACAAGCTTGCGCACACAAGGCTCAATGATTTAGTCTTGTTCAACTATAATCAGAGGCTAAAAGAGTGTTTCAATGAACTAATAAGGGGGGATATCAGTCCATCCAAATACATGGATGATGCTAGTGAGTAGAGATAAAGAGGTCTTCCACCGCGACGGTTTGAAGAGGCTTCAGGGCAAGCCTCCGACCCTATGAGGACCACTAGATCTACACAACCACTTCTATGGGTTCACAAAGGAAGGGGAGATATAGGTGGACGACGAGGCCAATTCAAAAGAAACTGAGGAGGAGGACCATTGTGTTCTAGAGGGTGATGATTCCGCTAATTATGGCCTTGACTCGAATGGAAGCGTTGGGATGAAAGCAAAATTACAAATAAGATGAAGATTGAAATAGAGAACAATATTTTTCTAAAATTTCTCTCATATCATTTCAGTTTATGAGTTCTAATATATTGCAATTTGGATTTTGGATTGTTCATGGAGATTCGAGTTTATGAACTATGGACTTGTGGTTGTGGTCTTGTATTCCAATTATTTGGTATTTGACGACTTTATGGGATATGTTATATCTTTTAGTCTTTTACAGTTTTACTCAATTATACTGTCGTTGTTATTAGTTAACCTAGCATTAAAGTATGCATCACCGCTTGGATACTGATTACTCACAATTGTGAAATTTCAAATGTGATTCAAATTATTCAATGATTTCAATGTGTTTCAGTATTCAGACATATTTCTGTGGCATATATCCTGGTTAGAATACATATAAATGCATGAACATGCATAATAGATGTGTGTGTGTGTGAGTGAGAATGCGCATTTAGAGGCATTTTAAGTGTTTCTGGGGCACCTAGAGATCAGGGCAACAGCCTAGTGCCTACGCGCCCAAGCCCCACATGGTCGCCTGGGCACCACACAGTGTTTTTTACTACAATGTTAATAAATATGGCCATTTATATAGGTTTTTGTGAGTAATTTTATTTTGCAATTCAAACTTAGAATACATGTATTTCAACAGTGAAATTGAATGACTAAAACATTAAAAGAATAAAAATTACCCAAGATCCATACATTATGCCACAAGCCAACAATAAAAAAATCTCAATAACTAGCACATGTTATTTCTCCATTACAAAACACATATCACAACTCACTGTCACAAATCACAACTCACAAAAAAGTCACAGCTCAAAGGACATAAACTAACAAAATTCAAAAGCACACAACAAATATAGTGAATTCAAAACTAAGTTTGAATTTCATCATCATTGGCAACAACACGTTCACTCTTATGCCTAAATCAAATGCACTTGAATCTCATGACGATGCCAAGCCATCACCACCAGAATCATCCTCCTCCTCCTCATAATAATCTTCTTCACTGGTCCTTTCAGAGTCTGCCTGCTCCTTTTAGATTGAATAATTTTTTTATTTGCATGAAATCGACAAGTTTGAAATTTTTTTGATCTACCATATATCACAAAATCTTTTTTTTTTTTTTTTAAGCTGTTAACTGTATTAAGGGGAAGAGGAGTACAGGAGAAGGCCTGGAGGCCCACAACCCAGGTCTCAAAGCAAACAATTACCTGTAACCCTATACAAAAAATGATCGGGGGAGATATACAAAAAAGAACCAGAGAATGGACAGGTCCTTGAGAGGGGACCTATCAGCACCCCTGTGAAACAAAAACGAGACCGAAAAGAACAGAAGCTCTGACCCATGCAGTAAGTGTTTCACTGCCTGTACGAGTGCTCCCTCTCTAGGTAGTTGGTCTGCAAGGGTGTTAGATTCCCTCCAAGTATGCATCCAAGAGACGGGAATATCCCTACAGATCTGAGAAATCTCGTCGAAGATCGAAAAAAGGTGCCAAGGAGGTGGTGGGATACCAGCAGCCCAACAAATAATGTTTCTGTCACCTTCTACTAAGAGGCGGAGACCCCAGCCAGGGTTAAGCAATTTGAGCCCCGAAAGAAGTGCCAAGGAATCGGCCAGCTATGAATCAGCATGGCCAATATGATGGAAAAAGGAGGCCAGGATGTTTCCTAGGTGATCTCTGAAGACCCCTCCCATTCCGGATGGACCGGGATTCCCAAGGGAACACCCATCAAAATTAAGTTTGGTAAGGCCTGCTGGAGAAGGAGACCAATTTTCTCCTCTCCCAACCCGTCGGGGTTGGAAGTCGATGACGTGCTCCCAAATTTGGAGGAAGGACATTGGAGATACCCCTTTGAAGGCCTTGTGGTTTGCGGCCCAGAAAATCACCAATGAGATTTTGTGGAATAGGACCGGTATTTTGCTTTTAACTCCTCTAAAAATCCTAGAGTTCATTTCGGTCCAGATTACCCAAAGCGTGGCCGTGATGGATGCCCTCCATAATAGTCTCCCTGCCTTGGGCCAGAGAAGGTCCGCTGTAAGGTGGAAAAGGGCTGGAATGTTGGCTGGAGTAACCCAGGACAGACCGAAGAGTCCGACGATTTTGCTCCACAAGCTGAGCGCGAGGTTACAGTGGATGAAAAGATGATGATTGGTCTCCTCATCACAGGTACACATAACACAACGGCTTGGGATAGGGATGCCCCACCGTTGAAGATGATCGACTATGAGGGCTCTTTCAGACCTGCGATCCAGTTTAAGGCCTCCACCTTAGGGGGGGCAATCGAATTCCACACCTTGGCAACAACAGAGGTCGGGGCCAAAGGGTAGCTAGGTGGTTGTAACAGCCTTTTGTAGAAAGAAGCAACCGAGAATACGCCCGAAGGTGACGGAGTCCAAACCATTATGTCTGGTCCAGAGGGGCCAAGAAGCAAGAATGCAACAAGGACGCTAGTGAGGTAAAGTCCAAAAATTCAGAGTCCGAAAGGGGTCTTCTGAAAGAGGGGTTCCATACCCTAAGCCCCCCAGACATGGGAATCTCTTCCACTATGGATGAGGAAGGATTGACGGATAAGGAGAACAAAGCGGGGAACCTGTCCCTCTGATGGGTGTGACCCAGCCAGAGGTCTGACCAGAAGCGAATTCTTTTTGGCCACCGCTTGGATGGAAGCGAGCATATTACTGGAACAAAGAGTGGGTCGAAAGAAAGGATTTCCACGCTCCGGAAATCCTGGTTGGTCGTCTACCCTCCGGCAACTAGGCATCAAAGGGAATTCTATATTTGTTCCTTACGCCTTGGGACCAAAGCAAGTTATTGTTGTTAGCTAAGCGCCGCCACCATTTACCTTGCAGGGCTGTATTTTGTTTCCTACGAATACGAATCCCAAGAACACCTAAGTGCTTAGGTTGGCAGACTCTCTCCCAAAAAAGGAGAGGGAATTTCTTGGATTCGGCGTCTCCTGACCACAAGAAATTCCTCATGAGCTGTTCCAGGCGGTTTGCGACTGCGGCCGGCATATGAAATAGGAACATGAGATACACCGGGGTGTTGGACAAGGTGGCCTTAATTAGAGTGGTCCTTCCTGCGAAGGATAAGAACCTTTCTTTTCATCCAACTAAGCAACTGTCTACCCTGTCAATAACATGCGACCACTGTCTCTTTTTAGGCTTCCCAATGCCCAAAGGCATCCCAAGGTAGCTAGTAGGAAGATCTTAAACTTTGCAAGTCCACTCAGGGATCAGTGCTCTGGTTTCCACAAGAGAAAGAGCCACCCCTATCATAGCGGATTTCTCCATGTTAACCTTGAAACCGGTGGCATATTCAAAGCACCTAAGGAAGAGGTGCAAGTACTCGATTTCAGCAGGTACCACATCAATGAACACTAAGGTGTCATCGGCATATTGTAAATGAGATACAGTAGGGCCCCTTGGACTACTCTTGAAGCCTAAGAGCCCCTTGGACTACTCTTGAAGCCTAAGAGAAGGTTCGACTGGTACATCCGAGAGATAGATTGGCAGAAAACCTTGGCTGCAATGGCAAATGGGAAGGGGGGAAGAGGATCCCCTTGCCTGAGGCCCCTGGAGGAAGAGAATAAACTTCTAGGAGTTTCGTTGATCAGTACGGAGAAGAAGGGGTGGGAGTAACATCCCCTCATCCAATTCCTCCATCGAGCCCCGAACCCCATCCTAGCCATGGTCTCGTCTAAAATTGACCAATCGACGTGATCGTAAGTTTTTTCCCAATCGATCTTAAATATGAGTCCAGATTTTCTGGCGAGATGCCTTAGTGTATACACTCGTGAGCAACCAAGACCCCGTTAAGAATCTGCCTATCTTTAATGAAGGCACTCTGAGAGAGGGCGATCACAAAGGGAAACACCTCTTTGAGCCCAGAGGCGAGCACTTTCGAGAGAATTTTGTAAGTGGAATTGACCAAACTGATAGGTCTGAAGTCCTTGAGTTCCATGGCCCCTTCAACCATGGGCACCAGGGCAATGAAAGTTGAAGTTCATGGCTTTCTGAAGGATACCCCGATTGAAAAATTCATCGAAGAAGATGACCAAGTCAAGCCTAAAGGTGTCCCAGAATAACTTTAGAGGAGCTACAGGGAACCCATCTGGGCCTGAGGCTTTATGTTTGCCCAGTTCCGAAATGGCATTCAAGATCTCTAAGAATGGCCTCTCCAACCACTGGGCTCAGTGGGTAGGGACCATGAGAAATTGTAAATCCCCCATCCTAGGCCTTGGGTCCAAGGGAGTGGGGTAGAGGTTGCAATAGAAAGAGATGATAGCCGCTTTGATGTCTGTCGATTGGTTCATAGTCGAATTGCTCACTTTGATCGTGGAAATGGAATTCTCCCTACGTCGGCAGTTAGTTATCCAATGAAAGTAGCCAGTGTTGTGGTCACCAAGACAGAGCCACCTCACCCTACACCTCTGGAACCAAAAAATCTCTTCTTTTTTTAGGGTGGAGAAGTAATCGAGTTTAAGTTGGCTTCTATGTAGAGACTCAGAGGAGGATATAAGGGCCTGGATTCCTCGGAAAGGTCAAGAGCTTGGATGCTCGTCAAGAGAGAACTCTTGATCTGAGTGAAGTTTCTTGGGATGGTTCTGCTTCAAACTTTAAGGGCTGCTTTCAAAAGTCGGAATTTAGATTGCAGGATGAATCCTGCCCGGCCCGAGACTACTGATGAGAAAGAGTCCCACCATTGGGGGATAAGAGTTGCTAAAGAGGGCTCCTCCAACCAACCAAGCTCAAACCTGAATGGTTTAAGGCCCCTGTGAGCAGAGTGGGTTTGAAGCAGGATGGGACAATGATCAGAAGTGGGTTTAGTAAGGGCCGCTGCATGGGTACCAAGGAAGACATCATCCCATTGCAGAGAGGTGAGGAATCTATCGAGTTTGGAGAGGGTGGGCTAAGAGGAATGGTCTGACCAAGTGAAGAGATTGCCCTGAAGGGGGATGTCTAGAAGTCGTGCTTTGCGAAATATTGGGCTCATTGTGGCGTTCATAAGACCATCTCGTTGTGTTGAAGTCTCCCCTGATGCACCAAGCAGAGTGGGGGAGAGTAGCTACTAAGTCCAGATCTTCCCAAAACTAAAGTCTGAGGGCCACATAATTAGGGCCATACACCCCTGTGAATTTCCATGGGAGGCCATCTGGGATCCTTTAGAGGATTGCAGTCACCAAAAAGGCCCTTATGTGTGTAGAGACTAAGGCGGGATTGGCTGGGTCCCAGGTGACCCGTATCCCGCCCAAAGCTTCAACAGCTGCAAGAAAAAGCCATTGGCACGAGCGCCTGCCCCAGACCTGGCGGACAAGGTGAAGGGTGGGAGCAGACTGTTTAGTTTTTGTTAACTCAAGGACAGCAGGGCACACAAAACCTGTCCGGCTGAGCTTTTTGAGCTCTTGTCCCAAACCCCGGACATTCCATGAAAGAAGCTTCATGAGGAACCGAGGGGGGTGGATGAGGAAGCCAGCCTAGGGGACCTCCTCAGGAGAGAGTCCGATATGAGAGGCGGGGCAGGGACCACAGGAGGTGGCACAGTAGCAGGACTTTTGTCGTAATTAATGCTGGAGTAGAGATTTAAAATCTCCCTCCGGCCTTTGATCATAACCTTCAGTTTGCACTATGCGTCTACGTTGAAGAAACGATGGAACCTCCTTGATGTTTCCTTGGCCACAGTCAACTCCATTCACATACTAAGAGTCCACAGAAGAAGGCGGAGACGAAGAGAAACGCCAAGAGGAAGAGGCAGAGGAAAGCTGAGTAGAAAACTCAGCTAGGGAAGTTGAGGGGAGGTAAAAGGGATTGGAGGGGTAGTGATCAAGAGGGAGGGCAGGGTAAGGATCCATAACGGGGGATGTCGAGGGGGTTGAAGAGGTTAAAAGTTGGATAGGTAGAAGTTGGGTGAAAGGGTGAAGGGGGGAGGTTTCAGGGGGGGGGGGGGAGCAAGGGGTTGGTAGGGGAAGTGAGCAGGAAGGCCGGTGAGAAAGCCACCAGGGGAGGAGGGAGGCTGTCGCCAGAGGAAGGGGTTTAGAGGGAATAGGACGAAAGGCGAGGAGGGAAGCAGGGGTTGAACAAGGGTTCGGAAAGGCCGGGCCAAGAAGGAGACAAGGTTGAAAGGGAATCAAAGGTGGATAGGGAATGACGTAGCCTCGGTTCTCTCTGAACCCAAAAAGGTAAGATTTGGGGAGTGGTGGAGGTAAGGGGCCAAAAGAGATGCCAAGGACTCAGGGTTTGGGGGTTGCAGGTCTAGGGACAGAATGACCAGGATCCCAGCAGAGAAAAGGGGTCACGCCATGGAGGCTAAAGTGGAAGGTGAAGGAAGGGTGTGGGTCTTTGGCAATGCTGAAAAAGGGGTGGGATTAGGGTTGAGTGGAGTTCCGGGGTGGCATCAGCAGTGGGGGGAGGGCTGCTAGTGGGAGTCCCTAGCTGAGGACAAATTGATAGCGGCTGAGGCTTCAGGGGGACCGAAGAGGCCAGTGAAACGGGGATGGCTAGAGAATAGGGCGAAGAGAAATCTAATACGAGGGTCGAAGAGGGTAAAACAGTACGGTGGGCGGGGGAGAAAGAGGAGAGAGGGGAATCGTCAAAGGGTGGGAGGGAAGGGGTGAAGACAAGGCTAGGAGGATGTCTGGTGGAGGAGCTCACCAAGGGTTGAAAGAAAGAGAAGAGAGGGGTGGGGGAAGAGGTAAGTGGAGAAGAGAGGGGAGAGGTTGGAATCTCAAGGGGGTCAGGGAGAAAAGGGGGACAGGTGTCTCCAAAGGGATTCAAGGGTAGGGGTGAGGCGTGCGGAGAAGGGTTGGGGATCGAAACAGAGGGGAGGTGGGTTACAGGTGTTACATAAGTAGATATGGATTGTGGCGGTAGAATGATGGAGTCGGTCGAGGGTCTATGGGCCGCAAAGGGAGTGGTAATAACAGGCCCACGGGCCGAGGAGCCTAATGGACATACAGCAAGGGCAGATGTCACATCTTGAGGGCTTTGCAGGAAGGTCTGGTCACTTCAATAAATACTAGCTGAAGAGGCGAGGCGGTAGGGTCAACATCAACCCAAACCTCTTTGTCAGGGAGGGTATGGGAGCCCTGCCCAACGACTGTAAAGAGGGTGTTATCCAGTGTTTTAAAATGCGGCCGCATCGCCGCATATGCGGCCGCATCATCCAGGATGCGCTCGCATCCGCATCGCAAACTAGCCCATATGCGCTTTTGACATATGCGGCCGCATATGCGCCGCATCGCCCACATCGCGCCGCATCTGTTTTCCGTGGAAATAATTATCGATTTTGCCCCTCGGGGAGGGCAAAATGGTCTTTTTGAACTTCCAAAGTTTAGGGAAACTGTTTGGGGGGTTATTATACCCCCTAAACAAAGATTTCCAGCCACTTTTGTCGCTTTTTTTGCATCAAATCGAAGGAAAAAAAAATTTGGCGGAAATTTTTTTTTCATCCAAATCTTTTGATTTGACGGTTGTTTGATACTTAGATGTTCATTTGATGCCTTTGATTGTTGATTTGGGGATGTTAAGGTGACTTTGTGGTAAGAAATTGGGGGTTTCAGAAGCCGTGAACAAATCGAGCACTACTTCACAGAGTCGATAACTTTTTATTCCTTCTTGTACAATAATATTGTTATACTTATTTTTGGGGCAATGTCTTCTTCCCAATCTTCTAGTAACAAGGATCCGGCTTGGAAATATGCTAAACTAAAAAATCCGAAAGATAGAAATTGTGTGGTATGCTTGCTCTGTGGAAATACTTATATGGGTGGTATTTTTCGACAAAAAGAGCATTTAGCCGGAATTTCTGAGAATGTAAGAGCACGCCCACAAGCTACAGATGATATAAAAAAGGAGATTAGAGAATATTTGGATAGATTGAAAAAAGATAAAGAGAAAAAAAAAAAGGAATTACTTGATGACATGCCATTATTTGATGATGATGATGATGATATGTCTGAAGTTGCTATGAGGCAAAGGGGTACTCATACTCCAACCTCAAGATAGAGGGTTATAAATATTGGTGGTAGTACTGAGAGAAGAACACCTCTCTTTAAGGGGGCCAATGGATTCTTTTTTCACCCCAAGCCCCGAAAAAAGAAAAAACAAAACAAACCACAATTGAAAATAAATATAAGAAAGAACAAAGGAAGTCGGTATGTAAGTGGATTGCAAAGTGGATTTACATGGCCGGCATTCCTTTTAATACTATAACTCTAGAAAGTTTTGCATGTATGGTCCAAGCAATTGGCAATATGGCCTAGGACTTATTCCTCCTTCACTACATGAGGTTAAGGAGCCCTTGTTGAACGATGATATATTTGATGTGAATAGAATTTTGATTTCTCAGAGATAAGGGTGGGAGAAATATGGGGCCACTATTATGTGTGATAGTTGGTCCGATGGGAAATCAAGGGTTTTTTCGTTAACTGCCCAACAAGTACTTTTTTTGTTAAGTCTATTGATGCATTAGACAAGTCACATGATGGTACATACTTATGTGGCTTGATGGATGAGATTGTTGATTTTGTTGGGGAGCAAAATGTGGTACAAATTATCACTGACAATGGTGCCAACTATGCTGCAGCTGGGCATTTCTTGACTTTGAAAAGGAAGCATATGTTTTGGACTCCTTGCGCAGCTCACTGTGTTAATCTTATGCTTAAGGAAATGGGTACAACATCTTTATTTAGTAGGGTGATTTCAAGAGCTATGTTTGTTGTTGGATCTATCTACAATAACACAATAGTCCTAAGCATGATGAAGTCTTTTACAAAGAAGAGAGAATTAGTGAGACCGGGTATCACTAGATTTGCCACGTCATTTCTCACTCTTCGAAGCCTAGCCAAGCAAAAAAGTGCCTTGAGGACCATGTTTGCTTCAGAGCAATGGAGTCAACGCAAATGGTCAAAGCATAAGGATGGGAGAAAGGCTGAAAAAATTATGCTGAATACATCTTTTTGGAGTCAAATAATTCTTGCATTCGAGGTGGCTCGCCCTTTAGTGAGAGTGCTTCGACTGGTTGATGGTGATGCGAAGCCTGCCATGGGCTACATACATGAGGCAATGACTAGGGTAAGAACTGAAATAAAAGATGTTTTAAAGGATGATGAAAATATGCGCAAGGCTATACTTGAAATTATTGATAGGAGATGGGATATCCAGCTTCACAGGCACCTCCATTCAGCCGGTTACTTTCTAAACCCATCTCTTCACTACAAGCACTCATCCATTGAGTCAGATCGCGTAATAAATGGTGGGTTCTTAGATGTGTTGGAGAGGTTGGTGCCAGACAAAGACATCCAGGATGAGATCCAGAGCCATGAATTGATTAAGTTCAAGTTAGCCTTGGGAAACTTTGGGAGAGATATTGACACTCAAAATAGGACATTACAGATCCAGGTAAAGGCCAAAAGCCAAAAAATAATCTTACTTGTCTCTTACTTTATGTATAGTTCCATTGTTTATTCTATACCCTTAATTTTTAACTATATTCTAAATTATAAAATATTATACAGCTGCATGGTAGGCATTATATGGAAGCGAGACACCAAATCTACAACGTCATGCTATTCGAGTGTTGAATCTCACATGTAGCTCATCTGGTTGTGAGCGCAATTAGAGTGCATTTGAGCATGTAAGTCCTTTACTCCTTATTCTTTGATCCTTATTTCTTGAATTTCAATTTTCTAATCTAAAATCTAATTTATCTAATTTCAAAGTTCTACCACAGCTCCATACAAATAAAAGAAATAGGTTGGAGCAGAAAAAGTTGAATGATTTGGTTTATGTGCGGTATAACGAGCGGCTTAGGGAGAGGTATGAAGAAGCCGAGGACCAGGATACCCGGATGCAGAAAAAAGAGCCATCCACCTCCAACTAGAGCAAAGGAGGAATGAGGCGGGGGGTCCATAGTTTCCAGGAGAAGACGGATAGAACCCAAAGGGAGGAACTCGAGAGACTTCCAATGAATCTCCACTAGGTCACTGCAGCCGTCGACTATCCATCTGAAAGTCGAGGGGACCAGGAGTGTAAGGGGATATGAGTGGTTGTAAGCCAGATCCTTTGCTTTCTAAAAGAACCTTCCTCCGGAGACCATTTGCAAAGCTTGAGTTGCGCCCCCTTGAAGATGGGCGGAGACTCTGAATGGAGAGCCCAAAGTCGTTGTCTTCAGAAGGAAAGGTGAACAACAACAATCCATCGGACAGTCGGTGGCATCATAGGTCTAAGTCCCCCCATAAACACTGACCCCATCGTTCGATAGCCCTGAAGTCATCCCTTCTAGGACGGAAAGAGCCCATCAAAGAGCGACGAAGATTGACAATAAGCGGCTCAGATATCTCGACTGGGTTGGAAATGACGAGAAGGTGGTTAGAGGGGCGGGGCAAAGGGGGAGAGGAAGGCGTTCAATGGTGCAGGACGTTCTCAGCAATTAGAGAGAGCGAAGAAGGTTTGGAAAGTACCGTCTGGGTGAAGGTAGGAGGGGAAGAGATGGAACAGGTAAGCGAGGCCAAAGAGACCGGTATAGCTCGAGGGGGGGGGGGGGGATGAAAGGGAATAGGAAGAGGAGCGGAGGGAGCTATGGCAGAGGAGGAGGAGCCTGGGGAGAGGCGAGGGTATAGACTGTAGATTTTGTTCCAGTTCGTAGGCGGTTGTTTTTTCAAGCTCCAAAACAACACAAATGGGCTTTAGAATGCCACACAAAACACTTCCCTTCCTCCCGCTCCTCGTTCTTTGCTTCTATAAGAAAAGGAAGGAGGGGAAAGGACAAGGTGGGGTGGTTTAACCTTTCCTTTTTTGCCCCCTTGGCCAAGGGCCTTTTTCCACCCCTGGCCAAGGTATATCATCTGGATTCCTAAGCGGCCAAAGGGGGCCTAAGAGCAAAACCAAATAGGGCCCCCCCTTGGGCCTATTTGGTGGAAGTTGGCCCCTAGGTGGTAGGGGGCCAAATTTTCTATCACTGCACACAGGGATCCTCTTCTGCATTTAACTCACATCAAGAGTACTTAATGAGACTGGCAATGCACTACTAATCTTAAAAATTTGGTCGAAGATTGGCTCCAAATGTTGAGGGTAAGGGAGCAAATCTTGTGGTGCAACCAATGACATTCTTTAAGTCCTCTTCCACCAATTTAAGATCTTCCAATGGTGATTATGCTTTGCCAAAGTGGAATTTGTCATGCCTATGAGACCCGAAAAGGATAGCAACAAATCAGCGAAACTATTTCCAAAAATGCCCTGATTAGACCTGGGCTTCCAAGGAGCAGCCATCAAAATTGAGTTTCATGGCCCAAGAGGCGCGAAACAGATGTTGGATTTGCAATAATCATCAGCCCCATCCAGAGAATGAGACTCCAGCTTTGAACAAAGTCTGCAGTCAAAAACACTGAGAAGACCTTTGCTTTTGGGGTACAACAAGTGACAATGGATATGATATTCTCTTGCATAGCACCTAGCTGAGATTCCCTATTCTCGAAAATGCACCCATTGTGCTCCAACCAAATGGCCCAAGTCATAGCCAAAATAGAAACTCAGGATAGTAACGACCACAGATGGGTAAGGGGAGAAATAGACCAAGAATAAGAAATTATGTTGCACAGCTCTGGGTGTATTTCACACCCACACAAAGGTGAACGATGAAAGACCAAAACTGAGCTGCTATAGGGTGGTGAACAAACAAGTAGTCTATAGTTTCCTCAAACTATTTGTAGGACATCGATTGGTTAAATGAACCCCTCCTCTGAATCCAGTCTAATGAGGGATTTCTGGGAGATGACCAATCAATTTAAGAAGATGGGCCCCATTTGCTGTGACAGAAGTACTGTCGTTTGGTTTCAAAGCGTTGTAGATGGAGGACACCCAGCAAATAATTACAGAGCTGGGAGCCAAAACATTTCATCCCTTCCCCCTCATGGAACGAAGTGAGACTTAAGAAGATCAAATAAAGCCCCCAGTTCAGAGATTTTTGAATTCCGAATATTCCTCCTGAACCTTGGTGTCCAAACAATTTGACCCCCAAATAATCCATAAGACAGAGAGCGAGGGGTTTTAGTCTGTAGCTAAGATATATAGTCTAGGGAAATAAGTTTTCTAGAATATCTTGCCCAGCATTAAATTCCTCCATTGCCTTTTACACTTTCATGTTTAGACAAAAGCCTAGTGGGAAGTGACAATTCCCCTTCACTTTTTGCCATGCATTTCAACAGTAGTCATTGATGCTAAATCAACAATAGAGGATGATAAGGAAGTGTCTGCAACATTAGTTTTGTGACACAAGCTACTTTTTAACAGCCAAGATTCAGGCATCTGATCAGTTTGTATGAGTTGGACCTCCCAAATGGGTTCAAAGATAGCTTGCAGGCTAACACATCAGCATTAGTGGTTTATATCTTGAAATAAAATTTAGTTTCGAAACACCAAAATTTGCTAATATCTATAGAAAAAATAACAATGATACAACATTCACACAAATAAAAAGTAAAAAACAATAAAAAAACGTTAATTAACAAAAAAAATCAGCAATGGCAGAAAGACAATAACGTGCTATAATTCCTTCTTCTTTTTTTTTGAAATATGCTATAATTCCATCTTTACTAACAACCTTATCATTAATCTGCACATGCCAAAGAAGAAAAATGAGATCATTTACTATACAAGCAAGGAAATAAAGAAACATATACCTTAATGCCAGTGTTTGTGGCCTCTTTTGCTGCCTCAAGAAGTGGCGCAAACATGGGGTTAAATGCCACAGTAAAAGCACAATCAACTATGCGTCCTGCAGAATACCATGCGGGTTACATAATAAATGAAAAAGAACGAAAAAGTGAACTTAATAAAGTTGCAATAAAAGTATCCTATGGGGATATAGTTCATCTTAGCATCCAAGAAAGTTATCAACTGCATACAATGAAGTAATTATTGCAAATATCCTGCATTACTCTTGGAAGTGACTAAAATAAAACTTGTATAGGTAGTACCATCAATGTGTGTTCCAAAATCAAGCTTCATGACATCATCATATTGAAGTACAGTTTTATCTCCAGAATTTGGGGTCCAGTGTGCTGCAACCCTATTAATACAAGGTCAATCAAAACATGCATTTTAATCACAAGAACTAAATGATGATAAAGGCAACTCCTTCAGGTAAGAGCATTTACCAGTTCAATGAGCATCCAGTTGGAAAAGCAATGCCTGCTTGGAGACCATTCTCTGAAATTAGTTTCCGAACCATGTCTTCCAACTTTTCACATAGGTCAATCATTAAAATCCCTGGCTTTACAATACTTCTGATATATTTCCGAACCTAATCATAGTAACAAAATAGAAAAAGTCCGCCTATCAAATTCCATTGAGATCATTCAAAGTCAAAAGTCAAAGTATTAATGAAGTTGACCCCAAATAGTTGGGAAAAGGCTATGATGATGATGATGATGAAGAGGAGGACGAGGACAACCAGTTAACGAGAAACAAAGTTTGTGTTATGCCAGGAACTTGTCTGGGGTATGTCCTCTAATCCTACCAAATTTTGGCTTCAAGTCATTTGCTTACTTGAACATCAGTCCTAATAAAAAAAGGTAAGCATGACATAATTAGAAAAAACCTTATAGAAATAAAATCTGGTAAATATCTATACCTAGTTAATTGGAAACTCATAACAAATAAAGAAAGTATGTTCTAATCTGATGGGTATCACATTGTACGGTAGATTTAGACTTCTGAAGAAACTAAAACCCATGGGACCTTTTTGGATGACAGTTAATCTTATTAGGATCAAACTTTCTTATTGGAGTGGACTATCTTATTTGCATAATATTATTTTTGTTAGCTATTTGGTTCATATTGTGGATTATATGTAATGTAATTTAATTACTTAATTTTTTGCTTTTTTAGTTATTTCTGGTTAAAAACAGTGATTCTCAGTAAATTACTTTGAATAAAGTAAAAAAAAAAATTCAGAAAGGTAAACGTATTCCTAAAACTGCCTGTAAGTTTTATCTCATATAATTTTATGAGGTCCCAAGCCCAGGTAAAGGAAAAGGATTGTGTTAGGTGGGCACCCGACTCAAAACTTTGCCACAACTTTTCATGAATCCTGAATCTATATTATCTGCTCATGCTAGGGTGTCCACCATAAGCGCTTATGGTCTTACTGAGAGTATGGCCTTTGATATAGCAGAATGGAGACACATGATTTGTGTAGCCGACCCAAATAGTTGGGAAAAGGCTCTAATGATGATGATGTATTTCATGAGGGACATGATGACTTTTATGAGGGACACCACCAAACAATAGAAAATTCATTTTCAGGATCAATTTTTTTGAAACAATGAATTACCAGTGATAACGTATACATCCAAACAAGCCCTTATTAAACCTAAAATTCAGTAATCATTTTTCCACTATGCTTTTAGCTGAGATTTAAAGCCCAAGACAATCGATTATGGAAAAAATAAAAACAATTGTTTTAGCCCCTGAAAAGATCTTAGAAGTGAGTTTTGGATCACATCAAATGAACATGCGGCTGAAAAGTTGGATGCTTATGCCTTATGGAAGTGGTTTGCATCACAAAGAGACACATTCTTCTGTTGCCTAAGCCTTTCCTGGGCTTCTTGAGGACTGTAATGTAAAGTTTTTTCTTGAGTTTGCCTAGACATAGGAGCAGTCCATAGTAATCTTCCTGACCTTGTAACTCATGTCGGTTGACGATCCTTTGACTAATGAAGCATTGCACCTGATATCAAGTATTGCAATTCTGCCCATTTGGATTCTCAATTGGAGTGATGCTTCTTAAATTAAAGGAGAGTTCAGGGTTGCTTGTAAACATCTTTCGAGCAATCTTTAATGCATACTTGAATGGGACCAACACTTAAATAGCCGATGAGAGGTAGGGGATGCAATTTGTCTCCCTCTCTTTTTCTGGACTCTGTCCCTTGGTTGCATTTATCATATGTTGCAATGTAATCTTTCTACTTAATTACTATCCCCATGTGCGAGAAAATAAAATGCTATGATGCTTCCAAGTGCAAAAACCAATTTTGTTTTGAGATTCAGATCTAACATGATTTCCTTTTGAGCTTTTTTTTTTTTTGGTTGAAATGTAATTTCTTTTAATCATGTTTGTTTTACATCTTGGCTTGGCCTTTGAGCTCTACATCCATTTTTTATATTCCGGCTTGCTCTACCAAAAGTAATATTCATTTTACATCATTTCTTCATTTGAACTTCGTCTACACTTACAAAAAAAAGATAAAACTATAAACAAATGAAAATGAAGGACCCAAATTTATTGTATTTTAAATTGTCAAGCTTTCCAAGTGGCATATTATTTTTCTGCAGCACGACCACAAAATAATGACTCGTTTACAACATGTCCCAATTTGCATTGTCGGGTTAATTTTTGTTTGCTTCTACATCATATTTTATGATTTTCTTCTCTAGAAAATAAAAAAAAAATAGATCTTTTTCTTTCTTAAGAATATCTCATGAAATATCAATTATTTGTGGATCATCTTGTCCCTCTTTCCTTTGTGAGACTGACAATTGTGGGCTACTGACCTTTTGCTACAACTGAGATTTTGTTGCTTACTACTAAAATCTCCACCATTAACTTGATTTTGAACTCACAGATGTTTGGGGTTTCCTTTCTACAAAGTGAAGAATTTCTATGGATTTCCCATTTTCTTTCATAGTTCCATGTTTATGCACTTGTATGATTCTCTTATAAATTAATTTTTGTTTTCACTCGTTTCATCAATTTTCTCGACCATATTTCTTGGCCAGGTTTTCGATAGTCATGGAGGGAAACATGCTGCTGATTTTGTGTGCAAAAATCTGCCAATGTTCATCTTTGAAGAAACAGAGTTCCCAAGAGAGATGACCAAACTAATATTTGCATGTAAAATATTTATGGGGTGTCTAAGAACCAAACCTGCCGATGAACTTCAGCAGCTTGCCGAACTGAGTTATACATGGGTTTCTCCAGATGCTCAAGTTCCCTCTTCTCTTCAGAAGTTGTCCTCCAGAGATTACTACAGTAGAAGCAACAAGTTCTGAGAAAAACTCCGTGCAACTTCTTATACCAAAAACTTATTTAAGCATATACTCTATTAATACCCTCATGACATAAGTGTCATTTTGATGAAGATTGTCAACTAGGGAAATACTAAACAGGACAAAGCAATGTTCATCAACACATATCTTTCTCTTATGAAGGGAAAAAGGAGTTCTATGGATTTTAAAGAATTCTAAAATTTAACTGTGCTTGATAGAACAATTTATAAATGTTAACACTTCTCAAAAAAAAAAACTGTGCTTGATAGAAGAAAGAGCACAATGATCAATCCAATAAGAAAGACTAACCAAGGAGTCATTAACATCAAAAGACTAACCAAGGAGTCATTAACATCAAGTCACAAAGTTCCTTGGTGCCTTTTTATTAATGTCATTCCGTGAATCAGACAATGGTTTTCTCACATCCATCAATAGCAAACAAAAAGGTGAGAGACGCCACGATATACAATTACAACAAGAGAAGGATTCAGTGGCAGGAATAACACTCCACGGAAATATTGAGCCACTATAGTAGAAAATCATGTTTTCGCATGCTCACCTTTGAACCACAGACATTCCCTAGATATTCCTGGTTGATTCAAGTCAGCCAGATATTTAAAGGCCGTGAAGTTCTAAGAATCAAAATGGGGAAATGAACCGTTACTACACGACCTCAAACGGGTCTCCAGCGAGATGTGTTATGGCATATCCCCCCTCAAAACGACAAGTCTGTACAGGAAAGGATGCTTCATTTGATGGAAGCAAAGCAGCCAATGATAACCCCTTCCTTGAAAAGAACAATTCCATCATATTCCAAAAAATCATGGAATCATTGATTCACTTGCCACAATATTTTCTCCTCATTCCTTACCTTGGATAAGTTAGGGTGGGTTTTAAGGAGGAACCCACCAGGTGACACTCAGTGCACAAAAATCAATCAGATGGGACCAGAAAATATGTGGCTGGACTGTGAATCTGACACAGAAACAACAAAACAAATGCCTGAGAAGTCGTAACAGAACAAACAAATGCACACCTGCCCACCACTCAATCGCCCCTACCTACAAAGTCATGACAAAGTTCCAAAGGAGCAAATACTCATAGAAAGAAGGTTGCAAAGTTTGAAATATAAACCACACAGCTCAGATATAGAACTTAATCACCCTCAAAGCATGCAGAAGAAAACAGAAGAATCCCTGACTGCATTATATGAAAGCCTCATGACAACAAGAAGATAGAACACTCTCACCATAATAAGGATTCACCAAAGAGCTAAAAAATATTGAAAATGCATTTTTCTTTACCATAGGGTTTTTAAGCTTTTGCACACCACACCAAACTTCAAACTTCACTAGGAAGTTTGGCTTGCTTCTTTCTACTAGATGCCCTATGCATTAAGATGAAAATAGAGAAACTAACTAACTAGAAACTCCAAGGTTATGCCAAGTGGTATAAAACAAATAAAACACATTTAATTTTCATAAAATGGAGGGTGTTTCACTTCCAAGCAGACCTCAATGCCTCCCAACAAACAATGATCAACAAAAACCATCCAAATTGGACCCACCCAAGTTACTCGCCAGAATGCTGAGCCTGAAACCCCCAAAACACAAAGGAGCTTACATATTATTAGCGATCTGCCTACTAGGAACATTAGGTTTGAGAAAAGAGACACAGATTCGAAGGACAAGAAACAACAAAAAAAACGGTTATCTAAAATAAAAGAATCACAATTTCTTCGCAATGGATGGTCCAATTTTGATGAAATATGATATGTTTGGATCTTCATCCACCCAAATGCTTGTGTTTAACAAAAACACACATAAAATTAGTTTGAGATACCAAAAATTGGATTACTATCCATCAGAGATTTCAAGAACTTGGATCTCCTTGATCCGGAGACCAAACTCAAAACCGGTTTAGCGTTTCCCTCGAGTCATCTTAGGAAGCTTTCAAGAGACCTGGAGATATTCATTTGCATTAAGCAAGAAGATAGTGGAATCAAGAACTTTGCTCAAAATTTTGGGTAAATTTCTTTTGTCTTTCACTTTGAATTCATAGATTTGCCTTATTTTTTAATAATTTTAGTAGATCTAGCATTACTTTAGTTATTGTTGCATTTTTGTTGCAACCTATCAAAACAAAGCATAATGTTCAATTTATATTTCAATTTCTCTTATACAAAGAAGGTTATTTTTTTAGAGATATACAGAGAAGGTTTTACTCAAAGATAAAATTATACGTAGAAATAATGTTGGTATTTTTTTGTTATAATGATGTCAATGACATAGTTTCCAATTTTATTTACGTAAAAGTGGCATTTTCTCTCAAGAAAATCTAGTACGTCAATTTTTTTTAGAGGTTTTATTCATATAAAGTGTTTTTTTTATAGATTTTTGACTTATTGCTGCTAATGATTTTTCTTCGTTTAAATTAATCGTAGCAAATTGCTATTTTATTATAGTTCTTCTATTCATTTAGAGTCCTCTGACTATTTTAGAACTGGTATCAAATCAGTAAATCAGTCTTATTCAAAAGCTTTGATGCATTTAAAATTTAAAATAACATAAAATAAAAAAGCTCTATATATTTTCTATCTTAGCATTGTCAAATGTTTTTTTTTTAATCATCATTGTAGGAAAATGCTATCTGTTCTTTTTTTTTCTTTTTTCTTTGTGTGTGTACGTGGGTGTGTGTAGTGTGCTTCTATTGTTTTACAAATATTTTCAACTCTTTATTGTAAAATGCATTCATATTATCGTGAATATAAAAATGTTAGTTGCATGTTGATGCCTTTAACATGCATTTTGTAGACTGTAGGTGTAGGAGACAGAGGAGGGAGGACTCAACATGGCAGCAGGGGGTGAAGCTGCCAAGTAAGGGTAACATGAGGCTGTTAGTGTGGCCATAGTGGTAAGCCTATGACAGGCAGTATTAATCGCCTTGTCCTAATGTGCCTGTGTTTATGAGGGAGGAGATGAAGCAATCTAAAGAGATTGGAAAGGGAAAGGTGCACAGTTAAATGGTTGTTGACGAGATAGGGACAGAGTACTACAAGATAGCGATAGAGTACTATGCACCTTCTCAAAAGGATGAGAATGAATAGGGTTGAGAATTTTTCGGATTGGGTTCGGTTCCACCCAAATCCAGATCTGGATCCAAAAAATATATACAGGATCTGGATCTGAATCTGATCGGATCCAAAATATTTGGATCCAGATCTGAATCCGAAAACCGTATATAGGACCTAGATCCAAATCCAGATCCGATTAATTCCATCAAGAAAAAGCTTATGCGGGAAAGAAAAAACCCAATCTTTGAGTAGATGGTTCCATCGGGAAAAAGCTTCTGCGACAAAAGAAAAAACCCAACCTTTGAATATACGGTCTTTGATGAGATGAGGAGAGAGTTAGAGAGAGAGAGAGAGGGGGATTGGCATCAAAGTTGAAGCCATAAGAAGCCCTAATCATACAGACCACAAAGCCACGAAGACACCCCATCGAAACCCCCACCCCCTTGCCTCTCTCTCTCTCTCTCTCCCTTTTGAGCATTTTTGCTCCCCTCCAACTTTCTCTCTCATCCTTTTGCCCCAAGAAAAGACTCCCTTTCTCTCCTTTTGATAATCAGTTGAAGAAAGCGATATCTCCCTCTCTTCCTAACCAGAATAAGAAAGTCGTCTTTGTCCTCTCTCTCTCTAACCCATACAACAAATAGTCTTTGTCCCTCTCTCTCTCTACCTCTAGATTTATTCGTGGTATAATTGATTGATTTGCAGGCTATCTTGCCTCAACATCATCAGCAGAGGTAGAGGGTGACACAAGACTATGGCAGAAGCCCAAGACTTTCTCTCTCTATCTTCCACCCAAGACTGGCGAAAGCCAAAGACTTCTCTCTATCTTCCACCCAAGATTGTGACAGAAGCCCAATAACTTCTCTCTCTCTCTCTCTCTCTCTCTCTCTCTCTCTCTCTCTCTCTCTCTCTCTCTCTCTCTCTCTCTCTCTCTCTCTCTCTCTCTCTCTCTCTCTCTCTCTGTTGTACATTTCAAGGGAGTCCCTACAACTGCCTGTCCTCGCTCCTTGAAAAATTTGCAAGCCCTAATAATGCACAGGAGCTTGTAAACTGGACAAGCCCTCCTTTTTAGTGTGAGAAAACACTTTTAGTATCCTTTCCATTTCAATGTCAATTCTCCCACCCGTCGTTCCTCACTTACATTCTGCCCTCATTCCCCTCTCTCACTAAAAACACATTTTCAATGTACTTATCACACTTGCAAATATATGTACTCCGTAAATTTCAAGCCTAAATTTCACGATTTGTACTTACTTACTTGATTAATATCATAGAGAAATATGCAACAATGTACTAGGGATATTCGTCGATGTTATATTGCGAGTATTGTCTATTTTCATTCACCTTCCTATAGACATTCTTAGATAGATGACCTGTTCGAGTCTCATTCAGTACCCACATCCATAGCCAACAAAAGCAGATACATATGGGACGCACCACTGCTTCCATAAAATGTAATTTTGGAAGAGTCAGATTTCAGCCCTTATTTTCTTTTTCACTTTGAAAAATGCACTAAATATGGGGTGAGGTGACCTGAAGGGAATTGGATCACACCCCCCAACATGGGACTGCAATCAGGCAGCATCAATGTTCCAGGAATGCAGGGTCGCGATTTCGAAGTACGGATCAATACCTATGTTGGGAGATCCCCCCATTGCTAAGCTGCTGCTACTTGTACTTCCAGTGTTGTCCCAATACCTCCTTTCATGCCTTACCTCATCATCCACAACTCCCATCCTCCTTAAGTACCTTTAACAGCCAACATTGCCCCTCAAGACTAGTGACTTCCTCCTATATTTTGTTTTTTTCAAATCATTCTCTTTCTTGATTATTCTTTCGACATACCCTAATACTTTTGTTAATTTATCTTTAGTTTGGTTACAGTATTTATAGCTTCAAACTATGGACAATTAATTCGTCTGATCTCTTTGCTTATGTTTCTCCCTTTGTAAGTTCTTCTCCTGCACCTTGCACTTCCATCTTTCTTCCACTTCCCACCCAAAGAAAGAGGACTGACATTACTCCTTTGTTGGTTTAGTCTCTACATAAACTTCAAATTATGGATGATCACCTAGTCAAATATTTCCACTGCATTCCTCTCACACTAACTCACAAACCTACCCACACCCCAATCCTTCTTTTTGCAATCCTGGCTTTGCTCCAATACGTCCTTTCATGACTTTTCTCATTATTCCACTCTATTATTACTTTAACCCTCCTCACTCACTAATGACCGGGACCCCATCATCAAAAGTAACATTTTCCTTGACTTTCTTGCCCTTTTAATTTTCATCGACTAAGCCACTGCCAGCCAAAGGTATCTCAAAATTCCACAACAAATCAAAACAACAGCAGACAGCACAGTATCCATAGAAGCCAGTCCAGTTACAACTTTGCTGAACATGATCACCAAACCCCATCACTTCTAGTAAAAGCTTTCTACATTAAATTGTGCATAGTAGATTGAATAAATAGTTAGTTTGTCTCTTTGGATGCATCCATAAAACATAGACTGTTATGAATAAGATTCTATTGGCATGTACTGTATAAACTAACGCTGATATATTGCTCAGTGCACACTTTCAGCTAAAATTGGACAGCAAACATAAATTGCAAACATAATACTATGAAACATAAGTATCTATATTATCAGGTTGAAGCATGTCTAAACCCTGTAGGAACAAGGATCTCATTATCCAAGCAGGAAAAGAAAGCACATCAAAGGGCAAACGTAGAATTTCAAAAGCAGTTACAATGCATGTGAAGCCAATCACTGTTAAAGGAAAGCTTTCACAAGTATATTAGGATGTATTTCACGGAACCATATCACAGTTAAGGTTCCAACTCCAGAAATCAGTATTATATTAGCAGCTTCTAATGGAAAACATCGTTTCCACCATGCTCCTACTCCAGCTCCCATAAATATTCCCTAAGCACTGCCAGTAACAAAGACCCACATTATTTAAGGTAAATAGAAGTCAGTTGTATTTGGTGAATGAAGCCACTGCTTTTAACACTTAAAGCTCTTTCAATTCCTATGATTCTCCCCTATAACACTGACAACCCAAACAAGTAATTACTCAAATCAATTATAACAAGCCTTCCACTTTCAAAAGTTGATTGTGTGTGACATTGGCAAGAAGGTGCAAATGTAAAAGACAACTAGACATGGTAATGTCAACAGCAGTTCAACATTGACGTTAATGGAGAACTTTCCTGTCATGTAATTAATATACATGCAAAACACTAGCATCCATTTTATCACGATATTGTTATCAGCTTATCACCTAGCATTGGCTTTTTTCATACTCAGAATTAATGGGGAATTTAATAAAAGTGGTATGTTCTTATAGGCAATATTGTCTGCTAGCTTCAATATGAATGTTGATCTCGAGAAACTATCTACTCACTCATCTTTGTACTGCTGAATTTCACCCTCCGGAAATTCCCAAGAAGGAAAGAGGTCAATGACAGGAATAGAGGGAGGATCTGTCTGCTCAAGAGGTTCCTTCTTTTTCCTGAACATAATATCAATATGGTCAGAACACGCCCAAATGAAAGCCGGAGAAGTAATGGAATTCTTACTTGCTTTTGTTCTTCTTCTTTTTCTTCTTTGCAGCTTCTAGCAATATATTAAAAAGCGCATATTAGAAAAATCAATGCATAAATGAAGAATAGAGAACTCAGTGCCTAGATGAAGAAAACTTAAAAAAAGCAAACAACGAGTAAACCATCAAAGGGAGAAAGAGTGTAACAGTTATCAACTGATGAATCCAAAAATAAGGCATGCTTGTGTGTGAAGTTAAGCCATGCTTGTGCGTGAAGTTATATAGAATTGCACGAACAGGTCCTGGGTTGATAGGCTCCTATAAGAAAACTATGTATCAATTATTTATGTCATCACCTCGACAACTATGCCCTAAATCAGAGGAACTGATAAAATGACAAAAGAAAATGAACCGCAAGATATGGTGTTCATTTGGCCACGGTAAGCTGCTTTTGTCAAAATAAAGCTCGTCCCCATATCTCCCATTTCAAGTGAGCAAAACAGATAAGGAATGCATATATATTGGACTGTGTTGCTTATATTCTTATTAAAGGATTGACATGATCAATATGACCTTTCTTTCAAGAGTTACACAGAATAATGCATATCTGAAAACGACAATATCTGAAAACGATAAAAGAAACTCCAAACCAGATACACACCATAAAATTAAATAAAAAAACTAATATTGACTGTATATACATTGTGTTGTTATCTCATGTTCTTGTTTTAATCACAATATCACAACTGAAAAGCAAAAAAAAGATATCTGCTCAATGTGTTTTTCACATTGACATCTTCTTGATTGTGTTTTTCATGAAATGCTAGCATATATTCTTGATTCATAACTAACCATTAATTAATCAAGAACACAAGAAAGGGTCTCAATTAATCAAACACTAATATCAAGAACATTGAACAAACATAGATGATCAACCTGGGGCAGCTAACACTAGACCATCTCCCTGACCCTCTTCATCATCATCATCCAACCCAGTCGATGGAACTTCACTTTGTTGACCATTTCCACTTGAGGGCTCTGAAGGTACACTTTGTTCTTCTGAAACAGCTGCCTTCTTTTTCTTTTTCTTTTTCTTCTTTGCTTCCATGGGCTCCTGCAATGTAAATCTTCAAATTCAAGAAAGAAAAACTAACTCATTGTTGCAATCCTGAAGATGAGCCTATGAGAACATACATCATATGGATCAATAAAGACGGAAAAAGGAAAAACAAAAAAAGTGAAAGGATGGTAAGTATGCACGTCAATAGGAACAAGAGAGAAAAAGATCGTTTGTGAAAATATTTATGGAAGGATAGAGGAATCATAACCACACAACAGAATGAAAACCCACAATTTCCATCACGAAGAAAGTACAGCCGTACCCCAACTCACAAGAAGTCTGCTTTCTTAATCAATTCAGAGTTAATCAACTTAAAGTTATTGACGATGCATCGGACCAAAACCTACATAAATTAACAGACAAACAGAACATTCTTCAATTTGATAAAAAAATAATTTTAATCATGCAGACTGCAAAATGCCCAACTCCAAGAATGTTCATTGGATAGTATGGCATCCAATATTTCAATTTTCCCACCAGAATCAAGATACGGGTAAATGGAAACAGCTATGCCTACAAACGATATCCAACATTAAACCATTATATTGCAAAGTTCCTCTATACATTACCTGTATACTTCATTTCGACAGAGCAGCATGTACTATTTAATTCACAGTTTACTTAGTATGATCGTTATGGTAATAATTGGAGACTGCTTTATTCGTGGGCTTCTTCATGCATAGAGAATATCAAATGGTTTTGGGATTTGTCTCTTCAGTTTCGGCACGCAGATTTGTATAATAGTGGTAGAAGGTAATGAAGAGTGCTATGGCCACCAGGAGAAAATCAAGAGCAAACATCACTGTTAAGGCATTGCAACCAGTTCCTGGAGGCATAGTTCACTTTTTAAGTTTGTTTTCCCCTAAAGAGGAGTGAGCTAAACCATATATTTAAATTTATTCCTCATAGGTATATGTTTTGACCTCTAGACTGCCAATGGTTATTACTTCTTTTTTTCTGAGAAACCAATGGTTATTACTTGTTATGTCCTGCTTTTATAGACTGCCAATGGTTCACCAAAATAAGAATTTTTTTGGGCTGCAAATGGTTAATCAATAAAAGGTAGACAGTAAATGGTTCTTTTAAAAGCAATAAACAGTAGACCGTCAATGGTTCTTTTTAAAGCGAAATTCGATAATCATGGCAAAATATCTCAGAATCTAGTTAAGTTTCCATCATAGTGGCAATGGAAGAAGGATTAGGTTGTAGTGACCTGTGGTAGAATGAAAGAAAGATGTGATCCCCGTGACCTACGGAAGTAATAGTCATCTGATATGAAACCTTCGTTTTCTAAGACAACAAACATAGAGGAGGGTTCACAGGTCGTGTTTGCTCTTAGTCCGAGAACGATGGAAATCTCCGTTGCAAACATACGGATACGTGTAACAGCAGCCGACATGAATACAAGTGTTAACATCAACCCCAAAATTGGTTTTTTCAATACAACACTCCTAGGGATTTAAGTGGCATTAACTACTTTTATAAAGAATTTAACAAAATAAGTAAATAAAAAGTTCCGACATTTCTAAAATCACACGGGTGATGAGTTAGGTGTTCCAACACACCAAAACCACAGCCACACGTCTAAGTTACATAGATTGGAGTTCTAGGCCTTCTACAATCTTTCAAGACTCAAAATTTTTGCAATTTCCTCAAGACTATCCTTATTGACCCGATTGCTTATTCTTGGAAAGTCCCTACTTTGCAAGGTTCAGTGTGGACTTCTATCTTGTTTATGGAATCAAGTTTGTGACCTGTAAAATACAGATATAACTGCTATGTTGCTAAAAAAAGGCTCGTGTTTCCATGTGGTGTTAGCAGTTTATCCAAATATAATTCAGAAAGAAATAGGTAAGGTAGAAAGACTTGATGACCTAGTTCTTAAGGCCACAAAGAAGGTCATTTAATGGTGGTCGCGTGCATTGCATATTGGTGCGGAGTGAGTGAGAGAGAGAGAGAGGGAGGGAGAGAGAAACACTGGATCAGGCCTGCCCCAACAGTTAGTGAGAGAGAGAGAGGAAGAGAGGTAAGAGAGGTTGGGGCAGTCCCCTGCCCCAACAGATCCAGAGAGAGATATAGAGTGAGAAAGACATTGGGGCAGGCCTGCCGCAACAGTTAGAGAGTGAGAGAGAGAGGACGAGAACCTAACAGAGAGAGAGTGAAAGAGAAAGGTTGGGGCAGTCCCCTGCCCCAACAGTTAGAGAGAGAGGGACAGAGCGAGAGGTGAGAGAGAGGGGGAGAGAGAGAGGTGAGAGAGAGGTTGGAGGCAGGGTCCCCTGACCCAACAGTTCCAGTGAGTGAGACAGTTTGGGCAGGCCTGCCCCAACAGTTAGAGAGAGAGAGTGAGAACCCAACAGAGAGAGAATGAGAGAGATAGAGAGAAAGAGAGATTGGGGCAGTCCTCTAACCCAACAGTTCCACAGAGAGAGAGAGTGTGAGAAAGATGTTAAGGCAGGCCTGCCCCAACAGTTAGAGAGAAAGGTGAGAGAGAGGGTGAGGGAGTCGCCTGTCCCAACAGTTAGAGAGAGAGAAAGATAGAGTGAGAGATATGTAAACAGAGAGAGAAGGTGAGGGAGAGGTTGGGGCAGGTCCAACAGATAGAGAGAGAGGGGGAGAGAGAGTGAAAGAGTGAGAGAAAGAGAACCCAACAGAGAGAGAAAAAGAGAGAGACAGTGCACAACAGGGAGAAACAGTACATAACAAAGAGAAACAGTGCACAAATCGAGCGATCTTTACAACAAATCACTAATTAATGCACTAATCGGCCGATTTGTTTCGATTAGTTCAATAAATCGACCGATTAGTGCACTGAAAAAAAATTCAGAATACATAACCATCGGATCGGGACAACTCGGGATCGGCCAGTGACTGATCCCAATTTAGTCGGCCGATTTTAAAAAACGACTGATCTTTTAAACAATGGTTTAGCTTGAGAGGCTAATCCCAAGGCAAATAATTTGGCAACCTTCGGTGATACTATTTATGGCCTCACTTAGCTTGCCTCTACAATTATTTATCAACCTCTTGCCTTTCTTTAATGGTAGTATCATTGATCAGAAAAGTACTGATGGTTGCTAATACAGAATACAAATACCAACAAGTGGTGAGGCAGGTTGAATAAACTCTAGTCAAGAGAATTCTTATGAACCAGTTGAAGCACTTGTCTAGAACCTCTTAGCCAAGCACCTTATTCAGGTGCAAGACAAATCAAACATCCTATCTAATACCTAGTTATGATAATGATGACAAGCACTCTCTAAATCCATCTACTAGCTGTAATTGACTAGATGACAAAATTGTAAAAGCATCAGCAATGTCATATTAAGTTTATCTCGCTTTTTAAAGTAGGTATTTCCTATTGTTAGATTGTAAGCTATAACAAAATCAAGAATAAAATCACCCATCTAATTTCTTTTCTCAAATCTATATTTGTGCATCCTTTCATATCCTCTACTATCTTTGCCTACATGACTATTTAAGTCCCAATCTAAAAAGGTCCTATCTCTATTTGGGATCCCTTGGACTAGTCCATCCATGTCCTCCCACAATTAACTATTAATTCTATCCTCTAATCCTACTGGTGGTGCATAAGCACTAATTACATTAATTATCTCTTCTCTTAACACAAGTTGAATGAATAAGAGCCTATCAACTACTCTCTTAATATCTATTACTTTATCCTTTAAATCTTTGTCGACCATTTTACCTACGTCATTTCTATTATTATCTTTTCTTCTTTCTTTTTGGTGAATCAGTGATATTATTACCTTTCCTATAAACCAAAGTTTATATCCATCAATTTCCATAGCTTTTGCCTCTTTCCACTTAGTTTCCTACAAACAAGCTATGTTAACTCTCCTCTGTTTCATTGTATCTACTAACTCTCCATATAAAGCTCCTATTTCCATATGGTCAAACGAATCCTATTCTTTTGGACTAAAATTTTTACCCGCTGGTCCAAAATAGCACGGGAACCCTTGTCTACTTATCATTGCACCTAGGCATCATTGCAACGCATCACTTCCAAGGAACACCTAGCTAACCCTTGCTCATTTCACAATGTACCCGGGTGCCAGAAGGCATGTCACTTACAGGGAACACCCTAGCATGAGCATATAACGTTGGATCAGGATTCATGATGGGAATGTGGCAAAACTTGTCCATTGGCTGCCAACCTAACACAACCCTCCTCGCTTCTCATCCGAGCTTGGGACACGCAAAAGTTGACCAGATGCAACTTCTGAAATATTTCCAAAAAAGGTTGACTAGGTGTATTACTGTAGGTTTCAAGTTACAAGGTAACATTAAAGCACTCCATGGGTACATAAGAAGAATTCATAACATGTGGATCAATGAGAAGTATGTTATACCTACCATAGAAGATGAAAGATCAAGGACTACAACTGTTAGTGGGACATAAGGAGTACCACTAGATCGTAGCCAATGAGCCTACCACCCATTGGCATTTCGAAACATCTGCTACTAGAGATCATAGAAGAAAAGGATCGCTTATTATAGGACTTCATAAACATGCATGTCAACCAAAAAGACAAACAGCATTAAGTATTTGGCATCTCATAAGTTTCTGGATCATAACCTACACATCTCCGTCTTCCGATCAAACCACATATCCGATTTTTTGTTAACCATAAGTCAAAAACACATATTAACAGATCTTAGCATCAGTTCACCTCTTACAAAATGAGGATGCAAAAAAACCTAAACGGAATCCAAATACATGAAATGTAATATTATTTGGTCACAATAATACAACATTCCACTTAAAATGTCAAATATGTTTTCAAAAAACTAGACTAGGAATTCTATGACATTTATTAAAACTAAACGGCTTCCAAATACTTAAAATCCAACACTATTAGGTCACAATAATACAACATTCCACTTAAAATATCAAATATGTTTTCAAAATACTAGACTAGGAATTCTATCACATGTATTGGATGCATAAAACATACACCTAGTGCATCACATGATGTGTCAATGGTTCAGTTCATCATGCTGTTAAGAATTGAAATATTCTTAACAATCTATTTATCCACAATATCCTATCAAACAAAGAAGATTACGTGTATGTGTGAGAACTTAAAATCACAATATGTGCTCATGACTGAATATGAGCCAAGTGATCACGTATACAGCCTCTAATACATAAAAGATATAACCAAACCACCCTCAACTTACAAACAACCAGAATATATGGTATATACCACATTACAATTGAACTCCCAACAGAGGATCAAGAAATTGTTTCTTCTTCTCTCTGGACATTTGGACTCAAACAGCTATCCAACAACTTAGTGAACATTGGAGCATGCAAGGATGATCATAGCAATTGGATAATTTCCTAAGCAGTGTTTTAAAAAGCGGACGGCCTAGAACCTAGGCAATCCAAAAGGTCTGGGCGCATCGCTGAGGCCTAGGTGGCCAAATTAGGTGGATATCCCTAGGTGCCCGCCTGGGCTCCTGGGAACCCGCCTAGGCACCCGCCTAAACCTACCTAGGCGCCCGCCGGGCGGCTGCCCAGGGGCGGAAATGCCCCTCGTTGAGGATATTATTTTGTCATTTTTTTAATACTAAAGGTGCAAGATTGTAGGTTTTACGTTCATTTGAAACCTAAAACCTATAGAACCTATTTTAGAGAGAGAAAAACCCAAAAAAAAAAATTTCTACTGGGCCGCCTAGGTTCTGGGCACCCGCCTAGGCGCTAGGCTGCCTGGACCCCCCGACTCGCCTAGGTGCCGCCTAGCGCTTTTTGAAACAATGTTCCTAAGAGAATTGTATAACTTCAAGAGTTATGTATCCAAGAAAAAAATTCACAACCTCATGTACTTATATGTCAACAAAAAAAGCTACAACTAGAACCGATTGTTTAAATATTACAAGGATTGAACGTCGTCAATTCAGCATTGGATAAAAAAAGATGGAATGGCCATTTTTTTTCAGTGAATGGTTTACAATTATTTTATTGATATGAGTGTTCTATATCGGATAAATTACCAACTCTTTGTTTTGAAACCATCTCTACTAATGCAGTGGTAGAAAGAGTGCCCTGTTGTGCCTGGACTTCAAACTTTAGCTTCAACCAAAACCAATTGCTTAAATATTACAAGCATTGAACATAAGTTTACATCAATAACTCATAGCTCATTAAGAAAACATCGAGTAAAACGACAAACTCCTACTATTCCTTAAATCTAGAGAAATAGATGCTTACTTCTAGGACTTCTACTATTCCTTAAATCTAGATGCATACTCTAGGTTCTTTGATGATTTCTTCAACAATTCTAGCAATAAAACGTTAAGTATTTCAAGGAAAGAAAAATCAGACATTTGTAGGTACCAGAATGATGACTCCCACAAAAGATTAACAAGCAAAAAATTAGACAGAGTAAATAAAATTCCTTTACATATTCAATAGAATTTCTTTATATGGTCAATACCACAAAAGACTAACAAGCACCAAATGAACACTAAATCCATAGATTGTATCCATCTATGAGTAAATTCCGAAGAAACGAGATATTCCAAAGTTCCTAATTAAATGAAAAGGCAACAGCTAACAGCAAGACGGTGATAAAAATTATTTCCATTCATCAACAAACCAGAAATCAAAGACATCAAAGACCTTATCAGAGAAAGAAGAAAACGCCTAAGTTTCAAGACAAAAATTCAGTAATAATTCATACCACCCCATTCGATGGAGAAACGGATTTCTGATCAAGTTGCAATTCCTTCAATTCTAAGGCAGCATCTTCCACCTCCCCGTTTACACTTCCCACCATGCTTTAGTTTCAATTAACAGTCCACAGATATTGTTCCCTCAATGTACTTTTCTACGGCAAACTAGCTCAGGAACAAAAATATTACAGGAACTGTGTCTAGGGCGTGGGCGTTTACAACGGACCGGTTAAGCAAAGCATAAAGAGAAAACCAGTCCTACGTTTATAGGGTAAGCAAATGACCATTCGAATGCAAATTAGTCCCCACATGGAGACGAGATGGGGAAATACGGAACCTCCCTTTGCTGTGCACTTGAAGAAAACCCTGTTTGCAAATTTACTCTGGCTAAAATGTTATATGCTCCCGCGGGAGCAAAGTGTGCGTGGTATTAGTGGGTCGGATCGGACCAAAATGGAAAGGGTCTTACATAGAACCAATCAGACTTCGATTGTGTGCCAGCATTACTCTCTCATAATTGTGACAAGCTTTTTATGCTCGCTCTACAACATAAAACTTATATACTTTCCTTTATCCAACCTTTCATTCTGAATGGAGGCTTAAGATTGCCCCAATCATAATGCCACGTCTCTATATTATTATATTTTTAATTTTATTTAGATAAGCTATTTTGACACAAATTTTGTATATCTAATCCTCTATTAAACTTGCACTAGCAAAAAATATTAAAAAAATATTTTCAATAAAATAAAATGACCAAAATACCTTTAAAGTTTCAAGGGATATTTTGGTCATTATATTTTATCGAAAAATTATTTTTAATACTTTTTATAAGTGCGCCCCAATGAGAAGATCGGACGTACCAAATTTCATAATTTGTATAAAAAACTAAAAATAAAATACTTTGCAAAGTCGAATTTAGGATCAAATGGTGAGTGGCTCTCTTAATCAAAATTAAACGATTGGATGGTAGGGGAAGCATAGATCTTCTACGCTATAGGGGAAGTATAGAAACATTTCTCATAAAGTATAAGATTTTAATAAAAAAGAGTAAAAAACGAAGAGTGATTTCATATGGACCCTAAAATTTTAAATAAAATACGAAATACTCCACTTATATGCAGAAATTACAAAGAAAGTCCGTCAACCCATTTGTTTTTATTTTTAAAAAAATTCCCCCTGCTCAATCTAAATTTTGATTTGTCTTGTATTTTATTTTTAGTTTTTTTGTTAGTAGAGTAGTGCCTTGATTCTTGGGGCACAGTCCTACTAATAAAAAGACTAAAAAGAAAATCGAAATTCAGGTTGACCGATGGTCAATTTTGATAAAAATGGGTTGACCGACCTTTTTTGTAATTTTCACACATAAGTTGAGCATTTCGTATTTTACCTAAATATTTAGAATCCATATGTAAATCACTCAAAACTGAAATAAGTTACAAAAAGCACCATAAGTCTACAAAAGACGATGGAACAACTTAGATAAAAGATGAATATGGACCAATTTGATTTAAAAAATTAAGAAGCATTCAAAAAAAATTTAAGAAAATAGAGCTTATAATAAGAAAATTTCACAAATATGATGGAAAACATACAAATTCTATAGAAATACATTTCACAACATCAATTCTATGGAAATAATTGAATTTCTATAACTCTAAGTATGTAAATGTGTACCTGCCTTGGCACCTTGCCTAGGCCGAGTTACTCGGCCATCCAATCCGATTTGGCCGAGTCTCGGAACACAGTATAACAGAGAATATCGATTCTTGGAAATGGCTATGGTCTCAAACAGCTAGGGTGTTGACGATTAGGGCACCACATCATCCTATGTTACAATTGCACCTACAATGAATCAAAAGTAGAATTGAAAAAAAAAAAAAGGAAAAAAATGAATTTTAGCAACTTGGTCAACTCAAGGGCTGCATCTATGGTCAAAATATGATTTGAACAAGAAAAAACTTAATAGATAGCCATAATTGATGGATTTGATAAGAGTTGGTTATGTAAGGCCCATCTGGTTTTCCACGAATTGAAGACCTAAAACAGCATGTACATACCTCTCAATCCATTTCCTCCCACAAAAACTCTATTTGGAGCACCTAAGACAGTAAAAATCTGATGGATCTTGGATATCTTCAACTGTATGTGAAAGAAAGACTTATATGATCATGTTGGGGATTCTTTTTTTTCACCTCTTTTTTTTTTCATTTTCTTTTGACAAAGATCACTTACAAGTAGTATTATTACAATAAACTCTTGCTTCAAAGAAATAAAACTAGCAAATCTAATATCTTGAAAACCTTGATGCCACTAAACCAATTTTCTTTAAACAAAAAAAATAACAGCAATTCTTATGCTTGTAATTTAAACACAATATAATTAAGGGAAAAGTTTATATAGAGCCGAGGCTTTAAACAATCAAATTTGAGCCTACCTCAAACATTTCACTATAAGAGGTTGTTTTGATGCCCAAATATCCTCAAATTGATCATCTCAACATCAAGATGTATGGACATGAGAAAAAAAATGGATTTCAAGTTTTGGATATAGTAAATTTTGTAACGTATTTTTGGACCGTCAATTTTCAAGATTTTCAAGTTTTCATAGATCTATCCATCTACACTATTTTTGAAGTTTTAAACTTTATAAATAAAGATGAAAATATATTTTAAGGCTATCGCAAGTATTTTCAGTATTGAAACTATATTTCTCGCCACTATTTGAAGGTAGGCTCTAATTTGATAGTTTACAGCTTAGGCTCTATACAAATTGCACCCTGTAATTAAATATGGCAAGAAACAAAAAGAGAATGATGGAGATTACCTAAACCGGGTTTATTACACCTCACACCGAGTCATCACCATCCGATGGCACAGGATCAATGATCAACCTTCAATCTCAACCAGGAAAGCAAATTTAGGACAAATCCTCTAATGGAACTTTGAACTCCTCTTGATCACAAATCTCAAATTTAGATATAACCCATAAAACCTAGCTTAAGATAGATAGCATCTACTTACTACTACCCAACCCCTATGATCAAGATGACATACCATAAAAAAGAGAGAGATAGGTGATCTAAGTGGGGCATGCCCCTTAGATCTACTTAGAGAGAGAGATGATCTAAGAGGTGGGGCGTGCCCCTTGCTAAATTCTAGAGAGAGAGAGCTCCTAGGGTTGGGGCATGCCCCCTATTCTTACCAATAAGAGAGAGATAAATATTTAGACAGAGAAGAGAGATATTTGGTGCAGAGATTTATGGCCATGGGTTCCTCTATTTATACTGCTAAAATAGGATTACGGTTTCTTAAGATTTTCCATGGTATGTATCTTTTTGTGAGATTGAATATACATCATTGATCTTGGGTGACTTGTGGGGAGAGAAAGAGATTTGAGCCCTCTATTCTATAGATAGGCCATCAACCTCATATGGAAGGTGCTAGAACATTTACCCCCCATTCTCTAAACCATTTTCCTATCAATAGAAATTAAACAAATTAATTCAATCATAATATTGTGCTTATAAAAAATATGCACAAGTCTCCTCATGCTTTTCAAAAATTCATTCAAAACTTCCTCAAAGCAAAGGCTTTCTAAAACATCGCAAAAGTTTTTTCTTCAAGCCAAAGCTTGATCCAACAAAATTGGAAAGCTCCTTGGAGTGGGGCATGCCACCCTAATGGGCCCTACCCATATTGCAATAGTGGGTGCAGCTTATTGGGCCCCCCATGCAATAATCAAATTCATTAAAATATTATATGATTTTTAAAAATCCATAAAATTCAATTTAAATAGTTAAATCAACCTAAAATCAATATATTTATTTTTATAAATCCAAATTTGATAAATAAAATATCCATAGATCTAGAAAAACTCAAATAAATTCTAAAAATCATATATCATTAAAACAAATATAATTAAATTCATTAGATGGAAAAAAGGTCCATATGGTATAGAAATTAAATAAATAAACACTATAGCACTCCACCTTCAACTGTGGACTACGACCCACACTTACTTTTTCAAACCGACCTAGTGTTGCCCATGACCCACAGTCCACGCAGGGGCTCATTAGTGGGTCACCAAAGTCTAGCCAATGTGCAAGGGGTTGTAATCCCAATTTGTGGATTTCAGGTTCCCTCTAGAGACGTACCAATGTCACCCAGACCTGATGCAACCACTGCTCATATGGCGCATAGGGGTATCTCTCGCACAAGCATAAGCTTCACCCTGAAAGGTGGTTCGCTTTTTCAAAATGACTATCATATATGCATGTTGTGTAATGACACACGGATGAGGCTTTGGCCCCCCTCTCTAAAGGCCACAATCACACACAAGGGCCACACAGTCCCTTAGCTCACTCATCTGAGCATACTCCGACCTCAACAAGGGATGACCTATTAAAACCCTTATCAAATAGTTTTCTATACCCAGGTAATGTAGGTTTTTTTAACCGACTGACCTAGTTCGTAAAGCTCAGCTCAGTATCAGTAAATGTTAAGTATGGTCCACGAGGGACCACAATCCCACTAAATTCATGTTCCATTATATCAAAATGTTTATTACAAGCACACATAAGGCCTTTAAGGCCACACCCACCCAACAGTATGCCCCAAAAAGATTTGTTTGAGATGAAAGGGCTCCAAATCAAAATTGTTTTCAAAACCATGATCGTAAAGATCTAAGGATCAAAATGCATACTTTTTTTATTCATTCCTTCTCGAGCCCAGGTAGTGTTTAAGAAACTTAGGTGAATTATAGACCGGTTCCACATGTATGAAATGTCATGATTGTTCTTATTTTAGCTGTGAAGTCCAAAAAGATTTATCTCCATGTTTAATGGATGCTACAAATGATTTTTTCATTGTTAGAGGATGACACCAATTGTTTGCTCATTGCTTAGGGAATTATTCGACACGTTTCCTGTCCATTTAGGCAACGAATCCAAATGTTTGTCCTTATTTTTGTGATGATTCCAAATGTTTGAGATGGTTCCAAGAATTTGTTATTTCTTTAGGGAATGATCTTAATAACTCTTAAGGCGACCATTCCGTCTCTAAGGCCACAACTATGCAGCACCAATTAGAGCCATGCATGCCCAAGGCCATCAAGTGGCCAATTTGCAGCCCTCTACTCAACATTTGAGCTACTAGGCATGGCCGGAGCGTGCACTCTCTTAAACATGGTGGCAATGCCAATTCGACACTGTTATACATCATTTTTTACATTCTGGGTCACATAAAGAGAGAGCCAGTAACAATCTAGTTCTGCTAGTATCCAAGACACCACCAAACCACGGGAACACTGCAAAATAAGCCTAAAGTGTGCAACCTTAAAAAGAACATTGGAATGGCTTCAAAAAGCATGAAAAAGGTATTTTGGGATGCCTGAAGGACGCTCATAAAGTTTCATTACATTTCGATGATATTTTACATGATTAGGGCGAAACTCAATTCTCAAACCCACCTCTTGTTTTACTGAAAAGAGATCTTATAACTACAACCCCATTTTTTGAGATTCAAAACAATACCAAACCGCTGCCATCAGACGACAGTGTCGAAAAACCCCCAAGGATCAAATTTGGGCTCACTCGAACCTTTCAAGACTATTCTAGGCCCAAATTAACCACAAACGGGTAGGTTTCATACTATTGCAGTGTGGCCTCAGTGAACCAGTTGCCATTTCTAAAAACTGTGTTTTCACCCTCGGGATAATTTTCAAGTGCTCATAGATCGCTTATTTAGACATGAAACAAGCTCAAAATTGGTCACGAGTTAAACCTCGACAGCTCGGTCATTTTGACATATGACACGCATCATGGCGTGGCTCGAGACAAGAGAACTTCTAGAGAGAAGGTGGGCCCAAAAGCGTAAAAATCATAATTTTTGAAAGAAGACATTTCGTACTTCGAGAGGACATACCTTATATTCGGGTATCAGAACGATACAAATATGGGTCTGTTGAGACTACATTGCGATTGGGTACAATTTGATATAAGGTTTGCATTCAACCGAAGGTCGGATAGCGTGAATTTCAAGGTTGAAGATGGCAAGAGTTTCCCAGTCATCGGATCCCATTTTTCGACGACTTCCTAGATTTGGAATGTACTCAAATAAAGATCAAATCTTAAAAAACTTAGTGCATAATAATCACGACAAATATCCTCTTCAAATGAAGATCAAAAAGAGGATTTGGAACATCACGGATTGTACTACATTGATGATCAAAGGCTATGAACTTGGCTGGATTTTTACCCTTTGAGAAAAGTTTGTTTCAAGATGATTAAAGGACATCAAAATGTTCAGAACGAATCAAGCATCAATTCTACAACAATGGATTGTTCAACCACTGCCACAAGAGTCTGAAAAAGCTCCCGAAGTCTAGCAATGGCAAGAGGCCACTCAAGCAGGGATGGTTTCGTCATTAGCTTAAAAGATTTAAGGGGTATTTTGGTCATTTTGTCCACAAATGGTATTTTATTTTAATTCATTTAATATGTAATTTTTAGCAATTTAACTTAGTTTTGAGCATTCAACCCATGTTTGGGGGTTGCTCTATATAAACAAGCTTAGGTCAACTGTAAAAGAGTTGGATTATTTGTTAATGAAATTGAGGCATTAGCTTGCGTTTACTCGGCTTTGCTTCTAATTCTTGGATCCAATGGTGAGGAGAGAGAAATTACCCTTAGCCTAGGCACCCTAGCCTACCCCGTAGTCCACGTGCACCAACCTTGACTCGCAGCAAACCTGTGTTCCCATTTGTCTCTCTATGCGCCTCTCTCTCTTTTGCCTTGCGTAGTAACTCGGAACCGCAATAAACCTGCGGTCCGATCTCTCTCTCTTTCACCGCATGATAAGTTTCAAAACCACATCACCTGCAGTCTCGTTTCTCTCTCTGCGCCTCTCTCTCTTTTACCTCGTGTAGTAACTCGAATCCGCAGCAGACCTGCGACCCCGTCTTTCTCTCAATGCCATTCTATCTTCCACCATGTGATAAGTTTCGGAGCCGCAGCACCTGTGGTCCCGTTTCTCTCTCTACACCTTTCTCTCTTTCACCTCACGTAGTAACTCAGAACCACAGCAGACCTGTGGTCCTGTCTTTCTCTCTATGCCTTTCTCTCTTTCACTGCGTGATAAGATTTGGAGCTGTAGCACCTACGACCCCGTCACTCTCTCTCTCTCTCTGCGCCTTTCTCTCCTTTGCCTCGCGTAGCAATTCGAAACCGCAACAAACCTGTGGTCTCATTTTTCTCTCAGTGCCTTTCTCTCTTTTGATGCGTGATAAGTTTCGGAGCCGCAGTGCCTGCGACCCCATCTCTCTCGCAGCGCCTTTCTCCTTTCATCTTGTTATCTGTCATATGCTCGATTTGATAACTCCCAGAGTAACCTCAAGAGTCTTAACACTCGGATCACCACTCTAACTCCCTCTCTATACAATGGAGTTGCATCGCGAGAGATATACACACTCTTGCCCTCACGCACTCGGTTGGAGTCATCATGAGTTGGTAGTCGAAAGAGTTTGGACTCTTTAGTCACTCTGATCGTCATGTTTCGCAGCATTTGCACGAATAAAGGGACCTCTATCATCCCTTCTCCTTCATCCTTCATTTGCCAGTCAATCCTTATTCGAATGAACCATTATAGAGGAGTACTTTCGAGTCTACATTGCAAGCTCTAGAGTAAAAGAACGAGACGACGCATCAAAGTTTGAGGAGTGCACCAATACATGCCTGGGTACAAACTCTTCATACATATCCCCCAATATGGGCAAGCCCCCTACAAAGTACATACCCAAGAGAGTGATATCTGCTTCACCTCTTTCAAAATGCCAGCTGTTGGTTTTTTAAGCACCATGTCTCTAGTAAAGCTTTGATGGTGTTGGAGCATCGATCGTAATAGCCAGCTGAACACTGGCACGCCGCGGCTAATCCACATGCCTTCAGAGTTTCTACGTGAGAATTTAGGACATCAAATGTCCAAGTACTGTACCCAGGCATGTATTGGTGCACTCCCTCAAAACGAAGTGCACCAGCGGCCCAGTGAAGGTCCGTCTTCGCAAGCATCCTCTTCCCCAGCATAGGCAAGTCCTTGTTGGAATCAAAGTTCCTGTGAAGAGCATGATAAAGAGGGACACTGTTCCTTTGAATAAGAGGCTCCCGGTTAGCGTCCCCATATCTACAGAGCCGAACATCATTTCCCACATAGGTGATGCTCAAAGGCCACTCTAGCTCTTGGGTAGGCTCAAGGACACCAAGTGAAGTTCCTCTGATGAAAGAGGCATCTGTGTATGAATTGGTTCCCAGTTCCCTTCACGGGGTAGTTGATTTATGTCAAGGATTTTCATTGCCAAACAAAGGACAAAAGAAAAAGTGAGCGACAAAAGAGGCTTACAACTTGTAACCCATCGGGGCATGCACACGTGAAAGCACAAAACAACACTCTCAATACGTGCACACACAACTGTGCATTTGTTGTACACACGTGCGTAACTCTAGAGGCCAACTTAAGTGACACCTCATCAGGACATACACTCGAGCAGACGCATGTAGACGTAAAAATGTGTACACAGATGCAGGCACACCCAAGTGCATACCTGCATAAACTTCGAGGGCAAACTCTAGAAGTACCTTGACTCGGTCTTGAGCACGCACAAAATCGAACATGCGCATGTTTAGACACGCGTAAAAATAGGACCAACCAGATGCACGTACATAGATCACAAACACATGTCAGAACACGCATCTGCAAGACCGAGCCTGACTCAATGCGTACACGCCGAGACTCGGGATCGCGCAAGATTCCTCATATAGGCATTCGCGGCCAGGAACAAGGTTCAGTCACGGCTAATCTCACTGAATTGGGACAAGACTTGGCCGGAAAGCCCACAACACACAAATACAGGCATAACCATGCCCGAGCACTATCAATGTGAACACGCATGATACCGATAACCAAATCGAATGGCCACAGCAGGAGGCAGTGAAGAGCCTTGGGCGAAGGGACGCATGCTCACAAAGCTCAGCAGACAGTGAGAATGGCCTTGAAAGAAGCAATGGCACAATCGACCAAATACTTGGTATGCAAAGAAAGAATAGGGCAAGATGGAGATTTGCGACTAAGGAGAAGACGTAGAAAAAATAAAAACCAAATCGAAGAGAAAGAGCCATACCTTGAGGTGGGGCAAAGCTCGTATTGGCCATTGCTGCAAATGACACTTGATGGTGAGAAATTCCACTCGAGAATGGTGGTGAAAAGGGGCGTAGTACAATTAGGGCTTTTTACCTTGGGTAAAAATGAGGAAAATGTACTTCTACTCATCTTTTATACTGACAAGGAAATGACGTGTCGCGCAAGCAAATGGAATTTCACGCAACCCCGTCAAAGGGAAACATGGACAATGTGCACACGAAAAGTCGCACGGTCTCGTCCCAAAGAAATGCAATGGTTTGCGACTTCACCACAAAAAGAAGTATAAAGGACACGCGGCTTTACCATTCCGCATAAGAAAGTGCAAAGTTCACGTGGCTCTGCCACTCTGCACACATAATTCTATTCTCTTAACATTGCACGCGTCTTTGATAGGAAACCACCAATTTCTGGTACGCACACATATATAACCCCTGCCAAATGCCTTCAATTCCCCCCTCTTGAGTCCATTGCCACTGCATCTCTTGGGCGTGCAAACATATGGGTCCATTCGCAGACCCACACAAACCCTTGGATTGGCTAGGGGCTTAATACACTCATGCACAATTAAACTTGGTAGGCAAGGGAATCATGCCCCTTATACTATCTACACATACTGGACCCGCAATGCATTTAGAAAAAAAAAAAAGGGTCTGTGAAAATCACAAATGGCACACACCTCAAGGGCTGGGGTGAAAACTTGACAGGGCATTCAAGCCACAAAATCCAAAAATCCAGTATACCTCCCAAGCAAAGCAAATCCCTGATCCATTCCTTACCCCCATCTTTAAAGAAGATAAGGACTGATCGTTGGGAGATAGAAGAGAAGACAAACCATGAAAAAGAAGAAATACAAGCCACAAGCCAAGAAAGAACATTCAAGATAAAGGAAGATTCATTTCATTACAAAACCGTGGTTACAATTATCAGTAGTTACAAAGATACGGATTTGTTCTAAAAAAAGGCTCCCATCTAGGGATATGGCCCCCAAATACGCTGCCTCCTTCTAAAACTATGATCTCTTCAAGAGATCGGTATTCTTCTTTCCAAAGACAACTTGGAATATGGAAAAAAGACCACTCTCTTCTTCTTACCATTGGTTCAAGTCAAAGAACCAGATGGTAGTTAAGGGAGCAACAATGAGCAAAGATCCAAGCAGATGGCCACCTGCTGGACATATTGGCAATCTGCTCAAGCACTGAACATTGAAGTTGCCCAAATCATTCAGGCAGGCAACCACCATGAAAAGGAATACAGACCAGCAAGAATCACCATCACTCGTTATCATCTTTGGATGGACGACCTTGGATTCAGGTCTGATGACCTTTAAAATCTTATGCACAGCCTTAAACTTTGTTTCCAGAATCTCAAACCAACCTTGAAAATCTGGAGGCACTAGCTCACCATTAATCGTAGGATCATCAGCATCACCTTCGTAAGGATCAACGTCTTCACCCACAAAGGCGATACTTGGATGCGTTGCAGAAAATGATGCAAAAGAATGCGAAATAAATCCAAAGATATCCAAGACATCGAAAATAGAGGAAAGGGATGACTAAAAAAAAGATGATAAGGTGTTCATCACACCTAAATCTAAAGCCCATGAGCAAAAGAGAGCCAAGGAGACAAAAGGGAAATTGTGAAAGATTTTTACCGAAAGAACAAACAAAGTTGAGTTGAAAAAGTACCTTTTGAAGCTCGAACCCTGGTATTAGTAGGAGCCATGACATCACAGGGGAACACTCCGAAAAGGGGGGAAAATCTCTTTTCTCTCTCTAGAAGGAAAGGGGGAAAGCTAAAGAGGAACGAAATTTCTCAAAGGGCAAAGAAAGGAATGCCCTTCTCTTTACCTCTGCCACTACTATTATAAGTCGTTCCTACATGTGGGTCTGTCACAGAAACATGTCGCCTTCCTCGCAACGCTTCATCTGCTTGTGGTTATGTCACAAAAACGTTTCACTTTCTTGGCAATGCTTCATCTACTCGCGGTTCCGTCACAGAAACGTTTTGCCTTCCTGACAACACTTCATCTGCTTGCGGTTCCTTCACAAAAACGTTTCGCCTCCTGACAACGCTTCATCTACTCATGGGTCTTTCACATCAGACACGACTCCATCCAAGAGAGCTTTTATCCGGCTCTTTGCTCACACACACATGTCGTGGCGCTGGTGTGTCTTCCCACACAAACACATAGCTACATCACACCTCCATCCCTTTATAGCTCACCTAGGGTACCTGTTAACCCAGGGAGCCTTATGCAAACAAGATCTTACTAACCTATACATCATCAAGGAAAATAGATCCCCGAGCTAGGCATGATGACCACTCGATAAGGATCATCATGAGTAAGAAAGAGCTTTTAGGCGGGCATAGTCATGAGACTATGGGTAAAATTGCCAAATAAATATAAAAAAAATTAAGAATGGTGAAAACGCACAAGGGCGCCATGACTAAAATTGACAGGCGGGCATGACCATGAAGTCATGAGTAAGAGAGTCCTGAAAATGAAAACTAGGCATGGTGAAAACTCAAAAGGGCCCCATGGGTAAAGACAGAAATCAAAGGTAGACGCGACTTCAGGGTTACGGATAAAAGAGCCTCAATAAAAGGAGTTAGTAAAAACCATTCTTGTGGCACCATTCCTACCTAGTTCAGTTGAAAACCCAAAAGGGAGCTTGGACTAATGAACATGTTGATGCAGCTTCTTAACCATAGATGACTTCAGCCATTTATAGAAAGAAAATTGGAGGGAACTAGATTGGGACAAAACACCCACCAAGGGCACCCACTAGTCGGTCCCAAAGCCAAAATGAAGTTCCTATAACACTAAGATCAAGTCCACCAAGGACCCTCAGCTGTTACAAATAAACCAACTAAATCTGGACAAAACGCCCACCAAGGGCACTCACTAGCCAGCCCCAGAGCCAAAATGAAGTTCCTACAACACTAAGATCAGGTCTGTCGAGGACTCTCAGCTATTACAAATAAAGTAACTAGATTGGGGAAAAACACCCACCAAGGGCACCCACTAGGTGGCCTCAGAGCCAAAATGAATTTCCTACAACAATGAGATCAAGTCCGCTAAGAACCCTCAGTTGTTACAAATAAAACAACTAGATTAGGGCAAAACGCCCAACAAGGGAAGCCACTGTTGGTCCATTAGGAGGTGTTGTTGAGACGAAATGGTAAGCCCTTCCATAAGGCACCCTATCAGCACCCTCTCCCAAAAAAAAAAAGGATTTCAATGGCATTGGGAAGGAAGCCCTTAAGCAAGGCCCCCAATCAGTAGAATCCACTTCAGTCATCCCTCAGGGAAGAATCTTAGCATGGTCTCCCCCTCAAGGATCATGTTGATGCTGATGATTGAGAAGAAAAAGATTGTTGAGAGGCAATAAAAGCGTCTTAGTAAGGACTCGAAAGATGAACTTTGACATCAAATTTTGTTCTAAATGCTGCACTTCTCATTTCTCTTGAAGAGCAGCATTCGGTGGGGCAAGTTGTCATACGTCATTTTTGACACACTTATGTTACTGAGTCACATAAAGAGAGAGCCAGTAACAACCTGGTTCTACTGGTACCCAAGACACCGCCAGACCAAGGGAACATTATAAAATAAACCTAAAAGTAGGCAACCTTGAAAAGAACACTATAATGGCCTCAAAAAAAGATGAAAATGGTAGTTTGGAATGCACGAAGGATGTTCACAAAGTTTCGTTATATTCCGATGAGATTTGACATGATCATGAAGAAACTCAATTATCAAACCCAGCTACTATTTGTTGAAAAGATACCTTATAACTACAATCCTATTTTCTAGGCTTCAAAACAATACTAGACCTCTGTTATCAGATCCAGAGCATCTTAAAACCCCGAAGGACCAATTTTGAGCTCAATCGGACCTTCCAAGACCATTTTAAGCCCAAATTACCATAAACGAGTAGATTTCATACCATTGCACTATGACATCAGTGAACCAGTTGCCATATTTGAAAACTGTATTTTTACCGCTCGGGACGATTTTCAAGTGCTCTTAGCTCAGTCATTTGGAATCAGAACAAGCTCAAAATCAATCACGAGCTAGACCTCGAAGACATGGTCATTTAGACATATGACACGCGTCATGGCGTGACCCGAGACAAGATAACTTCTAGAGAGAAGGTGGGCCCAAAAGCATGAAAATCAAAATTTTTGAAAGAGGACATCTCATACTCCAAGAGGACATAACCTGATATCCGGGTATCAGATCGATGCAAATATGGGTCGGTTATGACTGCATCGTGAAGGGGTACAATTTGGTATATGGTTTGCATTCAAATGAAGGCTGGATAGCGTGAATTTCAAGGTTGAAGGTGACAAGAGTTTCTAGGTTGCCGAAATCCTATTTTCTGACGACTTCCCAGATTTGGAATGTACTCAAATGAAGATCAAATCGAATAAAACTTAGTGCAGAATTATCAAGTTAATGTCATCTTCAAATCAAGATAAAAAGGATGATTCAGAATGTCACGGATCGCAGTACATTGGAAATCAAAGGCTATGAACTTGGCCAAATTTTTACCCCGCAGGAAAAGTTTGTTTCAAGGCTATCAAAGGACATCAAAATGTTGAGAACGGATCAAGCATCAATTCTACGACAATGGATCGTCCCAACCAATACAAAAAGAAATTTGAAAAAGGTCTCGAAGTCTAACAATGGCGAGAGGCCCCTCCAGCAGGGATGGTTTCGTCATTAGCCCAAAATATTTTAAGGAATATTTTGGTCATTTTGTCAAAAAATGAGATTTTATTTTAATTCATTTAATGTGTAATTTTAAGCACTTTAGCTTAGTTTTGCACGTTCCACCCATGTTTGGGGGTTGTTCTATATAAAGAAGCTTAGGCCAATTGTAAAACAGTTGGATTATTCGTTAATGAAATTGAGGCATTAGCTTGCGTTTACTTGGCTTTGCTTCTAATTATTGGATCCAGTGGCAATGAGAGAGAAAAATTACCTTTAGCCTAGGCACCCTAGCCTACCCCATGGTTCATGTACACCAACCTTGACTCATAGCAAGCCTACAATCCCGTTTCTTTCTCTCTGTGCCTCTCTCTCTTTTGCCTTGTGTCGTAACTCGGAACTACTACTGACCTACGGTCCCATCTTTCTCTCTACGCCTTTCTCTCTTTCACTGCGTGATAACTTTCGAAGCTGTAGCACCTACGGTTCCTTTTCTCTCCTTTCGCCTCTCTCTCTTTTGCCTGGTATCGTAGCTCGGAACCGCAATAGGCCTGCGGCCCCGTCTTTCTCTCTTTCACCGCGTGATAAGTTTCGGAATTGCAGCACCTGCACTCCCGTTTCTCTCTTTGTGCCTCTCTCTCTTTTGCCTCACATAATAACTCGGAACCACAGCAGAGCTGTGGTCTCGTTTTTCTCTCTACACTTTTCTCTTTTTAACCGTGTGATAAGTTTTGAAGCCGCAGCACCTGCGGTCCTGTTTCTCTCTTAGTGTCTTTCTCTCGTTTGCCTCGCGTAGTAACTCAGAACCACAACAGACCTACGGTCCTGTATTTCTCTCTATGCCTTTCTCTCTTTCACTGCATGATAAGAGTCGGAGCTGCAACACCTACGATCCTGTCTCTCTCTCTCTATGCCTTTCTCTCCTTTGTCGAGCGTAGCAACTCGGAACCGCAGCAGACCTGCGGTATTGTCTTTCTCTTTGTGCCTTTCTCTCTTTTGCTGCGTGATAAGTTTCAGAGCTGCAATACCTACGACCCCGTCTCTTTCTCATCGCCTTTCTCCCTTCATCCCGCTATCCGTCACTCGATTTGATACCTGCCAGATAAACCTCAAGAGTTTTAACACTCGGATCACCGCTCTAATTTCCTCTCTGTACAGTGGAGTTGAGTCGCGAGAGGTATACACGCTCTTACCCTTACTCACTCAGGTGGAGTCATCCTAAGTTGGTAGTCGAGAGAGTTTGGACTCCTTAGTCGCTCTGATCATCAAGTTTTAAAGTGTTTGCATGAATAGAGTGACCTTTGTCATCTCTTCTCTTTCATCCTTCATTTGTCAGACAGTCCCTATTTGAGTGAACCGTTACATAGGGGTACTTTCAAGTCCACATTGCAGGCTCTAGAGTAAAAGAATGAGATGACGCATTAAAGTTTGAGGAGAGTTTGTATCTAAACCGTGATGACAGACAACCGGAGGGCTTCGTAACTGTTCTAAAACGGCGACTGTCTGAGCGTATCTCTGAACCTACTAATGACGAGGTATGTGTCTAAATGCACCCTTGTCGAAAAATCTCACTTGTTGTTGGTTCCTATCCGTATAAAGAAGAGTGTGCGTGTACACTTAAAATGCGTCCCCCGCATGCAGCCCTCGTGGTTGTTTGAGAGAGGGTTTTCTTTCACCAAGAAAACCAGGCCCTGGCCAGGCCCCCCTACGGATCGTGAGATCTTTATCAATTGGTACTTTTTCGGAGTCTACATGGCTTTGTGATTGGCGTGACCAGCATTAGGGTGGTGTTAGGGCTACGGCATTTGTGCAGCATTGAATGCCGTCAGCGTTGTGGTATTCTTGGCTAGAAGGAAGAAGTATAGAATGATCGAGCTTCACTGAACTAGTTAGGGTTTTGGTTGCGGCCATTCGAAAGAGTGGCATGAGGCTTAGGGGTATGGTGGATGCAGAGGATAACTATTATGGATGCAAGGAAGGTAAAGGTGGAGATGAGGATGAGAGTGTAGAAAAGATGCAGCAATTGTCTCCTCCATCGAGTAAGCAGTTCAAGTATTTCTTTAGCTTATTGATTTTGTTTTCAGTCCTTTGTTCTTCTGAAATGGAGTTTTTATATGTATTTCTTTAGCTTATTGATTTTGTTTTCAGTCCTTTGTTCTTCTGAAATGGAGTTTTTATAGTAACCTTGAAATTTGGGGTCCTAATTCAGCTACCTACCCCCACCCAAAAAAAAGATAAAAAGGTAAATAAAGATGCTTTCCTTTTGAGAAGCGTTTCAAAAAGGGACATGGTGTTTTTGAGTAGCTGATTCATAAGTAGATATGCTAATAAACTAAAGCTAGCCTTAGCCCTACTCAGGCTTAGCTCTTATCCCCATAGGTGACCGGCTTGACTCTATTAGGGCCTGGGTCGGGGAAGGGCTGGCCTGGGCTGGAAACAAATGAAGAAAGAATATAAGAGAAAAAGAAAGAAAAATAGAGAGCCTATTCGGGCCAGCCTTGGCCTTAATCCGACCCTTGGGCCACATTTTGTGGCCTAGGCCCTACTTTTGTCAAACCAGGCAAGACCAGACCGCCTAACCCATTGCCAGCCTTAATTGTATGCACTTGCCACTCGTGACACATTTGAAAAACCAATTTCGGCACTGAAACCTCACGACCTTGTGAAATCTCAACAATCCACATGATTTAAACAAGACACTTTTCCTTGTTGTAAGGTTAGGTGCATTTTGACAAATTTCCTTAAATAAAAATTAAAATTTATAAGTTAGTTGGCCTCAAAGCATCTAGCACAATGGTGACTTTTATGTATCTCATCCATCTGCAAAAATCCATAGACCTTATTTTATTTATTTTCATTTTTATTTTTTCAAATGTTTGTAATGCATATAGCTTCTTGAACTGAGCGACACTGAAGGTCCAAGGTGACATGCACCCGAGCGGCTTGGTGGCCAAGCCATGGAGGCTCTGCACAGTTCAATAAGTGTTGGACTTAAAGACCATCCTCAATATTGTCTGCCTTTGGTCTACAAGCTTGCTCCTAAACACATCGATTGGCATCATGGGCAACCTCTTTGTGCTTCAAGCCCTTGCCATGGACCGGCATCTTGTGTCAAAATTTGCCATCCTTGTCGGCTCTTTCGCCGTCTTCGCCTTCCTTTTCCTCTACCATATCCTTAATTATTGTCGATCTCCTGATATACCCATTCTGCATGGCCCATCTTTGCACACCAACGTTATTGCAACACTTGGGCATCGGCCATTGCCTAAACTGTACAGGGATGGTAGCCTCTGCATTGGTTGAGGCTAGGCGACGAGCAGTCCTCAAAAGTCGTGGACTCATAAGCAGCCCAGCCCATTTTGCGGCTCCAATGTCTGCTTTATGGTTGGTTTTACCATTTGCTTTGATAGGCTTGGGGGAGGCCTTCCACTTCTCGAACAAGTGGGGTTGTATTATCAGGACTTCCCGATGGTGCGGAAGAGCATCGCAACTGCTGCTCTCACTAAGGTCATTGGGTTAGAGATTTATTTGAGCACCGCAGTGGTCGATTTGTTGCAGCACAGCACCAATTGGCTTCCAAACAACATCAATGCCGGACTCCTTGACAATGTGTACTGGACGTTGAACATAGTAACATTGCTGAATTTTGGGTATTTCCTTGTTTGTGCTAGTTTAAATAGGAACCAGAGTAAGCATGGGATTGATGAATCAGTGACAACAGAGGTGAGCAACAGGTAAAGGTGATAATTTTTGTCACTTGGTTAGTGTAAACTGGACAGAACTAGAATTTCATTGTCAGAGGTAGATGGTGGGCGCATAGCTGCTGCGTTTTTCTTTATTCCCATGGTTACAGCAATTTAGTAGAGATCAATGCTATTACCAATGGCATTCTTCTAACTTAACACATGGAACAAACCGATTTGCATTGAACCATTTATATAACGGCAGATTGGGTGTTATCCATTTTTGATGCCTTATAGAAAGTACATATATTACGAGCCTGTTTGTATGTATTGCTGAAATGTACTGTTTCAATAAAGTTGCACCTAACAATAAGTTATCTTTTGTTGGTTGTATCCATCATAAAGTTTATGAGATAAGTTTATAGGCAATTTTACATGCAAGTTTATTTTTTTGAAAAGTTGTTTTTCATTTTATTCAAAGTACTTTGCTGAACATCGCATGTTCTTGGCTACAAATAGCTAAAAATAGATAAAAATCATGGAAAAATAAAATAATTAAATAGATATTATACCCAGCACAAAATACATATCAAATAACCAACAAAATGGCATTATCCAGAGGATATTAATTTCAAATAAGATAATATATTCTTGATAAAATTAGTAGTCATCTAGACATGCCCTATATCAATCTAGAAAGTGATTTTACATGCCCACTCGCATATGTAAACACCAAGCAGTTTAGATTAATAGGAAAGAAAATGTTGAGGGTCTACATGCCTACCTAAAAGAATATAAAGGAATAATTTATAAAAAAATAAATTGATCAAAATACTTCTGAATATTTAATAATATTTTTAAATTTATTATTTATTTTTTTGATACTTTTTAAGGTGCACCTAAGTGAGAAGAGTGGACGTCCAAAATTTCAAGTAAATAAAAATAAAAAATAAATAAAATTAAAACATTACATGCAATCATAGCCGTCCATTTTCTTCTCTTCTAATTTGAATCGTTATATAGAAAGACTACCATTAGGTTGCATCTACAAGTAAATAGTAACTTTAGTTAGCCTTTGAGTTGACCTATCTTGATCAGATGGCTCACAGCGAATTTCATATTTGAATTTTAATTTTTAACGAATCGTATGGACCTAAATTTTGCAACATGTATGGTTCTTATAGGGGCACACCAATTAAAAATATAAATTTATTTTAAATAAATTAAATTGATCAAAATATATTTTAAATAAAACACCCCTAGGAGAACTATACATGTACCAAAATATCAGGACAATATAGTAAAAAGGTGATATGCACTCCGCGCCATCAAGTCATGATCGGATAATTAGATGTGTAACCAAAATTAAATATCATCAGAGTGACAGAGGCCCCTTGGTAGCGTGAGTGAAAATTTGAGCTGCGTACAAAACAGGAGTGGGTACTACAGTTAACGGAATACAACATTTCTTTGAAGTTGACACTTCTCATGGAAGTGTCACATGTACTACAATAACCTCAATTAACCAAAAGTATATGGTCATGGTATCGAAGGAATGTGTACAACTTCCAACAGATATACAAATATCATTACCTATTGATATGTGACACTTTGCTATAACATGGCACTAAAAATAATAAACTACTTTGGTATTTTTGGATTCTTTTTCAAATAAGCTACTAAGTCGGAGGACTTGGAATAACGGAAAGCTTGTTTAATTTCCTATAGAGATGCCTATACTACAGGTCATTTGTGTGATGTCTTCCTAATGTTATGCCTATATTTTAGGTTGGGTGATAGTGAAAACCATACGTATGTTTTATTAAAACATTAAGGGTATTATGGAAAAAAGAGAATGGGTTTTTTGGGAGCAAGAAAAAAGCTCTATAAAAGTGATCAAGTAAAACATAAGACTCATATTTTGAAGGTCACCTCTTTGGGTTGGTAAGTTTCCACTTCTAGAGAAATAAAATATCTCGGTTTCTCTCGAGGTTATCTTTCCGGTAACGGTATTGCGGTGGAAAAGAAGGTATTGATCAACTATGTTGCTCGGTCGGGAGAGTGAGTTTAGAAGGGAAGATCGGTGATGGTCTTTTACCGATCTTTAGAGAGAGGTATATATCTTGTAACTCAAAACTGTAATCTTCATTGTGATAGTGGACTTCGACTTGCTAAGGCCGTAGATGTAACCCCACGGGGTGAACCACGTAAATCGTGTGTTGTGGTGGTGTGTTTTTTTATGTTTGCTTTATTTCTCGCACTCGATTTATAGTGGTATTCATCTACTTCAGATTTAGCCAATCGTATAGACGATCTTGGGTAGGATCCTAGTATTTGGGATTCCTGGTTCCGCAAGCGAAGGGTTCACGAGAACTCTACAATTGGAATCAGAGCATAAGGTATGTACATGGCTAAGGCTTGAATTATGAAAAAAGATAATGGCAAAGTTTAATGGATAAATGGTTTGAGGTGGAGAATATGAAAGCAAAGTATTGAAAATTTCACAATGGAGGCAAGAGAAAAGAAATTAAAAAATCTATTCAATGAAGGTTGTCAAGACAATTATGGTAATTTTTTATATCCAGGTGGAGGTTGTTAGGCTTGATGAAAGTCAAAATCACCATACCTATGTTTTATTAAAAGATTAAGGGTATTATGAGAAAAAAATGGGCTTCTTAGAGAGCAAGAAAGAAGCTCAAGGTGATTAAAAGGGATCAAGAAAAACATAATACCCATCCTTTTTAGGGTAACCCTTAGGGGGTTATGGGAATGGATCTCCAAAAATAGAGATTGTTCCCCAAGAGAGACATACATGGCCTCAAAGAAAAAGGCAGTATTCCTATGAGTTTTGGGTTGGTAAAGTTTTCGCTTCTAGAGAGAGAAAATCTCTTGGTTTATTGGGGTGGGAAAGAATGTATTGATTGATGGTGTTGCTTAGTCGGAAGAACGAGTTTAGAAGGAAAGATCGATGATGGTCTTTTACAGATATTTAGAGAGTTGTATATCTCTTGTAACCAAAAAAATGTAATCTTCATTGTAATAGTGGATTTTGACTTGTTGAGGCCGTGGATGTAATCCTACAGGGTGAACCACGTTAATCGTGTGTTGTGGTTGTGTGATTTTTTATGTTTGATTCATTTCTCGCACTTGATTTATAGTAATATTCATCTACTTCGTATTTAGCTAATCATGTACACGATCTTGAGTAGGAACTCGGTATTTGGGATTCCGCCTCCTGTCCTATTTTTTTAATGCCAGATAGGTGAGAAATCCTGTAATTTTTTTTGTTCAGGTACTGTTTGATATCAAGAACACTGAACAACCTTATCTTTTGGATTGTTTGGTATTTGTAATGTTGGACTGCCCAACTTCCTAAGGTTTTTAATGTTACCAATATTGAAGAGTATCTGCATTTTTTTTTTTTTTTAAAGTTTTAAGATGTCTAGTATTTGCAATACTGGATAGGTTCGATTTAAAGCACCAAAACCATGCCCATCCTTTCTTTCTCCATCATTTCCTCTCTCTCTCTCTTTCTACCTCTGGCTTACTATCCACCGGGAACGGTTCCAGTCCTACATTGCCATCTGCCCATCTAATTTACAAAGCTACAAGTATCCTTCTTCTTTCTTTCTTTTTTTTTTTTTTTGTTTTTGTTTTTTTTTCTTCTTGATGGGGATTTCCATCATTTTTTATTGAGGTCATGAATGGAGTTTTCTCACACGCATAGAGCCTCCACCAAGGGCCAGATTTCTAATTAATTTCGCGTAGGATTTCTGCCTCACCTTATGGTGAGCTTTTTTATATTTTTATATTTATTTTTTATTTTAGTTTAAAACATTAAAAAATAAATGTGAAAATTATGTATTTGCCTCATTGGGTTTATAAAATTGGGGCTTCTCAAGTTTGGATTGCGTTTTGAAACTTTGGTATTTTTATTATGGGTGTAGTTTGCATAAGGTTGCGATCTTAAACAATTCAATTAAGACACGTCTCCAAATTTTATCATAAGATGTAAGTTTAGTGTAAAAAATCCTTAGGATTGCTTGAAAATCTATTTATAACTCTAATTATAAAATTTTAAACTTCAAAAATAGTTTAAATATTTATCCTAAAACCTAGAACCTACCGACAAACAAAACATATTCTGTTGAGAAAATCTGGAGTCTAGAAGTTATACACAGGGTTAGGCAACTAAGACATGAGATCGATGGTGATTTCTTCATCAATCAAAAAACTTAAACGAATTCTACTTTGAATCTCCTATGGAGTGATACAACATTCAATCATGAACAAATTGTGTAGATCTTTTTCAATAAACCTTTCCAATAGGTTGCGATTGAGCCTATTCAAATGGGTATGCGTCTGTCTTCCCCACTGAATTACCCAAAAAAAAAGATAAGACCATGTATATTGTACCATTATATCACTATTATATATACAATGAAAGAACCACGACAATTGTATGGCACAATTATCTTCTCAAAAGTTTATTTCTCTCTCTAAAATTCTTTATGGTATCAGAGCCACACTGATCCTCTCAGCCTTTAACATTGAGGTCGTTCGTCTACCCTACCGATCTTCTTAGCCTTTACATTGAGGTCGTTCGTCTTCCCTAAGTAAGTATCTCTCTTCATATGTAGTCATAAGTGATTGTGCATACCTAGCCTCAGCCAACTAAAACATTTTTCTCATATTCATTAAACCTTTTTTTTTGTGGGAAAGTATATAATGAGACCATTTATCTTTGGTACCAGGTAGTTACAATTAATCTTGACCATTGAATGTGAAATTGGGTGGTTGCATTTATTTCATTAACCAAGCTCAAAGTTCAAAAGAAATATTCTCAAACTTTGTGATACACCCAAGCTATCAGATTCACATCAGATGGTTGTAAGTAATTGTGACCTCCCTATACCAAAGATAAATAGTCTCATTGTATACAATCCCTTTTTTTATTATTTCCTTTGTTGTTTGTCATATACACAACCCTATCACAACTTGGTCACGTTTTCACTCTCTATAGGCAAATTTGTTTTGTCTGGTGAGCACTAATCATCAAAGCCTTTTTCATTACCTTTGTCGTTTTGCATTCATTATTTTCTAGCTTCAATGTCCGTCATATTCATCTAAACAAAGTCGCTCTTATCATTTTCCGCTACCCATCTAAACCTCAAATATCTTTGTTCTAATGGATGACTCATCCTCAACAAACACGTATCTTTATCCCTCCACCCTTAATGTAGGAAATTTTGTGTCTATTAAATTGGCATAAAATAATTATTTGTTATGGGAAAACCAACAAATGCTTTCATTGATTGAGAATAAGGAGCTTTTTGGATTCATTAATAGTGACTGCTCTACACCAAATCAAGAGATTTTCTCCCCTGATCGTAAGAGTGAAACTGAAAACCCAGATTATAAATCGTGATTAGAGTATGATCGGCTTCTTAAAGCCTAAATAACATGGACAATTGTTAAAAGAGTGTTTCAACCTCGTTGTTGGCATTAAGATTTCTGTAGAAGTTTGCCTATACAATAATTATCAAGCTTGGGAGTTCCAACTTTCCCTGCAACTTCAACTCTACAAGAAAGAGAATTTGACTATCGTAATACATACGCAGATTCAAGGGTGGTTGCGAGGATTTGGAAGCTATTGACAAACCCGTACAAGATAAAAAAAAGGTATTTTGGTTTACTAATGGACTCGGACCGTAATATGAGTCTTTTTTTACTACAATGATTAAGTATGTGATTTGTTCCTATTATGAGAGTATACCTCTTCTTCAAAGCCATGGAATTAGAAACCAGGCTCATTCATATGAAGAACACTCATATCCAAATCAGAATGTGACTTTTGTTGAATAATAGAGAATTTTGGACACAATAGAGGTAGTAGGAGTTACAGAGGTAGACGTAGCAACAACTTCAATGGTCAACAGTTTTTCAACTCTTAAGGACGTGAGTTTTGTCAGACATGCCAAACTAATAATGGGGAACGTGGTGTACCCGAGATAAACTAAGGAGGTGATGATGCACCTCCAAATCAGTATTGCTAGCAAGATTTCCAGATACAACAGTTGCTCAAAAGCCCTAGGAAAACCGTGAAATTTGTGGAAAATTTGGACATTTTGCATTTAAGTATTGGCATTGATTCAATCACACATACCAAGTAAAAGATGTTCCGCTTTTGCAACAATGGCTATAACAATTCTTAGAACTCAAATGGTTATTGGACACTAATGTCTTAACTTATATGACAAGAAACTTAGATAAATTGCACAACCTTCGTTGTTATAGTGGTATAGATATGGTCATGGTTGGCAATGGTGAGCAACTGACTATTTTATATGTTGGTGATGCAAATATTGGTATTGGGTCTAGAAAATTTAATATTTTTAATGTTGTTTTGGTGTTAGAGATGAAAATGTATATATTATCTGTTAGCCAATTTACAAATTTTTTTTTTTAGTTCTCATCAAATGGTTTCTTGATTAAGGAAAAGTGCATAGGGAGAACTTTGGCCAGCAACAGTAGAAAGGGTAGACTTTAGCACTTGAGGATGTGAAACAAGCTTAATTTCTTAATCAAAATATGCCAACATAAGAGATCAATGGCTTAGACATCTTCAGAATAAAGCAGTATGTTACTAAGAATCTAAACAGTTGATTAATGTTGATGCAAGAAATAAATCACATTATATTTTCACTAGTTATCAGATGGAAAAAAGTTGTAAACACTCGTTTAGTAGTACTGATAAGACCTCTACAGAACCTCTTTTGCTAGTTATCGCTTTTATGTGGTGTTTGTACATTATTATACTCATTTTTCTTGGATTTATCATTTGAAAAGAAAATATGAATTTTCTCTGCATTTGAGAAATTTCATATAAGATTGAAACAAGATCTGAAAAACGAATTTAAATTTTTCAATGTGATGGAGGTAATGAGTTTGCTAAGAAAAAATTCATTTCTTATTTTAGTTATAATTAAATTATGCAACATATATTATGTCCAGGATCCATTGAACAAAATGAAATAGTTGAAAGGAAACATAAGAATATTGTAGAATTAGGCCTTACAATGATGTTTCATACGGGAATTCCTAGATGATTTTGAGCTGAAGATTTCCACATTGCAATATTTGTCACAAATAGGATCCCATAAGCTAACTTACAATTGGATTCGCCACACTCTTTGTTATTTGGTCGCTTACTAAACTATTCATAATTTCGGGTTTTTGGCCATCGGTGTTTTTCGTACCTTCGAGATTATACTGCAGATAAATTCAATCCATGTTCTCTTTCATGTGTATTTTGGGTTACAATATCTAATATAAGGGTTATAGGTGTTTATATCCACCCACATTACAAGCTTATATCGCCAAACATATTGTATTTGATGAAAATATTTATGCATATTCTAATCTAAATTCTTTATTTGATAGTGCTTACTGGTTAGATGCCTCGATCTCGCCCCCGGATCGGGATGACCTGGTGGCACGTGTCTTGGGTTTCAAGGAAAACCCAGGACTTGAGGCTGCTCTCTTGGGAACCTTGTTAAGAAACAACGGCAGGTACACCAATCGATGAGAGATGAATTTAATGTGAGGCGCACACACCTCACCTGGGTCCGTGACTCACTCGAGCTGACTCGCATGGGTACCCCCTCAGATCACGACTGAAAGCCCCCCAGTCCTGCAACTAGTTCAAAATTGCCTCTCTTGACTTGTACTTTCCTGTTTCTGTAATCACACACACATGGTTAATTTACAAGACAAGTGGGCCAAGAGACCTCACCTTGTCTTAGGTAAATGTACACGAGCGTGCGCATTTAAAAGAAGGAAGGGAATAATAAAAGGACAGAGATTGGGGTGAGAAGAAAGTAGAATAGTGAAAAGAGAAAAGAAGAAAGAGGAGTTTGACTAAGTGGTTAGCCTCACACATGGGGCTAGACCAATACGGTGATGGACATGCCGTGGTAGCAAGGCGGACACAGTAACTCAGACCGGCACGACAGCAATACTGCTCAATGATAGAACCAACATCGACCAGCTTAGCACAATGGCTAATCTGATGTGGTAACAAGAAGGGCACGGTAATTCAGACCGGCACGACAGCAATACTGCTCGACTACTAGACTGCCATGATAGTGCTAGACTCAGCCTGCTCCTTGGTCAAACGAGAGAGAAAGAAGAAAGAAGAGAGAGAAGGATGAAAGAAGAGAGAGACGAGAGAAGAAAGAAGAAAGAAGAAAGAAGAGAGAAGAGAGAAGAGAGAAGAAAGAAGAGAGAGAAAAGAGAAGAAATAAGAGAGGGAAAATATAAGAAAGAAGAGAGAGAAGAGAGAAGAAAGAAGAAAGAAGAGAGAGAAGAGAGAAGAAAGAAAAGAGAGAAGAGAGAATAAAGGACAGAAAGAAGAAAGAAGAGAAAGAAGAAAGAGAAGAGAGAAGAAAGAAGAGAGAGAAGAAAGAAGAGAGAAGAGAGAAGGTAAAGGAAAGAAGAGAGAGAAGAAAGAAGAAATAAGAAATAAGAAAGAAGAGAGAGAAGAGAGAAGAAAGAATAGAGAGAAGGGGAAAGAAACATAGACGGTGATAGGGTCCACCGTCCATGACAGAGGAGAAAGGAAAGAGAGAGAAACATGGACGGCCATAGGGTTTCGCCGTCTATGAAAGAGGAGAGAGAAAAGAGAGAAGCATAGATGGTGATAGAGTTCTATTGTCCATGACAGAGGAGAGAGAAAAGAGAGAAGCATGGACGGTGATAGGGTTCCGCCGTCCATGTCAGAGGAGAATAAACATGGATGTCAATAGGTTCCACCGTCTATGGGATGAGAGATAGAGTAAGAGAGAACACGGACGGCAATAGACTCCACCGTTCATGACAAAAGAGAGAGAGAGAGAGAGAACAGATAGAGAGAAAGGAGAGACAGAGAAAGAAGATTAATAAAGAGAGGAAAGATTAGGACGGAAGGGGAAGGAACGAGGAAAGAGAGCAGCGAGAAGAAGAAATGAGATAAAGAAGATTAGGAAAGAGAGGAGAGAGAGAAATGGAAAGTAAGACATGCCCGGTGATGCTTGCTATTGTTCATGTCGAGAAAGGGAAGAGAAAGAGAAAAAAGGAGGAGAGAGAAAGAAAGAAGAGGAGAGAAACAAGAGGAAGAGAGAGAAAATTACCTTCACCTAAGGGTACTAAAATTTTCTTCTCTCTCCTTTCTCTCTTTCTCTTGGACGTGGCCCTCAATCTCAAAGCTTAATTCTGAATTTTATTCATCAAACTGAAGGTCCATTACAATGGGATATAGCGTGGTTTATATAGACTTGGATCCAAAACGTGGGTGGATGCCCCAAATCTAACCTAATTGATGATAATTATAATTTATTTGAATTAAAAAAATATAAAAATGGGTACAAAATGACAATTTTACCCTTGCCCAACAATACACAAAATTCCAAAACAATCTCTACTGCACCCATGGAACGTATGCGATTTTTCTAGGCCGATTCAGAGTTGCTCCGATGTCAATTTGACCAAAAGATGATTACTTTCTCGTTGGGCTCAGCATGACAATCAATTTGATATTAACTTCGAGTCACGGATCGTGTTTTTAGGCCACGATCACACGACATGAAATTTGCACAAATCTTAAAAACTTTGGATCTATAGTGCGCTCGTTTCTTGATGTATTTTCTTGGTTTTTCATTAAACTGCACTGAGCATGTCGTCACGGTCGTGTTGCAACAAACGCAGCTCGATTTCCTGCCTGAATGAAGATTCTGAAACTTTGGGTTTTTGGCCGAAACTTGGATTCCGACGGCCGAAATTCTGCAGAAACTTCGACATCCTCGTGCGTCGAATCCAACTATTTATCACATGTTATGTTTGGCCCAGATGTAGGCTCAGTCCTTACGCATGTAATGGAACTAGTCGCACGTCGGTCCATTATGTGAGCACTGTCCACTCAAGCTAGTCGTGGTACTACTGATTTTCCTGCAACCTTGATCATGAATCATCATCTTCTCTCTAGCTTTTCTCACTGCTCAGATATCGACACGGTACGTGCCACATATAAAAATGCTTGTCTTGATGAGACGAACAAGCTCGTAAAATTTGAGCGCGATCTGACTCAAAATGAGGGAGATATGGGTCTTCAAAGTTGCTGATTGTGATTGTGAAAACCAACCTCCTTCAATGGAGATTGGTGCAGGGAGGGCGCACGGGAATAGCGTGCGGCCTATCCACTTTCAGTCTTTCGCCCATAACTTTGTCTTGGAGCATCTGTTTAAGCTGAAACTTGACCCCTAAGGATTTTCGACCGTGTTGGATCCAATGACGATGGTTCCATAGCCATTTGATAGACCAAAAATAGGGTTCCAGTTATAGGGTGCATTTTGGGGCGCTAGAGGTTGATTCTTCCGAAAGTTTTTCTTTGTTTGCACTACCTTAGACATGTCTGATTGCGACGAAACTTAACAGGTGGCCTTTTGAAGTGATTAGGAACATTTTCATATGGTCTGGGGTGATTCTGAGAGTGTAAAAAATTCCACTGTAAGTCAGAGCTTTATTTACCGGCTTCTCTATTATTCCACATCGGGGACCTAAGGTGCTGAAAAATGTCTTTAAACAGCTTGCCCCGGGGAATGTTGTGCTTCGAGAGAATAGAGAAGGACAACATTTGAAAAATTTCCTTCGGCTTTATTACTTTTTTCTTCCTAGCCATAGGACCACGTGAACGCCGAGGAGATATCCATGCAATGCTGCAACTAGGATGCTCAGACGTTTAGATGCATTTGTCGCAGGTCCATTTGTGGAGACTTTAGGGGGTGGAGAAGATACTTTTGAGGGATCTTATCGAAGTCCTCACCCTCTCGTGGACTGTTTGTGTTTTGGAGGGATTAGTATTTTAAGTCCTCACCCTGTCAGACGCTACCTGTGATGGCCTTGTGATAATGACTGGGCTATGTTCACCCAGCATTGAAGAATGATGATGACTGGGCTATGTGTTCACCCAGCACCGAAGAAAATATGTCGACTAGGCTACGTGTTCACCCAGACGAAGGAGCAGAAAAGAGAGACATAGGAAGAAGAGCGAAAGAGGGAAATAGAGAGAGGCATGCACGGTGCTGCCACTACTGCGCATGTCAAAAGAGAGAAGAAGAAAATGACTGGGCTACTTGTTCACCCAGCCCTGAAGGAGGAAGAGAAAGAGAGTGAAAGAGAGAAATAGGGGCATGCAAGGTACTGCCATTTTCATGCATGTCAAGAGAAGAGAATGAGAGAGAATGACTGGGCTACGAGTTCACCCAGCACTGAAGAAGGGCGAAATAGACAAAGGAGGAGAAAAGAGAGAGATAGAAGAGATATAAAGGAGAGAGAAAGAGAGAGATGCACGGCGCTACCACTACTGTGCATGTTAAAAGAGACGAAGAGAAAGAGAAATGGGAGATAGAGAAAGAGAGATGGGATATAGTGAAAGAGAGATAGAAAGAGATAGAGAAATAACAAAGAAGAGATATTGAAGAATAAGATAGAGAAGTAGAGAAAGAGATAGAGAAAGAGAAAGAGATAGAGAAGTAGAGAAGTAGAGAAAGAGATAGAGAAATAGAGAAAGAGACGGAGAAGGAGATAGAGAAGTAGAGAAAGAGATAGAGAAGTAGAGAAAGAGACAGAGAAGGAGATAAGAAGTAGAGAAAGAGATAGAGACATAGAGAAAGAGACAAAGAAGGAGACAGAGAAGTAGAGAAAGAGATAAAGAAGTAGAGAAAGAGATAGAGAATGAGATAGAGAAATACAGAAAGAGAAAGAAAGTGATAGAGAAGTAGAGAAAGAGATAGAAAGTAAACAAAGAGAGAGGACGAGAAATATAAAGCTTTTAGGGATCTTGTCGAAGTCCTCACCCTCATGTGGACTGCTTTTGTTTGTTTAAGGGATGATTTTAAAGTCTACACCCCATTGGACATCTTTGGTGGCGTTTGTTCGCTGCTTCGCCAGGTTTGTTTGACAAGCAGAGTACCTCTGAGGTCCCATCTTGTCGGGTCCAGTCGGGGTCTTTTTGTTGGCCTATCCCCAAAGTCTGGTCCGATCAGGGAGGAGTTTTGACGAGGCAGCCATGATTGGCGTCACTTTGGTTGTTGATTAACCTGGTTTGATAGTTTCTTGTCTGTTGTAGATGCTGTTTTTGGGTCCCGATAATAGGATCTTCTGCTACCGAGGGTTTTCTTCTTGAAATACTGGCTGAAGCTGCCTGTGAAGATGAATGCTACATCAACCTGCTTTTATTGGCCTGAGCACCCTTTGCAGGTTTTCACTTGGACCGGGGGGAAGTAGTGCCGTAAAGACGGTTTCACCAACCTCCTTTTTATTAGGCTCTTTTGCCCATGACCGGATGGCCATGTCTGCCTTCTTTCCATTTTTACACACGGTGCCCTGTTTAGGTTTTCACTGTGCCCGGTTTTTATTTACGGAACTCTCTTACTCATGGTATCATGACCATGCCCGTCCATCATTTTACTCATGGCATTACCTTTTTCAGGTTTACACCATGCCAATTATTCTCTTCTCTTTCTTTTGTGAGGGTGTGTATAGGGTCATGCCCCCGGGACCTGTGCGAAGCCTTTTAATGTCATGTGGCCAGGACGTATACTATAGTTTAAGGTCATACAGCTGGACCACAGTAGAGAGGAATGGCAATCTGTGGAGACCACAGAGTGAGTATGGTGATGGTTTGACTCACTTTGGGGAGATGGCACGAGGCTGTCTGTGAAAGATAGATGGTGTCTAGATGGAGGGTGGAAAGTGGTGACCCACTAGCTGACGGCAAGTGTGAATGGAGGGATGGCTTACCGTTTGTGAGAGCGGGTAGGATTCACTGAAGAATGATGAATGTTAATGAAGTGAAGGGATTCACTGGGGAGTTATGAGGGTGGTACGTGAAAGGTATTGTGCACATATGTGGAGACGTGTTTAAAGTCTTACCTCCGAGACTTGTGCGAAGCAGTTTAGCGTCATACGACCAAGACGTGCACTATAGTTTAGGGTCATATAGCTTAGACCATGGCTATGCAGTTTAAAGTATGCAACTGGGACCATGCAGTTTAAGGCTGTGCAACTAGACCTTCACTACAGTTTAAGGTCGTGCAACTAAACCTCCACTACAGTTTAAGGTCGTATAGTTTGGACCATGCAGTTTAGGGTTGTGCATCTAGACCATGGCATGGGTCGCTATGTAAGTGAAGCTCTGTGGGGAATGGGTCTGTGGACGACAATCTGACTCCCTAGAGATAAAATGGTTAAGGCCATACACAAGCAAAGGGCTCATATGGAGATGGTGGCCTGACAAGGGATGACAAACCGGAGCAGACTTCACTGAGGATTTGAGGGTGAGTGTGAGTCTCTGGTGATGAAGGGCAGTGGCATGCTCATATCTCCACTTGGGATGACAGGTCGAGGCACAGGTGTAACTCCACTGGGGTAGTGGCAAAACACTCATGACGGTGACCAGGCTCAGACACGCACGACGTTAGCATAAGCAGCAGTAACAGGAGTGGCGTTTGCATGAGCGGCAATAACACGCGCGACAGTAACATGAACAACACTAGCATGGGCGTCAGTAACATGCGCAACATTAGCATGGGCGGCATTAACACGCGCGGCGTTAGCATGGGCAGCAGTAATACGCACGATGCTGAGCAGACATCACAAAAGGTGTTGGTTGCATGCAACGTTGGTCAGTGACTCTCACACATGATGTTAGTCATAGACAACACTAGTCACGCATGGTATTAGTCACAGACAGCGATAGTTTGAGTTTGGGCCTCGAGCTTGGGCCCGACCCAGTCCTGGTTTTTTTTACGCTTGTTGGTCGATGTTGCATGGGCGACGAAAAGCTTCTATTCGGGCATTGGGCCTGAGGCCGGCCCAATTCGGCCTATCGCCGTTTGGACTTTAGGGACATGTCTATCATTTTTGGTTTGTGAGGGGCGATTCAGGGAAGCATCATCTATATAAGTGCAATTCACCGTTTTACCGAAGGTAAAATGGCAGTGAGCAGTGAGAAAGAGAAGGAGATTTCCTGGTAAGAGTTTCGGCTAGAACGCGAGGCTCATAAGCAGTTGCTGGAATCAGGCAAGCAGCGAGGAACTTCAGCAGAGCACTCGTAGGTGGTTACACTGACCAGGCGAGTGCCAAGGCGAAGAAAACAGGGGATTCGCTAGAGTTTGTTCGGATTTCGGCAATAGTCCTATGGTACCAGAGGAAGGAGAAAATCGGGATCGAGGGTGTACCAGAGGTCTGCCACAGGCTTATGATGGTTTTTTGGTGGTCTACGGTGTTGTGAAGGAAGGGGAAATGTCTGCCAGTGGGTTTTCGACGAGTAGAGAGGTTTCCCGGTAAGAAACCGAGAGGTCGCAAGGCAGTGAAAAGTGCCTAGAGACGAAAAATCACTAGGAGGTGACGGTCGCCATCCACACATGCGAGGATGTGTGTCAGACCACGTAGCGACTGATAATTGTCAGATGGTGCACCCGGGATTTGAGGTGACACGTGCGTAATCTGTGGCACGTGTGAGGGATTTGAGAACGAATGACGCTGAGCCTTGACAAACACAGCCGGCACTAGCCTTGATGAACACAACCGGTGTTAGCTTTTTAGAACACAGCCGACGCTGAGCCTCGACAAACACAGTCGGCGCTAGCCTTGACGAACATAGCCGGTGTTGGCTTTTGAGAATACAGTCGGCGCTGGGCCTTGACAAACACAGCCAGCGCTAGCCTTGATGAACACAGTTGGTGTTAGCTTTTGAGAATACCGCTGACACTGTGTTTAAATCAACACAAGCAGCGTTAGTCACATGCGGCGCTAGTCAGTGCCTTTCACACTCAGTGATAGTCAGTGCCTTTGTGACTGCCACATGGCAGTGAGCCCTTAAGCTTAATATAATGGTCGGGTCTTCATAGAGTATCCTTGATGTGAAGAATCTTCCAAGGGGAGGAGAGCTTGGCACCAATGAATTTACTGGGGAAACCCTGATCAGGGGTGAGCCCATTTGGTTGACAGAACTAACATACAGACCAAAGTGGCCCCTTAGTGTCACTTTCATTACCGACCCGGTTTGTTTTGAGGTCCAGGAAGGCAACGATGGTAATGTCAGTATCGAAGAAGGGGTGGATCTCCTCCATTTCATGCATAGGAAAGTGGCTTTTGACGAGAATTTGCCCATGTTGGGGAAGAGGATGGTGAAGAGAAAGGGGCTGATAAGGTCTTCTGTTGGTCTCTGTGTGCAAGGGGAGCACCAGTATTTGAAGGGATACTCTTCTTGGACCGTCAAGGTGCTGGGGTCACACATGAGTATTCTTGAGTGTGCCTCTCTATTAGCTATCGTGCAGTGTTCAGGCAACTATTATGACCGATGTTCAAATACCATCAAGGTATTATTAGAGACATGGAGTGATGCAAGCAATACATGGCTCCTTGGTCATGGTGAGGCAGAGATCTCCTTGTTGAATCTTCATTTCATTGGTGGGCTGCCACTCATAAGCGTGATGTATGACAAGTTCGTGCCTCAGAACTCGGTGATTTTTTGTGGTGCACGCCTTAGTGAAAGGGAATCGCTTGCCAATCTTCAATAACCTTCGAGATTTACCAGCTACTTACTCCAAGGCCAGCAATGGTCGAGTGACCTTTGAGGAGTGGCTGAAATTCTTTTGAGGGGATTACCCTGAGGAGACTGGCCCAGTCATTTCAGAAGGAAAGGGGAAGGTAGCTATGAAGGGGACGCCTCCAATTTACCAACCCCATACCAGCGAATACTGTGCCTTCTTGACCGCATACCCGGCCTTGTTCCTGTGCAAATTTGTTTTCCTTGGGGGAGTCAATACGATCCATCCAGGCACGCTCTATGTGGCCTGAGACATGGCGAGGGGGCGCCAGTATGCCCTTTCAACATCTACCATGAACTATGGACTAGGAGCTATCTCGAGAGGGAAGGCTTATAAAGGCAAGGAGGGGGCCAATGGCCTTGTTAGAGGCAAACCTTTCCTTGGGGACTTCAAGACATTGTTCCCCATTCATTATGTGCATGGGTGGCTAGGAGCCTATTTCCCTACCACTTATGTCAGAAATCTAGGCGTAGGGGAGAAGATGTGCCCCTTCTTGATGACGATTGGCGAGCAAAAGGCTATCTTTCACAGCCGAGGGGATGCTTGTAACTTGTTTGGGAATGAGACTTCCAGCATGCGTCAGGTCCCATTTCCAAATGGGGGCTTTACTGACTAGGCCTTTATTGACGAGATGGGTAAGGAGCTCCTACTACCTTCAAAGAGCTCATGTTCATCTTGAGAATTAGAGGGGGAGTTTTGCCCTATAGGACACCTTATGGGGCCCGGCTCGAAGGGTACTTCCCCCATCATTTCGCTCGCCAGCATGGGCTCGATCAGGGTTGCCCCTTCTTTGTATTCTTCGAGAAACGTCATGGCAGAGTAAACACATGGAAGAAGGAAGAGCTAGGGACTCTTTGGGAATCATGGCGGCCAGAGCATATTCGCACCACATGGTCCACATGTTTGGAGATGACAAAGGCTAACAAATATGTGGTTCCGCATTTTGGTAAAAGGGTGCGGGCGATCGAGGCCTATGCATGCTGGTGGAGGATTACCAACCAGGGATACAAAGAAGCTAATCACCCCTGGAAAGGGGAGAACTGCAACTGGCGTCAAGATACTCGACAAAGGAAGATCATCAACACCCCCCTTCTTGGTAAGGTCTTTGACTTGGGCTACCCTTGGAACTAGCAGGCTCTTGGGATACCCCGAGAGATAACAGTAGAGGACTCTTCAACACAGCTTCTTTCCATGGAGAAGAAGACATGGAGCCTTTTTGACAACCTCACCTTTATCTTTCAATGGAGGGAGGGTCGAAAGGTCCCTGATCATGAAGGGCGCCAAATTCAGGACTTGAATGCGCTGATAGGGAACGGCCCACACAACCCTCTTACTGGGGGCTCTTCTCGTGAGGGGAGTTCTAAGGCGATTGCTCCTTTGCCAACAGGAGGGAAGAAAAGGAAGAGCGCTACCCCCACTGGCACTCGCGGACCAACTCGGGCTGTCAGACCTAGTTCAAAATGTAGGAGTTCAAAACTTTCTGTCATTCTAGAATCAGGGGATAACTCTTCATCTTCTACCTTCTCTGGTTCGTTCGTTACTCTTTTTGAGTCACCCTCTGCCCTTCCTTTGTCATCTTCTGTCTCTCCTGAGTTGTTTTCTACTTTTTCAGAAACTAAGGTAGATGAATCCGGCCCCTCTGAGCCTATCGCCATTGCTTCTGATAGGGAGGGGACACCTGAGCTTGGGGTGGTACACTAAGACCCTGGGTCAGATCCAGTTCCGATGGAGATTCATGGAGCTGGAGATGAGGATTCTACAATTTCTGCTCAAGGGAAGGAACCTAAAGCTGATAGGGCCTCTAGACTTCAGGAGGTTGCTGCCCCTACTGAGGCAGGGGTTGTGAAGGCCCAAGCATCCCCCAGAAGGAGGGACCTATAATTGATGAGGCATCTGAGCATCAAGAAGCTGCTATCCCAGGTGATAAAGTTACGGGTGATGCATGCCATTATGAGGAGGGAGATCTTGGGGGTTCAGTGACAGTGGCCTCAGATAGCACAGATCTTGAAGAGCAAGTGGTAGAGGTTCTGGTTGTGGAGGATGCCGACCAAGTAGAAGAGGCCACGGTTGAGATTGGAGTGGTGGCTCCAGGAGATGAAGGTTGAAGGGAGGAGGTAGACCCTACACTTGTCGTGGCTGAGATGACAGTTCAGGAGGATGAAGAACAAGGAGAAGAAACTGGCTCCAAACTTATTGAGGCCATAAGTGGTGGCCTCATTAGGCAAAGGTCAAGGTGAGGAGGTTGTTGCCGACCTTACTGGGACTGCTCCAGAAAGTGAGGAGCAGGGAGAAGTAGTTGGCCCTGAAGAGACCGAGCTTGCTATGGTGGCTCCAGAGGTTGAGAGCCAAGGAGAAGTTGGCTCTAGTCTTGAGAGGGTTGAGCTTGTTAAGGAAAGGACCGTGAGTGAAAGGCCAGGCGAGGAGGCCAACACTGAGGGGTCCAAGTAGCCTAAGACTGGGGCTTCCCTTGAATCTGAGGAACCGAAGGCTTTGGGCTTCGCGATTGCTCCAGAAGAGCCAGTGACTCACATGGCTATGATCCCTTCGAGCCCGGTCCTCAAACCTGAAACTTCTTCTGTCGTGGTGCCCCCAACAGCACTACTCAAGCCTAGTTTCTGCGATATGCCAGGCATAATTATGGACATGCTTCGCCTGGGTGTTCAGAGACTGAAGGATCTGCCTCTTTTTGAACATGACGATGCGATCCAAAAATTAAGGCAGATCATCCTTCTAGGGGGTGCATCAGAGGTCATCCCATACTTGATGGCGCCATAAATGAGCTGGAGGGACGGCGAATAAAGGCATTTGAACATGAGGTTGCCGCATGGCAATTAGAGGATTCTCACTTGGCCTCTCTGGAAGCCTCTCGCCTGCATCGTCATGATTCAATTGAGGCTCATACACAGAAGAAGGATGTTGTAGGTTCTCGAAGGTCTGACCTCAATGAAGGGGCAATCGCTTGCTTCAACAGAATGACAGCCTTGAAGGCCAGAATAGGGAGGATGAGGGAGGCGTTTGATGGGCTCGAGGAGGCAAAAGCTTGGGAAACAGAAGATGAGGTCTTAGCCAAGGAAATATCAACCCTCGACTACACCCTGGGGGAGGAAAATGCCTCTTTGGAACAAGAGGCGCAATTGGTGCTTGACCTAAAGGGACGCATTCAGCATGCCAAGGGTTCTTCTGTAGCTTCCATAGCGAAGATCGATGAGATCATGGATCGTTTTTTAATGTGCTATTTTGTCCCTTTATTTTTTCTTTATTTGTAATGATCTCTTGAATTTATGAATAAAATACTTCTTTTTCTCCTCCGTGACTTTATTCTTTCTTTTTAATTCGCTGCATCTCATCTCGCTCTTAGGTAGGCCACGTTTCAGGGCATTCACTATTTCTGCCCTTTTGCGAAGGAAAAACATATGCCTTGCTTTTGTCTTGTGACCAGCTACTATGGTTTCGATGGCCTCGAATGGAAGAGCGGTTGCCTCCTCCCCTCTTAATGTCTGGTTGGACAGGGGCTCATTTTTCTTATTATTTGATGAGCCTGCTCACTATAAATAGTCCAATCAGGAGGGGCTTTGGCTTCTATTTGAGGTGCATTCACTTCCAGCTCGTCGTAGCTCTTGGTCTCAGGCACGAACTCCTTTAGATGTTTTGAGGCGATACAATAACTTCCAATTAGTTCTGAAGACTACAAACCTCACTTTTTAACTCTACCAAGGGATCCTACTCTCAAGGACCAGAGGGCTGTGCTTTTTCTGACTGCTCTTCTCCTACAGAATCAGGGAAGCGCAAGACCTTCCGCGGTGGCTGGTGTGCCAGTTCTGCTTCCAAGAGTGCAATGGGGACACACCGGACCTTTCGATGGTCCGCCGTGTAGGTGACCTTTGGGGCTGGGAAATCTATGCCCATGACTTCCTCGGTCTCAGTAATGATTTCTGGTTCATCTTCTTACAAAGGTGACTCAGGACTGGAAGCAGAAGGGGAAGCTTCATCTTTAAGGGAAGATGGAGTTTCTTCAGGGATGGTGGATGGCATACTGGGATGAATGAGAGTCAGAGGGAGGATTTTTCCTTGTCTTTCCTCCTCTTTAAACATGTTCACGAGTGTTCGCCCAATGTCCTCAACTTCTTCATGAGGCAAGGGTTCTGTCTTCCTCACAGACTTTCTGTCACCCTCATTTGGCTTTTTTGGTGACACTGAATTTGTGAAGTAATACTTGACATCAGCATAGTGAGTTTAGGCTACAAGAAACGGTCTTTTATCAACATACATTGTATACTGTCTCCCATCTTGACTATACTTGAAGCACTGATGCAATGTGGATGGAACCACTCCCTGATCATGGAGCCAAGGGCAGCCGAGTAGGACGTTGTAGGAGGTGTCAGTGTCGATTATATGAAATTGAGCGTAATTTTTTAATTCATCAATCTTGAGATGAAGGCAAATCATGCCAGCCAGCTTCTCTCCTAACTGGCTGAATGAGTCGGGGAAATATCTTCAGACCACAATCCCAATCGAGTGAGAATTCTCCTTGGGATAAGGTTGACTGCTAACCCTCCATACAACATAATTCGGCTGATGGGGCATGTATGTAGCTCACCAGTCATGAAGAGAGGGTGGTTGTGAATTTTTTCTCCCAATTGAAGATTATCCTCTGAGAAAGTGATCGCCATACATCCACTCAGGATTTCTGGGTCCACCTCAATGGGTTCCACCTCAGCCTCGTACACTTCTAAATTAGAAGAGCCTGAAATAGAGCCATACGTTAGTCCCTTGAGAGCATGAGAGCACCATAGATGCTGAGAAGGGATGGAAGCTTCCTCAGGTACCTTATCACATCGTATTTCACTTTTTCGTCATCAGCCTTTTGTGCTCCTAGCCTTTCCACTGTCGTGTGTGGTATAATAGATTGAGGAGCAAGTTTAGGTGAAGGGGATTTATTTTGGACTGCTGGTTGACTTTGCTGTGTAGTCGGCATAGTTTTAAGACATTTTTTAGCACCTTGGTCCCCGGTCAATAAAACCTAACAAACAATGGAAATTCCAACAGTCTTAGAATGGCCCCAAAACTGGTCGAGATCTTCATGAGGACTCATAAAATTTTCTAGCCAAATTTCATCACATTTTGACATGTTTAAGGCAGTGCAAACTGAGAAACAGTTTCAGCAGAATCAGCCTCTCACACCCTGAAACGTACCCCTATAATTGGAATTATATTTTTGGTGTGTCAAATTGATGTGGGACTACTGCTATTGGATCTGACACGGTTGAAAACCCCCAGGGATCAAATTTCAGCTTAAACAGACATTTTAGAAAGAAGTTATAGGTAAAAGAGCGAAACAGGAGGAGCCACATGCTATTCCCATGCGGCCAACCAGCAACTAAACTCCATTAAAGGGATAGTCACGAACAGTAACTTGCGATACTTATATCTCCCTCATCTCAGATCCGCTCATGCTCAAACTTGATGGAGCGTGTTTGTCTCGTCGAGATGAGCGTTTTGATCTATGGCATGCCCTGCGACGACTCCCCAGCACGAAAAAAAGCTAGAGAGAAGTTGCTGATCTGTGAAGAAAGTGCTAGAAAATCAGCAACGTCGTGCCTCACTCGAGCAGCCAAATCAAGGCGCTCGCGAACCAATCAACGTGAAACCAGTTCCATCGCATGCATAAGGTCTAGGGCTACTCTAGTCCGAACCCCGTACATGATGAATGATCGGATTCCGCAACAAAGCCGATGAAGCGACTGCAAATTCTAGCCAAAACTTCAAACTTGCAAAATCTTTGTCTGGACACAGAATTGAGCTGCGTTTGTTGCCACGTGATTGTGACGGCATGCTCAGTGTGCTCTAGTGAAAAAATCACAAAAAAGAAATCAAGGAACGAGCACCCGAAGTTTCAAGATTCATCCAAATTTAAAGACACATGATCGTGCCCTAAAAACACGATCCATGGCTCGAAGTTGGTATCAAATCAATCGACATGCCACGCCCTACAAGAAAATAATCATATTTCGATCAAACAGGCATTAGAACAATCTTGGATCATCGAGGAAAGATCACGCAAGTTCTAGGGCAGCACATGGACTGTTTTGAAATTCCACAAATTGTTAAAAAGGGGCAAATCTATCATTTTGCACCCTATTTTCCTATTTCTTTTAATTTAATTCAATCTTAATTTCCAGCAATTAGGTTTAATTTTGATCAATCTACCCAAGTTTGAGTACAATTCTATATATACCACGTACTATCATTGTACGTAAAAAGGAACCTCTCATTCAATCACGAAGGAGAATTTTATTTAATAAAATTTCTCTTTCTTCTCATCGTTGGGTCACGTTTGGAGAGAGAGAGAGAAAAGAGAGAGAAACCTTTGGATCGGTACCCCTATGCTCATGGTAAATTTTCTATCTCTTATTTCCTTTCTTCTTCTTCTTCTTCTTCTTCTTCTTCTTCGTCTGAACTCCTCCCATAGGCCACGCATGGCAGTGGCAGTGTCGTGCATGCCTCTTTCTTCTCTTTTCTCCCTGCTGTGGTTTCACAAATCATGGATGGTGATGGCAGTGCCATGTGCGAACTGCTTGCCCTTTTTGTTTGCTCCTAGTTATCTCTCAGTGAAGTTCATGGATGGCGTTCCTCACCGCCATGAGCCGAGGTGCCCTCGATGTCTCTGTGAAGAGTACAGATGGTGAAACTTATTGTCGCTCGCGAGGGGTCGCAGCAACACCTATTGTCATCTGTAAGCTTCCTTCACACGTCTGGTGATTATCGCCGTCCGCTATCTTTCTTTGCGCACTCGGTGCCTATCATTGTCAGCAAGCTTTCATCGCGCGTTCGGTGCCCATCTACGTCTGCGAGTTTCCTTCGTGCGCTCGGTGCCTATCGCCATCCGCGATCTTTCGTCGTGCGCTCAGTGCTTATCACTGTCCGTGAGCTTTTTTCATGCGCTCGATGCCTATCACCGTCTGTGAACTGCCTTCTTGTGCTTGGTGCCTATCGTCGTTCGCAAGCCTCATTCTTGCATCCCGCGCTTATCGCCGTGTGCCTCAAAAGGATTTATCGTTGTGTGCTTCACAAATGGTTATGGTTGTGTGCTTCACAAGAGGCTATTGCCGCCCGCGAGAGGGCGTGTTGCCTTCACGTGTTACCAAACAGTGATGCCCAGCACCGCCTGTAGTTCACTACTCACTCTCCAGCCATGAGCAGTAATGTCTAGCGTTGTCCAAGGGCCATGACACTCTACTTCACGGTTGAGGGTGGCAATGCCTAGCGCCATTGGGATTCTATTTCTTCGCCGTCTCGTGCCTTCTCTTCATTCTCTTTCCTTCTTACTTGACTAAGAGCAGACTCAGCCTCGCACTGCTATAGCGGTGTGGCTGTCGAGCAGTATTGCCATCGCTCTGGTTCTAAGTGCCATGCTCGTCTTGCTGCCACACCAGATTAGGACAGTCATATCGACCTTAGTTTCGAGTGGAATTGTCGTCACGCTGGTCTAAGTTACCGTGCCCATCTTGTTACTACTCTAAGTCAGTCATTGCACTGGTCCAACTATCATGCCAGTCCTGTCTCCTTGTCGAGCCCCCTTGTCTTTCTCCTCTCATTCACAGCTCCTTCTTTTCATCACCTTAACTTCTCACCTTCTCAGCCACATGAACGTATATTGCCCTGAGACAAGGTTGTTCATTCGACCCACTTGACTTGCAAATTAACCATAGTAGTGTTGTGCAGAAAACCAGAAGATTGCAGGTCAAAGGAGGCAATGCCAAACCAGCTGAAGCAGCTGAGGGCCTTTTCGTCGTGATTTTAGAGGGCGCCCGAGCGAGTCAGCCCGAGTAAGTCACGGACCAAGGTGAGGTTGGCTCCCACCTCACATCCAAAATTCCTCTCTCACTAGTTGGACACCTGCACTTTTTCTGTGAACAAGGTTCAGTCTTCCAAACCTGAGACACATGCCACCCGATCAACTAGATCCGGGGAGGCGAGATTGAGGCACTTAACCAGCTTGGTGACTCCACTGAGGACTTATTACCCCTTCGTCGGTTCGCTCTTGTTTAATCAGTATCACCTCTTACTTTCTGCACTACTTTGTATAGCATTTGGGTTATTCAACCCGTTCATTTGAGTCAGAGATTTTCTCATTCCCACACTCATGATCGTCCCAGGGAAGCGAGCTGCTCAAGCCTCCTTCCCTACATTCCTTCTGAGTCAAGACTCACAGTCCAGCTCCCAGGTGCTTTCCTGGGTTGGTGCAAGAAGGGACTTAAAGGTCCCTGACTCCCCGCTTCTTCTCCCTGCCTAGGCCCCTTGCAGTAATAGCACACCCGATGTCGCACACAACATGCACCCTGCTACTGGCAAGTCCCTTGCCAGTCATATTGCTAATGTACGATGGAAGGCTGCTCTGTCCACTCTCGTGAAAGGCAAGCAAGTTGCCATCGCTTTTGAGGGCCACCGCAGGGTTACCCCTCGAACTCCTTCAATAACCCGAACCTCTACACCTGGAGGCTCGACAGATAGAGGCAGAGACCCTACGGACTCCACCTATCTCACACACTTAAAGGCTCGTGGTCTATCCACTGGAGCCACACCTTTGGGCAACTTTCATGCTATATCGAACTTGCGTTCAAGGCTAGGCCTTCTCGAGCCAAACCTAGTGCGTACCATGCATCCCACAGCTCGGGGCAGTGCCAATTCTGTGTCAGCTCGAGCACATGAGGGTTGACCACTTCGTCCTCCCTCTCACCACACACAGCTTCACTCTGTGAGAGATATGTTTCTACTCGGTCCCTCATAGACACAAGCTCATGGGCCTCGACCTCCTAAGGTCGAACCAGTTGAGCAAACTCGAGCTGACCCCCAAGTCACCCAGACGACTAACCCTAAAGGTGCACATGCATAAGCTTTGCAGGCTTCTCCCCGATCCCGACTCAAGCCGAGTCATGAACCAACGCTTCTTCTGTCACTCTTTCTTCACCAAAAAAGCACCTCGAGACCTGGTACTCAAAGGTTTTTCCTAGGAGTACCATCTTGAGTCAGCCGCCCCAGATCATGCATGCACTTGAACCTCACGAGGGGATCCGGGGTAATTGCCTGATATCATATAGGTGCCTACAGCCTCCAAGGCAGCAACCTAGGTTGCCCACTATTCTTGGACCCCATTCTTTGCTCCAGCTAATCGATACGGCCCTTACCTGCTCAAGAAATACGGGGCAGTCTAAGCCTCAAGCTCGGTTCTAAAGTGAGGTCCATAGCAGCCTCAAGATTAAGCACAAGAAAGGTCTACATATCCTGACTAACGAAGCCCCTAAGGCAGTTGAGGTTACCATCTCTGGTGACCTCTTGCGTCATAATCCCTTCTTCCCTCTGTAGATCCTAGAGCCTGAGCCAGTCCAAGAGTATTGCTCGGTGATTACTGCCAAGAAGCCACGATCCCAAGACCGTCAAGAACCGGTCCTCACTTGGACGGTGTATAAGGATCAAGTCCAGTCGAGGTATGCTGAGCCCCTACAGACTAACTTGCCTCGTATGTCTCGCCAAACCCGGTAGTCCACTACTCAACCCGCCGCTAACCTTTCAGAAGAAACCGTCAACGTCATGGTGATCAACGAGCTGGACAATGCTCAAGAAGAGCGGATGAACATGTTTGAGGTAATGATGTAGTCCATCCTCGAAAAGATGGAATGCGTAGAAGCCTCATGGTCCCCTTCTTCTCACCATGATAGCGATTCCCTATCTGGTAAAGACACAGTTCTTAGGCAAACTCCCCCACCGGTCTCCCAAGATTACTCTCCTTCTCGAGAAGTTTCCCAAACCGACATAGACGCCATGGTGGCCCATAGCCTTAAGAACAAGGTCCCGAGCATACAAGAGGCGCCAATTTACTAAAAGCCGTACCCCCCGTACATCGACCAAGTGTCGTTTCCCCCAAACAATCAAAAAGGGAAGCTCCCCCTGTTCAACGGTACTATGTCCCCGCACCAGCATACTGCTCACTTCCAAGCGACTTATCGAGAGGCGGCGACTAACAGACGACTCCTCCTCCGTCAGTTCGTCGAAACTTTCGAAGGGTCAACCTTCCAGTGGTATGCTTGGCTGCCTCCAAACTCGGTGCACACCTGGTAGTAAATGGACCGGTTGTTTTACCAACACTTTTACGAAGTCCAAAGGAACGTGGAAACCATCGAGCTCTGCACTCTAACTCAAGACCCTGGTGAGCCAGTTGATAAGTTAATCGCCCGATGGAGAGAGTGAGTAACCTTTCATGTCACTCCCATGACTGAAAAAGAAGCAGTCCAAACTTGCATACGAAATATACTTCCCGAGATCGCTCTACATGTCGAGGCCTCCAATCCACCCTCCATGTCAGAGCTCATCTCTAAAGCAGTTCATATTGAGGGTCCGTCCAAGCACCATGGCAGGTTTCGTTAGCAACCCTCGGGCTCGAACTCCCACTCCAACAATCGGGGCAATAAGCAAAAAGCAGTGATCAGTGCGACCGTCACCGTGAATGACACTAACAAAGCCACCTCTCAAATGTTGGACCTCTTAATGGCATAGACACCTCAGGCCGGGGGCAAGCAGTAGCACAATAAGGTCTCACCCCTTAAGAACATAAATCGAAGTGACTAGAACCAGAATAAGGTGTACCCCTTCGATAAGGAGTGGGTTCCTGCACTGCTTCGACTATTACTAAAGCAAAACATGATCCAGCTGCCAAAGGTCAACACTGAAGAACAAGATGGACAGGAGACACATGAGAGGTATTGTGCCTATCACAAGAAAGTAGGCCACCCCACTCAGGATTGCTATAAGCTCAACAACACTATCGAAGCTCTTATTAACAAGGGTCAAAGCTCGAAGAGTTAAAGAAAGCGTTCAGGATAATGGAGGCTTCTCACATAGTGACAATCTAAGAAGATGATGGAGCACTCGCTATCTTCTGTGCACTATTTTTCATAATGCTCTAAGAGGACACATCACACCAAAGCCGACGAGGCAACCCAAGTTCTTGCCTCTAGGAACTGAGAACCTCTGGTGCGTGTATCACCTGAGACGAGGCCATGACCTGAGTGAATGCACTGGCTTTCATGAGCTCTTGATAAAGAAGATGCAGCAATGCCAGGTAGTTCATGGTAACCCAGAAGGAAATCCTCTAGTCCCTCTTCCACCAGTGTAAGAAGAACTCCCGACGCAATCCCCGAGAAGCGCTGAGCTAGACCCTTTGCAGACCCTCTTCGAGGTGATGCTCCAATAGGGTCTCGTCACTCCCAAGCCCGTCAGACAGTCAAAGCGTCTTGCCTAAGGAACATAAAACCTCTGGTGCCCATATCACCAAGTATGGGGCCACGAGCTGAAATAATGATCTAGGTTCGAAGCTGTAGTCACTCAGAAGGTACAGGAAGGTCGCATCATTTGTGTCGTTCTCCGAGAGCGATTCCAAGTCATCACTCCCGTCCAAGAGGAAATCCCACTACAGGTCTCTTATGAGCATACACCAGACCCTTCAGAGACCTCGACTTCTCAGCCCTGGGAAGTCTACCATGGACGAAGTAGGCTCAAGTCCCTGAAGCGTGAGGTAGTCCACCAAGCTCAGACTACTCATCAACCCGATAGGGTGGACCAAACACCTCGTCAGGGATCCGGGAGGAGACGAGCATGCAGGTCAGCTCGTCGAAGGAACCACATCCCTCAGTCACCAGTTGAGGAAGAATTCCTTACGCCCCTTCCTCCACTACCAACCTTACGGGACTTCATCCCCGGCGCAGCTCGCCTTATCTTGTCGTCCAATCAGTCGGACATCTCTGAGTCATCAACACCTTGGGAGTCGTCTAATATGGGTGACGATGTTAAAAGCACCCCACAATGGCCAAAGCTGGGGCAAGACCTAAAATACGTCCTGCACACGTCCAATTCCGACGAAGACGTAAAAAGCTACCCGAAACATTCTAACTCTTCTTCTACTCCCTCCTCTTCTATTCTTTCATAGGTGCAGTTGGACAGTGCCCAGACTTCGACACTCTAAACAGAGAGCTCGGAGGCACCAGCCTCAGCAGGTCGCAGCGGAAGCACCTAAGGAAGATGCTGGCCCAGGCGGTTGGATTCGGGACAGTCGCCGACGCCCTGTCAACCCAATCCAAAACCGAGCCATCCTCAAGCTCGTCTTCCAAAGAGGCCTCCCGCATGGTGCAGATCTTGAAAGTACCATCTAGCGCGGGGCAGATGAACCTGAGATCGGGGAAGAAGCTACAGCCCACACCTCAAAAGCTCAAGGTCCTCAAGTTTCCTAATCCTTCACTCTTCCCTAAGCCTCAACCTCAAACCTCTACATTTCTAATATAAATACTTATTGCCTCACCATCAACCCAAATTGCACAGCTGAACAACCAAGTCAACCAGTGTCACAAACCAAAACTCAACCAACGCCTGTTCCTAACCCTATCACCTACAACAGTGACTGGATCGGGAACACCAAAGACTAATGATGATAAAGTGAAATATGATGTAATTGGGCACTTAAGAATGCTTCTAGCCCTTCTTAGTATTTATGATGCCCTTCTGTTGTCTAGAGACTATCGTATGGCCCTGGTTCATGCTCTTTCTAGCCAAGAAGTATACGAGACTGAAGTGGAGCCTATTGAGGTTGATCCAGCCATCCTGAGTGGGTTCTTGGCAATCTCCTTTTCCGAAGATGATCTTCAATAGGGAGGCAAATTTCACAACCGCCCCCTCTTCATGAATGGTGAACTACACGCCTACCCTATCAACCAGATCATGCTGGATGGAGGGTCAGCGGTCAACTCGATCCCAAGAAGGATCCTCACCCGATTGGAATTAGAATCTGACGCTCCTACCCACATCACCGTGTAAGGGTACAACCAATCAAGAGAAAAGCCTATTGGGACAGTTCGTTTTCGCCTCAAGATCGATGACCTCAATGATTACGCTCAGTTTCATATAATCGACACTGATACATCTTACAATGTCTTCCTCGGCCACCCTTGGCTTCATGATCAGGGGGTGGTTCCTTCCATGCTCCACCAATGCTTCACGTACAGCCGAGATGGGAGACAACACATGGTCTATGCCGACATGAGACTGTTCCCTGTAGTCAAGACTCATTATGCTGATGCTAAGTACTATTTCACAGACCTTTCCGCTTTAGGAAAGTCAAAAGATGATGATTGGAAGCCTGTGAGAGAGATAGGACCCTCGTCTCATGATGATGTTGAAGATCTGGGACGAATGATCATAGACATGTTCCAAGAAGATGAAAGATAAGGCATGATCCTCCCTTTGACTCCTATCTACCCAAGTATACCTTGCCACCTCTCCGAGGTGATGTTGTCATCCCCCAAAGGTGAAGCTTCCCCCTCTACTTCCAATTCGTCAGAACAAAATGATGAGCTCAAAAGCAATGTACCTTGAATTGAAGCCAAGGCTCCCCAAGATTGGAGTATTTACAACGAAAAGGCTCACCAATTCATGAGAACCATGAATTATGAGCCTCTGTCTAATCAAACACTAAGGGGTGAGGAAAGAACTACGCCCCCTTTCGAGATCATTGAAGCTACATCGAACTATCAAAAGACGAAGCAAGGAGTGGGCTATCCTTTCTCGTCACACGCGATGAAAGGGCGAAAACATTGAAGAAGAGGGGAAAACAAAAGACATGCATCATATAGAAAGAAAAAAAAAACACTATTTCATTCATCACAAAGAATATTACAGCTCTCTTTTCTTTACAACAAAAGAAAAGGAAAGATAAAAAGAAGGTGGTCAATGATCTCATTGACCTTCCCCTTGCTCTCTTAGGCCGAAGCTCTCACTCACTCGATGCCCACTCTCAATTCAGCCACCAACCCAGCCTCATGCTCCACTAGGGCTAGCTACTCTCCCAAGGAATACTCGAGGTCCAACAGCTTCTGGTCTAGTTCCTTATCTTTGGCCTCCCAAGCTGTTGTCTCCTTCTCCAACCTTTCGTGCTCCTACGCCCACTTAGCAATCTTCGCCTTCCGAGTCGTTATCTTGTTATGACGCGTTATGGCCTCCTCGACAAGATCGGACTTCGGGGAGATGGTAGCTTCCATCTCCCTACCTGGACCTTTAACAAATCCCAGTTCTGTGCTAGGGCAGCCTTCAATGACTCTAGCTACAAGCCCTCTAGACGCGTTGCGGCCTCTTTCGCCTACAGAGTCTTCGCCCTCCATCCCTCCAGTTCATTGGCAAAGCTATCAAAGTAAGGGAGGACTTCGGGTGCACTCCCTAAGGCGATCCCTCTCAACTGTAGGATCGTTGTTCTAAGCTCTTCGAGAGACAGCTCCTTCAGTTTCTGGAGGCCCGTTCGAAGCATCTCAAAAATGACGTCTAACAGCTCGCTGAAAGTGGGCCTGGGTAGTATAGTAGGAGCAACCACAGTGGGAGGATCCCTAGCTATAGCCAAGGCCTCAGACTCCTAAGATTCAGGGGCAACCTCAGGCTGCCCTGGTACCTCAGCAACAGCTCTCTTACTCAGATCCCCTGCCATGACCACTTCGAGCTCGACCCTCTCATGCTCAGGCATTGTAGCTTCACCCTTTGTAAGCTCCGCAACCTCAGCCGGGGCAAGGCTGACCTCCTCACCTGGAACTATTACCTCAGTGTTAGGCTGCACCACGGTAGCCTCCTCTCCTAGTGCAAGGACTTCTCCTTGCCTCCTCTCTTCTTGAATCGCCATCTCCACCTCGGTAGGCTCGACACCTTCTCCCTCTCCTTCTTCGCCCTTGTCCTCTAGGGGAGTCACTTCAACTATAGGCTCCTCCACAGGGCCTGCATCCTTGACAGCCAAGGGTACCACCTCTGGGCCTCCCAAACCTGATCCTTGAGGGTGTCCTGCCTCTACATCCCCCACAGCTACATAAATTGAGGTAGAAACCTCCTGTTGCTTGGGCACTCCTTCTTCAGTTCTTGAGGCGTCTGCCTCTTCTATGACCACGAGCTCCCTTGAAGTTCCCCTTGCCATGACTGCACCCTCCACCTCGGTAGGCACAACGACCTCCTGGGCCTCAGAGGCCTTTGCCACCTCAATTGCTTCATTAATCTCCATCGGGACTGGGCCCTCCCCTCTAGCCACGAACGTCACTTCCTGGCCCGAAGCAATTTCAATCGGGGCAGTAGGACCCGAGGCACCGGCTTGAGCCTCTGAAGGACCAGGAGAAGGTTTAGGTGAAGGAGAAGGTGAATCCTCAAGAGCAGAGGATGACACAGAAGCACCAGGAGACACGTACGACTCCAAAGAAGCAGCCGGCGAGGAGCCATCTTCTGGTTCTTGGACCACTTGATGCTTGGGCCGTTTACGCTTCGAAGCCTGATGAGCATGTGCACGAGGGATAGTCAGGGCTGCCCGCTTCCTCATCTTCCCCTTTGCTTGAGAGGGAGCTGTAGTTTCAGGAGCTCCTTTTTGAGACGAGCCAGTGACGAGTTTGCTATGAGGGCCGCTCCCTATCATCTTGTTCAAATCTTAGACCGGGCGAGATTGTCAAAAATGCTCTCTGTCTTTTGCTCCATGTCAAGAAATCGCAGCAAAGACTTGTCCACGACAATTTGACGAGGCCGTCCAAGGGTGCGTCAATCCCAAGGAAATCCCAGGGTGAATTCCTCCCCCAATGGAGGAGTCCTTGCCATCTTCCTCTGCCTCATCTCCTTGCTCCACTGAGAATTCTTCCCTTTCTATGGGTGGCCGACATCCCAGTAACCCTTATAGGTAATTCTCCACAAGACTTGTTATGCTACTTCCAACGAGCCACCTTGTTATGCTGCTTCTCAAAGAATATGGAGAATGGGCAGCCTTGATCTAGCCCGTGCTGCCGAGCAAATCTATGAGGGAATACCCCTTGGGTTTCGCACTGTGAATAGTGTGGTAGGGAAGAACTCTGCCCCTGACACTCAACATATACATCAGCTCCTTATGAGTGGTAGGAGCACCGTCCAGGCTCTTGCCCAGCTCGTCGACAAAGGCACAATCTGTGAGATTCCCTATCGGGAAGGCGGGCCTCATTATGTGGAGATGATCGTTGTAAAACAAACTACTCACGTGACCAGGAGAATAAAAGATTGCTTTCTACCCGGCAATCTTCAGTAGAAACGGGCACATCGTTTCCTCCAATTCTCCAGTTCGGAGGTAGGTGTCCGAGAAGTAAGCGCCAAGCTAGACATATACATAGTGGACGAGGAAAGGCATCTTGAAATCCCCTAGGAAAGCTTCGCCATCCACTTTGTTGTTTTCTCCTTCATCGCCTTGATAGGCTTTTCCCCTTGACACGGCTCTTAAGCCGTAGTAGATGCTGCAAAGGACCAGCTGTGCGAGTGCATATTCTCGCCCCCTCGCAATGTCACATGCCACATAAAAAGTGCCCGGACGAATAATGTCTGCTCCGTCAGGGAGAGCAAACTTGCACAAGAAAAGTACCAGATAAGCGGCCAGGTAGACATGCCCTTTCTCCTTTAGCAGTTCAAAAACGGGTGGGGCCCCCTTTTCCCCTTTCCTCGGTGATGGACCTGCTTCATCATCACAGTCCCCATAGAAAAAGGCCACCCACTGGGTGAAGGAGATGCGTCCCTTCTTGGTCTCAGACCAAAACTACTGGTAAATTCCAAACAGCTCTTGGAGCCCAGCTGGTGGGTCTTCCTTCTTGACCTATTAGCCACAAAAAATGATGAGTTCGAGGGCACGAACTTGTCATAGATGCTACCGATGAGCGGCAACCCACCAATGAAATACAGATCTAGCAGAGATATCCTTGCTTCTCTATGACTGATTAGCCATGTGTTGCTAACATGGCTCCAGGTCTAAATGAACCTTGACCGAGTTCGAACAACGGTCATAGTAGCCCACCGAGCACTGAATGGCGGCCAGCAAGAAAGCACACTTCAGAATGTCCTTGTACTGCCTCAGCACTTTCATGGTCCACGAGGAGTAACCCTTCAAATACTGGTGCTCTCCTTGTACCCACGGCCCGACAGAGGACCATTTCATGCTAGGGTTTTCACCATCGTCTTGCCTAGAGTTAGCTAGTCCCCATTTGAAGCTCTATTTCGTTACAGGCAATGTAGGAGGCATTCTCCTTCTTCTACACTCACACTGTCATCGTTATCTTCTCTCAACCCAAACCGAACAGGGTCGCTAACAAAGGTGATGCTTAAATGCCACCTAGGTGCACATAAAGCCTCGGTGAGCCTGATTGGCTCACCCCTCACCAAGCTTTCGTCGGTGAATTCATTGGTGCCGAGCTCCCCTGCTCGCGAGAGGTTCTTCACGTCTGGAATAACACCCAAAGGCTAAGGCATTAGACCAAAAGCTTCGCTACCAAAGGATGCTAAGGGACTGCGTAAAAGTATGCTCCCAAGTGTCTATCGCCGTCTGCTCACCGAGATGGTATCACGGTACACAGAAGGTAGGACTATCATTGTCTCGCAGCCAAGGGCAGGACTACCACTGTCTGCCCGTCGAGATGGTATCGTCATGCACAGAAGGCAGGACTATCATCATCTCACTGTCAAGGGTAGGATTACCGCTGTCTGCCCGTCGAGATGGTATCACCGTGTGCAGCATCTCATGGCCAAAACAGGACTATCGCCCTCTCACCCCTACAGGGCTGTCGCCGCCTGAAAACAGAAACACTTGCGCTCCAGCTGTTAGCATGCGCCACACGTGTGAGCCCCACCACCTTTGAAATTCGGGCACGTCGTCTGTCAAAGCGACATGAGCTGACACCACACGCGAGAGGGGCGCTCGTTCGCTGTCTCACACCTCTCCCCCTTCTCCCGACCGTGGCAGGCTTGTGACGCCTCGTGTTCTCACCGGTGCTTCCTCTTCTTGCCGATAACTCACTCCTGTTCACTGGAAAACCCTTTCCCACCTTCTACTTGTTATCGGAGTTGGCGAAATACCACTGGAATACCCAGAAAGCTTCCCTATGACCCTACGGGCTTCCCTTCTCCTTATTTTCGCACTTCAGTTGTTCCCCACAACTCACTGAAATTTCACTATGGTTCCACCTCGGGACTATCAAAAAAGCACCACAACTCTTGCAAAGCACCAATGTGACTCTCGCAGCTTCACCATAAAAGTCTCGGTGAAGCCCCATGAAGCTCCCTCTACCTTGTTCCGAAAAGCCTTTGCACTCTTAGAAAACACTCGCTAGCATGTTGTGAAGGTCACGGCTTGCTCGAGCTCGCTAGAAAGCTATTGAAGGCCTGAGTACTGTAGATTTTGACCGAGAAAACTCTAATCAGGAAACTTCTGATGGAAGCTCCAGCTCTCTCGCTCTCTCTCTCTAAAAATCTCTTCAAGTGTTTTACCCTTCGGTAAAAAAAATGAAATGGGGATTTTCCCCCTTTTATACTCAGCAGTGCCACAAACTGCCCTTCACAAATTCGGAATGGCGCTCCAGTCCCCAGCTTCTGACGGCAATAAGACCAGGGCGGGGCGGGTCAAGCCCGAGACCCAAAAGGGTTATCGTCATGCACTTCATCAAGGGCTATCGTTGTGTGCTTCGTCAAGGGCTACCGCCGCGTGCTTTGTCAAGGGCTATCGCCACGCTCTTCATCAAGGGCTATCGCCGTGTGCCTCGTCAAGGGCTATCGTCACGTGTTTCATCAAGGGCTATCACCGCGTGCTTCGTCGAGGGCTATCGTCGCACGCCTCATTAAAGGCTATCGCCTTGCACCTTGTCAAGATCTATCGTCGCACGCCCTTCAAGAGTTAACTCCGCATGCCTCACCAAGTGGTTAACGTCGTGTGCTTCACTGAAGGTCTAATAACGCCGTGCACATGCCATGGTGTTCCCACCTGGACCTTCGTCTTGCCTCCTCAGGAAGTTCATTCCCTACACCACAGCCTCACTCCTCAGGGAATCGAGTCCCCAATTACGACTCTACTCCCCCTAGAGTCACATTCTCCCCACACAAATGGTCCATGTTGAATGACCTTAACTGCATAGCCTTGGTCCATGCTGTATGACCTTAAACTGCATAGCCTACGTCCATGCTGCATGACCTTAAACTGCACAGCCTTAGTCCATGCTGCATAACCTTAAACTGCATAGCCTTGGTCCATGCTGCATGACCTTAAACTGCATAGCCTTGGTCCGTGCTGCATGACCTTAAACTGCACAGTCATGGTCCGTGCCGCATGACCTTAAACTGCACAACAATGGTTTGTGCTACATGACCTTAAACTTCACAGCCATGGTTTGTGCTGCATGACCTTAAACTGCATAGCCAGGGTCCATGCTATATGACCTTAAACTACACAGTCATGGTCTGTACTGCATGACCTTAAACTGCACAATCGTAGTCCAAAAGCACGACCCTAAACTTCATGGTCCAAACTATACAACCTTAAACTATAGCGGAGGTCTAGTTACACGACCTTAAACTGCATGGTCCTAGCCGCATGACTTTAAACTGTATAGCCATGATCCGAGTTACAAGACCTTAAAACTGTAGCACACGTCCCTGTAGCAAGACGATAAACGATGCGACAAATAATCCATACGCATGACTCTAAACTGTGAAATGGGTGCACCTCTTCTCCAGGTGTATTCCATCAACATCCCTAATGGAGTTAGGTGTATGCAAAGAAAAAGAGGGTCGCCTTACCCCTCCAATCCTTGATGGGTCTTTTCACACCAACATCCCTAGTAGGAGTCACATCCTATTGTGACCCACTGTCCCTAGGGAGTTAGCGTCATTCTTATCTTTTCAACCCCCAGTGGGGTCACATCTGTGCTCCGGCTTGTCATTCTCAGCAGAGTTATACGCATATCATTACTTATCATCCCCAAGGAGTCACACCCTCCTAATCCCCAGTGAAGTTCGTTTTTGCTTGCTACTTCTCCTAGGGCCACCATCTTCATCTTAATCTCTTTGCTTGTGTATAGCCTTAACTATCTTTATCCCTAGGGAGTCAGATTGCTATCCATAGACCTATCCCCCATGCAGCTTTACCTACATGGAGACCCGCACAATGGTCCATACTGCATGACCTTAAACTGTACAGTCATGGTCCGTGCTGCATGACCTTAAACTGCACAGCCATGGTCCGTGTTGCATGACCTTAAATTGCACAGCCATGATCCAGGTGCATGACCCTAAACTGCATGGTCCAAACTATATGACCTAAAACTACATAGGAGGTCTAGTTGTATGACCTTAAACTGCCTAGCCCTAGCTGCATGACTTAAACTACATAGCCACGGTCCGAACTATGTGACCATAAACCATAGTCTACGTCCTAGCTGCATGACATTAAAAGGCTTAGCATCATGGTCCAAACTATACGACCTTAAACTGTCGTGGAGGTCTCGTTACACGACCTTAAACTGTAGCGGATTTCTAGTTGCACAACCTTAAACTGCATGGACTGCATAACCACGGTCCAAGCTATTTGACCTTAAACCATAGTGGGCGTCTTGGCCTCATGACGTTAAACTGCTTTGCTTAGGTCTTAAGGGCATGACTTTAAACACCCCTCATATATGCGCATACCCCCTTTACGTGCATCTTCATGCACACCTTCTCTAACTGACCCATCCGTGTGCGCACACCACGTTCATTTTGTTCCCAGCGAACCTATTCACTTCACTACTACTATTCATCATCCCCCGGTGAGTCTCACCCGTGCTCACGAAATGGCGAACCATCTCGCCATCCATACTCGTCATCAGCTAGTGGTCACCACTTTTCACCTATCATTCATCACCTTCCATCTTTCACAGGTAGCCTCATGCCATCTCCCCAAAGTGAGTCAAAACCATCACCATACTCACTCTATGGCCTCCACATACTACCATTCATCACCACTAGAGTCTAGCTATATGACCCTAAACTATAGTGCACGTCCTAACCACGTGACATTAAAAGGCTTTGCACACGTCTCGAAGGCATGACCCTAAACAGACCTTCACAAAAAAAAACAGGCTTGGTGTACACCTGGACAAGGGAACGCCATGAGTAAAAATGACGGATGGGCATGGTCATGAAACTGTGAGTAAAAGAGTTTCGTGAAAACAAAAACCTAGGCACGGTGAAAATCCTAAGGGCACCATGAGCAAAAACAGATGAAAAGGGTCGACATGGCCGCAAGGTCATGGGTAAAAGAACCCAAAAATCAAGAAAGTTGGTGAAAACCGTCTCTACGGCACCACTTCCGCAGTCCAGGTGAAAACCCACAAAGAGTGCTTGGACTAACAGAACAGGTTGACACAACATCACAATCTCAGTTAGCACCCAACTGCCAAAACAAGCATAATTCTGGCTTATGACGTCTACGTAAAATCCTCAACTTCTAGCATCCAATCAACGCAAAATGGCTCATCCGGGAATGAGAGCCTCATATGATCTCTCACACTTCACCTCCAAAAACAATAAGAGTCCTTGAGGGTGAGGACGACGACAGAAAGATCCCTGCAAAATGTTAAAGATCCCCACGAAGGCAAGAAACTGACAAAGCTAGGGCCCAACCTGCCAAAGACTTCAGGGTTATTCCTCATCAAAAACCTTCCTTAGCCGACATGCCCAAACTTTCAGGAGGGGTCAGAAGCCCCTACGGACCCGACAGGATGGGGCCCACGAGGCTGCCTCTCTAAAATTCCCCCTAGCCTACAGGCTCAGATCTTCGAGACAAGTCAAAAGCCCCTGACTGGACCCCACTAGACGGGACCTACAGAGATACCTTGATCATCAAAAGGAAACCTAGCATAGCAGCAAAAAATGCCAACCAAAGGTTCATAGCACTTGGCTGTCAGATAGACCCGATTCTGACCAATAAGGTCTCCACAAAATCCTCAAGTTGTCAGAATCACAAATAGTCCCTCGAGGGTGAGGACTTCTACAAATCCCTCAAAAAGTCCCTTCTCCCTGTAAAGTCTCCACGGATGGACGTGTACATTGCATCTAAATGTTTGAGCAAACTTTCCAAATGTTGTCCCTCTCGTTTCTCTCGAAGAACAACATTTGGAGGGGCAAGTTGTTTGAAGACATTTTTCAGCACCTTGGTCCCCGGTCAACAAAACCTAACAAACAATGGAAATTTTGACAGTCTCAGAATGACTCCAAAACTGGTCAAGATCTTCATGAGGACTCCTAAAAGTCTCTTGCCAAGTTTCATCGCATTTCGACATGTTTAAGGCAATGCAGACTAAGAAACAATTTCGACAGAATCAGTTACTATCACCCTTAAATGGAACCCTACAACTGGAACTATATTTTTAGTGCATCAAATTACTGTGAAACCAACGCCATTGGATCCGGTACGGTTGAAAACCCGAAAAATTCAAATTTTAACTTAAACAAACATTCTAGGAATAAGTTATAAGCAAAAAAGTAAAACAAGAAGAGTCGCACGCTATTCCTATGCGGCCACCCTGCAACTCAACTCCATTAAAGAGACAGTCACGAACAGTAACTTACGATGCTTATATCTCCCTCGTCTGAGATCTGATCGCGCTCAAACTTGATGGAGCGTGTTCGTCTTATCGACACGAGCGTGTTGATATGTGGCATGCCCTGTGACGAAGCCCGAGCTTGAAAAAAAGCTCAAGAGAAGTTGTTGATCCGCGAAGAAAGTGTCGAAAAATCAACAGCACTGTGCCTCGCTCGAGCAGCCAAATCACGACGCTCGCGAATCAGATTGATATGAAACAAATTTCATCGCTTGCATAAGGTCTAGGACTATCTCTAGTCCGAACCCCGTGACGAGCGGTCGGATTCTGTACAGAAAGTGGAGGAAGTGACTGCAAATTCCGGTGCCGAAATTTCAGATTCCGGCCAAAACTCCAAAGTTGCAAAATCTTCGTCCAGACACAGAATCGAGCTGCGTTTATTGTCACACGATCGTGACGGAATGCTCAGTGTGCTGCAGCGAAGAAATCACGAAAAACATCAAGGAACGAGGCACACTATCGATCAAAAGTTTCATGATTCATCTAAATTTCAAGACACATGATCATGCCTTAAACACACGATCCATGGCTCGAAGTTGGTATCAAATTGATTGCCATGTCGAGCCCTACAAGAAAACAATCATCTTTCGATCAAACTGGCATCAGAACAATCCGGATCATCCATGAAAGATCACACAAGTTTTAGAACAGCACAAAGACTGTTTTGAAATTCCACAAATTGTTAGGAAGGGGCAAATCTATCATTTTACACCCTATTTTCCTATTTCTTTTAATTCAATTAAATCTTAATTTCTAGCAATTAGGTTTAATTTTGATCAATGCACCCATGTTTGGGCACAATTCTATATATACCACGTACTATCATTGTACGTAAAAAAGAACCTCTCATTCATTCACGAAGGAGAATTTTGTTTAATAAAATTTCTCTTTCTTCTCATTATTGAGTCACATTTGGAGAGAGAGAAAGAAAAGGAGAGAGGAACTTTTGAATCGGTACCCCTATGCTCAAGGTAAATTTTCTCTCTCTTCTTTCCTTTCTTCTTCTTCGTCTGAACTCCTCTCAGAGGCCATGCATGGCAGTGGCAGTGTTGCGCATGCCTTTTTCTTCTCTTTTCTCCTTGCTGTGGTTTTACATATTGCACATGGCGATGGCAGCGCCATGTGCAAACTACTTGCCCTTTCTGTTTGCTTGTCGTTATCTCTTAGCGAGGCTCGCAGATGGTGCTACTCACCACCGTGCATAGAGGTGTCCTCGAAATCTCAGTGAAGAGCACAGATGATGAAACTTATTGCCACCCGTAGGGGTCTCCCCCTTTTGTGCACTTGTCGCAGACGGCGATGCTAATCACTGCCCGCGAGGGGTCACGGCAACACCTATCGCCGTCCGTGAGCTTCCTTCGCGTGCCCTGTGATTATCACCGTCCGCGAGTTTTCTTCGCGCCCTAGGTGCATATCGCCGTCCATGAGCTTTCTTAGCTCGCTCGGTGCCCATCGCCGTCCACAAGCTTCCTTGGCACGCTCGGTGCCTATCGCCATCCACGAGCTTTCTTCATGCGCTCAGTGGCTATCACCGTCTGCGAGCTGCCTTCTTGCGCTCGGTGCCTATCGCTATCCGCAAGCCTCATTCTTGCGTCCCGCCGCCTATCGTCATGTGCCTCAGAAGGAATTATCGTCGCGCGCTTCACAAATGGCTATTGTCGAGTGCTTCACAAGCGGCTATCGCCGATCGCGAGAGGGCGTGCTGCCTTCACGTGTTACCAAACGTTGATGCCTAGTGCCACCTGTAGTTCACTACTCACTCTCCAGCTGTGAGCAGTAGTGTCTAGCGCCATCCAAGGGCCGTGACATCCTACTTCACGATTGAGGGGTGGTGATGCCTAGTGCCATAAGGATTCTATTTCTTTGTCGTCTCGTGCTTTCTCTTCATTCACTTCCCTTCTTATTTGACTGAGGGCAGACCCAATCTAACACTATTATAGCGGTATGGCTGTCGAGCAGTATTGTCGTCGCGCTAGTTCTGAGTGCTATGCCTGTCTTGCTGCCACACCAGACTAGGACAGTCATATTGACCTTGATTTCGAGTAGAATTACCGTCGCGTCGGTCTGAGTTACCATGCATGTCTTTCTTCCACTTCGAGTCGGTCATTGCACTGGTCCAATATCATGCTAGTCTTGTCTCCTTGTCGAGTCCCCTCCTCTTTTCTCCTCTCATTCAAACCTCCTTCTTTTCATCACGTTAACTTCTCACCTTCTCAACCACATGAAGGTACATTGCTCTAAGACAAGGGCAGGTCATTCGACCCACTTGTTTTGCAAATTAACCATAGTAGTGTTGTGCAGAAAACTAGGAGATTGCAGGTTAAGGGAGGCGATTTCGAACCAGCTAAAGCAGTTAAGGGGCTATCCATCATGATTTAAGAGAGCGCCCGCCCTAGTCAGCCTGAGTAAGTTACGGACCCATGTGAGGTTGGTCCCCACCTCACATCCAAAATTCCTCTCTCGCTAGTTGGACACCTGCCCTTGTTCTGTGAACAAGGGTCTCGTGAGAGCGATCTCAGGTCCCGAGTCTTCCGAAACCGCGACCCGTGCCACCCAATCACCTAGATCTGAGGAGGCGAGATCAAGGCACCTAACCAAGCATGGCTTGGGAAGTTTGGATGGATTAGGTGGATTGAGTGACAGGGATTTGTTTTAGTGGAGTGGAGGTTTGAGGTTGAGGCTTATGAAGTAATTGGATGCAAGGAACCAGAAGTGTCCTTGGGTACTTGAGGATTGGTGGATTGGCTGAGGTATTTGGGAAAGGAAGAAGTGGTTGGGTGTATGGGACCAGAGGTGTCCCAGGGAACTTGAGGATGGGTGGATTGGCTAAGGTATTTGGGCGAGGAAGGAGTGGTGGACCAGAAAACCTCAGGACCTTTGGCTTTTGAGGTGGAGGTTTTAAGCGTATTCCCCAATCTCAAGCTCATTTGCCCCATGCTGATTGACAATTCTGAGATCTGCACCATGTGGCAGGCTTCCTGAGAATAGAAGCTCTGTCCTCTTGATTCTCTCAATGTTTTCTCAAAATCAGGCTCAAGAGGCTACTGGGGTTTCTTTGGCTTTGGCTTCCTGCATCTCCCAGCAGAAGAGGATGGCTCTGACTTGGCTCGAGCAGCCAAGGCATCAGCGACTGTCAAGAATCCAGTCATTTGGGCTAGCGTCTTTCTCAGCTGCTTCCGGTGCGACCTGTTTATATTGGTTCCCTCGAGTTCTCTGTCGAGGGCCTCGAAGTCTAGACACTCTCGGATTGTACCTTCAACAGATATTGAGGAGGAAGGAGAAGAGGAAGAAGAGGATGAGGGGTTAGTCGATGAGGGATTTTTAAGGTCATTCCCCTCATCGGACCGATTTGGATAGCTTTTAAATCATCACCAGAGTTGGATGTGTGCAGGGGATCTTTTGAGTCTTTCCCCTTCTTACACCATTGAGGGGTGCTTTTAGTGTCGTCACCCTTATTGGACGTACCCCGAGTAAAAGATGGCTTAGGGATGTCCTCCTAATGAGACAAGGCAGCAAGGATGATTGCGTCAGGGATAAAGTCCTGTAAGGTTGGCAACGGAGGAAGAGACCAAAGAAATTCTTGTTCGAACGGTGGTTGAGGAAGCTTGTTTTTTTGGCGAGTAGCCCTTGGCGCCCGTCTCCTCCCAATTCCATTTGGAGGTGTTTGATCCGTCTTGCTAGGTTTGTGAGTAACCCTAGCTTGACGAATTGCTTCATGCCTTAAGGATTTGAGTCTGCTCTGCCTGTGATAGCCTCTCTATGGCTGTGAAGTTGAGGGCTTAGAGGGATCTGAATCATCATTACCCGAGTCTTGTGTCGGGAGGCCCTGTTGCACCGATGGAGCAGTGACTTGGGGATCTCCTTGTGGAACACATGCTTCTTGGAGTCCCTGTATTTTCTTTGCAATTATTTCATGGAAATTGAAGCACTCGCTCAGGTCGTGGCCCCATATTTGTTGATACGGGCACCAGTGGTTCTCAGTTCCCTGAGCAAGGTGTCGGGGCTGCCTTGCCAGTTTTGGCTTGATGAGGCCTTCATGAAGCATCATGACAAACAAGGCGCAAAGGAGACCGAGCGCTTCATCTTCCTCCTGGATTGTTACTACATGGGAAGCTTCAGCTGTCTCGAATGCCTTCTTTAGCTCTTCGAGCTTTATCTGACCCTGATGGATCAAGGCTTCGATGATGTTTTTGAGCATGTAGCATTCCTCTGTGGGGTGGCTTACCCTCCGGTGATAAGCACAATATTTTGCATGCATGTCGAGACCGGCTTGATTAGAAAACTTGATCTCAGGCAACTCAATCACATTCTACTCCAGCAATAGTTGGAATAGTGTGAGAACCCATTGTTTGAAGACATTTTTCAGCACCTTGGATCCCCGATGCGAAATAAAAAAGAGAAGTCGGTCAATAAAGCCTGAATTACAGTGGAATTCTTGGCAGTCCCATAATTGCTCCAGAATAAGTGTAAATGTTCATAATGACTTCAAAAGGCCAATAGCTAAGTTTCGTCGCAATCCGACACGTCTAAGGCAGTGCAAACAAAGAAACAACTTCAAAAAAATCAGTCTCTAGCACCCTGAAATGGACCCCTTAACTAGAACTCTATTTTCGATACGTCAAATTACTGTGGGACAATCTCCATTGGATCTGACAGGGTTGAAAACCTATATGGGTCAAGTTTCAGCTTAATCGGATGCTCCAAGACAAAGTTAAGGGTAAAAAACCGAAAAGGGACATTATTCCCGTGCACCCTCCCTGCACCAAATCACCATTAAAAGTTACTATTTTTACAACCTCGAGCAGTGAAGTTTGGAGGCCATATCTCACTCGTCTCGAGCCAGCTCACGCTCAAATTCTGTGAGCGTGTTTGTCTCGTCGAGACAAGCATTTTGTTATGTGGCACGCTCCGTGACAACACCAGAGCAGGGAGAAAAGCTAGAGCGAAGTCGATGATTCGTGAAGTAAGTTGTAGGAAATTCAGTTGCGACACGTTCCGCTAGAGCGGCCATATCACGCATTCGCGCATTAGATTGACACGAGACCAGTTTCACACGAAGCTAATAAAGATGCTGTAAATTGCATCTGTCAGAATTCAACAAAAAATTCAAGGCGTAAAATTTTTGTCCGGGCACAAAATCAAGCTGTGTTTGTTGCCACGCAATCGTGACGGCATGCTCAGTGCAATACAACAAAGAAATCATGAAGAAACATCAAGATATGAATACACTATCGATCCGAAGTTTTCAAGATTCATCCAAATATCAAGTCGCATGATCGTGTTTTAAAAACACGACCTATGGCTCGAAGTTGGTATCAAATTGGTCGCCATGGTGAACTTTACAAGAAAGCAATCATCTTTTTGTCAAATGGGCCCCAGAGCAACCCCGGATCATCCATGGAAGATCACGCATATTCTAGGGCAACAACAAGGACTGTTTTAAAATTCCATGTATTGTTAGGCAGGGGCAAAACAAGCATTTTGTACCCATTTTTAGAATTTATTTTAATTCAATTAAATTGTAACTATCATTAATTAGGATAGTTTTGGAGCATCCACCCATGTTTGTGCCCAATTCTATAAATACATGATAAACCTAATTTGTAAAGGGTTCTTCACTACCCCCCTCTCATACTTTCAATAGATTAATAAAGTTCAAGTTTTTACATTGAGTTGGATAGGCATGTCTTGGAGAGAGAGAAAGGAGAGAGAAGAATTAAGTCGATACCCCTCTCTTCTAAGATAATTCTCTCTCTTCCTTTCTTCTTTCTCCTCCCTTTTCTCTCGTTTCTTTCTTCTTCTTTTCTCTATTTCTCTCTCTTCTTCTCTGAGATCATGCACGGCTGTGGCAGAGTCGTGCATGCTTCTCTCTTCCTTGTCTTTCTCTCTTCTCTCTCTTCTTCTCCTTCTTCTTCTTCTCGATCTTTCTCTCTGTTTCGCTCTGTCTGAACATGCTTGGCCATGCCTGAATCTCTCTTTATTTAACACACACGACGATGGAAACGTTGTGCTCGTTTCCTTCTTTTTTTTCTCCTTCTTCCCCTTCTCCTTCTTTTTTTTCTCCTTCTTCCCCTTCTCCTTCTTTTTTTATTCTCTCTGCTCTACCTTTCTCTCTACTTCTCTATGTCTAAGAGTGCATGGCGATGGCAGCGCCATACATGAACTTCTCTTTCTATTTTTCTCTCTCTAACACACACAGTGGTGGCAGCGCTGTGCATGTTTCCTTCTCCCTCTTTCCTTCTTTCTCCTTTGACTCTTTCCTAACCTCTATCTACACTTTCCTTTTCTTTCTCTCTTCTGTCTTTTTGTTTCTCACTGCTTACTTTCCTTCTCTCTCTACTTTCCTTTCTTCTTTCTCTTCCCTAAACTCTCTTTTTCCTCTCTATCTTTCTTTTTCTCACCCTAATATTTCTTTTCTCTCTCCTCTCCAATCGTATACGACGATACCCATCGCAGAGCACGACATTCTCATTCTTCTCTTATCCTTTGGAAACATGCACAGTGAGCTGGGCCTTAACCCAAGTGGCGGGCCGAGCCTCTGTTCAAGTTTCCCCTTTCCCAAGTTGTGCACGACGATGCTCATCGCCATGCATAACATTCCTTCTCATCCTTTGACAAGAACACTGAACCTGGCCCTTTCCCGAGTGGCGGGTCAAGTCGTGTCTGAGTCCCTTACGACACTAGTGGCGACGCCTAACGCTACGCATGACTTTCTCCTTTCTCATTCTTGCCTCTTTCCTTAGTCATGGACGGCGGAACCCATCATCATCCATCATCTTTCTCTCTCCGCTGTCCTCTATCATGGGCGACGGAACCCATCGTCGTTCATCCTCTTTATCTCTTCTCTTTCCTCTATCATTGGCAACGAAATCCATCATCTTCCATCCTTTTTCTTTCTCCTCTTTCTTCTGTCATGGGAGACAGAACCCATCGTCATCCTTCCTTTTTCTCTCTCCTCTTTCCTCTATCATGGGAGGGCAGAACCCATCGATGTCCATCCTCTTTCTCTCTCCTCTTTCCTTTGTCATGGTGGGTAGAACCCATCGCCATCCATACTCTCTCTCTCTCCTCTTTCCTCTGTCATGGACTGCGGCACCCATCGTCGTCCATGTTGTTTCTCTCTTCTCTTCTCTCTCCTTTCTCTCACCTTTTCTTCTTTCTCTCTTCTCTTCTATCTCCTTCTCTCCCTTTCCTCTTTTCTCTTCTCTTCTCTCTCCTTCTCTCCCTTTCCTCTTCTCTCTTCACTTATTCTTTCCTTCTCTTTTCTCGTACTTCTTTTCTTCTCTCCCTCTTTCTCTCTCTGCTTCTCTTATCTCTCCTCTTTCTTTTTCTTTTGTTCTTCCTCTCTCATCTGACCAAGTGACAAGTTTAGCACTATCACGGTAGTCTCGTCGTCAAGCAGTATTGCCGTTGTGCAGATCTAAGTTACCGTGCCAGTCTTGCTGCCACGTCAAACTCGCCGTTGTGCCAGGTTGGTTGATGTTGATGTTCTGTCATCGAGTAGTATTGCCATCGTGCCGGTCCGCGTTATCGTGCCCGTCTTGCTACCACATCAAGTCAATCATCATGCCAATCTAGCCACTGTGCTAGGTTTGCCACCTGGTCAAATGTCTTTTTCTTCTTCTTTGTTCTCTCTTCTTCGTTCTCTCAACTCTCATGTCATCATCTCTTCTCTTTTGCATTGATAAAACAGTTGTTCCATCTCTTCCCAAGTGTGTACTGGATTTGGGGGAAGCCGAGCATATCACTGAAAGGCCGAGCCATCAAGAGTTTCAACGAACTAACGGAGGAGAAGTCGCCCATCAGTCGTTGTCTCTCGACATGCCGCTTGGAAATGCGTGATATGCTGGTGCGGGGATGTTGTACCATTGAACAGAGGAAGCTTCCATTTTTGGTAATCCGAGGGAAATAGAATCTGATCAATGTAGGAGGGGTATGGCTTTTGGTACAGCGTTGTCCCCTGCATTCCTGAGATCTGACTGTTCTTCAATTTGTGAGTCACCATGGCGTCGACATCTGCCTGTGAAACCATTAAGGGGATAGAATTACCTTGCGAGGCTGGCGGGGGGGTCTGCTTTGGGCCTGCGCCCTTCGGCAGATGGGAATGGGCCTCTTGGCGGGATTAATCAGCTGTAGGCCGCGTGCTTTCCATGCGATCAATCTTCTCCATCATTGCTCGTACCATGTGTTCGAACCTATCCATGTGTTATTCTTGGTCATTGTTAAGTTCGGTCATGACCATAACGCTGACCGTTTCTTCAGGGAGGTCAGCCTCAAGTGCAGTTGAAGGCTTCCTAGCTTGTCAGGTCGTGTGCGGCATATCAATCAGCAAGGGCTCAGCATGCCCCGACTGAACTCAAGTCTTATATGCTGACCATGTAAGGACCAGCTCTAAACGGTCTTGGGATCATGGTTGCTGGGTGGTCGGGTCATCTTCTACGACGTTGACCACTATGCAGGATTCTCGAACCTCCTCTTCGGGCTCTATGATTCGAAAAGGGTAGAAGGGGTTCTTGTGAAGAGGGTCATTGGAGCAGGCTGCGCCAACTATTTGAGTGGCTCCCTTGGTCCAGATTTGCAGACCCCTATCGCGCTTGGCTTTGAGGCTTTAATGGACCTCATGTCAGAATTGTGATTGGGACTGCGGCTGGCCGGCTTTTCTTGCGCAAGAAAAAGCCGTCTCCATCAGATGAAGCAATGGGTGTGGACCAATAATTGGGGTCAGCATGGGCCAGGGAGGACGAGGGACTTGATCTTCCATCAGGTCTTTGCGCCGAGCTCTCTTATGGGCTTCAGAGACATGACCGAGCTAACGGGGCTAGCTCAAGATGGCACTGTTGGGGAAAGTCTTTGAGTACTAGGGCTCAAGGCGCTCGCTCGAAAGAGAAGGGGCAAGCAGGAGAGAGATCGGCTCATGATGGCATCCGAGTCGAGAACGAGTGGCAGTCCAGGAAGGCGACGTGTGTGCGCCCCTTGAAGAAGGATCACTGGTGACTTGAGATTCAACCCGAGCTTGAATAGCTGTTATGGCCTTAGGAGGCCGAGAACTGCGAGCACGTGTCTGCAAGGGATTAGGAGGGAGCCTGCCTCTTATAGAGTGCACTAGTGTGTTCTTAGAGGGAAGATGAGGGGATTGTCTCTTGTGTACTCGGGTTGGCGGACCAACGGCGTTGCCTCAAGTGGTGGGATGCACATGCATGCGTACATGTTTCAGCCCAAGGAGGCTTGATCCTAGACATCTACTCGAGATAATACAAGGGTTGCCTTGAGGTGTGGCTCGAGTGGATGACCCACGAGCCTTAGGGTGTGTGCAAGAGGTGGAGGCCCCAGGGTCTCCTCCTCGATGTGTTCAGTCTCTAAGCATAGAGACCCAATGTGGTGCAGGAATCTGGGGGATAGCCTTATGGCGACCCACAGGAACAATGGCAACCTGTTTGCCTTTTGCAGCAAGGGACTGGGCAGCCCTTCAGCATACCTCGGCAATACAACTGGTAAGTGACTTGTCGGTAATAGGGTGCATGCTGTGAGTGGTAGCTGATGTGCTATCGATGCAGAGTGTTTTAGTGGGGGTTCCACCAGAGATAGAAGTTAGGGACCTTTAAGTCCCTTCTCACACCTATCCAAGTCAAGACCTGGGAGCTAGACACTAGGTCTTCACTCAGCAGGAAGGTCGAGAACAAAACTGGAGGAGCTTGTTCTCAAGGGGAAGTCGCGAATGTGGGGATAAAATTTTTTTCGATTCAGATAAATGACTTAGAGAACTCTGAAGCCATGCAAATGCAATGCAAAAAAACAAAGGAGAAACTAGCCAAACAAGAATGATCTGATGAAGGGGGAATGTGTCCCCAGTGGAGTCGTCAAGCTGGTTAGATGCCTTGATCTCGCCCTCGAATCAGGATGACCTGATGGAAAGTGTCTCAGGTTTCAAGTAAAACCCGGGATTTGAGACCGCTCTCTCGAGAACCTTCTTAAGAAACAAGGGCAGGTACACCAATCGATGAGAGAGGAATTTGATGAGGTGGGACACATCTCACTTGGGTCCATGATTCACTCAGGCTGACTCACATGGACTCCCTCTTAGATCACGAAAGAAAGCCCCCTAGTCCTACAACTGGTTCAATATTGCCTCCCTTGGCCTGTACTCTCATGTTTCTGCTATCACACACACATGGTTAATTTACAAGACAAGTGGGCCAAAATACCTCACCTTGTCTTTGGGCGTATGCAACGACCGTGCGCATTCAAAAGAAAGAAGGGATGAATAAGAGGATAGAGATTGGGGTGAGAAGAAAGAAGTAGAATAGAGGAAAGAGAAACGAAGACAGAGGAATTTGACCAAGTGGTTAGCTTGACACATGGGGCTAAACTAGTATGGTGATTGATCTGGCGTGGTAGCAAGACGGACACAATAACTCAAACAGGCACGACGACAATATTACTCAACGACAGAACCAACATCGACCATCTTAACACGATGGCTAATCTGATGTGGCTGTAAGACGGGCATGGTAACTTAGACTGGCACATCGGTAATACTGTTCGACAACGAGACTGCCTTGACAATGCTAGACTCAGCTAGCTCCTTGGTCGAACGAGAGAGAGAAGAAATAAGAGAGTGAAGGATGAAAGAAGAGAGAGATGAGAGAAGAAAGAAGTGAGAGAAGAGAGAAGAAAGAAGAAAGAAGAAAAGGAGAAAGAAGAGAGAGAAGAAAGAAGAAAGAAGAGAAAGAGAAAGAAGAGAAGAGAAAGAAGAGAGAGAAGAGAGAGAAGAGAGAAGAGATAAGAAAGAAGAGACATAAGAGAGAAGAAAGAAGAGAGAAGAGAGAAGAAAGGAGAAAGAAGAAAGAAGCGAGAGAAGAGAGAAGGAGAAAGAAACGTGGACGGTGATGGGGTTCCACCGTCCATGACAGAGGAGAAAGGAAAGAGAGAGGAACATGGACAACAATAGGGTTCCGTTGTCCATGACATAGGAGCGGGAAAAGAGAGAAGCATGGACGACGATAGGATTCCTCCGTCCATGACAGAGGAGAGAGAAAAGTGAGAAGCATGGACGATGATAGGGTTCTGCCATCTATGACATAGGAGAGAGAAAAGAGAGAAGCATGGATAGCAATAGGGTTCTGTCGTCCATGACAGAGGAGAGAGAAAAGAGAGAAGCATGGACGACGATAGGGTTCTGTCGTCCATGTTAAAGGAGAGAGAAAAGAGAGAAGCATGGATGGCGATATGATTCCGTCGTCTATGTCAAAGGAGAGAGAAAAGAGAGAAGCATGGACGACTATAGGGTTTTGTTGTCCATGACAGAGGAGTGAGAAAAGAAAGAAGCATGGACGGTGATAGGGTTTCGCCGTCCATGTTAGGGGATAGAAAAAAGAGAGAAGCATGGATGACGATAGGGTTCTGCCATCCATGACAGAGAAGAGAAAAAATAGAGAAGCATGGACGACGATACGGTTCCGCCGTCCATGTTAGAGAAGAACAAACATGGACAGCGATGGGTTCCGCTGTCCTTGGGATGAGGGATAGAGTAAGAGAGAACATGGACGGCGATAGGTTCTACATCCATGACGAAAGAGAGAGAAACAGAACAGACAGAGAGAATGAGAGAGACATAGAAAGAAGATTAAGAAAGAGAGGAAATATTAAGAAAGAAGGGGAAAGAAAGAGGAAAGAGAGCAACGAGAAGAAGAAATGAGAGAAAGAAGATTAGGAAAGAGAGAAGAGAGAGAAATGGAAGTGAGACATGTCCAGAGATGCTTGCCATCGTTCATGTCGAGAAATGGAAGGGAGAGAAGAAATATGAGGAGAAAGAAAGAAAGAAGATGAGAGAGAAAAGAGGAGAGAAAAATTACCTTCACCTAAGGGTACCAAACTTTTCTTCTCTCTCCTCTCTCACTCTTCTGGACATGGCCCTCAATCTCAAAGCTTAATTTTGAATTTTATTCATCAAACTGGAGGTCCATTACAATGGGGTATAGAGTGGTTTATATAGACTTGGGTTCAAAACATGGGTGGATGCCTAAAATCTAACCTAATTGATGATAATTACAATTTATTTGAATTAAAGAAAAATCTAAAAATGGGTATAAAATGGCGATTTTGCTCCTACCCAACAGTACACAAAATTTCACAACAGTCCCTACTGCACCCATGGAACGTATGCAATTTTCCTAAGCTGATTCGGAGTTAATCCAGCGCCCACTTGACCAAAAGATGATAACTTTCTCGTTGAGCACGGCATGATGATCAATTTGATACTAACTTCGAGTCATAGATCATGTTTTTAGGCCACAATCATGCGACTTGAAATTTGCACGAATCTTGGAAACTTTGGATCGATAGTGCGCTCATTTTTTTGATGTATTTTCTTGGTTTATTCGTTGAACTACACTTTGGATCGATAGTGCGCTTGTTTTTTTGATGTATTTTCTTGGTTTAGATCGATAGTACGCTCATTTTTTTTATTCAGAGTTACTCCAACGCCCACTTGACCAAAAGATGATTACTTTCTCGTTGAGCCCGGAATGACAATCAATTTCATACTAACTTCGAGTCATAGATCGTGTTTTTAGGCCACAATCACACGACTTGAAATTTGCACGAATCTTGGAAACTTTGAATCGATAGTGTGCTCGTTTTGTTAATGTATTTTCTTAGTTTATTCGTTGAACTACATTGAGCATGTCGTCACGATCGCGTTGCAACAAACGCAACTTGATTTCGTGCCCGAACGAAGATTTTGCAATTTTGGGTGTTTGGCTGGAACTTGGATTCTGACGGCCAAAATTCTGCAGCAAGTTTGACATCCTCGTGCGTCGAATCTAGTCATTCATCACGTGTAAGGTTCGGCCCAGATGTAGCCTCAAGCCTTATGCACGCAATGGAACTGGTCTCGCGTCGAGCCGTTATGCGAGCGTCGTGATATGGCTGCTCGAGCGAGTCATGGTACTGCCGGTTTTCTTGCAACCTTGATCACAAATCGTCATCTTCTCTCTAGTTTTTCTCCCTGTTCAGATATCGTCACAGGACGTGCCACATATCAAAACGATCGTCTTGATGAGACGAACACGCTTGTAAAAGTTGAGCGCGATTTGACTCGAAATTAGACAGATACGAGTCTTCAAAGTTGATGGTCGTGACTGTAAACACCAACATCCTTCAATAGAGATTGGTGCAAGGAGGGAGCACGGGAATGTTGTTAGTTGTTCCACTTCTTTCAGTTATGAATGTTGTTAGTTGTTGTTGGGTTTATAAGACTAAATTAAAGTATGATGTCAACCTAGATAGACTTAAGGCTAAACTAGTTGCTAAAAGATACAATCAGGTTGTTGGAGTCGATTTCTCTGAAACATTCAGTCTTATTATTAAGCCTATTAGTATTCGGATTTTACTCACCATAGCTACGATTTGTCACTAACCTATTAAACAACTTCATGTGAAAAATACTTTTTTGTATCTCTTTCTTAATGAATATGTATTTATGGAACAACGTACTGGCTTTGTTAGTTTACAACATCCAAGTCATCTCTGCAAATTGTTAAGGGCCTTATATGGTCTCATGCAAGCACCTCAGGCTTGGTGCCTACTTACTATCATTGGGGTTTTATTCCTATATAATTTATCCATCTCTATTTATTTGTCACACTTCTCAAAGAATTATTATCCTTCTCCTCTATGTTTATGATATTATTGTTACTGATGATACTTCAGATCTTCTGGAATGATTTATTTTCCATCTTAGACGAAAATTTAGAATGAAAGATTTTAGATCCTCCACTATTTTTTTGACATGGACCTATCTTATTTTTTAGGTGGAATTTTTTTGTTGCAAAGAAAATATGTCTGCAATCTTCTTGATCATGCTCAGATTTTATTAGCAAAACCTATTTTAACACTAATCGCATTGAAGAATAATGTTCATAGGAATTCTGATCTATTTCCTGATCCATCTATTTTTTAAGCATTATGGGTACACTCCAATATATTACCATAACACGGCCTGACCTTTAACAAAGTGTTAATACAATGTGTCAATTTATGCATGCCCCTACAATTGCACATTTTCAGGCAGTTAAGGGGATTATTTGTTATTTCAATGGAACTCAGTCCCGTGGTATAAGAATTTAATCTGCTACTTCCCTTGAGTTATATGTCTTCTCTGATGTAGACTAGGTTGTGTCCAAACACTTGCCGCACCTACCTTGGTTCCAATTGCATATCATAGAGTGCTAAGAAACAATCGACTGTGGCTTGTCCAAGTGCTGAAGTTGAATACCGATCGATGGCATCCACTACTGGAGAATTGACATGGCTTTCATTTATTCTTCAAGATATTGGGGTGCCTCTTCTTCAACCACTAACACTTTTTGGTGACAATATTAGTGCTCTTTACGTGATAGTTAATCCTATTTTTTATGTCTCAATAAAGCACATTGAGTTTTACTATCATTTTGTGCATGAAAAGGTCACTCTTGGATTACTTGTCACTTGGTTTGTTTCATTTCACAATCAAGTTGTTGATATCTTCACCATGCCTTAGTCACAAGATATCTTTTGAAATATTTGCTTCAAACTCGGAATTCAAATGCCTCCCCAACCAACTTTGAGGGAGAGTAATAGAAATAAAATCCAATAATCATAGTTTTTGGAAAGGCAATAGTAGGAATATTGTTCTTTCCTTATTTAGAGAATATAACAAGATATGAAATTGTATATTGCAAATAACAAGATAGGAAAGTGTATATTTTACCATTGTGTCACCATTATATACAATGAAATAAACGCTGCAACTGTGTGGGGCATAATTTTATTCTCAAAAGCTCCTTTCTCTCTATAAAATTTTGTACTAAGGAGAATCAAAATCAATCCATCCAAGCACCAATGAGAGAAATTATATGGAATATCCAAGGTTGCATCTTTGACTCCCACATACCTCCCTCAAGGAGCAATCATGAACTTCTTTATAAGAGATGAGATTTGTCCTCCTCACAACAAGAGCTTTGATTGTCTATTCTAATGAGACGCAGCAAGGACACTTGAATGTTATGAGCTAATGGACTCAATGGCCTTGGGTGGAAAATCTAAGTTTGGGCATGTCACTGGAAAGACAAAGGCGCCTAAATCTGATGATCCTATATTTGAAGATTGGTAAGCCATTGCTCAAATGGTTATGTCTTGGATTTTGAATTCCATGCAACTTGCAATTGTTGAAACATTCACCCACTCAGACACAACTGAACAATTATGGGAATCTATTAGGTCTGTATATGGTAACCAAAATAATATAGCTCGCATATATCAATTGAAGCAAGAAATATCCCAAGTTAAATAAGAAAAGTCAGTAACTGAGTTAGTTGCCAGTCTCAAACCATTGTGGGATGAGTTGGCCACGTATACTCCTTCCATTACTGACTTGTCCATCATCCAAAAACGTGTTGAACAAGACCAAGTTTTTCAGTTTCTTGCTGCCTTAAAACTTGAATATGACAGCTTAAGAAGTAAAATATTAATGTTAGCTGAACTCCCTAGTTTCGCAAGTGTTTATTCTACTGTCTTAAGAGAGGAATCTTGAATCTTGAATCCTGAAAAAAATAATACTAAGGTGATTGAGAAGTCTGCCTTTGTTGTAAATAATGAGAATTTCGAAAACAAGAAGTCTACTAATAACGAAACAAGAAGAGGAGGTGTTTTTCGTGGACATGGTAGAGGGCGTCGAAATGGAGGAAGGATCACCTTTAAATGTGATCATTGCAAAGCCCTTAGTCATACAAAAGACCGATGTTGGCTTGTACATCCTCACTTGAGACCTTCAAAGGATCTAGGAGGTGAAAGAATTGGCTTCCTAGAATCCACAACTGATTCATAAATTACTCTGTAAAAATTACTCAATGTTTCCAATAGTATGGTAAGAGTGACAATATCTCCACACATGGCTCTCCCCAAGAAACAAGCAATTCCTCACCTTACTTTTTTCATTCTCATTCACATATTCATTCTTGAGTTATTGATTCAGGGGCTACTGATCATATGACTGGTAATCTTTAGTACTTAACCAATTATGAGAAATCTTCTAGTAAGCCTCCCGTATCAATAGCCAATGGTTCAATTATTCCGGTTCACGGTTTCGAAAATCTAAAATTGTCTCTAACTCTCATGATTTTGAAGTATTGTTTCTACCATCATTTCCTTCAAATTTGTTATCCGTGAGCAAGATAACCAAAGATCTGAATTGCAATGTTCTTTTCTCTCCTTACAATGTTGTCTTTCAGGATCGGGCCACGGGGAGAAAGATTGGTGAAGGGAGAATTTCGAATGGATTATATATCCTTGATCAAGAAAATAAAGCTTTGATTGAATTATTTCAGTAGCAAGTTGTGGCATGCTAGAGTTGGTCATCCTTCTGATCATACTTTACAGATTTTGATTTCTAATCTTAGTATTGATTTTCATAGGTGTGATCCTTGTCAATTTTCTAAATAGACAAGACTTCTTTTTCAGATGTCTATGCATGATTGTGATGGGCCTTTTTAGTTAGTTCACTCAGATGTTAGGGGACCTGCCCCTATTGTTTCTTATTCTAAGAATATATATTTTATTTTATTTATTGATGATTGGTCACGTGCAACTTGGATATATCTTTTAAAATGAAAAGATGAAGTCGTTTAGACCTTTAAGGAATTTAATACTCTTGTGTCCAATCAATATAATGCCAAGATTAAAAAAATTTCGTTCTGATAATGGCACTGAGTATGTTAATAAAAATTTTTCTAAGTACCTTACTAGTCTTGACATCATACATCAGGCCTCGTGTGTCGAGACCCCTCAGCAGAATGGGGTTGCTGAAAGGAAAAATAGGCACATTATTGAGGTTGCTAGGTCATTAATGTTTGAGAAAAATGTTCCAAAGAGATTTTAGTTTGACGCTGTCTTGACTGCCTGTTACCTTATTAATAGACTTCCTAGTAAGGTTCTCCATGATAAATCCCCTTCTAAATAAAAGGAAGATTAACATCTCTCACCTGCGTGTTTTTGGGTGTGTTTGTTTTTCTCATATTCTTGATCATAAGTGTGACAAACTTGATTCCCGGACTACTAAGTGTATTTTTGTTGGATATTCCTCCATAAAACATGGGTACAAATGTTATAGCCCAATACAACAAAAATTGTTTATTTCCATAAATGTTCAATTTTTTGAGGATGAACCCTATTTTCAACCCAACTCTGAATTATCTGAAAATAGGGCTCAGGGGAGTATCCTCTTCCAGTTTCTGTTACTCAAAACAATAGTTCTTATGAAAGAAATATAGAAAATCAAGAAAATTGGGAGAATCATAATATTGGCAATGGCAATGAGAAAGAAGTTGGTAACGACAGTGACACTCCAAGAGATAATAACCTCGTGGCGCATCCTCCTGTTCGTCCTCTTCGCAAGTCATCCCGTGTTTCTCGCCATCCTTCAAGATTGCAAGACTTTTTTACTTATCATGCTGCTTCTTATCCTATTCATACTCAAATTTGCTACAAAAACATTTCTTCAAAGAACTCTACTTTCTTGAGTTCTATTTCAAATAATGTTGAACCCAGTAATTTTAATGATGCCTACTCTCAACCTGTCTGAACCAAAGCCATGGAAGATGAACTATTGGCCCTTGATAAAAACCATACTTGGGATATAGTTCGTTTACCTAAAGGATAAAAGGCTGTTGGTTGTAAATGGGTTTTCAAAATTAAATACAATAGTGATGGTACCATTGAGAGACATAAGGCAAGACTTGTTGCCAAATGTTTTACCCAAACATATGGTGTGAATTATAAGGAAACCTTTCCCCATGTTGTTAGGATGGGCACTATTTGGGTTCTTCTCTCCATTGCTGTAAATTGTGGATGACATTTGTGGCAAATGGATGTTAAAAATGCATTCTTTCATGGAGACCTTGAGGAAAAAGTGTACATGAACATTCCTCCAAGTTATCTTAAAGAAGGAAGACTTACTTGTAGACTTAAAAAGGCTTTATATGGACTCAAACAATCTCCGAGAGCGCGGTATGCAAGTTGAGTACTACCCTATTAAGTATAGGGTTTAAAAAGGGCTATGCCGACTCTTCCTTATTCAGTAAATGGCCTATTTCTTTGAAAGTCCAAGCATTCATTTGGGTAGCTATACAAGAGAAATGTCTCACAATTGATAATCTTCGCAAGAGGGGTAGATCTTGCCTAATATTTACTTGATGTGTAAACAAGAGGAAGAGACTGGTTGTCACTTCTTACACTGCCCTTTTGCTTCAAATATTTGGAATTGGGCCTTTTGATATCTGGTTTTTTCTCTTATGCTTCTTAAAAATTTAATTAACAATGCTAACCATCTGAATTTTACTTGTTTACTTGCTAAAGGAATTTTTATTTCGAAAATATACAACAATGCAATTCTTTGGCAGATATAGCTACAGCGCAATAGGAGAGCCTTTGAAGGGTTTTCCTTGGATTTGGAATGCACTAAGGCTAGAATTATACAAACCCTTTGGGATTGGTTTTCTATCACCAATGAAGGTAGAGGAGTCTCTCGGCTAGTCATCGTTGTTAATTTGAATATTTTAGCTTTCTCCTCTTCCTCCAGGTGTCACCTTCACTATACTTGGAAGCCTCCTCCGAAAGGCTCTCTCAAACTCAATTTTGATGGAGCTCCTTTGGGAACTCAAGTCTAGTTGGAATTGGAGGTATTTTAAGAGATCATGAATGGTCCGGTATATTCTCTTATGCAAGGCTGTGTGACTCTACTACGACAAACCAGGCTGAAATTTGCTCGTTTTTTCAAGGATTGGAAATTATTGTTAGTAAAGGAATTGTGGGCCAATGTTATAAATGGTGTAAGTAGGAAAAAAGAATCTTTTGGTCTCTTCATGTCTTTTGGTTGAAAATCTATGATATATGTTCTACCTTTGGGCTTCGGATTTCCTTCTCTTATATCTACCGAGAGGCCAATGATGTAGCTGATCGTTTAACCAAACATGAAATTTCCTTATCCTCTTTGTGTGTATCTAATATTTAATTACAAATTTATAATTTGATGCCTTTTCAACATTCTATCAATAAAAGTTTTTAACCTAGTAAAAAAGAAAGTTAATTTAATGCTCCATTTTTTTCACCAACAAATATACTGTCATTTTTCAAAACTCTTTACGTTCTTTTCTACTAAATCTTAGTACCAAACCGATATGATCCAATCCAGATCGACGATCTGTGACGGTCCAGCCTATGGTTGGTTCACCACTAAACCTATTTTTAGAAGACCCCTTCAAGTGGACACTTGCATAAGGCCACACGAACCATGATTTTCCCCTGGTTGGAAGCTGAACGGCATTCCATATTAGAGGTGGCAATTGGGTCTGGTCAGTGGCAGGCTGACTCGAACCAGGTCCAGTTTTCGGTCTACGTTTTGAACCTAGGGGGTCGGGTTCGTGTTCGGCTTGGACCCTATCAAGTCATAACAGGTCAGGGTTGGGGTATACTCGACCTAACTCGTCATAAAATATATTACATTATAGAATATAAAAATTAGAGCAATGATCCAATGCAATGGTTGTATCATAATATAATGTAACGACACTTCCGAAAACTATATTTGTGGTTGTTTTCTATTTGTGGTATTTGTATGATCCCAAATTTTGCACACACACTATCTTCATCTCAATAATCTATCCCCCCCAAAAAAGGTTCAATTTGGACCCTAGATATGATCAAAATGATTCCCCTCCAAAAATGAATCTAGACCATTCATTTTGTGAATTTCAAGATCTTAGCCTTTATAAACTCAAAATCATTTTTTTTCTCTTTTAACATTGTTCATCTAATGATAATAAAGCCATACAAAAAAATTGAAAATGAAAAAAAATCATTCTTATGTCTAGATCTAAGCATCTCACCAAAATGAACGGCCTATGTTAATTGGGTTAAAAAAATACTTTCTAGATTGTGTTTTCAATTTTTTCTGTCTATGTGATTGTTCATTAGAATGAAAAGAGTGTATATTTCAAAATTTGGATCAAACAAATAGCCATAAGATGGTTTTTTAAGGTTGTTGTATTATATTAGTAATTGAACGTTTTCATGAAATTATTGCCCTAAAAATTAAATTTTGATTGTTTTAATTTTTTGACCCGAGTTGGGGTCCAAACTTGGCCCTGACGGGTTGGTCAGGGTCGAGGTCGTTCTGCAACCTAGTCGGGTCCCGACCCGTTGCCGCCCTTTAATCCATATGCCTCGCATTTTCGAAGTCTGAGATTTCTGGACGTCTCTTTTCGAATGGACTGGCATAGCTCCATTCTTTCCTCGTTACTGTTGCACAAATGCAGCACAATTTGCGATAATGGCGAATACATGTCTTGTGAAGAATGGGGTTCCTCAGCCCATTGTTCACTCCGTCTCCACCTTCTTGGAAACCCATCCAGGTTCTCTCTCTATAACACGTTGTTTGTCTCGATCTGGAGCTCGTCCCGTGCATATTCATTGACATGGATTTTCTTCTTTGGGTTATGAATACGTATGCAGGTGCTTATACCACTTCTCGGACTCATAAAAATGCTTCTTTCGTGGTTTTCTGGGAACGCCACTTACAAAGGCTTGAGCAATCGGTTCGAATATTAGCAGAATCCATGCCCCATTTGTTCCCTGAAAACCCTAATTTTGATTCGTCATGGGATTCGGTGATTAAGCCTTTGATTCAGGTCTCCATGAGAAATGGATTGGTGCTGGCTTTTGAAGAGAGAGAAAACAAAGGGGAAGAGGAGGAGTTTGCATTGACTGCCCTTGTTGCTGGTGGTTTGGAAGAAGACGGAGAAAAATCCAAGTGCTTTGATGTGTTCGTACACATTGGAGTTTATGCTCCTCTTGTTTTTGGTGTGAATTCTGCTCGCTTAGCTCTTGTGGGAGGTGGAAGAGAGATGGCCCTAAGCAAGCACTCGCAGTGGGTCAGGTATGTTTTTTGGTAATATTGTTTAGTTTTTTGGGCGGTATATTGCCAAGTTTAAATTCATGTGTTCTTTCGGAATTTCACCGTAACGGCTCTGATTATTGATTTTACACGTGGTGTACTTAATTTTCGGTTAAACCAGTTTGTGGGTCTTGCTAGACTTGGAATTGTATCTTGCCCAGTCTAAATTGATGGGTTGGTTTGATTTTTTTAATGAAATTGGGCCAAAGGTTTGGTTTTACCTAGTTCAACGATTTTGCAGGTGTTCTACTTAAATCAGCTGTTAAACCTTTTATTGCTTTTTGCTTAGACTTTGGAATGGTATATTGCCAAGTTTATATTCATGTGTTGGTTTGAATTTTAGTTGAGATCGAGCCAGTGGTTTGGATTTGCCTAGTGGTCACTGACTTCGTAGATGGTGTGCATATCTTGGCGGTTGAACCAGTTCTAATGGATAAAATTCGAGGAAAATTTGTTATATTTCACTCTAGTTTGGAAGAGAGTTCATGGAATGCCCAAAGTCTGGGTTCTTGCTTTTGTTTTTTCCAAGTAATAATTGAGGGACTTTCAGTGAATTTGGAGATGTTTTAGAGGTGGAAATTAGTGTTTGTTTTTTTGCGAACATAAGAAAGTTGAGTTTGGATGATTGTATGGAATGCCCTCCAGAAAAATATCATTATGCTTCAATACTACTAGACTTCCTAGACGAGAGCTGTTTTTAACTCCAGCATAGACATTTTCACTTATTAATGAAGTAATAGTAATCCAACATTATCCAAATTTCTCTAATATGATTGACCCTGGATTTGCCAAAAAAAAAAGAAAAAGAAAAAAAAAGAAGAGAAATTATTTTGATGGATAACAATGGTGAATTTGTTAAGAACAATCCACAAAATATTTTCAAGATCATGGCATTCTTCTCCAACTTTCATGTTCATCTACTTCAATCAAATACAGTTGTTGAACGAGAGACATATTTATTAAAATTTGCTAGAACCATGACGTTGCTTCAAAATGTTCCCATGAGATTCTGGAATGAGGCTGCTCATAATACTACATGCTATCTCATAAAATGGATGATTTTTCCAATTCTTGAGAAACAAATTCACACTGAAAGGCTAACAACATGATATGACCACCTCAAAATATTTATGTTCATTTTCATCCTTAGGATAGATTTAGGTAGCTCTCCCAGGTAGTCAAGTTTGATTTCCGGGTCTATCATGCTAATAAAACGGGTGCAAGTATAACGATCATCCCAGGCCTGTGACCACTATGGAGCATTTTACCTTGTGGAGAAGATTACAAATATCCTAATACTTAGAACCGGTGTTTTAAAATGCGGAATGCGGCTCGATATGTTGGGGGGGGGGATGCAGCTTGATGGGGTCAAGATGCAGGTGCATCACCCTGATGCTGTCAATAAATATAAAAAATTCTAAAAAATCTAAAAAAATAGGTTAATGCATAGGAAAAAATATAGAGGTGATTTGTGTGATACTAGGTATTTAATTTATTCATGAACTCCAAAAGTAACAGCTATCGGAGATTTTGTATCCACTATCCCCTGATCACATAACACATTAGATCACATAACACATTAGAAAGTAGAAACTAGAAACTTGATACTAACTTCATAAAACATTCAACAACCATAATCACAAATTTGCAACTACAAACTTTAAAGTTACAAAATACAAACTAAATGTCTATGAAGATTAAACTTTGATTTTTTCTTGGCCCTTGAAACCCTTGATTTGTAGTTAAAACTTTGCTAAAACTTCCTCAAATCAACACCCAAAATAAACAAATAAACAAATCAACAACCAAAGATCATCCAAGACAAAAATTCAAAAATTTCGAAAAATAAAATTTCTGCCCCCTTTTTTTTTTTTTTTTATCGATTTGATCTCCTAAAGGCCACGGATGTGGCTGATTGTGGTTGTTTGGGGGTTTAATACCCCCCGAAGCCCTTATCCCCCTTTTCGGGGCTTAAAAAGATAAAAAATACCCCTTTGAATAGGGGTAATTTTTCATTTCACATGCAGGTCGCATATGCACCCTATGCGGGCTATGGGCTATGCGGCTGCATATGCGGTGGGATGCGGCGCAGATGCGAACGCATCCCACCAAAGTGCATCTTCGGTGTCAGACGATGTGGTTGCCAGTGCATTTCTCATGATGAGGTTGCATATATGGCGATGCAGCCTAATTTTAAAACACTGCTTAGAACAAATCTTCTTCTGCCCTAGTGGGGAAGTCTAAAAGAAATAGGTCAACTAGATTTGGACAAAGCTTGTCCTAACCAATATGATGGCTGTGAAGCTGATCAATGGAACAAAGTAATGTATCATGATATCATTATTTTGGTTGTCTCTGACTAAAATGCTGGCTATGAGGAGGATCAATGGGACATAATGATGAGGACTAGACATATTCCCAAACTAGCATGAACATTGATATTTCACCATCAAAGAGTCACTCCTGGATCATGAGCTATTGTAGTTTAAAAATTCTAGGTAATTCCTAAATCCTATCAAGTCTATTAACCATCTCATAACACTCACCTAACTGACCAATTTGTGTGTTCTATTCTTTTTCTGGGAAACATCATGCCTAAGGATTCGTATTCTTCACCATAGAACCCAATACCTTTGCAGAAGCATTAGGTTAGCTTTGCTGGTAACAATGCAAGAGAACACTATTCAGCTTGAAATGGTAATTTGCATGGGATTTACTGATCCGTCCCTGATGAAATCCAATGTATGTCCTTTGTTTTTCTTTTTTCAATGCATTTATCTCCTCTTCCATGGATTCCCTCCACTTACGATGTATTTACAGAGTCCAAAATGTCCTAGGTTCAGAGTCGGTGTTCAAGGAAGCAAGAAAAGAATGAAATGAAGATGAGTGAGCAGTATATGTCACAAAATGTTGAATGGGATAAGGATTTCACTTTCCATTATGAATAATGATAAGAGGAAAGATGAGGAATTACCTTCAGGGATTGAGGACGAGTTTTGAGGAGCTTCTTAGTGAGGCAAATCAAGCAATGGATCTTCATTTGCTTGCCCTTGCTCCCTGTGCCTTTGTACGCAGGTGAGTATTGGTGGTCCTTCAAGGACATCTTCAAGTGAAGGTCCTGGTTCATATACAGTGAATTTTGGAGTAGGTTGGACAGCAGGTGGTGATTCGAGTTCAGATACAAAGTCATTTGCAATGGGTTGGACTGAAGAGGTGGTAATAGCTCTCCCTCGAAGGGTTCCCAAGTTCCAAAAATGTAACATAGCGTGAAACATAATGCCTTCTTTCTTTGGACCATAGCAGCTATAGCTCATTTTAGTAGGAGAGTACTCTGGAAAAGTGTATTTAGCATACGTGACATCTAGCTTGTCTTTGACATTTTCCAATAGATGACAAAGCAAACACAACCAAAGACTCTTACATTTGACATGCTCCATTAATGTTTCACGAGATCAAGCCTTATTAAGAACCAGAGTAGGAAAACATTTTATGATATATGCTGACAGCATGACATCAGTAATATATGGCACATGCATATTCATTAACAAGGAGCTAGTGCTTTGAAACGATGGTGATTCTTCATTTCTGCAATGCCATTTTGTTGTGGTGTTGCAGGATAATGTTTGCCAAAAAATGAAATTCTTGAAGGTATCCAGGAATCTCTTTGTCATCTATTGCCTGGCCCAATGTTTTAAAAAATAGATCCGTGACCCGGATCGTCCATCCGGAAAATAAGTCCAGATTGGTGAATTGGTGGTCCGGATTGGTGAATCGGCCGGATCGGCTGGATTTGGCCTTAGAAAAAGATTAAAAATATTAAAATTTATTAAAAATGTAAGTTTTTTAGGTTTCCAAGGAAAAAATGTTATATCTTGTGTTGTTTTTCATTATTTTAACAAATATGTAAATCTGTGAATTGGTGGAGATAGAGAGAAAGAGAGAGAGAGAGAGAGAGAGAGAGAGAGAGAGAGAGAGAGAGAGAGAGAGAGAGAGATTTAAAAGATCACTTAAAATTTTTGTTAAGGGTGGAAAATATACATTTTAATTTCAAAAGAAAGCATTAAATTAGGATAGCATGGAATATTTTGATGATAAAAACCAACCAATAAACAAACAAAAGTTAGATTTCTAGTTACCACGTAATACACAGAGAAATAAAGAATATTAATGAGAGAGATTGAGAGAGGGGAGGGGGGGAGCGAGAGACTTGTTCACAAGCATATTGATGGAAAAATTGAATTTTGCTTCAAAGTTCCCCATGTGGGAAACTTTGCTATAGTCCCACATTGGTACTTGAGTAACGGAAGAGGAGGCGGGGATATAAAAAGGGCTAATGGGGGTAAAAGTGTGAGGGTGGCGTGTGGCTGGCCATCAACTGTGACGGGCCACCCTAACATATAAGGGGCTTGCCCTTACATAGAGGGGTGGGCCATCCCTTTTGATTTTAAAAATAAAATTCAAATATAAGTTTTATATAAATAAAAAAGAAAATAAAAAAAATAGGGGAACTATCAAGTTCCAATGATTTCAGCCTCCGGTACCCTGACAAAACTAGCCAGTTCTATCAGAGAACCGGTCTAAACTAGCTAGGTTCAGGGGGGGAGGAAGACCGGTCGGTTCCCGATACTTAGCAGGATCCATATTTGCTTGACCGATTCCCAATCTGGATAGGCCGCTTCTGATCTGGATCACCAATTTTTAAAACTTCGGTCTGACCTAAGAATCTTTAGTTAGGCATCAAATTTGGTAACCATCATTTTATGATATTCCTTGAAATTTTCAAATATTTGATTTTTGGATTTCATTTGATAATGCCAAAAAATTCTAGAACAATCTTCAACAAATTTCATAAGAAAATGAAAATCCGAAATATAAGAAGCTAGAGTTGGACCCCAAACATTCAAAATGCATTAGAGAAAATGGCTCATGATATGGCTCTTCATTAGAAGAGAAAGGCAGACAAGATTATTTTGATACTCCACACCCTTCAGAACTTAAAACCATGTCATCACTTCCACTAATCACAAATAAGAATGACCATAGTTTTGTTAAGAGAAGGTGAGCTCATAATTCCTTCTCACCTTCCCCTATCGTCTTCCTAATCCTCATGTCTTAAAAAACATATAGAGTTTTGGTAATGCTACTAAACAATAACAAGTTCGCTAGAAAAGATGGAATTTGAAGAACGTGATGCAAAACAAATGTGGAAGTTAGAGGACCACTCCTAATTCCATGAAAGTATGAGTTGGACCATAGTTATTAGAATCTCTCACCCAAGGTCGTGATTCCGATTTGGAATCTTCATTCCTCGATTCCGACAAGGAATCTTCATGGAATTCATTTATGTGAAGTCAGGAATCTTGATTCCAACACTTGTAGAATGTTGTTTCAAACATTTATTGATTCTCAATTCCTTAATTGTTGAATCTCAATTCTACATGTATTGAACCAAGATTCCCATATAATGATACTCGATTCGATTGTCTTGGAATATAGATTCCTAAACATCAAGTACTGAGGTTTGTAGATGCAAGAAACCATGAATTAATGAAATATCTAATTTGTGTTCCACCCTCATGGGATCTCTATCTGATTTTGTTGGATTCATTGTACCACAAATGTAAATACTAATGTTCTAGGTGCACAAGTCTGTTACTTATGGATTGGTTCAAATATTTATGGATTTTGATTTTGAGTTATTTGGAAACCAATATGGAGATGATTGTTTCCCACAGTTTATATGTGCTCTGAATAATAATCCGATTAACACATTTTCAAAATATTGGTTCTATAAATCAACTTTCAAATACCAAATGTCTAGAGTTAAGTTCTTAACAAATATCATTCCAATGCCTTTTGCAAGTAACAAAGAAAAGCATAACTTCTTTTCGAAGGCAAATATAACGACATTGGAGCATTAAAATTAAGAGAACTTTGGCATTGCAATGGTAAAACTAAAATACTCCACATCTTCACCCCTAGGATCAAAGGCACATACGACAACACAAACAACATCATGGCACAAAATCCCATTTTGAACTATAATAATGAAATCGAAATCAGATTTTACAAATACATGAAATTATATTTTTATCTTTTTTTTTTGGATGTGCTTTAACTTTTGTATTGCTTTGGAGAGAGTACAATTTTTGGTTAATCTGAGTACCCTCTAGACGAGACTCTTGGTAAAAAAGAATAGGTCAACAGACCCTTTACAAAAAATGGGGTTATAAGATAGTCCCCTTACAAAGTTTATAGTGAGTTCACAAAAGTTGGCCCCTTACATAGTTTACAGAGAGTTTACAAAAATAGGCTATGAAAGTTGCCCGTACACAGTAAGTTGTTCTTGTAAGTATATCCTCAACGGTTTAGAGCAGCAAGGGACCGGGTCTGGTCTTCGTCGTGGGCCCTAGCCCCGTCCTTCGCCAAGAGGTCAGGGAAGTCGTTTGACGTCCTCGAGGTATGCATCCAGAAGATGGCCATATCCTTGCAGGTGTGTACAATCTCATCATAAATCGGTGCCAGATACCAAAGGGGTGTAGACCTCCCGGTTGCCCAAGTAATGATGTTTAAAGCATCACCCTCCACTATTAGGTGTTGCCCCCAAGATCGATTGAAACTTTGCACGCCCTTGAGAAGGGCCATTGCTTTGGCATATTGGGAATCTTGAAGGCCAAGATGTTCGGAGTAGGTGAAGAGGATATTACGTTGGTGATCTCTAAAGACACCACCTGGTCCTGCGTGTGCAAGGTTCCCCAAAGAGCACCCATCGAAGTTTAGCTTACTGGCTTTGTCAGGATTTGGCTTCCAGATGGTTGATCTTTTCTCCTTCCTTGGTCGGTGGACAAGAATATTCTTCCATTGACTAATGAAGGAGTTCGTAGGGATACCCTTGAAAAGGTGTTGGTTAGACGCCCAGAAGGTTACTGAGGACGTAACCTTGTGAAAGAGGGTTGGGACCAAGCAGATTTGTCCTTGGAAAATTCTGGCATTTCTTTCTGTCCAGATCACCCAAATGGTTGCTGCCATCGCTACCTTCCAAAGGATTTTATTGGCCTTCAGCCATTGAGAGGCAAAATCGACATCTATTAGGTCTCTAACCGTCGGTGGTGTTACCCAGTGGACACCAAACAGTTGCAGCAAAAGGCTCCAGAGGTCGTGGGCAAGGTTACAATGGATGAAAAGGTGAGGATTGGATTCCTCCTCACACAAACACATGATGCATTTGTTGGGGAATGGATCCCTTTCTTTTGTAGGTAGTCGACTGTAAGTGCCTTTTGGGAACCCGCTATCCAATTGAAAGTTTGCACCTTGGAAGGTGCTATAGTATGCCAAACCTGAGAAAGAACCGATGGGGAATTAAGTGGGAAAGTGGCAGGTTGGATGAGTTTCTTGTAGAAGGAGGCCATTGAGAAAGACCCTTGAAGAAGCGAGGGACCATACCAGCTGATCCCGTCCTTGTGTAGGGAGAAAAGAATGATGCAATAGTGCCGACAGGGAGATAAAGTGGTTTGTTTCCTCCTCAAAGAGGTTTCTTCTGAAAGAGGGGTTCCACGCTCTTCGGCCTCCGTTCAACACCATTTCGTCCTCTATTTTGGCATCTTTGTTCGCTGTGATAGAGTAAAGGGATGAATAGAAGTCCCTTAGAGGTGCGTGTCCAAGCCAGAGATTTGACCAGAAGCGCACTCTTGTTCCTTCTCTTGGGTGAAGCCTGATGTATTTTTTGAACAACACGAGAGAGGAGGTGAAAGATTTCCATGCTCCTGACGCATTGGTCCAAGGTCTCCTCTCGACACCCAAGTGTTTTGAGGAATCTTGTATTTACTCCGTAGTACTTGAGCCCAAAGAGAGTCCGTTTGAGTGACCAGACGCCACCACCATTTCCTTAAGAGGGTCAAGTTGTGTTTTCTTAAAAGCTTGATACCCAATATACTTTATCCTAAGAAATTAAATGGAATTTGGTTTTCTCGACCTGCCTTGACCAAAGAAAGTTCCTCATGAGTTGATCCAGTCGATTAGCCACTGAAGTTGGTATTTGAAAAAGAGACATAAGGTACACAGGTGCATTGGCCAGGGTTGCTTTGATTAGAGTGGTTCTTGCCGCTTGAGAGGGGTATCTCCTTTTCCACCCCGCCAAGCGTCTTATCAACCTTGTCAATCACATGGAACCAATGTCTCTTTTTAGGTTTACCCAGCCTGAGGGGTAGACCCAGATAAGTTGTTAGGAGGTCCTCAACTTCACACTCCCAATTTGGAATGAGCTCTCTGATTTGGGCATTGACAATAGCTATACCCATCATTTTTGATTTTTCCATATTGACCTTGAAGCCTGTGGCCAATTGAAAACATTTCAGAAAGAGCCTCAAGTTATCCACTTCTTGGGGAGATGCATCAAGGAATACCAAAGTGTTGTATGCGTATTGCAGATGAGACACTATGTGCCCACGGTGGGAAGTTTTGAAACCTGTGAGGAGACCAGCCTGGTAAACACAAGACAAGGACAGGCTAAAGACTTCGGCTGATATGGCGAAGAGGAAAAGGGAGGGGTGGTCCCCTTGGCGTAATCCCCTTGAGGAAGGGAAGAATCCTTTTGGGGTGCTGTTGGTGAGTATCGAAAAATGTGGATGAGACTAGCAACCTCTAATCCACTTTCTCCAACGATCCCAAAAATTCTTGCCATTGTCTCATCCAGAACGGACCAACCAACGTGGTCGTACGCTTTCTCCAAGTCGATCTTAAAGATGAGGCCGGCCTTTTTTGCCAAATGCCTGAAGTGGATACACTCGTGGGCAATTAGCTCACCGTCCAGGATCTACCCATCTTTAATGAAGGTCGTTTGTGAAGATGAGATAGTTTAGGGAAGGACCTATTGTAATCTTGATGCCAACACCTTCGCAAGGATTTTATAGGAGGAGTTGAGCAAACTGATAGGACGAAAGTCCTTAAGTTTCTCAGCCCCTTCTATCTTTGGGACCAAGGTTATGAAGGTGGCGTTAATGGCTTTATGGAGTATTCCCTGGTGGAAAAATTCTATGAAGAAACTCATGAAGTCTGGGCGGAAAGTTTCTCAGAAGATTTTGAAGGGGGCAATGGCAAACCCATAAGGGCCTGGAGCTTTATCTTTGGCTAGGTCATCTAAGGCTTTCAAGACTTCCTCTTTTAAGAAGGGACGCTCCAGCCATTGAGCCTGTTCTTCCGACAAAGTATGGAAGTCAAGGTCAGCCATGGCAGGTCTAGGGCCACGCGGAACAACATAAAGGTTCTAGAAAAAATAAAGAATAACCGACTCGATTTCTCTCGGCTGAACCAGATACCTGTTATTGGATTTGATAATTGAGATAGAATTATCTCTCCTTCGACAATTCGCTATTCTGTGGATAAAACGAGTATTATGGTCCCCTACTTTGAGCCAATTGACTCTAGATCTCTGGAACCAGCAGAGCTCTTCTTTTTTGAGGCTGGAAAAGTAATCGAGTTTGGTTTGGGTTCTCAGGTTTGCTTCAGAGGTTGTTAGAGAACGGGACTCCTCAAGGCGGTCGAGTTCTTGGATGGACAAAAGAAGAGAGGACTTCACTTGGGTGTAGTTACCGGGGATGGACCAACTCCAAGTTTTAAGGGGAGCTTTAAGGAGTTGAATTTTAGATTGGAGTTTGAAACTTGCTCTTCCTTCTACTTGGCTAGAGAGTGAGTTCCACCAGGTGGGAATCAATGATGAAAGGGATTTTTCTTCTAACCGGGCCAGTTCAAATCTGAAAGGTTTTGGACCTCTATTCAGGGCTTGGGTGCAGTGAAGAATGGGGCAATGGTTGGAAGTGGGTTTAGGCAAGGCCATGGCGTGGGATCCTGGAAAACGTTCCTCCCAATTCAGGGCTAGAAGGAACCTGTCGAGTTTTGAGAGAGTGGTCGGACCAGGTGAAGCGGTTCCTTGAAGAGGTATGTCTAGGAGATTGTTCCTGAAAATGAAGTCCCAGAATTCTGTCATTCCATGGGAGATGTGGGAGCTGGAGTTTCTCTCATGAGACCAACGTGTTATATTGAAATCTCCACCCAAGCACTAGGCTGGGTGAGGAAAGGGAAGCCACATAGTCCAGTTCAGTCTAGAGGCGAGACCGTAGGGATGAAGCGCAGGGGCCATAAATGGCCGAGATTTTCCATTCTAAGCCATCTGAGATGCAAGACAGGAGGATAGTAACAGAAAAATCCCCAATATGTGAGGATTGTGGGAGGTGTTTTGTGGGGTCCCAGATCACCTAGATTCCCCCTGAAGCCCCTACTATAGGTAGGACGGCCCACTAGCAAGGCCTCCTACCCCATACCTGGCGAATGAGGTGGAGAGAAGACTCGAGTAGTTTAGTTTCAATGAGGGCAAGAACAATGGGACGGTGTTTCAAGGACAGGTCCTTGACGGCCTCCCTTTTGGAAGGGTGTCCTAGGCCTCTAATGTTACATGTGAGGATCTTCACGGAGGTAGAGGAGGAGAAGAGATAAAGATTAATCTAGCAGACCGCCTCAAATGGGGAGAGGAGGTAGAGATGGGGGAGTCTACAGTGGAGGGGCCACCATAAGATATAGATGAGAAAAGGTTAAGGAGCTCCCTTTTTCCTTTAAAGTTCACCTCTTGTTGACTCTGAGCGTTTGCGAGGAAGAACCGGTGGGTGGGACCTTCAGGGCCATCATGCTGAAAGCCCATAATGCAAAATAGTCCCCTCATTCTATCCAGGTCGCGACCGTGCCCATCCCCGTTGACCCCCTCATCATTGTCACTCGCCAAGGGAGGGGAGACGAGCATGCCAAGGTCGTCCTGCGAGTCTGAGGCCAGCTCCGGAGGAATGGGAAGAGGAGAAAAGGAGGGGTAGCGGTCAAAGGGAAATGAAGGAAAAGGTTCAAAGGGGGAGGAAAGGTGGGGAGGAGGGGGAGAGGTAGAGTAGGAGGGAGCTAGGGAAGGGTCAGGTTGGAACAGGGGAGGAGAAAGAAGGGGAGAGGGGGGAGGTGTCAGGATGGGCAAAGGAGGTGTGTCCAGGTCCCCAGGGGGAGGGAGAGGGGGTGGAGAAACAACGAGAAGGGTAGGGTGAAGGGGGGGAGAGGGGTAGGGAGAGCAAGGTAGGTGAAGAAGTGGGAGTAAGAAACAAAGTGGTGGAACAGACAGAGAGAATCGAAGAAAAGGTGGGAGGATTGAATCCTGCTAACCCATATCAGAGTGGGGAAAGAGGAAGAAAAAGGGGCTAATGAGGAGGGTGCGAAAACAGGAGTAGGGGCATGCGAAGCCTCAAAGTTGGAGAGAAAAGGGGGGCTGTCCATCGAAGGGGAATGGGTGGAGGACAGGGCAGGTTCGAGGGGAAGGGAGGAAAGGGGCACTGGGGCCAAAACAGCGCTGGACAAAGAAGGAAGGTGGCGGAGAGAAGATGGCAGGAGCGAAATGGAGGGAAGGGGAGAAAGCCGAGGTACCCCCAAAGGTGAAGGGGCAACAAAAGGAGAGAGAGAAAGGTGGGGATAACCATGCAGAGGGGTAGGTGAAGAGGCTACCTTAGGTGGAGGGGAGAGAAAAGGAGGCGCATCAAGTGGCAGGAACGGGGAGGTAGGTGAGAGGGGGCAGGAACTTGGGAAGCATGTTGTTGGCGGAGGCAGTAAGGCCATGTGCGACAGGTGGGCGGCTGAGGGCTGCCGTTTGAAGACGTGGCACTCGAGAGAAGAAAGGGGGCAGGGGGAGTTAAAACGGGGCCAGTGGACGTGGCACCCGAAGAGAGAATTGGGGCAGGGGAAGTAAATGCGAGGCTCAAAAAAGGCTGCTCGCCAGGGGACGTGGCATTCAAAGGAGGGAGAAAAACGGCAGGAGGGGAAACAAAGACAGACGAGGAGGAAGGGCCGGGTCCGAGGGAGGAACCCGGCAACGAAGCAGGCAAGCCAGGCGAACGATCGAGAATGGGTTCTTTATCGGGTCGACGAGGGGGGGTAAAGGGCCGGGCAGGATTCTCAACGGTATTGGAACATGTCAGGATGTCGGCTCTAGCAAGCGTCGACTCCAGTCCTGACGATAACACCTGTGGCCTGCTGGGCCGAAGTAATGAGTATAGAGCCAGATCCTAGCCGTTCCCGAGGCTTACGAGGTTAGGAAATCGAAAGAGGAGGTTTGGGAGCCTTGCTCCAGAGTTGCTTTTCCATTGTACTCTTTGATATTTTAAAGGATCAAAAGACTTCTCATCAAGGTTTAAGAAAACGCAAGATGGTCCCTAGGCGCTCGGCACCTAGGCAGCCGCCTAGAACCTTAGGCGCCCAGAGGTTTGAGATATACACATATATGTATATATGTGCTATCTAAATGAAGATATATGCCTATGTATGTGTTAAATGTATATGTATACTTATGCTTTTATATGTATTCCAACTAACAATACATGCGCTTCAATGTTGAAACATGTTAAAATCACTAAAATTTTACTTCTTTGGATAACAAAATTTGTAAAAAAAAAAACAAATACATAGTGTAGGGTCTTAGTGTTTTAGTGTCTATGCAAGTGTTTTAAAATGTGGGAAGCGGCCATTAGCTTTGGGGGGGACTGATGCGGTGATGTGGCTCGATGCCGTCCGGATGTGGGTGCATCGCTGCGATGCGGTCAATAAATATAAAGCAATTCTAAGCAATTTAAAAGAATAGGTTAATACATAGAAACAAATATAAAGGTGATATATGTGATAGTAGGTATTTAATTTATTCATTAACTCCACAAGTCTTAGTTGTCAGAGATTATATATCCACTATCCTCTAATAGAAACTAGAAACTTGAAACTAGCTTCATAAAACATTCAACAATCAACTACCATAAGCACAAATCTGCAACCACAAACTGCAAAAGCTACAAAATAGTACAAGCTAAAAATCCATGAAAATTAAAGAGTTTGAAAGTCAAGCTCAAGAGTAGTCAATACAATCATCATCATTTCTTAAGTCTTGAGAATGAGATTTTAAATTTCAAATTTTCAAATACTAATCAACAACCAAGCATCAACAAATGCATCATCATTTCTTAAGACTTGAGAATGAGATTCTAAAATTCAAAATTTCAAATACTAATCAACAACCAAGCATCAAGAAATGCACAAATTGAAGAACTTCAACAAATAAAATTTCTGCCCAATTTTTTTTTTTGATTCAATCGATCCAATAAAAGCTACAGATGTGGCTGCAAAATGATGTTTAGGGGGGTTTAATACCCCCCCAAACCCTTTCCCCCCATTTTTGAAGGTCAAAATGACCTTATTACCCCTTCTTGAGGGGTTTAGTTTCTGAAAAAATGGCGGACAGATTATGTGGCCTGATGCGCTCGATGCGGGATGTGGCTCTAATGTGGAGAGATGCGGTGCGTATGCGGGCTCATCTCTCCAAACCGCATATGCGGTCATGTGCGATGCGCTGGGCAGCGCATAGCGCTTGATGCGGCTGCATATGCGGCAATGCGGTCACATTTGAAAACACTGGTCTATGCCCATAATCTATAGTTCATATTTCATACAGTCATACTCATGGACTGCAAGTCTCCAATGAGACCAAATGACCAATACAAAATGATGTTGTACAAAAAGATGCTATACAAATGAAAAGAAAGAGGGGTTATTTGATGTTTTGGTGTTTTATCCTCAATTTTTCGGTTGTCCAACAAGCTCAATACCACCCCAAAAGTCTTCTAAGAACCTCATTTGGATCCCAAAATTGATTGTGATAAGATATGGTATTGTTGGATGATTCTACGGACTTCTCAAAATTTTCTCGTTTCAAAAAAATCACAAAATCCATCAATTTTGGGTGTTTCTAAGGCATATGAATAGTTTTTTACTGAGGGGTTAGAACACCCCTTTTCACAGTTCAAAATGACCCAAAATGTCCCCACAAAAGGAAAAAAACACAAACAATTCTGCCGTTTTAATGTAAGTTCTCGGGCTCCCGCCCAGGACTGGGCGTTGGGCTTCTACTAGGTGCCCACATTGCCTTCCTGGGCGGGCGCTTAGGAACTTTAACCCAAGAGGGCCCACCAGGCTTAGGCGAGTGGCCTATGGCCTCTTGGGGGCCTAGGTGGCCGCGTAGGTGCTGGGTGAGCCATTTTTTGAAACAATGCCTCTCAGCACAAGGTAATGACAGTTATTGTTCTTGTCTATATTAAGCTTCTAATTGTGCTTGTCTGTATTAAGCATCTAATTGTTTTGTGTCTTGAGGTAATGCTTATCTGTATCTATGTTCAGCAAGAAAAATATCCACTGTACCATGCCTATACATGCATATTTCCTTTTTGCTTTTCAGTTTATATTTCATTGAACTTTATTTTTCGCATTTTATTTTCTGCAATTAACTATGAATAGCATCTATTTAAGACATGCAAGCACACATGCAGGACAAGGAAATACTTGGAAAAGCTCAGGCCTCCTAGAGTGACTGAACTCCTGTTATCAAACAATGGAGATCAAATATTGGAAGGCAATGTGACAAACTTTTTTGTTGTTTGTCGCAAGGCAAGTAGTTGGAGTTTCAAATACTAGATTTTGTATTGTATGTATTGGATGGCAATGGCTATTGTTCTTATTTTACTTTGGTTGGATACTTTTGTGCTTATGATTCCCTCTCTTATTTTTCACGGCACTGGTTTTCATTAGCAAATGGTAGAATGTGATAGTTTACCCACAAAACTGAATGAAATGTCCCAAGGAAATTCTGAACATATATTTACATGGTACAGACGATCTCCTATATTCATTGGAAAGGACCATAGATTGGGTGGGGATAACATTGATAACTCTTTATGTTAAATGGACAACCTAAAAAGGGCTTTAACCACCTTGCAAAAGCATTAAACAAGCTGGGCAGTCTCCTTGTTGCCTTCTTCCCCTTTTAGACCTGGCATGATGTGGTTTTAAGCCATGCCAGTCGAAGACAGTGCTAGCAATCATCTCAACTTGAAGAATAGCTTCCTTTGAATGAGGGAAGTTGTCAAATAATTTTTGAGGTACATATGTAGGTAGTTACAAAATGATAGAAATGATTTTATGTACATGATAAACTTGTATAATGACGAATGTACAGGATAATAAATATTATACTGTGCTGCATGTACATAAGACGAGAATATTCCTGCTAAGAGTTGTTGACATTTTAGGACAAGATCCTTATTGCTACACATGTATATGTTGGGGTTCTGGGTCTTTAAATATCTGTTCCTACATGGTGGGGATAAGGAGCCCCCATTTAATAGTTCTTTCCTGGTTTGCATATCTACATATTCACATGGATTATAGATCAGTGTTGGTTTTTCTAGATCCAATTTGGAGGCCTGTTGTCTCATGCTGTTTGGTGGTAGTTTGTGCTAGATGGGTTGACCACGTTTGATCCACCCATGTCATGGATATCTGTAATGTAACAAGTGAGGCAACTACATAATAGTAAAATATTTTTGATTATCTTCCTTTTTTACATGGCATTTTCAAAATAATGGAAAATACAACCAAAAACAATAAAAGGGCATTAGTACTACACATTGTGCTATTATAATGAATATATTGATAACCATCTGCAACATTATGCGATGTTTTCTGCCATGTTGTACCCGTAGAATTACATTAAACTCATGCCGTTCTCTATGAAGTATTTTGAAATCACCAACCAAAAAATAAAGATTGTTTCTTTTGGACCATAACGTATTCTAAATTTGCTGCTAACTGTATGTACGTCCCCATATTTCTGTGACTTCTAGCAATCAACCTTGTGTTTACCTATCTTTTACAAGATTTCCTTTCAGACATAGTAAGGCCATTTTGTTATAGAAGGAAAAAATAAGAGATTCTTTTCCTCCCTCCATCTGCAAAAAGAGGCGACATATGGTGGAAATTTATATGGATTTCTTCACGTAAATGAAAGGTAAGACCTGTAGCAGCCAATACTAAAATCAATGAAAATGGTTTTCAGAAGGAAGCTAATTTTAACAAAAAAAGGATCTTGGCAGCAATTAGAGAGACTCATTTGTGAGATATTCCAGGGACACTATTGTTGCACATCCACAGCATGATCTAGAATTGATGTAGTTGAGGCTATCATGATCACTCAGGCTTGGAGATTGGGAGAAGGAAGGAGCAAGGGAACAGATAGATGCAATGATGGTAAAAGACATTCGACAGAGTTAGAAAATATGGAGAAATAAAAACAAAAAAAATACATAAAGGAATGGAGCAGAAATACAGAAGGCACTGGCAGAGGAAGGTATAGCAAAGGAAGAGGATGGTGAGGCTAGAGGAGGAAGGGGTAGATATCATGTAGCATTCGATGGAAGGCATAGGGAAGGGTAGGATTTCAAGCGATGGGGAAAGGATGAAATAACCAGGAAGGATGCCATCCCCTTATATACCAATCAAAGTATAGATGGTGGTCAAATGAAAGTCACAAAGTTATCAATCAAGATAACCACAAAGGGGTACATAACGTTATTATTAAATAATAATAATAATAAGATTTACACAAGAAGATAGTAAGCACCATTTAGTGACTGAGCAACACCCCAAAAATCTGAGCGATTGATCTGTTGAAACTTACCTTGGAGGCAGATTTTGCTCGCATAACCCCCAATTACACGGCCTTGAGGAGTGGAAAATAAAAGCCTGGGCACTCAGTCCCCCGTTTAGAACTGGAGTCCATTGGAATCATCAACTCAGGGTGTTGAAGAGTGGGAGGAACTCTACTGTCCTGGTGAGATGGACCTTGTCTTGTTCAACTTTCTAACCAATCTGGATCACAGTGAGTTGGATCCCTATGCATGCTTGGACTTTCTAGGTCTTTTGCAAGATTGGTTAGGTGTGTGGTAATAGGGACTCTAGTGAGTCCCCACCCAGGTCCTTAGTTTTTAACACGGCTTTTAAAAATGAACAAACTTCAGTTCTATTATTTAGTTTATCACTTGCATTACATGACAAGTTAGTCATAATTTTCTCTTTTGGGTTCAGAAAAGATGTCTTGATTTCCAAGTTATACCAGTAAATTTTTATCTTTAATCATATTTTTAGTCTTATTTCAGCTTGCTCCTCTTACAAATGTAGGACATGCGCTCTTCCATCCATGATTACAAATCTGGTAGTGGGAGATGGGATCTTTATGAAGTACAAACTGCTCCTATAAGTGATGGTGTTCTCCCCGGTATCTTACGCCAACTGGTAATTGAGTAAGTTCATATAGTCAGCCAAGATGTTATTCCAATTGAAAATTTGTTTCCTTAACCAAACTGGTCTTTATAATTCAAGAAATTTGGATATTTCCAAAGCAATACGGTGTCCATTTGGTAATTAATCCTTTCATTGGCTCATCTAGAGGGTTCATGGTCTCTGGGGCCATTTTCTTTGTGGAAAATGTCTGACTGAACTCGAATTTTTACTCTGATACTTGGAAAACAGCTTACATGAAAATGATATAGTTAATTGTTTGGGATCAATTATACCCATTATACACTATTACTTCCATGTGCTTCGGAAATAACCGTTCCATGACAAAATGATTTGAACCCAACAATTGATCTTATTCCCTAGCGGCATTGATGAGTATACTTTTGCACAATTTATTTCCATTCAATAGAAGTGTAAATCTCTTGGTGAAAATTAGATTATGCATGGGATTTGGCATAAAACAAAGGCTGGGAATTAGAAGTTATGTGTCATGAACATAATACTAGAGTTTGAATAATTTTTTCACTGTAATTGACTGTCTGATCCAGCATGAAACAGTCATCAATAACAGCCCTTTTTGTAGTTTATGATGATCCCTTGTCATATTTAAATAAGCACATTTATCGTGTAGAAAGTTCTCCATCCTTACCCACTCGAACACTTTCCCTCTGTTTTCTTAATGTGTGCATGCGCTCTCTCACATGCTTGTTCTGTTTCATTGTTTGTGACTGTGTATTTGTTTCTATTGACCTTATTCTGTCTGCATTTGCAATTTTCCACATTATAATTGTATATTGAATGCTTGTCTTTAGGCTAAATCCTAGAAATTCATGCAGAGTTTGCTTCTGTAAGGGCATCTCCCTTTTAGAAGTTGCACCATCATGGTCCAAGCGTGACACCTGGGAAGAGGCTTTTGTTACAAGTAAGCATGTTAGCATTGGTATTGGCTTCTTTGTCTTCTCTTTCTTGAAGTTCATCATGTTTCGGTATAGTAAATGTGGAATCCCTCATGCACTATGTGCTGAGCATAAAGTTTGTGTATGGTTGAACATAAGGTCTTTCTCCTTTGCATTCGACAAGTGTTTGTGCAAGATTCTCTATCAATTGTTTCAATACTCGACTTTAGGATTGTTTGAGAGCTTATCAAGGTTGCTTGTTGAGCTCATTCCCTTCTTTTAATGATATTTTGTATTATGCAAGTTGGGGGAAACAAGAAACAGCGAATTTGCTGTTGGATTTGGGGTGTCTATAAATTGCTGCATGCTTAGCGTTTGACTGTATTTCTATAAGTTATTTATTGCATGCTAAGTGTATTAGCTTTGTGGATTATTTTTGGTTATGCTTTCTTTTTCGGACTTCTAGTGTTGGGCCATACTCAATACATAAGCATTTGATACTGAGAACCATAACATGCAAAACTGAGTATGATTTTTCCTTTTGGGTTTGATGATATTGAACACGGGGCAAGGAAAGGAGTGATAGAAAATCAGGCAAAACCAAACTTAATCCACAAAATGTAACACTAAACATGCAAACAAATCACCCATTGGAATATAATAAAAAACTGAGCATGCCTCAATAGTGGCCTTCCCAAATGCTACACATGGACTTGTTCAACTACGGATCTACCTTTTCTTGTCCTTCCTCTATCTTAAATTACACAAAATAGCACGAAAATGAAGAAAATGAGCAGACCAAGCGATTACAACAAGTTCAAACATTGCTGAAGTTGAGGGTGGATACAAGAGTGGAGAAATTCACCCAAACACTTGTTAAAGATCTCTCTGAAAACCTGGTCAGCACCTGTAATACAGAGTTGGACTAGATAGGGGGACCAAAAAGCAAATAGAGAGGGGGGACTGGGTTTGCAGGGCCTAGGTCAGGGTATCCTTGCAAAGGCTACCCATGGAGCCAAGGCACCTCAAACAATGAGCAAGAACGATTAGAGTGAGAGAACCATATCTCTACAACTGTTACCCATGATTTCTATAGATAAAGAGCTCCATTGGGAGTAATGGGTGCTTGAGGGTAATCTAACACTTGGCAATCTTGGAATGCAAAAAGGTGATGAAAATGCCCTTGAAAAAATGGTCATTTTGAAAGTGCAGTTTGTTCATTTTGTAGGGGTATTTTTATAAAAGAGTGGTATGCATGTTCAGCTTTGGTGCCCCCATGGAGCTTGCGAAGCAGGCAAAGTGGACTCACCTAGGGGCGTGCGGGTTTGGTGCTGTGAGGCACACTTTCCTTGAAATGCTGGCTTAAATGCTTGAATGCATCAATTTTCACTTTAATTTGATTTTTCTCAATTTTTCCAGGGATTTTGGGCCGAATTTGGCTGGAAAAGTGAAAGTTGGAGGTCACTGTTTCGATGGTTTCTCTGTGCCAGACGACATGATTCTCCATCTCATGGGTTTTCCATTTCCACCATTCTCCATCTCTTTTTCTCTCTAAATTTTCTCAACACTGCCCGCACTTTTGGAATTTTTTGGTAAGGATCATCTTGAGGGATCAAGAATGGCTGGCGAGAATCGCCAATGGAACCTTGGGTCGGGACATATTTCGAAAGGCAAGGGAAAAGAGAAGGTGCACCATTGAAAACCCATCCTCCCTTCTTTCTTAAAAAGACGACTTGAGTGCTAAGTGCGAGTGGTGCATAGAAAGGATGTTAGTGCCTAGAAAATCTTGGACGTGAGACTAAAAACTGTATGTATACAAAGTTAAGGACAATCCCCATGCTCCCAACAATTAAGTAGCGTAATTGTAGTAATTGTATTTAGCAACATTCTCCATGGTTAAAATAACGCTGATACTGGCACCAGGATAACAACAAGCAAAACAATCTGGTTTGACTTTCTATTTCAATGTGTGGTATAATCCAATTGGCCTCTCCAGCTAAGTCTATGTTCGTTTTCTATGTGAATTCTTGGAAACTTATGTGTGTGGCCAAGATAGCTTGAGAATCCTGCAGCATGTGGAGAGCATTCAAGCTCCTTGTACTTGGGACAAATTGCATATAAAAAGCTACAAAGACTTATCATGGGAAGAGATACATTTTGAGGTGAATGTGCTTGACCTTTATAACAATGCCGTCCAATATTGGCATACTTGGAGTACTACTTAACCTTGTTCTCCTTGGATGATGTTTGAATTGCTAATCAGGGACCAGGGCTGATAACCTCGGAGATACAGGTAATAATCATGCTGTTACTTTTGTAATAGCACTGACATCATTGCATTAATCGGAAGGCTGCATTATCCTTTGTTCTTTTATGGGTGTAAATGTTAATGTTGATTTTGCTAATGGCCATGATTTTTACCTGATAATCAGAGCCATGATTGAGTGTTTTGCAGCACATGATTGAAAGTTTGGCTGAAATTTGATGAAATCCTTCTAGAATTATCAAGATCTGAATTTTATTGAAGTTTAAATGAAATATATGGTGATGAAATTCACTCGAGATCCCAAGGTTTAAGTTCTGGATTTTGGATGAAAACTCATCAAAAAGTTTCCCTATTATAAGTATGGTACAAGTTTATAGCCGTGGCTTTAAACAATCAAATTTGAGCCTACCTCAAAAATTTCACTAGACGAGGTTGTTTTGATGCCCAAATATCTTCAAATTGATCATCTCGACATCAAGATGTATGGACATGAAAAAAAAATGGATTGCAAGTTTTGGAAACAGTGTATTTTGTAATGCATTTTTAGACCGTCGATTTTCAAGTTTTCGTAGATATGTTGATCTATACTATTTTTGAAGCTTTAAACTTTATAAATAAATATGAAAATATATTTTAAGGCTATCACAAAGATTTTCAATATTGAAACCACATTTCTCGACACTATTTGAAGGTAGGCTCTAATTTGATTGTTTAGAGCCTGGGCTCTATACAAACCACAACCTATAAGTATTGCAGGTTTTTGGCTGGTTTTTTTTTTTTATCAGATTTTAAATCCTCAACAAATTAAAGCACAATCAGAAAATAATTTGCAATTCTTGGCCAACATTGATCCATATTCCTTTATTTTTGGCGGATTTTCGGCGGTCATTAGTTAATAACGCCAAAAGTGGGTTAATTAGTCCCCCTTCCTGGTTTCAGTAGGGTCGAGAGTTAGTTGGACACCTTTTGCAGCACTCAGCCATATCCATGTAATTTTCACGGCCAATTTCTGCCAACAGATTAGTGTATCACATAAAACTTAACCACAGACGTAGACTACCCAATTTTTCAATTTTCGTCGATGTAACATTCCAGTTCATGTTGTCCCTATAAAATTGAATTAAATAGTCTATTCAAGTGGCTATGTCATTTCTATAAATGGCCAAACCTGTGTGTGTGTGTGCGCATTTTCTTTTTTGAAACAGATACAGATAGTTAATGCACTTGGAGTGCCAACTTAATCAGATAGTTAATGTTTCTGTTCTATTATCTGTGATCATGGCTTCTCTTCTTTCTTGAGCTATTATGCTTTGTCTCAAATTTGTAATATACGGGTCTTTGGCACCAATAGGAAAATAATTGATGAAATCCTGGAGGAGAAAACCAATGACGACTACTGAAACAAAATAAGAACAGTTTGACTCACAGTTGAACTCTTTGTTCTGGGACTATCAAACTATGGTGTCACTGTGGGCATGTCTTAGAAAACAAAGAGTGGATGGTTTAAACAAGTGGAAACACTGAAGATGGATCATGTGTTACAGCATTTGTTTTCTTCTCAGTACAGTTTCTTATTGAATATATTTTCAATTGATTGATGCTGCTTTTGCAGATAGGCATAATGGAGCGAATGAGTACTGAAGGGTACCCAATACACAATTTTCTCATCTAAATTGGCCTAATCATATCAACAAGGTTTGTCCTGTTATCAGTATGATATCTTCATGCTTTTCTTCTGTCAGAAACTCTTTTTGAGGTAGAAGGATAAAGAAAAAAGTTATGCATGATAGCCTGTTCCTTTATGGTTGTTTGGAAACTTAAATCCCTGTTTGGGATAGGCAATTGCTTATGCGTGTAATGGCTTATGTTCGGCACTCTGTCGCCTTTCATGAGCACCATTCAGTTTAAAGGGGTCCCGCGTCCCAACCCGTTTACAAATAGAACAGCGAAAAACTTAGGTTGTTTTGCATTACAATAACAGTGGCACTGTGTCCCAAACCACCTAGCATTAGCCACCATCACACGTCTTACACCCTGAAATGGATTCTGGAAGCTTTCCCAAACTAAGCTCTTGGGCCAAGCCTAATATTGAGGGCTGATCACTTAAATGAACCCAAAAACTAAAGTCATTTAGACAAATTGCAGGTGGTGCACTCCAGAATGGGCACCCAAAAGAGTTTTGGGAACAGTATACTTTTCAAAATGATAGCCCCTTGTGGTTCTGGAATTTTCAAAGATGCTGAGCCAAATGCTGTGTATTACTTATGGGTCTCAACTCCTATTTTGAAATTAAATTATGGGTCTGGTTTTTGTACAAATGTGGTTGTAATCAGTTGCGGTTGTAGTAGCTGACTACAACTATGCCTCAAAATCCATCAGATGATGAAATGATTGTCTGGGCAAGATCCTGAAATGGATAGTGTACATTACATGTTGAAAGAGAAGTCAATATGAAGCATTTTTATCATACTAATTCTCTCTCTTTGGGATCTTAGTCTTGGAGGTCTCGGGAATGGATCACAGATTTTGGGTCCTCAAATCCCTCAAAGATGATAGTTTTTGAGTTATGTTTGTATTCACGTGGGCTACAGTGGCAGTTGTCGAGATCATTCCTTTTACATTTTTCAGGGATGCCCATATGGACACGAGGTAAATGTCGTCATCTTATCATTGTCATCATCAGAGCCTCTTCCCAACTATTAGGGGTTGGCTATATGAATCCTGGTCCGGGGGTTATGTTTAAACATATAAACCAGGGCTTTATGTTCTTAAATTGGGCCCTTCAATAGTATTGGATTCTACTTTATGTGGGTTTTGAGTGTTATTGTGTGTGTTTTTTTTTTGCAAAGTAAGATCTGGGTTTGAGTGGGTTCTTCACCAGTTGCATAAGATAAATAGGGGTTGTGGCTCTCATTATTGGCATTGCACATATGACATGTTGCTCAATTGGAGTTACCATCTTTGCACCCCACTTTTGTAACTTGCCGCTTTTGGTGGACTAACCATGAGAACCAAGAAAGCGTTTGATGAATCGGTGTTTTCCACAGAGCTGCTAAGGTATCGTTTATTCGCCTTTCATTATCCATTTCATGTGGAAAGTAAAACTTCCATTATTATTGGGAACTCAAGTGAGTTTATTAACAAGATCCTTGTCATCTAAGACCTATTGACTATGTCTCATAAACGGAGTATAGTGTGTATGTTTTTCCCATCTCATCGTACCTCCAAAGGTATTATTTTTCTGAGTAACTCTAGATCACATGGAGTGTTCCTTGAATCCCCATTTCTCACCCAAATTTTGCTGGTAAATATGTACTTGGTTCAATTGTTGGACAAAGAAACACACCTTTGTGTGCCAATCGTGTCATTTTTGAGTTGCTTGCTAATCGTGGTTTCGTTTTGGGGGACTCAGTATCCTTCCACTTTTTCTAGGTGTGGGATCATCATTACCGACTATTCAAAATACTTGGGAGACATTTTAAACCAGGTAATATATAAAGAAAAAGGTTTGTATAAAAGCATCAACGTTTTTTTTTGAATATTCACTTTGTATAACTATGAATGTAATGTACATTGAACGCATGCACGATCAAAACTCGTCTTCTACTCTATACAAGGAGCTGGGCTACCTGGTTCTGGGGGCATCCTTTGCCTGAGATGCTCCGAGAGAAACGTCCCAACGAAAAATAGCAGAAGAAAGAATCAGAGCAAAAGAAAAATAGAGAAAAGTTACAATTATGAAGAAAAACTCTAGCAAAGGAGACAGACAACGCCGGGGAGCAATGTTCTATACAATATCACTCTTTACAATACAATCTGCTTTTTTTTTTGAAAATGTATACCATCTGCTATTTCATTGTTCTCCCTATGAACATGCTGGAAGACTACTTGCAATCCATCAAGTTCCATCTGAATTTCATACATAACATCTCTATATCTCCATGGAGTGGAGCAGGGTTCTTGAAACCATGTAAATATATTGTGGGAGCCCCCTTCTGCAATTACCCTCTGATAGCCATGTTGCAGCCTTAGGACTCCTTCCTTCAGTGGAGGCAGTTTTGCCTCATTAGCACTACAGAAAGGGAGCCTACCTGAATAAGTCCAAATAATATTGGCTGTGTGATCTTGCAGTAGCCCGCTGTACCCTGCAACTTGAGTTCTCTCTCCCTCACTTGCATTGAAATTAACTGTCACCGAACCCTCTTGAGGAGATCTCCATGAATTAGACCACGTGGTTGTCAGTCTCTTGAGGTAGGACAATATATGCAGGTTGGAATCTAAGTCTGCTCTGAAGATACCACCAAATCAAAGGCAAAGATTGCATCCAATTGAAGAGGTGATTTAGAATGTTGACACTAATCTGGTTGGCATCTCTCATCCTGTCTTGGAATGTTCTATTTGTTCTCTTATGCCAAATATTCCAAAGGACTGCAACCAGCAGCGATCTCCTTAGCTGAATATCCTTTTTGGTAAATGGAGGGGAGTTCCACTGTGCGAACACATGGCTAATCGATTAAGGAGTCACCCAAACTATATTGAGCTCTGAGAGATTCCAAGTCCATAAATAAAGAAGTAAGGTGCATATCAAAATCCCATCGAGAAAAGTTGTTATGATGCTAAAAAACCCTTGATCATCTTTACCTTGGTCTATATGAATATGAAAAAAATGGGCTTTCAAGTCTTAAAAATATTGTATATTGTAATACATTATTTAGATCATCTATTTTTTAGAATTTTAAGGGTTTTCGGTTATGTTTGATCTATACTATTTTTGGAGTTTTAAGTTTTATAATTAAGGGTGGAAATAAGAAAGAGTGCATATGGTGCACTCCCTCAGGATAATATTATACATATATTCTCTCTCAAGGATTATAGTTATGGTATTATTTTCTCTCTCAGGTAAATGGCCTACTTAAAATTGTTTTCTTGATCTAAAATTTTAAGGTCCCTCTCATAATCATCAAATACGTTTTTTTTTTCGGAGATTTTGAGCTTCTAGACACTTGGAACTAACCAACCATAAATTGGATGATCTCATTCGTAGAATATTTTTTTTTTAGGCATATATATATATACTTTGGTTGTTTATTATTTTTTCTCTTGATATTTAGGCTGATCGTTAATATAGAATACCCTTGAGGTCCTTGTAACTTAGGTCCAATCCATAACATTAGGAGGACATCACACAAATGACCTGAAATATAAGCATCTCTATACGAAATTAAACAACTTTATGTTAGTCCAAGTCCTCCGACTTAGTAGCTAATTTAAAGAAGAGTCCAAAAATACCAAAGTAGTTTCTTATTTTTAGTGCCAGTGGTACTGCAAAGTGACACATGTCAATAGGTGTGGACATTTATATATTTGTTGGCAGTTGTACACACTCCTTCGATACTATGACCGTATACTTTGTGTTAATTGAGGTTATTGTAAGTGTCAACTTCCAAGAAATGTGTATTCCTTTAATTGTAACCAGTCCAGTTTTGTACCCTGCTCAAATTTGACATGATTCCATGTTGAAGTTCACGCTATCAAGGGGCCTTTGTCACTCTGATGATATTTGTAGTCGCTACGGTAATTTTGGTTGCACATCTAATTATCTGATCCGATGTTAGATTCGCTTCGGAGTGTTCGGTGAAAAAATGAAGCAATTCGGTGCTTCCGTGGATCCAGGGGAAGATTATGGATTTTTTATTTAAATTTATACTTAAATTAGATATTTATATATAAAATATATACAAATAATGGAAAACAATAACAATAAAAAAAATGAAAAAAAAAAAACATTTATATAGCTATTTCTTTGTTTGCTAAAGCATAATTGAAGCTGCCCGAATTTGACTGAAGCAGCTCGAAGAGGTTCGAATCTCACTGAAGGGGTAGTACCAAGCTTCGTGTCAAAGAGAAGCGAATTTGATAACATTAATCCGATCATGACTGGATGGTGCGGAGTGCATAACACCCTTTTACTTTATTGTCCTGATATTTGGGACATATCTAGTTCTCTTAAGAGTGACATATCTAGTTCTCTTAAGAGTGACGAAAATGATGCTACAACTTCTAGGGTTATTTTGGTGAATCTGATTTGTTTAAAATAAAGTTGTATTTTTAATAGATGTGCCCCTGTAAGAACTATACATGCTACATGCTGCAAAATTTAGGTCCATACGATTTTTAAAAAATAAAATTCAAATAAGAAATGCACCATGAGCCATCCGATCAAGATAGGTCCACTCAAAGGCCAACTAAAGTTACTATTTACTTGCAGATGCAACCTAATGGTAGTTTTCTATATAACGATTCAAATTAGAAGAGAAGAAAATGGACCGCCATGAGTGCATGTAGTGTTTTAATTTTATTTATTTTTTATATTTTATTAATTTGAAATTTTGGATGTCCACTCTTCTTATTTAGGTGCACCTAAAAAAGCATCAAAAAAATAAATTTGCAAATAAAAAATTTAAAAATATCATTAAATATTTAGGGGTATTTTGATCAATTATCTTTTATAAATTATTCCTTTATATGCTTTTAAGTGCCTCTAAGTGAGGCACACAGACGCTCAACTTTCCTATTAATCTTAACCGCTTGGTGTTTATATATGTGAGTGGGCATGTAAAATCACTTTCTAGATTTATATGGAGCATGTCTGGATGATTACTGATTTTATCAAGAATATATTATCCTATTTGAAATTAATATATTCTGGATAATACCATTTTGTTAGTTATTTGGTGCATATTTGTACTAGGTATACTATCTATTCAAATTTTTAACTTTTCCTTGATATCTAGCTATTTTAGCCAAGAATATGTGATTCTAAGAAAATTACTTCGAATAAAGTAAAAAAACAACCTTTCAATACGATAAACTTGCATGTAAAATTGCGTATAAGCTTATCTCAGAAACGATGGATACAACCAAACAAACGATAACTTATTGTTAGGAGTAACTTTATTGAAACAGTGAATTATCAGCAACACATCCAAACAGGCTCGTAACATATGTACTTTCTGTAAGGCATCAAAGATGAATAGCACCTAATCTGCCGCTTATATGAATGGTTCAGTGCAAACCGGTTTATTCCCTGTGTTAAGTTAGAGGAATGTCATTGTTAATAGCATCGATCTCCACTAAATAGCTGGAACAATGGGGAATAAAAAGAAAATAAAGTCGCTATAGGATTACATACCAAAAAGGAGATTAAAAAAGAATAAAGGCAAAAAAAGAAGAAGCAGAACTCACCATCTACCTCGGACGATGAAATTCTAGTTCTGCCCAGTCTACACTAACCAAGTAGCAAAAACTCTCAGCCTTACTTGTTGCTCACCTCTTTTGTCATTGATTCATCAATACCATACTTACTTTAGTGTGAGAAGAAAAAGGGAGAGCAAAAAGGTGTCAAACGTGAGTGAGTGTGGTCTTTCCAGTAACATGTCATATCTTTCACCTCAAATGCAATAGTGAATTTTTTTTTTGAATTAATATTGCTTCCTCACCTCTACTAGTATTCTTTGCTATTTTCTGATTAAATTATTATATCAATGTTTTTGCAAATTTCCAACTATTGGTGTCAGAGCCAGATTCGTGTTTCTTAAAAGACGCATTTACTTGTTGCATCAATTTCAAGTATGAATTATACTCAAAATCTAATACCCATATTAGATGGAGAAGATTATGACTCCTGGAGTCTCCAAATAAAGACTCTATTTATCTCACAAGATCTGTGGGATATTGTTGAAAAAGGTTATGGAGTACCAGCAGATGCAACAACACTTGATTTGTGGTCACAGGCAACGCATAATGAATTCAAGGAAAATAAAAAGAGAGATGCATAAACCTTTTTTTTCATCCAGCAAGGTGCAAGTAAATCTATATTTCCTAAAAAAAAAATTGCTTCAAAATCAAAAGAAGCTTGGGATATTTTGAAAGTGAATTTCAGGGATCTAAAAAAGTGATTTTTTATGAAACTCCAAAATTTATGGAGAGTGATAATTTGATAACGAAAGATAAAGAAATTGTTTAGATCTTTTTTATTAGAGTTGCTGGAATAATAAATCAAATTAGACGTTATGGAGATGATATTCTTGATAAAAAAGTTGTCCAGAAAATGAGAAGCTTGCCTGTAATGTTTGACCATGTTGTAGCTATTATAGAAGAGTCAAACAATTTATCTAAATTTTCATTACAAGAATTAAGTGGAATTAAGTGGGTCTCTTGAAGCACATGAGCAAAGAATGAACAGCTTTTCAAACCAGAATATAGAACAAGATTTTCAGTAAAAAAATGACAGTTCAGAAAAGAACAGTATTGAAGAAAATAAAGAAAGGGGGGGATTTCAAAATCGTCGAAGAGGTTGTGAAAGACAATTTTTTTCCAAAAGCCAAGGAAGATGAATAAATAATTTCAACATCCACAAAAATCCAGATGGAAAGGTAAATTTGAATCTTACTGTATTATTTGCAAATACCCGGGCATGAATCCAGAGATTGCAGATATAAATGTAAAAAATGGAGAAACCCCAATCATTCTAAAAAAGATTGTTGGTTTCAACAGAAAAATTAAATACAAAGAAAATGTACATTTTTCTAAAAAATAATAATAATACAGATCATATGTTTTATTCATACATGAATGTTCAACAGAATTCACATGATATTTTGTATCTGGATAGTGGTTGTAGCAATCATATGACAGGAAATCGAAGCAGTTTTGTTGAGATAGATAAGAAAGTCACTTCTCAAGTCAAGCTCGGTGATGGCAAGCTCCAAAATGTTAAAGAAAAATGTGTTATTGTAGTAAAACCAAAAGGAGGTAATCCTAAATTAACTTATGAAGTTCTTTATGTTCTTGGCTTGACTCAAAATCTTTTTAAGTGTTGGTCAATTAATGGAAAAAGGGTATTCAATCAATTTCAATAGAGATGAATGTGTGATTTTTGATAAGAAAAATAAACAAACTATAGCCAAGGTGAAAATGACCCAAACAAGGATTTTTCCTATGGTGATGTCGTCATGTGAAAATTATGTATTGAGTTATAAAAATATTGATAAATCTTACTTGTGACATTTAAGATTTGGGCATTTAAAATTTCAAAGTTTGAAATTAATGAATCAGAAAGGTATAGTAATTGGACTACTATCAATAAATGAAGAAAGAAAAATATGTGAATGGTGTATCTATGGAAAATACATAGATTGCTATTTTCAGAGTAGTATTAGGAAGAACAAGAGCTCCATTAGAACTGGTTCATGCAGATATATGTGGATGGACTCAAACAAAAACTTTTAATAAAAAAAAAAGATATTTTCTTTTAGTTGTTGATGATTACAACATAATGATGTAGGTATATTTCTTAGTTAAAAATTTGAAAGCATTTTTAGTTTTTACTCAGTTTAAAGCTGATGTAGAAAAGCAAAGTGGTTTTCCATTAAAAGCCTTGAGCACAAATCGAGGAGAAAAATTTACGTCAAAAGAATTTTGGATTTTTTGCAAAAATAATGGAATTAGAAGAGAGTTAACAACATATACCCCACAACAAAATCGAGTAGCAGAGAGAAGAAACAAAACAATAGTTGAAATGGCTCAAAGTATGTTGAAAGGTAAGAACTTTCCTAATAAATTTTGAGGCTTGGTATAAAAAAAAACAGAAGTAAATTATTTCAGAGTTTTTGGATGAATTGCTTATGGGAAAGCACTTCTCAAGATAGAGAAAAATTTGATAAAAAAGGTGAAAAATATATCTTTGTTGGATACAGTGAAGTTTTAAGAGCTTATCACTTTACAATCCAAAAACAAATAAATTGGCAATTTCTAGAGCTGTTATCTTTGATGAGAAAAGTCAAATGGAACTGGACTGAAAGTTTTGGCCAAGAAACAAAAAGTTTAGAGAATGATGATTCAAATAAAGTTATGATTCTAGCTCTTCAAGTCCAAGACAAGACAGTCCAAGACAAGAAAGTCTAAGTCCAAGTTCTTCAGATTCAAAGGCGCGGCCCAGAAAAATAAGGTCTCTTTCAGATATTTATGAATCATGTAATGTTGCTTTCTTTTCTAGTGGACCACAAAATTTTGGAGAAGCAGTTAAAGAGAAAACTTGGGTAAATGCCATGAATGAAGAAATTTCTGTTATAAAGAAAAATAAGACAGGGGAAATTAGTAGATCACCCAAAAGGGAAAGAAATAATTCGTTTGAAAGGGATTTACTTAACCAAATATAATGAAGATGAGTCGATTCAAAACCATAAAGCTCGACTAGTGGCAAAAAGCTATTCACAACAACTTGGAATAGATTTCAATGAAAGTCTTGCCCCTATTGTCAGAATGGAAACCATTCGAACTGTTTAGTCCATAACTGCCCAATTAAAAATTCTAATTTTTTTAGTTAGATGTAAAATTTGCTTTTTTGAATAGGGAACTTGAAGAATAAGTTTATGTTGAACAACCATTGGGTTTTGTTGAAAAAAAAAAATGAATAAAAGTTTATAAACTGAAAAAGGCATTGTATGGGCTAAAACAAGCTCCAAGAGCCTGGAATAGAAAAATTGATAAATATTTTCAGAAAAATGGATTTGAAAGGAGCCCAAGTGAACCTCACTTTATGTTAAAAAAGGGAAATGGAAATTCCTCCCTAATTGTATGCTTTTATGTGGATGATTTGAATATACTGGTACAAACGAAAAATAGTGGAAGAATTGAAAAAAACTATGATGAAAAAATATGAAATGACTGATTTGAGAATTATGAAATATTTTCTTGGAATTCAAGTGAATAGCTAGATGGAGAAATATTTATCTCTCAAAGAAAATATGTTGAAGGTATCTTGAAGAAATTTAGAATGTGAATAAAAAATTGTCAAATTATGATGGTGCAGAAAAAGTTGATGCATCGATTTATCGAAGCTGGGTTGGATCCTTAATTTATTTGACAAACACAAGGCCATACATTGTGCACGCAGTCAGTATTTGTTCTAGGTTCATGAATGAATCAAATAAACTATATTTTGTAGCAGCAAAAAGGATTTTAAGATATATCTAAGGAAGAAAGAAATGTGGTATCAAATATATTTTTGAAAATGATACTAATTTTGTTAGATTTTCTAATAGTGTTTGGGCATGTTCTATTAATGATAAAAAAAGCACTTCCGGCTATATATTCTACCTAGGTATAAAGGTGATATCGTGGTCATCAAGAAAGCAAAATACTGTTATTCTGTCGTCAGCAGAAGCTGAATATATTTAAGCAACAAGTGCAACGTGTGAAGCTGTTTGACTCAGAAAATTTTTATTAGATTTACAACAAAAGCAGAATATCCCCACAATAATTTTCTGTGATATGTTAGCCATTACAATAACAAAAAATCTAGTATTTCACAGCCGATTGAAGCACAATAAAATACGACATCATTTTATTAGGGAGTTGACAAAAAAACGAGAAATCGAACCAAAATTCATCAACACAAATGACTGACTTGTAGGACAATTTCAATTAAAAAATTCATTCAATTAAGAGATATGATGAGAGTAACGAATTAAAGGGATGTTAAAAAAGTAATTTGTCCTCATCACCGCATCTCATCTCTTCTCTCTATCTAGAATATTCTTTTAAACTGTGAGAGAGGCGGTGCATGAAGCTAAGTAAAAAAGCGGTGGTATAATGTCAAAAGTAACCGCGTAAAAGGCAGTGGGTCACTTTGAACCGAATGGAGTGGCGGTAGTAGAGCATCAAGATTAGGGGGTAACACCTCCGGGTATGGTGCCCCTGCGTTATCTATGTGGTCCGATCGGGCCACACAAAGGAATGGCTTGCCTAGGTTCTCAAGGGCAAGAGCGAGCTCGTGAAGTGAGCGTTTTTTGAAGAGGGTGAAGCTCCCGAAGGATACATCCTCTGTTTTCAAAGTGAAGTTTCGGTGGTTGCTTGGGTGTAGAGGACCAATCGGCAGCACAGCAGGAGATTAGGGAATGAGTCGAGGATTGCAGCTTCGAGGTCATAGAACGAGTTGCATTGTACCCATTCTACTCCTCCAAGGCTCTTCATGAATTGGCAAATGTATCTATAGCTGACCTTCTGTTCTGTGGTGTCACCGACGCCAAGCCATGGGGAGTGACTCGGGTTGATGAGGGGCGAGGTGAATCACGCTTCAGTTGTGCAATAAGCCTATAATTGCAGAAATCTTGTCATCGCTAAGGATCACTCTATTTCTTTTTCAATATTAGGGCCTAAGAGAACTTGCTTGAGGCCATCAAGTGAACGCTTAAAGTCCAGGACATTGTCCCTTTATATTTGAAGAAAATTTCCACATTTACAGTAAATAATAAAAATCTTGATATACATTATTGTGGTACATTATGTGATTACATGAATGCCCAATTGAAGAATTGCAAGAAAAAAAAAAGAAAAAGAAAAAAAAAGCAGAAGCTGTTGAAACAGTTATGGAACATTTTGAAGGAGCCATCTTATTAGAGGAAATAAAACACAGGTAAGGTTGTTCATCTTCTTGATCTTGTGGGAGATATATTGAAGGAAAAGCTTTACGTGGACCCAATGGTACGTAGACCAACGAAAAAAAGGTTGAAAAATGAAAGGAATCTTGAAGTTATGGTTGTTCAAAGCGGCATGACGCCACAACACGATGTTTTGAGTTTCATTTGTATATGATTCATATTTGAAAAAAAAAATCAATTATTCACGTACTCATAAGAAAGGGATAAATAACGGAAACTATTATCCCACACCGCATGAGTACATTATACGACAGTCAGATGAGAATGCCCCTAGTGGACAGTCAGACGAGAATGCCCCTAGTGGGCATCGATTCGCATCACCAGATGCTGGACCTAGTCACTGATGAGAAACATTTGCTCTGGTGCAGTAAATCTCAATCGTCGTTAGTCGGGAATAGACGGTGGATGCCCCTGCGGTCCATGATATGCTCCTCCCACAGAACAAAAAATCCAAGGGGTTTTCATAGCTTTTGCTGGAACCATGGGAAACCAAAAGAAAAAAATAGTAGCTATGGGATTACATACCCAAAAGGTAAGAAAAAAAGAAGCAGCAGCTATGAACTCACCATCTACCTCAGACAATGAAATTCTAGTTCTGCCCAGTTTACAGTAACCAAGTAACAAAAATTCTCACCCTTACTTGTTGCTCTCCTCTTTTATCACTGATTCATCAATCCCATCCTTACTCTGGTTCCCATACAAACCCGCACAAATGAGGAAATACCCAAAATTCAGCAATGTTACCACGCTCATCATCCAGTACACATTGTCGAGGCGTCCGGCATTGATGTTGTTTGGAAGCCAATTGGTGCTGCGCTGCACCAAGTCGACAACTGCGGTGCTCAAATAAAATCCTAACCCAATGACCGCAGCGACAGCAGCAGTTGCGGTGTTCTTCAGCGCCATTGGGAAATCCTGATAGTACAACCCCACTTGTCCTGGCAAGTGGAAGGCCTCCCCCAAGCCCACCAAAGCCAATGGTAGCACCAACCATAAAGCAGACATAGGGGCTGCAGCATTGGCCGGGATGCTTATGAGTCCATGACTTTTGAGGACGGCACGTCGCCTAGCCTCAACCAATGCAGAGGCTACCATCCCTGTACAGTTCAGACAATGGCCGATGCCCAAGCGTTGCAATAACGTCGGTGTGCGAAGATGGGCCATGCAGAATGGGTATATCAGGCGATCGAGAAGAATTAAGGACATGGCGGAGGAAAGGAGAGTGAAGACGCTGAAAGAGCCGGCAGGGATGGCAAAGTGTGATACGAGATGCCGGTCCATGGCAAGGGCTTGGAGCACAGAAAGGCTTGCCTGGACGCCAATCGATGTGCTTAGAAGGAAGCTTGCAGACCAAAGGGGGGCAATGCTGAGTATGGTCTTTAGGTCCTCCACATGTTTAACTGTGCAGAGCTTCCATGGCTTGGCCACCGAGCCACTCGGGTGCATGTCACCTTGGACCTTCAGTGCCGCTCGGTTCAAGAAGCTATGCATTACAAGCATTTCAAAGAACAAAAATAAAAATAAAAATAAAAATAAAAATAAAAATAAAGATAAAAATAAAGAAGGAAAAATTATAAAAAAGAAAAGAAAAAGAAAGAAGAAGAAAAAAAAAAAAGGTGTGGTTTCCATAAGGTTGCAACCTTAAACAATCCAATTAAGGCGCACTTTCAAATTTTATCATAACAATTTTGATGTAAATATTTTTAGGATTATCTCAAAATCTTTTATTACATTTAATTATAAAATTTTAAACTGCCAAAATAGTTTAAATCAAGTAGATCTATAAACATATGAAAATATTGAAAATGGACGGTCTAGATAATATGTTGTAAGATGCACTGTTTCTGAGACTCAAAATCCATTTATTTTTCGTAGTCATACATTTCGATGTCGAGATGATCAATCAGTGGGTTTTTCAACATTAAAACAACCTTTTCCGATAGATTTTTGTGGTGCATCCGTAGTTCTACATGTCAATGTTGCAACTGTATATAAACTTTTTTCAAAAAAAAAAAAACCGAACAGTAGATTTTCTAGACAACCTAACCCAACAAAGTTTTTTTTTTTTGTAGTATTTTTACCCCAAATTGAACTTTTCTAGCAAATAGTCCTCAAGTAAAAAAAGTCATACTTTTTTGTTGAAAAATGCCAATAGTGCCGAAGCGCCCTCATTTTGTGCCGCCTCGAATGCCCAAAGTGCCAAACTGCTCCCAGTTTATGTCTGACCTCATGCTTTCTAGAAGCCTAAGGTACCGCATCGCCCCCATTTTATGCCGGACCGCAATGCCCAAAGTGCCGGACCGCTCCTATTTTATGCCGGACCGCATGCTTTCCAGAAGCAAAGTGCTAGACCCCTCATTTTGTGCTAGACCGCATGCTTTCCAAAGGGTATTGTGGTCTTCTTTTTATCATTTTTTTGACTTGAGGGTATTTGCTAAGAAAATTAAATTCGGGGTAAAATTTGCTAAAAAAAACTTGGTTGGGAGGAAGTTGTTTAGAAAATATGATTTTGAGAGTTTTTTGTAATTTTCCCAATAAAGAATAGGAAGGTTTATAGATTTTGCAGATGTATGAGATTCATAAAGGTCACCATTGCGCTAGATGCTTTGAGGCGTAAATTTAAGTTTTTATTTAAGAAAATTTATCAAAATGCACCTAACTTTACAATAAGGAAAAGTATCCCGTCGATATCATGTTGATGGTTGAGATTTCATAAGGCTATATCTGATGGCCAAAACGTAATTTTGTATTTTATTCTATTTTTTGATTAAATATTATATTATAAAACATTTGGGATGTAAATTTATTTTTATAAAGAGAATTAAATAAAAATAATTAAAATATTGCGAATAAAAAATGAGTAATGATCCTATGAGACCCTCCTATACTCATGTGTGTAGGACCCCAAAGGATCACTATTAAACTTGACACAGATATCTAGAAAAGTCAAATCGCACACCCATGTGATAACTTTTCTAGTGATCTATGCCAAATTTAATGGTGATCCTTTGAGATCCTATACACATGGTTGTGGGAAGGTCTCAAAGCATCATTACTCATAAACAATAACCAAATTAGAACAATAAAATTAATCTTTGATCATTGGAGGAGGTTTGGTTCAATATGAACGACGACATGTGGTTGCAAGACGTGAACCATTTTCTAAATGAAAAGGTTTATATAAGGTTGCAACCTTATAGTATAGAAATAAGGTGCACCTAAAAAATTCAATAGAAAAGAGTATTATGAAGTTGGAAAATTATCCAATTGATTATCTCAACCTCGAGATGTATGGATATAAAGAAGAAATAAAATTCAAGTTCTAAAAATAATGTATCTTGTAACAAGTGATCTGGACCGTCTATTTTCAAGATTTTCGGATGTTTATATGTCTACTCGATTGGCATTGTTTTCAAATTTTGAATTTCATAATTAGGATTGAACATAAATTTTCAAGTGATTAAAAGCTTGTGGACACCAAAATTGCATCTTTAAATAAAATCTAGAGGTACTAGTATAAGGTGGGCACCTTATACAAACCTCGCTCTTTTATGAAAGTTCATAAATGTTGTTATCTTTAGCAGTGGTCACGATTATGATGGGTTTTTATCATGGCCATTTGGATCATGCCTTCTTGAGCACAAAGGCTTCTCAAGTGCAAGTACGAAAAGTAATAATAGCCTCCGTCACATATTAAATGTGAATAATGTAATAGAAGAGAAATAATGGAAAATAAATAACTAAGGGATGAAGTTTCTATAATACCTTATCTTTATGAAAAATAAAATAAAACCTCATCTCAAATCCTCAATCTAAAAAGCAATATGGTCTCAAAAATACCATGATGGCTTTAAAATCAATGTTTGACACCAAAAATAAAATTTAAAACTTAAAAAAATTACAAATCTTGCTTACCTGTGAACACTTATTTTTAGGGCAAAATGAACAGTCTAGAAGATTTGTTGCAATGTACACTATTTTTAAAATTTTGAATATATATTATAACCATATTGTTCAAGCCGAGATGATGGATTTAAAGGTTTTTCAATACTTGAATTCAATGTTCGCAAAACCGGGCGATCTAACTGCTAAACGCTCAGTTAGATCGGAACTGGCCATTAGTCGGTTCCAGTTTTCAACGGTTTTGGTGATCAACCAGTATTTAAATTTATTTTTTCAAAAAAATGTATATAGATTCCAAAAAATAAGAAATTTGATCTGTAATATAGTTTGTAATATTCTTTACATTATGGTAAAGACTAAAAATTATTTTGGCCATTAATACTCACTTTTATATTTTCCAATATTTTTTGGAAAATTTTAAAAACACCCCTAGGCATAAATCGATTCGTTAAAATCCATTTTTTGAATTAATTTTCAACTTCATTTGAATGTATTTTGTTTTAATCATTCTTTCTATGCTTTTCATATTTTAGTATTTTCTTTTGTATCTTTTAATTTTTTTTCAACTCTTTTGTGATTGCCCGGGACTTGCCCCGGTTAGAGAAGTCGAATAGGACGGTTTACTGGTCACGATGGTTTACCAGTTACGATGGTTAAACCGCTTCCAGGCCCATGTCCGATTAACCATTCCAGTTCGATTTTACGAACACCGCTTGAATTGCAATTTTCTCTGATTTATGAGATGAGGATTTACTTATTTTGATAGGAATGGAGCGCTATCGAACAATTTTCCAATAAAAAATTAATGTGTAAAATTAATAATAAAAGGGGAAATATTTTATGAACCACGATTTTAAGAGGCGGCAACCTCCCACATCCATCTTGGACGTAGATTGAGTGATGAAACAAATCCAGATGGGCCACAAATCAATTTGGGCAGTGTTCTCAATGCCAATTTTGGTTTTTGCAAGGCGTTATAAGGTGTAGTTGCATACAATTAGGGCTGACAATTAGTTGCATACAATTAGGGCTGACAATTAGGGTAGCCTGGTTTGGCTCAGTTCTAAAAAGTTATGGGACTGGGGAATAAAATGTGGCCCAAGGGCCAGACAAGGCTAAGGCTGGCCCTGCTAGGCTATTTTTTTTTTTTTTTTGGCTTTTTCTTCTTTTCTTTCTTCATTTGTTTCCAACCCGGGCCAGCCCTACCCTGGTCCAATTAGAGTCGGGCCAGTCCTGGGGTGACCGTAAGAGAATAAGGGTCATGACTAGGCAAGGCTAAGGCTAGCCCAGCCCAACCTAATCCATTGCCACCTTGCCATACAATCACCCCACCCCAATATCTCCCCCATAATAAAATGCTCACAAATTGTGGGAAACAAACAAGGATAACAATCACACTGCACCAATGTCTCCCCCATAATAAAATAATCACAAATAGAGGAAATATATAAGATAACTTTGAATCTCAGGGTGGAGAGGGGTTGGGGCCGTGATGGTAGCACCCATACACCCTTGTCATCACATTGTGGTTTCCATTTCACTGCCACCACTCCACAAGCACTTTAAAAAAATTAACTTCTAAAGTGTTAGAAAAAAATAGGTAGGGTCTGTCTTCCCCATTGAGTTACCCAAAAAAAAAAAACAAAACATTGAATCACAACAAACTAAAGGGAAATTCATGAACAAAAAAACCAAAGTGGGTAGTTCAGATTGAACTAATTGCGGAGGAACCCCAAAGGATTTGTTATACACTATCTGAAATTAATATATGGATTTACCATTTATTTTTATGTGTACTAATTATCACTTGGCTTGTGGTTGACAAAATGAGACTGATTTGGGTAAAATATTGTTACCGTACTAATCTAAAAAAAAACAACAGCAAGAAAATGTATGCTTATTCATAGTAAGAATGGAATTGATGACATCACATTGGGACAACTTGTCACTCTGATCATCGAGTCAGACATCCTAGTAAACAAGAAAGGTTAAAATATGCGAATAAACTAAAGCTACTTAATTTATTAAGGATGGGAACATAAAAGAAACGGCAGCTAGGATAGCCCATTACTCCTTTTAATTCTTGGGAAAATTATAGATAACTCTCCAAATTCAATTTTCTAGACATCTTACTTCTTAAAATTTTTTGTATCCCACTCTAGACCCGATACTGTTTTTTCTTTATATTTACTCTAAATAAAAAAGTCAATGAGTTAATGATAAAAATGCCTTTACTCTTCTTTTCTCATCTATTTTAGGATCACGTGACTCTCTCTCTCTGCCCACACTCTATCTCTTCCAAAAAAAAAACCTATTTTCTCTCTCCCTCTCTCTCTCTCTCATTCTGTCTTTCTCTTTCTCTCTCTACCTGCCATCTCTTTCTCTCTTTAGCTACTAAGATTTTTGCAGTCCGGTACAAAGTGTGTCGGACCACATTACATGCTTTAACTCAAATTCTTACCAGTTCGACAAACTGGGTGCCAAACCGCATTACAAGCTGCTTTACTGGAACTCAATGCGATCTGGCACTTTATGTGCCAGATCACATTACAAGATATTAGGCCAATTAGTCTCTTGTCTAGTTTTTATAAAATTATTACAAAAATTTTAGCAGAGAGACATAAGTTGGTTCTCCCTTTTACGATCTCTGATGAACAATCAGCTTTTATTAGAGACCGTATGTTCATTGACAACATTATTATTACCCAAAAACGCATTCACTCTAGAAATCTTTCTGAGTAGCTGGGAGTGGTTATTAAATTGGATATGGGGAAGGCCTTTGACAGAGTTGAATGACAAGTGCCCAGTGAGATTATGAGAAAAATGGGTTTCGATATCAAATGGATTTCTTGGATTATGGGTTGCATTTCTTCGGTCCATATCTCGGTTCTTATTAACGGATCTCCTAAAGGGTTCTTCTATTCTTCTAGGGGCATTAGATAAGGAGACCATCTATCTCCGTTTCTTTTTACCCTAGTAGAAAAAGGTTTTAACTTGATGTTTAAGAATATTGTAAATACATGCCTTCTTTCAGGTTTTTAAGTTTCCTCATCTGGGCTTACAATTTCACATCTGCAATAAGCAGATGACCTCCTGATTTTCTATGATATCAGTGAAGAGAAAATGCAGAATTTGAGTACATTCCTCTTATATTGCCAGCTAGCTTTGGGACTCAGTAAATTTCCATAAGACTTCAATTGTGGGCATCTCTTGCTCTAACAGCCTTTTGGATTCACTTGCTTCAATTTTGGATTGCAGAGTTGAGAAGTTTCCCCTTAAATATTTAAGAGTTTCTATCTCTGATTGTAAGCTCACTCGTACAGCCTGTGACCCTCTTATTCACATGTATCAAGTTAAATTAGACCTATAGAAGGCCAAGACTTTATCTTTTGATAGACATATCACTTTGGTTAAATCCACCTATGCATTTGATGTCAGTCCTACAAATACTAAGTGAAGTAATTAAGCTTATTGAAAAATATATACAAAACTTTATTTGGAGTAATATGGAGGATAACCAGATAAAGTTTTATTTAGTGAACTGGGACTAGGTTTGTACGCCGTGAAAGCTAGGGGGTTTGGGTATCAAAAAGCTTAAACTTGTAAACTGAGCGCTTCTATCCAAATGGTGGTGGAAAATCTTTTAAGACTCTTCTCATCTCTGAAAGGATGTGCTAAATGCTAAATATGGTTTCGATCATCTCACCCACTCGATTGAAACATGTACAGGAGGCAAATTCACCTCATAGATGTAGAATAATATTTGTAGTTGTACAAATATTGTTTTCAGCAACATCAGATGACTTGTTGGCAATGGAGATAACACTCTCTTTTGGTTCAACAAATGGCTTGGTGATGCACCTCTCTCTTCTACTTATCTTGACCTATTTGCTAGAGTTGCTCAACCTGATGCAAAATTTTCGGAGTTGATTTCTCTTTCTCCCTCTAATTGTATGGTTTGGAACATCAGATGCCGCTACAATAGGCTACCAGACATGGTTATTTCGTAGCTTTATAATCTCCTCCAAAAACTTGAACAAGTTTACATTTCTTCTAATGCCGAAGACTTGGTCATATGGGAATCAGAAATTAATGGACTTTTTTATGTCAAATCACTATATAAACCCTTTTTTATGGATCGGGTCCATATGGTTGATACCTCTTTGGGTTCTATTTGAAAATGACCAGTTCCAGTTAAAATCCAAACCTTCCTATGGGTCACATGTCAAAGGAAATGTTTAACAGTAGACAATCAGCAAAAGAGGGGTAAAATTTTTCCAAACATTTGCTTGATGTGCAAAAATGATAAAGAATCTTGTTCTCATCTTTTCTTTCAATGTCCTTGTGCCTCTAGCTTATGGCTCTGGGTTTTCTTTTTATTGGGTTTTTTCCTTATGATACCTTTGAATTTCATCAACATTATTAACTATCTTTCTGCCATTGGATTACCAAAAACAAGAGTTGTGATTTGGAAAACTTTCAGAAGTGCAGTCTTATGGCAGATTTGGTTGGAACGTAATGAGAGAACCTTTGATGGGGTGTCTCAAAGTATTGAAAGGATAAAAGATCTCATTTTACAGTCTCTTTGGAATGGGTCTCCCCCACGCCTGAAGGCCTTCATATTATCATCGACAGGGGTTTTATTGGTGATATTGTAAGTAAAGGGGATTCCGTGAATATTATCAAGTGGTGTAGATAAGAGCAAAAGATCCTCTAGTCCCTATTTACTCTTTGGTTAAAAGTTCAACGCCAATGTGCCTAGCCTAATTTGAGGATTAGCTTTGGTCACACCATACATGAAGCCAATGACGTTGCTGATGGGCTAGCTAAACTTGGTGTTTCTCTTCTTTTTTTGTAAGTTTATAACGATTTGATCCAATCTGTATAATCTCATACTTTTGAAGCATTGCTTTAATAAAAGTTCATAACATTAGTAAAAAAAAATAATGTGACACAGAGAATAAGAGAGAGAGAGAGAGAGAGATGGGGAGAGAGAGAAAGAGAGAAAATAGGTTTTTACTTATGGGAAAGAGAGTGTGGGTAAAGAGAATCACATGACTCCAAAATAGAGAAGAAGAGAAAGAGTAAGGGTATTTTGTACTAAATCCATTGACCTTTTGACTTAAGAGTATATATAAAAAAAAAAATAGTATTAAGGTTTAAAGTGGGATACAAAAACTTTTATTGGTAGGATATGGATAAAGTTGAATTTCGGGGTCATCTATAATCTTCTGTTAAGCCTTCTTGTGCGTGGAAGTTCACCTCAGTGTATCAAAGCAACAACCATATATGTCCTCCACTGTCCACATATAAAGGTAACAGTGAGCTGTCGAATCATGAATCCCCAAAAGCAGTGTTTCAGTAGCCGGATTAGCCCAAGCAGCCATCTAGAAATCACCGGGCTGGTCTACACGAGTCCTGATCTAGATGATGATTCCTAATCTAGATAAGCTGTTTTTTTATTATGAATTCCATTTTGAGGCATTAGGGTGCTTGTTTAAAGGAGAAAGCATTTTCGAGACGGACGACCACTTTTTTGTGGTTTTTATTTTTTTTATTTTTTTAAGTGGCAGTTAGTGTAGCAACAGGAAAAACTCCTTCTATGGTTGCTAGTGCTTCATATTTCCTTAAAGCATCACTCTACTTATTTAGGCGTGAAAACACTTTTCAGGTTAATAAGAAGGTGAAAACAAGTTTTCAAGGAGCCAAAAAAAAAAAAAAGTTTGCGTTATTACGAGACAAACGTGCCTTATATCTCTCCAATACATAATTTGGCACCGACGTGTGCCTGCGTTGCACTCTTCTTACTTTTTAAAGGAAAAGCGCTTTGTGCTTCAGGAGATGCAATTCTACATATGTGTCCCCTGACACATCCCACATCCATCATCCATCTCAAAGATGGATATGAAAAAGTGGCAGTCCCATATTGGAACTGATGGTCAAAAATTTTCTTTAAAATCTGTCATTTTTAAATTATTTATTTTTACATATTATTATTCCCCATTCTACAGATTGGGCATTCGTAAAAAATATTAGTTCAAAATCCATCTCAAAAATGGGTTATAGAGACAGAGGGTGCATATCTACATATGAATAAGCAGACTCATAAAAACCATGCCCCTTTTTAAAACCCTTATCAAAAGGAAAGCATCTTTATTTACCTTTTTATTTTTTATTTATTTTTAGGTGGGGTAGGTATCTAGATTAGAACCCTAAACTTCAATGTTGCAATAAAAACTCCAAGAACAAACGAATGAAAAACAGAATCAATAAGCTAAAGCAATACCTGAACCGCTTACTCGGAGGAGGAGGCAATGCCTGCATCATTTCTACACTCCCATCCTCAGCTCCACCTCTGCCTTCCTTGCATCCATAATAGTAATCCCCTGAATCCACCTTACCTCTAAGTCTCATGCCATTCTTCCGAACGGCCGTAACTAGAACCCTAGCTAGTCCAGTGAAGGGGCTACCCTCGGGCTCAATCATTCTATACTTCTTCCTTCCAGCCAAGAACACCAAGATGCTGATGGCATTCAATAGTGCACAAATGCCGTAGCCCCAACCCCATCCTACATTATCTTGAACATAGACAATACCGGTGACCGCGATCACAAACGCCATGTAGATGCTGCAAAAGTACCAATTGATGAAGCTCTCGCGATCTGCAGGGGTGTCAAATTGGCTTGCACCCATTGTCACCATGTTGAAGCGAGTGCCTGCTACGCCTATGCCTGCCAGTGCAAATGCTGAGTAGAGGACAGCAAGTTGGCCACCCGATGGCCCTGGGCATGCCTGGCTCGAATTGGTGCTGCATGGGTGTGGCCTAAGAGACGGAATGGTCGCCGTAAGGGTCATTAGGATCATTCCCTGAAGAAATAACACACACTTGGAATCATCTGAGACATTTGGAATCATCACAAAAATAATAAGGAAATACATTTGGATTCGTTGCCTAAATGGAGAGGAAACGTGTTGAATCATTCCCTAAGCAACGAGCAAACATTTGGTGTCATCCTCTAGAAACCAAAAATCATTTGGTATCATCCACTAAACCGGGAGAGAAAAAACTATGGACTTCTCAGCTAAATTAAGAACGATCATAACATTTCATACATGTGAAACCAGTCTATAATTCACCTAAGTTACTTGGACAAGCATGTTCATGTTTCAAAAAAAAAAACGATCTTTCGGATGGTATGAGGACCCAAAAAATCTGTATTTCGATTGTTAGACATGATTGTGGTTCTGAAAATAATTTCGATTTGGAGCGCAATGATTGATTCGACTCGAACAAATTTTTTGGAGCATACATTTGAATATATCCAAGATCCATCAGATTTTCAGCATCTTAGGTGCTCCAAATACAGTTTTTAGGGGAAGAAATGGATTGAGAGGTCTGTACATTCTTTTTTGGATCTTCAATTAAGGGAAAAACAGATGGGCTTTGCGTAACCAACTCTTATATAATCCATCAATTTTGGTAAATTCTCATCTTCCTGTTTTTGTTCAAATTTTTCTCGTTCAAATCATATTTAGACCATGGATCCAGTCATTGAGTTTACCAAATTGCGCACCATATACATTTTTTTCGTCTTTTTTTATGAATTCTATTTTTGGTTCGTTATGGGTGCAATTTTAACCTCGGATGATGAAGTGCCCTAATTGTTAACACCCTAGCCGTTGGAGACCAATTCCATTCCAAGAATCGATAATCTCTTTTCTACGGTGTTCCGAGACTCGGCCGAATTGGATTGGATAACCGAGTAACTCGACCTGGGCAAGCTGACAAGGCAGGTTTACATTTACAAACTTGGGGTAATAGAAATTCAATTAGTTCCATAGAATTGATGTAGTTAAATGCATTTCCATAGAATATGTATGTTTTCTATCATGATTTGTGAATTTTTCTTCTATTTCCGTTCTTTTTTTCTTTTTTTTTTAATGTTTCTTAATGTTTAAATCAAATTCCTCGGCATTCCATCTTTTATCTTAGGAAAAAGTTTATATAAGTGCGGGGCTCTTAAACAATCAAATTAGGCCGCACTTTAAAAATTTCACTAGAAGACGTTGCTTTGATGCCCAAATATACTCAAATTGATCATCTCGACCTCAAGATGCATGGACATGAGAAAAATATGGATTTCAAGTTTGAAAAATAGTGCATCTTGTAACACATTTTTGAACCGTCAATGATTTTCAAGTTTTCATAGATCTGCTCGATCTACACTATTTTTGAAACATAAAATTTTACAATTAAAGATGAAAATATATTGTAAAGCTATAGCAAAGATTTCCAATATTGAAACCACATTTCTCGATACTATTTCAAGGTGTGATTTACTTTGATTGTTTAGAGCCTCAGCGCTATACAAACCACCATTTATCTTAAGTTGCTCCATCATCTTTTATAGACTTTTTGTGCTTTTTTTTACTTCTTTGGCTTTTTACACTTTCTTAGCAAAATCTCATATTTTATATTACCATTTTTAACTATTTTTGAGCTTGTACAAGACTTATGCCAGAGTTACTTGATTTAGGCAGGGGTCAAGTCGCGAGCCCAGGCCAAGTAATTGAACGTGGCTTTTATGTGAAGTGGGGACGACAAGTTCTTACCCATTGTTTCAAATAGTTTTAAGAATTAGATTATTTTGAAAATATTAATGGGTGTTGTAAATAGGAATGAAAACTACAACGTGATGATTAGAACATGGGACACTATCACCATGCCACCGCCCCTCTCCTATTATTGAATTAGAAATATAGATGGTGGGGAAGCTTAATTAATTACGGTGGAGAGAGAAAGGACTAAGTAAATACCAGCATGGTAATGGAATTAGAAATGGCAATGGTGGGGAAGCTTCCTAGAAAGGAATCGGAGATGATGGCACCAGCAATGGGGAGGAGGTTAGTGAATCCATTTACGACATTTGTTATCTGTGTGGCGGCAATGCTCTTAATGTTGAACTGTTGGATGAGGTAAACGATCAGATTTGCAGGCAACCCATACGCTGCGATGCTCATTGTCACCATGCTTCCTGCATGTTGGAGATTGGCCCCGAACCACAACCACAATAATCAATAACACTGTAGGAACGCACGACTGAGCCCAGAACCCGACCTTGGGCTGGGCCTGGCCTGGCCGAGTGCAGGTAATTCAGCTTGAGTTGGACAGGTCCTTGCTAGATCAAGAAATGTTAAAAAAAAAAGAAGAACAAAAATTGTTTAAAATAAAATTAAGAGTAAATTATGCAAAGACACGATTAGGGATGGTCAATTACTAAATGGGCACTTATTTATCTGAAATTACCAGCACCACCCCCTCCTTTTAGAGTGTTGACCCGTTGCTTTTTGCTGTTCTATTTGAAGTATCGGAACCGCAAAAACAGTTTTTTTTTTAATTACTCATGATATCTTTTTCTTCGAAAGCATTATCCAAATGCACGATATAAATATCACCAAATTGATTTTCCAAAGCATCATCCAAGTTCACGAAGGCATTATCCCCAAGTTAATTTTCCAAAACATTATCCAAGTGCGCGAATCCATGGATATCACCAATTTCATTGTCAACACCAAGTCTCTCATTTACAATCAATAAAATTCTCTTAGTGGAAACCCAATCAATGAAGTTCCATGGAGTCCTGTGCGTTATTTTTTTACTTAATCCACCATACTACTACCGATTTGACGGATTGCTATATTAGTCGGAGCATATTGTATGGATGGTGCAATAATAGCTCTAAAAATTCACTTAAAAAATGCGAACATGCAATAATAGCACTGAAAATTCACCTAAAAATGCGAATTCCATTAATAGTGAGTATATATCTCTGATCTGCAAACGGCTCCTAGCTCGATGAGCCAAGTCCGGAGTTTGACTCAATGCGCCCTGTCCGGAGTTGAAGTTCGGAGTTCGAATTTATAAAACGAATGCACCAATGGTTTAAAAAACGAATCGGTGACCTGGATCGGGCATCTCAAAAACCGATCCGGATCGGGAATCGGCTGAATCGGTTGGATTAAAGCTTAAAAAAAATCCGAAAAAATTATTAAAATTTATTATAAATATTTTTTTTTAGGAATCCAATAAGAAATGAAGGTACTACATTATTAACTTTCATTTTTTTCATCAATTTGTGAATACTGAGATGCTCTTTTCCTGTATAAACTTATGTTAACCATTAAATTTGCATCACATAAAAGTAAAATCATAGAATTATCATAGATAAAATATATAATTATACATGGACTATTATAAAGAGTAGACTAACCAATGAAAGAATGGCCATTAAAATCTCGTTTTGGCGAAAAACCCTAATCCGCTAAAAAAATCCAAATTATTACAACCTAACTAATTATAATCCAAAATTATTAAAACCTAACTCATTATAATATTATATACTGAAATTATAATTATTAGTTTACATTTTATAATTATTTTATTAGACAAATAATAATAAATTTAAAATATTTTATAATATTATCTAATTTAAAATGTATTATTGACAACTGTCAGGAAAATAGTACATTACATGATTTATAATGTAAAAATTAATAAATAAAATAAAAGATTTGGTTATTAATGTAAAAATTAATAAAATGCGTACAAATTTTGAAAATAACACTTCAATTTTTCAAAAATTTATTTTTTTAGGTTTCTATAATAAATTTAGTAAAAGAGATTGTTAGTAGAAAGATGGAGATTTCAAATAGAATAAACTTTTTATGTTTTATTTTTTTATGCTTTTCATATTATTTTAAAAAATAATTATACCACTATATACAACAAAAATTAACTGCTATAAAAAAAATTAACTTTTTTATTTTTTCATTTTTTTATGCTTTTTATATTATTTACAAAAATATTTATACAGTATATTCAACACAAAAAAATAATGCCCACGGGGGGGACTCGACCTTGGGAGGTCACATGAAGAAGCAAAGGTCTTAACCACCACGCCACCTCACCATATGTATTTATAACTTGATGATTAATATAATATATTTAAATTCTCTTTTCATTTAATGATGTTTGGGAATTATCCCACATCGAAAGATGGGTATTCCACTTTGGTATATAAATACCTATGTAATATAAACTAAAATGTTTGTTTAGAAATATTGGGGTAATCTCATGTGTTTCGCACGCGTGCAGGGAGGGAACCGGGCTGAACCGGACATAACCGGATTAGAACCGACAGTTCTTCTCTAGAACCGGGCGGGAACCGGGCTGAACCGGATTGGAACCGGCAGTTCTTCTCTAGAACCTGACGGTTCCTGGTTTTGTACACGCGTGCAGGGAAGGAACCAGGCTGAACCAGGCTGAACCGGACAGAACCGGATTGGAACCGGCAGATCTTCTCTAGAGCCGGGCGGTTCCCGATTTTGTACTGGAACCGGCACGGGCTATGCCGGTTCCCAAGTCGAACCGGACTCGTGTGCCGGTTCTCGAGTCCAACCGGACGAGTCCAGTTCGACTCGCCGATTTTTAAAACACTGGAATGCACCATGTCTCATTTGGGTCTCATCATAAACCAGATTTGTCATTCTATCGAAAGATAAATCGAATTTAGAGAAAGAAAAGGGATGAATACGAGAGAGAAGGGGGAAGGGAGATGGGCTGATCTGTAACTAATCCTCATCCATGGCTTAAGAATTTGGAGAGGGATAAAGAAGAGAGAGAGGACGGATAAAGAAGAGAGAGAGGAAAGAGGGGATTTTGGGATGGAAGTGCAAAAACCCTATAAATATGGTAGCATCTCGTCTATGTCTGATTTAATTGTAGGATAGGGGGTAATTTAGAAGGAAAAAAAAAAAAACCTAGGGTAGTACGGGTAAATGAGTGCTTATTTGATAATTGACCACCCCCCGTCGTGTTAATTTGCTCTAAAATTAAACAAAACACAACTAAACGTTAAAAACCTTAGTTAAAAATAGATTTTGAAAAATCAATTTGTGATTGTGGGTATTTTAAAAATATTTCAAAAAGAAGGAAAATTGTAACAACAAAGATTCAATATGATAGAAAATATTTAAAAAATATTACAAATAAATTTCTCATTTTTTTTAATTTTTATAATTTTTTAAGTCCTTTTTTTTTTAAGATCCATAGCTTGACCATGATACTCACTCGAGCGAATCCGGGTTGGCTCACCCAAGCAGTGGAAGAGGTTGGATAACTTCCTTTATCGCTCTCTAGATAGAGAGACAATAAATTTTTCCACCAGATATAGTGAGAACAATGTTCTATAATTTTCATCAAAGCAAAAGAAGCCATTCCTGAGAAAATGGAAAGCACATATGTGTCTCATTTTATTTTTCATACTACAAGATAGAGAGAGATGCGAATTGTGAGTGTTTTGATCTCCTCAATTTACCTGTGAGGAAGGGGAAGGTCTTCCATCCTCCTGGATTTGGGTTTGTATGAATATCTTTTGGCTTGTCCTCTGCTACGCCAAGCTCCATAGATAAAAGTGATCCTCCAGGATTGCTTAATTCTTCAGGCTACTGTGTATGTCGTGTCACCATTCTCTCACTCTTCTCATAAGAGTTGCAGACAACTAACTGCTTCTTAAATAAGTGGGGGTGGTGGAGGAAGTGTCTTTTTCGGGAAATAATACAATGTAATAAGAGTTGCTGACAACTGCTTCTTAAATAAGTCGAAATGGTGAACAGTCTTCTTTCGGAAGTAAAGTTTGAATTATTCTTTACAAGCCTTACAAGCCTTCTTTTTCTAACAATTTGCAGGTCATGTGACGCTCGCACTTGACAAATGTGTCACTTATTCCCGTCGGTCACGTGCCTTATCTATACGACACTGACAAGTCAAACAAATCATTTGTGTTCCCTTGATTTCTCAAAATTTTTTTGCAGTCCTACTACTCACACCACTCCCCTAATATTCCCACCATCAGTCTACTAGCGCCAGTGCGGTAATATTCCCACCACCAAGATCACTTTACTAATATTTTTTAAAAAAACCAAATTCCTAATTTACTTAGAAAGAAGGTAAAGGCCTGTCTTTCCTACTTAATTATGATTAAAAAAAAAAAAAAAAAAAAAAAAAAAGAAGAAGAAGAAAGAAAGAAAGAAAGAAAGAAAGAAAGAAAAGAGATAGATGATTATTTTCAAATTTGAATTATACTGATGTTCATCTCAATTTATCTTCTTGTAAAAAGTATATGACTATGGACTATAAAAATAGTATGGTGTTGAATGCCATCATGGCCCATTAAATTGATAAATGATGACCATGAGACATTGTGTGGGATAAAAAATAGTCCAATTGGTGGACACACTCCATTTTCCAAAGTTAATTGTTTCAATAGATGGTGATTGCCTTCAACGATCGTTTTCAAGAATAAGTCTATGTGGTAGTGACACAATATAAAATTTACCGACAATAACACACGGTAAAAATAACCACGTTTAAGAGAAAAATAAAACTGATAAAAAATAAAGAATAAAACGTGTGGATACGAATAGTCCAACATGAACCTACAAGTAAAAGAAAAGAAAAACACCCACAAATAACTCTCACTTTACAAAAAAAAACTTTCTTTTCATTCAATCAAAATCAATCTATTTACGATGCCATCGTTGACTGTTATAAAGATTTCATACTTCACCATGGCTCCTTTTTCTCCGGGTAGAAAAGGAAAACTCCTTATCCCTTCCTTTTACGCTCGAACTATAAACCCATCATAATCTCTATTTCGACCTCACGTCCTTACCCAAAATATGGAAAGAGCTTATTAAGCATCCCAAGCACAAGTGACCCATACTTATCAAAAAAGGAAACCTTGTTTATCTTCCTAACAAAAATAAAGAGACAAATAAAAATATCTAAAGAAAAATACAATTCTAACTCTTAAAATAAATATAATTCTTAAAAACTAATAAAAAATCTACTCACATATCTGAAAAATAAAAATATAAAAAATAAAATTAGATTTTGAATCAACCCATTTTTTATCAGCATCATATAGCCTTCAAATAGTGTCAAGAAATGCAGTTACAATATTGGAATTCTTTGTGATAGCCTTAAAATATATTTTCACCTCTAATTATAAAATTTAAACTTCAAAAATAATGTAGATTGAGCAGATCTATGAAAACTTGAAAATCTTGAAAACTGACGGCCTAAAAATGCATTACAACATGCACTATTTTCAAAACATGATATCTATTTTTTTCTAATGTCCACGCATCTTGAGGTCGAGATGCACTCTCCTTGGAGCTGCCTAGCTTTCGATGTTGAGAAAGCTGCTGAATAGAAATAGGCGTACCTAGATTAGTAATAAACTATAGCCCTCTCAATAAAGCTCTTAGGTGGGTAATATACCCTATCCCTAATAAAAGGGATCTACTAACTTGACCTCATAATGCAGTTAGTTTTTCAAAATTTGATATGAAATCTGGATATTGGCAAATCCAATTTATAGAAAAAAACAGGTATAAGACAACTTTTACAGTTCCTTTCGGGCATTATGAATGGAACGTGATGCCTTTTAAGCATAAGAATGCCCCATTTGAATTTCAAAATATTATGAATAATATATTTAATCCTTATACCAGTTTTTCTATCGTCTATATTGATGATGTTCTTATTTTCTCAGAATCCATAGAACAACATTGGAAGCATTTAAATACCTTTCGAAAGAGAATTAAAAGAGCTGGATTAGTGGTGTCTGCTAAAAAGATGAAGTGGCTCCTTTAGCCAGTATCTAAATGACCCTCAAGGTTCAGGACATGCACTAACATGATCTTCTCTATAATCAATATATCCATGATAAAATAAGAGACTCAAGTCTATCATTCACTGATTCCTTCTTAGGAATAGTAGAATCTAGCTTAAGTAAGAGACCTATTTACTTTAATTGTTTTTTAATTTTTCAGTCTCTTTAATAGATAAAAATATACTCAAGGTTTTAACCTTAAACCTAAAAACTCAGGGATTTGATATGGATATAGGATCCTAAAATCTAGCCATAGTCTATAGAATCTGCTAGAAGGCTAACTTAGTACAAACTAATTTAAAGAGCAGAACTCAACTTAACACAAACTAATTTAAAGAGCAAAACCACATACAATCCATTAATTTACAAAACCTTACCAATCCAAATTGAAGAGTCTCAGGATTCTATTCAATACGAAAACTTATTATACAAATATAAAAATCTTCTATAAACAAATTTAAATAAACTTATATGGATAGAAGAGATATGGACTTCAAGAAGGTCACACGAGAGGGAATGATAGAATAGCAGATATACAGACTGTGTACCAACTTTTAAAAATAAAACTCAAATTGTATAGAGACTCTCATAAATAGAATTCTTAAAACTATCCTAAAATTTTTCGATGCCTTCAAATGAGGAGCCGTCCTCCTTTTATAGAGACTCGTGGAGGACTTATGGCACTCTTAAGTCCGTAAAAGGTGTCGATGGACTTGAAAGGAGTTTAAATCCACTATAATATGTCAGTGGAATTGAAATAAATTTAAATCCAATACAATATATCGATGCATTTGAAATGAGTTTAAATCCGCGACAGTAAAGTCTTTTGGAATGTAGGGTCACGTGTCTTGGATAGTGAATGGAGTCGATCTGTCACTTTTACTTTTTCTTTTACCTTTTTAACTTTTCCATTTACCTCTATGATGAAAAAGGAGAGGCCTAGCTTGGGTCATATCCTTCTCCCCCCTTTTGAAGGTTTTCTTCTTCTTCATCTTCTTTGATAGATGTGGCTAAAGTGGACATATCATCTGCATCGTCAAATGGTAATAAGAGCTGTTTCTTAAGCTCTTCTTTAGTTAAAGTAGGGTTTTGAGTTTGAAGGGTTTTGACATAATTTTTTAATTTGATTTGGGAACCCTGCTCTTTAAGGGTGTTTTGAAGGATACTTTTTAGTATCAATGTGTCGGTGGAAAACATGTCTGTATTATATCTATCCCACCATTTTATAAAAATTTGTCTTTGCAATTCAGGAATATAATCCCATATGTCAGTATCAAGGTTAATCATATAATACCATTTTATAATCCAAGGGACCTCATATACGACCATGAAATAAATATGGTAGTCCCTTTTAAGAATGTGTTTGTTATATTCTACAAATTTTTAATGGGCCATTTGCACCGTGTTTGGAAGAATATCAGGATATGGTACCCATACTAAGAACTAGTTTTTAAACCAGTTAGGAAAATCTTTTGAAGTTTGTAATAACCTAAATTGTATAAACCAGCTATGAGCTACAACTGTATTTTGATATGAAAATAGCATATCCCAAGCTTTAATATAGTCATAATAATTTTAAGCTCTTAATTTAAAGTTGTTATTTTGCAACTACCTTGGTTTTAAAGGATCAAACCGCTAGTTTTTATAAGATATGATATTTAATATGGTCAACTTTGAGTATGCCAATTCATTGTTGTTTCTATAATGGTCCTTTATATATACTGACTTTGTTTCAGCTAGAATTCTTTCAAAATATTATCTATTTTTCTCTTCCATATTAGGTTTCGTATGATCTTTTAGATATATTTCAGCTATTGTATTTGGCATTTGAGCCACATGATCTTCCTCTATTATATTAGAGGAATAACATATGTCTCCACATAAGGAGTTCTTTCTGATGTTGGGGTTTACGGACTTTGAGTGCTTCTTTTATTATGGATATATTATCCTGTTGTGAAGCCCTGGTTAATGATGATAAAGAAGTGGCTCCTTTAGTCAGTATTTTATTTGGGCGCTGGATTAGTGTCTTTTTTGGATTCTGCTTCCTTTTGTCCCTGTAAAAATTTTCAAGTTAAGAAGTCAGATAAAGAATTTGATTCTCCTTTTATATGTTCTATGTCAAAATAAAAAACAGATATAATCGCTTACCATCTTGCAAAAATTTGTTTTGAAGCTAAGTTTTTCACATCATTTTCTAAAATCTCTGACAGACTTACTATCAGTCCTTACCAAAAACTTTTTATTAAGGAGGTCACTTTCAAATTTAGTGATACAATGTACAATAGCCAAGACATCTTTCTTAACTGTAGAATAATTTTATTGTGCAGGATTCCATGCCATTGACTTGAATCTTACTAAATGTTCTTTAGGATTGCTAGGAAATCTTTATTTAAGAATTCCTTCTAATCCTATTTCTGAAGCATTTGTTTCTACTATTTTAAATGTACTACGATGAGAGATGGCCAAACATGATAGCTCTTTAGCTTCAAGTTTTATTTTCTTAATTGCCTTAGTATGTTCATTTGACCACTCTAAAGGGTTCTTTTTTAGCCGTTGAAATAAAAGCTTGCAATCCAAGGCTAAACCTTTATATTAATCTGAGATATAATTTAAACTGGGTAAGAACCTCTAAAGCTGTTTTTTTATCGCCAATTTAAATTGCCTTTTGGGCTTAAGAAGCCCTTCCAATTGGAGAAATTGTTCCTTTATGAATATTATGCCCAAGAGATCTTATTTGGGTTTGGAAAAGCATTATCTTTTTAGCAGATACTACTAATCAAGCTCTTTTAATTATCTTTAGAAAGATATTTAAATGCTTCCAATATTGTTCTATGGATTATGAGAAAATAATAACATCATCAACATAGACGATAGCAAAATTTGTATAATGATCAATATATTATTCATAATATTTTGAAATTCAGATGGGGCATTCTTAAGCCCAAAAGGCATTACGTTCCATTCATAATGCCCGAAAGGAACTGTAAAGGTTGTCTTATACCTGTATTTTTCCTTAATCTGGATTTGCCAATATCAAGATTTCATATCAAATTTTGAAAAAAATAACTGCATTATGAAGTCGGTTGAGTAGATCCCTTTTATTAGGGATATGGTATCTTACCCACCTAAGAGCTTTATTGAGAGGCCTATAGTTTATTACTTATCTGAGTATGCCTCTTTCTATTTCTGCAACCTTCTCAATATAGAAAGTTGAGCAGCTCCAAGGAGAGTGGCTTGGCCTAATTAGGCCTTTATCCAAGAGTTCTTGAATTTCCTTTTTATAGATTTCTAATAGTCTATTATTCATTTGTATCAGCCTGGATTTGGTAGGAATAAGCTTTTTATTGAAATTAGGCTCGTAGGGTAATTTTACTATATGCTGCTTCCTGACCCAGAAAGCATTGGGTATATCTGCACAAACCTCTTTTTCTACCTTGTTGTGAAATTCTTTTATCTCCTTTTGTATTTTAGGATTATCTAATCTTTCACTAATTGCTTTATGCTTTATTTCTCCTTTGAGATGCAACGTGAATTTTTTCTTATTATGTATTTTATCTTTTATTTGATTGATTTCTTGGAATTTTGGTTTTTCTATGAATTCAAATTTAACCTTGTGGCAGTCGATCTCTGACTCTATTCCTGTTTCATCCAATTTTATTATCAGATAAAGCATATTGAGGAATGGGGCACCCAATATAACAGGCCGCCTCATATTTTTTTACCATGATAAAAGGCATAATGAAGCAAGTTCCATTGTTACATATAGCAGCTTCTGATAATTTGTATTTAATTATCATTTTATTTCCATCTGCATTATTAAGGACATGGCTTGTTTTGTCAAAGTATTTTGTGGGTATAAGTCCTTCATTTATGCAATTTAAGTCAGCCCCTGAATCAATAAGGGTTATAGTCTAGAAACTATATTCTTTGCTTACTACTATTGTGATCAGGGTATACCTTTTTTGGGTTATTACCCTATCCATCAAATTTATGTATTTTAAGTCTCTCAAATTTTCTTTTGCAAGTGTATTTGCAGCATTTTCTTCTCAATTTAATCCAGAGGTTTGTCCCATATCTTGGTTAGAAGCATGGGGTTCGTTTTTAGGGCTTTCCTTAGGAGGTTTAATTATGTATTTTTCTATTAATTCTTCAAATGATTTTTCACTATCTTGATATTCTAGCTCTTGTTTGGAAAAGTTATTTGCTAATTCCAGGATATTAACACTATTTTTTAGAGTTATTAATTCATTACGAACCTCATTTAGTTCATGCCCAAGTTCCTAAATATTAAGTTCACTCTTTATGTTGTTTTTGTTTTGGACCCTGTCCATAATATTTTTAAAATTATAAAGTTCTTGTTGGGATTGATTCACTAGTTTAGATGTGGGGTTTTCTTTAGCCATCTTAGTATATTGTTGTAATGCCTCTTTTCTAGCTTGAATATCTTCAATCTTATCTATAAGACCTATGATGAGGCTTTCTTCCTTAGCTAACACATTTCGCCCCAAACCATTCATAGCCTTATAATAATTGCATTTGCAATCATCATCACGATTATCTTCTTCTTCAGATAAGATTTCATTTGAACTAGACATAATTAAATTTTTATTTTTAATATTCCCAATAACCATTTCTTCTTCCTCAAAATCTGATAAGATTTCATTATCACCAATGATTTGAAAAATCTTTTGCTTAACTTCATCATCTACTTCTAAAGAATTTATTTTCTTTTTTATTCTGCATTTATTTTTGTAATGTCCTAGTTTTCCACAATTATAACATATAGGGATATTCTTTTTATTACATTCTTTAGGAAATTTGAACCTACTATTTTTAAAAGGTTTATTTTTGGTTTTAAAATACTTTCCTTTATATCTTTTTTCATGACATTTATCCCCACTCTTCTTTTTAGAGCTATAACCGGTTCCCAATTTATCATATCCGAACTGCTCACAAAAATCTCATTGTTCTTTCTTCCGTATTATTCTGTCTTTTTCAAGTTATTTTCTGAGCCTAATATCAATACATAGAGCTAATCCTTCGACACAAATGTTAGAAGAGAGTTATCCCAGAGTGTATTCTTCCCATGGTATTATCCCATCATACTTATTCCTTAGTTTGGTTTTTACCTTTTCAAAAAATAGATTAGGAAGTCCTGAGGCAAACTTTTCCTTTCAATAATGTGCTTTTGCACTTTCTCTGGTTAGCAATCTTAACAAGAACACATCTTTGTACCATTGATAATGGGAAAGAGTGGGACATATAAGGTTTGATAATAAATCTTTAGATTTTTCTAGTTGTAAGGTATTGCTACTTACAAAATGTATAGTTATTGTACAACGCAGAGTATTTACAACATCATCTTCATCAACCAAATTTCTTTGTTTATCCTCTGGGCTCATACAGATTATCCATAGTTTTTAGCAGTTAGTATCTGGTTCCTAGTTTGTTCATCCAAGACAAAATCCCACCAACCTTTAAGTTGGCCAGTAAATTTGCAAACAATTGCTTTAGTAATATCTGGGTCTCTATTCCTAATATTCTTAAAGGCCATAGCATACATAGTCATATGCTTCATCAGAGTTATGATCTCATGCTCAGACATTCCGTCAATATTCCATTCTACTATGGATCTATCAGTATATTATGCTCCTCCCATGGCTTCTTCTTTATACTGGAGGTCTACCCATGAAGGTCTAGGGTAATACATTTTTGTGGGGGTAGTGGGACTTATTTTAGTTCCATAGGTAATTCTGTTTATCTCCAGGTTGGAATTAAACCCCTTTTTTATCTTGGCTAGCTCATCTTTTGAATAATCTTCTGCTATATCTTGTAGAGTTAATGCTTGTCCTGAACCTTGAAGGTCATCTTTTTTAATATCTAATTGAGCCAATTTGGCAGTAAGTTGATCTAAAAATTCACTGGTGATAGGATTAAGCTTAAAAGTTTTATTTGGAAGTTCCGGATGATGTCTAAACATAATTGGTTCTTTCCCTTATTCTTGGTTTATGGTTTTTGTCCTAGATTTTCAGGACTTCGCTTTACACTTTCTCCCTTATTAATCACAAGTTCTATCCTAGAAACTTGTTTCTCTAAGCATTTTAAATATAGGTTTGTAGAATTATTTTATTCAATTACATTGTTTATGCCTTCTACTATTGTTGTTTGATTCATTCTTTTTGGTTCCAGTTTATAAGGAATAGCTTTTACTCCTGTAATATCCAGGGGCATCTCAGGAGGATGGACAATATGAATTTCCTTGCCATCTTTAATGGTAAAAACTTGGAATTCTTTTTTTACCATATTTATTTATTTATTGAAATTAGGAACCTGGAGTTTTTGATCTTTTAAGAAATATCTTAATCATTCAAAGAATTTTATATTAATTATTTGTTCCCGTATAAATTTTATAAAATTTTCATAGAACTTGTGCATTATGGCACCATTTTCTTATTTATTTGTTTTCTTTAGAATAAAAATCCTCTTTTATAGGCCTTCTATCCATTTCAAATGCTTTTTCTTTACTTAATACAATGAGGTCAAATACCATATATGAAAAAGTAGGACTAGTAGTAGTTTTAAATTCTTCTTGGTTTCTTGAGGATCCAAGTGTTTCTACCCTGTAATAGGGTCTCTGGACTTGATCTTCGGTTGTCTTAATCCCTTCCAAAATTATTTTTTCATGATCTTTTTCATGCTCACTTTGAAGAATGGACGAGCATGAAACCCTAGAGGGAATTTTGATTTGGTTATCAGCTTATATTTATTCTAGCTTTTCTTAATGGGGTAAACTGCATCTCAATTTCTACATTTTCATATTTAATTATTGTTCAACCTCCTTATTTTCAAGAGGTCTTGGTTGAACCTCATCTTGAATGTTCCATATATCAGGCAATTTGATCTCATTCCAGGAAATAGTCTTGGTGGTAATTATATTGGATTTTCCTATATTAGTTTGGAAAAATACTGTTTGCCCATTTTGATCTACTTTTTTAACATATGGGCAGAGTGTAGTCATAGCCTTATAGCATATTTTATAGACTATGGCTAGATTTTGGGATCCTATATCCATATCAAATCCCTGAGTTTTTACCTTTAAGTTTAAAACCATGAGGATATTTTTATCTGCTAAAAAGACTGAAAATTTAGGAAAATAATTAAAGTAAATAGATCCCTCACTTAACCTAGATTCTACAATTCTTAATAAAGAATAAGTGAATTTCTTATGTGTACAATCAATTAAACATAACAGTATAAAATTGTTTAATCCTGTTCTGATTAAAGGTTTTATTGCAACTTGAATTAAGTCGATATGTAAATAATTATATTTCTTTTTCTAATGTTCTTCTATCAAAGATTTTGATAATAACTCGAATCTATTTTTAGATTCATTAACTAGAATAGTCTAAATTCGAATGATCATTTTTTATAAACATCACAGGAAAGAACTTTAGGAATATTTCAATTTTGGAGTTGTTTTTCTATATTATTTATTATTATTTCTTCACTATTATTTATCCTAACCCTACCACTAGCACTAGCTGACTTATAGGACAACATTCTCAAAATAACAACCATTTAAATAACAGTCTTATTTAGTAGCGTCTCTTAGCTAGTCAACAGGAACAATGCCTTAACCTTGCCGTCCTTGGGACTTACAGGATTAATAGGGCACTGTGACTTTGCTAATCTGGACTAGCCATACTACATTCCTTTGTTATTAAATTTTTTGATACTTTTTTTTTTTTTACGGAGACTTTTGGATTTCGGCTCTGATACTTACTTAGCACAAACTAAAAAGTATCCCTTTTCACTGACAATTTGAGCTCAAGATGCATGGACATGAGAAAAACATGGATTTCATGTTTTGAAAATAGTGCATCTTGTAATACATTTTTGGACCGTCAATTTTCAAGATTTTCAAGTTTTCATAGATCTACTCAATCTACACTATTGTTTAAGCTTTGAATTTTATAATTGAAAATAAAATTATATTTTAAGTCTATCACAAAGATTTCCAATATTGAAATCACATTTCTCGATATTTTTTGAAGCTACAGTTTACTTTCACCATTTAGAGCCTCGGCTCTATACAAACCGCACAAAAAAAGAAAAAAAGGCATTGTCCTTCCAGTAAATTTCACATAAAATTGAATGAAAATGTAGAAAATGTAAAATAATGAGGTACAGACGTAAATTCCATTATAAGCTTTTATTTGTTATTATTTATCTAGTGAAATGAAATAATGTATTTGAGATTTTTGTAATTGCTGCAGCTTCGAGGTCAGCATGCCATAAATAATAAGCCCGAAGTTTGGATAACGCTAGCAGTAAAAGACAATAATAATAATAATAATATTAATAAAAAATAAAAAAATAAAATAAAAAGGAACGAAGAAAGAGAGAGTTTACCTACACAAATGAAAGAAAAATTCAGACCATTAGTGTAATTAGAAATATCCATATCATTAGAAAGACGACAGGAGTTGCATGCGCTGTATGTCATGCGGTTGGTACAGTGAATTAAGTCCAATTATTGGCCCCACATTTCATTATCATTTCTCTAAAATCTGTAAAATTCTTGATAAAAGCTTCTAATTCCCATTAAACCTTTATTTTATTGTGAAGTGACCTCTTCATAACGCACCCTAATCTTCACATTGAAAGTACAATAATGTATTTAAAACTTCCAAATTATCTTTTATATATATATATATATATATATATATAGTTTCTCTAACGTTAATAACCTCTCAAATTATAAAGGTTCAACATGGATGGAAGGGATTATGATGGGTGCATTTATCAAAATAATGTTTATTTTTTTATTAAAAAATTATTTTAATATGTAATTTTACCATTAAGCAAAGACAATTTTGAAATTTTCACAAAAATATAATAACATTTTGAAAGCTAGTGTCGCGAAACTTTATTTGTAGAGTGCTCTTGTCCTTTAGTTAAAATTTCAATTTTACCTTTTATGGAGATGACAAAAGTATCATTTGTCTTGTAGTAATATTTACAAAATTACCCCACAAAAGTAACTTTTTTTAAAAAAATAGACTACAAAATTAATAAATCCACCCTTCAAAATTCTCTCTATCTTAAACCTTTATAATTTAAGGAGTTGTGAAGTTTAGGATATATATATATATATATATATATATATATATATATATATATATATATATATATATATATATATATATATATATAGGGTATGGTTTCTATAAGGTTGCAACCTTAAACAATCCAATTAAGGTGCACCTTCTAATTTTATCATAACATGCAATTTTGATATAAAAAATTCTTAAGATTATCTGAAAATCTATTTTTATATCTAATTATAAAATTTAAAACTTCAAAAATAGTTAAAATCAAGTAGATCTATAAATATATGGAAATCTTGAAATTGGACGGTCTAGATAATGTATTGCAATATTCACTATTTATGGGACTCAATTTTATTTTTTTTCATATTTATACATCTCGATGTCAAGATGATCTATTAGATGATTTTTAGCCTTAAAATAACATTCTCCAATGTATATTTTAGGTGCATTTGTAATTCTACATTTTAAGGATGCAATCTTATGTAAACTTTTTCCATATATATATATATATATATATATATATATATATATATATATATATATATATATATATATATATATATATATATATATATATATATATATATATATATATATATATATAGGGTGCGGTTTCTATAAGGTTGCAACCTTAAAAAATCTAATTAAGGTGCACCTCCAAATTTTATCATAACATGCAATTTTGTTGTAAAAAATTCTTAGGATTATCTTAAAATCTATTTTCATATCTAATTAGAAAATTTTAAACTCCAAAAACAGTTAAAATCATGGAGATCTATAAACATATGAAAATCTTCAAAATGGATGGTTCAGATAATGTGTTGCAAGATACACCATTTTTTATAATCAAAAACTTTTTTTTTTTTTTTATATTCATACATCTCGATGTCGAGATGATCAAATAGAGGGTTTTTCAACATTAAAACAACCTTTCCGATAGATTTTTGAGGTGCCTATGTAATTCTACATTATAAGGTTGCAACCTTATATAAACTTTTCCTATATATATATATATATATATATATATATATATATATATATTTCATGGACAAAAATAGTTGTTGTGAATTTTTTTTCTTTTTTTTTATACAGGCCCCTACCTGTTTTTTTTTTAAATAATTAGCTGTTTTCAAATGCGTCAATAGAAATGGAAATTAATACCGGTAGCTGAGGCTCAAATGGTGCTACCACCACGGCCTCAACCCATTTCCAATGACTGTTGAGATTCATCCCTGAATTTTGCATAAACCAGAGGGAGGGACTGTGCTGGAGGGAATAGAGAGCCGCACAAGATATGCACAATTCCAGCCTTAAATTAGAGACTTTATTTAAGTCGGTTATAAAATTTCCCTTTACTTGATTAAATGAAAGATCTTTTTAATAACAATCAAGGAGTTAGACAACTTTATAGCTGTGAGAAAGTATCTTTTAGTGGGACAAAGACGTAGGTACGATTTCCTTATCTGTATTATGATACAGAGTTACTAAGACGGTTGTTTGGATAATCATATTATTAGCTGTGGAGTCTGTCCCGTCTGGATACAGGAATTTTGATGCAGGTCAAGAATGGGTCTATTAAAGCTTTATTTTTATTATTTTTATTTTTAAAAGATAGGGGTGTTTTTTATTTTTATTTTATTAGAATCAATTTTTAAAAATAAGATTAGTATAATTTTTTTGATTTAGTTGATAAAGTTTTTTTTTTAAAAAAAAATCAATTAGTTTAGGTTGGGAAAGTCTTGTCTTTTAATTAGGAAGGTGGATAGGTTCGTTTTCTTTTAGTCTCTCTATTGATATGTTTTAGGATGATGAAGCAAATCAGTTTCTTTTTTAGTAAATATGGTCACGTAAGATTTTGTTTGTTGATAAGTTCCAGAGAACGTGAGGTTGGATAAGGGTTTCCTTTGTTGGGAGTTAAAAAAGAGAACCAATAAATGGGTTAGAAGTACATGTGTGGACGTTTGAGGTTTATGAAATAAAGAAAGTGTTTTTTTTTAAAGAGAGAGGTCATTTTATTAATGGACCACTGGCGTTCATGTGTTTTGTTCTTTATTCTTGTAATTTTCTTTATGATTTTTATTTTTTATTATTTTTAAAGTAGATATTTTTACCGGTGTTGTTTGTTGATAATTTTATACTACGTTAGGTAGTATCAGAGAATAGTTGATTCTTGTGGACTTGTGGTGTTTATGGATAGGCATCATGGCTCGTGAACAATGTCTATGGCTGGGTATCGAGACTCAACATATCCAACGAGAACGAAACATCTGAGCTCCCCAAGAGATAGAGAATAAAATTTTGAGAAGACAAGTAAAGGAGCTGACCTTGTGCATGGTGCAAACTATAATCCCGACACACTATGATGACATTAGTGAGTCGGATGCTATTTTTGATAACATGTACCATGCCACAGTATATTGGGAGCCGCATGATCAGGAGAGTGATCTAGTTCCTCATGGCCGAAAGTGTGTGCTAGTTAGGTTTGATGAAGAACCAGCAAGTTTGGATATTCAATTGGAATTATCATTCCAAAATGATCTCATATTTGATGAAGGTCATATATTTGATGAAAAGCAAGATGAAAGTGGATATTCAATCGGAATTATCATTCCAAAGTGATCTCATATTTGATGATTGTCATATATTTGATGAAAAACGAGATGAAAGTGATCTATCTTTGATGAAGATCCTATATTTGATGAAGAGCAAGATCAAAAGAAAGAAGTTATGCTTGAGGCAGCAAAGGTATTTAATTTTCTTATTCATAAAAAGGTAGAGTTGACTTGATTCCAGAGAAGATCAAGCCTTTGAAGATGTAAAATGAAATAAAAGATCAATATGTGGTGTGCCCTAAGGTTATGTTTGAGTAATTTCAGCAAGTTTATGTGGCTGAATAATTTTTAATGCTGGATTGTTATGTTTTGATCGGTGCAATAACCCACAGGTCTCAGAAGTGTGTTTGCAATATTCGGGTGTCTTAAGATCGCGTTTACAACATTCAACTCGAAGAAGGTTGTAGGGCTAATACAGATTTCATCTTATCGTATTTTAAAACTCAAGGTTGAGTTTTCTCCAACTAGTGTTTGCAATATTCAGGTGTCTTAGGATCGAGTTTACAACATTCAGGTCGAAGAAGGCTGCGGGCCTAATATGATTCATCTTATCGCATTTTAAAACTCGAGGTCGAGTTTTATCTAATCTTCTTATCGTATTTTAAAACTTGAGGTCTAGTTTTCTCCAATCAGTGTTTCCAATATTCAGGTGTCTCAGGATCGAGTTTACAACATTCAGTTCGAAGAAGGTTGCCGGGCTAATACAAATTTTATCTTATCGCATTTTAGAACTCGGGTCAAGTTTTCTCCAACGAAAGAGAATGATGCAGATCAAGAATGGGTCGATTAAAGATTTATTTTTATTTTTGTTATTTTTATTTTTAGAAGATAGGGGTGTTTTTTATTTTTATTTTATTAGAATCAATTTTAAGAAATAGGCTTAGTATGAGTTTGTTTGGTTTAGTAGACAAAGTCCTTTTTTAAAAAAAAAACAAAAATCCATTTCTTTATTTTACAAAGTCCTTATTTAAAAAAAAAAATCCATTTCTTTATTTTAGGAAATTCTTATCTTTTATTAGGAAGGTAGATAAGTTTGTTTTCTTTTAGGGGCCATTTGGATACCTGGAAATATATTGTCTATGAAATATATTACTGACGTAATACATTACCTGTAAATGGATTGTTACGGTTTGAGTAGTATTTAGATGAACCTGGGAAATACATTGTTATTGTTTGGCTATGTCTAGAAGAAATATAGGAAATGCCTTACCAATATTTTACCTGCACGTGCCTATAAACTATCATTTCTTTCTTTTTTGTCACAAAATTCCACTCAAATACTGAATTAAAATCATCATCACACCATTCCAAAAATATTTTTAATAATAACAATATCACCATTCTAAAAATATTTTCTAATAATAACTTGTACCATTTTACAATCATGACATTATGTCCTACTTATTTTAAGTGCCTTTGGCACTTATATGCAATCACATGTTTTCTAACATGATATTGGTTTCAATATGATAAGTCATTGGAACAATATGATTGGAATAACATGATTTTATTATGATAAGCCTTATTTTTATTTATTTTTTATAGAAGTCTTTCAAATGTCTCTCTATAAAATTTCAAATAAACAATAAATTTATGATACTAAATTCAAAATCTGTTGGGTACGAGTTAAAAAATGGGAAAAAGTTTGATTAGTAAATTAGAAGTTTTGGTAATTGCAGTATAAAATTTTGAAGTATTGGAGGAGACTAAAGAGATATGTTATTTCAATTAAGATTTTAGTAATCTCTCGTGAGGATTATTTTGTGTGAAATTTTTTATTATGATTGTGTTGTGCAATTTATCATTGATTACTGATTTTTATTTTTATTATTTTTATTTTTATATGACACTGCAGATGAGGTGAAGAGCTTAAAAAGGGAGAGATCACATTATGTTATGTTAACAATTTTATTATGATTGTGATGTATAATTATCATTGATTACTTATTTTTATTATTTTTGTTTTTATATGACAGCTAATGCCTTCAGATAAAGGACCAGCTTAAAAAGGGAGGGATCACCTAGTTATTAGGAAGAGAGAGGGCTTAGAAGATTTTTTTAGTCAAGGATAGGGTAGGCAAAAACGCATTGAAAGATTTTCCAAAATTACCCGCTCGTGATAGATTTTTCATCTATCACCGCGCGTAATGGATTTCCTGATTTTTGGAAAAATGTCGCATAATGTCTTTCCATTTCCTTACGATTAAGTGTACCTAAACAGTAGAAATATCATATTTCCTTGTAATCAATTGGCCCCTTAGTCTTCTATCGATATGTTTTTGGATTATGAAGCAAATCGGTTTCTTTTTTGGTATGTACGATCATGTGAGATTTTGTCCGTTAATAAGTTCATTCCTTATTTTGGATAAGGAAATGGAGAACATAAGGATGGATAAAAGTTTCCCTTGCAGGAAGTTTAAAAAAAAAAAAAGCCTTTATAAAGGGTTAGATGTACATGTATGAAGATTGAATTTTATGAAATAAAGAAAGGAAAATTATAAACACCTCAAATTCAACTTTATGGACATTTTAGCTCTCAAAATTTTTTGTATCCCACCCTAAACCCCAATACTATTTTTTTTTTTATATTTAACCCCAAATAAAAAAGTCAACAATTTAGAGGAAAAATGCTATTACTTTTTCTCTTCCCCCCCTTTTGGAATCACGTAACTCTCTACCCACACATACGCTCTCTCTCAAAGTAAAAACTCATATCCTCTCATTCTCTCTCTAAAAACCCATATTCTCTCTCTCTCTCTATCTCTGTCTCTCATTCTCTAGTAATAATTTTCGGCACATAGGGTGTCGAACAAAATTTTTTTGCAGTCCAACACAAAAAAGTGCCAGACCGTAAAAAAAAATCTGGTCTGGCATTTAACTCAAATCTACCCAGTCCGACACACTGGGTGTCGGACTGCATTACAAGCCATTTACTGAAACTCAATGCGGTCCATCACACTAGGGGCTGGACCGAGTTTTTTTTGTGGTCTGGCACTCCTTTTGTGTTGGAACCCAAAAAAATTTCGGTGGGCCGCATTACCGTGAATGAGAGAGTGAGAGAATGAGAGAGAGAGAAAGAGAGAGAAAGCGTTTTTACTGGGAGAGAGATAAAGAGAGACAACATAGTTTTAATTTGGAGGAGAGAGAGGGAGAGAGAGTGTTGAATGCTGGGCCGTTCGTTGAAGATAAGAGTACATCGAATCTAGATGAAGTCTTACCATGAGCGGATTGTATCCATTGGGCAAATATAGGTTCGATCAAGATTTGTTTTTCTGGAGTACGAAAAACAAGCATGACGTCGTTATGAACATAGAGTCCTAAAGTATGGAAACCCAGGAACAAGCTGGCCCAACTTAAATTAGATTTTATAGTTTCTTTATGGTCTAACATTCTTGCCAATACATTATCCTCATTCTGTTCTAGATTGTAATCTCTAATGAAGAATATAGCTCTATGAGCAAAGGTCCTTGTCATGATGAAGCCTGCGATGTATTGATGATGAGTATATAACACAACTCGAGTAGTAAAGTCTTGTACTGTGAATACATAACGAGGTAAAGAATACATGTATTGAGCTACCATGGAAGTAATAACCCCCAAAGAGGTTAGAGCAAGACCTAATTTAAAATGAATGGAATTGTTGATTGTGTCATTAAGACCTTTATGCAGCCATCCCAATCGACCCCCCAAAGGAGTATATGCTTCAAAAAGATATTTTATATTAGGACCGATCCCGAAGTTAGTTCTATACATATGACCAGCAACGAGAAAAACAAATGCAATAGCTAAATGATGATGAACAATATCGGTCAACTATACATTTGAGTTTGAGGATGGAATTCCCCCAGAAGGGTTAGAATGGCAGTTCCCAATCCTTGGAGGTACCGAATAAATGACTACTGGAATCGGGGTTTTGGGCATAAAGATTCCAATGCCCTGTAAAAAGTGGCCCCAAGCATTGAGGAGATGGTAATACATCTAGGACTTCCATCTGACGTATTCCCCCTTGGATCCGGGAAGAGCGACATGAACTAAATGTCCTGTCCAAGTCAAATAACTTACTCTGAACAGTCATGACAGATGATGATTAAGACGAGATTCAACATTTTTGTACCACGAAACACTTGGCTTCCATTTGGGTTGTAGATGTAACCAACCCGCTATTAAAGATATCGTAGAAAGAAATAATAGAAAAAGTGCTCCAGTATAAAGATCTTCATTGGTGCACAAGCTGATTATATACCATCACTGATAGAGACCAGAATAAGCGATATTTACCAAACCGAGAGCACCCCCTCGAGTAAAGGCTTCTACAGCTGGTTGACCGAATGAGGATCCTAAAATGCGTGACCAATAGTCTTATATGTAATGGGTCATGTACCCATGACTCAAAATTTCCTTGCCAAGCCACATTAAATAGATTCTCGGAAGTCCACAGAAAGATTATTGATATTGAGAAGCAAAAAGATTTTGATAAAGACCTTCATCAGTGATATCATCATGACTCTCGAAGTCATGTGCGATGGCAATACTAAACCAAATACGACGAGTAGTGGGGTCCTGAGCTAAGCCTTGGCTAAACCATGGAAATCTTAGTGCCATAATACCTTTCAAATCCGCCTACCCATTAACCTACCGAAATAAGTCTTGCTAAGAAAAATGCCCATGTTGTGGCAATTCCACCTATAAGGTAATGGGCCACTCTCACAGCACGTTCTTGGACCATGCTCAAGGCTCTAGGCTGAGTAGCAGGAGCAACTTTGAATTTGTTATGGGCCCCAACAATGGATTCAATAAAGTTCTTGCCAATAGCCGTGGCAGCTGAATAAAAACATTAAATTGAAGGCCCAAACAAAATAAGTACTTAGGAAAAAAAGGCCATATGCGGATAATGAAGAACCATAAGACTGCATCGCCTGAGAGGCCTATACCCATAGAAAATCCTGAAGCCATCCGTTAATAATAATGGAACTCTGTGCAAAGTTTCCTCCCGTGATATGAATTACCACCCCTTGATTGCTTATACTACCCCAAGCAGTCAACTGCATTTTCCAATTGAAATTGAATATTACAGCCGAAATCACATTGTACATCCAGAATAGACCTAAGAAGACATGATCCCAAGCAGATACTTGCCATGTACCCCCACTTCCGAGTCTGTCACAAGGGAAATGAAAACCCATATTTGCTTTATAAGATATCAAACGGGAGCTACGAGCAAATAGAACGACTTTCACTAGTATCAATACGGTCACATGGATCGTAAATGCATGAATGTGGTGTACCAAAAAATATGCGGTTCTTAGTGGAATAGCTAATAAATCTTCTTTTCCACCTACTGCCACTAAATCACCACGTCCCCAAGTCAAGCTGGTATTTGTTGTTGCACCAAGTGCTAAAGCATGAGTGTTTTGTATCCATTGAGCAAAGATGGTAGAGAGAGAGAGAGAGAGTCATGTGACTCCAAATAGAGGAGATTAGATAAAGCAAGGGCATTCTTATCCTAAACCCATTTGTTTTTTTATTTGGGGGGTAAATATAAGAAAAATAGTATTGGACTTCAGTGTGGGATACAAAAAGTTTTGAGGGTTAGGATGTCAAAAAAGTTTAATTTGGGGGGTATTCCTTGTAGAGAGAGATCCTTTGTGGATGTTATTTTTTTCCCTCTTGTGCGTATGGGCATATAGCGAATGACCCATATTGGCGCTTTTTGTTCTTTTTTCTTGTGATTTCCTTCACGATTTTTATTTCTATCTCTTAAACGTGATTATTTTTACTGATGTTGTTTGCCGGTAATTTTAAATTGTGTGACGTGAATTGTAATTGAGAGAGCTTTTTTCAACCAAGGGATAATGATGCAGATGAAAATTTGGTTGCTACAAAAATATAATTTTATATTTTTTTATTTTTATTTTTCAAGATTGGATAGATTTTTTATTTTATTTATTAAGATTAATTATTAAAAATAAGATTTTTAAGGTTAGTTTGATTAAGTCTATTTTTTTAGTTATTTTTTTAGGAGGTATTGCTTTTAGATAAATTTGGCTTGGCTTATATTTAGCATTATACTCACCATAAAAGGGGGGTTACCATTTTTTATCATCTAGTAGGGATTTATTTTAGGTGTTACGTGGACTTGATTTATCTTAAGGATATGAAATATTGATTTTAATAATATACATTATCTTATTTAGAAAGTTGGCTCGAGGATAATGGGATGATGAATATGGCTAACGCGGGTAGGAATAGAGTAATGGACTTTTGTTCTTTCAGCGGTTGTCTTTGTTTGTGAAAATAAACTCTTTGAAGCACGTGAACTGTTATTGAGGGAGATTTTTGGTTAATGAAAAATAACTTGATCTTTATAGATCGTGTAGAAAGAGAGATTGGCCCCATGTTGTCGGTGTTTTTTTTCTCCTTTGCGTGTGGGTCCGTGCCAAAATACTCGGATCCGGACGTTTATTCTTTCCACTTGCGATTCCCTTCGCTATTTTTATTTCTCTCTAAAATGTAGTTATTTTTGCCGAGTAGTATTCACCGATAAATTTTATATTATGTCAAATCTCCATGGAGTTTTTAATATCCTTAATGTTTAAGAGAGAAGACATCTATGGTATTGTTGTACTTGTCGATAATAGCGAGAAAGAAAAAGGAATTCCTATATGATATGGATTTCCAATTGAAGATAAAATGGACTAGAAGGAATCATATCAAGAATAAGAAAGACAACTATTATTTCGGTTCCTCATTGATCATTCCTATAAAGAGGGGCTAAGATAGACAAAAAGAAAAACCTTTTTCACCGGATTAACATCCTCTCAAAAAGCGCTTCTCTCTACAACAAAGCTCCTCTCTTCCTCTAGTTTTATCTCTTTAGAAACCCTAGAATAAGAAATTCATATTGGTGATTCAAAAGCTCTCATGCCTTCCCTCAAAGGATCGGGATTTGTGCTATATTAATTATACTTTAAGTTTTTTATAAGTGAAGGCTGCCAAAGGATCGGGATTTGTACTATATTAATTATACTTTAAGTTTTTTATAAGTGAAGGCTGCCCTGAGGTTGCGGGCATCAAATTCTTGACCAAAAGAGACCCGCACATGAAAATAAAGGGAAAATCGCATCAACAACAAGAGCGAAATAAAATCCAAAAAAAGGCATTTAATCTCCATCCAATCTATGTTTTTGGTGTTTCTGCTCGGGATTTGCCTTATGAATCCGTCATTAGTATCAAAGCTGACATGGGGAGAGACCTACATATCTGAGTTGTCTAAGACAATTCTCTCAAGATCTTGGGATTCGTTAATAGGAAACATGTGTTGTACCAATGCCATGTTTTAGAGAAAAGTAATCATACTTTAATGGACATAATGATGCCCATGATTGCAAAAGCAAGTCTGTGTGTGAGCTCTTGGGAGATGCTTAGTTGACTGCTCTGTGCATCTTGAATAGGGTATCTAAGATTTGTGTTTAAAAACCCCTTATGAAATTATGGACCAGTAAGAAACCCCACCTAGTCCTTTTTTTGTCCTTGTATATCAGTTTGTTTATGAAAATTCAGTTGACAATATATTATAGAAAATTAATAGATGTTTTGAAAATCTATTGGGTATGTCCTTTGGTATGAGTTTGGAGAGGGCGAACAAAGAGTAGTTGAATCCACATAATGTGAATTTCATTAGTCTTCGATGACTCTATATCTGTGTGAGATAGTTGAAATTTCAAATAGATAAAGGTTAGGAGATTCCTCCACTAGAGAACAATAGTGAGAGTAATTTTCATAGTTGTTGGGTTTTTGTAGCCATTAAAGGCTTTATGAAAGCATATAATCAACATTTTGATATAGTGGAACATAAACTTCTTGGGACTATGGTCATATTGGATCGAGATAGGAAAATGTCATTTGATACTCAGACTAGGCTTTACGTACTAAGTCAGTCAAGTTGGAAAATCTTTAATTACTTGGGCATAGAGTACAACCGAGGAGGGTTAGCAATGTTATCCCTTGATGAGGTCAATGTTGCATTGGGTAAAGAATCAAAGGACTGTGTGACCCTTGTGTATGATAGTAGGCCTGTAGAGATGAGGAGCAAAGCCTCATCTTTGAATTATCACACAACATGTACGTATGACAGTCATATTAAAAAACAAAATCACAATTGAAGGTGATGCATGTGTATGCGCATGTGCAAGAGATGACCCATATGCACTATAGAGTTGTGGTTGTACCACGATGTATGACCTTGGACTTATTTCTAGGGGAGAATCTGTAATCTATAAACTAAAATTATGTTCCATCACCTATTGAACGACTTTCCAAACCCAATTATGAACCCTTGCGATGGTATCTGGGTCATGGAAACTGCTGAGTCAGTATGACAAAGTGAGTGTGAATTATAGTCCATTATAAAAGATGGAGTGCTTCAGCAATTTTATGATTATTTGACCTAGTTGGATCTGATTCTCATCAAAATTATTTAAAATTAATTATTTTGATATCAAATAATTTTTAGATTGATTATTTGAATTTTTAGAATTCATTGGATATTTTATTTTCACAAAATAGATTTATAAATTGAGCAATATTGAAGTTTCAGTATTTTAAATATTTAGAGAGAAAAATAAAGTAATATGTCTTTTTTAAAAATCATATAATTAAAGATGAAATGTAGTTTAAGGTTATCGTAAAGATTTCCAATATTGAAATCACATTTCTCCATTTCTAGACACTATTTGAAAGTGTGCTTTACTTTTGTAGACATCTCATTTGTAAAACTGGCCAATTCTATGATACTCTTGAACCCTTAGGACCACAATATCTCAATAAACCCCAAACCATAGACCATCATAATCTGTGATCCTTATCATGTGATTCAGAATCCTGCAAGACCACTGTTTTAATAATAAATCAAGTAAAAATAGAAAAAAAACTTATTTTTACTTAATTTTTTGGTAAGTAATATCACAAAAATGCAACTGCTAATTTTGGTCATATTTTAGCTCCCTTTGACCCCCCAAAATTTGGCTTACAAATTTGCTTAAAATTGGTATATATCCATTTTAGTATGATGTGAGCCGTTATATTAGCACATTTTGTGACCTATTTAGAGATAAACTTTGTTAACCCATAGGCCAAGAAACCATAGAGAAACCTGAAAAAAACCTAGACCTAGGAAAACCCTAGCCTTAGGCAACTTGCAGCACTTATATCAAGAAATTCATTCAACCAAGCCAAGGCCTGGTCAAAACTTGAAGAGAGACAAAGAGTACACACAACATAAACTCAGTCGGTCCTGATACGGATGAGGCCTCGAAGCCTCAGGTATCCCGGGCAATTGGCCCGGTTTGGTACATTTTTACTATTTATTGTGTTTCTTTTATTTTTGTTTATTCTATTAAAATTAAATTAGTTTTATTGCATTTTATATTATATTTTATATTTTTTGGATCAATGCTGGTTTTGCCACTGATCTGAGAGCAGATCTATTCGTTTTTAATAGATGTGGTCTCATGTTAGAATTTGATTGTCCCCCTCTTTATCACTCTTTTAAAAGAAATCAATTTATGTTGTTCAGATCTGAGGGATCTTGCAAATCTCTCTGATTTGCATCGTAAACAACTTTGATTGTTTAGAGCCTCGGTTCTGCATAAACCACACCCCTTCAAAGAAAGCACGTGTAAGAGATTTATACAAGAGATAGAAAAGTATGATATATTTTCATATTTTTATTATTTGATAGGATTATGTTTAGGAAGCTGAAGGATAATGTTTTAGCATATTCTTTTGAATTATAATGGTTGATCTAAGTATTGTATGTCTCAGATATCTCACCCCACAAGTTTCCTATGATCAATAGTCTGGATCTAATCTCCATAAGGATGACAAACCCTAAGAGACCCTAACCCATGGAAAAGTCTATAAATAGAGGTCCAATCTCTACAAATCTCTATACCTCTATATTGATTAAGGGTTACAGTATTTGGTTTCATATACTTCAAATATCTGAGATAAAACGAAGAGACCCAAAGTGAGGTGTGCAAAGTCTAGTTGAGGTAATCTTCTAGCATTGTTCTCTATGGTATGCAACATTATGTTTTCTTGTTGCTAAAGCATTATGTGGTTTTTGCTTATTGAATAAATGTTTTAATTAATGTCAGCAGGTGAGAACCTATTTTGATTGTTTATTTGGTTTATTTTGAGTTTATTTAATTTTAGTTAGACCATTGTAAGTGTTTTATTAGGTTTGTTGTGAGTTTATTTAATTGTATGTGTTCTAGTCAATATAAATGAGAATACTTAAAAACCACAAATACTGTGCTAGTTTACCTTGTCCAACTTTCAATAGTAGTCAACGGCAGTAGAAACGAAGCACCATTAATTCATGAGCATCATAGGAATGCACATGTCAAAATTTGACGAAGATATTTTTATATTGAAGGCAAAGGTCTGACATGTACTCCTTTGATGAGTATGAATCGGGTTCATATCAAGAAGCATTAAGATCGCCTGTTGCTTGCAATCAATGGATTAAGATATTAAATGCATGGAGAATAATCGTGTGTGAGAACTTACAAATCTTCCTCAAAGTAAACAGTCTATCTAGAATAAGTTAGTCTTGAAAATTAAGAAAAAACCAGTGGTTTAAAACTCGGCCTACTCGGAATCGCCGGGGTCGACATCGGAATCGGTTTGCCTGTGTCGGTTCTTACACAATATCGAAAACCGGGCGAGTCCAGAGAGGAATCGCCGATTCTCTACGGAAACTGGGTGGAGTTTAGAGAGAAATCATCGATTCCCATTGTAAATATTACCGATTCTCAATAGTAGACTTGCCGGTCACGTGGCAGCCCCACCTTGCGCGTGCAAACAAATTAACGCATGACACATCACTCACGTGCCTCCACATACATGATAAACATCTATTGCATTCTCATTTGTAGAGCATTTTAGTACTCTCGTCCTTCGATGTGGGACAAAATTAGAGTTGCATAACTAATAGTATGTATATATTTATTACAGCCTTATAAGCACAATGTGATGAATTGGTGGAAGTGGTTAGCTCTACAGATTTTGGCCTATGAATAGAAGGTAATACAACAAGCATTTTGGGAAGAAATAAATAATACATTTTTTTATTTTTCTTGTCAAAAAAAAAAGAGTAATATAACGTATTTCCTGTCAAAAATAAAATAAAAGACATTACAAAAAAAAAATATAGTACAATATCTTTTTTATTTTTTAGTCAAAAAATAAAATAAAAAGTATTACAACAAGTATCATATTTTTCTTAGCAAAAAAGAAAGGATAATACAGCAAATATTTATTGTCAAAAAAAATAAAAGATATTTATAAATACAACAAGTATTTATTAATACACCCTAGGAATAAATGATATAATATTATAGTTAGTTAGGTTTAATAATACACCCTAGGGCACCAATCCATTTTTTAAACCACTGATTTATTCTATTTGAAATCTCTCTCTTTCTACTAACAATCTCTTTTACTAAATTTATTCTACAAATCTAAAAATTTAAAATTTTGAAATATTAAAGTGTTATTTCGAAAATTGGTACACATTCTAATAATTTCTATATTGATAACCAAATCTTTTATTTTATTTATTAATTTTTGCATTATAAATCATGTAATGTACTATTTTTCTTACCGTTGTCAATAACACATTTTAAATTTAGTGATCTTAGAAAATAATTTGGATTTATTATTATTTGTATTATAAATGTAAACCAACAATTTGAATTTTAATATATAATATTATAGTTATTTAGGTTGTAATAATTTTGGATTATAGTTATTTAGGTTGTGATAATTTGGGTTTTTTTAGTGGATTAGGGTTTTCCGCCAATTCAATATTTTAGTGGCCATTTTTTCATCGATTTAGTCTACTCTTTATTGTAATCCATGTATGATTATATACTTTATCTATGATAATTCTATGATTTTTCTTTTGTGCGATGTAAATTAAATGGTTAACATAAGTTTATACAGGGAAAGAGCATCTCAATATTCACAAATTGATGAAAAAAATGAAAGTTAACAATGTAGTACCTTCATTTCTTATTGGATTGCTAAATGAATTTTAATACTTTTTTTGGATTTTTTTGAAGCTTAATCCCACCGAGTCGGCTGATTCCTAATTCGGATCGCCGATTCACCAATCCGGATGGGTTTTTGGAGTGCCCGATCTAGGTCACCAATCCGTTTTTTAAATCACTGGATAAAACTAAAGACAAATACATAGACTGATTTGTGCCGAATGGGTTCTCCAATTTTAGAGTGTGTACTATGATGAAACCTTCTCTCTAGTGGTGAAAATTGTAGATACCCAGTTTAAAATTCAATTTTTCCATGAATTCCTAGATCCCAAGGTATAGCAAATGACCCATAAATGATAGGGAAAAAAAAAAGATTTGGAATAACCCATTTCAACCCTAGGGATCATCCTAGTTCAATAAACCATAATCCATCAAAATATTCCCAAATATTCCATAAATCGCATAAATCCCTTGTTTAGGAAACCTAATTAAACCAAAAAATGAAAGTTTTACAGTGACTCGTAATCAATATATTTTGGACACTGTTAAACCATAAGATTTTGATAAAAAAAATGGCTAGTAAATATCATCAGAATCAAAATCCCAATAAAATCTACAAAAATCAGATCTGATTAGTTTTATGCGCCACAATGTGCTGCACAAGAAGGGGAAACTAGTGTCGTAAGGTGCGATTCAGCCATGTGTCGGCTTGAAATTGGTCTAGATAATTGCCTTCTAATTTTTGGGTGCATTTTGACCATAATAGACCTCCTTTCGACCAAATGAGGGCCGAAGAGTCCTTATTTCTCTACAGAGCCATAACCAAACCTTATTCATCCAAACCAAACTCATTCATCTCAATAATTTAATTCCTAGTTCCCTTTCATATTCAAGACCTTTAAGTTTGAGAATGGCATTCTTCTAAGGGATTAAGGGAATTCAATCTGCTTTGATCAAGGTTTTGCCCAATGGTTGGTAAGTATTTATTTTATGTTATTTATTTATTTATTTATTTTATATTTTATTATTTTCTGCCATTTTATCTTTAAAGTAGTTTTGTTTTAGTTTTTCTCTTGATTTCAAGGAGATTCATAGCTAGCGTTGATGACGATCCATAGAAGGTTCAATCTTCTTCTGAGATATGATCATTTTTTTATCAGAAATCAACTAGGCCTTATAACCCTTTAATTAACTAATTTTAGAGTGAATTTATGCATGATCTATTATAGATCAAGCCTTGATTTGGCTGTAAATAGTTTGGAACCCACTATTGGGTTGGTTGAGTTGTCAATCACATCAAAATCCTCTCTGGAAAGTCCATGTTTCGATATTCAAAGAGATTCCATAGTCCTTCAAACAACTCGAAAAGCATCTCAGCTCTTTCAAGATCGTCCCAGGGTCTGGAAGTGAGTTGTGCCGCATATTGTGTGCAATAAAGACTACTTTTATGCCACTATCTGCGACATAGAAAGCACAAGGCCCTCATAACCTCTGTATGGCGTGTTCCTTGCTAGTGGCATGATCTGCCATGTCATTTTTACTCAAGTACCTTTGATTCTTTCTATTCTGATATTTTGCCTAGTTCTAATTTCCTAGCCTAGATTTTCATTCTTAAAATCACTTCTTAACATACTCTTTCTCTTTTTGAGTGAAAATTACATATTTTCCACATTGATTTGCACAAGACAGAGTGCTAGTTTCTACACAATTGTTGAGGTGTTTCCTGAAAAGAACATTTCAAGTTTCGAAAACCCCCTAAAATCAGCGATAAATTCATGAGAGTCACTTAGCATCTAAAAGAGAAGGCGGTTGGGACCAGCTAGCCTTAAGGTGAGCACCCTCAGTAATCCTCAGCCCTAAGAGCTCCGTACAATAGTAAGATTGATGCTCTCTCTTAAGCAGTAAGCTCAAACTTACATGGGTACCTATTAAGACCTAACTGCATTTCAAAATCTTCTTAGTTAGGAACATTCCTTGACCTAGCCTACATACAAAAACTTATGGAAAATCATTTCAAATCACTTTCTATTGGTGCGATTAATATTAGTTGATTAACACAATTAGGTTAGGATGTCTCATTGTCGAGTTCCAACTCAAGGTGAGACCGACCTGGAGTCAACCGCTTCATCCAAACCTAGTCAGAGGTAAGTCATCCCTAACTTCCCTGAAGGAGTGTACTCAAAGGTCCCGTGGACCTACTTGAACCATTGTCACTCCACCTCCGTTGCAAGTGTGTGTTGGATGTGTTTTTAGTCACATATATTGATAGACAATCAATAAGATATGCAAGCTCAATGAACACAATTATTGAAGATATTTACTAAAATATGCCCCTGATATGATGTAAAGATATGAAGATATGATAAGTCCTCATCATATAAAGGCCCCAATATGCCTATAGAGTCTTATTTGTCAAGTCAGCACATACATACTCTAACTTGTGACCAATGATAACGAGAAAATATCAAACCATCTGGATACGAGGCGAATATTCTAGGATGCATATACTTCTAAGGATCATATATGCATATTGAAAGAATTTGATGTGGTAAAATATATTTTCCAATTTGAGGTCGATCAAGTGTTCACCTTGACTGACGATTGATGATAAAAGATATCAAGCCATCTAGAATACGAGATAGATTTAAGGATACATATACTCCTAAAGCCCCTATATGCCTCTTCATATGATAAGTGGAAGAATTTGATATGAAATGATAAGCTTCCCAGTCCATCGTCGGTCACACCAGTGCATTGTGACTAGCTATTGTGGTAAGAGATTATATAATCGTCTTAATATGAGATAAGGTTTGGGATACATACGCTCTAGTGACCCATATATGCCTCTCCAAATGATACTGGAGGAGTTTGGTGAGATGTGATAAGTCTTTTTAAATATGTCATCAGCCAAGGATAAAGTGTTTGACAGATGGAGCATAAGAAAACCTCTTCATATGATATCATGATGAGGTGTATCCTTGTTATGTACCATGAAGCCTCATATGCCTCTAAATTGAATAATTATACAAATTGGCCATTCATTTGGAGTTGATTGAACCCCCGGCATTCGTATTCCTTGGCGGTCAATATATGCCTTGACCGACACCCTAAACTTAATGTTTGGAATTTGATCCGAGACTTTAAGTGGTTCATAATAGAGGCATTATATCTCTCAATCTGAAGTTTCACAATATTCAGAGTTGGCTTAATCCATCATCTGTACCGTCAGCAGTCAAGGTCTTGTACGATGTCTATCAAAAGCCAGGATGACACCCCCAATTACTAAAATTGGAGTCTCTCTCTGTATCCAAGGAATTTTCTCATGGGACCAAGACCATTGGACTCCTAACTCAATACTATATCACATTTAAAAGGTGCGGTGTTATATTAAGGGAAAATTATAAACCCCCCACTCCCCAATATACACTATCTATGCAACTTACCCCCATCCAACTTTTTTCTCTCACATTTTTCCTCACAACAACTTATCTTCGCAAAAACCCCCCCAACCCAAAAGGAATAAAGAAAAAGTCTAAAGTACCTTTTCTTCACACACTCTTCTCTCTCTCTCTCTCTATCTCTCTCTCTCTATCTCTCTTATTTTCCATTTTTTAATTTACCCAACCTTTATCTGTTCCCACGCCCTTCTCTCTCACGGCACGAGCTCCCTCTCCATCTCTTGCTCTCTCCCTAGCCCGAGCTCCCTCCTCTCATACTCTCTTTCGTGATTGAAGCTCTCTCCCTCTCTCTCTTCGAAGGAACTTTGGCCCAAGCTCTCTACCACAGTGAAGCCCAAGCTCTCTCCCTCTCTCTCTCTACGAAAGATACCACGAAACCCCGGGCTCTCTGTAAAGACCTGAGCTCTCTCCCTCTCTCTCTAAGAAAGATACCACTGGGCTCTCTGTCCCAGCCCAAACCCAATAACCCGAGCTCGATTTTTAGCTTACCCCAAATCAGCCCCATCTAAGATAAATCTTTATTTATTTTTATTTCATATAAAATAGAGCAGATTTATTTAATAAAGTCTCTTAAATCTGTTGTTGGGTTATTGTTCTTCGAAATTTGTTGTATTTGATTTGTCATTGACAATGAATGCTCATGGATTGAGATATGTTGAAGTTTTTCTTATTAATTATTTATGCCCGATTTAAATTTTGAGTTTGTTTTGCTGTATTATTTTGTTTTGGTTTCTTTGCATATTTTTCTCTAGCCCAGCATAGAAAATCGAGGTCTTGTTTCATATCATGAAGCAAATATAGCAGTGCAACAATCCAGCGTCATTGATACTTGATCTTTTGTTCTTGATTATGGTTGATTGCTTATCAAATGCTGCTAGTTGGTTGTTGTTAATGGAGTAGAACAATCATACTTTCAAGGGACTAGGGCAAGGAAGATGGTAGGCGACATAGAGATGAGTACCATTTCATAGGATTAATTTCATGAGGAATTTAGGGATGGTGTGGTGGAGGATATTGCATAGGAATGGAGAACGCTGACTTAGTTGGAAGCCCCGTAGTGTGTCTTGGAATGCAAGGCATATTAGATGCATTTTGGCAAGAACTTATTAAATGCGATTTGCATGTTTTGTTTTTATTTGATGAATCATCGTCTTTCTCTTGTTACAATTTAGTTATTAAGAAAAAAAATGCTAGCTCTTGTTAATTTTAATAGTAGCTCTTTTAAGAAAAAAAGATATATTGTATATATTGTTAATTTTAATGTCTATATTGCTAGTTGTATAGATTGTGTTTATCTATATTGTTAGATTGAGCTGTAGCTTAGATATGGTATTGTTTATCTACAAGAACTTTAGGATGAGGTGTTAAATGCATTGGAATCATTTATTAGCGGTATATGTTTATATCCACAAAGTCATTAGTTTTGTAATCAGATAATCATTGGGCTTATTTATTTGTGAGGTGCAAATTACTACAAATCTTGTGAAGGAAAAAAGAAAATGAGTGATAAAAGATTGATTTATTGTATTTTTGGTGGAGAACTCCAATCAAATGTAAATGGGACTTTGGATTATATTGGTGGTGATGCATCTGCATTTATGATTGTAAGTAGAACTAGGTTAGATGACCTACGAAAATACATGGCAAAGCGTTTCTCGTTAGACATACACTTGATATCATTGAGGTATTTTGTCCTGAGAAATATAACATTTATTGTGAATCTATTCATTGATGATGATATTGAAAGGATGTTGAATACACATGAATGCGAGAATAATATCTCCGTTTATGTATTTGATGGGAGTGAACAAAGGGGTAGCAGTACTTTACGTAATACTAAGATAATCGAAGAAGTCAGACCCCCCATTCCTCTAATGTTTTGGTCTCTGATTCTGAACAAAGCAATGCACCAAGGTTGCTTAGTTCATGGAGAATGCACTTACCGGTATAGGCTAACAATTTTAATCTCTAGATGACTTCCGAGATGCCCTTAGCAAGTTTGCTATAGCACACCATTTCACTTACCATCTTGTTAAAAATGAGGGGTATCGTATAAGGGCGAAATGCAAGGGTGATGGATGCAAATGGGAGATATATGCTTCGAAGTTTGGCAAGACGAATGTTTTTAGCATCAAAATATGGAAAATAAAACACTCATGTAATATTGTGACAAGCAAGGATGTAAAGAGAAGAGCATCACAAAAATTTATTACATCATTAATCAAGGATAAATTAAGGGACACTATGCATTACAAGGCTAAAGAAATTATGAATGATTTGTCTCGAGATTATGGGCTAGAAATACCTTATTACAAGGCTTGACGAGGGAAAAAAATGGCCATCAAAGAATACATGGTTTGTAAGAGGAGGCATACAACCTACCCACATATGTAAACCATGTGATGGAGATGAATCTTGGTAGTTATGTGATAGGACAAGTATGGCAAGATGACAGATTTCGTCGAATGTTTTTAAGCTTTTATGGCTCAATACATGGCTTCAAAAGTGGATGTCATCCACTTCTATTTCTCGATGGGACATCATTGAAGGTATGATACCTTGGAACTTTACTTGCTGCCAACTCACTTGATGGGGAAGAACAAATGTTTCCTGTTGCATTCACTATTGTGGATATCGAAAGCACCGACAACTGGTTATGGTTTATGCAATCTCTAAAGATTGCTATTGGGACAGATCGCGAAATCACTTTTTGTTTGATAGACACCCTGGCCTAGTTGATACTCTCTGTCAAGTTTTTGAGAATATCCATCATGCTTTCTGTGAGTGTCATTTAGAGGAGAATTTCAAGAAGTAAAGACATACCTAATGATATTAAAAAGGCAGTTGTAAAATACTTTGTCGGAGCATGTAGAGCATACAAGCCGCAAGAATATTTTGAGAACATGAGTGAAATTAGATCAATTTCTGAAGACGCATTCAAGTAGTTCATGGAAGCATCGCCAGACCGTTGGGCCACATTACTCTTTAGGGGTAAACGATATAATCAAGTAATAATCAATGTAGTTGAGTCATATAACAGGTGGATTCTAGAAGCATGAGGCATGCCAATTCTCCAGTGCATTGACTTGATTAGAAGACAAATCATGAAACTAATGGCCACTTGCAACTTGAAAGCTGAAACATGGACTACAACACTTACCCCGCACGCGTAAAATGAACTAAGAAAGATCATAAAGCAATGCCTTTCTATTAGGGTCACTATATCAAGTGGAGCAGTGTTTGAAGAAAGGGGTGATCACATGAATTATAAAGTAAATATAATTGTATAAGAATGTGAATGACAGGTTGGCAAATAACAGGCGTGCCCTGCAAACATGCTTGTAAAAGCCCTCAATGGATTAATAGGGATCATGCTGACTATTGTGAATACTATTTCATGGTTACAAAGTTTCATGAAACATATTTCAAACATATCGTGCCAGTTACCTTGATCGATCTATCTAGGCTTATGCGTGGACAACTTCTTCCACATAAAATAAGAGTACTTCCACCTCACTCAAAACGGCCAGCAGGGACTCGACTTAAACATATGGTCTGTCTGCAGGCAGTGGGTGCGGCTCGAGGACCCAAAACGGCTCTTTGGTCGACCTAAAAAGAAGTGCATCGAGTCACAAGATGTACCAGTGCGACCTATTCACTATAGTAGGTGCAAAGGAACTAGTTACAACATGGCAATATTTAAAGCATCTACTTGCAGGCATATTTTTTAGTTATATTATTTGTTCTGTCTTTTTAAATTGTAGCACCTACTTATCGAAAATTTTGTCAGTACATATATTGGATATGCCACTTTTCTCTCTCTTTTTTATTGGATATGCTACTTATTTGTACATATATTAATGGTGTTTGTTTATAGTGTTTCTTCCACTTTAATTCATTTCGTGAGATTAGTGCACATATATTAGATATGCCACCACTCTATCTCTTTTTTTATTGGATATGCTACTTGTGGTTATTTTTTTATGCCAATTATGAAAATAGAATTAGCAATGCAAGACCCGGAACAACTAAGGGGCATAGGGGAGCCATCCACTTCATCAGGTCAAAAGCAAGAAGTACGATGGTCTATTTGTTTTAGTTAATAATTTACATTAATTAGGTATTTCTCATGTTATTGACTATTGCAATTTCCTGTTAACTTTCATTTTAGTAGAGAAATATACTTTGTATTGATGAATCAACTTAAGCCCTAGCAAAATGAAAGCTTGATCAACGAAAGGTACCTCTAAATTGATCAATGAAAGCTTGATCAATGTGAAGTTGCATGAAATTGCAGAGTAATTCATGTGTCGATTATACCTCATTAGTTTCAACATTGCAGAGTATTGTATGCACGATCACGTGTTGCGACAATTTGGGAAGATGCAAGGTATTCCTGTTACGCCACCCAAGTGGGATAGGAGGGAGAACGTCGGTGTACATCCTACAAATTGGACTGAAGAAATGGGTAGGCATATAAAATGTTAGAAACAACGAGAACGTAATGTTGTTACAGCACCGTTAGATAAATCTGGTAGAGTACCTACATAAGAGTGCATGGCCTGGTACAAAACCGCATTTCGCCCCCATCTCAGTCACAATCCTGTGTACAACCCTCCGCAGGCCAATCGCATGTACAACCCTCCACAGGCCAATCCCAGGATAATAGATTGGTATAGTATTTATTATATATATTTTCTTATTTTATCATTTTAATATATCTTAAAATTATGAAAAATATATTTAATGGTCAATTTTGTTTTTTTTTCACTCTCTACTTGCAGCGACATACCTGTATAGAGTTGCCACAAGCTGCACTTAATGGTGAAGTATTAACCGAGGAATCAAGGTGTTATGTACAGGCAGCTCATGATCTGCTACTGAATAACACTATTGTGGATAGAGGTGTTGAGGAGACAGCGCGGACTATAGGTGGAGAAGTGGAAAGTGAGAGTGAGGAGGGTGATGAAAGTGAAAGAGAAGAAGAAGATAATAACGGAGAAGAGGATGATGACGAAGAAGAGGATAATGATGGAGAAGATGATAGAGAAGAGGATGTTGAAGGCCACGATGATGGTGATAGCGAGCATAAAAATGATATAAGAACAAAGAAAAAAGTTGATGAAAAAATCTTATCACTTTTAAGCACCGGCGTTACAAGAGGAATCGAGGTGGAACTTGTGGTCGCGAAGAGATGGGAATACTGACGAAGAACTCGATGTGAGGGGAAAGAGTGTTATTAGTTGGCCAACAAAAGCGTTAAGGAGGAGAAATTGACCTTTTTTTTTTTGTTGATATGTATATTTGAAACAAATGTTAAGTAAAGAATATGGTTGATATTGATCGTCATTCGTTTGTATTTTTGGATTTGATCTGTATGTTTGAAATAGATGTTACGTAAATGATATGGTTGATTATATTTTGATGTTGAGTTTGATATGTATTTTTGGATTTTATATGAATGTTCAAAACAGATGTTTAATCAAAGGTGTGTTATATAAATGAGAGATCTTTCTTTATCTGCCTTTTCAATTATGATGAAGTCATCAAGTTGGAGATTATATATTTTTATGACAATGTAACTTGGTTACCAGATGCAGTTGTTTTCAAGCAATGCTAGTTGTTGCTTTGGTGATAAACTGTGAATACAACGAAGAGAAGTGTAACTCCTTTAACAAAACATGTAGTATATCAAGCATATAATGTAAAGGCACCACCAAAGGCTAACATATAACACCACTACATAGAATGTAAAGGCATCATCAAAGGCTAACGTATAACATCACCAAAGGCTAACATATAACACCACTAAAAGAAACACCTAACTCAGTTCTAACATACAACACCACTAAAGGCAAAAAGCCAAAAAAAAAAAAATAGGCCAAGTGAAAGCGCTCTGACAGTATAAGAACTCTCTCCGACAGTATAAGAACTCGCGCTGACAGTATAAGGACTCACTCCGGCAGTATGGATTGGATGCTCCGGCAATGAAGGCTCTGGAGCCACAACGCTTCGGGAGTCCAATTAAATGATCCAACAATGAAACAACTCACTCTGGCACTACATATTTCTTGCGCCGGCAGTACACCTTCTAGAGCCACAGCTCTCCGGCAGTCAAATTAAACGCTTCGGCAACGAAGACAATGTGCTCTGGCCATATGAAAACTCGCTTCGGTAGTACACCTTCTGGAGCCACGGCCCTCCAGCAGTTGAATACGTCGCTTTGATGATACAAAATGTGCTCCGACAATACATACATTCGCTCCGACAGTACACCTTCTGGAGCCACAGTGCTCCGACAGTAGATAAACTTGCTCCGACATTATGTGATCTTGCTCCGACAGTACACCTTTTGGAAACATTTCTCTCCAACACTCTATGAGTATGCTCCGGTAGTAAGGTCTCTGGAGCCACAGTGCTCCGGCAATGCATTAGGGCGCTCCGACAGTGTTTTTAGTGCTTCGACGGTAGATGAAGGCACTCCGACAGTAAATCTTTTGGAGACATTTTTGCTCCGGCAATCTATAATGTCACTCCGGTAATAGAAGCTCTGGAGCCACGATGCTTCGATAGTGCCTGTTGCGATCCGGCAATCATTGCAAAGCGCGCTGATAGTGTTAATCTGCGCTTCGGCAATACGCAACTTGGGACCGCCAATTGAATTTTTTTTGTACGAGAAGGGAATTTCCATCCAAAAAATAACAAATTTTTACCTTGGGGGGATTTTGCGAGGAAAGGTTGTTGTGGGGAAAAACGTGAGATGAAAGGTTTGGATGGGGGTAAGTTGCATAGATGGTCTATTTTGGAGGGTTTTTTGTAATTTCCCTTATATTAATCCTTGTGGAAGGAATAGTTGTACCCACAAATCCCTTGATCTTGCTAACTCAATTCCTAGCAAAGAAGGGTTGACTTCAATGGATGATGTCTCTCTCATATATGATCCATGTCCAACTATAGTTTGTTAGGATATGGATATCTCGAGTTCATATTGATATACATTATTATGGATGTATGGGTATATATCTTTTGATAATATTAGGTATCTAGAAGATAAGAAGAGACAAATCAAAGTTACTTGGTCATCAAGTTAATTTGGTGATAAGGCCTCCTACTATTTACCTCTATATCCAAGAATCATACCATATTTATCTTCTATAATTGTGTGATTCTCCCCTATATATAAATGTACTTATTGATGTAAATATTCATCCAAAATAATGAAGATATAGCCCATTGGGCTTTAGATCCGTGGACGTAAGGATTCCGTCTGAACCACATAAATGTTGCGTTTTCTCTTCTTCTTTCTCCTGCATATATGCTCCCACGAATTCTAACATGGTATCAGAGCTATAAACTCTTCAACCTCATATCTGACGTCATTGTCGTCGTAACCTTATGATGGCCGAAGTTATGTTGTTATCGCACTCCAAGAAGCTCCTGAGGCGTACCTAGTCGAGCCCTTTGAAGCTGTTTTTGCTCATTCTCTCTAAGCTAAGTTTTTTTGTCAATGTAAACCATTTGAATACAATAAGGTCATTGCAACCCGTTGCATACCCAAAAGTGCTTCTTCCTAAAGAAATTAAAACTGTTGCAACGATATTGCTCTCTCTAAGATATTGTTGCCTTTTTTTTCTCTCGTTTCAACCCTTCGCATACCCAAAACTGTTTGCAACACTGTTGCTAATGGTTTGGAACATGTTGCTTTAGCTATATTCAAGATCCTCTTCTTAAAGAAACTAAAAGGTCTTGGAGTACGGATTTGAGATAAGTAGTGATTGCTCGCCGGGGTTCACCAGGGTTGCTGCGTCTCTCTTGATCGTAGTCCATGTGTGTTTGTCCATAGTCATGGAACGAGTTGAAGCCATCCCTATTTCTCTCTCATTCTTTGATTTGTTTTTGTAAGCACCATCACTATTTCTTATTGCAAAATCGCTCTTTTGCACGCACCGTCTTTCAATTGAGTTGGCTATTGCTTTGGGTTTTGTTGGGTTGATCAAAAGAGAGATTAGGGTAAGATGTTCATGCTTAGGAAGGCATCAGAGTAGCCCATTGGGCATGCGACAGCTATAATGACAAAGGTGTTGGTAAATGCACAGTGCAATGGAGTCATTAACGCAACACAGAAGAATCACCTCCTTAAGCAGAACGTCCTTCGTCTCTCTTCCTAACAACAAACGATTTTGGTCAACACTTTTTAGGCAACGCCTATGTCACCATCCCAACAGAACATCTGATATGGAAGATAAATCCTAATGGTGAGGTCAACATTCTATCACAATCTTATTTATTCTCCTCCCCAAAAATCTCAGGAAAAAAAAAAAGACGAAATAGCTAAAAATTTCAAGGAAATTGAAGCCCTCTACTCGAGCCTTGAAGTTGAGCTATGGGTTTAGATATCTCAAAAAACAATGGATAAAATACCTCGGTGCTAAAGAGAGGATGCATTGTGAGTACGTTCCCGTTGATGGTAAAATCGTGCACAAGCAAACAGGGGAGCTTCTGGATACAAGCAAGAAACCTGAAGAAGTCAAATGGATATTTATGATGAGCACATGTAAAAGGATCTATGCTGGTCAGAAAGAGGAGGGGAAGTTTATCACTCAAGCTTCTTAGCATAGCTTTATTCAAGCAATTGGATGCGAGAATCATGGGCAAAGGCAAAAAGCCTGGGTATAAACTGATCGGCATATCAGGCGATGCAATTCGCGGTGCTTGGATCCCAAGCTCGAGTCCCAGGGTAAGGGGATATTTTCCCCACTGAGCTATCAAAAAAATAAAAAAAAATAAAAAAAAAGGAGAAAAATTTAAAAAAAATAAAAAAAAGGAAAGAAAGAAAGGGTAGCAGCAGAGCTCCTACTCATAAAGGAGAGAAAGAGAGAGAATAGAGAGAGAAAAATAAGGGAGAAAAAGAAGGGAGAAGTAAAGTGTAAGAGAGAAAATAAATGAGAGAGTCTACAAGTTTTGTAGGATTTGCATTCTTTACCTTTCAAAGTTTTCGGATTTTCTTTTGATTTATGTTAGCTCTTCCAAGTGCCTCATGTTTGATGATCGAATCTTTAGATCTTGGTTGATGATCAAGTTTTTCGTTACTTGACCCTGTTTAATGATGAAATTTTTCGTTACTCCATCCTGTATGATGATCTAGTTTGCTCGATCTTGTCTGTTCTGGATGCTCATGTTTAATGATTTAGTTTTTCGTTACTCAATCATATTGGATGATGGAGTATTTCGTTGCTCCATCCTGTGAGATGATCGAATTTTCTGTTACTCGATCATGTCTGATGATTGAGTTTTCCTTACTCGATCCCATTTGTTCTTAAGGCTATTTGTTGTTCCTGAGGCCGTATGTTCTGCTGTTGATCGAGTTTTTTGTTACTCGATCCAAGGTAGATGTCTATTCTTGATATCTGTCGCCGCTTTTCTATGCTTATTGTTCAAACAATATGCGCTTGTTGTTCAAGCAATCTAAAGATCACTACTCGTTTTTGGTAACTTAGTATTATTCAAACTCCAGGCTTTGTGTCAAAACATCTTGAGTTTGAGGGGGAGTGTTAGGATATAGATATCTCAGGTTCATATTGATATATATCATTATGGATGTATGGGTATATATCTCTTGATAAGATTAAGTATCTAGAAGATAAGAAGAGACCAAGTCAAAGTTACTTGGTCATCAAGTTAGTTTGGTGATAAGGCCTCCTACTATTTACCTCTATCTCTAAGAATCATACAATATTTATCTCATGTAATTATGTGATTATCCTATATATATAAGTACTAATTGATGTAAACATTCATTCAAAATAGTGAAAATATAACCCGTTAGGCTTTGGATCCATGGACGTAAGGCTTCAGCCTGAACTACGTAACTGTTGTATTCTCTCTTCTTCTCTCTCCTGCATGTATGCTACCATGAATTCTAACATTGTTAGTCCATTGTGTTCGACTCTGAGTCCTCTATCATCTCTCCAAATTTCATGATTAAGGGATTCATCATCAGAAAACGGTGGAAGAAATACAAAGACATAGCAGAACTGAGCTGCAACAACTTGACCAACGATAGATAAGAAATTGTAGACACCCCAAATCCCAATTTAAGAAAATTGTGTGTATACCCAAAGTCCCCGGTCCAGTTACATCAAGAACAAGCAACCCTAAATCACTTAAAATAAATCACCTTCCACAAGCCCGGGTCTGAGGAAGCAAAAATGCCAAAAAATAAAAACGTTAAGCAAGTGTTTCCCAAGAAGGAAATCAGCAAAGTTCTCATCATAGCACAAGGAAAAAACCCAAAGATGACAAGGTTCCAACTGTCATTAATGAAGGTGCTACCTCCGCTATACTCAAGTTGTCTCTGATAGGCCAAAATGGGCAGTCTAACTGCCTGACATCGAAATGAGGAAAAACAGTCATTGCACCAAAACATAGGAAACATATTCGTCAACAAAACTTCAAACCTCACTGAGCTTTTATGGGTCAAAATGGGTAGTTTAACCGCCCGATATAGGAAGGAGAGGTAATCATTACAACAAATGAAGGTGACACGTCTGTCAGTGTAGATTCAAGCAATGTCGTTGTCTACTTGGCCAAGACTGGTGATTTAACTGCCTGACATTTGAATGAGAGAAAATGCAATCATTATTCGCCAAAAGGATGATAGGGGTGGCAACCTCACTAAACACTTATTGGTTGTGGCAATTGCCGTTTACCAGACATCGAAATGTGGGGATTGACAACCTACTGGTTAGTCATCATTAGCAAAAACGATGTTGTCATCTCTATTTACCAGAACCGATAAATTTGCAGGGGATGGAATTGAAAGAAAGACCTATGTGATATTTTACCGGGGAATACAATTTTATTTTATTTTTCACCCCTTTCTTTTGACAAAAGATCACTTACAGGTGGTCTTTATTATAATAAGATAAATTTCAAAATAAAATCAACATAATAATAAAACCAAGATCTTAACAGCTTGATGTCATTGAAACAACTATGCACTATGCTTGAGAATAAAATATAAGATTACAAGAAATTAAAAAAAGAAGAGTGCCAGAGATTACCTTAATCGGGCTTATTACTCCCCACACCGAGTCACCACCATCCGATGGCGCGGGATCAACGGTCTAGCTTCAATCTCGAACAAGGAAAGAAAATTTCGGCGAAGCCACACTAATGGAACATGAACCCCTTTGATCACAAACTCAAACCCTAGGTGAATTCTCTTAGCAACCTAATTTGAGAGAGATGGATTCTCTTTTTGCTAAACCCTAAAACCCTTAGCCGTAAATCCATATTTGAGAGATAAGAGAGAAGAACTCCATAACCTAAACCCTTAGGTTCTTTCACAATGAGAGAGAGAGAGAGATCAAACAGGAGAGAGTGGTGCGTGCGCCCTTTTTGGGATATGAGAGAGAAAGATGAGAATTAGGTACAAGAGATAAGGTGTAGAGACTTTTTGGTAGAGATAATCCATTTTTATAGGCTTTGAATAAGATTAAGGTTTTCCTTAACTTGCCTCTTCTTGTGAGATTGAACATAGACCGTCGATCAAGGGTGACTTGTGGGGTGAGATATTTGAGCAATCAATTCCATGAATGGGTCATCAACATTATGGAAAGTGCATTAACCATTATCCCCGTTTCCTAAATCATTTTCCCATCAATATATTTAAATAAAATAAATATCATGCATTCTATAAAATTGTAAGATCCATGTCACATATTCCATAAGGATATGTCAATAATATCAAGTCGATAAATACTACCAAATATAAATAAAATAAGATCCATATTAATTCAAATTGACCATATCTCTTTAAAACAAACTTCCTACATAATAGATAAAGTCCTGGTCAATATATCCCTTCCAAGATTTGATCACATGCCACAAATCAAACTAACATTATCTTAAAAGCAAACAAGAGAATCCAAAGAGGGTGGGGCGTGCCACCCTTTTGTGGCACATATGGGCCCCCACCCACATGCCACATGGTGGGCCCATGTGTACTATAGACCCCCATGGAATATTATAAAAAAATATTATTTTTAAAATTGAATAAAACAATTTAAAATATATATTTGAATTTTTATAATTTTGTAAGAACAATAACTGTATTTTTATAAGTCCAATATTCACAAATAAAATATTGAGAGATTCATTAAAATTCAAATAATAAAACTAAAATCATTTCATAAATAAAATGAACACAACTAAATTACTATGATGGGAAAATGATCCATATGGTTTTAGGAATCTAATTTATAATAACGGGGTACTCCACCTTCAATTGTGGACTACAGACCACACTAGCTTATCGAACTAACCCAGTATTTTTCATGACCCAGAGTCCAAGCAGGGGCTCATTAGTGGGTCACCAAAGTCAGGTCGATGAATCAAGGGGTCGCAATCTTAGTCTGTGGATTACAAGTCTTCCCCTAGAGACGAGTCAAGGTCACTACGACCTAATGCGACCACAGCTCTATAGCGTATAGGGGTATCTCTCGCACATGCATACGCTTCACCCAAAGGTGGATATCTGGCTTTCCCGAACGATTTATCAATATGCATGTCATGTGATGGAATATGGATGAGGTTTTGGCTCCCGTCTCAGTAGGTCATCATCTCACACAAGGGTCACACAGTCCCTCGGCTCACTCATCCGGGAGTGTTCTCCGACCTCATCAAGGGCTAACCCATAAATCATCATCGGTTTGTTCTTCATGCCCAAGTAATATGGTTTTTTTCCAACCAACTGGCCCAGATCGTTAAGCACAGATCGATATCAGCAAATCATCGTTTGCTTAGTATGGTCCACGAGGGACCACACTTCCACTTTCCACTATATCATTTCATTTTACAAGCACTCATAAAATCTTTAAAGACCACATAAACCCAACAAGAATTACTGCTCAAAAGCAAGTTCCAAGAGGACCAAACGGTGTTATCATGACTTCACGAAGATTAAATCTTTGCTATGAGTTTCGGAAGCCCTATTTCAAACGCGAAATGACCAAATCGAAGCTTCTAGTAAAGCTAGTGTTAATATCATTCTCATTGCATGTATAACGTGGCACCACCTAAACTTCACGCGGGCCGTAATATCACTGACATGATGTGACCCATAATCATTACAAAATTAGCATAATTAACACCATCACTGAAGGGGATGTCAACCACGATGGCCAACAGACAGTCCCAATTCAATCTCAAAATTTTTTACGGTGATAAGACGTGACACCTATCTATAAATAGGCCCTCAAACCTCATTTAAAAAGGGGTCCCTTTTGAAAGAATTATTGAAACCCTACTGCTTTGAATCCCGAGACCCTTAACCTTGTTCTGCCAGCTCATAACCACAAATCCCGAGATCTCGATACAAACACCTCTGATCGACAAATTTTTAAGAGTTTAGAAAAAGTCTTGATGAGATGGATCTTGAATTGGCATTGTTTCCGGGCACCAGCCCAGGGGTACGGCCTCATGTTAGATGCTCATTCATTTTATTTATTCTCCTTCCTCTATTTTTAAAAGGATTTCCTAAAATCTCTCTCTCTTTCTCTCTTACTTCAAAGTCTAAAATTTCTTGAATTAAGTTCCAAGCTTGGCAATTCAAAGAGCTGGCTCTGTCAGCAGTCCAAACGAGGGAGGGTCTATGACCTGAGTCTTGCCCTGACGGTAATTCGACATAACCCATTTCTCTATCATTTTTTCTTTGACAAGTTTGAGTCCGAAAACCAGGCAAAAATACCATTTTTTTTAAATTTTTTAGTATAAACAATCTGGCACCCACCATGAGGCTCGTCTAGCTTTTTGAACTACCAAGCTATCGAAACTGCCTTACGGCCCAAAAAGGCTGTTGTCAAGGGGAATTTGTTCTGCCCTCTTTTCGGGGTGTCGTTGGAACCCGGAACAATCTGACTATGGCGGTAATTGCGCTCACGTAATGACCTTTGGTGCATAACATGGGTTGTTTGGTTGCGTTGATAGGATCGTGGCCCTTGCGGTCTTCATTGTTGGTCATGATATTCATGTGCTGGCACCTTGCATATGCCACAAACCACACCCTAAACCCCACTAGATGCTGCTTAAACTCATTCACTCTACTACTCATTTTCTACAATAGTTACAAATAATTTTGTGTCTTTTTGTAGGGCCTAATCTACTCCCGAGCTACATAAACAACAACAAGAACATAATTGCTTAGAAAATTATTACTAGAAAGCATTAACATGCCCAAAAACTAAGAAAAACCTATGTTCTGTGAATAAACCAATTTCGACCCCAACTTGATTAAAACCATTGGATCCCGATCTCAATAATTTGAAACCTGCAGTCAGTGATTTAAAAGTAAAAAATAAATTATAAATTAACTATGAAAATCTTAATATCTGAAAGTTCAACAAATACTTTCTTTCAATTCACAAAAAAATTGCCAAAATTATTGAATAATTTATGGAGACTAATAATAATGCAAAAAAAAAGGGACAAAAATTGGAAAATATTGAATATAGTGTAAATAAATCACCAAAAAAAATCAAATAATTAATATAAGTAAAGAATTATTAAAAGAACCAAGGATGACAACAATAAAAAAAAAAATTTATTTGTATTAAAAAATTTTAAAAAAATCGTTAAATATTCATAGTTAAAACACGTACTACCAAAAAATCATTAGTCAATGAAGAAATACCCAATCAAGCTGCTGATCTGATGATACCATCTAGACATGGCATCAAATGCTATAAATACTACCCAATCAGGTTTTTTTTAAAGAAATTAAAGAAAACTAGGTTAAAAAATGAAAGAATTAAAATAAATACAAAACGAAAGAAGAAACTATCTACTAAGTTTTCTAAATACCATTCTCGAGACCAAGAAACATACAAAATATATAATAAATTCAAAATATAGGATCATTATTCTCTTTTAAAAAGTAATAATCCTATGAGACCATCCCACACCCATGTGTGTAGGATCCCAAAGGATCACCATTAAATTTGGTACAGATCTCTAGAAAAATAAAGTCCTACACCCATGTGATGACATTTCTAGAGATCTGTGCCAAATTTAATAGTGATCCTCTAGGGTACTACACACAGGGGTATGGGAGGGTCTTATAGGATCATTATTCTTTTTTTTAAAAGAGTAATGATCCGATGAGACCCTCCCGCACCCATGTGTGTAGGGCCCCAGAGGATCACCATTAAATTTGACACAGATCTCTAAAAAAGTTAAGTCCTACACCTATGTGATAATTTTTCTAGAGATTTGTGCCAAATTTAATGGTGATCCTTTGAGATCTTACACACATGAGTGTGAGAAGATCTCATAAGATCATTACTTGTTTTTTAAATTCTAGGGTTTTACTGAAAATTTTGAAACCAAGCCAAGATATTCGAAATCTATGCTGTGGATTGAAGTTAGTGCTGAGAGAAATCACCTACGAAATCTTGGACTGAAATTGAGAAACCCATATATCTAAGCTCGAATTTTCAAAATTTGCGAAAACTTTGATTTTTGGCAATTTCTTTTATTTTGGTTTTCTATTGAAAAACCGTTTGTATAGATCAAAAAGAGGGCTCAAACTGAAGATTTTGACAAGTCTCGTGAATGAAGAAATGAGACGGAGGAAAAAAAGTCTCATGGGGAAGTGAAGAGGGTCTTCGAAAAGACAACATAAAAAAGAAAAAGGGTTTATTTCGAGTCATCAATCCAAAGGACTATCCGCTCAACCTAATTGCTTAGTTCTCATAACAAAATGAGCCCGTCCTATCCACATATCAAGATGATTTCCAATTATGTAAGGGCCGGTTTGGTTCGTGGATTTTTCGATCACGTGGAAAAGTATATTTTGGAATTGGTATCTACCGAAATTGGCATTTTTTGGAATTTGGTGTATACTGCTTGGATTGCATCCGCTAGAATTCAAGACAATATAAATTCACTATTTGGATTGTCTGGAATATCTTTTTTTAGGAAATGGAAATCCTCGCTCTCTCTCTTTATATTTATATATATATATATATATATATATATATATATATATATATATATATATATATATATATATATATATATATATATATATATATATATATATATATATATATATATATATATATATATATATATATATATATATATATAAAGAGAGAGAGATAGAGAGAGAGAGAGAGAATTGAAATTGAGATTAGCCTACTAGCTCATATGAACATAAGCGTTCATGTGAGCCCAATAGCCCAGATTGAATTTGTGTCGATCAGACGGTTATAACCTCATTTCGTATTTGAATTTTTTTTTTACGAATCCAAATAATTTGAAAGTTTAGACGTGTACTTTTTAAAAATAGGAGATTCTAATAAAAATATCAAAAAGTAATTTGCAAGAAATAAATTAACCAAAATACCCCTGAAACGTTTCGGGGGTATTTTGGCCAATTTATGTTTTACGAATTATGTTTTAAATATTTTTATTAGGTGCGACTTGATGAAGAGAATGGACGCCTAAAATTTCAAATTATTTGGATTCATAAAAAAAAATTAAAATTCAAACACGAAATGAGGTCGTGACCATCAGATCGGCTTAGATTCAATATGAGCCGTTGAGCTCATATGTTCATATGAGCTAGTGGCCTAATCTTAGTATTTTCCATATATATATATATATATATATATATATATATATATATATATATATATATATATATAGATAATTTAAACTTCACAACCCTTCAAATTACAAAGGTTAAAGATAGACAGAGTTGTGTTACTTATTCAAATAAATTTTTAAACAAAAAGTAATGATTTTTTTTATAAAGACACCCATTACAACCCCTTCTAACATTTAATCTGTGTATTTTCAGGGGTTGTTAATTCTAAACAAATCATATATATATATATATATATATATATATATATATATATATATATATATATAAAAGCAACACTAACAAAAACACCTTCTATTAGTAAAACACCTAATGAATACAATTTTGCCTCTATTATGAAAAGAGTAAGTGAACAACATATTACTCAACAAAAAGAACCTTCTAATTCAGAATTAAAACATGAGATTAAAGAAGTCAAAAAAGAGGTTCACCAATTAAAAAATAGAATTAAAACTCTAGAATTACAAAATTTATCTCATCAAGAGTCAGATACAGATGAATTAGAATTCAATCATCTTATTACAACATACAGTCCTGATCCACCGGAAAATATACCAAAAACCTCAGAAGCTAAACCACTTCTAATAACAACTCCTTCTGTAAATCTGATAGATAAAATTATGATTAAAAAATGTTTTGTTCAAGTCACGATAATAGTAGCAGAAGATTATCGCTTTCAAACATCAGCCTTAATAGACTCAGGTGCTGACCTTAATTGCATCAATGAAGGATTAGTACCGTCAAAATATTTTGACAAAACAACTCAGATCCTAAATACTGCAGATGGCAGTAGACTCTTTATCAATTATAAATTATCCAATGCTTCTGTTTGTAATAATCACCAATGTATCAATACACCATTTATTATGGTCAAAGGACTAAGCCAAGCAGTTATACTTGGAGTCTCATTTCTTACACTACTATATCCTTTATCAATCGATCAAACAGAAATATCTTCGAATTATCAAAATGTACCAATACACTTTGATTTTATTCATAAACCAAAATTAAAGGAGATCAATAACGTCAAAAGTCAATTACTCAATAAAGAAAAATTTGTTTGTACTTTAAAACAAGAAATTAAATATAAATATGTAGAAGAACAAATACAGAATCCTTTGATCCACCAAAAGATTCAATCAATTCAACAACAAATCGAAACATCTATCTGTAGTGACCATCCCAATGCTTTTTGGGAAAGGAAAAAACATAGCATTAGTCTACCATATATATATATATATATATATATATATATATATATATATATATAAAATAAAACACTACAAAATGCCTATAGGTGAAGTTCTACAGTACTTCACATAAGGTTTTATTATCGTTCAAAGTTTATCACACGGTCACAGATGTCTGATAGTATTTGAATTTTAATATATTTTTTACAAATCATAATGATCTGAAATTTTGTACGTGTGTGCGCCTTAGTGAGATGCGTATGAATAAAATATAAAGCTAATAATTTGAATAAAAACATTTATGTAAAATACCTCTATAAAGTTTCAGGGGTAATTTCATCATTTTATTTTATGACTATTATTTTTTTACTATTTTATTTTGGTGAGACTTGGTCATATGTACACACGTCCCAAATTTTAGATAAATCTGATTAATACAAAAATTATAAAGATTCAAATACTATCGAAAACTATGACTGTGTGATGAACTTAGGACGGTGATGATGTGTAGGTGAAGTACTGTAGAACTTCACTTATAACGTTATGTAGATGCTTATATATATATATATATATATATATATATATATATATATATATATATATATATATATATATATATATATATATATATATATATATATATATATATATATATTATTTCCTCCATGCAATATCAAGAAATGGATCTTCCTCCCTTTTCAAACACCAATCCAACTTTTTCTCTCTTGAATAACATTAATAAAAGTAATTGGAGAAGCTCTCTCTCTCTTTCTATCTCTCTCTTCAGCATAACATCCTCAAATATTTACAAGTGACCATCAACTCTTGAAGAATTTCCCTTCTAAGACAAATCTCCACTCAAGTAAGAGAGAGAAACAAGTACCCATACAAATAAAGAAAGGGAAACATGTAATGCAAGGCAAATTTCCCTCGAGCAAAGAAAGAAACTAGTGCAGGAACTAGAAAACTCAATTTCAATTCATTACAATATAATTCTCTTTAGCAAAGAGAGAGAACATTGTTAAGACCCGTTTGGATAGAAAGAAAATAAGAATTTTGGATATTTGAAATCCAAGAAAGTTAATAGATTTCTAATATCAAGGATTGGTATCATGGATTCCTCAAATTCTCTTATTTGGATGTACAGTACGAAATTCATTGATTCTTTACAATCATTTTCATCCATTTTTTATAACATTTGATATGCTCCCTCTCTAAAACTGAAAATTTGGGATCCTCTCTCTCTCTCTCTCAATTTTGACATAGCTCTCTCTAAAACTTCATACGGTTTTGCTCTAGAATTTTAATACACTTTCTCTTTAAAAAAACTTAAAATTGGAAATAGTTTCTCTGTAAAAATCTTAAGGTAATTTACCTCTCTAAAAATTTTAGATGCTTTATTATCTAGAATTTGATATAGTTTCTCTTTTTAAAATTTTGAGATATTCTCTCTTTAAAACTTAAAATTTGAGTTAATTTATAAAAAATTTAAGATAGTTTCTCTCTCTAAAAATTTTTAGGTAGTTTCTATCTCTAAAATATGATATAGTTTCTCTCTCTGAAATTTTAAGGTACTTTCTCTATCTAAAACTTTAATTTTGAGATAGTTTCTTTCTAAAAATTTTGAGATAGTTTATCTCTAAAACATTTTGGATACTTTCTCACTCTAAAATTTAATATAGTTACTCTCTCTAAAATTTTAAAATACTCTCTCTTTAAAACTTAAATTTTGAGATAATTTCTCTATCTAAAATTTTCAAGTAGTTTTTTTCTCTAAAATTTAAATATACTTTCTCTATCTAAAACTTAAAATTTGAGATTGTTTCTCCACCTAAAAATTTTGAAATACTCTCTCAAAAAAATTCAAGGGAAAGTATATAATGAGACCATTTACCTTTAGTACAAGATGGTCACAATTAATCTTGACTATTGGATGTGAAATTGGGTGGCTGCATTCATTTCATTGACAAACTCAAAGTTCAAAATAACTTTTCTCGATTTTTGTGACACACCAAAGCTATCAGATTTCACATAGGATTATTGTAAGTAATTGTGACTTCCCTATACCAAACGTAAATGGTCTCATTGTATATAATCCCAAATTTCAAGTACTTTCTTTTTCTAAAATTTGATATAATTTTTCTATCTAAAGATTTAAGATATTTTCTCTCTCTAAAACTTAAAATTTGATATAGTTACTCTCCCTAAAAATTTTCAGGCAGTTTCTCTATCTAAAATTTGATATAGTTTGTATATTTAAAATTTTAATAAATTCCCTCTCTAAAACTTAAAATTTGATATAGTTTCTCTCTCTAAAAGTTTTGAGATATTTCTCTCTAAAAAATTTTAAATAGTTTCTCCATCTAAAATTTAGTATAATTTCTATCTCTAAAATTTTAAGATACTGCCTTTCTAAAACTTAAGATTTGAGATAGTTTGTCTCCGTAAAATTTTAAGATGCTCTTTCTAAAATTTTAAATTTGAGATAGTTTCTCTTTCTAAAAATTTGAGATAGTTTCTCTCTAAAATATTTCATGCATTTTCTCTCTCTAAAAACTTTCATGCACTTTCCCTTTCTAAAATTTAATATAATTTCGCTCTAAAATTTAAATATGTTTTATCTTTCTCAAATTTGATATAATTTTCCTTTCTAAAATGTTAATATGTTTTCGTTCTTCAACAACATATGGGGCTATCAGTGCCACTAGGGTTCGTTTTCATTCACACATGAAAGATCCTCAGTCGTTAGGGTTGAAGAAGCCTACGGGCCTCAAAAAAATTAATCAATATAACTTACTGGAGAGCAGTGATGGGTCCATGAAAAAATGGATCGTTTCCATAAAATGTGAATTCCATCTATTTTGGTGGAATTGAGAATTCCAAAATTCAGGTTTAAAATGAGAATTCAGGAATCCCACATAAATCTTAATTCCAATAGAAATGTCAATTCTAAACGAATCCAACACGATTGTCGCGACCTTTTCCAAAAAACCAAACGAGCCCCAAGGGATCTGCCCAAACTTTATTAGCATAAATAAATAAATAAATAAATAAATATATATATATATATATATATATATATATATATATATATATATATATACAATCGTGACCTTTTCCAAAAAACCAAACGAGCCCCAAGGGATCTGCCCATCTGCCCAAACTTTATTAGCATAAATAAATAAATAAATAAATAAATATATATATATATATATATATATATATATATATATATATATATATATATATATATATATATATGAGTTTGTCCAGAATTAACAACCTTCAAAATACAAAAGTTCAAGTTAAAAAAAATTGTGACAGGTGTATTTATCAAAACAAGTATTAGTTTTTTATTAAAAAATTATTTAAATAGATAACCTTAACATTAAGCAAAAACAAATTTGAAATTTTCGCAAAAATACATTGACATTTTGAAAGATAGTATCTTAAAACTTTATTTGCCCCTTGTCCTTTAGTTAAAATTTCAATTTTACTTTTTATGGAGATGACAAAAATACCCTTTACCTTGTAATAATATTTACAAATCTACCCCACATAAGTAACTTTTTTAAAAAAAATAGACAACAAAATTAATAAATCCACCCTTCACAACTCTACCTATCCTGAACCTTTCTAATTTGTAAGGTTGTAAAATTTAGAATATTCCTATATATATACATATATATATATACAGTAATGATCATATAGGATCCTTCCCCGCTCATGTGTGTAGAACCCCAAAAGATCACCATTAAAGTTGACATGGATCTCTAGAAAAATTATCGGTGTGAAACTTGACTTTTCTATAAATCCCTACCAAATATAATGGTGATCCTTTGAGGTCCTACACACATAGGTGGGAGAAGATCCTATAAGATCATTTCTCATATATATCTATATATATATATATATATATATATGAGATAGAGTCGCGAAATGTAGACCATGACCAGACCCAATCCAACCGATTTGGGTCTAGGGTAGCGCGAACCTGGGTAGACCCAAATCAATCCAAGTCAAATGGACCCGGACCCCGACCCAACCTGTCATCCATCCGCTAGTCTTAAAACCCCTAAGGTTGCAACGCGGGTTCACATACCATGTTCTACCCTTCCCAATCCCCAACATCTAAGCCTCCAAGGCATTGTAAAAAAAACCAAAGGATTGGACTTCACACTGTTCATTTCCAAATAACTTAATTCTTTAATTTTCGAAGAATATTTAGATTAGATAAGCAGTTTGACTCATTTTAAACAGCTTTCTCAAAACATTTCAACCCGTTTCTACACACAAAAAAATGTGGCAGAAGTAAGAAGGCATCTCTGCTGCATCACTGCTTCCACAACTCTTAGCCAGAACTGTGCAAACAACTCATTTTTGTGGAAATATGGGTGACAAATCAATTGACTAACGAGCTGTAGGTAAAACGATTGGATCATCATCAAAAGACGAAACAAAAGTGTCCGAAACCCCAGGATCATTGGTTGCCAAGTTAAGCGAAGAATGCCTTGAATCTCTAGAGACTCCTTCAGAACTATCTTCTGATTCGGATCCTCTCTCTATAGAAATGGCATCTTGGATCTCTTTAAGAACTTCAGATATAGGAGGCCTATCCCTGCCATGAGGTTGCACACACTGCATTGCTTTCTCAGCAATCTTCCACACAGATTGCACATTTAAATTGCCTTGGAGAGATGTATCAATAATACTTTGGATATCTCCATTATCAATGCGAAAACGTGCCTGCATATAGATAACAGGATCTCCCAGATAAAATTTTCATAAATATAATATAATCCGACGGCCTATGGTTTAGATAAGTTCATTGCGGTCATCATCATCCAATGAAATGATAGATGGTGAATGAAGAGAGTTGTGTTTTTGGGGTCAGGTCCTGTTCTTTGGATCTGGCTCTCTCTCTATCACCTTTCTTGATTTTATTGGATGGAGATGACTACTGTTGACTTCGTTAAACCAGTCCTTTGGATATATTTTACTTTTTTGGAAAGTACGCAATGACTATGGTATCTGATACTCGAAGCCACATCTACCCTCCATTCCAATCGACAGATGGTGCATGTAACTGGGTGTGGACGAATGTCTGGGCCCACTCCATTTGATCTCCAATGTTAATCATTGGGAATGGAGAGTAGATGTGGCAGCCATGGAGTCTTGCATACCATAATTCATTGGATAGAATTATACCTCACCTGAACTTATACAAGCAATGTAGTAAAGGAACTGCATATTTTTTGCACTGACCCATTGGACAATATTGCGGCAGTGAACTCCAAAGCTTTCGTTGGATATCGCTTCCTGACCTGAGATAAGTTCCAGAAGAATGACACCAAAACTGTAGACATCACTCTTCTCTGTTAATTGTTGAGAGATGTAATACCTGTCCGGTAACAAGAATTAGGAGGCAAAACAGGTAACTTCACAAAAAAAAACAGAATTAGGAGCCAACAGTTTGTTGTTGTTGGAGAGTAAGAATTTGATTTGATTCAACCAGGAGAGAGAAAAAGAAGAACCGAAAGTAGAAATAAGTATTTTTCACTATATAAGTCCATCTTAGTGGCATAAAAAGGAATGTGAAGGAAATACATGAGGCAGTTAAAAGCTGGCTCGAATATCTAAATAATTTAAAATAATATAATATTTCTCCTTTTAGATAGCCTAACCAATAATTGGGTCGTGAATTGAGAAGAATCTCAGCTGTACCAGCAAAAGTGATAAAAAATTAGTCAAAAGGCATGTTTATTTTATATAAGCTGATAAGAAAAGATTTACTCAGGATCCAAGTAGCCAACAGTCCCTCGAACCATGCTCGAAACATGCGAAGATGCATCCACAGCAAGTTTTGAAAGGCCAAAGTCCGAAACCTTGGCTCTCATGTGCTTGTCAAGAAGTATATTACTGCTTTTAAGATCCCTATGGATGATGCTTGGGATACAACCAGTATGAAGGTACTCGATTGCTGATATAAGATTCCAAGAATCACTACTAATAGAAAGCGAATGACCAAGTGAAATACTCAAATTCTAAGACTATGAGAACTGACCTTTAGCTGCATCCTCAGCAATTTCAAGTCGCTTAATCCAATCAATAGCTCTCTCTTGAGTCAAAGGCCCTGGAACAGTTTGTCGATAGTATTATGGTACAATAAAAGGCACCCAACAGTTAGAGATAACAATTACTTACCATAAAGATGCTCCTTTAGGGTTCCATTGTGCATATACTCATATACAAGGATGCTTTTCCCTTCTTCCTGACAGTACCCAAGGAATGCCACAAGATTTCTGTGATGTATTCTTGAAAGCAAAGATACCTGAATGGAAGCGTGCGAACCACTAGTCTTTAGATGAGCCCGGTAAGGAAAAAGAACATCTTTTGACTCGAGCAGTGGTTTAAAATTAAAAAAAAAAAACTAGAAAACTAAGATCATGAAGTAAAGATAGGTTTAATGCTTCTATTGGTTGAATCAAAATATTAGTGATCACACTGAATGAACACCCCATGAAAAGATAAACTGGATGCGTCGTAAGTTTGGGGCATCTTAGTCGGCTGGATTTTCAAGAAGACTAGAACTAATGAGCCGACACCAATTAATTGGGAAAAGGCTATGATGATGAGTGACTAGAACTAATTAAACACCTTGATGTTCACGAACATCTCAACTGCAAAATGCAGTACATAGTATCTTCCCTCAAAACAGCTCCACTCTCGGAGACCAATATTACAGAAAATAAACATAATAGCTTAGGCAATAAAATACATAAACCAAGGATTTAGCTCAGTCAACAAAAGTGGAGGAGAAGAGAATACAAAGCTGGTTTCACAACCACTTCAACCATCATATCAATAGCCAGAGCATAAAGGAGCAGGCATCCATAATTGCCGGATTTCAATGGATTTGGTTGACAAATATATTCAATGATAACAGTGAAATATCACAAACTTAAGCAACATATGATGGGGGGCCATCAAATGATATTTCAATATGGAAATCCAAATTAACAAGTGAATGTGAAAATTATGATGCTGGGATATTGCTATTGATATTTACACAGCAACAAACAAAACACCTAAATATGAAGATACCTTAAAACTGATGTACAAGGACCCCTCTATACATATTCCACAGAATATTTAGTAAATTTATAACTTAAAGAGATGTTGACTTTACTTTTGATAATCTGCTAATGTCTTGTACAATGAAATGATATCCAATACTGTTTACTACAAATCCAACAACCGTCAGTGGTGTAAAGATCCACTTGAAAATGGATCTTACAAGAGGTCATATGGCGGTATTCCTGTTCTGATGTGCAATGGGTCACCAAACTAAGAAGGTAATGAAGGGAAGGTGATGAAGGGCTGACACATTGAGTTAAGTGATGACATTCATTGTTGAAAGCTCACTTCAAAAACTTTGGACTCATATGACCCCACTGGGCTCATGAGGATCCCAAGTTAAAAAATCCCCAACTTGCCCTGTTGAATAAAATGAAGAAACTAGCCAAGTTTTAAAGAGTCATCTGAGTTTACCTGAGTACATCTGATTAGGTTTCAAAACAAGTCTTATAAGGAACAGTGAATATTATTAAAAATTTCCGATTTTATTAGAGAAGACTCACAATGTCTACTTAGGACCGGGTAATTCAATTCATCTCAGGCACCTAGCTAGTCCCAGGGCAAGTTGTTGTTTTAAAACATTGAAATATAGTATTGATTTTTAAAGACAGACTATTATTTTGAACCATTCCTGGATGTGTTGTTTCATCCTCGCATGCAAATATCCCATGTTTTGCATATTAAATGCCTCTCCTGAAAGGAGATTTCTTCACTGCACAAATATGTTATTTTATATTTATTTACCTATTTCTGAATATTTCCTATTTTGATAGGAGGATTTAATCTTTTCTACAAATTTACTGGTATGTAAGGGAAATTTGTTTTATATTTAGTCTCATTAGAATTATCAAAATATCCAAATTGACATTCATTTGATGCTACGTTAGTCACTATTTTAATTAAGATATTAGTTATACGTTGGATAATTTGGGCGTGGGTGAAATGGGGTCGATGTGTACAGTAAATTTGCCAATTGAAATGGCGGAAGGATTTAAAAAGCATTAACAACAGAATGATTTCCCTGTTTTCTGACGCATAAAAGAGGCTATCACAAGACAATATATGCCCCCTAAGAAAAAATTAGTCTGCAGGTTCTCCAGGAAAATTCATCCCCAGGATACAACGAAATAGAACCTAAAACTTATCTTGGTCATTCAAATGTACAAGAATAAGAAGATCTCACTGCACCAGAGTTGCCAGTGTTTTAGACAGCGAAAATGAGGAAGAAAGAGACTGTTGTAAAAACTGTGTAAAAAAGAAAACACAGTGAATGTGAATGTGAGGTACAAGTTGTTTCTATAGAGAGTGAATGCCCTTTTGATATTGGAATGCAATTGTTCCTTTCTGCTGTTTCTGAAGAATCATACCTCGACTGTTAACAGTCATATCAGTTCATGAGAAAGATAGCCAACAGTCAGCAGTCCTTTTTCCAACTTTCAGTTCCAAAAAAATGAACTGTTGCACATGAGACTAACATCTACAGTTAAAACTGCCTTATCTGTAGTAAATTGTGCATCAGACAGCACCTTATACTCCTACAGTAGAACATACTTATCCAAACAGGTTGTTACTCTTCTGTGGTCGAAACAACGCTATCAGCTCCTTGCACTTATATATGCCAAACTGCATCTCATGGCTTACTGCATTCAAAATTTTTGGCCGAAATAAATTGTTTGTAGACTGCAAACCAGATACACACCTGTGCATGCGCCGTTGCGAGTCTACGAGGTGCAAAGTGTGCCTTAAACATGACCCAGCTCCTCTTAGGTTCCCCTTGAATATCAAAGTTGAGTTTAACTGCTCCATCAGGTAGTAGCTCCCAGACCTTTGATTTTGGTTCTCTCGGCAATGAGCCTCTTGTCATTTCTAATAACCGAGTCTCAAAGTCTGATGTGGAAACCCCTGAGAATTCTTTTGTAACATTGGCCCAAGCTTGTGTGGCCTTAATCATTCCTTGTAGCCACTAGATTTTATTTGCTTTGTTACTAAACCTCAGGCGGTTCCTTTCGTTCCAGATGGCCAAGGCAATCAAAACTACCATTCTTAAAGTACGACACCTCTTTTAGGCATGGGTAGGGAATGCCATTGTGCAGGCATTCCTGCTACTGACATGAGCACCACCCCAATTGAGTGGGGCTAGCAAAATAAGAGTAAAAGCACAAAAATATCTCAGCCTACTGGACGCTCCGAAAATGTGATGTCAAACTAATCAATTAAGATGTTTAAAGCAACATCAAATGAATAACCAGATGACAACACATTCGGGGCCAAATTCGTCCATGCATTCCATATCATAGAAACACAGGTTTTTATATCATAGATTGGGAACAGACAAGTTCCAAAGGTCTAATCCCTTGTTACAATTTACATCAGCCTAAATTAGACAGAATATCTTTGATTCGGGCCCTGAAACCTATACATTCGATTCTAAGTCCTACATAAATGAAAACAATACCATGGGAATATGGGCCCATATACCTGAACTTAAATGCAGGATTATTGTCGTATGATCAGCTGCTCTTCGAGATCGGGCTTCAAGTGGATTTGAAAAACTATAATATCTCTCTCTCTCTCTCTCTCTCTCTCTCTCTCTCTCTCTCAGATGCAAATCAGAGAACGGTCATATATGCCACTGCCTCTTAATGCACTGTAAATTCAGTCGCCCTCTATCTCTTTCTCTAACACACTATCATGTTGATTCAATCCTCTCAATCCAAATGAATCAAAACCCTATCTTCATCAAGGAATGAGGTTTATATAGATTTGTCAACTGATAATCATGAAGCCTTTAGTCCTTATCTATCACAAGACTTAACCGGATAACCACGAGATTCAGATGGATTTATGTGCATGCACAGATGTCCTTTAATGATAATCACATATTTTAGTCAATGCTTATCTTCATAATATTTAATTTTGAATTCACAAATCCCAGATCCAGTAAAGACACCGCATGAGAAAAAGCAAGGATTTTGTTATTCTTTATCGAGCGTCGGTTAAGCTTCCGAAGCACAACTACGACATGTGTTTGTAATTCTTCAACCGCTTTCAGATGGTAGATCCATTGATCATGAAACTTGGAGAGATGAAAGAGGACTCAGAGACAGACACAATGGTTCAAATCTCGCTCTAAATGGATCACATATGAGAGAGATCTCATCTATCAAAGCTATTGTATTTCTGCTGGAAATTGCGTCAGCAAGAACAGTATATTACCGGTATATTGTGGATGCAACCGCTTCTTAAGGACAAATCCTTTGAACATGAAATTTGGAGAGGACTCAAAGACGAACACAGTGGTTCAAGTATCGCTTAAAATGGATCACAGATGAGAGAGATCTCGTCCGTTCAAGTTGTTGTGTTTCTGCTGGAAATTGCATCAGCAAAACCAGGAATTGTGGATGCAACTGCTTCCAATGTATGAATAAATCAATGTTGCACCTTTGAAGGGTGATTGGGCATTGAGTTAGGAACCCAATAGTCCTGGTCCCATGAGAAAATTCCTCATATCAAGAGAGAAATCTCAATTTTGGTGACCGGGGGTTATCCTGACTGTAACATACGGAGTATAAAACATTTAAGGCTTTAACTGTCGGGTGATAGGTTAAACCACCTCCAAATGATATGGTCCCCTGAAAGTCATGACTCAATCTCAAAACATAAAGTTTTGGGGCGTCGGTCAAGGCATATCTAGACTGACGGTGGATATAGACACTAGGCTAAGCCAATTCCGAATTATGCCCAATTTATATAATTCTCGGACATAGAGGAATATCAAGCCTCATGGTATATGCATCTTTAAGGATTCACGTCATTATCATATCATATGACGATGTATCCTTGTTCCCCGTCGGTTAAGCCTTATCTCCTTAATTGACGATGGATTAAAAGAGACATATTACATCTCATCAAAACTCCTCCAATTTTCAGTGGAGAGGTATATATGGGCCATGGGAGTATATGTATCCCAGAGTTTCGTCTCAAACTGAAACGTCTTTATAGTATTTTATCATAGACCGTAAGTCACGATGCACATGTGTAACTGATGACTAAATCAAGAATGTATCAAACTGCATCAAGTTCCTCCACATATCACATGGAGAGGCATATTGGGGCCGTAGATGTATACATGTATCCTAGAACCTGCCTCACAATTGGATGGTCTTAATATCTTCTATCATCAACCGTAAGTCAAAAGATGAACATGCTTGACTAATGAGTCATCGGTATCATATCATTATCGGTCGTAAGTCAGAACATATAGGCGTTGACTGACAAGGCAGGACTCTGAAGGCATATTGGGGCCTTCATATGATGAGTTCTAAGCATATCATGTCAAAGGAATATCACACCTTCATATCATATCAAGGGCATATCTTGGCAGGTATCATCAAGAACCATGCTTATATCTTATCCACCGTCTGTTAAGACCGCTATCGAGCATTCGTCAAAGACCTCACCTTATAAGCACGCCTTCAATCTATCAAGCGACTGTTAAAATGTATTTAGTCTGTATGGTGACCAAAAACACATCCAACACCTACTTGGAAAAAGCTGTAACAACCATTATAATGCAGATGGTGGGATGATAATGCCTCTACTTCTCAGATTGTCCAGTGTGAGGACACTTTCCATACCAACCAAAGGAAGAGTTTTGGGAGCCCCAAACATAATATGAACCTCACTAGCAGGTGAATTCTTCCCTGGGATCCAAGTTAAATCTTGATAAAATGACTTCACCAAGAACTCCCAAAGACCACAATATCCTATCTTCCTTTCTCGCCAAGTTAAAAATGCTTTCTGCTTCTACATATAGTTCAACTAGACATTCAATTTTATCCTCCTTTACTGCACATCTAAAACTAGGCCCCATACTGCATGGCAAACTGAGCCTTCAACCGATTGTTTCACCATGACCAATTGGTTTGTGGCCAAAGGCATACAAATCCCGATATCGTCCTTTAATGGGCATGGTCACAGTCATGTGTCATGCCAAAACCACTTGGATCTGATGAATCATTGTCAAATTTGGTCTACTCCATTCCATACATTGGATGATCTTCCCCCATTAATTACGGCCTTTACATATCATCCCAAGTCATCAATGCCATACTTCTTTGCTGGGCCAGTTTCCCACAATTGACTTGAGCTCTTACCAAGCCTCCACCACCATGTTCCAAGGATGGCCTCATTGCTTTATTTAATTTTTCTTATCCGTAGTTATTGGATTTGGATGGTTCGCCCCTTGTGGGTGGGTGGACCTCCAAGGAAATTACTTCGTTTGTTTGTGGTGGAGGAAAGAGAAAACCTTTTTGGATAGAGTTGGTTGAAAACTTATCCAATCTTGAGAAAGCTAATTCAATATGGGTAATAGGACTGACTTCCAAATAGATTGGGGTAACCACAAGAGGAAGGAGTTAAGGGAGTGGGATTCTCTATAGAAAGGTGGATGTAGAGAGAGATTGTTGGTTGCATGTACCTCCCAAAACCTTTTATATATTTCTCTATCCTTAAAAAGAGCCTATACATCTCTCTCTCTCTCTCTCTCTCTCTCTCTCTCTCTCTCTCTCTCTCTCCTACTCGTTCCAGGAAAAGCTAGCAACAAATTCCTCTTCCAGTAAAAGCAAAAAATCTCAGGCCATCCCTCGAAGCTCAGGATTATCCATAGTTCTAGTAATAAAAAGACAGTAACCTAAGAAGGCATCATCAAACTCACGACCTGCAAAAGGAAGCAAACGGCATGAAAAGGGGAGATCGGATTCATTAAAAGGTAAGTAAACCTCATCCGGTCTTGTGCATGTCAATTTTAATTATTATTTTCGCGAACTTGGGAAACATATGGTGTTTGATACTAGTCTGCCTCTAACTTTTGGCATCCATGTCTTTTTCGAAATCTATTTTCCTTTTTCAATGAAGATTTCTTATCATCTTCTCTGATTGGCTAAATATTGATGCTATCATGTTTGGCAATTATTTGTTTTATACTTAAATATAAGGTTATTTTGGTATTTACATCCATGAACCTGTGAACATGATCAACTTTTTTTTATATATAAAAAAGGAATGTGTTCCTTCAATCTAAGTATGACTTATGACTTTAAGAATATGAAACAAGGTTATTGATTTTTGAAGTGCAATTTCCTAGCTGGAAGCAACATATATGTGTAATCCAAAACCCATACATCTCGCTACTTTTTTACCTATATTGCCACTAAGATGGGAAGTCCTTAGAATTGTTACAAAAGATTTACAAAATTTCAAAATATGCCATTTGACAATACAACGCCGACCAACAACATGAGGACAATATTCAATTTCATATCTAAGAGAATCTGAAAACCTATCATGCCAAGTCAAACAGAGAACAATAATACCACAGTTCCAGTTAGCAGAAGCCACATCTCAAAAGAGGCCACAGTTATATATGATCTTACTAGCAAAGCAGGTCCTAGAACAATAGAAATCAAGCAATTTAACTAATGCCTTGAGTAATAAATCAAATGAAGCATTAGCACTCCTTTGAACATGAAGGTGATAGCATCTGAAGAAATTTGGTAGCAGAAATTAAATCCACAAATTTCAAGTACTACAAAAAAAAAAAAAAAAAAAAAAAATGCATTGATTTACCAACCAAATTCAAGTTATCAGGCCATAAAACCAGAGGATACCTCATTAGAAAACTCCTTTTTCCCCTGGTAGGAATTGCTAGATAGAACTTTGACTGCTATTTCCTTGCCATCATTCAGCCTTCCATAGTATACAGTTCCAAAACCTCCAGAACCTATTCTCTTTTGAAATTTCCCAGTGGCATCTTCAATTTCTTCATAAGTAAAGAAGTGTGCTGTTTCAGCCGGCCCTTCACTCTGCGATGAGGTTGTTTTTCTTGGAGGCTGTAGGCCAGAAGCATCATCTGAATAAGAGAATACCACAGTGCATCAGATTGACAACATAATTTGTCTCGAGAGCATGAGAAAATCATGCAGTAACCACATACAGACCTTTCTCATTGTCTTGATGTTTTTTCCTCCGAACAAAGAAGAAACAACAAGTAATTATAACAATAATGAGGAGCAGAGAACCCCCCAATATAGAGATGACTATAATATTAGTGTGGTTTGGACCTTTCCCTTCTGGACGAAGATTAATATTTCCGGCATAGCTGCATGAAACAAAACAATTGCAAGATTACATCAACTACCACGTCCTCTTCAAAGATTAGATGTTCAGCAGTGAAAGAAAAATAGACAAATGTGTCATTTCAGAGGTATGTATTTCTATTAAGTATTGTTAAAATTCCTTTTTTTATCTTTATTTCTTTTTTATTTAAGTTAATAGGACTTATATGTCCTATTCCCAGTTTGTATAGGCCATTTTGCCATTTCTCTAATTTTATTAATATAAAAGAGATTTTAGAGGTGCTTGAGATCTATTTTGGACTCTCAAGTCACTCTCTTACTCCCCCTCTTGTCTTTTCATCTCTCTCTCCCTTCTCTAACATGGTATCAGAGCGATGATTCTTTCTTCCTCTTGCTTTTCTTTTCTACCCTAAAATTTCTTCCCTGTTGGTTTTCTTCCCACTTGCTTTTCTTCTCTAACCTAGTTCCTAGGGATTTCGATCTAAGCCCTAGGGTTGGTTACAAGTTTTTTTTTTTTTTTAATGGAAAATTTATCAAAGTACCCATTATAGATTAATCATTTAACATCTTTCCCATTTGCAACTATTCCAACTTAACGCCATGTTTTTTTATGGGTATTTTGAAATTGAATGAAAAGATATGGAAAAAATGTTAAATTGTTCATCTCTTATGCATAATTTGATAAATTTCCCTTGTTTTGTGCATAGATACCCATTGGATTGAGATTCAGAAAACTGGAACAGTGATTCCTATCTTCCGAGAATCACAATTCATCATGGGAAACGCAAAATCATGATTCCCAACCAGAAATGCGAAATTGCAATTCCTTGGTACACAATGTGGGTAACTATAGGTGCGCCTCCTCCATGTTTATTAGGACGGGCAGAGCATCTCCACACTCTTAGGTGGTAAAGGAACGACACACGACTAGTAAAAATCTCATGAGTTAGTGGGACAGCCTTTGTAGGAGTCCGGTTAAGAATGTCATTGACTGTCAAAACTGCTTCCTCCAAGAAATCTAGGGAGAGTTTAGCATGTCTCATTATGCTCCTTAATATTTCCACCAAGGTCCTATTCCGTCTCTCCAGTACCCCATTTTATCAAGTATACGGCATGGTATATTGGTAAATGATACCATGCTCTATATAAAACTATTTAAATAACCGTGAGGAATATTCTCCACGCTTATGAGTTCTAAGCACTTTAATTTTAAGGTTTGTTTGGGTTTCTTCCTTGGCTTTGTATTCTTTGGAACGGTCTTGGGCTTCTGACTTTTCCAACAATAGGTATAAATGGCCAAAATGGAAGTATTCATCAAGGAAAGAGATAAAGTACCGGCTGTGGCCCTAAATGGCCACATTCATAAGTCCACAAATATCACCAGGAAATCTTCTAAAATGCCAGTAACTCTATGAGCTTTCACAAAGGATTTCTTGACCAGTTTTTCCTTAAACACATGATTCACAAACTCTACTTAAGTCTCTATTTAGCTTTTTCAATAGTTCTTCTCTCTATAATTTGTCCATTCTCTTATGATCTTTGTACCCCAATCTCATATGCCATATGAAGGCATCATCACCATCATTATAACATAAGATAGAAGAAATAGAATTCTTTATTGCAACTGAAAAAACCATTGTCTACAAGAAGACCATTCATGACTAATTCTTTCCCTGATTATACCTTCACCTTATTACCAGTAAAAATAGCCGAGTATCCTACCTTAGCCAATCTTGAGACAAAAACCAAACTCTTTCTTATGTCTGGAGCATAAAGAGTTTCCTTTAGGACCATGCTCTTGCCATTTTCTGAAGTGAACGACATAATCTCCCAATATCCAAAATCTCAGTATTCTGATTTCCACCAATGAAGATATATTGATCCCCCATGGGTAACAAGCTTGAAATTCCGAAGCCATCCTTGATGTTAGACAAATGGGCAGTGGACACTGAGTCAAAACACAACGATCCTCCCTTAGGTCAGGTAGCATGGTCTCAAAGACCACACAAGCATGTTCCCTATCGCCCTTGGGATTCACATTCTTGGGTGTTGTGCAGTAATTTCCAATGTACCCAAACCTTTTATAGTTATAACAATGGGTATTCTTCAAGTCCCTCTTTTTTTTAGGCCCGTTATTCCCCTTTCAATTCTCATTATTCTTATTCTTGCCCTTGCCGTTCTTTTCTTAAATGAACTAAAGTTCGATTGCAAATTTACCAGGTTCATAGATTCATTAACAGCTGGAGTATCATGAATTATTCTTCTTTCTTGTTCGTTTTTTAGCTTGGTGATGATCTCGTCCAGCTTCCGTCTGCTCTCTTGTGCAGTGAGGGCTGAGATGAAAGCTTTCCACGAGCTTGGCATGAAATTTAGCAGGTGGTACACTTGCATGTTTTTATCTGCCTTTATTTGGGCAGCCTTGAGTTCTTGGATCAGGGCTCTAAAAGTTTGAATGTGCTCGACCAGCTTTCCTCCCTCCATCTTTAGGTCTAAGTACTGCTTCATTGCCATGGGTCTTCTAGTGAGGAAAGGAGTAGCATGATCAACCTCGAGCTTCTTATGGATTTCTTTTGCAGTCTCCCGGGCTCGTACTCGAGGGCATGAATGTCATCCATGGCCATAAGATGCATAGCCAAGGTATTTTTGCACTCCCACTGACCATTAACATCCCTTATAGAATGTATTTCATAAAAAACTCCTTTTGGCGTAGGTGGGGGCCTCTTAGTAAAGAGGATATAACCAATTTTCTTTTCCGACTCCCATAATTCTTCCCGTCGAATTTTTCAGATTTAATAAGTCCAATCATAAAACTTTTCGTTACCTTCTTTTTTGATTCAAGAATGAAATAAAACTCCTAGAATATGGCAGTAACATATCACAGCTCCAATACCAATGAAAGAAGTGATTGTGTGGAATTCAAGGGAGATATATATATATATATATATATATATATATATATATATATATATATATATATATATATATATATATATATATATATATATATATAAGTTCTCTTCTGTTTTTTGTTATTAATGAATCAGAACTCCACTTACAAGTATCACAAAACACTGTTGCAAAATAATAAACGAAACCCTAAATACAACCTAGGATATTTCCTTTTACTGCCAAATATAAAAGACACGATTCATGATTGAAAAACAAGCTTTGACTATAAATTATAGTACAATTAGTCCCTGGAAATAAACAAGAAAAGAATGATTAAAAAACAAAACCAAACAGCCAGGAAGACTAACTTGAATATGCCTAGGGTCAACCCCATAGGACTTAGTATATGCCACACCCGATTTCCTGACATAAGGCGCACTCTAATCCTAATGGCCTTGCTGAATTTACTGAGTTAGGAAGCTTTCTTAGGCAATGCCTCATAAATCTAGGGTTTTGAAAGAATAGGCTAGATCTAGGGTTTTCTAAAACCTTTTAGAACTCTTAGCACATGCCACAAGGCACCTCCCTTTTCTTGTCCTTCTTGTTTTCCAAGGTTGGGCATGCTTACCTCTATGAGCCCTAGGTGGTGCATACCATCCCTTAGGTTTCTAAAGTGGTGCATGCCACCGGATTTAGACAGAGACAAGAGAAAACAGTGAGAGTGTGGGGAAAGGACAAAGAGAAGGAAGAGAAAGAGAGAGAGAGGGGCTAGGAATTGTGTGTAGAGAATGAAGGGGGGTCCCCTCGTTATATAGGCCTCAAGGGCCTTAGGTATGCCTTCCCAAAATTGTGACTTGTCATGAACAATAGGATTTTGGGAAATCTGTGAGGATTAAATCTGAGTCATCCATCAAATAAATTCGCATCATGATTTCAGGAGGAATATAGGAACCTTTATTCTCTAAATCTTTTGACCCATATCCACTTCTAGTAAAACTAGGATAAAACCAATCTAAAGAAATCTTCTAAAACTTCTTTTATTTCTCATAAAATTGTAAGATTAAAAAATAAAATATTTGGTCATATACAAACATATTTTCAAATAACCAACTCCTACAAAATAAGGACATAATATCTTTTTCAAAAGATTTTCTAATCAATGTTCAAAAAGCACAGGCGGGGTGCCAAGGCATTTTTGGGGTCTGGCCGCCTAGCTGGCACCCTAGAACAAGGACGGGTAGGGACTATTCACATAAGAACTCAATATATAAGTTATAATATAATTAATTTTTATTAATTTATATCCATAAGATTTGGTTTTGGATATCTAATTATTATTTATTAATTAATATCCATAAGATTTGGTTTTAGATATCCAATATTCACAAAACATCGACTTCATCCAAAGTTTATGACTATTCACAAAATATAATTCCAAATCGGTAAATCTTCCATCTAGAAAATATGTAAAAATATCAAAAAGTAAACAAAACTAATAGGATATTAAAAATTAAACATTGTACAAAATAAGAACCAATTATTCATAAAAGAATACAATATATGACCAATTTCATCGTCCAAACGAGTTAACAATCAATGGGTGCAGTTTGTATACGATTTTACCCATATTTCAAGGTACGCGAGTGTCAAGTAATTCACATTGTTATTCTCACATCCGTTGAGAATTAACATATAATATGTTGATTTTTTTTTTCTCTTAATAGAATTGCGTCGGAGCTATTGAGGGGACTCATGTCCCTGCTCGAGTTCGTAGTCGATTGCATAATCGTTTCCGAAACAGAAAAGGTTTTTTAAGCCAGAATGTTATGGCTGCGGTTGGTTTCAATATGCGCTTCCGTTATGTACTTGCAGGTTGGGAAGGATCCACATCAGATTCTAAAGTCCCATATAATGCAATTAGTAATGAAGGCAGTAGGCTTGCAGTGCTTGAGGGTAACTTCGTTCCTTCCTATGTTTCGTTGCTTCGGTTTGTACAATATATCTAGTGTAATATTTGGCCTTACAATATACTCATTGCATAAACATGGCACAGGAAAATATTACCTTGTAGATGGTGGGTATCCTACTATTCGTGGTTTCATAAGACCACATCGAAGAGTCCGTTACCATCTAAACGAATTTACTTCAGGCCCAGGAGCTCCCCAGAATCACAAGGAGTTGTTCAACAAGCGGCATTCCACGCTTAGAAATGTGGTGGAAAGGACATTTGGACTTTGGAAGGCTAGATTTCATGTACTCAGGAATCAAATGCAATATCCTTTACGAAACAGGTTGATGTAATTATTGCATGTGCAATATTGCACAACTACATCATGATGACTCGGGGCGCCAATAGCAGAAGGGAGCTGCGTTTTCGAAGGAGGGTTGAGAGTCAACTCGTAATGGACAGAGATGATGGTTTTTCGCAATTGACTCAAGGGCATGTTGATCATGACCTTGGCGTCAATCTGCGAGATACCATAGCGACGCAATTGTGGGAGGCCTACCTAAGTCGCTAGCACTTGTAATTAAACATTGTTCTGCATTTCATATGAAATTTTTATATTGTGTTCATTCGATTGAATTATGTGTGTTTAAACTATTACAGGTTATTGTTGAATGAGGTTTTGTACGTGGTTTTCTTTATGGGTGCATGAATTGTGAATGTTGCTTAATACAGATGCATCAGTGTTGAATATAAGTAGTGGTCAAGTTATTGCAGGATATTGTTGAAGGAGCTGATTTCTTACTGCTTGCATTGTGCATGTGTATTTGAATGGGTTGATTTCTTACAGGTTATTGTTTATGGGTGCATGAATTGTGAATGTTGCTTGATACAGATGCATCAATACTGAATATATGTAACGCTCAAGTTATTGCAGGTTATTGTTGAATGGGCTGATTTCGTACTACTTGCATTGTGCATGTGTGTTTGAATGGGTTGATTTCTTAGTTCTTGTATTTTGAATTATGTATGTTTAAACTATTACAGGTTAATTGTTGAATGGGCTCGTTTTGTACATAGTTTTTTTTTAATGGACGCATCAATTGTGAATGTTGCTTGATACAGATGCATCAGTGCTGAAGTTATTACATGTTATGATTTGTTATTACATCTCTAGAATGGAAGCATATAATATATCCAATGGCTACTCATTTGCATATTCCATGGGGTGGTCCTCGTCCAATGAAATGATAAATGGTATAAAGAGGGACTGGAACCCCCTAGAACAGGATATGATCACAATGGTGGGTCCTACCTCTTCACCACCACTCATAATTTAATCAAATGTGGATTACCCCAATAGAGTATAGTTTTCTGTAGCGCATTGGATATTATACATCCCTTTTCTAAAACATCTAATGCCTCCATAGAGTTTCAATATTTTGACCCCAAGTGTCTTGCATATTTTTGTGCACTTCTGACTCTCAAACTTCACTCGTAGTTTATGTATTGGGCCACATAGCATGCAATCTTGAAATGTTCATTGATTAGTGAATTCATTCTATTCTGCATTTTACATTTTCTTTTTTTTTTTGAAAAGATCATTTTGGTTCCAATCCCATGATATGAAGCATTCTGCATTTTTCATTTCACTGTTTATCAGTACTATATATTTTGAGAAAAGTTGTCAAAAAAAAAATATTGAAAAAGTGAATACACAAAAACAAAATCGTGGAAACACAAAATCGTTCAAACAAAAAATTGTTACAAGAATCAGATAGAGACTACAAATCTCACAAAGGTAGACTACACTTCTCTATGGATTTTGTTTGTCTTCATGCCTGTCCATACTTCTTTGCAAAAAAAGAAACAAAGTGCACCTATTCTTCGCAAAAAAAAGCAACAGAAAATAAGTCACATGACTGCCACTGATTTAGGTAACTTCAAAATGATATGCGCTTTATAAAAATTACATGACTGCCACTAATTTTGGAAAACTTCAAGATGATATCTCCCCCATGATATTTCTTTTAGTAAGGACTATAGGCCGGTTTGGAAACCAAAATGCAATTTTCTCATGTGGTGTTAGTGGTGGACATATGAAAAATGTAAGTCTTGCTAATGGGATGAAAGCCAATCGTTTTCTAATCTAATATAGATACCCAGTTCTTTTTTAACTTCCCACGAGGTTATCAAACACAAAAACCAGTAACTTCTTAACTTCCCAGGAGATTATCAAACACAAAAACCAGGAACTTCTTACCTTCCTAGGGAGGTTATCAAACACAGAAACCAGGAACTTCTTAAGTTCACAGAACTTAAGAACTTCCAATTTACAGTTCCTGAACTTGCTTCCAGTTATCAAACTGGCCCGTCATGAACAATATGATTTTTGGAAATCTGTGAGGATTAAATTTGAGTCATCCATCAAATAAATTCGCATCATGATTTCAAGAGGAATATAGGGACCTTTATCCTCTAAATCTTTTGACCCATATCCACTTCTAGTAAAACTAGGATCAGACCAATCTAAAGCAATATTCTAAAACTTCTTTTATTTCTCATAAAATTGTAAGATGAAAAATAATATATACAAACATATTTTCAAATAACCAACTCCTACAAAATAAGGACATAATATCTTTTTCAAAAGATTTTCCAACCAATATTCAAAAAGCACAGGCGGGGCGCCAAGGCATTTTCGGGGTCTAGCCGCCTAGGTGGCACCCCAGAACAGGGACGGGTAGGGACTATTCACATAAGAACTCAATATATAAGTTACAATATAATTAATTTTTATTAATTATATCCATAAGATTTAGTTTTGGATATCTAATTATTATTTATTAATTAATATCCATAAGATTTGGTTTAGATATCCAATTTTCACAAAACATCGACTTCATCGAAAGCTTATGACTATTCACAAAATATAAGTCCAAATCGGTAAATGTTCTATCTAGAAAATATGTAAAAATATCAAAAAAGTAAAATAAAACTAACAGGATATCAAAAAATTAAACATTGTACAAAATAAGAACCAATTATTCATAAAAGAATACGATATATGACCAATTTCATCGTCCAAACGAGTTAACAATCAATGGGTGCAGTTTGCATACGGATGCAACCGTAGCTGTAGAGGTAAGGTGCACCTTCAAATTTTATCATGGTATATAATTTTGATGTAATTTTTATATCTAATTATAAAATTTTAAATTTCAAAAATGGTTAGAATCAAGCAGATCTATAAACATATGAAATCTTCAAAATGGAAGGTGTAGATAATATGTTGTAAAATGCACTATTTTTTAGGCTTAAAATCTTTTTATTTTTCATAGTCATACATCTCGATGTCGAAATGATCAATCAAAGGGTTTTTCAACATTAAAACTACCTTTTCCGATGGATTTTTGAGGGGCATCCGTAGTTCTACATTATAACGTAGCATCCTTATATAAACTTTTTCCAGAATTAATTAATCACAAAAAAAATCAATCTTTCAACTATAAACATGTAAATATATCATAAAAAAAAAATTTAAAAAAAAAAAAAAATTGATCTAAAACGTAATACGTTATATCAAAAAAAATCAAAACCCTTATTAAAATATCATAATGGCATAATGCTCTAAAACTATCAATATGAAAACTATGTCGGCCCAAACCTCGTCTATTTGATCATCAAAAGTCCTCACTATTGATCACTAGGAGCCCCAAAAACTACCACGAAGCATTGCCTTTGATTTCGGAAGAAATCAAAAATTTATCGATCTTTCGATAAATCACAAAATAGAGGTTTTTGGGGAGTTTTCTCTCTCTAGATGGTACGGATTTGGTTTTGGGGTTTAGAATGTCCTCCAAAACCCTTTTCCCTCCTTTTTAACCGGGGAGGGGGATTGCTATTTTTACCATAGCCGAGGGCTGTTTCAACCAACGGCAACCTGCATCAAGGAGACGCCTAGGCGGCGGACTTGACTGTAGCACCTAGGCGACGCCATGCCCTCCTAGGCAGCCGCTTAGACGCAAACCGCCTAGGTGCCCCGCCTAGGTTCCGCTTAGGCGTTTTAGGCGATTGACCACCTAGGCGGCTTGGTGGCCGAAATTCGAACACTGTTTTTTACAAACCAAAAACATTTTACAAAAATAAAAGAAATAAAGAAAAGAGAAAAGAGGCATGCCACCTCCATGTGTGAGGTGCGGGTCTGATGGGCTCTACGCCCCAACCATGTGGGTTTGGCACAAATGTAGGCTGCATTTGAAGGTCCCAAATGTTCCACTCTACCACTCCATAGCTCTAGGATTTCAGAAACGCCCTTTTTAGGGTTTTAATTGCTGAAATTAATTTTAAAAATTCTGAAAACATTCATAAAATTCATAGGAACATTTCTTGCACTAAAATAGAAATAAAATAAAATAAATCTGAAAGTGGATTGGTACCAAGCTGCCAAGATAAGTGGTTGTTAATGCACTCCACCTGCCCAGTAACAATGATCCTCGACTATCTTCACAAACCGACCCAACGAGACCCATGACCGACAGTCTCATGCAAGGGCTCATGATTGACTCGTCAAAGATGGCCAATAAATAGTTGAACCACGGTCCCCAGAATGTGGGTTACAGGTCCCCCTCTTAAGAGCAAGATACACGCGCATATCACAATAGTGCAAAGGGAACTTTATCTATGCACACGTACACATATCCCTTTTTAGGGTTGCTTCCCAGTAATGTAGTTGTCATGTGTACATGCCATGCAGAAGTTTTTTATGGATTTAGCCCTCACTCACACAAGCGTACATCCGCACATAGGAGACCCCAAAGCTCTTTTGGCCTACAAAACATCCCTAGGCATTTCTTTAACATCAACAAGGGATGACTATCGAAAACCCTCTTTGGTAGTGCCATATGCCCAGGGGTAAGGGTTTTAGAAATGAACTAGGTCATAGACTGGCAAACTATAGGTCAGTCAACCAATACACGCATCCTCACTGAAGTGTATTATCCCACTATAATTCTTATTTACATGCTCTCACAGCTATTAAAGGCTACAAACCCCAATATCGTTTAGGGTCTCATGTCAGTCATTAATTTTCCAAAAGCATTTTTAGTCAACATGTAGCATATTTTAGCTCATATATGACCCTTGTAAGATGTATTTTAAGTACACTCATCCACTGTTTTTTAGATGTTATTTGTTGTGCCTTCGGAAGAAGGAATGACAAGAAGCCTTTACTGTGTTTTATCTCAATTCAAGTTGGATGATGTGATGGCAATCCAGAATCAGCATCAATAGTGGGTTCTAAGAGATGAGAAGACAAAAACACAATTGCACTATGAACTAACACAGGAACAGTGAAGTTCCATGGTCACTTCTTTAGTTCATCAACAATTAAGAGCTTTTCTTAGTGTGATAAGATGGTACCTCCCACAGGAATTTGGAAATATATGTAGAAACATCCTATATTCTTGTGGATAAAACAACGTAATGCAGTTTGTCATTAGCATAAAGAATGTAATCATAATGTCAATACAATGGTGAGTTTGGAGGTAGTTGAAATTGCAATCTATGCCTTGCTGGCATTTTTGGTTGATGAGCATTGAGTGTCCCATGAAGCACAGAACTATTCAGAATCTACCATAATATCCTGCAACTAAAAAAACTATGGAAGTAGTACTCCATTCGTTTTAACCAGGGAACCCCCAAATACTATCTATCATGGAAAACACAGATTCATTTCAAAGAGGAAAGAAGGAAATTAAAAATAAAAAAATAAAAGAAAAAAGATCAATTCAATAAGGTGTTGCTAAAAGCGTGTAACTACATAGTTAGTAGTGAAGCCACATGAACTAATACTTGGATGAAGACCATGCATCACTAACCCTCATATTCCTCAAAAGCACCAAATCTGTTATTTAATGAACAGTAAAATACCAGGTATGAATGGAATAGAAATTTTTAAGTTGAACATAACTTCAACAACAAGAAAATATAGTAACTACACCAACAATATAACAACAATATTTCTTTTTTTGCATTTGCTTAGGGCTTGTAATTCTAGTAATCAATATAATTTAGCATATTATCGGAATATGGTCCCTTAATTATTTAGCACGTCTATTTAGAAAGGCAAAGAAGAAAATACGTACTTGATAACCACTTTCTTGTCAAGAAGACCCCGAGGCACTCTTCCAGATAACAAATTATTCTGTACATATCTGAAAATATCATCATACAAGAAATTATCTGAACCCATGGATCACTGCAAAAATGTTTAGAAGAAACAATTACAGTTCATGAAAAGGTGAAAAGCTCAATAGTCTCATCATCATCATTAATGCCTTTTCCCAACTAATTTGGGTCGGCTACATGAATTCCAATCCGCCTCTTGAAAAGTTTTGGCAAAGTTTTACGTTCGCTGCCTTCCTTTAACCGGGCTTGGGACAGGTTAAGGGAAACTTTAAGGTCATCACCCTTCTAAGACCAAAATAGTCCATAAAACAAAAAGTCTTTAACAAAAAAAACCATAGAAGTCATATCCTCCAGTGAAAAAAATAAAAAAATAAAAAGAAAAAAGAAGACACTTCAGAGCCAATGTTTTAAGAGGACCTGCAACCAAATAACACAGAATTTATAACCTCAAAGTTTGAACTTACAGTTCAGCCAGATTTGGTAAGCCTGTCAAAAATGAAGGTAGTGCACCTGTCAACCGGTTGTTCTCGAGATGACTGCAGAAAAATAAATAGCATATTTTAAAATGTTGGAAAACATTTAAACATCCAATATATCATTTATTGGGATTGCATGCTATGATACACATAGCATACAAGCAATATGTTGCATATAGCCTCAACCATTGTCTACAATGATTGGGAGGAACGGTTCAGCTCAACCGTCTCTTGTTGACAACAACACAGTTGATGTTACATGCAGCATATTATTTGTATACTGCATACGTCATGGTATAGTTTCACTTAAATAACATTTATTTACATGATTCGGAGATTGGTACAATCAGATAAATCAGGTATTGAACCACTGAGCGAATTGCCATCCAGCCATCTGAAATCAGTATATGACAACATTGTATCAGGAAATGACATATGACCACAAGTGCAACAAAAGAAAGCTAGAAAGAGAAGCATATTACTCACAATTCAACCAGGCCTGTCAATTTTGATATTTTGGAAGGAATATTTCCTGGCAAGTTCTTTCTAGACAGCAAACTGCAAAATTGCAAGACAGAACAAAGTTTAAAAGTTGTAAACTGCATTAAGAGAAGTTCTTCAAAGCTACTGCACATTTAACATTAAAAATAACGATTCTACTTCTTTTTACCAACAAGAAAAAGGCACTTTGTTCAAAGAAGCTTACACGCATACATAAAGATGTGCACGTGCAAATGCATGTGTGCAAGCACATGCATGTGCGCACACACACACACACACACAGAGGCACACGCAAAGGTGCATGTGCACGCACACGTCCGCTCACACAGAGCGAGAGAGTAAGAAATGCATGTGCTTCTCAGCATGTTGTTAATTTAGAGAGAGAGAGCGAAGTACATTGCAAATATCCTTGGTTGTGCATCCATACTACATTGCAACCAGGACCACGGAACTGGCAAGCAGGGGTCACCACCTTCTTGAGCCCAATCAGCTTGAGGATATTGTGAAGTTAAACCAGAAATAACTGCAGCTGCAACCAAACAAAAGATAATTCAGACATAATATGGCAGTTTCTCAATGTTTAAATGGACTCTGAAAAACAGATGCTGCAATTGAATCATGGAGATTTCAGAAATACATCATTTGCTCGATATTCGAAAGGAATAAGAAAAAGCCTGTTACACCATACCATCAGGAGAACCAAAATTTATCTGCAGATACTTATTTATCTCCATGGCATTCAGCAAGGGACCCCTAGATGAATCAGCTGTTTTACCAAAAGAAAATGTTAAGACAAAAGGGAGGGATAAGTTGGTAAATCCAGGCTCATATAACCGGTATCTCCCTTGCGCATTTTCTTGAATATTAACAGTTGCTTTGGTGATATCAGGATAACCTGGAAGCTTCAGCCTAAATTTCCTGCTCTCATTTGCACCCAAATCTTCAATTTCTGAAAAGTACGAGAATGCCCAACCAAACCCTGGAAATCCATCCAAGTTCAACCGATAATTCAACAGTCCATTCCGACCAACAACAGCAGTTTGCATCACTTTCTCTGGAGGTCTCTCATCTCGGTTAACATTAATCGGCGTTGTAGTTGATATTTTAGAAGTTCCAGCAGCAACATCAACAAGAAAATTTGCTTTCCTAATGGAGTCAGACTCCCATATTCTGTCAAAAGGATCATCCGGATATCTGAAATGTACATTGATTTACTACCGTTGGTAATGAAAGCTTTAAATTAATTCCACGAGGCAAAGAGAACAAAATGCTTCCCATGAACAATTAAGTCAAATTGTTCATACAATTATTGGCTTGATTTTAATTCTCAAAGTATACCACTAAAATGTAGTTTCAGTACATAAGAAATTTTGCCTGGAGATACAAAAACCGGAACACTTTCACTCCCATATACCATAGGTGACAAGTCACATGCACGCACTCACGTGCAAGCACGCAAGCACCCACTCACACAGAAAGATTTAAACTAGGTGTACAACAACATTGAACCGCATCAAATATTGGTTGCAACCTGTTTGATCATGCCAAAACAAACTCAGCATATCATTGATAAGTATCCAAATGTCTAAGTACACTCAAGTTTGGGTGTTTGAGTGTTTTAACTTTCAGCTTACATAGAATCTGAAAAAGATATAAGTACCACCTTTATGATGCGTACTTTTATATATTATTTGTACTCATTTAAAAGGTTAATCAATGCTATGATTCAACCAAAAAAGAATATTATCTCAAGGCCTGTTGGATTAGAGATTTGTAGGAAGGAGAATGAAAAATTCAATGAAGAGAGAGACAATGCCTATAATGGATGAACATATCAATTCTCAGCATAATTATAGAAGCAACTAGAATGTTTTCAAGAAATGCTGACAGCAGGGTCTTAAAACTGCAGAAAGCCATGATTATTAGAAAAGGGATAATTCAATAGGAGATTCTTGGATTCATACATACTGCTGTCAAAGACAAATGGTAGCCGCTTTGGATTCGTCTGCTCAGAATTAGGAATAGTCATCTTCAAAAAGGAATAAAAAAAGCATCCCCTGAATCTCTCTGTTACAAACTGAAACTCAAGAGCCCACTCACATCAAATACCCCAAAGATCTATTTCTAAGTACTTTTGCTCTTCATCTTAGTGTGTCACATGCTCTTATTTCATGCTTAAATGAACCCAAGAGGTTCCAAAAGGTGTCACTCAACCTAGTTAGCAGGATGCAATGGGAGAATAATCATATATATAACCCAGATTAATAACATGAATTGGCTATACTCCTAGATAGAAATAAAACTGAGAGCTGCAAATGATGCAAATATTAAGTGGAACTCAAAAGATAGCATCAATAGCTATAAAGAAAGACTGATGACCAAAGGCTTTAATCAAGGAAATAGAGTGGACACTTCAGAAACATTTGCAACAACTACCAAGATGCCCACATTTAAATTTGTATTTTCAATTTCCACATCTAAATTATGGCCTCCTTCAATGGGAAGTGTTTTGTATTCCAATTATATCAGCTAGAGGAGGTCTACCCATATCTTACCTAGGGAGTAAGTCTCCTTGAGGAGGTATATGCATATCTTCGCCGTGAGAGTGATTAGTGAAGGCTTAGTCATTATTAAATTGTATTTTAAGTCTCTGAGGACTTATTTGTCCTTCTTTCTACTAGAAGAGCATTCTCGTATAGTACTTAAACTTTTATAGCTAATATATATGAGATGTAATGGAGGTCAGTATGACCTAACGAAACCCCCTCTTTCTTCCTCTCTCAACGTCTCATTTTCTCTCTTTTTCTCCTCTTTCATTATTTCTTGTTGTATTTTAACTTCGTATGGAATCAAGAAGCTTCATGAAACCCTAAAAATGTAATTAGGCCATACGAAGGACTTCCAAAGCTGTATAACCAAAAAAACCTAGATCTGCGAAGAAAAAATGGGGTTCGAAACCCTAAAACTGAGAAAAGGTCTGAAATAAAAAAAAAAACCCCAAGTTTCATGGTTGTTTCGTCAAGCTTTTGATGTGGGATCATAAACCCCAGATATGGTTGTCATGGTTCGATGATGTTAATGTTTGTTGTTAGACCTGGGATCACTTATAGATCAAATCATTGTTTCTAAGTTGTGAAACTCAGTTGTTTTGGAGATCCCACGTACGAATGATCTCAAATCCATTTCAAAGTATTTTTGAGTGGCTGGTGGTGTTGATCAGAGTCCCTTTGTATTTTCAGGCTATGTGTGGCCAATATGTCTAAGCTGAGTGATTTAGGGCACTCTTCCACCTTCAATAGTACTCCAGGTGTTACCTCCCATATGGATATCTACTGCGAAAACCTTGGATTGCATATTACTGTTGTCAAACTTGATGGAAAAAATTATTTAAAGTGGTCGTAATCTGCTAAAATATTCATCGATTGAAGACGAAAGTTGGTGTATATCAATGGTAAGATTACTGAACCCGAAGAAATAGATTTAGTACATGAGAAATGCGAAATTGAAAATCTGACAGTTATTTATTGGTTGTTACACCCGATGCAGCCATCAATTATTAGGGTTTTTTGTTTCTTCAAACTTCAAAAGAGATTTGGGACTCCATATATCAAACTTACTCTCAAAGCAAGAATGTGGCTCGAGCGTATCAACTGAGTCAATAAATTTCCCATCTTCAACAGGGGGAGAGGTATCTCGCTTAATATTCTTCAAGAAGTGACTATCAAATGTTCAAACCATCATGTAAGATAGCTGGTGAGAAATAGAAAGAGCTTGCCAAACGAAATCATACTTTTGAGTTTTTTGCGGGTTTAACCTAGATTTTGAATTAGACAGGGTTCAAATACTCAGTAGAGATACCTTTCGGCCAATTAACCAAGTGTATTCCTTTGTTCAAAATGAAGAGAGACAAAAAAATGTCATGCTGCTTCATCAAGGAGTTGATCAATCTGCTCTTTCTTCAGCAACCTTTCCTCTTAGAAACAATGAGGAGGTCGGATTCAAAAATGCATAAAGAGGCTTAATCATTATCATCATCATCAATATAATCATCAGAGCATTTTCCTAACTAATTGGGGTCAAGTACACGAATCCTGGTCCGCAGTTCTGCTCTATTAAGGGCCATTTCTTTAGTGTGTGGCCATAAGTCCCCATATCGTTTTCTCACTACTTCCAACGATGTCCATTTGGGCCTATCCCTTGCCCTTTTTGGCCTTCCACTTGAACTAACTCGCACCTCCTAACAAGCGCTATACTGGGTCTATGCTACACATGGCTAGCCCACCTAAGTCTATTTTCTCTCATCTTATCTCATATTGGTGCCACACTTGAGTTCTCCAAAATGTAATCATTCCGAATTATATCCCTTCTTGTCTTGCCACTCATCCATCTCAATATCCTCACCTCAGCTATAGACCTATTTTATGGATATCTTGTTTCTCGACCGTCCAACATTCCGCCCTATAAAGCAAAGATGGTCTCACAGCTATCCTATAGAACTTGCCTTTCAACTTCATTGGTATGTAATGATCACATAAAACTCTAGTTGCATATCTCCACTTCACCCACCCAGCTTTAATTCTATGTACGACATCTTCCTCAATCTCTCCATTTTCCTAGATTATTGACCCAAGATATCAAAAGTGAGCTCTTGTTTGTATTTCTTAGCTGTCAATCTTAACTACTTCCTCGTCTCCACTCCTATTATTACTAAACTAGCATTCCATCTACTCTGTCTCAGTCCGACTAATTTTAAACCATTTAATTTCTAAAGCATCCCTCCAAAGTTCTAACTTTCTATTGACGTCATTTTGGGTCTCAACGATCAACAATATGGCGTACACCACGGTATCTTATCTTGTAGGTAAATTAAGTCGTCCATAACTAAGACAGAGGTATGGACTTAATGTTGACCCCTGATGTAGACCTATTATCACTAAAAACTCACTTGTCTCTACACTAGTTGTCCGTATATTAATTAGCACTCCCTCGTACATATCTCTCATCAAGTCGATGTGGTGTCTGGAGACTCCTTTCTTTTCCAGCATCCACCAAATCAGAGCTCGAGGTACTCTATTATAAGATTTCTCTGGATAAATAAAGACCATGTGGAGATCTTTTCCCTTCGCCCTAAACTTCTTAATCAGTTGCGTAAGTAAGAAAATAGCCTTAGTTGTTGACCTCCCTAGTATAAAACCGAAGTCGTTTTCTGATACACTTGTTTCAAGCCTTAGTCAGTGCTCAAACACTCACTCACAGCTTCATAGTGTGGCTCATAAGTTTGATCCCTCAATAGTTCACACAATTCTTTATATCTCATTTGTTCATGTAAATAGGTACCAAACTACTTTTCGTCCATTCATCTAGCATTTTCTTTATTCTCAACACCTTGTTGAATAACTTGATCAGCCAATAAATGCCCATCTCTCCCATGCATTTTCAAACCTCTATCAGGATACAATTTGATTTTAACACCTTTCCTATCTTCATCCTCTTCAAAGCTTCTTTCCCTCCTGATATCCTAATCCTATAAATGTATTCATGACTATTCATGACCTCCGCCCCCCTATTTATGCCAACAGTTCCTTCTATTGCTATCTTCCCATTGTGTTCGTCATTTAATAATTTTTGAAATAAAGATACCTAATCAAGGTGATAAAAGTATGTGAAAGTGTAACCATTGTGGTAGCGTTGTTCATGGGATCTGGTTAGGCGTCCAACCATCTAAATTCAACCGTCCAAGTCAATTTAATGCTCACAATCAGTGTTTAAAAAATCGGTAAACCGATCCAGAATCGGGTAGATTGCACCATCCTGGATCCGACCATAAAACGGATCCAGACATGTCACTCATTCCCACAGCTTCATAGTGTGGCTCATAAGTTTGATCCCTCAATAGTTCACACAATTCTTTATATCTCATTTATTCATGTAAATAGGTACCAAACTACTTTTCGTCCATTCATCTAGCATTTTCTTTATTCTCAACACCTTGTTGAATAACTTGGTCAGTCAATAAATGCCAATCTCTCCCATGCATTTTCAAACCTCTATCAGGATACAATTTGGTTTTAAAGCCTTTCTTATCTTCAGCCTCTTCAAAGCTTCTTTCCCTTCTGATATCCTAATCCTGTAAATGTATGCATCACTACTCATGACCTCCGCCCCCATTTATGCCAACAGTTCCTTCTACTGCTATGTTCCCATTGTGTTCGTCATTTAATAATTTTTGAAATAAAGATACCTAATCAAAGTGATAAAAGTATGTGACAGTGTAACCATTGTGGTAACGTTGTTCACGGGATCTGGTTAGGCGTCCAACCATCTAAATTCAACCGTCCAAGTCAATTTAATGCTCATAATCAGTGTTTAAAAAATCGGTAAATCGATCCAGAATCGGTCGATCCGGATCGAGTATCGACTACACCGTTCTGGATCCGACCATAAAACGGATCCGGACAGGTCGCTCACTCCCACAGCTTCATAGTGTGGCTCATAAGTTTGATCCCTCAATAGTTCACACAATTCTTTATATCTCATTTGTTCATATAAATAGGTACCAAAGTACTTTTCGTCCATTCATCTAGCATTTTCTTTATTCTCAACACCTTGTTGAATAACTTGGTCAGCCAATAAATGCCAATCTCTCTCATGCATTTTCAAACTTCTATCAAGATACAATTTGGTTTTAAAGCCCTTCCTATCTTCATCCTCTTCAAAGCTTCTTTCCCTTCTGATATCCTAATCCTGTAAATGTATTCATGACTATTCATGACCTCCGCCCTCATTTATGCCAACAGTTCCTTCTACTGCTATCTTCTCATTGTGTTTGTCATTTAATAATTTTTGAAATAAAGATACCTAATCAAGGTGATAAAAGTATGTGAAAGTGTAACCAATGTGGTAGCATTGTTCATGGGATCTAGTTAGGCGTCCAACCATTTAAATTCAACAATCCAAGTCAATTTAATGCTCACAATCAGTGTTTAAAAAATCGGTAAACCGACCCAGAATGCGTCAATCCGGATCGGGTATCGACTGCACCGTTCTGGATCCGACCATAAAACAGATCCGGACATGTCGCTCACTCCTACAGCTTCATAGTGTGGCTCATAAGTTTGATCTCTCAATAGTTCACACAATTCTTTATATCTCATTTGTTCATGTAAATAGGTACTAAAGTACTTTTCGTCCACTCATCTAGCATTTTCTTTATTCTCAACACCTTGTTGAATAACTTGGTCAGCCAATAAATGCCAATCTCTCCCATGCATTTTCAAACCTCTATCAGGATACAATTTGGTTTTAAAGCCTTTTCTATCGTCATCCTCTTCAAAGCTTCTTTCCCTACTGATATCCTAATCCTGTAAATGTATTCATGACTATTCATGACCTCCGCCTTCATTTATGCCAACAGTTCCTTCTACTGCTATCTTCCCATTGTGTTCGTAATTTAATAATTTTTGAAATAAAGATACCTAATCAAGGTGATAAAAGTATGTGAAAGTGTAACCATTGTGGTAGTGTTGTTCATGGGATCTGATTAGGGGTCCAACCATCTAAATTCAACCGTCCAAGTCAATTTAATGCTCACAATCAGTGTTTAAAAATCGGTAAACCGATCCAGAATAGGTCGATCCGGATCGGGTATCAATTGCACCGTTCTAGATCCAACCATAAAACGGATCAGGACATGTCGCTACAGTGAATCGGTATTATGACGCCATGAACCGGCGGACTCGATACAATGTGACATCACGGTACAATATGAATCAAAAGTTTGAATGATCTTCGTATAAAAAATGCTTTAACAAGTCCCACCATTATTACTATCGTAACTAACCACCCCTACTCTCACGCCATGCTTACCTCACATGAGCCGTTTCTTACTCATACAATTGAGGTCACCCTTTTATACTATATTCATTGTGCCAAATCCTTGGATGTGCAACTATTCTAGCCTTCTACATTTCCAAAACAAGTGCATCATATATTAATGCATAGCTTTCGTCTACACATATGCTTGTACTTATATTCATCTAAATAATCTACAAAATTTATTTATTTATTAGATTAATAATTTTTTTATAATATAAAAAATATAAGTATATATAGTTAAGTTTTAATTACATATAATTACAAAAAAAAATTCTATTTAATTAATATACAAAAATTAGTATAACTATATTAAACTTATTATTGTTTATTTATCTGAATAACTTGTCAAACTTATGTCAGTATAATCATGTAAATATAATTACATTAAAATTTATTAGGGGTTTTATTTTTGTTTTTAATCACATGATATGGAAGAATTTTTAATAATTTTTAATCATATTTATTATAATATTAATAATTATACATTGATAAGCAAATCTTGTATTTTATTTATTAATTTATTTGTATCATAAATATCCATTGTATTATTTTTTCTTATAGTTGTAAATACGATTTTTTAAATTATATGGTATTATAAAATATTTTAGATTTGTTCTTATTTGTATAGTAAAATAATTATAAAATATAAATTTATAAGCCAACAATTTCAATTTCAGTACATAATATTACAATTAGTTAGGTTGTGATAATTTTGGATGAGTAAAGAGAATTAATAAATATTTGATACTTTGATGTGAACTAATTTTACTTCATATAGGAATTTTTTTAATCTTTTAATATGGAAGTGTTTTCTAATATTTTTAAATTATTTTGATACAATATTATAATTAGCAATTATAAAGACATCCAGATAGGAAAACAGCGTCTCAGTATTCACCTAGTTTTACAAAGTAAACAAAGTACATAATGCATCACTCCTAAATACATTTAGAAACTTAAAGAACACTATTTTTAGAGAATATAGTGATTTTTTGAAAACAATTTAGATAAATATTGTTCATTCTGCCGATTCTCCGATCCGATGCACCAATTGTCCGATCCGACACAGGTATGGGTGTGACCGATTCGAGTCACCGATCCTGTTTTTTAAACCTTGTTCACAATGATTCATCCACTATTAATTCAGTTGCTGCAAGTACAAATCAGGCATCACAATCCCCATTGTCTGCTTAAAAGGAGATGATACGAGGCCCTAAAGAGGAGACTGAAAGCCTTCACAGGTTGTTTACATAGTTAGGAGGCCCATCTACTACCTCAACTTCATCCTTTGCACACTCAAGTGCTCATGTTTATAAGAATCATGTCTCCCTTACTCCACCTAGACAATCCTGGATTATTGATCAAGAGCATCCAACCACATAACTGGAATGTCTTCCTTATTTTCTTCTTATTCCTTTTGTTATGGTACAGACAAAGTCAAGATTTCTGATGTGTCTTTTTCATTTAATGCTGGAAAAGATACTCCAAATGTTTCTCCTAAAATGTCACTGTCATCAGTGCTTCGTGTTCCCAGCTTTGCTATAAATTTACTGTTTGTCAGTAATATTACCAAAATTCTTAATTGTAGTGTGACCTTTCCTTCTCACTGTGCCTTTCAGGATTTAGAAATGAGGATGACGATTGGCAATGGCATTTAAATTCTTAACTTGTCAACAACTACCCCTCAAGCCATACATGTAAAGAGTAATTATGTGGAACTCAAGGTATTAAATTCAAAAAAAAAAAAATCTTTTATTCAATATAATTGAATTCCAGTTACATGAGCCACTATATATTGCTGTAAATTAAAATAATACCCTAGATACAACCTAGGATCTTTATTTTCATTGCCAAAAAAAATAGAAACTATCCAAGAGCTTTAAACAAACTTCCACTATAGTTGTTAGTATAATCCAAGTTCCTGAAAATTCATAAAAAATAATAAATAATATTGAAAATTAATTAAAACTGCTGGGAAGACTTACAAGAAGACATCTAGAGTTACCCTCACAGGTCTTGGTACACCCCACACCCGATTCCCTAACTGATGGCGCACTTTTAATCCTTTAGGTGTTGCTGGAAATTCAGAGACAGAAAAGCTTTGTAGGCAATACTTTTTTTCTAGGGTTTTAGGGAGCTCAAAAATCAACTAGGGTTCGTAAAAACCCTATGGAAATAAAATAAGGCTGAACTTGTGAGTTGATCTCTCTCTCTAGGTTGGTTGTATCCTTTCGTTTCTCCAAAATACAGCAAGCCTCACTGAAAATTGTAAAGTTCCTCCCTTTCTTTCTTTTAATTAAAGCAAAAGGAGAGACAGAGAGAGTAGCGTGACTCTCTATAAGGCAAAGAGGGTTCACATGATTTAATTTTAATACAAGAGAGAGAGAGAAAGAGAAAGATATGGCGTGGAGGAGAGAGGTTGAGAGAATAGATGTGGGAGAGAGATCTTGGGGCATGAGAGAAATCTAGATGTCATGTGAGAGTGAGCTCAAATCTTGTTTGAATAGAACAAAATCTATTTCCTATTTTGAATAGGATTCCAGCCTAAGTATGCCTTATTCAATTTTTAGCTTTGATCTTTAGGGTAAATAGGAAATCTGTAGCGCCAGAAAGATTTAATCAAAGCCATCTATCCCACAAATCATGATTTTGGGTGGAAAATAGGAATCTCATCCCCTCAGACTTTGACTCAAATCCAACTCCTATTTAAATTTGAAATACAATCAAACTTTATTATAATTTAGATCTCCCATAATCAAGGATAATATATATTCTAAAGCTCCCACTAGAATAGGAAACCAAATCCTATTTGAATAAGATTTCCTATTTTTTAACTAATTTAAAACCTTGAATCAAAAAAAGAAAAGAAAATATGGGGCATGCCCCCCTTCTTCCTAGAAAATTGGCATGCCACTTTTTTGCTATAAAAGTGGTGTGGCCCCTTGGAGGGCACGTAGGCTCCACACATAAAAAAACATACATATACATGTGGGGCTGATCCTTGGCCCCATATGTATTATTTCAAGTTCTAAAACTTTCAGAAATACCATTTTAATGAATATTACAGCAGAAATAATATTTTAAAATTCTAAAAAATATTTAAAAATCATAAAAACATTTCTATTACCAAAATAAAATATACTAGAAGTGGATTGGTATCAATGGGTCAAAAGTAGAGACAATAAGGGCACTCCACTTGCCCCAAAAACCATGATCCACTATTACTTTCTTATCCTGCCCAACAAAGATCCATGACCTACAGTGTCATTGCAGGGGCTCATGATTGGCTATGCTCGAGGAGATTAGGGTGCTAATGAAGACTAGAACTTGAACCTAGTAGATCCTCCTAAAGAGAAGAAGCTGGTTGGTTGTAAATGGTTTTACACAATAAAGCACAGAGCTGATGCTACAATTGACAAATACAAGGTACAATTCGTTGCTAAGAGGTTCACTCAGACTTATGGAATAGACTTTCAAGACACCTTCACTCTTGTGGCTAAGATGAATTCTTTTCGAGTCCTTTTGTCTCTGGGAGCTAACATGGAGTGGTTGTGTCACCAACTAGACATCAAAAATGCTTCCTTCATGGGGATTAGTTGGGTTTTGTGCCTTGAGAACATGTAAAAATAAATACTTATAGTGGATGTTCACACTTCAATTGGAGTTGGTTGACTAACCATGGGTTGGGCGGGTCCAGGTCATGTTCAAAACCCTTACTCTTAGGCATAGTACTACCATTGAAGGTTTCAGTGAGTCATCCATTATTGAAGTCAGAGAGATGTCAAAGGATGATGATGAGAGCCAGGAAGCCATCAAGATTCTTATGTGCAGTTGCGGCGTGTGAGGGCAAGGGCCAAATCCTCAACGAATACCGCACTGCATGGACACATGATAGCCGCATTCTGAAAAGTAGGGACTTGTATTTATGAGTATAAGAGAGTGTCCCCCCTAGCACTAAAGTGATATGTGCATGTGCATCCCTATGGATAAGATAGCTCTTAAAGGGAGCTTGCGAACCACACATTAGATTTGTGGTTCCGCTATTTATTAGCTAGCTTTGAAGGGTTGATCATGAGCCCCTGCAATTAACTGCTAGTCATGGGCCCCGTTGAGTTGGTTTGAGGAGATAGTTGAAGATCATGTATTTCAAGCATACATGGAGTGCCTCAGAAATGCCATTTTTCCTGACCCATTTGTACCAATCCTTTTCTAAAATTATTTTGATATGATCTAGAAGGTTTTTTGAACCCTAGAAATATCTTTCTAAATTTTATATATTCCTTGTGCATTTCTAATTCAATTAATTTAATTTTTTAGCAATTTAAAAATTCACTATATTTTTTTTAAATTACTTCAACACCATTCTTGATATTTATTATTGATCGGGACATTTAAAATATGGTACACACATATGGGGCCAAAGGCTAGGGCCCCACTTCAATGTCACCACAAGTGTGGGACGTGAGCCTTATGATGGCTACATACCCCACTTGTTTTCCTTCATGTCCCTCCTTCCTCTCCCTCTCCTAATTCTAATGGAATTACTTAATACAGAGAGAGAAAGAGGATCTTAGGAGGTATTTTATAAGTAAAAAAGGATATGGTATTTACTAAAAAGGATTTATGGTTTTAAAGAGGTTTAAGGTTTTCAATTATATGTTTAAGCCTAATCCTAGCTGTATAGGAAACTTGGGGCTCTCTAAGGAACTTGGATTCTATGAACAAACCTAATCCTAGTTGTATTAGAAGAGGATACAGGTCAAGGATCTAAGGGATAATAGTACTAAGATTCCTCCTTCATCATGATGGCTAATCTAAGTAATGGAAGGCCCAGATTTAACTTTCTCTTCAACTCACAGATTACCTTGGATTCCTTGGTCAGATTTAAGTCCTATTAGAAGTTGGTATACCCTAGGCCCTGAGGGGCTATATAAAGGGGGACACCCCCTTCATTCCATCCAACAGTTTATGTCGAAACCTCTCTCTCTCTCCTTTCTCCTCTCTCTCTCTCTCTCTCTCTCTCTCTCTCTCTCTCTCTCTCAAGTCCTCACTCTCTCTTTGTGATGGTAGGGTGACGCATTACCTAAGGTAGGGCCATAAAGAAGGTCGATTGACCACCCAAGCTAGCCAAAAAAGGAGGTATACCCAGCCAAGTCAGCCTTCTGGGTTCTAGTTTTTGAGTTGAAAGGATGGCAAGTGGTTTCAGTTCCATGCTCACAGCCCCAGTTTTTTGTGAGGGCACAGAATAGGTGCTTCTCGCAATTGGAGGAATCAAGCAGGACCAAGGATCAGTGCATCATCAGTCTGGTAATCGAATGTCGGTTGTGCTAAGTCCTAAGGGGTGACCCTAGGCAAATTTCAGATATGTCTTCCCAGCTTTTCTTGTTTATTTTAAGTCTTAATTCTTCATTTATTGTTCTTGATTTCTACTTGTATTAGGATTCCTATTTGAAATAGGACTCCTATTGACGTAGAATTCTACTTGTAACTAAATTAGTTTATGAAATAAAGGTTTTTTCTTTAAGACTGTAAGAGTTAAGATCCATAATTTGTAGTAGATTTTGTTTTCTGCTTCCACTATGTAATTTTTGATATTGTAGGTAGAATTACTCCCGTTAATAAAGGAGAAAGAGAAAAAAAATTAATTTGCACCCTGGGAATCCTACATAGCCGCTACTTTCATTAAGGCTCCTGGAAATCAAAGAAAAGTGTTAGATTGTAAAGGCCATTTATGGACTAAAGCAGTCTTCCCAAGTATGCTTTGAAAGGTTTAATGGTGCTCACCAAAGAGTTGGATATATTCGGCGTCATGCTAATCATATTTTATTTATGAAACATACTAATATAAGTACCCCTGCCCTGATTGTGTATGTGGATAATATTGTTGTAACATGAATTGTCTTAAAGAAATTCAACAACTTAAGAGGTTTTTAGCAAGGGAATTACAAATTATGGATCTTAGCCCATTAAATATTTTCCTGGTATAGAAGCTGCCAAATCTAAGTAAGAGAGGAATCTTTATTACTTGAAGGAAGTATGTATCGGACCTCCTCAAAGAAACATGGAAACTTGGGGCAAAACCAGTTCATATGCCTATGGACCAAAATCAACAAGCTCGATGACAAATAGGGTGAAGCACTTCAGATGTAGGTATGTTCCAAAGTTTGGTGGGTAGATTGATAATATCTTTCACTTATGCGCGAAGAATTTGCATATGCTATCAGCATGAACAGTTAGTCCATGAGTGCTCCTAGAACTACTCATCTTGAAACTGCTTATAGAGGTCTTCGATATTTAAAATCATCACCAGGTAGAGGATTATTGTTTGCCAATCATGGGCACTTATGAGTTTGAGGCTTAGACAGACACAGATTGGGCTGGCTATATTATGGATCATAGATCTACATCGGTTATTGCACTCTAGTTGGGGGTAACCTTGTGATTTGGAGGAGTAAGAAGCAGCCAGTTGTAGCCGGTCAGGTGCAGAGGTAGAGCATTGTGTTCGATGGCTCATGATGCATGTGATTGATGTGATTAAAAATCTTATAATGGAAACTTGGTTTACCTATGAAGGGATCAATGTCCTAATATTGTGATAACAAGGCAGCCATTAGTATAGCTCCCAATCTTGTCTAGCACGATCGGACCACACATATGGAGGTAGACCGACATTTTATTTGAGAAAGAATTGCTATCAGAAAAATTTGTCTTCCTCATATGAAGACAGATGATCAGCTAGCAGATACTCTAACAAAGGTTGTTGGCAAATATCAACTACAAGGTATCTTAAGCAAGTTGAGCATGATTGATATCTATGCACCATCTTGAGGGAAAGTACCATGAGAGTGATTATTGAAGGCTTAGCCGTCATTATATTTTATTTAAGTCTCTAAGGACTTCTTACAGTAATTAAATTTTCTATAACCAATATAAATATGAGATGTTGGAAGTCAAGATGACCTAAAGTCACCCTCTCTCTCTCTCTCTCTCTCTCTCTCTCTCTCTCTCTCAACGTCGTCTTCCTCATTTTCTCTCACTGATAGCTTGCTCTCGTCATCTATTTACTTTATTTTTCTCCTCCTTTCATTTTTTGCTGCTATATTTTAACTATCTTCCCTAAGGATTACATAGTAAGAACCAACAACATAGTTGCAGACAAAATACGGCAGTTTACAGGTTAAAATGGGGAACATTAGAGCAAAAAATGGAACACTCGGACATTGGTTTGAAAATTGTAGTGTATCCATGGTATATGTTCGCTTCCCTAAGGATTACCTAGTAAGAACCAACAACATAGTTGCAGACAAAATACAGCACTTTAAAATGAGGAACATTAGAGATAAAAACGGAACCCTCAGAACTTTAAAATGAGGAACATTAGTTTGAAAATTGTAGTGTATCCATGGTATATGTTCACTTCCACAACAACTCAGAACTCTTATTTGACATACAAGGTCTTCTCAAGGAATTGTAGCAGTAATGATGTATGTAGACTATATTGTTAGGCATGGAGTTACATGATCAAATATGGGGATCTTTTTATCCATCAAAAATAAACATCCTAGAGACAATAAAGCAAGCAATTTTTCAAGCGATCAAAATGACAAACTACCAATAGATAAAAGTGGGGCCCATCCTGATGTAACTAGGTAGAAATGACTGGGAACCTCTAAACATCTTATTAACTGGGGCATTTACATCGCATACAAATTTGTGGACTTGTAGTCATCATTTTACACAAAAGGAGAGGTTGAAGACACGATCATGACTTTCTACCTCTTAAGCCAAGATCAAGTAGTCACATATTTGAAAGTAGATTAGAAGAGCGAAGTTCACCAATTTACATGGCAAATTAGAAACCCATTTTGTCCTGTTTTGAGGACGGGGAAGAAGTGAGAGGAAGGGTATTTTTGTCATTTATAGTAAATTAAGGATACATCATTCAATTGTTAAGAAATGTAATTTTTAATTTAAAAGGTATTTGAATGATGAAAGAATATTATCCAGCTCCGAAAACACTAGTGGAAGAAAAAGATGAAAGAAGAATAGCTTTTCAATTCCATAGAGTGTGTTCTAACTTTGAAAATTCTGCATATTTTGTTCCATTGAGAAATTGATTAAGATTTAAGACTCTTCCCAACAACCAATATTCTGTAGATGTTCAAGGTATTATTCACTAGAAAAAGAAGTTGATGGACAAGAATTAGACTGCTTAAATAGCTGAAGACTCGAAGACTGCAGATCATGTTTAGGATGTTTACTTTTGAGTGAAAATATTGAGGATACAAATTCAAAATCTCTCTATGTTGGCTACTATGTTTGTTACTATGTGTTTTGTTGATTTAGTACCACATCTAAGAGCTCATGAAGTAGAACCTTCTTGCCATATAAACAACTTTGGAGTTGATTAAAGCACACCTAAATGTCGAGTCAATGTGTATAGCATGTATAACTCAAGAACCCTTTTCACAAAAGAGTTGCTCAGATTTGTATTAATGGAGAATAATTTCTATTCATTTTCTTTACACAAATCATTTTCTTGTCAATTGTTCCTGGGCTTCAAGATTTTGCACAAGTAAGTTCCCATTCCCTGCTAGACTGATAAGCTTAGAAAACTCCTCACTTACTCCATCAGACACTAGGAGTAGAATCGGAATTATATCATTAGCCATCAAGAATCTGAATTATATCATTAGCTATCAACTTCCATGCTTAAATAAATTTGTAATAGTTAACACGGTGGAATTACATGCCTGATTTGTGCTCTCAATACATTTTGCTATTTTTTCCTTTGTGTATGGCAAAAAAGACTCCACAAGGGAAATAAATTTAAAGCAATCAACCTCATCCATATGTTGTTTCAAATTATTTTTATGAAATCTATGAAGCCATTAGAGAAGAAAAGAATAGCAAGTACGTTTACAACTAATTCATTCATATTTATGTGGCAGTTTTTCTGGTATCAAACCTGCTAGACTAGTTTCAAAAGATTAAAGAATCAGAAAAAATAGTTAATCAGAAATTTGGTTAGATTGAATACTAGTACATCTGAACACGGTTCTTTCAAAACAAACCTTGCAGGTAAGTAATAGATCTCTAGATATTGTGCAGAAGGAAAAACAATCCCAATTTCCACAAGATCATGTGGTGCACAACTGCACATAGAACAACATATTGTTTGGATAATTGTGTTTCTCGAAACGTTATCAATAAACATCATATCCACCAGGCTGATAAGCCAATAAACCACTCTCATAGATGACTGTAACTTGAACGCTTGTGGTGCAAACTGTGGTCCAAATAATGGCTACCGCCTGTTCACCCCATCATGACCATTATATCCCGCAATCCAAGGATTTTCCACAAGGCACTATAATGTGAAAGTTGCAATGAAAAATAAACATTCCACTATGATTGTTATAGGTGAGAATATCTGATTCAAGCATTACTTACTACATCAAAGTAATTATAATGGAAAAGTCACATTTCATAATGATTTCCAGAAAGAAGGCATGCCTGACTAAATCATCATTCATGAAAAGAAGTTGATTATAATGGAAAAAGTGTAATTCATAAGGGTATTCAAAGGTCAACTTACCTCACTGAATCATTATTCACAGCACCAAAGTTTATTCTTGCAGACACACTAAGATATGATGCAGTTTCAAAATCTGTATAATACATAGAACCATTAAACTGCCGAAGTTCAAGAGTAGAAATAAATGGCTGTCCAGTTGATGCATTAGATAGGCACACGCTAATTGAAGGAGAAGTAGCCAAGAAAATTAACTCTCGAACTTCTAATGTATCAGCATCTGAAATAACAATTGTTGACCAGTGAGTTGCCCCAAGGGAGATATCAAACTTTGGGTAAACATCATTTCTGTCAAAGTTCCCATATAAAAATGATGCCCTTACAAGGTACCGTTTTCTGGCTTCTACACTTAATGTATAACAATATTTCCTGGAATCCGCAGGAAAATATCTTAATGTGGTGTACGGCTTCGTATTCTCACTGCCTACAGATATATTTGCTGCATTTCCACATACTAATTTATCTGGAGTCCACTCCAGACCAATTTCATCTAAAAACTTTTCTGTACCCCCACAGTCAATGCTAAAAAAACCTGCTCCACAGATTAAAAAATGTTCAGCAGGAATTAAAACAATGAAAACAAACAGATATTTTGCAACTCTTTATAGTACACAGTATCTTATAAAATATGAATAAACACAACATATAGTCTAATCAATATAAGTTACGACTACCTAGAGAATTACTATCAAGAAAACAGCAAGAAATTCACTGGAATGCCTATGAAAACAAATCAACTGCAAACCAGGGTAAGAAGCAAAGGCAGTTAATTGATTACGATCAAATTCTTGAAATATTGAAAGAATGACAAAATGAAATAACATGTAGTCAGTTTACCAAGTTTAACCTAAATGGATTCACTAAGATTTCCTTGCTGCTAATATTAAGATACAAAAAAGCAAGAAACTAGCCAAATTATTATAAAGCAACATGGAAATGAAATAAAAATAGTGCATTTAGTTGAATGAAGTTTGAGTAGCTTATCTCTGTAATTTCCGAAGAGAAAAATTAGAAACTGAAGAAACTAATAGAAAGTTATATTCTCAACGGTTTCATTAATAAAATATTTTAATTAACATATTCAACAAATAATAATAATAATTTACACTAGTACTAGTTCTTAGTTAAGATCTCCTAATATTCGCATTTCACAACTAACACATACAAAAAAGAAGATAAAAGATCGTAACTAACAAATACAAAGCTACCTTAACAAATTAGAAGAATAAGAGTGCAAATTTGCCTATATGATTCCATCTTAAGAGAAAAAAAAGCCAGCAAAGGTATTTAAACAGTAAAAAGAGAAGAAGAAAGAAAAATAGAAAAAAAAAAAAAGAACAAAAAAGAAAGAAAGTAAAAATTAAAGAAAAGGTGAAGCGTACCAGGCACTTGTGCGAATACATGGTAAATTAAAGCAGTGAAGAGGAGAAAGAAGAAGGCAAACATCGGAGAGACGCAAAAGCTACTCAGAGTAAGGAGAAAGAAGAAGAATATGGAAATTAGGGATCTTTCTTCATCTCAAAATAGTAACCAGAAGCAGCACAAGGAGAAGAAACCGGCGATGTTATCAGAAGCACGCAGCTTTGCTCAGTGTGGTCTCTGCAAAGTGCGAAGAGAGAGAAAGAAGAGAGAGTGAGAGCTGATGAGCTCCAAAAGAAACCGTCATTTCTAGCAGGCCCCTTTTTCGTCCCACTTTAACGGACCTTTTTAGCGACGTTACATGACCAAATGTACCCTCCATAATTTGAAGCTACCTAAATAAATCCTGCTTTAATTTAAACTTTCCATTTCTTTTTGGCATGTATACTATGCTCCTTCAGGAGCATAGTTTGCTTTTCACTCCCTTACAAAAGACAGAATCTTAAATTTTGAGAGCTACTTAGAAAAATTTAAATTTAAATTTTCTAACACTTAGATCTCACCATCTAAAAATTGGATAGTCACTATTTAATCTCAAAACATTATTTTTTCAAGGATATAAAAGATGCAATTAGGATTTTTTAATTGATTTTAATATACAAGTTGAAAAGGTTACATCTCCAAATTTTGGGGTCCTAAAATTATTTCAAAGTGGGGTTTTACCAAATTGAGAAAATAGACATTCTACTTCCGAGGGAGTAGATTATCTTTTCGGTTTCTTGATAAAACCAAACTAAAGCTAGGAATTTATGAAAATTAGAAATTTTAACAGTGTTAAAAAAAAATAAAAAAAAATATTGTATGGACCCCAAGTTTCAAATTCATTTAGCATATTAGCCCCTCTCAAAAAAATTTCTTCAAAAGGCATTATATTCCCTTCCCTTCCCTTTTTCTTCACTTTTCGTTTTTTTAACAAGAAATTGGACATCAACAATTTCTCTTATACCGCATAAGAATATCCTCATCCCAATCCCATTTTTACTTACTATAGGATAAGAATAATGGGTGATGCCAATGTAAAAAAGTAGCACAAGAGATGATGGAGGGAATGAGGGAGAATGTTGTAGTTTTAGGGAAAATTGAATTCCATTTGAAAGATAAAAGTAGAAGGGCTGCTTGCGAGATAGGTTTGTGAATCGAGGGCCATACAATACTTTCCTTTTTTTTATAGGACACGGTTTCTATGCAACCAGCGTGCATATTGTAGAAATGCGGTTTGGAAATACATATATCTTTAAAATATAATTTGATCCTAGTTTTTAAATAATATATAATCTTTAACATAAAGATCATGAATGGATGGAAAAAAATTTGAAAATTAAAAATAATAATTATATTAAAAAAACATTTGGACTGTTAGTTACACTTGCTTTTAGATGGACCACCTATTTGTATCCCACTTTAAGATGGATGCTTTATACCTTTGGACCGCATATTGTAGAAATGAGGTCCAGCCCGCGTGAAACAATTTTCTTTTTTTATAACACCAAGTTGGACTTGAATTTCCAAGGGATGAATTCAAGTTTATCCGATTCGACTGATTCTCGAGTTGAATAAGTGTGCAGACCCAAAAGAAAAGAAAAATTTCAAAAACCAAGAGAATCAGAGGACTCAAAGGTTCCCTAGAACTTGATCAACCACCCTCACGCTTTAATTCTTATATATATATATATATATATATATATATATATATATATATATATATATATATATATATATATATATATATATATATATGAGTAATAATTATGGAAAAGTCATTGTTATTTGAATGGTAGCCATTTAAATTAATTAGAAGGACTTCTCATCTTATGACTCTGACAAGAGATAAACATCCACCCTGAGAAGTGCACACAACTACTTTAAAGTTAGGAGAATCAGTCCTATTTGAAGGTTTAAGTTTAAACTAACCGATTGACATTAAATTTAGGTTGAGCTATACACTTTTTTAACGGAGGAAAGCAATTACTTACCTGATGGGAGAATTATGGGGAGTAGCTAATTAACGGATTGGTCTAGCCAAATATAGAGGAGCTGGTACTGCGTGCTCCATTGGGACCACACTGGACATAACAACCTCAAGCAAATGACCCGCACAGGAGGATGTTCTCAATCTCTAAGTCTTGGAATAAACTGCACGGGTTTTTTCATAAAAGGAAAATAAATCTCGAATTCCTAAATGCTATGTTTGATCATTGTGTATCGAATGTACATAATATTAGGTTTTTTTTTTTTTTTGGGACTACGAAACTCAGGGTATCCACTGCCTTTGGAAGATGCAGTTTTCAAATCCACGTCTTCTAAAATCAAACACGCCATTGCTCCTTGCAAAGGCTGTATCGGAAGTAGTGAATAGAATGTGCTCCCACATGAACATATAATCGTTTGGCTTTTATAGGCAATCTATGTTATTATTGTGAAGAAACTAGCCCTAGTCGGGTCCTAGCCCCTATAGGACTGTGGCGAGCTCTGCCTAAACTCAGACCAGGCCGAAGTCCTCGCTCTGTCTCAACAAGGCTAGGCGGTCTAATCGATCACGAGCTTGAAAAGGATGATCTTTATTTTCTAGTACCCTTACAATTTAAACACAAATTTGTTTTCTGGGCAAGGCCAACCAAGCCGGACGAGCCCATTGCCACCCCAAAAACGTTATAGGTTCGCATAAGGTGCCCACTTTAAACTATATAAGTAAGGTTCACCTCTAAATGTTGCTAGCAGATGTAATTTCTAAAACATTGCAGTGGAAAAATCTATGTTCTGCCTAAATTATGAAATTTAAAATTTTGACTAAATTGTAAAATTTAAATTTTTTAAAATGGTGCATATCAAGTAGATCGATAAACATTTGAAAATTTTGAAAATGAGCGATCCATATAACTTGGAAAAAGATGTATTATTTATAGAACTTGAAGCTCTTTTTATACATACACACATCCAAAAAATCAATTTGAAGATTTCCAACTTCGAAACACTCTTTATTAAAGATTTTTTAGGAGCGCCTTACCTCTATTGTACGAGGTCAGAACCTTACATAAACTTTGTCCAAAGTTATTACAATAAGAAAACAAAGTTTCCATATTTTGACTTAAACATTGTTATGAAAAGAGATATCACCTGAAAAATAAAAATTTTGAAATGGAATTCACTTAACATTTCGGCAAAACCGAAATTCCCTTACTTGGAGGAGGTACCTGGATTCGCTTTGTTTGAATTTTCTTTTTCTTTTTTTTTTGGACCAATATTAGCTTCTTTGATGTTGAGGGGCACCAAGGACAAAAGGCACCGAAGGAGGGCATACGGTATCGAATCCCATGATTTGCTGAAATGACAAAAATGCCCCTTCACATGTAAATAATCTGGTCCTTCTAGGGTGCAAGCTATGGGACCCAAACTGACACTTCGTACACATGTTATGCGGTGCAAGCAGTGGGACCCAAACTGACACTTCATTCACATGTTTGATAATTTTCTATTTCCTAACTTTCAAATTAAAGTTTTCTATTTCCTCCTTGGGTAGGTACGGTTTGTATAGTGCCTAGGCTCCAAACAAAGCGCATATTCAAATAGCTTCGAGTGGTTTCAATACTCAAATACTTTGTGATAGTTTTAAAATATATTTTTATGTTTAATTATCAAATTTATATATTTTTATATTTAATTATAAAATTTAACGTTCCAAAAATATTGTAGATGGAGCAAATCTATAAAAATTTAAAAATTTTAAAAATTTACAGTCCAAAACTGTGTTACAAGATGCACTGTTTTCAAAACTTGAAATTCATTTTTTTTTTAATGTCCATACATCTTAATGTCGAGATGATCAATTTTAGAATATTTAGATATCAAAAGATCCTCTTCTAGTAAAGTTTTTTATGTGCGTTCTAATTTAATTGTTTAGAACCTCAAGTCTATATAAACTTTTTCCTAAGTGACATTTCATACATGTTTGATAATTTTATATTCCCTAACTTTTAAACTAGTTTTCTACTTCCCCTTTAGATTCATTTACTTATAGAGGAAGTTTCCATAAAGCATAGGCGCAATGGAAACAAAGTAAAGATTCACAACATATCTTCGTTTGGAAAGTACTTTCAATAACGAAAGCATGCATAATAGCTCTAAAATCAATTTTCAACGTTGACGATAAGTTTTGAAACTAAAAAAATATATAGTTTTTGGGGATCTATGAACCTTTATTCAAGCGAAATGGATGACTTGGATAATTTGTTACAATATACACTATTTTTAAAACTTGAAATCTTATTTTTTCTTCACAACAATAATGTTCAAACCGAGATGATCAATATAAAGTCAGGATTTCTAGTGCTTGATCTACAATTTTTTATGATTTACAAAGTGAGGATTTATTTATTTTGATAGGGTTGCAGCCCTATCAAACCATTTTCCCTTATCTATTTATTTTGAATGTCCTCTTCACATTCATTTATTCATTCCGGCGGTCTTATGGACTAAGAAACAAATAAAAAGGGATGATAACAGATAGACATTCGCTAACAACGAGCCCTACTTTTTTTCTTCTTTTACATTTATTATTTATTATTATTATTATTCTTGGCCCTAGGATCAGCAAAGAAAATTAAAAAACGTTGTAATACTTAACTTCATAAATAATAAAGAAACATCTTCACGTGCCCTTATGGATGAGAAAAGGAAGGCTTAGGGCAATCTCTCGCTCAATTTCTCTCTATTAGGGGTGGCAATGGGTCGGGTCCGAACCTGAACTCAGACTCGAATAGATTCGGGTCTAGGTTTTGGACCCGGACTTGATCTGTTGGGTCTAAAAATTGGACCCATACTCATATCCGTCGGGTCTCGGGTCCATTGTCACCCTCGCTATGAGCTTCTTTTTTTTCTTTTTTTTTGCTTTTTTTTTTTTACCATCATATACCTGTATTATTGGCAACAAGGTCATAATCACTCGCTATTAGATTTCAAGCCGTGTGATTTGTCGTTTAATAGTTAAAGATGACTACTCGTTCTAATTATATACGATCCTTAATGCACCCAAGAATAGGGTTTAAAATAAAGTATTTTATCTCTAATATTTTATGGGTACGAATTGGGTCCAGCTGAACCTTGGACCCGTATAGTGCTCGACTCAAAGTTTTGGACCGGGACCCGACACGCCAGCTCCAAATGCTGGACCCATACCCGACCCGTGTCGAGTATACCCAGTGGGATCTTAGTCGAGTCCAGGTCCATTGCTACCCCTACTCTCTTTAACGGGCAATGTCAAGGAAGGCTAGAGGCAATCTCTCTCTAGATAAAACAGTGAGAAGACCAATTCAGTGTCAATGGGAATGGGGCACTGCTTGAGCCTCGACTACTAGTCTAGGTTTTCATTTCCACTAATACATTTGAAAGACGCTAACTATTTAAGGAAGAAGTTTTTATAAGGTTGCAACTTTAAGATGTAGAATTAAATATGCACCGTTAAATCCATCATAAAACGTTGTTTGGATGTTGGAAAACCCTCTAATTGGTCATCTTGACATTGAGATGTGTGAATATGAAACGAAAAAAAAATTTTGAATCCGCAAAATAGTGTAGCTTGCAGCATATTATTTTGACCGTCTATTTTCAAGATTTTCATGTATTTATGGATCTACTTGATCTGAACAATTTTTAGAGTTTAAGGTTTTTTTTTGACAAAATTACTTTTTGGTCCAAGGATGCCATCCTGAGATTGCATTTTATTTATTTATTTTCATTTAGTAGGGGTGGTCCGAGGTTATAATCCTCGAACAGATCATTTTCTTTTTTTAGAAAAAAACACCGTTAATTATTTTTGAAAAAAATAGCGGTCCAAGGTTAGAATCCTCGTACTGATCGTTTTATATATATATATATATAGAAAAAACAGCTATCCAAGCTCCCCATCCTCGAACCACTCCTTATTTTTTGAAAATGTAGCGGTCTGAGGTTAGAATCCTCAAACCGACCATTCTTTGTTTTTAAGAAAAATAACAGTCCGAGGTCTCCATCCTCAGACCACTCAACAGTCCGAGGTCTCCATCCTCAGACCACTCAACAGTCCGAGGTTAGAATCATATGACTTCTTTGTTTTTATTTTTTAGGAAAAACATCAGTCCAAGATCTCCAACATTATATTGTTCATTATCATTTTAAAAAAAAAATAGTAGTCCCTCTCACCAATTTTTCTTCACTTAAAACGAAAGGGGCACTCTCTTTCCCTACTTCAAAAGGAAATATTTTTGCCTTAAAAATGAAAGAGGATTGACATGTTGTAAACAATTTACATGGAATACACAATTTGACAAGTTAATGGGGGAGAGAAGGAGCGTTATCAGGTTAACATTCTCGTACTGCTTTTACAAACGATAACGAGCAGTACAATGTTCTCATTCATGGACCACTATTTTTTCAGAAAATAAGAAGTGATCTGAAGATGGGGATCTCGGACCACTATTTTTTTTACAAAAAAGAGAACGATCGGTCTGAGAATTCTAACTTCGGACTGACCCTGCTAGATAAAAAAACAAATAAAATAAAATAAAATCCAGTATGACAACGGCATCTTCGGATCAAGGGGTAATTTCGTTAAAAAAAAATCGCAGTGACCAACCTTTGATGTAATATATGCATATAAAGAGAGCATACTATATTTTCTCAACTTATATGGAGGGTGTGCTTAATTTTCTCTATTCTTAAAAAAAGAAAAATGTTCATTTATATTAAAAGTTTCCATAATTCATTTTATGGAATATATAACTTAAATGGTCAAACGAACTTGCAAAAAGTATTAAGGTGATGGAATGTTCAATTTTGAATTCATTTCACTCATGTCAACAAAATAAATGAAATAAAATAAAATACCAAAGCCCATATTCAGGGTGTGGAATGTTGAATGCACGGGCATTTCCATTATTTGGCCCAAGCTAAGTCGCCTAAGCCAAATGATGTAAGTACCTTACTACTTCAAGGTTATGAACCTAGAACGCAATTTATAACAAAAGGGGTATTTACATGAGTTGGTACAAGCCAAATGACAAATGTACCCTCGATTGTTTAGGCTTGGGAATCCCACACACTTTTTTCAGTGCATACCTATGTTTTGGGTAGCTAACCCGGAACAACTAGGGTTAACTTTGTCGTTTCATTCAAATTAAGTACCATGAGAAAATTAAAAAGTACACCCCTTATTATTCGAGAAAAAAAGTTGTATATAAAGTTACATCTTTATACAATTGAAGTAAGGTGTACTTCAAAAATTCTACATAACAAAGTGTTCCAACATTAGGGAACCTTCCACTTGATCATATGGACCTAGAAATGTATGGTATAAAGAAAAAAATAGAATTCTAAGTCTAAAAGTAGTTGCTATAAGTTTTCTGAATCATATATTTTCAAGAAGTATTTTGTGATTTACTCGATCTGTACCTTTTTTGGAATTTTAAAATTTATAGCTAAGGATCAAAATACATTATCAAGCCATCATAAGGTTTTTGACACCGGAAGAACATCTCTAAGCAAAGTTTAGAGGCGCGCCTTACTTCTACAACAGTGCCTATCTTATACAACATGAACAAGCAACCTTAAATAAACCTCATCCATTATCAAAATTATAAAACCAGAGCGTAACTGTTTTCTATGACAAGTGCTTGTTCCATGTCGGTAAATCCGAGGAAGGGAAATATCATCATCTTGCTTGAACAAAATGGACCTTGGAAACTTAGGACATTATGTTTTTCTTTGGAAATTCTTTTCGCAACCGAGCCTGAAAAGAAAGGGCAGTATCCTCATACTATCAACCTATATCTTCAATGGGAATTATGCATTGTGGATGAAAGTAATTACTGAGAGTGAAAGAGAGATCTTGAATAGGTCTTCCTGTCTGTTGTTCACCTGAGCATAAGTCGAAGCGAGGTCGTAGAAGTTCAGCTGGAAACAAGTTTTGCATGTCACTGTGAAGAAAGGGAAGCATGATCTAATGGAAAAAGGTCATACCTGCTGTCGTTATTGCAAGGCAGTGAAAGCCATGGAGACATAGGGCGATGTATGTTATGTACTTCGAAGCTATTTGCGGGTGTCGTAGTGAATCGTAAAGGAGAAATGAGAAATGAAAGCTGCCATCACTGGGCCTATTGGGAAGGAGTGAGCTGGTCTGTGGCCTTGTATAACTAGTGGAGGTGCAGCAAACTCTATCATCTAATTTCTCAGCGATCAAGAAACACTAGAATTTGAGGATAATTTGGTTTGACTCGGAAATTCTACTAATTCTTTGGAATTGAGGGCCTGATTGATGATACCTGAACTCTAATCTAAATGGTACATTTCTACCTGTGAGATGGGCTGGTAACATGATGATGCTACTTTTTTTGTTCAGACTTAGCAAGACCAATAAGGATTTTTAGAGGAATACGTAATGTTTCGAGTTCTTAAACCTAAACAATAGGGGGTAGAATCGATGTTTGCTTGGGTCGCTTAATTCAAATGATAATCGTTCTAGTTCATGTTGACAGAGATGGAACAAGCATTTTAAAGAACAAAAAAAGGAAAAAGAGGTGATTTCCATATTTTGAACCATGAACAATTAGGGGCAAACCATTAGTCTTTTAAGCCATGTAATTTGAGCATAATGACAAATAATCCCTTAATCCCTTCTTGTTCAAGGTTAGCAATGTCAAACAAGTATATGCAATGATAAACATGTGTCCTAGATTCTTAGGCCTGAACAAGCGAGGGTGCATTGGTCATTTTGCTTGTACTGTCTTGGCGCGAACCAAATGATACAAGTACCCTTAGTCGTTCTGTATTGGAAATGCTAAACAAGAGATTGTAGTATACAAAACATGTTTTAGATTTGTAATCATGAACAAGCTGGGGTACTCAATTTGACGTGGGCCACTTTCTTTTGTTTCTTTCGCCTCTTCTTTTGCTAAGTTTCTTTACATAAAGTTTGTACAAGGCCTTCTTGACATTTTAAATTTGTTTACCCATATACCCATTTGAAATTTAGCACTATGTGAAGTGGAGTGGCTAGCTTTCGCAGGCCAAGGCCTCTTTCAAGGCCTGCAGCTTGAGCCACTTACATGGCGCATAGGGCCAACTAAAATGTCCACGTGACTTCGAGGTTCTCAATCCTAAACAAAGATAATTTAGAAAAATCTTAGACAAGGCATTGGGGCATTCTACAAAATGGTCTAACCATTTAAACAACATTTTCTCAAGGATGAAGTTTTTATAAGGCTTAGGCTTTATGAACACCAGGGCCCGTTTGGAAAGCAATTTTGGCAACAAAAATCTTCAGGATGGCTATAAAATCAATTTTGAACACCACCGACAACAAAATTTGAAACTCAAAAAATCTATAAATCATGCGGATATTTGAACATTTATTTTTAAGGAGAAATAGACAGTCTAGATAATTTGTTAAAATATATACTATTTTTTAGAGTTTGAAATCTTAATTTTGTTTTACAACCATAATGTTCATGTCGAGATCAATTTACAGGTTTTTCAATACTTGAATTACAATTTTCGATGAATTATTAGGTAAGGCTTTAGTTATTTTAATAAAGTTCTAGCCCCATCAAACCATTTTCCTTTTCTCAAGCTATGCAGTAATACCACAGCCATGATTTATCTTTATTGGGATAATTTAGATATGTATTGGGATAACTTAGATGATATTTTGAAGGACAACTATTATTGATCTTGACGTGATAGTCGTACCCCAATTCTGTACTACCTACTTTAGCGAGTGACTTTTTTTTTTTTTTGTTCTTTTTTGAGCATGACTTAAAAGCCGTACCCCATTTTTTACCGATTACTGTAGTGAGTAAGTTATTAAAGATAAGTGGGAGAAGTTGCATCATAGGATGTACATGTACCTTTCAGAGGGTACTGGACATCTTCCCGTCGGTCAAAACACCTACTTGGAAGATGTTTTTTAGCCTAAAATTATGAGAAACACATACTAATTACTAGATAATTATTTCAAGAAGAAAACATAATCAATTTTACGTTATGTTACACTTAAATCTAGCCCTTAAAAAATTGGACGGTCTCTATTCCATCTTGAGGCATAAGATTTTAGTACATAGAGAATTTATTTTAGAAATGTTATTGCTGAGATTATTCTATGAATTGTATATATTATATACCCAAATTTTGAGATCCAAAAAGTATCAATATCAAGTGTTTTATTGCCCCATGGAGGAAATGTATGGTTTCCTCTCTTGAGAGGAAGAAATCTTCTCAAATCAATTAAAGGGTGTAATTTCCATATAAGGTTGCAACCTTAAACAATCCAATTAAGGTGCACCTCCAAAATTTATTATAACATATAATTTTGATGTAAAATATTCTTAGGATTATCTCAAAATCTATTTTTATATCTAATTGTAAAATTTTAAACTCCAAAAATGGTTGAAATCAAGTAGATCTATAAACATATGGAAATCTTGAAAATGGATGGTCTAGATAAAGAGTTATAAGATGCACTATTTTTAAGACTCAAAATTCTTTTATTTTTCATAGTCATATATCTCGATGTCGAGATGATCAATTAGAGTGTTTTTCAACATTAAAACAACATTTTTTAATAGATTTTTAGGTGTATCTGTAGTTCTACATTTTAATGTTGCAACCTTATATAAACTTTTTCCTTAATTAAAACCATTTACAATATAAGGTTTAAACAAGGTTGATGCCTTACATAACCTTTTTTTCCTTTAAAGTTTGAGGAAAGCCCCTTTAATCATTTTGGTAAAGTTGAGTAAGTTGCATAGACATTAAAATAATAGTTCATGGCATCCAAGGAGGCTCCTCTCCTAAACTTTTGTTGAGATTATCCTCCTTTTTTTCTTTGGTTATGATTAACCCTTTTGATGAGTTCCTTTTATATAATTAACTGGTTCCCTCCTATTGGAAGGGCATAACGAGCTAAAGGCCTTTTCTTTTGTCCCTCTTTAATAGTGAATCATTTTTCTTTAAGCATTTTAGTCCAAATGGAAATTACAAGGACACTATAGTTTGATAAAAGCACAAAGTAAATAGCATTGGACAAAAGGAAAAAAGAAAAAGTGAGCCTCTCTTGCATGGTATACAGTATCCACTTAGAAAGAGCTTCCACTTGACACACCACCAAGAATCTTTAAACCTTTTTTGTTTTTTGTTAATGGGCCTGTAATTGAAGGTCCGATGATCACGTGACACCAGGTGTACCTGAGTTGGCTTAGCTCGGACTGGACAGCCAGTTTATTATTCCTCAAGCTCAGCTTGAGCTTAGTTTGGACTTGTTTAATATTATTAAATATATATAAAGTATAGTGTAGGGCCGTGCTTTTATGTAACGGTTGTATCATAGTATGATGCAACCATATTTCTAGAAAATCATGTTTGTGGTATTTGTATGACTTTAAATTTTGCCTCTTCATCTCAATAATCATTCTCAGAAAAATAAATAAATTCAATTTGAAACTTAGATAGGGTCAAATGAGTCCCCTCCAACAACGAATCTAGACCATTCATTTGGTGAATTTCAATATCTTAGCCATTACAAACTCAAAATCATTTTTATGTTTTTAACATTGTTCATCTAATGATAATAAAGTCATCTAAAAAAATTGAAAAATAAAAAATCCTTCTAAGGCCATCTTATTAAAATGGATGGCCTCTATTAATTGGGCTAAAAAAATAATTTCTAGGTTCTGTTTTCAAATTTTTCTTTATTGTGATTGTTCATTAGAATGAAAAGAGTGTAGATTTCAAATTTTGGTTCAAACAAATAGTCGTAACATGGTTTTTGAAGGTTGGTGCATCATATTATGATACAATTGTTGCATGAAATCAATGCCTTATAGTGTTATAAGTGATTTAAAAAACAGATCAGTAGCTCGGATCGGGCATCGGAAAAATTAGTTTGGATCGGTGAATTAGTGGTCCAGATTGATGTTTTATTGTGTGGATATAATAGGGAACCGGCAAAAAAAGAGTGCAAAAACAGTTAACAGCAAAAAACCGGTCTAGATCAATGAATCGATGTTTTACTGTAGTAAAAAGGCATTTTTACTATGGAAAAATACCGTTTTACTATAGGAAATCGCTGGTTCTCTTCTAGACCCTAGACGATTGCCAATATATTGATAGAATCGACACAGGGTGACCGATTCTTGGATCGGACCGAATGATTCCATGCTGACCCAACATTGTTTAACTCATTGTGTATTATTATACTATTGTAATTTGGTAACATAATGCCTTGTATGTTCAGGTAAGGACGTAGGTTTGTGTGCTATTCATTGGTCAGTGTAGATCTAATACAAAAATCAAAAAAGGAATTGGGGCTTTCTGGCCCTTTGGTGCCTTTTTCATTTTCCCTCAATCTTTTCTCTTCTTTCTCATTCTCTCTATCTTCTTCCTCCCTCTTCCAAATCATTTTTCTACTATAAAATGGAATTGGTTTATGGTGACCACTGGGTTTTGATTCTCGATGGAGAAAAATGAAATAATTTAGGCTCTTGTGGTAACTCAAAAAGTTTGTTTGGGTGTGTTCTAGAGTACTTAAAATCTAAATGGGTCTCAAAATGCAAGTATACTAAGGTCGATATCTAGCTCTATATGCCAAGACCAGGGTCAAAATAGTGGCCTTTTAGGGAAAACCCTAAGGACCCAAAACCCTGATTTTGACTTAAAGGGTTTGAGGGACCTATATGCAAAGGTCGTTGGGTTTTTAGTTCATTAGGGCCTCGAACAATATAGGACTTTGGTCCAGGGCCTATCATTTAACCCGTGATTGAGATCAAATTTTCTTTGAGACTTTTCAAGCTCATATTTGGGCACCAAGCTCTCTAGATGGTCAAATTATGTTGAAGATCCTATATATATGAAAATGGCATCTTTTGAAGGTTGTTTCAACTGCCCCAAACCATGGTTTATATATGACTTTTAGATACCAAAACCATACTGAACTATAACAACATTTTCTTTTAGGACCTGATAAAAAACTCTAGTCTTTTGAGGTGGGATACATCTAAAATAATATTAACTCTATCCTCCATAGTCTTAGCTTTGAATCTAACTGGCCAAATCATTTTTTCTCTTAATGAGTACTCTACATTCTATGAATAAGATAAAAATTCTTGGTTTTTGGAGGAGGGACTTAATGATGGAGGCAAACACTGCCCAGTTGAAGTTAGTGACTCAAAGCATGAAAGATCTACAAAAAACCTTCTAAAGATATAGCAAATTGAGGTTGAACTTGTGTTAACTTAATGAGACTTGAGAGAAAAATATCAGAGCATGTACTTATGAACTTAAGCAAGGTAAAGGGCAGATGATATGTCTTCCTACATCATAGAGTTTGTAATTTTCTTCTTTGAAGTTGCATGAGTTTTATATCCCAAATCAAAAGGTATTTCAATCTATATAACAGACTTAATATAAGTGAAACAAGGTTTCTAAAGGTCTTTGGAAATTATGTACCATCATACTTTGAAAAATCTCTCTCTCATGTTTAAAGGGTGTAATTTGTACCTTTTGATGTTTCTGATTTGCTTTGATTTTTATCCTTTTTGTTGGAGTTAATATATTATAATATACACTTTAATTGAAGGTAAAATTGTAGAGGTAATTCTGTTGGGTATTTGTGGCTATTAAAGACCTTACGAGAGCATATAATCAATATTTTGATATAGTGGAACATAGAACTCCAGTAGGAGTATGGTCCAGATGGGTTGAGATTGACAAATGATGTTTGTCGAGACTAAGACTAGGCCTAACGGGCTGGGCCAACCGACTTACAAAACCCTCAATACTTAAGCATAGAGCATAACTGATGAGGGTCATTGGGATTATCCCTTGATGAGGTTGGAGTTGCGTAGGGTAGTGAGCCAATTGATCGTGTAACCCTTGTGTGTGATGGTAAGCCTATAAGGACGAGGGCCAAAGCTGTGTCAAGCAAGAAAATCATTATTGAGGGTGATCCGTGTACATGTGCGAGAGATAACCCACATATGTACCATAGAGTTGTGTGTGTACCAGGAGTGTGTGACTATAGAATTGTCCCTAGGGGAGAACCTATAATTCATAGACTATGATTGTGTCTCCTCACTTATTGGCCCAATCCTAAACCCTACGATGATCTGTGGATCATAAGAACTGTTGGGTCAGCTTAATAAAATGGGTGTGGATTATAATCTATTGTAGAAGATGTGGTGCTTCAATAAAACTAAGATTTTCCTAACATAGTTGGATCCAAATCCTATCAAATTAATTTAAAATTAATTAATTTGACCTTGAATAATTTTTAAATTAATAGAATGAATTTTTAGAAGACTATAGGTATTTTATTTTATCAAAATGGATTTATAAATATAGAGAAAATAAACTTTTAGTAATTTTTTTATTCACATAAAGAAATAAAACAATTACTTTTTTCTAAAATTTATTTTATAAATTTTATAAATCATAAAATATATGGGGTGTGGGAAGTGCGTGGGGCCCACATAAGGTCCTCATAAGAGGCACACTCCTATTTGTGCTTACTTTCCTTAATTCATGATGAGACCGTCAAGGCACTTAATCAATTGAAGTAATTAGAAAGGTTTTGAAATTTAAAGATATTTGATTTTCAAATTAAAATATATGTAAGAAACTTATGGAAGAGATACGAAAGAGTAAGTACTAATTTGGATGTAACCAAAATTGCAATATTTTTGGATTGCAATGCAAAAAATCTTGTGAAATAAATTTGAACCATTTGGACAACCACAATATTTTACTAGATTTTTAGATTGAAATAAAAAATTCTACAGTATCAAGGCAAAATTTATCGTAAAAAACAAATTCAAATCAGACTTGAATTTTTTTTTATGAAAGTGCGGCTCTCTCACCCGTGTAAACCCCACCTTGTGACCCAACAACCTATACCATGAAACCTGAAAAACCCCAAATCTGTTATCTCTATCTTCATCTCATAAACCCAAAATCTATTATATCTCTCTCTCTCTCTCTCTCTCTCTCTCTCTCTCTCTCTCTCTCGCTCTCGCTCTAAACTACTTCAACCCAAAATCTTCAAAGGGAAATAAATTGTCACAAAGAAATTCTGAAAGAAACAGCCACCTGAGTTTCTGTTTGCTTACAGAAGTTCCACAGCAGGATGAACTAAAGCCTATTTGTCTCTCTCGAGAATGACCAAGCTCCTCCCCTCTCTCTCTCTCTTTTTTAAAACCAGGGCAGACTCTCGTCATACCTCCAAAACAGAGGTGAAATAAGACAGAGAAGATAAGAGAATAAGAACAACAATAACAGGAGCTTGGGTCTCTTGTTAAAGGGGAGATGAGAAGAGGAAAGCAAGGAGATCTTTAATTCACCATTAGAGTTTGCTAGCTTAGGTCTCTTGTTTAAAGGGAGAAGAGAAGAGAGAAGCAAAGATATCTTTAATTCACCATTACGGTTTGCTCCATTCTTCTACTTGTAGATTTATAGTTGCATCAAAGTTAGAGGGAGAAACACGTAGCAAGGTGAGAGAGAGCATTAATTGCGTAGTTATCCCCTTCTTGTTGAGGGAGAGAATCACAAAGAGAAAAATTCACCAAAACAACTTTATAAGAAAAGAAAAAAGACTTGGTATTTTTTGTAATTGGTATTTGAAAAACTGTATTTTTATTAGATAACAATTTCTTTTTATTTGACATCCAAACTAACCCTAATATATTTTCATTTTATTTTTATTTGATGAGATTATATTAAGGAAATTGAAAGATAGGGATCTAGCACATTCATTTTAATCATGATGACTAATCCTAATATCTCTTACACACAACTGTCATATAATTAATAGTATGGATCGATTTTTCATAATGATAGCTAACCCTAAAAACCCTAACCTAAGAAAAATTATATGTCTTATATGGGAACCCTAGTCTCTACACATTTCTCTCTCTCTCTCTCTCTCTCTCTCTCTCTCTCCCCCACATACACACAAGTTGACATGTCACCCTTTCTCTGTCTCTTTCTGATCTCTCATCTCTCTAAGTCTCCCATGTCTCTTAGAAAATATTTTACGAAGAGAAGAGAGAGCTGCACCCTAAACCCTAGGAGTTTAGGAAAGTGGCATGGCCCAAGCTTAGGCATTAAGGCTTAGTCTTGCTTCTAGTTCCACCATTGTTCTTTGATTTGATTAAAGGTGATAGCATGAGATTTCCCATACTTTATAGATTTGAGAAAGACTTTGATCACATGTACTATCCGAGGTGGAGACCCGGAGTAGGGTGTGCAAAGTTCAGTTGAGGTAAGCTTCTGACAATTTATTTTCTATTTATGCAGTTATATGTTTCATGATCCCAATATCAAGTTTATGCAATTTTGTTGTATAATAAAGGATGGTTAAAGTGATAGCAAATGAGAGTCATTGAGATTCTTTGTGTTTTTATTCTTTCTCATAATGCATTTAGGCTCTTATAAGTAATCCAGGTGGTGAAAATAAAGAAAAGAAAGAAAATTTTTAATCGGGATACACTTGCATAGGTTACATAGTCCTACTTTCAAATTCTAGCCAAGATCTGGTAGAAATCAACCATTTTCTACATGATATTTTGCTTGCGAATTTTTTCCCTTATAAATTGGGGTCTTTTGTAATTTATAAACTGGTCCATATAAAAGCCAGATAGACTTCTTTCTAGTAAAAACTCTAGATCGACTATCATGAATGACTACAAGGTTATCCCCGGAGAGAGTTTAACCACATGTGTACAACTGGATTCAATATCGGCCTTGCACGAGATTAGGACAAAATATGCTCTTTGTGAGTTATTTAAGATTATTGCAGATGGGTTCGGTCGAATTCCAATGCAAACGTGATTTGATCTCACATCAGATCCAATCATCTTCGGATCGTTAGCAGATAAGGCTTGTAAATCGCATCAAAGTCAAAAGATGAATGATAAAACTCCAGGAAATGAAATAAAATCTAATAAAATAATAAAACAAAAGTAAAAGATAAAAAATAAAGTAGAATAATAGAACTTATGAGACGGCTGGTGCCTCGCGGCCAAATACCCAAAGTAGAGGCCTTGATTGGAACTCGGATAGATTGTATGAACTCCTTTTAATGAAATAAACGATTAACTTTGATCTTTGAATCAAATAGCTTTAAAAAGGATGTAGGATCCTGAAGGTTTAATGCTTTAAGTAATAAAAAAATGAGGCTTTTCTTATTTGAAATGGGTAGCCATGGCTACTTGAAACTAATGTTTTGTAATGCTCTCAGTTAGGGTTTATTAAGGGTTATGGTTAGGCTAGAGAAGGGAATTAAGGTTTATTGAGAGTGTGCGGCTTTTCTCCCTCTTATATGGAAGTCGAAAATGAGGGGTTTTATAGATAAACGTGATCTAAAAATGCATGAGATGGTTATCTGCACCAATCAAAGTCTGACACAGTTCACGACGCACTCTATAGATCCAATGTACGACACACTACAGGTCCCGAAGCGATAGGTAACTGACTCAAGTTGGCATAGATTTCCCTAGGATTGTGATTTTAACGATTGATAATTGCTATACCAAGTCACAATTTGTGTGATTTGGCAGTATCAACATATTATCATTCTTTTTCACTTATAAACCTATAATTTTTTATCTTGTCTCCTAAAATGGGTTTTTCATGGGCTTTTAAGGAATTTTCTGGATTTTTGGGTGGACTATGGTCTTGTTATAATTATCGTTTAAGGTGTCCTATGGTGTATCACACATATGTGGTCCCTAGGGCTTAAATGGCTAATCTAAGACTCCTACTATGAATTTAAGGGGTCATTTCCTATGCCTTGAGATTTAAAATTTCAAGGAAGATGTCAATCCTAAGAATGGGGTGTCTACACCCTGCAAGATAGGCTTGTAGTTGTGAATGTCTACCTAAAGAGATGGAACATAAAGTGTAAAACTAATAGGTGTCCAAGAATTAGGTGGTGAAGACTGATTTTTTAATAAATTGGTAAAAAAAGGAATATAGAATCATGAGTACGAATGTTGGGTATATTTTTTAGTTCAACAAGGTGTTGAGAACGATGAAAATACCAGATGAATGGAAAAAAAGATTGTATTATCTGTTTACAAGAACAAATGAGACATACAGAATTGTGCAAACTATCGAGGGATCAAGCTTATGAGCCATACTATGAAGCTCTGAGAAAGAGTCATTGAGCAACAACTAAGGCATGAAACGAGTGTATCTGAAAACCAATTTGGTTTTATGCCACGAAGGTCAACAACTGAGGCTATTTTTCTACTTAGGCAATTGATTGAGAAGTTTAAGACGAAGGGGAAAGACTTCCACTTGATCTTCATTGATCAAGAGAAAGCTTATGATATAGTACCTCAAGATTTGATTCGATGGGTGTTGGAAAAGAAAGGTATCTCTAGACACTACATCAACTTGGTGAGAGATAGGTACGATGGAGTGATTACTAGTGTACTAACAACTAGTGGAGAGACGAGTGAGTTTTCAATGATAATAGGTCTACATCATTAGTCAGCATTGAGCTCATACCTCTTTGTCTTAATTATGGAGGAATTAACTAGGCACCTACAAAAAGAGGTACCATGGTGCATGTTGTTCATAAATGACATAGTTTTGATTGATGAGACGTCAAACGTCGTCAACACAAAGTTAAAACTTTGGAGGGATGCTCTAGAATCCAAAAGTTTTAAAAATAGTCTAACTAAAACAGAGTATATGAAGTATAAATTTAGTAATAATAGGAGTAGAGACGAGAAAGTAGTTAAGATTGATGGCCATGAAGTACAAAAAAAACTGCACTTTTGATATCTTAGGTCGATAATCCAGGAAAATGGAGAGATCGAGGAAGATGTCGTACTCAGAATTAAAACTGGGTGGGCGAAGGGGAGATGTGCTACTGGAATTTTATGTGATCGCCGTATACCAATGAGGATGAAGGGTAAGTTCTATAGGACAACGGTGAAATCAGCTTTGCTCTAAGGAGCAAAATGTTGGGCGGACAAAAAAGAATATACTTATAGAATGAAAGTAGCGAAGATGAGGATGTTGAGATGGATGAGTGGCAAGATAAGAACAGATAGAATTCACCATGAATCTATTTGATAGAATTTAGGCATGGCACCAATAGACGATAAAATGAGAGAGAGTAAACTTAGGTGAGTTGGCCATGTGTGGCGCTAACCAAGTACAACACCTATTAGGAGGTGCGAATTAGTTCAAGTGGAAGGACTGCAAAAGGGCAAGGGGTATGCCCAAAAAGACGTAGTTTAAAGTAGTCTGAAAAGATATGGGGACTTATTGCCTCACAGAGGATATGACTTTTAATAGAGCATAATGGAGGACCAGGATTCATGTAGCCGACCCCAATTAATTGGTAAAACGTTAAAATGATGATGATGATGATGATATCTAGTGAAAGCAGTTGCACCTACAACCCTCTGATTTTTGCTGTTGTAATTTCCAACATAGAATGGTCAAGTTCAATGGGTCATATCTCTCTTGCTTGGGATCCATTTAAAGCGAGACTTGGACCATTACGTTCAGCTCTAAGTCCCTTATCATCTCTCCAAATTTCATGGCAAATTGATTTGTCAGCAGGAAGCAGTAGAATAAATATGAACCTGTGGCATACTTATGTTGGAGCATTTTGACTGACGACGGATAAGAAACAGAATTCCTTATTTGTCTTACGCGATATCTTGCTAAATCTTGGAAGCTGCGAGTTCAAATTTGAACATCATATGAGATAGGCATTGATCAAGTATATGATTATCAGCAAAGCCACATAAGGGTGCAATTGAATTTAAACGAAAGTATATGGTTACCATATTGAATTAGATCGTGCAAGATTAAGATGAATGGTCAATGAATGATTATACATCATAAGATTTTATAATTATTAACTTGTGATGTCTATATATACCTCACTTTTCAATGAGGGAAGGGGGATTGACACTGGGACATGCCAGAGAGAAACCCACCATTTAAGGATAGTGTCTTTGTGCGTGCAAGAGAGACAAGAACAAGAGAAAGTGCCTTTCTCCACTGTTAGTTGACAAGCAGTGCACTGATATTGTTGTTTTCTAAACTACAGAGCTAGAATTTGATCGAGAGAGATGAGCTATTGAATTTAGACTTACTTGTAGCCTGATTTCAACGAAGGAGCAAGCCACGAACAGTACCCCTGCAAATAGTCAGCTATAGGGGCCCATATTACATATGGTATTGATTTATTTTCCATGCATTTGTGTACTTCCTTTCTTAAAATCGTATGTATAGGCTTCAAGGCTGGAATCAAGGGTATTCGGCCTGATCTCCAGGTCGATGTAAATTGTAACAAAGGTTTAGGCCTCTAGAATTCTTCAATACCCAATATTATATGTCAAAACCTGTGTTTGCACAATATGGAATACATGAGCGAATTTGGACAATGTGTTTGCCATATGGTTGTTCATTTGGAGTTTTAATGTTTCTTTAAACATTTTAAATTAACATGACATATTTTTCAGAGAGGTCAATGGAGTTAATGTTATGTGGAATTAAATGGCCGATTGTATTAAGAAAGTGGTAAAAGAAGGTTTAAGAGAAACTAGAGGGGAACAAATATTTCGACAAAAAATATTGGTGGAGTGAGGAGGATAAATGCTATAAACGGGAAATGATCATGTTATAAAGCTTGTCGTTGTAATATAAATGATCAAAACTTGGAAAAATATAAAAATAATAAGAAAAATTCTAAGAAAATAATAAATAAGGTTAAACTTAAAATATAGTAAATTCTCAAAACAGACAAGACTTCTTTTTCATTCTTCTATGCATGTTTCAAATGAACCATTTTATTTGATATGTTATGAAGTATTGGGACCAGCCCCAGTATATTCTTATGTTGGCTTTACATATTATGTTTCTTTTATTGATGATTGGTCTGGTGCCACTTGGGTATAATATTTGTTGAAATAAAAACAGAAGTTTTTCCTGTGTTCAAAGAATTTTTCAAACTGATTTTCACTCAATATAATAGCAAGATTAGAATTATGCGAATTGATAATGGCACAAAGTATGTGAACAAAGTTTTTTCTGAGCATTTATATAATCTTAGTTTGTGTATTGGAACACCTCAGCAGAATAGAGTTGTTGAAAGGAAAAACATACACCTTTTGAATACTACAAGGTCTTTGATGTTTCAGATGCATGTTCCAAAAATTTATTGGACTGAAGCTGTTTTAACTGCTTGTTATTTGATTAACAGACTTTCGAGTAAAATTCTTAAGGATAAATCACTCTTTGAAGTTTTGAAAAATAGAAAAATTGATTTGTCTCATTTGCATATGTTTAGATGCATGTTGTATGTTCATGTAGCTGGACACAACATGGATAAACTTGATAAACATTCCAATAGATGTATTCTTCTTGGATACTCCTCTACTCAAAAGGAATACAAATATTATGATCCCACAAAAAAAAAATGCATATTTCCAGAGATATTCAATTTGTTGAAACATGATCATATTTTCATGAAACATTGGAGAATAATTTGAAAAATAAGACTTAAGGGGAGTGTTCAAGAGGTCGTTTGCCTTTGCCTATTTGTGGTAAAAATAATTTATCAAGAAACAGATCCTGATATATATATATATATATATATATAGGAATCGATGCAAATTTATCAAATTAAGCTGTTCTTGAGCTCCCTTTGAAAATTGTGTGGAAAACTTCAAACCCAAATTTCTTCACTTCAAAGGCTTTCTCGACATCTATCTCATTACTCTGTGAAATCAGGGCCACAATTTGTAGATTTTGATTCGACCGTGCTTCCACTGCATTACTCTGATTCCAATGCCCTAAATCTCTTGAATGCTCCACCTCTTAGATTTCCTTAAGATCTTCATCTTTTTCTTCATCAAATATCAGTTCACCCACGTAATCATCATCATATATTGGATCTCTTATAAGATCTTATTCATCATCTAAGTATGTATCTAAAATCGGTATAGATCCCAATCTACAACTTGCTTATTTTCGACATGACCTAAGCTAAAATTAACCTTGTTCGCCTTCAAATTATGTAGATCATCTAAATCCCAAGATTCATTCTCTCAAACATGAGGCTCCCAACGTAGAGCGTGTGCATAGAACAGGTGGTCAAAGGAAACTTCATTCCGCTCCAACTTTGAGTCGGACTCTGATTTGCATCATTCTCCATAAAAACCTTTATGATTTAGATATAACCCCATAGATTCCTCTTTGTTTAGGGCACGATGTTGTTGACGCTACTTGCGCAGCAATAGCTCTATAAACCTCTCCGTCAAGTTGTTGATTTCTTTACGCGGTTGGATCAGATTGACTTCCTTATGGCTAAGACCTCTGCAATAAGCCATCACAATCTCCAGCTATTCTCAAATCACACTCTGATAACACATAATGCAGGAAAGAAATGTGAGACATTGAATCCAAATTTTTCCTTAACCTTAAACGAGTAAAATTAATAATAATGGAGAAAGAACATGGTTGTAAATCAAGTCAGTAGAATAATAACTCATTTCTTTCATAAAATAAAATTTATTCCCATATAACATATATCACCAAAATATGACACCGAATCTTTTATAAGCCTATAAAAACCTAAATTAACTTAGATCCAAGTAAATATTTAAGACTCTAAAATACCCCTAAAATAATATCAAAATTTCAAAAATACCCCTATGAACAGTACCATGTGAACGGTACAAAACAGTAATGTGTGATCGTATCATGAATAATACTTGTGAATAGTGGTTAAAAAAATAAAAAAACACTAGAACCTAAATAAAATACCCAATTGTCAATGCTTCTTGAGGAGGTTTTCTGTTGGCCAAGAAAGGACCGTATGATGAGGGACTTATAGAAGGATGGATGTTATTCAGTGAAGTCTACGATATATTTTGTGCCATTTGCCGCTGCCAATAAAGTGTAGCTGTTCAAGGTGCCTTAACCAGTAAAGATGTTACCTGGTCAGCAATTAGGGACCACACCTTATTGGTAGGACAACTGCAAAAGGAGAGGCCTGATTACCTCAAACTAATGATAAGATATTTTTACACACTCCAATTACCGGGGCATTGGATGTTTTTCTTGTACGTCTACGTCTGGTTGTGCACCTTCTAAAAGTAAATGAATTTTCATTTTTCCAGAGAAAAAAAAATTAATGATATTTTATTCATGATTAAAAAAAAATCAACATGAAAAATATGTGAAATAGTTGGTCGTCCACGTGTAACAGTTACCATAATTTTTTTGGTTTTGGTAAATTCTAGAGAACTCGGTCCTATTCTTGATTGAGTCAGACCCCATAAAATGGGATTTAAAAGTCATTGGATCATACTAATATCGTCTGGTTCGACTATTCAGACTACCCGGAATGAGGGAATAAAAAATAGGACCGAGTTCTCTAGAATTTACCAATTCACTATTCAGAACTAGGCTATTCTTCGTCTAGAATCGGGTAGCCTTATCATCAGAGAATCGGGCAATTTTCTAGAATTACATTGCTAACACCTCTTTTAGCATGAAAATGCTCGATTCACCGTTGTCAAAATATCCCAAATTCATCATTTTTTTTAGTCCTCTACCTGATCTATAAAACCGTTGTTTGGATCAAGAAGCATGTTTGAACAGATCAAGAGTTCAAAGTTGGGGGCCTTTATTGAAAATCCAATCTTGAATCTATGGATTTCATAGGGGATTTTTCTTTGAAAGATGTTATCTTCAATTTACAGTATTTTATCTTTTTGTCCTTTGTACAATGCTTTTATATATGGGTGCAATTTGAAAAGAGCCGGGGCTCTAAACAATCAAATTAGAGCCCACCTTCAAATAGTAACGAGAAATATGGCTTCGATATTGGAAATATTTGCGATAACCTTAAAATATATTTTTATCTTTATTTATGAAATTTAAAGCTTAAAAAATAATATAGATCGAGCAGATCTATGAACACTTATTTTTAAAAATTGACGGTCCAAAAATACGTTACAAGATGACTATTTCCAAAACTTGAAATCCATTTTTTTTCTCATGTCCATGCATCATAATGTCGAGATGATCAATTTGAGGATATTTGGGCATAAAAACAATCTCTTGTAGTAAAATTTTTGAGGTGGACTCTAATTTGATTGTTTAGAACCTTAGCTCTATATAAACTTTTCCTTGGGATTGTTTTGCTCATTTTTAATTTTTCATCCAAAGAAACCTCGGATTTTTTAAATAATCCTACATTTTGTATTTTTGATGCACGATTTGGTTGGGAATTTTGGTTAAAGAGTGTTAGGCACGTTTTAGAATAGTTATTTGACTATTTCCTCCTCTAATGTGTAAGATCAATTTTTCGTGATAATTTTTCAATACTCGGCAAATATTAATATCCGATATTTCAAATAAATGTCATAACTATATGAATTGAGATAATTTTAATGTTAGATCTAGCCATTACGTGCCAATTAATAGCTAGATCTTGCATTTTTTTCATCGATGTTATGATTTATTTACAAGAAATACGTATTGTTAATCTGAAAATTGTCAAGTTTCCAATTTGAATCCCCCGACTCGTTCCTCAACCATTTTTCTGAGCAACACCACTATTATTGGGATGACAGTGGTTGGGACTAGTGATCTCATCATTCATTTTGGCTTTAAATTATATATTCCGACCTACATGGATGTCACTATTGTAATTTACCCCATTTTCGTCTATGAAATGAATATTTCGTAGTCAAACATGTGCCGGAATCTCATTATTTATATCCTTCCAATAATTTCATTAAAATTAGTAACATAATGGTCAATTTTTTATTCACAATCCAAAATAGCTCAAATTTTAAAATTTTTTTTACACTAATCTTTGATACGAAGTGGTCACAATTAATCTTGACCATTGGATATAAAATTAGATGGATGAATTTATTCCATTGACCAAGCTCAAACTTCAAAAAAAATTTTCTCGAACTTTGTAAAACGCCCAAGCTATCAGATTTCGCATTGAATGGTGGTAAGTAATTGCATAAAAGGTAAATGGTCTCATTGTATACAATCCCTTGGAATGTTTTTGGCTTTCAAAGAGATGAATGGGTTCAATCTTCCTATCCAAACAGGTTTGACCCGATAGGGAGCCGTTCCAATTTTTAAAACACCGATACTAAAAATTACTATGCTACATTGTTTCACAGCTAAGCATCTTATACTTTCTAATGTCACATGAATCAATTGCCCCGTCAAATGAGGACATTATAATTTTTGCCATGGCGTGAGAGCAAATTACACATACGAAGAAGACACAAGGAAAACTCCATTCAAATAAGATAGATAAGCTTATCAGTTGATGATGGGATCTATTTACATGAAACTTCATAGGCTCCATCCCATGAAAATCAGACGAGTGGAGGTGATCCGGTCACATGCATTACAACACAACAACATATATAAGACTAAAAAGGGAGATAAAAAATAAGACCATTGCACAACCCTAACCACCTAATTTCCCATCAGACAACTAAGGTTGGCTGTCAACTTGTACCAAATATAAACAGTCTTCTAGTATATACAATTTCAAATAAAAAAGAGCCCATTGAATGGCACAAGTAATTGAAGGAATATGGATGCACAGACTCACACCAAGTAAAAGCATTCGTGAAATAAATAGAGCACACTAGCTAGGTATGCAGTTTCAGAAACGGGCATACTCTGGATTGAAAGCTAAGGCCTCCCTGTGTATGAGCTCCTTAATCTGCTGCTCATCCACTGCTTGTTGCTCAAGCTCGACGGAGAAGGGCTCGGGGCAGGTAGGCTCATCTCCCTCATCATGTAAACTTGCAAGATATGGATGAGCAAGAGCCTCTTCAACTGAAACATATAAAAGATTTAAACTTTATTTTAGTGAACCTTTGGAACAATCAGTTACCAAGAACGGAAAAGAGACAAAAGAAAATACCAAGATAGAACTGTCATTCTATCCCCCCACATGTGAAAAAATAAAGACAAGAGGCGGAGGAAATGAGAGATGGGAACCCACTAACCTCCTTGTTGTCTTAACTTACATGTAGTAGGAAGAGATGTGAATCATGAGCTAAGTGGCTGACTAACCTGTAATTCTTCTAGAGGGGTTAAATGTAAGCATTCTTTCCATAAGATCGATAGCCAAAGGATGGACATGAGGAAACTTCTCGCGAAACAGCTGCCGAGGAAGAGGAGGGAGTCGCCTCATGTATCTTTTTGCATCTTCACTGTGAATGAAATCTATGTCGGACTCTGTTGGCGTGCCAAGCAACTGAAATTTTGAGAACATACAAGAAAACTACACTCAGGAGAAAACCAGTAAGTAAAAGTAGGGAACCAAAAAAACAAAAAGAACCCATCAAAGTTAATTTATTAGAAACCAAAGAAGTCTCATTTTTCCTCAATAATGTCTGTAATTTTCCACACCTCTTAGATTAATGGGGCATTAAATTGAACTTTGAGAATGGTCCAAAGGATAAGAGTTCAAGTTACTATCAGTCTAACTTCCAATCAGCAAATAAAATCATGTCATCCTTTCCAGTATATAATACATAGATCTCATGTTTCATCTTCACAAAACTAGACCCATGCTGCATGGAAAAGTATTAAGTACAATCGAATTGAATATGGGAAACCATAGTGCATTGGGGCAATCACCATCCAACGAAACCATACATGGTGATGATAAGAGTTAGAGACCTGCCATTGGGGTCATGTCCTATTCTGATGGGTTTCACTCTGTTCCCATCATCTTGTCCTTTTTTTTTTTGAATAAGGTTAACTTTTCCATCATCATGTCTCATATTATCATAACATTAGGTTATACCAATTAAGAAAAAGGCCAGAACACCATTCCCAATTTAATGAAACTTCACAAACCTAATATCTAAATGTGACTGATATATTACCTCCGTTTGTAATCGAAGCTGATGTACTTGATCCCTTCCAGGAAACAATGGCTTTCTGTTCATTAACTCCATGAAAATGCAACCAACAGACCATATATCAATGGCTGCTGTGTAGTCCTTAGAGTTGAGAAGGAGCTCAGGGGCTCTGTACCATCTTGTCACGACATACTCAGTCATGAAGTCATCTTCAGTAGAGGTACGAGCTAGGCCAAAATCACATATCTTCAGATCACAATTGGCATTCAAAAGAAGGTTGCTAGGCTTTAGGTCTCTATGAAGTACATTAGCAGAGTGTATGTATTTCAATCCACGAAGGATCTGATATAGGAAGTACTGCAGAAGCCACATGAGAGATGAGAGACAAAATTCAGTTAAGCAAGTAAAATAAGAGGCTTTATGATGTATCTAATTAGACATTAGGAAGGAAATTATATATAAGACCTGACAGTGCTCCTCTGATAAATCTTGGTTTGACTGAATTATGTGATGCAGATCCGTGTCCATGAGTTCAGAGACAATGTAGACATCATTGAACGCTTCCCGGCGAGGTGGTGGGATGATGTCCTTGATGGATATGATCTGTTCAAATACATAACATTCTTCTTTGAGAATCGTAAACATGGGTCACCAGGTCAAGCCACCAAATATATAATCAATACATAACTACAGGGAGTATCTCAAATCACTCTGAATGCCTGCTTAAAAAAGACAGCTACATAAATTACAATTAAAATTAGGTAAAAGCAAAGCTAGCATTAAAATATAGTCTAAGGCAGTCTCAACTGTTTGCCAACTTCAGTAACATGGTCCTTTTGATTTGATATGATGCTTAATCATCAATCATATCCAACTACCTATTCATCAGAATATCAAAATGACGATCCACTTTAGATGCGCTGTAAAAGTGCATACACACACACACACATGTATGCCAACAGATGGTTGAAGACCAAAATTTGTCATTTCAGCATATTACAACTGAATATATTTGAAAAGCTTAATGCAGACTGTAATAGCAAATATGAGTTGCATGTTCCCAGATTTCACGAAAACAATCATCACAAATGTTCATGCAGAGGTTGTCCTTGTTTATCAGTGGCTTGTACTCCGATTGCCATAAAAGTATATATATATATATATATATGGTGTAAAAGAAGTAGCTTACATTTTCATGATCTATATGACGAAGGAGTTTGATTTCTCGAAGTGTCCTCTTCGCATCTATCCGATTATCGAAAGCACGAGCTATCTTTTTTATTGCCACATGTTCATTGGTCACTGAGTTGAGGGCCGAGCTATATAAAACAAAGATAAAACAAATAAAAACAAATACAACCATAAATTTATTTGGTTTGATAGGCCATACATACATAAGGACAAGAAAACTGAATGTCAAGACCCAACACATCCACAGGCGGGGGCTAGAGAGAAAGTGAGAGACCATGGAAAACACTATCATTTTTGCGGATGTCTATAAATTGACTCAGAAATGCAATGTCGATTGATATAAAGACACAAACCAACTCTGAAAAATTTTCCACAACCACTATCAATACTCAAAAGCAGTCTTTGCAGACTGGGCCGAGTCCGCCTCGGCCTCTAGCCAAGGTGAGTATGCCCTAAGTACATTGTACACTTCCCTGGAAAACAGGAGGCGTACACATGTGTACACTCTACTAAGCAAGAAGACTCTCTTTCTCTTTGTATATCAAACCATTCGGTGCCTCCTCTCTTTCTCTCTCTAAATCACACCACTAGAGAGAGGGCAGCATCTTTATCTCTCTAAAAAACAGGGCAGCACCTTCTCTCTCTCTCCCCCCCAAAAAAGCAAAAGCCTAGCATCTCCTCTCTCTCCCATATCGATCGCTCCCTCCCATTTTCTGACTCACTCTAGTCTCTTCGGTCCCTAAGTGACAAGCTCAAAGAAAAGTACAGCAAGCACAGGCTTCAACAATGGCTCCCTCTGCCTCGAGCTAGGTCTCCTTAACTGAAGGAAGAGAGAGATGTGGCAAAATTTGGCCCACGCTCTCTCTCCTCTGGCCAGGTGCCCAACCCCGTCTCCTGGGCACATGAGGCTTTTTTCCCTTTTTTTTTGATATATTTTTTTTTTGGGTGGTGTACAGGACTGGACTCGGTCGAGTTAACGGGCTGAGGCCAGCAACCTGGCTCGAGTCAAGTTAAAAACATTGCTAAAAAACACAAATATTATATCGGATAACTCTGTAGGAGGATTCAAAATTGGTACATAATGTAGCAGATGCCAACACCTTAAACAATAAACCCTATTCAAAAGCACTAGTCACCAAGGCCATATCATGAAACATACCGAACATACGCCATTATAACATCAGACACACATGGTCAAACCTCAGCCGATTGAAACAAGCTAAAACCTTATCGAACAATTTAAATGATGTCAGTACAAGTTCCTTCAAAGTACTCATTTTGGATGTTACAATTGAGTCATTTCTTGTCAAAAATTAAGCTAAGCTGCATTTGTATTAAGGCTAAGAAGACATTAAGTCTCTAAATCCAATGGGCATGTCCATTTTCTGTTATTTATAATTTTTTCATCTCCCATAAAATCATATTTTAGCGCAACTAATTCACTGCCTTCCACAAATAGGCAGGCTCTGCTGATCAATTAATTGCTCAATTAAACACAATAATCAGATATGGCTTTCGGACTAAAATTTGGGTAGATAGAACCATGATCGAATTAAGATGAAAGAAGAAAAATAAATAAGTCTCCGCAAATTTTGGCCCAATTTACAATTTTTCATAACACAACATGAAAAAATTGGTTCAAGTTATCTTCATTCAAAAAAAAAAAACATACATGAAAAAATTGGTTAGATTTCACCAAGAGGAAAAAACAGAAACAAGGGAATCCACAAATTCATCACCTAAATTATATTCCTGAATCAAAATCAATTTCAGAAATCCTTCCAAAACACAACATAAACTACATAATCGTTATGAAAACCCTAGAATCTCAGAATTCCAAACGGAAATATCAAAAGAATAAAAACCCAATCAAACAAAGTGACCAAAGCAAGCCCATTTAGGTATTCAATTCGCACAACCCAAAACGAAAAATTCGAGAACGATGAAAAATTTAGGAACAAAGGACAATTTCTTACCAGATGAGACCATAAGCTCCACGTCCAATGGGAATAAGCGGGGGACTATATTTGGAAGTGATTTCAAATCGATTCCCAAATATATCGTACTCCACGAATCGTCCGCCATGAGTGGGAATAGCAGGGAAGCCATTGGGGGTTGCTGTGTAATTTTCAGGCACCACTGTCCCCATTTCCACCAAATAACCAAACTTTCAGAAAAAAAAAAAACAATTCTAGAGAGAGAGGAGAGATGATTTGTTGGGTGATGAGATATCAAGATTCAGAACAAAACGAAACAAGGCTCAATGAGAGTTGAGCGCAATGAGGCTCTGTTTATAATCAGAGACGAGGTTTATTGAGCCTAGAGAGAGAGAGAGAGAGAGAGAGAGAGAGAGAGACTTCAGGGGGGAGGGGGAGGAAGAGACGCGGTGCGTGCAGGACGCGGTGATGAAGTTCTCTTCAGCCGCCCCCCTCCCCGGCTTTCTGGCAGGTACTGTTAGAGAGAGAGAGGAGAGAGAATAGGTGGGTAAAATGTCAAAAGATAAGGCGAGAGAGAAAAAGAGGAACAGCAAACGCGTGGGGTCAAATGTGAAGAGATACGACTGTAATCAAGTATGATTAAAGCGCCATGGAAAAAGTTTATACAAGTTGGCAACCTTACGATGTATAATGTTTACGATGTATAATGTACGTATACCTAAAAACCGATTAGGGAAAGTCTAGAAAACCCTCAAATTCATCATGTCGATTTCGTGATTTATAGGCGATTTCTAATCCTAAAAATACTTTATCTTCTAACTCAATTATGTCTATTTTCAAGATTTTGTATATTTATAGATCTATTTGATTTGAAAACTTTAAATTTAATAATTAAAAACAACAATAAATTTTAATATCATTAAAAGGTTTTCCGATACTGAACTTGTATTTTTAATATAGTTTTGAGGTGGACCTTACCTCAATAGTATAAGGTTGACACCTTAGACTAGCGCATGCCACGGAAAGAGATGGAATTGCTTTTCTTGTAGAGCGAAAAAGTGAGAGAGAGGAGTTGGTGAGGAAGCGCGCTGAAGATTCCAAGGAACTTCCATTCTTCCTGTTCAAACAACCGTAAAGAAAGTACAACTCCGTCAACAGGGAACGGTTGCTGCATCGTATAATATAATATAATATAAAAGAAATGGAAGTAAAAAGTCCAGGAGTGGAGCCCTCCATACAATAGCTTAGGAGGCAGAACAGCCTTCTTGGCTAAGCAATTCACCTCTCCATTTTTTTTTATTGTTATTATTTTAGCTTTTTTTTTTTTTTTTTGCTATGGGTCATTTGGGTAGTTGGATATGTAAATCTTAGATATGATTTGCTACATGCTTATGTAGATTTTGTGAGAAAACTTGTATTTTGTATATTCGGACTTGAGGTCCCTATGAATATGTATTACAGAGCTTATCGAATATGTGAACAAGAGCCTGAAATTATGGGGTCGAATATGTTAACAACAACCCCAATTTATACAATTACAAAGCTGTGAGCTACTAAAAAAACTAACATATAAAATGAACTAAACATATGAAATGAACCACCTTCTTAATATGGGTACACATGAAAAGAATACAAATATTGTACCAAAAAATAAGTGTAGGTTTCTATAATTCCACATATTTTAGTATATGTAAAAGCTGATTTTAAAAACAATGTTGCTCGAAGCCGAAAGAACCCAGTATATAAAAAATAACCATGAAGATGAAAACCATGTTTTGGTTGTTTGATGTTAATGCATTTTAGCCATTCATTCTATAAGTCGATGATTCCCTAAAAATACAAGACTAATAAAAAAGATTTTTTGAGAATAAGTTATCAATAATATAACAAATAAATTAGACATTTCCAATCATATTTTTTGATATTTTTATAAGTTGAATTGTGATTCTATCTCTCTCTCTCTCTCTCTCTCTCTCTCTCTCTATATATATATATATATATATATATATATATATATATATATCAGTTTGTATAGAGCCGATACTCTAAACAATCAAAATAAAGCGCACCTTCAACTAGGGTCGAGAGATGTGGTTTAAAAACTGGAAATTTTTGTGATTGCCTTAAAGTATACTTTTATTTTTAATTATAAAATTTAAAGCTTCAAAAATAGTGTATAAACTTAAAAATTTTGAAAATTGACGGTAAAAAAATGCGTTACAAGATGCACTATTTCCAAAACTTGAAATCCTTTTTTTTCGCCTGTTCATGTATCTTTATGTCAAGATGATTAATTCGAGGATATTGAGGTATCAAAACAGCCTCTTCTAGTGGAATTTTTGAGCTGGGCTCTAATTTGATTATTTATAGCCTAGGCTCAATAAAAACTTTACACACATACACACACACGATCTATAATAAGTTGTTCTCAAATTACATCATAGCACTGCATTTCATTAAATAATGAAAAAATTAAATATAACAAACACATTAAATGGTTCTGATCATATTATCTTATCTTTTAATATGTCAAATTATCTCTCGTCTCTCCCTATACCTACATGATTCATAATAATTTATTTCCAAATTGCATCATATCCATCTTACTGCATCTCAATAAATAATGAAAAAGTTAAATACAAAATCCCCAAAAAGTCCAAAATTGCACTTCACATAGGTTTTGATTTTAGGCTTATGATCATAATGAAATTAAATTGTTTATGTTGGGTTTATGTGGCTTTTAAAGGCTTTATAAGAGCTTGTCTGAGTATTTTATATAGTGGAACATAAACTTAGTGAGAGTGCGGTCTTTTTATGAACCTTATTAGGCAAATGTTATTTGCTGATACTAGGACTAGGCTCGACGAGCTAGGCCAGTCGAAGTTTGGAAAAACCCAATATACTTGGGCATATAGATCTACTGAGAAGGGTTTAATGCAATGGTTTAAAAAACAGATCGGTGACCCGGATTGGGCACCCAAAAAACCGATCCGGATCGGCGAATCGACAATCCGGATCGGGAATCGGGTGAATCGGTCATAATAAAGCTTCAAAAAAATCCGAAAAATTTATTAAAATTCATTATAAATATTATTTTTTAGGAATTCAATAAGAAATGAGGGTACTCCATTAAGAATTTTCATGTTTTTGAATGAATATGCGAATATTGATATGTTCTTTTCCTGCATGAACCGCCATTCAGCATTTAATTTACATCACACAAAAGGATAAACATAGAATTATCATGGAATAAGTATATCAACATACATGGACTACAATAAAGCATAAAATTAGTAACATACGATCTAAAACTAAAATGATAGACGACGTTGTTGTTCTTTTTGGTCACGCTGGTGCCATTGATTGAATTCGTTTGACAATTCATTGATTCGATCTAAAAAGGAATCTTCGATATTAGCAGGCATCTAACTATTCCCAAATCCCTGAGTGTTAGTGTTTTGTTATATTCCCAATCGAAAATCCCCGAAGCTTGTCTATTATTCATGCTCACCTGCATTGTCGTGCTCATCCCTACACTGTTGCTGTTGGGACTCGATATGTGAATAATATGGCTGGGATAGGGTGGCCTCAGAATCATCATCTCTCTCATTTTCTCTTAGACCCCGTTCCCACTCTCCCTCATTAGGTGCAATATCACCGACATCTCCAACGAATTGTGGATACGTTGGCTGGCTGCTTCCTCTTTCATGCTGCTCATCACTTTCTTCAAGATCTTCATCACCGATAGCCTCAAGGAACGCTCTCTTGTGCAACACTGGCTCCTCCTCTTCTACTACCCATTAGTCTGATGTGTCTGTGACAAATATTGTGTCTAAGTCTATTGGCCCATAGTCTTCAAGCTTCCTTCTTATTTGTTGCTCTCTGAGGTTTAAATTATAATGAACGTAGACTAGTTTATGAAGCTTTTCAGAAGCGAGTCGATTCCTCCTAGTAGTGTGCAACCATTGGAACGTACTCTAGTTGCGCTCACAGCCAGTAGCAGAACATGTCTGGGAGAGTACCTTGATTGCTATTCTCTTTAGGTGAGGTGCATCAGTACCATATATCTCCCAACATTCAGCTGGATTAAAATGCAAAAAGCATTGTAAGGGCAAGAACAATTCATAAGATTAAATATATGAATGAACAAAATATTAGCGAGGGGATAACCTGGATCCATCACAGTTCGAGAATTCCTGGCAAGTCTAGTTCCGAAGGATCCTATAGCATCCCTATACATAGCAAGCTAAAACAAATATATTACGTTTTAGTGCATTATTCTTCACAAATATAACAACTCAATGAAGTTCTTACCCAAACATTAATACTTGGTTTTGATGGCTTCTCTCCAACCTTGCAATAATGTATCTGACCCCTTCCATAATCTTGTGGGGTTGTTCAGGTGTCAAATAGAAAAATTTTGGGTTGAAGTAGTAACCTAAAAAATATATAGGTAGAAAAATGTCATTTACAATTTCATAAAAAATTGATTTAAACTGAAACATTGTAATGATATAAATATATATTTACCAGCATAATGAATTGGACGTCCAAATTTGGTGTTCCACCTCCTTTCTATAATCTCGATCACTTTGCTAGCAAAATTACACTTCTCCCCAATAGCTGATTTCGCCCTCTTAATACCTTCATAAAGGATACCCATGGTAGCTTTCTTGTCAGCATCCACCATTATTGACATCGTGACCAAAGGGACAGTGGCCTCTACAACACTGGAACATCGAGACCAGAACCGCCTATTTGAGACTATGTTGTCCACTTTTATACCGGTACTGGACTTCGAGAGGCGGTCATTTAACCACTCTTCACAGGTAAACAATCTCTTTAATGCACCTTCAGATTCTCGAATGGAGTCCACAACTAAGTAATCGGTCGCAAAGCGGGTTATGGCAGGCCTGATTATCTCTTTTTTCTTAGAGTGTTCTCTAAACAGAAATAAAATTTTAGAGTGGTTGTATATAAATCTCGACACCAACCTTGCTTCCTCTAGAGTCTCCTTTACAATTTTGATCTCACCGATCTCCTCTAACATAAGATCGATGCTGTGTGCAGCACACGGGGTCCATACTAGATGCTTCCTCTTATCCATCAACTTGCTGCCCACAGAAACACATGCACGCGTATTGTCCGTAATAAACTGGACTACATGCTTATCTCCCACCTCTTCCACTATCTGATTATATAGTCGTACGTAGAAGTTTGCATCATTCTTCGTCCCTGATACGTCTTTACTAGACAAAAAAGGTGTACCTTTTGTAGAATAGGCCAAGAAGTTTTAAAACTCCTTTTTGCTAACTTTATTCAATCCATTTTTTAACTTCCTCCACCTCTTCATCTAATATTGGCCCACCTCTTCATCTAATATTGGCCCACTGAGCTCATATGCTGTCGGGGGTTTTACCCCGGGCCCGAATCTCTGGATTGCACTGACCATAGGTGGAAAATATGGGCTATTGGCTGCATCAAAGGGAATCCCTTTATCGTAGAACCATTTACCAATATATCTCTAACATGTTTCTTGTACCTTTAACCATGCCTTTTAGGGTCATCTGTTGTGACTTAGGCTTTGAGAGAAATGGGTCTTTACGACCATGCCTTGCAATACTGGCACTCCTAAGTAACCTAGAAACAATTTCTTCAACATCTGATTCTCTTTGATACATATTGCCACCAACCCCTCCATACATATTTGAGTTGGGCCCGCCATACATGTTCGAGCTGGGCTCGCCATGCATATCTGAGCTAGGCCCACCATGCATATCTGAGCTAGACCCACGGGGCATTCTAAACCCACGTTCCCTCTGATATTGTTCATGTAAACTCAATCTTGTGGCCATGTCCAGCTCATTATTATATTGCTCTTCTAGGTCATTATTATATTGCTCTTCTGTATTATTCCTGCTTGATGGTGTATATAAACTAGCTATCTCCTCATTCATCCTATGTTTGGCAATTTTTTTACCTTTGTTAGCATTAAGAATTGCCGCCATCTGTTTTTTTACATTACTAGGGACACTAGTGCATGCAGAAACTTCTCCCTTAACCCCTGCCAAGTGTTGCTTGAACCTATGTACCCCACTACTTATCACTATTTGACAGTAATTACAAATAAGTTTGTCTTTTTTGTTGGGATCAAGTCTGACCCCATGTTGCCATGCAGGGTCTTCTGCAGATCTTGACATGATTCAACTGTTTTAAGATGTAAAAAGTATAAAATTAACCTGACAGTTCAAAAAGAAAAATAATCACCATGTGTAGTGATAATATGTTGCGATAGTTCATGTAGTCATATTTGTTGTTATTTGTTATTGCAAAATACCTTTATTGACAATAATATTTTCGTACATATCAATTACAAACATTCAAGATAATATAATACAAAATGCAAGCTCCAAACATGGCTACAACTCAATTATCAAGAACATATATTTTTTGCATTAAAAAATTAATAATAAAAACAATTCTTCACAGAGCCAGCTAACATCAGTCATTCCAACTAAAAAATCCATGAACAACAGATAAAAAAAATACAGTTTTGCATTAAAAACATAATAACATGCATTTTTTTGCATAAATAATCTATCAACATACAATTTTTTCAACAAAAACTTTAACAATAAAAATTTAAAATATGGTTTAATACCTCATGACAATTAAAACCTTGTCACGATTTTCACATCTTTTCGAAAAATCATCAATTTTCAAAAAATTCGATCATGGAAAAAAAAAAAAGTACAGCAAACTCAAACGATAAAAATGAAAAATTGGGTTTAATACATCATGATAATCAAAACCTTATCATGATTTTCACATCTTTTCGGAAAATCATCATTTTTCAAAAAATTCGATCATGGATAAAAAGAAATAAAAAAAAAAAAAGTACAGCAAATTTTCAAAAAATTCGATCATGGATTACAAAAAAAATTCGATCATGGATTAAAAAAAAAAAAGTAACAAATTTTCAAAAAATTCGATCATGGATTATAAAAAAAAATCACAAATTTTCAAAAAATTCGATCATGAATTACAAAAAAAATTCGATCATGGATTGAAAAAAAAAAATCACAAATTTTCAAAAAATTCAATCATGGATTACAAAAAATTCGATCATGGATTACAAAAAATTCGAACATGGATTACAAAAAATTCGATCATGGATTACATAAAATTTGATCATGGATTACAAAAAAAAAAAAACATAAAAAAACAAAAAAATCGATCGTGGATTACAAAAAAAGAAAAAAACAATTCGATCATGGATTACAAAAAATTCAATCATGGGTTGCAAAAAAAACAAAAAATTCTATCATGGATTACAAGAAAAAAAAAAAGAACATTTCGATCATGGATTACAAAAAATTCGATCATGGATTACAGAAAATTCTATCATGGATTACAAAAAATTCGATCATGGATTACATAAAATTCGATCATGGATTAAAAAAAAAAAAACAAAAAAAAACAAAAAATTAGATCGTGGATTACAAAAAAAGAAAATAACAATTCGATCATGGATTACAAAAAATTCAATCATGGATTACAAAAAACTCTATCATGGGTTACAAAAAAAACAAAAAACAAAAAATTCGATCATGGATTACAAAAAAAATAACAAACATTTCGATCATGGATTACAAAAAAAAAAACAAACATTTCGATCATGGATTACAAAACATTTGATCATGGATTACAAAATATTCTATCATGGGTTACAAAAAAAAAAAAAATTTGATCATGGATTACAAGAAAAAAAAACAAACATTTCGATCATGGATTACAAAAAATTCGATCATGGATTACAAAAAATTCTATCATGGGTTACAAAAAAACAAAAAATTCGATCATGGATTACCAAAAAAAAAACAATTGGATCATGGATTACAAAAAAATCGATCAACTACTACAAAAAATTCGATCATGAATTACAAAGAAAAAAAAAAAAAAAAATTATGTTCTTCACAGAGCTATCTTACATAAGCCATTTTAATTAAAAAATCCACCTCTAAGTGAATAAATTACATCCAATTGAGTACATTTTCTGATAAACAACAATATAAGGAATCAAAACCCTAAATTGTTAACACATTATTTCTAATATCTCATGAAAAAAAAATCAAAAGGTGGAAAAAAAAAAAAAAAAACAGCGGAATTTTGGTACCGCAGACATCTCGGTGTTCATCTCAAATTTCATGCTGTAATTGACCAAATTACATAAAACTGAAAATTTTAAATCATAATAGATACAATAAAGATTAAAAACCCTACAAATTGAACTCATTATCTTCAAAATATGGTGTGAAATTAATCATATGGCGGAAAAAAAAAAAACCCAAACTTCTTACCTGATTTTGTAAACCGGAGCGCCTTCAATCTCTAAAAAACTCTGTTTTTCTCAACGATTATCACAAATTAGTAACAAAAGGTTTTGATGCACAACTTTACGATCAAAATGCCTACAAAGTTTGAAAGATTCATGCCCTATTTGGCATGAAACACATGGAAAGGCGGAAACCCTAAAAATGTAAGTTTCGTGATCCAAAAACACCAAATTTTTCAACCATTTAATCCGTGTAAAAGCTGTTTACAGCTTGCAAATTAGATCACATGCCAAAAAAAACAAAAAAAATGGTCAAAAAATGATCAAAAAATGACAAATTTCGAAGAATCCCGTGAAGAATACTGTGCAACCTGTGTTCTTCACGGGACTCGCCGATTCCGTACAGTGAATCGGCAAGTCACTGTGCAGAATCGTCCGGTTCTCTCTAGAACCGGATGATTCCTGTTTTTTACAGTGATTCGATCCCTCCATGGCGATTCTCGAGTCGAACCGGGCCGGTTCGACTCGGTGTTTTTTTAAACACTGGTTTAGTGTGTTATTCCTTGATGAGGTCGGAGTATGCTTAGATGAGAGCCAAGGGACAGTGTGACCCTTGCGTGTGATGAATAATATTTGAAAACAGAGCTAAAACATCATCATTCTATCATCACACGGCATGTATATAGATAGCCGTTTTGAGATTCACCAATGAGCGTGAAGCGTGTACATGAGCGAGAGATTACCCTTATGCACAATAGAGTTATGGTTGCATCATGGTATATAATACTATGATTTTTGTTTTTAGGGGAGAACCTGAAATCCATAAACTGGGGTTGTGTCTCCTAGTCTATTGGTTGACTTTGATGGTCCAATTATGAGCCCCTACAGTGGATTATGGGTCATGGGAAATGCTGGGTCAGTTTGAGAAAGCTCGGCAGATCGTGATTTACAGTTGAAGGCAGAGTGCTCCCATATATTTATAATTTCCTAGATCTAACAGATCCGATTCCCATCAAAATTAATTAATTTTAATTAATTTTATGTAAAATGATTTTAAAAATATTTATTTGAATTTTTGTAAATCTTATGATATTTTATTTTTGTCATTTGAATTTATAAATTAAGAGAAATTAATTTTTTAATGTTTTAAATAAAATATAAGATTTAAAATTTCTAAATATGACATAAAATATTTTCTAAAAATATATGGGACCTCCATAAAATATGGGGCCCAAAATTTAAATACATGTGAATTAGGTGGGGCCACACGGGTGGCACGCCCTACCTATTCACGTATTCTTCTTGTGAATAATGTTTATCCCTTGTTGGCTTATCTTTTGAGTATAGCCATAATAAGGTTGAATAATTGAGATAGTAAATCTTTGAATCAATATTCGTTCATCCAATAATTAAGGATTGGATTGGATATATTAAAATATAAATTTTCTTTATTTAATGACAATCTTGATTAAATAATTAAAGATTTGATATATTAAAATATAAGCTTTCCTTATTTGATGGGAATAGATTTAGGAAATTGATGATAAGGCTCTAGCTCATCTCTTTGAATCTTCATGGTAGATCAAAGAGATGGATGGCTCAAATCTCTCACCCCACAAGTCTCCTTAAATCAACGGTTAAGATTTGACCCTACGAATTGAGGCAAAATCTATGGCATAGAAAATCTATAAAAAAAAATCTCCTCGTGAGATATGTATTCTCTTCTCTCTCTTTAACAATCAGCTCTTTTCTTACCCAAAATTCACATCTCTTCCAAAGGGGAGGCACACCCCAATTTTTTATCTCTCTCTTCAAGTTGTACCATATCTTTCCCTCCAAGTTGTAACATATTTTGATGGCACGCACTACTTCTGTTTTTTATGGGTGGCAAAAGGGTGGAACCCCTTGCTAGTAGATCTCTCCACCTCTCTTCATATTCATCTCTCATCTCTCTAAAATCAAGTTAAGAGGCTTGATCAAGATTGAGTCATTGAGTGGATTTTGTCATAGTAGGAAAATTAAAATATCAATCATAGATCTCGAGCACCATCAGAAGGAGGAAACTCGGCATGGGGTGTACTAAACCTGGTTGAGGTAATCTCCGGCAATTTTACCTTTTTTAAAATATTTATTTCTCTTCCTATAAAACAATAAAGTCTAGTTTTGTTTCTTGAATAAAGAATTGTATTTGAAGATGTAGCAATTGAGAACCAATTTTATTTTATTTTATTTATTTCAAGAGTGGTTCGATTATAATTTGACATTATAAATAATATTGCAAGTGTAGGGGTAAATAAGTTTTTTTAAATATCTACACCGTGCTTTATCATAAAGTCCTTTCAGTTCCATGGGTTGTGTTATACCATGTCCTCTACGAAAACTTGGTCCATGAGCTACATAGGAGGTAAAACCATGTCGAACCACTTCCTTTCAGCTTCATTAACTTATGCATATGCAATTTGTAAAAGTTTAATAGTTATCCCAACATGTGGGTTGTTTAAAGTAAAAATTACACCCATATTTTAAAACTATCTGAATATATTCCTCCCAACCGAGCCCAATTATTCTCCTAGTATTTTCATCAAATTCGAAACCAGGCTGATGAAGGAGTTGTTTAACATTCATATAAGCACACCTCAAACATTTAACTGTGTTTTTAAGCCTCAGCATTTAACTGTCACAACACACGCTGCATAGACACCTAGTAGGGCTGCTTTTAGTTTCTTCTTCCGTGTTATTGTTTGGATTAGATCCTAGATGGAAGAAAGATATAGTACGTGAAACCAAGTAGAAAATGGGTAATAAATATGATCATTAAGGTCACATAGATAATAAATTTGCATAAAATACACTTATAGAAGAACATGCCTGATTTTTAGGGCGTGTTTGATAATAGGAAGGGCCTTCTGGAAGTTGAGAACTTCTCAACTTTCGTGTTTGATAAAAAATGAGAACTCCAAATAAAAACTTTATTTTACTGTTCATCTTCCTATACTTTTTTGTTAAAAAGGTTCCGACCCAAAGGTCGGAACCTAAAATAAGAAGTACGTAACTTCCTCCCTTTCGATAACCCTAGCCTCTTTTCCCATCTTCGCTGTTGAGAAATAACAAAGATGCAGCACCCCTAAGCTATTGAGCAACCCTTCGTCGAGCACCCCTCTCTTCACAGCACGCCCCTCTTCGAAGAAAAGGCCTCCTCATCTTCTTCATCTCTCATAACCAAATCGAGGTAAGGGGTCATTGATCTCATCTTCGTCTTCAAATTCTCACTTTGCTTAATTTTCATGTGATTTGGCTCTCTATTTCTTTTTTCTGGAAAAGAATCTGTACGGAAATTGATAAGAAAATGATGTTCTCTACAGTTTCGGGCTTTTTTTGAGGTTTTTCCTTTTTTAAAAATTGGTAAGAAAATAGCTATGATATTTGAGCTTTTCTTAGCTTTGTTTTAGCTTTTTCTGAGTGAAAATTGGTAAAAAAAAAAAAAGTTTAGGGCTTTTTCTAAGCTTTTTATGAGGTTTTTCTAATCTTTGAGCTCTGATTAAAGTACGAATACATTACAATTTAGGGCTTCTCCTGAGGTTTTTCTTGTTTTTAAAAATTGATAAAATCACAAAAAAAATTTTAAAAAGTATTTTTTATTTGAGCTCTCATATTTGAGCTTTTTCTTAGCTTTTTTTGAGCAAAAATTGGTTAAAAAAAAAGTTTAGGGTTTTTTCTGAGCTTTTTATAAGGTTTTTTTTATCTTTGAGCTCTGATCAGAGTACGAATACATTATAAATTTCATTGAGCTTTGATCTTTGAGCTCTGATCAAAGTACGAATACATTACAGTTTAGGGCTTTTTCTGAGTTTTTTCATATTTTAAAATTGGTAAAATCGGGTGAAAAAAAAAAAAGTTTTTTTTATTTGAGCTCCGATAGTTGAGCTTTTTCTTAGCTTTTTTTGAGCTTTTTCTGAGCGAAAATTGGTAAAAAAAAAAGTTTAGGGCTTTTTCTAATCTTTGAACTCTGATATTTGAGCTCTGATCAGAGCATGAATACATTATAAATTTCATTGAGCTCAGACTTTTGAGCTCTGATCAGAGTATAAATACATTATAAATTTCATTGAGCTCAGATCTTTGAGCTCTAATCAAAGTATGAATACATTAACTTCATCGAGCTCTGATCAGAATACGAATACATTAAAAACTTCATTGAGCTCTGATCAGAGTATGAATACATTAACTTCATTGAGCTCTGATCTTTAAGCTCTTATTAGAGTACGAGTACATCAAAAACTTCATTAAAAACATTGGAAATATCTAGGGTTTTATGAGTTTGTTCAAGTCATTACGTAAAATTTAAGCTTGTTTCTCAGCTTATGCTATATTTATGCTTTTTTTGTTTTTTTTCCCCTATTTTTGTGGTGGAATAGCTTTCCTTGTTGTGATATTAGTTCTTAGTTTCTTGTACTCATGTTTAATCCATGATTCTAGTGGTTTTACACTAATTCTTATTCATTATTGCATTATAATTTCTCATTTAATTTATGTCTCATATCATGATAATTGCTCTATATTATGCAACGACAGGTGATTTGTGTTTATGGCAAAATTTATCAATGGAATATAGTTCACAATTCCATGGAATAATTTATCTTTTTCTTTTGTTGCATAATGTGTTAAAATGAGTTTTAGATTGAACTCAAGCTAAATAGGGAAAAAACAAAGCTGCCAAACAAAAAGAAAAAAGATAAGAAGAAAAAGAATAACATGGAGCAAGCTAATTTGTGACTACAGGTTTTAATTATGTATGTTTAATGAGCTGATTTCTTACTGCTTGTATTGTGCATGTGTGTTTGAATGGGTTGATTTATTAGTTCTTATATTTTTAATTATGTATGTTTAAACTATTACAGGTTATTGTTGAATGGGTTGGTTTTGATCATAAGTTGTAAATGTTTAAACTATTTATTAGTTCTGTATCAAGAACAAGTGGTCCACAGCCTTTGAGTGGCTAGATGCCCAGCCCTTGAGGTCAGTTGTGTTTGTTGGGTTTGGGAGTGAGTGTAGACTAAATATAGAGCAAGTGCATGAGATAGCCTATGGTCTAGAGCTCTCTAAGCTACCATTTCTTTGGGCCCTTAGGAAGCCCCTCGAGGCCCACGATGGCTTAGAGATCTTACCGGAAGGATTCGAGGTTCGAACTAGCTGATGTTTTTTTCTCTCCCATCGACTGGCTGATGTTTAAAAAAAAGAAAAACAAATGGCTTAGATCTCTCCCATCGAAGCCCTCGATGGCTTAGATTTCTCCCATCGACTGACTAATGTTTTCCTTTTTAGTTAGCCTTAATATTTCTAGTTTGATTATTTTCTTTTATTTTTCTTATTTAGGCTTAATATTTCCTGTTTGATTAGTTTCTTTTGATTGAGAATAACATGCTCTCGACGGAGCATACCATACACTTACTTTGTTGGACCAAAGACCTACTTAAGAAGATTTTTTCAATCAGAAATTTTGAACTCTACTTTATAATGATGAAACGAGTACTTCAAAAAAAAAAAAAAACAACAAAAGATGAAATCTACTTTATAAAGATTAAATAAGTATTTAAAAAAAAAAGAAAAAAGAAAACAAAAAAGAACAAAAGATGTTGCCACATGGTGGTTTCGTTCCCACTCACACCACCCTACTAACACTTTAAAAAAACTAACTCCTAAACTATTTTATAAATAAAAAAGTTTATATAGAGCAGAGGTTTCGTTCCCACTCTTGTATTTTGAATTATGTATGTTTAAACTATTACAGGTTAATTATTGAATGGACTGGTTTTGTATGTAGTTTTCTTTTTATGGACGCATCAATTGTGAATGCTGCTTGATACAGATGCATCAGTGTTAAAGTTATTACATGTTATGATTTGTTATTACATTTCAAGAATGGAAGTGTATATTATATCCAATTGCTACTCATTTGCATATTCCATGGGATGGTCCTCGTCTAATGAAATGATAAATGGTATAAAGAGGGACTGCAACCCCCTAGAACAGTATATGATCACAATAGTGGGTCCTACCTCTTCATCACCACTCATAATTTCATCAAATGTGGATTACCCCGATGGAGTATAGTTCTCTGTAACGCATTGGATATTATACATCCTTTTTCTAAAGCATCTAATGCCTCCATAGAGTTTCAATATTTTGACCCCAAGTGTCTTTCATATTTTTGTGCACTTTTGACTCTCAAACTTCACTCGTAGTTTATCCATTGGGCTACATAGCATGCAAATCTTGAAATGTTCATTGATTAGTGAATTTATTCTATTCTGCATTTTGCATTTTCTTTTTTTTTTTTGAAAATATCTTTTTGTTTCCAATGCCATGATATGAAACATTTTGCATTTTTATTTTCACTGTTTATAAGTACTATATATTTTGAGAAAAGTTGTCAAAAAAAATATATTGAAAAAGTGAATGCAAAAAAACAAAATCATGGAAACACAAAATCATGCAAACAAAAAATTGTTACAAGAATCAGATAGAGACTACAAATATCACAAAGGTAGACTACACTTCTCTATGGATTTTGTTTGTCTTCATGCATGTCCATACTTCTTTACAAAAAAAGAAACTATGTGCACTTATTCTTCGCAAAAAAAAGAAACAGAAAATAAGTTACATGACTGCCACTGATTTAGGAAACTTCAAAATAATATGCGCTTTATAAAAATTACATGATTGCCACTGATTTTGTAAAACTTCAAGATGATATCTGCCTCATGATATTTTTTTTGATACGGACTATAGGCCGGTTTGGAAACCACAATGCAATTTTATCATATGGTGTTAGTGGTGGACATATGAAAAATGTAACTCTTGCTAATGGGATGAAAACTAGTCTTTTCTCTAATCCAATACAGATACCCAGTTCTTCTTTAACTTTCCAAGAGGTTATCAAACACGAAAACCAGAAACTTCTTAAATTCCCAAGAGATTATCAAACACAGAAACCAGTAACTTCTTAACTTCCCAGGGAGGTTATCAAACACAGAAACCAGGAACTCCTTAAGTTCACATAACTTAAGAACTTTTAATTTACAGTTCTTGAACTTGCTTCCAGTTATCAAATAGGCCCCTAATGTCTCCAGGATAAGGGGGGAAAGAGAGTTCAACTCACAAGAATAATACATCTTACAACGTGCCTTATTCAAGATTTCCATGCTTTTATAGATCTACATGATTTGAACCATTTTTGGGTTTAAAATTTTATGAGTAGAGATAAAAATAGACTATCGTACCATCCTAAGAATTTTCTACACCAAATTGCAAGACAAAGTTTGGAAGTGCACCTTAGTTTGATTTTTTAAAGGCTACAACCTTATCCAAACCACACCCATTCAATGCAGATTTCATCGTAAAGTTTCATAGAATTTTTTTAATCAAAATAGTTGCCTCCAAATTTGTCGTTTTTTATCTTGAAGTAAAAACCAAGAGAGTGCGTATCTTATTTGAGTTTTTGATTCATCTTAAACTTAATAGAATTGATCAAAATGTTATTAAACATTCATCCAATTGATCATAGAACAAAATTGGATCAAACATGATCCAAAAAAAAAAAGATTCAAATCTCATTTCTCTACTTCTAGGAAATCAATAGTACAGTGATACAGGAAAATCAGCAGTGCCATTAACTAAAATCAATATATCTTAGAAAAATACATGGAAAATAAGATACACAATGTAAATAAAATGCCCCAGAAAATTTCCATATTACAAAAAAAAATTAAAGTTGAGCTATAAAAATTGAGATAATTATTAATAATAAAATAAAAATAAAAAAAAAGCGGATTATCACACCATATGCATCCAGACCTATATGCATCAAAACCCCTCATATTATTTAGCAATTTATTATTATTATTTAAAAAATCTCAAAAGCCCTATAACCGAGTAATGATCGGTTTAGATCCATAAGAATGGATATACAAAAGACTTGGACCAAGGCATACCAGACCCTTCAAGAATTTACGCCTGGTTACAAGGCAAACGATTTATCAAAGGCATTTTGAGCGAAAATTAAATTAACAAGGTACTTATGGGTGCCGTGGAATGGTTTTCAACTTACCGTAACACCAGTGTTCATGGTGACGATAAAATCAGGAAAGGTCAATTCCCACTTACTTCATCACTTTTGAGAAAAGATATAAGGCCTCACCAAAGGGTAGGGCTCAAATCCCCACTGACTTTACCACTTTCGAGAGAAGATATAGGATTTTGGCGATAGTATTGCTCAGTCCCATTATGAGGTTTTTTACTTCATTCTCACCAAAAGGGTAGGAGTCCAAAAATCCCCTCTGACTTACCATTTGAGAATGGGTTGGAGCTTGATGATAGTAATCCGATGATTAATGCTCTAACTCCATTCTCACCAAAAGGCTAGGCCCAAAAAATAGTATGAATGATATATTTTTCCTAAAAGCATTCGTACAACCAAAAGGTTAGGCCCAAAAAATAGTATGAATGATATATTTTTCCTAAAAATATTCGTACACATTAGCTCTACATCTCGATGTTTCATTTGGAGGATCCAACATGGAACTTTCAAGGGTAAGATTCGACTTTATAGTAAAGGTCCACTTGGATATGTGAAAACCTTTCACGCTTGGAAGTGGATGGATATATTACTCTTCCTTATTTTCATGCAAGCATGATCACGTGAGAACAAAATAGGACCTTTCACGCTTGGAGTGGATGATATATTACTATTCCCTATTTTCATGCAAGCATAATAACGTGAGAACAAAATAGGATTGTATACCACCAAATCGCATGGCTTGGGAAGTGTCATGAAGTTAAAAGAAATTCATTTTAGCCTTTGAATCTAACCCATGGATATACAACCACCCAATTTAAAATTTGACGAACAGAGTGACTGTGAACTTATAATCTTTTTGTATATTTATAATTTCATGGGCTAAACCAATATTCGTAACATCAAAACTCAACTGTTTATCAAACATGGGTTTGGAAGAGGTTTAATCGACCTAGCCAGTAAATCGGTCAATTCAATCATTCTAACAAAGCAAGCCCCGAGTGGTCTGAAAATTGTTGAAAAAAAAATGATACAAAAAAAAAATCTACTAAAATATGAAAAGGATATAAAGAATGATTAAGACAACAAATATCGAAATGAACTTGAAAATTAATGGAAAAAAATAGATTTGTGGCCAAAGGTATTTTTAAAATTCTACGAAAAGAGATTATAAAAGTGGACATTAATGACAAAAATAATTTTTAATTTTTGCCATAATATAAAAAATATTTAAAAATATATTAAAAACCAAATTTCTTATTTTTAAAAATTTATATACATTTTTTTGTTAAATATTGATCAATCACCCGAACCGTCCAAAACCGAAACCGGCCAATGCCGATTCCGATCTAACTGAGCAATACCGGTTAAATCGGTCGGTTTTTCCAACAATGGGCTAGACAATGTCACTACCGCAACAATGCATTGCTCCCAAAGCATGCAACGGGACCCTACGAAGAACTATCGAACATCAAAGAAACAGGTCCTTCAATTTCTCTCAGACATCCACTGCACATGCATTTAACAGAAAGGATTAGTTTTCACCCAGGGTTGATAGAATCAGCCATTGACGTGGGCGGCAATGTTTCTCTCTCTCTCTCTCCAATTTCTGCCTCAAAAGGCTCTCTTTTTACTGCATAGTAATCTCTCAATTGCCCATGAAGCCATCAGCACTCGCTTCATCCTCAGATGAACAGGTATGGTAAAGTCCTTCGTACAACAGTCAACATCTAATTGAAGCCCGCTTGGAGGTTTTTAATACTACGAGGCTAGGGTCTAGGTGATGACACCAGGATTTAGCTGTACTTGTATTTCTCTATTTTTTTTCATCTTCTATTGTTTTCATGGCGCTTTTACTCCTTTCACTATAGAAATGACTGATCGTTTAATAAAAAAATTAGGGTCTGCGGAACCTCCAAAGGCATGATTGCAACGAGCAACCGCCAAAGAGGTATTTACAAGGCACCCATGTTTTTAATCATCTCGCATGGACCAGCCCAGTCAAATGAAGATTGAAACAATATTTATGGGTCACAAGATGCACTGCATTGGGGTGTCCTTTTCAGTTAATCATATTTTTAAGGTAATCACTGCAGTATACAATGCAGAACATGCGGTGTTTCATTTTCTTCCAGTAACAAGCATTGAAGGTACCAAATTTAGTCACAACAAAAGACACCGTCCACTGTCACGAAACAAAATATTACCAGGCAAAAAAGCCAACAAAAATCGACCAAAATCTACATGGACCACACACCACTGTATTATTATTTATCCAACCAACTCCCAACCTAGCAACTAACCCATCACAAGTATGACGCCATAACGAAATCGAGGGAAAGCAGGAGAAAATACCACTAGCACCATCTTTAAAGCATTCAGCAATCAGCAAATCTGCAACACAAAGAGCATTGAACTCAATTAATTAAAACGCAACAGGACAAAACCAGGAAGAGCTATTTTAGTCGTCTTTTATGATCATTAGTAAAAAGCATTATATCATTTTAATGTGAGCCTATCTCAGCATTCACTAGAGGAAGGGGGAAAGAGAAAAATGAAAAGAAGCCAAAAGGATTTCTTACCCAAGCTCCGAAAGCTTCAAGTGGGCTTCAGCATAGTCAGCAAAGAAGGCATCCTCATCCTGTAAAAATCACATTTCATATCAGACGAACTCCCACACCAGATGAAGACTCCCACAATTTGCTTCAGAGCAGCTAGCAAAACCATAGCATTTGACATATTGAGAAAAGATACCCAATGTCTCCTGGTGAAGATTATCATGGGCCCCAACACCAAGCATTACTATGCAACCACTCGCATTACAATTCAGTGAATTGCAATGAAACAACATACATCACATCCCAGCTGAAAACTCTTCCCAGCAAATTGGGAAGTCACTTCTCTTACTACTAACAGATACTAGAGATAATAAACATAATGCATAGGGTGAGCACATACCGCTGCATACTTCTCCACATACGGGTGGAAAGCAGGATCCTCAATCAGGGCCTTGTCAGATGGCAACTGAAGCAAGCCTTCCTTCTCTCCACTCAAAAGCTCCCTGAACAGTTTGAAACCAACCAATCTTATTCACAAAAACAATTGGTAGGCCAACTGCTTCACATATAAACAATATGGAACCATAACACATGCAATGACCTTAAAAAGTACGTGACTACGAAGCCACTATCTAGTCTCCCATTTAAAGTATACTATTCCCCTCTTGGTTTACCCAAGGGCAAAATTCTTCCTGGAAGACTTATTCCTATCATATCACACCAACATCCATAGGCATCCAAGGAAGAGAGAAAATTGCATACACTAATAACGATAAAACCGAACAAGAGGCTTCACAAACAAAACTTCCTTCAGGAACATAAAGAACACCACCCCTATTACCAAACACCGCACATTTTTTACAGCATGAAGGTTACAAATTTTGGTTTATGAGCATGTTTAAAATATTCTCATTTAAATACCAGATGTCCTTATGGTCAACATGATAGTATGATCAACTTTTATTTTATGCATTCTCGGATCAGGTTTTTTTTGGTCATTAATCAGAATTGATATACAAGAATGCAGAAACCTCATTATTATGAAATTAAACCTCAGTGTATTCTACAAAAGCTAGAGCAATAATTTAGTCACAGTCTATGCATTCCGGTTTCCCCCTATACCTTTTAACTATTAAAATGAAGCTTCAAGTCTAAATCCCACACAAGAAAATTAACCAACCAGCCCAGCAGGTGTTTAGGAGCACATGGACTGGCCTGTTCAAGTGATTAATTGAAGCCTAAGGTCCATTAACCAGTCAAGTTTTTTCATACACAGTATGTATGTGCATGTATATGTCTTGTAACCATAACCACATTCAGCACACAATGATCCCATGTTTAAACAATATGCAATAACATAAAGTGTTTACTTGAAGTAGGAGTTATCAAAGATGAGAGGGTTGGAAGTCCAAGCTCCCTCAAATCCTGAACGCTCCTTGTGGCACCTTCCCTGTACAAAAGAGTGACGTGTCATATTTTTCTTCGATCAGTAGGCATGCTTCGTATAGAATCTCAATAACCAAAGCTCCAGCAGAGCAAAAGTAATTGAGTTAGCTTTTGTGTTTGGAAACAAATTCATGGGATTTCATGATTTGATTTTTTTCTTAAATGGATGAAATATAAAGTTACAGACACACTATGGTGCTATCAATTATTGGTGGCGAATAAAATATTTTATTTTGTTACTTAAGAAATCAGAAAATAGTAAGCTCTGCAAGTTTATTTTGCAGGACAGAAGAAGCCACATGGCTCTCTCTAATTATTTACGCTTTACAGAGGAATTTCATTGTATCTTCCATCAAGTGTGCCCGCAAAATGTGCCAGTTGTAAAAGATAGGATCCAAGAAGGCAAACTTTCACGTTCCAAGCAAAGTGAGGAGTAGTCCTCATAGTAGTGCCCAATGGTTTTCATAAAAAAAATGTGATTCATAAACCAACCATACCAGGGTGTGTGCACCAGATAGAGCAACAATGTCCTTGTCAGTAAGGCCCATTTGCTTGATGAAGACTTGTCTCAGATGGTCAGGACCTGCCAAAAGGACCTAAATCGTCAGGCACCTTGAAATATTTAGAGGGCATCATTCATGAAAACGTCATTCTTGCTATCATGAAAGGAGACTTTAAAGTCAAACCTTTCGTGGCATCAGGGAGGCGGCCTTCAACTGGTGGCTCGGTCTTATCCTATTAAGTAGGAACACGACATAGCAGCCAAATGTCAGTGAGTGACTAGAAACAGATTCTATGACCAAGATGATGCAAGTATCCTTGACATGGCCAGATACAAAATATCAGCACTTTAAGACTAATAAACATACAGTTATCAAAAGTAATAACCCTTCAAGGATAATATCCATCCATTCAAGTTCCTATGATTCTACAAATACAAAGGTACAATCATCATTCAAAAGTAGAAAATGAACATTATCTTTAATGTATCACAGACAATCTTAAATAAATGAAAGTCAATATGGAGCCACATATGTTGGTCCTCTATAGCCCACACATAGCATTGGTGGTCCCAATATTTAAATGCAAAGGTACAGATCACTCAATCATTACCACATGTACATTTTGAAATACAAATCTATCTAAGTGGCAGTGCTGGTAACCATTGACTATACACAAAATTTAATGCATAAGGCACCAATTTTATAGTTGGATCTACATTAGGAGGATTCTTCGGTTTAGCCATACCCTCTCAAACAAGTATGACAACACAGGTTCTTTGGATGGATTCTTCTTCTTGTTTACTGACCACTGACTACATCATCGATATACATCGTTCTTGATTTAAGAAGACACGTATGAACTCAACCAAGATATTTACTGATCATTAAATAGAACATGGATATTGTTATCCTTTAACAGCATAGCCCTACAGCCGACTCATCATGGGAAAATTTCGTACAGAACCTTAATTCCCCATCTTATTTCATGGTAAACTCTCCTTCCATTTTTTTTCAAACAGCATAAAAAAATCCCTAAGGATTTTACCGTACCCCTTTATCTCTTATCTCCCTCATTTATTCATTTTTTACCATAAAAATTAGCCCCAACAAACCCTTTTATATCATTTTAACCCAATGTGAGAGAGAGGTAAGGAGCCCTCAACATAGAATTGAGGGGCTGAAAAGGCAAAAAATATAATAAAAAAATATTTTTGAAGCGTTTTTGGGTTAAAAGATATAATGGGGTTGGAGATATAATGGGGTGGGTTAAAAAATTTTTAAGGTTAAAAAGGTTTTTGAAACGTTTTGGGGTTGAAATGATATAGAAAAGTTTGTTGGGGCTTAATTTTTATGGTCAAAAGTGAATAATGAGGGAGATAAGAGATGAGGGGGTACGGTGAAATCCTAAGGGATTTTTTTATGCCGCTTGAAAGAAAAATGAAAAGAAGGTCTACCATGAAATAAGACAGGGAATTAGGGTTCCATACGAAATTTTCCCTAAAAGTATTTCTACCATTCAGTTTTCATACATACATATTCTAATCCTGTGCTGGTGAAAATATTGATTATGTTAACTGTAAGTATTAAGCAACACAAGTGTAACATTCATAGCTAGATAAATTTCCTATACCCCATACAAAAATGTCATAAAAAACAGGTTAATTCACAGCCCAATTTCATGAAACTTCCAATCATAACACTATGCATACACATCTGACAATGTGCATCAAAGCCCATCAACCATAACATAAAAAAATATGCACACGGATGTAGTTGTAGGATGGCAGAAGAGGAATGTTTTTTCCCCAAGGATGTCAAGAGGGCGGTTGTCCATATTTAGAGAGGAAGAACTTGTTATCACATATAAAATAAAAATTATTACCTGTCTTCCTGGATGGAAAGGAATCTCCGGTCCTCCTGTAACTTCCACAGCAACAATTCCAGCAAGCTACAACAAAAATTCGACATTTAGTTCAGATATAAAACAATTAACTAACTTATGATATGAATAAAGAAAATTATGCATAGGATAATAAGCAAAGAGATGCCAAAAAAGAAAATTATGCATAGGATAATAAGCAAAGAGATGCCAAAGAATCTTGAACCTGATAGAAATCAGCATAAGTCAATATCAGAAATTGCTCCTTAATAGGCTCCAATAGCCTAACAGCAATATCAAGCCCAGCATTAGCACCATGGGCAAGTTCTTCTGGGTACTTCATTGTCCCAAAGGGACCCCCAGTTTTAGTACAGACATCAAAAGTTCCTGCAGAATGCCAACTGCAACAAAGAGTTTCCCATCAGAGTCGACAAAATTCAAATCCAACGGAGTTCAATAATAAAGAAAAGCTCGATAAATTAAATGAAAAAGTTTTTCCCAAAATCATAAGGAATCTCCTAATGTAACTGAATATTATATTGAAATGCTGGCCTACGAAAAATAGCCTCACAGTCTCTTAAGTTTTTGATCGCAGTAGTTTTTCATCGCATTAAATAGCCTCTTATATCTTTATTATGCACACTACTAAGGCACAAAACCTTATGTACATCCCTAGAATGCATCAGACTTAACACTTCCCACATCCAAAGCCGTTTTCAAGGCCAGTAAGAGGTCCAAAAAAGTTCCATTTCAGTCTCACCAATGCCAAAGAAAGAAAACAAATGATTTGAGGCTCCAAAAATGCTCTGAATCTACTGCCTCCAAATCAAACATGCACGGTCCATTGGAACAGGTAATGGCACTCAGTGATATGAAGCTCAAATTCATATTCAGGGATCATGATTTGGAGCAATTTGCAACTCTTTTGCACACCTTGTTTTAGGGGGGCCTGGGGTGGAGAAGCATTAAGTCTAATACTCTGCATTTTGTTATTTCCAATCCAATACAACTTCCATACACAATAACTGATGTGAACAGCATACAAGATCCAATGTAGAAAAGTAGTCATACAGGCAATGCTTTTGTTGATCAAATCTTCGAGTGAGGAATACTTACGCAGTACGGACCATCAACGGTGCACAGTTCTTCTCCGCAATGAAGCCCCTGAGCTTTCTCTTACATTTCTCAACAGCCTTCTGATATTCCTCACAGACTTCCGGGTAGCACTTGCACTTGCTCATGATGTTACCTGTGAATGTTCAACATGAAAAAAAAAATGCTAGAATCAACATTTAAAAGAAAAACTAATAAAAATTCCGATTAGACAGGAACATATTAGCTGGATTAAAAAAAAAAATGCATCATTAAAAAAGCTAATATGCCAAAAAAAAAAAAAAGAAGAAAAAAAGCACGTAAACAAGAAAAGTAGATGAAAATTCTCAACATGAAAGCACCAGAAAGGATATTTTAGAGAACTCCAAAAAATAAGAAAATTCCACAATAGATCAGCATTCATAATAAAATTATGACACAATTATATTCATTGACAAGAGCTTCAAACTGAAACTCAAAAGAAGATAAAAGTGTGTATACATACATACATGCATACATATATATAGCGAGAGAGAGAGAGAGAGAGAGAGAGAATTAAAGGAGCTCCAAACTGACGCTCACAAAGAAGATTAATGGCAATCAAGCAATAAACAACCAAAAGATGCTCCAGCAATCTAAAGCTCATAGAGCAGATAAATATCAAACTAAATCCATCAAACCCGAAGAAAAATGAAAAAGACAGAATTAAGGATGGAAAAACCAAGCAACATTAACTAGCGGGATAGCAGCGGAATTGGAACGTCTTAGCATCAGATGCCAAAAACATCACTGAAACAAAGAAAATCCATCAAACTAAGAAGTAACACTATAAAAGAGAGATCATCAACTCATATTCCCTAAAATAAGCCCTCTAAACATGAAAAGTGCAACTGAAATAACAGAGCAAAAAGCAATCAACCCTCAAATCGAAGTACTGGAAAGGAATGGCCAGATCAAACCCATCTGTGAACAAATACATGTACATAGAGAGAGACACACACACAAAATTAAAGGAGCTCCAAACTGCAGCTCACAAAGAAGATTAATGGCAATCAAGCACAATAAACAACCAAAAGATGCTACAGCAATCTAGAGCTCATAGAGCAGATAAATATCAAACTAAATCCGTCAAACCCGTAAAACAAAGAAAAAAGAAAAAGACACAATTAAGGATGGAAAAACCAAGCAAAATTCACTGGCTGATAGCAGCTGAATTGGAACGTCCTAGCATAAAATGCCAAAAACATCACTGAAACAAAGAGATAGATAAAAATCGCAATCTGAAAATGAAGAGTATATTACTCAGTAAAGAATAAGCTGATCAATCTATGCAACCAGAGAGCGAGAGCTTTTCTCTGGAAGGATTTCCACTCGACAAGAGCTTTATGATGGTTATTCCAAGAGAAATAGAGAAAGAGAGAGATGGTGAAAAACACAAAGGCATATTTAATGGACTTCCTGGTTCCATTGACTAGAGCCTCAATAGACTCGCTCAACTCAGAGCTCCGCTCCTCTGCAAAAGAATTAGAGAGAAGGCATATTTGATGGACTTCCTGGTTTCACTGGCCTCAACAGAATCGTTCAACTCAGACCCCTCGTCTACAGAGGAATTAGAGAGAAAGCGATCAAGGAATCAGAGAAAGAGCGATCAAACATGAACTGAAAATATTGTACAACACGGCATCTCAGCTCTATCGATCCACTCACTGAAAGACTCGATCAACTCAGGGCTTCGCTCTCTTTAACCAAGATAGATAATGGATAGACGGATGAGAGCGAGAGAGAGAAAATCTGAAATGAAAATACTAACAAGCGCTTTATACCCGAAGAAACCCTAATCCCATGACCTTTAAGCATCAAAGGGAAGCTCACCTAAAAGTTTTCGCCTGTTGTTTTCTTGCAGGAGTGGAAAGAGAGCGATGAACCCTAAATCTCAAAGGCACGAGCAGAGCACACTCCCCTGCCCACCCAATGGCTATATAACATACACTCTTCGAGAAGGAGAACATTCCAGACGGCGTGCCACAACCGTTCGTTCCAGGCAACGTGCAGCCGAGGTTGTCTCTCAATTCAACGGTCCAGATCATTCAAACCGGCCCGCCCATCGTGATAAGCTCCTCGTGCTCTTTTGGAAACGATGAAACCTCCCAAAAAAAAGAGAAAGGGCGTGGTTTGTTTAGAACTATCAAATTAGAGCCTACTTTTAAATAGTATCGAAAGATATAGTTTTAATATTGAAAATATTTGTGACATTTTTAAAATATATTTTGATATTTATTTATAAATTTTAAAGTTTCAAAAATAGTATAGATCAATAGATCTATGAAAATTTGAAAGTCTTAAAAATTGACGGTCCAAAAATGCATTACAAAATACACAATTTTTAAAATTTGAAATCCATTTTTTCTCATGTCCATGCATTGATATCGATACGATGAATTGGAGAATATTTGGGCATAAAAACAACATCTTCTAAAAAAAACTTTTTGAAATAAGCTCAAATTTGATTGAGCCTTGGCTCTATATAAACTTTTCCCAAAAAGGAAAAGAAATTACAAAAAAAAAAAAACATCGACATGCAGCATAACCCTCCATTACCTCTTTTGTAATGCCAAAAATGCCCTTAACCACCCCATAAGAGAAACAGGGTTAGTGACCGTCCCGTCACTTGAGGATAAAAGCGTTGTACTACGGCCGCAGTTGCATTGTGTGGGCCTTGGGGTACACCAGTGTTCGTGTCAATTTAAGATTGGCCGAAGTTTTTTACTTTCTGTGGTCTATATTCACCTACGGCCTCGCGTGGTCCCCACTCTGGCGGTCTTGGGCTGCGCCAAACGGAGGAGGAAAAAGAAAACACCAAATGATATTATGCTCCCGCTTGATTGTGTTGTTCTTATACTCCCTTGGTAAAAGCCCATTAAGGATTAAGTTTAGGAATTCGGGGACGCAAGCCATGTATTGCCCTCAATAAAAATTCCTAATTGAACCGTTTATGCACTTGAAATAAATAATGTCTCAATATTATATAGAGATCTTTCAATTTTTAAAGAGTAAAATCTGTGTTAGAAAAAATAAAAATTTAAATTTTTTCTTTTGATTATAATCATTTAGTGATTTTTTGGTGGTTCACAAAATTTAATATTCAAAAAATACTTTGAAGCAGGTCTTCTTAATATTATGCTCCTACCGGAATATTATATACACGCTTAAAAAAATATATCTTACAAATCAATTTCTTTTTTTTTCTTTTGAATCTTTTATATTTTTTTAAGAACTCGAAGTTGGACATCCAACTTGGGGCGAGCCTGAGTTACTTAGGCTAGTCACTCGCCTGATGAGTTGAACACTATAAGTGGATTAAGTTTGGTTTCTGATTGGGGTTGGGTAAAATAACCATTGAGGTATGGGCTAGGTAGTGGATTATGAAAACAAATCATGTATAATTTCAATCATGGCAATTAACGATCAACTTTTTGTTGCGCAAATGCTCTAGGAGGTTGTCCACATTGAATAAGACCATTCTTTACATCTAAAACTGATCCAAATCACCAATTTAGTAGCCCGACACAGATATGTGGGTGACGATCTGCCCTACCAATCCGAATTTTGATATGTTAGTCCTATCACCCCATCAATTCCTAACTTTGAGGCAAACCCTCTCTCATTTGTGCAGGTCCCTAATTCCTAGTCTTTTTGCCTGGCCATGAGTGGGTTTCTCTCTAAAACGATGTTAGATTGATAGGTGTTCGTTAGACTGAAGAACTTCCTCTACCCTGATATGAAGAAGGGTACGAAGAGAGAGAAATGCTATAAAGTTATATAAGAAACCTTCTCAAAGAATGTCACTAGCTTTCTTTTTTTTTTTCTTTTTAAGGTGACCACAGATATATGTAAAAAGTTTATGTAAGTGTGAAGCTCTAAACAATCAAATTAGAGCACACCTCAAATTTTTCACTAGAAGAAAGCTCAAATATCCTCAAATTGATCATCTGGACTTCAAGATGCATAGACATGAAAAAAAATGGATTTGAAGTTACAGAAATAGTACATCTTGTAATGCATATTTGGATCGTTAATTTTCAAGATTTTCATAGATCTGCTCTATCGACACTATTTTTAAAGCTTTAAATTTTATAATTAGAGATGAAAATATATTTTAAGGTTATCACAAAGATTTACAACATTGAAATTATACTTCTTGGTACTATTTGAAGGTGTGTTTTACTTTGATTATTTAAAGCTTCAACGCTATACAAACCGCACCATTTTTATATATATTAAACCGTCCAACTGGGGCACCAGTCTATGCTCTAGGTGCACCAGGCACATGCATCAGATCAAGAAATGGGTCATCCTGCCATTTTAGTTGATAACTTTTTTTTTTTCTCTTTTTGGGTAAATTTTAGTAAGAGAATTAAGGGGGGGGGGTTGGATATTTGTCGCATTTATTTAAAGGATGGAGTAGGCTTAGGCTTTATGAAAACAAAATAAAGCCTTCAATCAAATCCTCATCGGAAAGCTTTTTTTGGTAATGAAAATCTTCATGATAACTTTAAAATCAATTTCCAACTCCGACAATAAATTTTAAAACTCAAAAAATATACAAGTCTTGCAGATATTTGAATGCTTATTTTTTAGGTTGAAATGGATAATCTAGATATTTTATTACAATATACACTATCTTTAAATGTTAAAATTTTAATTTATTTTCACAACTATAATATTGAAGCTAAGATGATCGATGTAAAAGTTTTTCAATACTTAAATTACTATTTTCAAGGAGTTTTAAAATGAGCCTTTATTTATTTTGATAGAGCTGCAGTCTTATAAAACTATTTTCCTTATTTCAAAAAAGGCTTTTATAGAGTGGGAATCTTTAGCACTTCACACGCCAGTCAATGCGTGCCAGCCTCCATTTCACCCAATTTCTTATGTTTTTTTAGTAAATACTAGATGGTCCATAACGACGGCCAAAAATAAAATGGTCAATAACAAAGGCCAAATATAACGCTCATGTAGAAACAAAAGTTTGTCCATTTATGACTTTCTTTCTTCTACGTGTGAACGGGGTTCCCTATCAAATGATTCCGTTTGAATAGGCGGTAGGGACTGGGGCCCCTACGTGTTGGCCACGTGGCCAGGTTTAGTTGGTTTATACGTACTTTGTATTGGAAAGTGGATAGTGTTCCTCAACGCCACGCACATATAAATCGGTAGTTTAAAAGACGGACTAGTGCCACTCAAAAATCCCGATTCAAGAATCGGTATTTCATATTCGAAAACGATTGAATCGATCGGATTTATTTTTAAAAAAATTTAAAAGAATTAGTAAAAATTATTATAAATAATTTTTTTAGAAATCAAATAAAAAATATGAGTATTGTATTAATAACTTTCATTTTTTGTATAAAATGATTATTTTTTTTTAAAAAAATCTATTTTATATGATAAAAAAGAAAAAGAAAAAATTTCATACGGAACCCTAATTCCCCATCTTATTTCATGTTAGATCCTCATTTCATTTTCCTTTCAAACAGCATAAGGAAATCTTTCAAAATTTCACCATACCCGCTCATCTTTTATCTCCCTCGTTTATTCACTTTTAACTATAAAAATTAGCTCCAACAAATCGTTTTATTTCATCTCAATGTAAAAGTTTTTTTAACCCTATTTTGCACTCTTTCAACCCCATCTCTCTCATCGTTTTTCCCATGTTTTCATTTTGACTGTGGTGATCTCTCTTTACTACGGCAAGGGCTCTCTCTCTCCATTCACCACAGTGGTAGAGTCTGCTCACCTCTCACCTTCTCATGGTAAGTTTCTCTCTCTAAATTTTACAGAGGGGACTTTAGATGGAGAGACCCAAATACTCTACTATTTTGTATCAGCTGTAATGGCAGAGTTCCCTCTGAAAAGTTTAAAAAGAATGTGGAGAAATGATGGTTAGGGCCTATGGGATTTACCCAAGAGCTTCATTTTTCAACTGTCTGTCTTCCCAATGCTTGTAGGTATTTCCATGGAATTCCTAATACAAAGCATCCTATTTTTTTCTTTTTTGATGGAAATTGTGTCTCTGATTATGGAAATGGTGTTTTAATCAGAAAACAATTGGATTTTAAGGATTTAAAATTGTGGGGTTTTAAGGTGGTTTGAGTTGGGTTCTAAACCAAAAAATGGTGACTTTTTCAATAATGATTGATTTCTAAACTTTTATAGGCATTTCCCACACTCATTGATTCAGAACAGTCTATTTTTCTTCCTAAGAACTGTATTTTTGCCTAAAACAAATGGGATTTTAATATGATATTGTGTTTTTTTGTTGAATGGAACTAGGTTCATAAACAAATTTTATGGTTTTTTATGACATTGATGATTTTGGTCATTATATGGTATTGTTTTATCAGAATTTATTTGCTCTTTAAAATACATATCGGGTTTGTCATAACGAAATTTGGGATTCTTAACTAGTGATCTTCTAGTAAAAATTTAGTGCAATCTCAAAATAAGTATTGGGCTTCTTTGTTTGATTTCTTAAAAATAGATGTGGGTCTTTTTCCATCAAATTTCCATTGGGTCTTGTTGCTCTTGTCACAACTCACAAGTTTGTTCAATCATAGTTGAGCCAGTTTTCTTTTTATTTTTTGTTTATTAATTATTTATTATTTATCTTCTTCTTCTAATAGTGGGTTTTCGTAATATTGAGTTGATAGTCAACTAGACTATGTGAATCAATTCTCGGGGCTTCTCGTCAATATTTTAAAAAAATCTGAATAAGAGTGTGGCATTTCAATACAATTGATATTTTTTCAAAACAAGTGATCCAACAAAAAATTATATTTCAGAACAAATAACAGTTTCTTCATTAGAATTATGGCTTTCTACTCTTGGTGTTGCATGTTTGACTACATTGATAAACTAAGACATGGGAATACTGATGTTATCATCAGAGCTCTGCATGATATTGCAGAGGGGAAAGTGATCTGCCTAATTTTTCCCTGTGAATTGGAAATATGCAGACATGCAAAAGAGGCTTTTTGAGGATTATGGGTTTGTATGCGAGTGTGATCGTTGCATGGTTGAAAAGACTTGGAAGGAGGATGATGAGGAAGAAGATGAAGAAATGGCTTTAAAGAATAAAGAAGATGACCAAGAGTTTCCTCATGCTTACTTCTTCATGAGGTACTTGCCCCAATAAAGAGTGTGGCGGAACCATGGGTCCTCTACCCCCATCCCAAGGCACACCATCCAATACAATGGAATGCAATGTTTGTAGCCAATTGAGAAGAGAGGAAGAACTCAATGGAGATGAAGATGAAGATGACATGGTGGATGATTAGCTTAGCTGAGTAAAGATAAGTAGCCTTCTCTTTCATTTCCCATCTTAAGCCCTGTATTGATATTGCTTTCCTAGAAAAGCTTTTGATTTTTATCATGGGTATTGCTGGATATGAGGAATTGACTTTGGCTTTTGAAGGTTTATAAAATTTTGAGGTTTCTTTAGCTCATTGAAAGAGATTTGGATTCTCAGCTTAATCTGTAATCTATTTTAGATTTGTGAGATACTTATTTTAAGACGATTGATGTAACTACAATCATAAATTTACGTGGAGTTTTTGTACTTCCTTTTATATTGTGTAAACTCTCTTTCACTCTCGTGCACACATATGTGTGCACACACTATTTAAACATAATTGAATTCTTCTTCATTTTTATTGGCAAAATTAGCACAGAATTGAATTCAATGATATTCAAACAGTAAATTATAATTTACAAAAGTGATCGTTACATAGACAAAAACCAATTACTTTCAGGGGCTCTCCTCATTAAAAAACAATATGTTCAGTGATCACATGAATAATGAGGGAGGAGAAAATCTGACACAACTATTAGTAAAAAAGAAAAGGAAATGCGATTGTTGCGGTTGATGAGTATAGTTAGAAAGAATGATGAGCCCCTATTCTCTGAATTTGTAGAGTTGATCCAACACGCCCCTAAAGTTTGATTGCAGAAGGTGTACCTCGACAATATTTGCAGAGTTTGTCGTTCCCATAGTAAATTTTAAAAGGCTTTGAAAAGGCGATTTGTGCTTTGACATCATAATGTGCCGATCTGGATGGTAGTCGAGTGCTATAACAAACAATCACATATAGGCATTCCTCTTAACAAATCAAAGCTGATAGTTCACATTGTAGAGAATTGAAGCTCAAAATATTGACAAACAAAAGCATTTGTGGTGCCTCCACACTGATGTCAGTACAATATGATTCTAAACCCATGATCCTGGTTATGTAATTCATCTAACTTCTCAATAGATGATACAAGACCGGTCAAGTAAACCCAAACCTATAGAAGCAAATAAGAGATATCCATAAGCGAGAATAAATGAAATCCTTTAAAGTATATATTTACTAACATAAAAATACTTGAGTATAAATATATACAAATAAAAGGCTATAGTTTTTAAATACTTTTGGGTACGTAAAAGGTTAAATGCCATCTCAAGAGCAAATCTATTGTAAATGCAGATAACAAAGGGAAAATTTACTAACCTCTTATTAAATAGCAACCCTACAACTTGCCCTATTATGTTCTGACTGATCACACCTGCTACAACGAATAGGTCTCACTTCCACCTCTTATGACTGAATGTGTTTCTTCTTAGGATGACCAGGAGAGCGTTTTGTCCGTGGTGGTAGCACATCTGGCTCATCTGAAAATGACTCCCCATGCAATGACATATCAAATAGTAAGACAAGTCTAATTGGTTTAGAATATTTCTCTCGATACTTTACAATTGTGAAAGTACTCATCACAATATTCATACAAATCCCTTTTGGCCACATATAGGGGTTTACATGCATGCTTGTATGGTAATCCCATGATCTGCTATGCCTGACACTCACACTCTCGTGTGACTATATTCACAGAGCAACTCCTGTGGTCTCCAATTGTTCCAAATTCCTCACTTGAAACCCTTATAACACTTATAGAAATAGAGCTCTTTATGTTTGCTGCCAATCTCACATTGAGGGAGAGAATAGTAGTCTACTTTTCAAACTCCAAAACGTACTCGGTCATTAATTGAGTTATTTGCCTCCTGATTTGATATATGCATTGTAATATAAGGAGTTTTCAAGCCTCAAGAATCCAATTCTTAAAGGATTCAGCTACATTAGTTGTAACATGTCCATACTGCATTCCCTTGAATATTGCAGTAGCCCAATGCTCTGATGATGACTCTATTACCCATCTATATGCCTCTTGGGAATGGCTTTGAATATCTCCCATTTTTTAGTTGAATTCATCTCGCCTAAATGTGTGTGTGGTACATTGAAAAGCTGATATAATAGCCTTTTTAACATCACTAGGAATATATTTCATTTCCTTCTTAAGATTTCTGGCCTATGGTGCTTGCAAAAGGTATGCTCAGCATTTTGAAACACTTTTTGAGCGTTGTTAACCAACTCAATATGTCTATCAGACATAAATGTGATTGATCGCTCCATTTCTATAGCACTCTTCAAGTTTTCTAGAAACCAAAACCAATTGTCAGAATCCTCTGCAACAACAATAGAATATGCAATTGGGAACATCTCATCCTCAGAGTCTATAGAAGTGACAACAAGCAATGTTCTAAGAAACCAAGCTTTAAAGCGTGTTTCGTCAAGGAAAATGAGTAGGTGATTCCCATTTTTAAAGCCATATATTGATGCAGCGAAGGAAATAAAGACTCGTCGAAATTTATTAGCTGGCCATTTTTGAAGTGCCACATGGCTTTTAGGATTTGTCTATAAAAGGTGATCGATGTATGCTGGGAGGCGATTGTAAGCCTCATTTTGGGACCCATGCATTAATCGTGGTCTCCTTGTCTTGCCATGCTTTAAGATATGAAAGCTCTATCCCATAATCTCGAGCTATATCCTTCATCATTTCTCTGGGTTTGTATCTTGGGGTGCCACTTAGCTTACTTTTAATGAGGTCGGCGACAAATTGTTGTGATGCTATCTTATGGACATTGATGCTTGCCCCCACACAACATGAATGCTCTCCCTTCCAAGTTTTGATTTTGAACATTTTCCGTTGTCGAACTTTAGAGGCTAAAATCTCCCATTTATTTCTCTTACATCTTGCCCTTATCCGATAGTTCTCATTTTTTATGTATACAAATTCAAAGTGGTGTGCCATCGCATACTTGCTAAGAGCATAACGAAAATCATATATACTAGGAAATTCTTGTCAAATGCCACTTAATAGATTTTCCCATGTGTTGAGCAAGCGAGGCATATTATTTGGATAATTATTGCCTTTCTCAAAATTCGAAGTGGAGGGCTGAAGCCTCAAGCCGTCGTTGCCCCTAAAATATCAAATGAAATAAAATGCTACTATTCAAAAAGGTTATTAGACTAACTTAATAATGTATAGATATAAATATAAAACAAATGATAAACATACCTTGTGTGAATGTTTACCAAAGGAGCATCACTCCTTTGTTCACATCTATCAAAGACATATATTTCGAGCTCATTGGAGTCTTCATGTGTAAGTAGCATCGTTTCTAAATCATTGTCACTAATTAAGGTGATAAGGTGTTTCTTATTACTTGGGAAAATATAACTCAGTGACGTTGCACATGAGTGTATGGAGAATCGTGTTGCTACATGTTCCTTTATCTCCTCCAACTTTGTGTGTTGGTGAATAGATAATGCACTTGAATTACCACCAACATACTCTATGCTGCCATCTGAGCTAGAGCGAAGCTCACCACCATGGATACACAAGAACAATCGACTGCTTGTGTTCATCATATTTCAACTAACCTATGAATATAGGACCAAAAATAATAAAATTGTTTCAATAATGTAATTTTTACAATGGTACCAATAAAAAAAAGAAAAAAGAAAATACAAAGTAGTGGCTTATCTAAATGCTAAATGTAAGCTATTCATGAGGAGGAATCATATATTAACATTATATTCAAATTTCAAAACATCAAAGAGGCTTCAAAATAAATAATGTAATAGAATTATACATTGTTATTTCAACTAACAATAGGATGTTGATTTGAAAAAACAATCAAAATCCCTTCTACTTAGGAAAATCCCAAACCATAACGCCAAATATTCTAATATAATGATAAAATTGGGAATTAGGGTTAAAGAGGGAAAGGTTGGTTAGAGAGCAGTGAAACACAAGATTAGAGAGAGTCATGGTTGAAAAATGAGACTCTTGGGTAAATCCCATAGGCCCTAACCATCCTTTCTCCACATTCAAAATGAAAACTAGAGAGAGAAAGATCACCGCAGTAGAGAGAGAGAAATCACCGCAGTCAAAATAAAAACAAGGGAAAAGAGACGAGAGAGCTGGGTTTGAAATATGGATTGTATTATGAATCAACGAGTGTGGAAAATACCTATAAAAGTTTAGAAATCAATCATTATTGAAAAAGCCACCACTTTTTGTCTAGAACCCATATCAAACCACCTTAAAACCCATGAATTTAAATCCTTAAAATCCCATTGTTTTCTGATAGAAAACACCATTTCCATAATCAAAGACACAATTTCCATCAAAAAAGAAAAGAACATGGTACTTTGTATTAGGAACTCCATGGAATTACTTGCGAGCATTGGGAAGACAATCATGGTTGAAAAATGAAGCTCTTGGGTAAATCCCATAGGCCCTAACCATCCTTTCTCCACATTCTTTTGAAACTTTTCAAAGGGAACTCGGCCATTACAGCTGATATAAAAGAGTAAAGCATTCGGGTCTCTCCATCTAAAGTCCCCTCAATAAAATTTAGAGAGAGAAACTTACCGTGAGAGGGTGAGAGGTGAACAAACTCTGCTACAATGGTGAATGGAGAGAGAGAGAGAGCTCTTGCCGTAGTAGAGAGAGAGATCATAACAGTAAAAATGAAAACAAGGGAAAAGAGAGGAGAGAGATGGGGTTGAAAAGGTACAAAATAGGGTTAAAAAGACTTTTCGATTGAGATAGAATAAAACGATTTGTTGGGGTTAATCTTAACGGTCAAAAGTAAATAAACAACATAGATAAGAGATGAGCGGGAACGGTGAAATCCTTAGGGTTTCCTTACGCCGCTTGAAAGAAAAATGGAAAGATGATCTACCATGAAATAAGATGGAGAATTAGCGTCATGTATGAAAATTTCCCAAAAAATAATGCCCCTTATTGATCAGTATCACATTAAATATTGATTATGCTCATATAAAGTTATAACAACTAACTAGCTATAATATTATATATTGGAATTAGAGTTATTAATTTATATTTTATAATTATTTTACTATACATATTAAAATAAATTTAAATTTTGTCTTATAATATTATCTAAGTTAAAAAATCTTATTTACAACTATAACAAAAAATAATATATTACATAACTATAATACATTACATAACTATAATACAAAAAAAATAATACATTACATAACTATAAATAAGATACATGAGAGGGAGATTGTTAATAAACTAGGAGTTTAGAGAGAGAGAGAGAGAGTGAGAGAGAGAGAGAGAGGTGAAGGCGAGAGAGAGGGAGAGAAGGCGAGAGAGACAATGAGATGTAAAGATGAAGGTTAATTAGTCCCACTTCGAAAAATAGAATCAGATTTTTTCCTCTATAAAGCCTCCACACTAAGTCAATAAAACATTGCACGTTTAATACATGTGGGGCAGCCGATCATTGGTTGGTGGGCCACATGGCCTTTTGATTAAGAAATTGTGCATTGTGCGTTATGAGTTTATTGTGTGTCCTTGATTTTAAAAAGACTTTTCAAAAATGTCCTTGGGAGTTTATTGTATGTCCTTGGTTTCTAAAGGACTTTAAAAAAATGCCCTTGTTACATAGATTCGGCGATTGATAGTTTATTGGTTGTCCTTGGTTTTAAAAAGACTTTTCAAAATTGCGCTTGTTACATAGTTTATTGGTTGTCCTTGGTTTTAAAAAGACTTTTCAAAAATGTCCTTCGAAGTTTATTGTCTATCCTTGGTTTTAAAAAGACTTTTAAAAAATGCCCTTGTTACATAGACTCGGTGATTCATAGTTTATTGGTTGTCCTTGGTTTTTCAAAGACTTTTAAAAAATGCGCTTGTTACATAGTTTATTGGTTGTCCTTAGTTTTAAAAAGACTTTGCAAAAAAGTGCTTGTTACATAGACTCGGCGAATGTAGAGACACGCTGGATCCCGTTTTATTAGAGTATCCGGGACTATCTAGCTGATTCTCGATCTAGATCGCCCGATTATAGATCGGATCACCGATTTTTTGAACCTTGGATCACACCCATACCCGTGTTGAACTAGAGGAATCGGTACTTTTTATCCCAAATTTTAAGAAAAAATTGTTTATCGTTTTTTTCATGCTTGACTCAGTGAAGAATCAGTCGGATTCGGTGAAGAATTGGTCAGACACGCTGAAGAAATGTCGAAAATGGTTGTTTCGACGAGTCTATTATTCTGAATCGACATAATCCTGGTTTTTTACCAAATCTAGGACGGTCATAGTGATTCCCAATCCAGATCGCCCGATTCCAGACTAGGTCACCGATTTTTAAATAACTGCTTTATTCTCTCTGTGTACGGTCCACGTAAGAAAAGCACTATTTGATAATTGTTTTTTTTACAATAACTATCGATTTAATCTTTAATTTGATTTCTATCCGATTGATCGTGGATATGAGATTTAAATTGATTGGATCAAGAAAATTGGATCATCATATTTAGGGATTGTAAGTTATGAATGAATAAATGTGAATATTATATGGTGATCTTTTTATACTAGCATATTGTGATTTCTGATCAGAAATCACTAGAGATTTATTCCAACTGAACATATGATCATGTATTTGATTATTTAGAGAGCAATTTGTGGTTAGTTGATGATGGTTTTACAACAACAGTATTGTCTTAATTAGATTAATCTCTTGATCAAATTTTCAAGGTAAAATATTATTGATCATGTGATAGAAATTTTGTTCACATTATCTTAATCATATTTATGATATTGAAAGTTATTCAGGTTAATAAATATTTTATGATCATTTAATTGATCACAAAGAAGACGTGCTGCCTGTAACTATTTTTCAGAATCGTGATCACTAATTGGATCCATATTTGATATTCTTGTGATCAATTCAATTTGAAATATTAAGAGAAATTTATTTTGATTATCTAATCGATCATACTAGGAGGAAATTATGGCCAATTAGGGGTGGTACCCGGGCCTGGGTCCGGGTATGGGTCCAACATTTGGACCCGCAGGTTGGGTCTGGGTCAAAAACCTAAACTCGAACACTATTCGGGTCTGGGTCCGATTGGACCCGACCCGCACCCATAAACTGTTGGAGATAAAATACTTCAAGCCCTATTTGTATTGGTGTATTAAGGATCATATACAATAAGAATTCATAGTCATCTTTAGCTATTAAACGACAAATTAGATTGCTTGACATCTAATGGCAGATGATTGTGTCCTTGTTGCCTATAATATGGGTATATGATACTTTAAAAAGGGCAAAAAAAAAAAACAAACTCATAGTGATAGGTGCAATGGAACCAACCAGAGCAAGGACTCAATGGGATAGACCTGAGACCCGACGGGTACGGGTATGGTCTAACTTTTGGACCCAATGGGTCAAGTCCAAGTCAAAAACCTGGACCCAAATATATTCGGGTCTGGGTCCGGGTCTGGGTCCAACCGGATCCAACCCATTGCGACCCCTATGGCCAATAGCTTCTAGTTACAAAATATTATAGTGGCAGTAGATTGTAAAACAACACAACTTGTAACTTACAAAATGTTATATAGTATTAAGTTACAACTTATTACTTAGAACAAAGCAGTTGTAACTTGTAACTACTATTTTCTTCATCCGAAAACCGTAGAAGGTTTAGGGAAAATTGTTTTACACCCTGTACATTACATCAAATAGAGGAAAAATGAAAAAAAATTACTTGAGTTCAGTAGAAAACCTCTCAAAAATAATATCTCAATTTAAGGAAGACCCTGCATGGCAACATGGGGTTATATATGATCTAAACAAGGAAGACAATAGATTACAATTACTACCACATGGTTCAAAGTAGTAGAGTAAATCTATTCAAGCAGCACTTGGTAGAGGTCATGGGGGAGGTTGTTTCATGTAATAATGCACCTAGCCATGTGAGGAAGTATATGGCGACTCTTCTTTAGGCTAATAAGGATAAGAAAATAGCCAAATAGAAGATGGATGAGGAGATCGCCAGTCTCCATGTGCCATCATGTGGGATGGGTCCAGACGAGCAATTCAACCTTGACATGGAGCTTGTGATGAGAGCAAGTTCGGAAGAAGTGCACTGTCAAGAGAGCATGATGGGTATGTATGGTGGTTAATACATGTGCATGAATGGAGGGGCACATCCAAGTATATATATGTAGGGCCCACCATGGGTATTTACGAAAGCGCCTAGTATGGGCATGCATGGGGGTGTAGGACAATTTGGTGCCATTTCTACTACAACAGAAGGGTTGTCTTGGGCAATCTCATCCTATACTTCAGATGTGGCCAATGGCTCAAGGTCGTATAGACCAATTCATCTCGAAACTTAAGTTGCTACCGATGATCTTTGGAGGTGTGCTCAAAGGTGCAAGGCAAATAATGAATAAGGGTTGTTGGGAAATGGTTCTACGATAACCGATCCCCTTCAACACAACCAACGATGCATATTACAGGTCTATGGTCTTTGCAATTTAGAAGCAAGGAATATGATGAAGCCCATGCAACATATGAGCTTAGTGGGACAATCTTATAGAAAAGGTTGATGATATTAATAAATGAATTGCAAAGTTTAAGGAGAGTTGGCTGAGAATAGGCACCACCATCACGAGTGATGTTTAGTGGGACAATTTATTGCCCTGAAAGTCCATGAGATAATTTAGTGGGACAATTTATTGCCCTGAAAGTCCAAATAAACTTTCTTATTGAAAGTCCATGAGACATGATTAAAGAATAGTTTAAGATTTCTTGCAATACAATACAGCTAGGTAATCTCTTATTTAATTACATTTTTTTTCTTCACATCATTCACCTAATGAAATATTTCAGCCATTTCTTGCAACACCCTTTGCATTTCATTTGAGCTAAATGGTGGGAGTATTATGGTGTTAACACACCTCACTTAAAATTAATGGCAATTAAGGTATTTTCCCTTACATATTTTTGCTATTAAGTATGAGCAAAATTTAGGTACCTTCTAGTGGATACACACTCCTAAGAGAAATCAGATGATTGCAGTGAGAACTCGAAAGCTTATTTACGTTCATTACAATTCGAAGCTCCGATAATGATAAATAAAAAGGAAGATTGAGGAGTACAATTCGTTCGACCAAGATGCCATATTTATAGCAAATACATCTGAGTAGTAGGTAGTGGAGGAAGAGGATCTAATTCTATGCAAGAGAGCATTCCTTGATGCAATTGATGATGAGCAAGAAGAAAAAGATTCTAAGAAGCAAGGAGGACGAAGTTCCCCAACGACAATATCTACAATGCGTTGGAGATATAAGCGATATTGCACTTATCCAAGAAGTGTGAGAAAGGGGTATGGGTGGATATGAGAGAATATGATTATGAGGCCGTCCAGTCCCAACCAAGATATACGCAATTTGAGACCTAGCAACGAAAGGGTTAGGGTGAGCAAGAGGGTAGGGGTTAGTACAAGGGGTGGACAAGCCTTGAATATTTTGGGCTACGAGAGCAATAATTCACCAACCATGCAGGACTCGTGCATAGTCAATTTGGTGTTGCAATCCTGAGGCGTACATGAATTGCTTAGACAATTCAACGACTGGCAACACCATAATGAAGATGAAAAACATGCCCTCTTTCATTATGGTATTAGGTCGTATCATATTCATATCCATGATGGTTGTATGCTCTTTTTTTGTTCCAAATGTAACGTGGTCAGTAGACATTTAAACATGAAAACAATGTTCCAATATGCACGTATTTTTGCAAAATAATGAATTATATAATGTACTATCCCCCTTTTGTTTAGAAACACAAAAACACATATTTTAAAGGTCTTTTAGAAGTTTTTAAAATTTTTTTAAGGAGTTTTTAAAATATTTTTAAGGCCAGATTTAGCCAGATTTGACATGATTTTCTAGATGGAAGATTTATGTTGCGGATTCGTTTTCTAAAACATTGGTCCCATTCTACTTATCTTATTCACATAAAACTATAAAAGTATCATTTATCCAAACTATCATGACCACTTTCAGACAATTAAATATTTAAGTTTATAAAATGGAAATTACAAAAACACGGAGTGATCAAATTGAAACATGAAATGAAAAAAAAAAAAATCCTATCGATCAACGTTTAAAAAAATAGATCGGTGACCTGAATCGGCCACCTCAAAAACGTGTTGGATTGAAGAATCAGGCGGATTGGCGGGTCTCAGCCCAAAACAAATTCAAAAAATCACGAAAGTTCTCTAAAAATAATGTTTTTTGAGTTTCTAAAAAAATTTGGGGTTGTTATATTATGTACTTTTGTTATTTTGCATAAATATGTGACTATTGAGGTGATGTTTCCCTATCTGGATGTTTGTATAATGATTAATTATAATATAATATTATGATATTGTATTAGATATAATTAAAAAAATACCATAAAATAGTTTTATATTATAAGATTAAAAAAAATAATACCCCTTATAAAGCAAAATTAGTATTACATCAAACATTTGTTAATTCTCTCTACTCATAAAAAACTATCAAAACATAACGAACTATATTATTATATATTAAAATTGAAATTATTAGTGTATATTTTATTATTATTTTACTATACAAATAAGAATAAGTTTAAACTTTGTCTTATATCATCTAATTTTAAAAATCTTATATACGACTATAACAAAAAATAATACATCATGTAATTTAAATACAAATAATTAATATACAAAATACAAGATTTGCTTTTTAATGTATAATATAATAGAATATTATAATATTTCATAATTTAAATACTAACAAATTAATAAATAAAATACAAGATTTTCTTCTTAATGTGTAATATAATATAATATGATATTATAGTATTACGTCAAACATGTAACCAAAACTATTAAAAACACTACCAAATTATAACATAAAAAAATGAAACCCTTCATAAATTTCAATGCTAAGACATTTCAAAGAAATATCTTAAAACAAGGTGATTTCTTATAAAAGAAAAAATAGTGACATAAAATTAGAAAAAATAAAAAGTAAAACTTTAATCACACACCATATGAATCAATAACCTAAATGCATCAAAAGCCCTAATCTATTAAAAAATTATTAATTTTCATTAATTTTTGTAAATGAAATTTAATTGATTGATCTATACGCAATGAAAAAAAATTACGAAATGAAATGAAATTTAATTGATCTATTTCAAAGATAAAAAGTTGTGGATCAAAATCCCCACTAATTTTTTATCTAAATCAACTAAAATACCCATTGATTTCTTCGATTTTTCGTTGACTGTTAAAAGATTAGGAACTTTTCTATTTCTTAGATTTGGAAGCAAAATTGATGAGGATTACTAGTTTAATCCAACAAATTAGCAATAGAATATTGTGTAGGTTTTAATTATCTTCAAATAAAACCAAATTTCAGGACACTTGATGACAAATCGAAGATGAAATCGATAGAATAGTGAATTTCTACAAAAGCTTAAGAAACCCTTGATTTTGATCGCCAAATCTGATGTTTTTCAAAATTGATAGCATAATGGTTATATAAGCAATTTGCAATCATTCTAGAGCAATAATTATCTGAAAAAAGGGCCTTAGAGATGGACAAAAAGCCCCAATTTTGGATCAAAATGCTTGAAAACTTGTGACTCGGTGCCTCAAATAGTGCAATCAGCGATTCGCCTATCTGGATCACCTAGAACTGAATTTCGAGGAGAGAATTGCCCGGATCTCGATATATTGAAGGATCCATAATGGTATGACCTATACCCGATCTAGATTGAATGGTTGTGATTGGGATCGCCATTTGTTTAAACCTTGCTATCGATCAATCAATCAAATATTTACTTTTCAATCAGTCAAATATTTACTTTTGGAAAGCTGTACGGACAATATAAATTTTTGGGAAGGTGCACTATATTTGAAAGAGTAATGATCCTAGGAGACCCTCCTACACTCATGTGTGTAGGACCCCAAAGGATCACCATTAATTGGCATAGATCTCTAGAAAAGTTATCACATGCGTGCGGGACCTGACTTTTCTAGAGATTTGTGTCACTGATCCTTTGGGGTCCTACACGTATGGGTCTGGGAGGGTCTTAGAGGATCATTTCTCTATTTGAAAAATTATAGTGCTTTTGAGGTCATTACCATGCCATCAATACAGAAAGTAGAGAACACGACCCAACAGCTGGTCAAGTCAAAGCTGGTGGGCCAGAACCCCACTCCATCATCATCCATCTATTAATCTATTTGATTGCTTTGAAAAAACCTAATAAAGTTTTTATAATTCAAGCATATCACCAAAATGAATGGCCTATGTTAGTTGAGCTAAAAAAATACTTTCTAGGTTGTTTTTCAAATTTTCATTTTTTGTGATTGTTCATTAGAATGAAAGAGTGTATATTTCAAAATTGGATTAAACAAATGGCCATAAGAAGGCTTTTTTAAGGTTGTTGCATCATATTACTATAGAATGGTTGTATGAAATCATTGCCTATTAGAGCAAGGTTTAAACATACGGTTCAATTTCCAAGATTGCCTCTCTGAAAAATCAGTCTAGATCAGAGTGGCTAATACAAAATTTAAAAAAGTAAGGTACCAAAAAATTGTAAAAAAATAAAGTGAGACTAGTTCTCTGTCAGTGAACCTGCTAGAACCACCTTGTGGCGAATGAATCAGCCGGTTCTTGATATTTGGGCAAAACTAGACTAGCCTCGATGATTCTCATCTGAACTGGCTTGTTTCGATTTGCTCCGCTGATTTTCTAAAACTTTAGATTATAGTGTAATTTTATTTATTTATTTTTTAACAAATATGATCTTTGAAACATGTGAATGGCTGTCCCATCCCGTGTTTTGCAATATTTAATTTCCCACTAAAACATAGCAAAGCCTGTCGCATGCATATTTGGGGTCTCCCTTGGTGGCTCACGTTCTTCATTGGTCACTGGATGAATCACGCCAAAAAGAGTTCCCATTAACAACTAAAAATGCGTCAATGAGAGAGAGTGTGTGTATAAACTTCCTGGTTTATTTTATCAAGTGTTTCGAGAATTGGGGAGAAAGAGAGTGCGTATAAACTTCTTGGTTTATTTTATCAAGTGTTTCGAGAATTGGGTTCGGGATGGTCCACCCATTCTACTGATTCGAATAGGCCCAATCACCAGAATCGGCCATCCAACGGAATGAGTGTTTCAAAACTTAGATCGGCGGTGCCGATCGTTCACCCGTAGATTTCAAAACTTAGATCGGCGGTGCGGATCGTTCACCCATAGATCATTATCGAATATCTTGATTGACGTTTGGAAATGAGTCTAATTGTCTAGCTTGGTCTATATCGGCGATCAAAAAAATATTAAAAATAAATAAAATAAAATAAAAATTAAAATAAGAGTTTATAGAGTGGGAAGTTAAAGAGGGGCAAGCTTTTTATGCTTCTGCTACAATATAAAACTTATATACTTCCCTTTATCCAACCATCTATTCTGAATGGAGGGCTAATATTGGCCCAATCACAATGTCATGTTTCTACACTATTTTATTTTTAATTTTTTTCTAAAAACTATTTTGACACCAAATTTTGGATGTCCAATCCTTTATTAAACTAGCACTAGCAAAAAATATAAAAAAAATATTTTCAATAACATCAAATAACCAAAATACCCCTGAAAGTTTCAACGGATATTTTGATCATTATATTTTAACAAAAAATTATTTTTAATAGTTTTTGTAGGTGTGCCCCAATGATAAGATCGCACATACCAAATTTCACATCCGTACAATTTGTATAAAAAAACTAAAAATAAAATACTTTGAGACGTCGGATCTAAGATCAAATGGTAAGAGATTCTCATGATCAAAATTGGACGACTGAATGGTAGGAGAAGCATAGATCTTCTATCCTGTAGGGGAAGTATAGAGACCTTTCCCTTTAGAGAGAACCTAAAAAAACATGGAAAATGTTTTTAGACTTCTCCTACACCATAGAAGATCTATACTTCCCCTACCATCCAGCCGTCCAATTTTGATCAAGAGAGCCACTCACCGTTTGATCTTAGATCTGACGTCTCAAAGTATTTTATTTTTAGTTTTTTTTATACAAATTATATGAATATGAAAAATTTGGTACGTGCCATCTTCTCATTGGGGGTGCACCTATAAAAATATTAAAAATAATTTTTTAAGAAAATATAATGACCAAAATACCCCTTGAAACTTTTAAGGGTAATTTGTTATTTTATTTTATTGGAAATATTTTTTTAATATTTTTCGCTAGTGCGAGTTTAATAGATGATTGGACGTCCAAATTTTGGTGTAAAAAAAAATAAAAATAAAATAGTGTAGAGATGTGACATTGTGATTAGGGCAATCTTAGTCCTCCATTCAGAATGGACAGTTGGATAAGGGGAAGTATATAAGTTTTATGCTGTAGGGAAAGCATAGAAAGTTTGCCCAAAAAACATTAGATTAGGGCAATCAGGCTGATATCCATACATCTCAAAACTAGTTTGGTCTCAACCAATTTTCATATGGATTGGTGTTCCAGATTGAAAATCACGGTTTTAAAACACTGAACATAATGATGGAGAGAAGAATGAAAAAAAAAAAAAAATGGGTAGAAAGAGATCCAAAGATCAAAGTTTCCATGATGTAAATGAACATAAAATTTGATACGAATGTCTCATGAATCAACATATTAGCAGGGGAATGGTTCATTTCCTGATTCAGTTAAGGGAATTGGTTGAGTAAGTTATAAGATTTGATTGAGATAGTTAATTTTCGACCAATGCGGTCTATTCATCCCAATAATCGGTCCTAAAAGGAATGGTATTCAGAATCAGCACTGTGTTCCGTGGCAGTATAAATGATTGCTGACAATTGCCGCACTACACTCTCTACTTATCAATGGTTTATTGCACGTGTCTATCGTGAGGCAAATATGGTTGATGATGCTCTCGCCAAGAGGGTAGCTACTGGCTATGGTGCTATTGTTTGTCGTCATTGCTACTTCCCTATTATAGGGCTGTAAGATGAATGTATTACGTTTTTATTTAATTAATGAAAAAACCAGGTAGGGGGCCTTCTTCCCCACTGACTTACCCAATAAAAAACAACCATCCAATTTTGATCAAGAGAGCCACTCACCGTTTGATCTTAGATCTGACGTCTCAAAATATTTTATTTTTAGTTTTTTTATACAAATTGTATGAATATGAAATTTGGTACGTGCCATCTTCTCATTGAGGGCGCACTTATAAAAATAATAATTTTTTTTTAAGAAAATATAATGACCAAAATACCCCTTAAAACTTTCAAGGGTAATTTGTTATTTTATTTTAATGGAAATATTTTTTTAATATTTTTCGCTAGTGCGAGCTTAATAGAGGATTGGATGTCCAAATTTTGGTGTAAAAAAAATTAAAAATAAAATAGTGTAGAGGTGTGACATTGTGATTAGGGCAATCTTAACCCTCCATTCAGAATGGACGGTTGGATAAGGGGAAGTATATAAGTTTAATGCTGTAGGGGAAGCATAGAAAGCTTGCCCAAAAAACAATAGATTAGGGCAATCAGGCTGGTATCCATACATCTCAAAACTAGTTTGGTCTCGACCAATTCTCATATGGATTGGTGATCCAGATTGAAAATCACGGTTTTAAAACACTGAACATAATGATGGAGAGAAGAATGAAAAATGAAAAAAAAATGGGTAGAAAGAGATCCAAAGATCAAAGTTTCCATAGTGTAAATCAACATAAAATTTGATACGAATGTCTCATGAATCAACATATTAGCAGGGGAATGGTTCGATTCCTGATTCAGTTAAGGGAGTTGGTTGAGTAAGTTATAAGATTTGATTGAGATAGTTAATTTTCGACCAATGCGGTCTATTCATCCCAATAATCGGTCCTAAAAGGAATGGTATTCAGAATCAGCACTGTGTTCCGTGGCAGTATAAATGATTGCTGACAATTGCCGCACTACACTCTCTACTTATCAATGGTTTATTGCACGTGTCTATCGTGAGGCAAATATGGTTGATGATGCTCTCGCCAAGAGGGTAGCTACTGGCTATGGTGCTATTGTTTGTCGTCATTGCTACTTCCCTATTATAGGGCTGTAAGATGAATGTATTACGTTTTTATTTAATTAATGAAAAAACCAGGTAGGGGGCCTTCTTCCCCACTGACTTACCCAATAAAAAACAACCATCCAATTTTGATCAAGAGAGCCACTCACCGTTTGATCTTAGATCCGACGTCTCAAAATATTTTATTTTTAGTTTTTTTATACAAATTGTATGAATATGAAATTTGGTACGTGCCATCTTCTTATTAGGGCGCACCTATAAAAATATTAAAAATAGTTTTTTAAGAAAATATAATGATCAAAATACCCCTTGAAATTTTCAGGCGTATTTTGGTCATTTTATTTTATTTGAAATATTTTTTTAATATTTTTCGCAAGTGCGAGTTTAATAGAGGATTGAACTTTCAAGTTTTGCTGTTAAAATAGTTTATAGAAATTTTTTTTTTTAAAAAAAGTATAGAGATGTGACATTGTGATTGGGGCAATCTTAGCGTCCATTCAACATGGACGGTTGGATAATAGAAAGTTTATAAGTTTTATGCTGTGGGGAAAGCATAGAAATCTTCCCCAAAAAAAAACAATCTGATTCACATATGGATTTGCGATCCGGATTGAAAATCACGGTTTTAAAACACTGACCCAAAACAAAACAATCGGTCCTAAAAAAGGAAAATTAATTTTGCATGCTAGAAAATTTTTAACATGAGTCCCTCTAACACTGAATTTAAGCCATCAATTAGGTGGGCATTGAGATCTAAGTCTTTAAGAACTCAAAATCATTTATTCATTTTTTAGAATTTTTCATATGTTGATAATAAGGCCCTCTACAAAATTTGAGACAAAGAAATTCCCTCTAAGGTCTAGATATAATAGTCCCATCAAATGGATGACTTATATTTATGGGGTTAAAAAATACCTTGCTTTTTCAAATTTTTATTTTTGGATTTTATTCATTAGAATGGAAAAAGTATATTTTTGTAAATTGAAGTCAAAGAAATGCTTCTAGCATGGTTTTTTGAAGCCGTGTCTTATTATGTGTATCCTACATTATTGAGCCAAGGTTAAGGGGTGGACTTATGTTACAACAATAAAAAGAGTTCAATACCTAGAGAGGATTTAGGCATGCAATTTTTAAAACAAGAAAGAGAGAGAAAGACAAAGGAAGAGATAGAAAGAGATGTGAGCTTTGAGCAGGAAGGAGAGAGAGATTATATTTGAGGGGGATGGGTAAAGAATTTTAAAGAGAGAGGTGTAGAGGATAAAGACTAATGTATGAGAAAAATAAGATAAAGAAAAATAATACAGAAAATAAAAGAAGAGAGACACAAAGATTTATGTGATCTGGCAAGTTGTCTACGTCAACGGGGCAACAAAGTTCTCTTCCACTAATGACGAAGAGAAGAATGAAAAATGAAGAAAAAATGGGAAAAAGAGATCCAATGATCAAAGTTTTCATAATGTAAATCAACATAAAATTTGATACTAATGTGTCATGAATCAACATATAGCGAGGAATGGTTCGATTCCTGGTTTAGTAAAGGGAATTGGCCGAGTGAGTTATAGGATTTGATTGAGATAGGTAATTTTTGACCAATGCGGTCTATTCATCCCAATAATCGGTCCTAAAAGAAATGGTATTTAGAATCATTGCGGTGCTCCGTGGTGGTTATAGATGAATGCTGACAATTGATGCATTAGACTCTCTACTTATCGATGGTCTATTGTACATGTTTATCGTGAGGCAAATATGGTTGATGATGTTCTCGCGAAGAGGGCAGATACTGGCTATGGTGCTCTTGTTTGGCGTCATTGCAACTACCCTATTTTAAGGTTGTAAGATGAATGTATTACTAAATTAATGAAAAAACAAAGTAGGGGGCCTTCTTCCCCACTGACTGACCCAAAAAAAAACAATCGGTCCTAAAAAAGGAAAATTAATTTTGCATGCTAGAAAATTTTTAACATGAGTCCCTCTAACACTGAATTCAAGCCATCAATTAGGTGGGCATTGAGATCTAAGTATTTAAGAACTCAAAATCATTTATTCGTTTTTTAGAATTTTTCATAAGTTTATAATAAGGCCCTCTACAAAATTTGAGACAAATAAATTCCCTCTACGGTCTAGAAATAATAGTCCCATCAAATGGATGACCTATATTTATGGGGTTAAAAAATACCTTGCTTTTTCAAATTTTGATTTTTTGATTTTATTCATTAGAATGGAAAAAGTTTATTTTTGTAAATTGAAGTCAAAGAAATGCTCCTAGCATGGTTTTCTGAAGGCGTGTCTTATTATGTCTATACTACATTGTTGAGCCAAGGTTAAGGGGTGGACTCATGTTACAAGAATAAGAAGAGTTCAATACCTAGAGAAGATTTAGGGCATGCAACTTTTAAAACAAGAAAGAGAGAGAGAGAGAGAAGGGAAGAGACAGAAAGAGATGTGAGCTTTGAGTGGGAAGGAGAGAGATTATATTTGAGGGGGATGGGTAAAGAATTTTAAAGAGAGTGGTGTAGAGGTTAAATACTAATGTTTGATAAAAATAAGAGAAAGAAAAATAATACAAAAAAATAAAAAAAGAGAGACAAAGATTTATGTGATCTGGCAAGTTGTCTACGTCAACGAGGCAACAAAGTTCTCTTCCACTAATCAGAAAAACCTCATACAAGCATCAAGAATATAATGGATTACATGCGCTCTCTCTCTCTCTCTCTCTTTCAATCCCTTAAACAAGATATTTTTCGCTCTAGAATACCCACACAAAATGACTATAGGAAACATTCCCTTCTCTCTATAACTTGTATCTCTTAATTTTCATATATTTTTCTCTTTACAAAACTTAACTTTTATGAAGCAGAAACCCCCCAAAATATCCACATGAGGTCCCATCCTATTTTTGGAGTTAGAGAGCTTTCTATATCTTCCTCTTAGATTTACATGAGATTCCCACACTTAAGAGATTTAGCTTAATCTTTTCCTCATGGCTTCTCCCATAAAAATAGGATGCAGTTTCCGATTTAAAAGGACCCAAAGAAAAGATCATGTAACTTCTTCTTTTCCTAAAAACATGGGTTTCGTTGTATATCCAACATTCTCCCACTTAAAGGCACGTTTCTATTCTTACTAGTTTGCTCTAAAAAATTGCCACCGAGTAGTTATTAGTCATCAAGTAACCACAAGCCTTGAGGAAGTCTTGCACCAAGTGAACTTCTCCTTCCTTATGGGCTTAGTGAAGATATCCACTAGATTGTCATCAATATGATTTTTTTACAATAAAATTCATCAATCTTCTACCACAATACGAATAAAGCGATACTGAATATCATTATGTTTAGTCCTATTATGAAAGGCTGGATTCCTTGCTAGAAACAAGGCAATCTGGTCATCACAATGAAGCGGTATACCTTCTTGTACAACTTAAAATTCACCAAGTAACCTATATAACCAAATTGCTTCTTTAGATGCATGAGTAAGTGATATATACTTAGCCTCTGTAGAAGATAATGCCACCACATACTGCAACTTTGATAACCAACTAACTGCACTACCTCCAAAAGAAAAAACATACCCAAGAGTATACTTTCTTTCGTCCAAGTCACCTGCAAAATCTGAATCAATATAATCGTGACTTTCAAATCCCTTGCACTGTAACAAATACCAACATTGCAAGTTCCCTTCCAATACTGAAGGATCCACTTCACAATGTTCCAGTGCTCATGACCAGGATTTGTCATATATCTGCTCACAACTCCCACTGCTTGTGCTACGTTTGGTCTAATGCTAATCATAGCAAACATGAGGCTCCTACTGTTGATGAATATGGTACTTGAGACATCTGTCTTCTTTCCTTCTATGCTAGGACGTTGTTTCAAAGACAAATTCATAAGCACAAGAAATGAGATACTAACTGGTTTGGCATTTTATATATTAAAGCGCAACAAAACCATCTCCACATAACTCTTTCGAGTTAACCATATTTTCCTATTCTTCTTGTCTCTAAGTATACTCAACCCAATAATTCAATTAACAGCTCCTAATTCTTTCATCTCAAAATCCCTAGCCAATTGAGCTTTAAGTGTCGCAATATTCACTTTATTTGGTTCTGCAACAATCATGTCATCGAAATATAATATCAAGATAATAAAGCTTCCATCGTCATAACAATAAAAATAGGCACAATAGTCAGCTTCACATCTACGAAAATTCAAACTCAACATAAAGGAGTCAAATCGTTTGTACAAATACATTTGCGCTTGTTTTAACCTATACAACGATTTCTTAAGCCTACAAACTAAATTTTCTTTACCTTCCTCAATAAAGCCCTCTGATTGGGTCAAATAATTTTCTTCTTTTAGGTCACTATGCAAAAATTTAGTTTTCACATCTAATTGTTTCAACCGTAAATCAAGAACAACAACTATAACTAAGACAACTCTAATAGTGGATATGCACACAATAGGAGAAAAAATATCATGAAAATTAATATCTGATTTTTTAGTATAACTTCTCATAACCAATCGAGCTCAGAACCTTTCAACAGTATCATATGGACCTTTCTTCTTCTTGAAGGCCTACTATAACCAATTGTCTTTCGCTCTTTGGGTAATTTGGCGAGGTCTCATGTTTTATTTTTTTACATAGCCTCTATCTCTTCTTTAATGAATGCTCTCCATTGACCGGTTGCATCGACCTCACATGCCTCACGAAAAGAAATTGACCATATGTTAAGCAAGCATAGGATAAGACATAATCGTTAAGCATCACATGAGTCTTTTTGGTCTTATCTGATATTCTTAATTCAAGACCACTTCAATATTCTTCAAGCTCTTGGATAATTTTGCTGGAAATTGGTTGGGTGAAATGTGGACAAAACACGATATAATTTCAAAAATGAGATCTCGAACTCTTCTTATTTTCGAGCATACATGAGCGTTATTTTAAGATGATATTTGCCCCCTTCAATATTTTCTTTGGTATGCATAATTAGGGCAATTCGTCATCAGGATACATCAAAACAAAAAGATATTTTTGAATGTTCTTAAGCTCTATGTACCTAAGCTTGGAACTCACATACTAGGCTGATGTATTAGAGAGAGAAAATTAGAAAAAACAAGTAAATAGCGAGAGATAAGCCCACTGTTGTGCTTGTTGGAATTGCAGAGAAAGGTGCATAGAGAGGCTATGCTAAAAAAATCTATCTCGTATATGAAAGAGGCCCATATTATAGAGCTATAAGGAGGCTGCATAGTTATCATAGTGGTGGTTGCATGCACCACCAACATCCACAAGAGGCTGCATAGTAATCATAGTAGTGGTTACATGCACCACCAATATCCACAAGTTAAATGTAGCTCCTTAACTCACTTGTAATGATAGTTACATACACCATCAATGAATCCAAGTTATACTTTAACTCTCTTGATGGCTGATGTTACAGCCTCCATCAACGACTATCTGATTGTTGGATCCCCCATACGAGCCGGGCACACAAAATGGTAATGAGCGCCATCAAGCACCTTTGCATACGCACGTATGCGTGCGTGTCACACGCTTTGCATGCTTCACGTATGCACCATCTCTTTCACATTTGTACTAAGAGTATAATGCATAGGAATAGGTGCACTTAAAAACAACTTAATAAACTCTCTCTTCTTCAATGTGGGACTTAAACCCATATATTTCTCTCTACAGAACAATTTAGGAAAGAACTACAAAACTATATCGTTGTTTTGAAATACACCCAAATATTTTTTGAAACAAAAAATACTATCAAATTTCAGGTTGTTAGTCTTGACCTCTTTCTCGTTGGTTCTCATGGGTACATTCCACCTCAACAGTGGTTCATCTTTCTTTTTCGGCATAGAATTTTCTTTGAAAATAATACCTAGGTTAATTATAACCTTGTGGTTAATAGAATCCCACAATCTATACCCATTTATACCATCAACATAGCCAAAAAAAAAATACATTTTTTAGATTTTTCATAATGGTTCTTTATTTTTTAAAATTAGGGATTAAAATTAGGAAATTTCTTATGTAATAAAATCCTTATGAATAAACTTTATTTGAATATTCAATGAAAAAATAGTTTTATTTGAATATTCACATTATAAAGATAGTTTTTTTTTTTTGTAAGTCAAATTAAAAAATATGTTACTTTCTATTTATTTATTTATAGTTTTTATGACTAAGTATTTAATTTTTGTTTAACTAGAAATTTAAGAACTAATGATTTGATTGGTGGCACCACGCAAAATCCACCAACTTCACTTACCCTCCATGGTAAGAAAGGAGTTACACACTTTTTGTTTGGTGTAGTTTATACAAAGGGTCAATATTAAATAATGGAAAAAGTTTATATAAGGTTGCGACCTTAAATTGTAGAATTACATATGCACCTCAAAACTGCATTGGAAAAGGTTGTTTTAGTGTTGAAAATCCCTCCAATTGATCATCTCAACATTGAGATATATAAATATGGAAAAAAAAAAAAAAACGATTTTGAGTCCTAGAAATAATGTATCTTGCAATACATTATCTAGACCGTCCATTTTCAGGACTTTCATATGTTTATAGATCTACTTGATGTTAACCACTTTTGAAGTTTGAAATTGTATAATTACATATGAAAATATATTTTAATATAATCTTAGTAATTTTTACCAAAAAATTACATGTTACAGGTACGTCTTAATTGGATTGTCTAAGGTTGCAACCTTATAGAAACCACACCCTTAATAATTGATGTAAGACATACCTCCAAACTCCGTTAAAAGATGCAGTCAAGGTGCCAAAAACCCCTACTATGGAATCAAAATCTATTGTTATCCCTAGTACTGAAATTTAAAGATTAAAAAATGGTGAGTATTAATCCTTACATCTCGAATCTAAGTGCTCAATTGGAGGGTTTTCCATAGAAACAACATTTTTTGGTAGGTTTTAAAGGTGTGCTTTACTTTAAACTATATGGTTGACGCCGTATATAATCTTTTCCTATTATTTTTGAAGGGGAACAATTACTCTACTCATATAAGTTATTATATGGCAGTGTTATAAGAATTCCATAACTCAATTGATGAAGGGTTTGCACCAGTCAATATAAGTCCGATAATCAGTCATACTGCATTGCTAAAAAGCAGTAGTTAAAAAAGCGGATCGATGACCCATCCGGATCAACGAATCGGTGATCCGGATAGGGAATCGGCTGAATGGGTTTGATTAAGCCTTAAAAAAAATCAGAAAAAAATATTAAAATTCATTATAAATGTTGGTTTTTAGGAATTCAATAAGAAATAAGGGTACTTCATTAAGAATTTTCATTTCTTTGCATGAATATGCGAATATTGATATGTTCTTTCTCTGCATGAACTACTATTTACCATTTAATTTACATCACACAAAAGGATAAACATAGAATTATCATGGATTAAGTATATCATCATACATGAACTACAATAAAGCATACAATTCGTAACATATGATCTAAAAATAAAATGACAGACGACGTCGTTCTTCATCTTGGTCACGCTGGTGTCATTGATTGAATTCGCGTGACAATTCATTGACTCGATCTAAAAACGAATCATCCAAATTAGTGGGCACCTAACTTTACCCAAATCCCTGAGTGTTAGTATTTTTGTGTGGTCTTAATCCAAAATCCCCAAAGCTTGTCTATCCTTTATGTTCACCTAGATTATCGTGCTCATCTTTACTCTCTTGTTGTTGGGACTCGATTATGTGAATAATTTGGCTAGGATTGGGTGGCCTCAGAATCATCATCTCTCTTATTTACCCTTAGACCCCCTTCCCACTCTCCCTCATTAGGTGTAATATCATCGACATCTTCGATGAAGTGTGGATATGTTGGCAGGCTACTTCCTCTTTCATGCTCATCATCTTCTTCAAGATCTTCCTCATTGATAGCCTCGAGGAACACTCTCTTGTGCAACATTGGCTCCTCTTCTTCTACTACCAATTGTTGTGATGTATCTGTGATAAATATTGTGTCCAAGTCTATCGGTCCATAGTCTTCAAGCTTCCTTCTTATTTGCCGCTCTCGGAGGTTTAAGTTGTAATGAACGTAGACTAGTTTATGAAGCTTCTCCAAAGCGAGTCGATTTCTTCTAGTAGTGTGCAACCATTGGAACGTACTCCAGTTTCGCTCACAGTCAGTAGCAGAACATGTCTGGGAGAGCACCTTGATTGCTATCCTCTTTAGGAGAGGTGCATCACTACCATATATCTCCCACCATTCAATTGAATTAAAATGCAAAAAGCATTGTAAGGGCAAGAACAATTCATAAGATTAAATATATGAATGAACAAAATATTAGTTAGGGGATAACCTGGATCCATCTTAGTCGAGAATTCCTGACAAGTCTAGTTCCGAAGGATCCTATAGCATCCCTATACATAGCAAGCTAAAACAAAATATTTCGTTTTAGTGCATTACTCCTCACAAATATAACAACTCAATCAAGTTCTTACCAAAATATTAAATAATACCTCTTGTATTGCTACTACTGACCCCTTCTATAATCTTATGGGGATGTTCAGGTGGCAAATAGAAAAATTTTGGGTTGAAGTAGTAACCTGGAAAATATATAGATAGAGAAATGTCATTTAAAATTTCATAAAAAAATAATTTACAATAAAACATTCTAATGATATAAATATATATTTACCTGCATAATGAATTGGACGTCCAAATTTAGTGTTCCACATTTCTATAATCTCGATCACTTTATTAGCAAAACTACACTTCTTCCCAATAGCTGATTTGGCCCTCTCGATACCTTCATAAAGGATGCCCATGGTAGCTTTCTTGTCAGCATCCACCATTCTTAACACCGTGACCAAAGGGGCAGTGGCCTCTACGATACTGGAACATCGAGACCAAAACCTCCTATTTGAGACTATGCCGTCCACTTTTAGCTCGGTACTGGACTTCGCGAGGCTGTCATTTAACCACTCTTCACTGATAAACAATCTCTTTATTGCACCTTCAGATTCTCCAATGGAGTCCACAGCCAAGTAATCTGTCGCAAAGCATATTATGGCAGATCTGACTATCTCTTTTTTCTTAGACTGTTTTCTGAATAAAAATAAAATTTTAGAATGGTTATATATAAATCTTGACACCAACCTTGCTTCCTGGAGAGTCTCATTCACAATTTTGATATCACCGATCTCTTTTAACATAAGATCGATGTTGTGTGCAGCATACGGGGTCCATACTAGATGCTTCCTCTTATCCATCAACTTGCTGCCCGCAGAAACACATGCACGCGCATTGTCCGTAATAAACTGGACTACATGCTTATCTTCCACCTTCTCCACTATCTGATCATATAGTCGTACATAGAAGTTTGCATCCTTCTTCCTCCCTGATACGTCTTTGCTAAACAAAAAAGCTATACTTTTTGGGGACTAAGCCAAGAAGTTTACAAACTCCTTTTACTAACTTTATTCAATCAACCATCAGTCATGAGAGTAATGTCTGTTCTTGGCCAACTTTGTTTATATTTTTCAATCCACTTTCTAACTTCCTCCACCTCTTCATCCAATATTGGCCCACTGAGCTCATATGCCGTCGGGGGTTTTACCCCGGGCTCGGCTCTATGGATTGCGTTGACCATAAGTGGAAAATATGGGCTATTGACTGCATCAAAGGGGATCCCTTTATCGTAGAACCATTTTCCTATATATCTGCCCAAGATGTTTCTCGTACTTTTCATCATGCCTTTGAGGGTCATCTGTTCTGACTTAGGCTTTGAGAGAAATGGGTCTATACGACCATGACCTGCAATACTGACACTCCTAGATAAGCTAGAAACAATTTTTTCAACGTCTGATTCCTCTTGATACATATTGCCACCAACCCCTCCATACATATTTGAGCTGGGCCCGCCATACATGCTCAAGCTGGGCTGCCATGCATGTCTGAGCTATGCCCACCATGCATGCTCATGTCATAACCACCAGGCATTCTAAACCCGCGTTCGCTCTGTTATGTTTCATGTAAACTCATTCTTGTGGTCATCTCCAAGTCATTATTATATTGCTCTTCTGGATCATTCTCGCTTGATGGCGTATATAAATTAGCTATCTCCTCATCCATCATCTGCTTTGCAATTTTTTTACCATTGGTAGCCTTGAGAAATGCCGTCATCTGCTTTCTTACATTATTAGGGATACTATTGCACGCAGAAACATCTCCCTTAACCCCTGCCAAGTGTTGCTTGAACCTATGTACCGCATTACTTATCACTCTTTGACAGTAATTACAAATAATTTTGTCTTTTTTGTTGGGATCAAGTCTGACCCCATGTTGCCATGCAGGTTCGTCCACAGATCTTGCCATGGTTCAACTTTAAAATGTAAAATACTAAAAATTAACCTGACAATTCAACATGAAGATAATCACCATGTGTAGTGATAATATGTAGCGGTAGTTCCTGAAGTTATATTTGTTGTTAATGCAATATTTTAATTCCTACAGGGAAAAATAATTTATTTATGCAACATTATAGATAAAAATAGCATATATCAGCCACTACATGTAGAACAATAAATTTACATTGATATAGTATCAATAAAAAATATATTTACAATGGTATAGTAATTCACAATGCATATGGACTTCTCACAAATCTTCATTTCGACAAACATGAATTAATTGCTACTGAGAAAAAAAAAAAATTTATGCAACATTATAGATAAACAAAAGTCTGTATAAGTCACACTTAGAATCAAGAAAAAAATTACATTAATATAGTCATCCATAATGCCACTACACGTATATTTGACACAAAAAATATTTACAATGATATAGTTATTCATAATGCCACAAATAAAATTTACAATGATATAGTCGGCATAATCTCAACTTGATTGAAATGATCATAAAGAGTCGTACATCTCAATTACAAATATGCAAGATAATATAATAAAAAATGCAAGCTCCAAACATGGCTACAACTCAATTATAAAAAACATACATTTTTTGCATTAAAAGTTTAATAATAAAATTGAAAATTGCAAGATAATATAATTATCATACATGCCACGATTTTTTTACAATGATATTCACTTTAATTCCTCATGATAATACAGTTTAACAACATGTATTTTTTGCATTAAAAATTTTTAAAATTAAAAATACATTTTTAATGCAAAACTGAATTAAAAATATAATACAGTTTAACACATGTATTTGTTAATGTATTTTTTTGCATTAACAACAAATTAAAAAATACAGTTTTGCATTAAAAAATATAATAACATGCCACGATTTTTTTACAATGATATTCACTTTAATTCCTCATGATAATACAGTTTAACAACATGTATTTTTTGTATTAAAAATTTAAAAAATTAAAAATACTTTTTTAATTCAAAACTGCATTAAAAATATAATACAGTTTAACTACATGTATTTGTTAATGTATTTTTTTGCATTAACAATAAATTAAAAAATATAGTTTTGCATTAAAAATATAATAACATGTCACGATTGTTTTACAATGATATTCATTTTAATTCCTCATGATACTACAATTTTGCATTAAAAATGTAATAACATGTATTTTTTTGCATTAAATAATCTTTCAACATACAATTTTTTGAACTAGAAATTTAACAATAAAAATTAAAAATATTGTTTAATTCCTCATGATAATCAAAAACAATTTTTTGAAAAATCACGATTTCTCAAAACAATTGATCATGAATAATAATAATAATAAAAACCTAGTTCTTCACAGACCAACCTAACAACAGTCATTCCAACTCAAAAATCCGTTTCAAATTGAATAAATTACATTAAATTGAATACATGTTTTGATAAACAACACTATAAGGAAACAAAGTTCTATAATATTAACACATTATTATCAAAATATTAAATATAATCGATTGAATTGTGGGAAAAAAAAAACACGCAGTTCTTCACAGACATCAATCATTCAATCTAAAAAATCAAGCTCAAATTGAATAAATCAGATAAAATTGAATAAATGTGATGATAAACAACACTATAACGAATCAAAACCCTATAAATTCAACACATTATTTCCCAAATATTTACTGAAATTGAGAGAATGGTGGAAAAAAAAAAAAAACCTTAGTCCATGTTTTTTTAACAGACATCAGTCTTTTTTTCTAAAAAATCCAACTCAAATTGAATAAATATAATCAAATTGAATACATGTGATGATAAACAACCTTACAACGAATCAAAACCCTATAAATTTAATACATGATTTGTAAAATATTGACTGAATTTGATCGCATGGCGGAAAAAAAAAGAAAGCACAGTTCTTACTTGTTATTCGTGCACCCGTGCCTTCAAACTCAAAATTGATATGTATTCCTCCAAGATAATCACAAATTATGAACAAAAAATTCTGACCAACACTCTTACGATCACTCACCCTGAAATTTTACAAAAAATGCTGCGATCTTCTATTTGAAATCAGTGAAATGGCGGAAACCCTAAAACTCACTCTTCGATCCAAATTTGTTCATAAAAAACGATACTTTTTAATTCGTTTTATTGACTGAAATGGATGAGAAATTTGAATTAAAGCTTGCAAGATTCGTTCATACGGCTGAAAAAGTTGAAAATCGATAACAAAATGATAAAAAAATTTGAAATCCCGTGAAGAACACTGTGCAGCCTGTGTTCTTGCGGATGACTCGATCTGACTCGCGATTCACTATTGGGAATCGCCCAGTTCTATCTGGACACGAGCGATTCCCGGCTTATTTGTGGAACCGGCTCGGTATCAGGCGATTTTCGAGTCGAACCATGCGAGTCCATCCCGAGTCGAACCGGACGAGTCCGACTCGACTTGGCGATTTTTTAAACCTTGCTAAAAAGTAAAACTGTGGGTTTTGAAGGGCAGCGAGGGTTTGGGGTGGGTTGCAGTGCAGAGGTTAGGATTGAGACTCCGAGAGTTGCAGAGTAGAAGCTGTGGCTAAAACAGAGAGAGGGAGGACAAGGGTTTGGTTGGATTGCATCTTGGCGATGGGTTTCTCTCTCTAGGGGTAAAATTACAGGCTGTAAAGCCACTTCCAGAGCCACCTCTCAAAACGTAAATCTACAAGCAAGACTCCTCTCTCTCCTGATTTACAGAGAAAGAGTTTGGGAATTTGGGAAGGATTGAGAAAGGCGTGAGATCTACTTGTGAAGAAAGTTGAGTGAAAAGCAGAGAGTGGTGTGCAAAGAAGTAGAAATAGGATGGAATGGTTATGTATGGTATGGTATAGTATTGACCGGCAAATCGACTCCAAGAATGTACCCTACTTTGGAGCTGGCCTGTGATGTCAAGCTTGGGTTGCAGGACTTCGTTGGCGATTCGTTTTGAAGATTAGATTAGGTTTTTTGGAGTTTTAAAGGGGGTTAAGTGTGAGGAAGGAGGGAATGGAGGGAAGTTTTGGTAGGGAAAATAGATGACGGCATAAATGATAGGGTTGTTTAGTGTGCCCCTTTTTCGTATGCGGTAGTGAATGATAGAAGGGATTGGGAATAACTTGATATCAAAACGGAGTTTTTCGTATCCGGTTCATTTTTTCCTCCTGTAAAGGACTTTTTGGCATGGCGGATTGGGCTCAGAGAGGCTGGAACTTGTCTTATCGTCATGATGTTAAGATCATTGGTTCTAACAAGATTGTTTTTAAGCTTTGCTCGAAGAAGGAAGCGGATAGGGCTTTATCTAATAGATTTTGCAGAGTTTGAAGTAGTCTTCTTTCTTTGGATTTGTAGAAAGCATCGGATCATGCATCTTTTAAACGTTTGGAATATGTTTGGATTAAAGTCTGGGGTGTTCCTTTATCAACATGGAACTTGGCTATTATAAAAAAGATTACAGGATGATGTAGGGTCTACTGGGATATAGACTGGGATTCTTTTTTTAGTCCAACCTTTCAATTTGTTCAAGTTAATCCCTCCCCAGTTCTATTCAATTGTGTATCAATGAGGAGTTTTTTGAAGTTAAAATCTCAGATAATGATGGTCTGCGTCCTTCGAAATTGTTTGAGAGTTTTACTTCTATGGGGGGGAACGAGATGGAGAATGAGAATATGCTTGGTATCTCAAAGGAGGCTGAGCATACTGGAAATGATATGATGGAGCTCGGAAAACATTTCGGTAATGTCTCTTTCGGTAATTTTGGCCGGAATTCAAACCCGAAAAATTACAATGGTGCAGGGAATTTGAAATTCAAAAAAATTGTAACCCCCAAATTCATGAAGAGGTGGATTCCTATTGGTCGCTTTCTGGATTCATTGCAGGGGTTTTTAAACAATTTTGGAAGGAGGAGATTACTTATTTGAATTCAAATTCTGAGAAGGAGATTCTTGAGACGATTGTTTCTGGTAAGTTCTCGGTTGTTCAGGAGTACGTTGCGGTACCCTCAGACACCTCTTGGGATGGTCTGGCAAGACCACTGTTCTTGGCTAAAAATATTGGTAATACAAATGTGAATATGGCAGTGGATGCGCTGCCCAATGCAGATTTCTATTGCTTTGATGAAGATTGCACGGTCAACGTGGCTATCCCTTCCTTAATTCCTTTTGACAAACAATGCTTCTCTCTCCTCTTTTTGGAAAGAGATAGAGATAAAGAGGCAACTTGGCTTGTATCTGTTAACTTTGGTTTCTTCTGTCTCACCGCCTTGAAGAAGATTTCATTGTGGAGCTTGAAGCAAAAGATATTGGCCTGCCTGTTGACAGTGATTCTCAAACAAAGGATGTATCCTCTTTTTTTTCGAGTAGCAATTGCGAAGGGTATGAGAAAGAAATCCAGGTCCCGGTTTGACCCACTTATGATCCGATAGCAATTATAGCTATTGAAGAGGATATGCAAGTAGAGATCGTAGCTATTGAAGAAGATATGATGCAAGATATACTATTTTTGGGGTTTGAAATCTTTTTTTTCATCCATCCATACATCTCAACTTTGAGATGGTCAATTAGATGAGTTTTCACTGTCAAAAAAGTAATTTTCGATGGATTTTTTAAGTGCACCTTAATTCTGCAATATATAATTTTTTTCCTTCTAAAACTCTTAACTGTTTGTATTTTAACTAGGCTCTTTTCCAAAAGTAAAATGGAAATATTGAAATAAGAAGGACTTTTTATTTCAAACTAAACACTATACTTTTTATAATAAAAATTAGGGAAAAATTTATATAGAGCCTAGGCTCTAAATAATCAAATTAGAACCTGCTTCAAAAATCTCAATAGAAGAGGTTGTTTTGATTCTCAAATATCCTCAAATTGATATTCTCGACATCAAGATGCACGGACTTAAGAAAAAAAAGGATTTCAAGTTTTGGAGATGGTGCATCTTAAAATGCATATTTGGAGCGTCAATTTTTAAGTTATTCAAGTTTTCATAGGTCTGCTCGATCTACACTATTTTTTATGCTTTAACTTTTATAATTAAAGATAAAAATATATTTTAAGGCTAATCAAAGATTTCCAGTATTGAAACTGCTTTTCTCGATACTATTTGAAGGTGGGCTTTAATTTGATTGTTTAGAGCCTCAGCTCTATACAAACCGCACCGATTAAATTATAGTCATACTGAACTGAAAATCAATGATTGCTCAAATGCTTCTTAATTAGCCTCCTTCTAAGTACGCAGATTATTCTCCTAATTCAAGATACACGATCGAAAAAGTCATGGGGATTCATTTTCAAGAGAAAATAGAAGTACTCCACAGTTCATTGGGGCCTTGCACTATTTTAATTCCTTAAAAAATATACTTTCCCTAGTAAACCACGTCTTATTATTTAATTTCCTTTCATTTGTTTTTTCGAGGCCTTACTCTTATTTCTTGATCTCTTTCATGTTCTTGGGATAATACTTCTTAAAGAATTTAATTCTTAGGGGAAAACAGAATGGAAACTTTGCAAAACAGAAATAAGGAAATTTATAAAAAGTTCAATTTTTTAAAAAATTTGGAAAATGGTCTCTTACGATACTCGTGTCTCAATTTTTCGTATTTTTAGGACATTTACCCATAAATCTTATTATTGTTTAGAATTTACAAATAAGTGAAATTTAGTAAAATACTTATGAGAGATGAACTATTTACCATTTTAACTATGTAGATTGATTTAACTTCAAATACCCATCATAATACACATGATGGTGAGTTGGAATAGTGATAAATGCTTACATAGTATCTCTCATGGATATTTTGATAAGGAATCATATACGATGATATTATTTATCTTTATTACAAAGAGGTCACAATTCAAGCCATTACTTGTCAAATTGAATATCTCGGGATGTGTCACAAAGTTTGAGACATTTTTTTTTTGGAAAAAGTTTATATAAGGTTACAACCTTGTACTGTTGAAGTAAGGTGTACCTCAAAAATTCCATAGTGGAGAGTGTTCCAGCATAGGAGAACTCTCCAACTGATCATCTCGACCTTGAGATGAATGAATATGAAGAAGAAAAAGAATTTCAAGTCCAAAAAATAGTGCATCTTGTAACAATTTATCTAGACCGTCTATTTTCAAGTATTTCTTGATATGCTCAATCTATACAAATTTTAAATTTTAAATTTTATAACTAAGGATAAAAAGAGATTTTGAAGCTATTATAAGGTTTTCGATGATGAAATGATCTCTCTAAATAAATTTTATAGTTCTGCCTTACTGCTACAATATAAGGAGGCAACCTTATACAAACCTCACCCTTTTTTTTTTAACTCTAAGTCTAGGCAATGGCACATTTACAACCACATGATTTGAAATCTGATGGACAAGAGTGATTGTGACTTCCTCGTATTAAAAGTAAATGGTATCTTTGTATACTTTTCTTTTTGATAAACTTCCTAAGAAAAAAATCTCACATTTTTTCTATCTTATTGTAGACACCCCGATCTCGGCTGAGGAAACCACGACGAATTAAAATGCCCTGGTTAAACCATCCTAATATTCAAACCATTCATACCCACTTTGACACAGCTGTAAACTGGACCCCACAGAGCCTTAAAACACTCGAACATGGCTGAATCACTTATGATCTGAAACATGTCATAACAGTAATCAAAATTGTCAAACCAAGAGTGACTTAGGAAGAAGAATACAATTCCCAACGATGACAAAAAGGCAACCAGAGCACAACATCTAGAAAACGGTTCGAAAGGAGAGTGAAGGGCTCGGCACCACTACCAATGGTGCAGGCGCCCCATGGAATTTCAAAAGACCAGTTTGCCTCAAAACAACAGTGGTCTACAGAAGTGACATAAAAGCCAAGTAATGATATTTGTCAGTATGGACTAACACTTGTCAGCCTGTACTGACATGCCCTCTGATGACGATATAAGCATACGTGTCGACTTTTGGTGGACTAGGAAGTGTCTCGTTAGCCGCCGAAAGTACAATGCGTTTGGGATAACCTTTAGAAGCCATCACCATTCAAAATGGCGTTGGAGGAAGTCCAAGTGGCAGCTGACCTTGATCAAAAGCCCCAGAGCATGACACGTGATACTTTTGTATAAGGAGCAGTTCTAATTGGCAATGACGCTCCTACCAGTGGTGCCAAACCTCTGACACACCGCCTACAATGTTGTACCCGATCAAACCACATGACAAAAAAGCAATTAATTCAGTGCTTATTAACGGAGGCGGCAATTAATGCTGATTCAGTCAAATCCGGTGCCAGTGCCAGTGGCGTTTCCGGATTGACCCCAGAAAAGATTCAATGGCTGTCTTAAGACTGATTTGGCTATAAATAGACCACTTGACCTCAGGTTTAAAAATGGAATTTTCACACATTAAGTGCGTAAACTTTGTTGAATTGAACCTAAGTCACAGGGGGAATTTTCGCATATTGCTCAAGTAAACCTAGAATCAAATCTGAACCTCTACCCAAGCTTCTAACTCAAACTTTTAACCTATTCGACTACACTTCATCTCGAAGACGACCTGGATAATTAGACCTTTCGGGTTCTCTTCCTCTTACATTCACTTGCCCCATCCAAACCTGAAAGATCGGGATTGACAGTGCAACCACTTAATCAGAATCGGTACAGTCTCATTGCCCATTTTCATTAATGAACACTCATCACTTTCATTAAACTCTCTCTCACTAAGATCCTCTATTAAAGCTCATATTCCCTTCCCTTCTCCTTTACTGCTATCATCTTTAAATGTTTCCAGAGTTAGTTCATAAATATGATTTGAAGTTTTTTTTTCAAGTAGTTCAGTTTTTGATATTATTATTGTCTCTCTGTTTTCAAGAGATCTTCATTAAAATCCCCATTCTTTTTTTTTTTATTAAACTCCTTTGTCAGAAAAAAATTCTTTTTAACTCCAAAGCTAAGGTGCATGGAAAACCAGCTTTGCTGACAGTTCGAGCGAGATACGGCCTTGTGGTCCAATTCTTGTTCTGAATGTAATTTGACGGGACCCTTTTTCTACCAACTCTTCGACATGTTTGTACTAGAAACCAAGGTGGGGAACCAAGTACTCTGCTGATATTTTTTAGTGCAAACACTTATACTCGAGTTCCATTTTTTTTTTGTAGCATTTTTTATTTCGTTTTACTATCCAATGTTCAAACCAGTGCCTGTTCTTTTTCGTAGCTCTCTATTTAGTTGAGCCAACCTTGCCAAGTGCAAGACTAGTCAGGCAAAAATAGAGCTAAGAAATCACACAAAAAACATGCAATCGCTGTTATGAGACTCGGCCAAGGTCACTTGAAATCGGGCGAGCAACTAGGCGTCGCCCTAAGGGCAAGGCGAGATTCCACCGAGTAAAGTGTATCCAAAAGTTTTATAGTTTACAATTTTACATAAATTATTTCAAGTCAAAAGTTACACGAGGTTTTTTTGAATGGTGCTCACGCACATTGCACGTCACAACAAAGGTTCGAATTTGAGAATGGGGTTGGGGTCGTGGTCGTAGCACCACTTGAGCCCCATCTAAAATCTAAGCTTCCATTCTCACCTAGTGCATTAAAAAACCACTAACGATTTAAAAATCAAGTAGGGTTCATTATCCCCATTGAATTACCCCAACAAAAAAAAAAAAAAAACAAGGGTTCGAATCCCCCTGAAATAATGTCGCCCTCTTTATCGTTATTTTTTTTTGAAGTGTTAAAATGCATAAAGCAAAATACAAGAGCACGTCACAACAAAGGTTCCAATCCCCCCATTATAATGTTGCCTTCGAAGTGTTAAAAGATATGAAGCAAAATATAAGTGTAAAAAAAATAGGAATCAAACCCAAGATCTCTTGTGACTGTCATACTCAATCCAGCCGCTACACCATTCAACAAATTAAGGTTGAATGGAGGCGGATTATATTATATATCTCTATTCTAACTTCTTCTTCTTTTTTAATAGGATTAAATTTTGGCGAGTTATTTGAACTCATCTGAAAAACTTGCCTTGGCCAAGATCAAATACTTTTGTGTTTCATAACACTGCACGCAAGTATCTTCAATTTGAAACTCAAAGTTCCGAAACTACTTATTCGCTACTAAAAAAAAAGACAAGTATGTCCAATTTAGAACTTCAAGTTGCAAATAGCTTAAGCTTTTTTAAAAAAATCAATGGAAATTTATCGAAATACTCCTAGCTTGCCAATAATTTAACAATTCACCATCTTTCAAGTATTCCTGGTCAAGTGTATTTTTATGGGTACCTTTAAAATTAAAAGATATGGGTAAAATATGAATAGTTGTTCTTTTGTGCGCACCCAAAAATGAATTTGAAACTTCAAATACTGAACCAATATGACACTTGCGGGGGCCGGGGGGGGGGGGGGGGGGGGGGGGGGACGGGGAAGAAAAGGCACTACAATTTTGTAAAAAATTAACTAAAAAAGAAGGTAACATAAGCTTATAAAATGAGAAATGAGATTTAAAGGGACACTTTCTAAAGGAAAATTGTTTCATGTAGGCTAGAATGCATTTCTATAATAAGCGGTCCTAAGGTATAAGTATCAATCTTAAAGATGGATGCAAATAGGTAGTTCATCTAAAAACAATTAAAACTAACGGTCCAACTGTTTTCTTAATAGAATTACTATCTTTAATTTTCAAAATTTATTTCTTTATTCATATTCATGATCTTCATGTTAGAAATTACATATCTTTAAAAATTAAGTAAAAAAATCCATCTCAAAAATAGATTTTTAAGAGGTGACTCGTTTCTAACTCGTAGAAACCGTGCCTCCTTCTAAATACCATGATATGTAGGATATTTAGACACACAAAAAAGAAAGAGATCCCATCAAGAATAAAAGAATACAAAAATTGGAAACTTAATTTTAAAATCAAAATATGCGTGCTTTTTCTAATATCAAGAAATATGTGACATAATTTTATCTCAAAAAAATATGAGACCCTTTTCTGAAACTTGAATGTAAAATGAAAGAATATTTTTTCATTTCACCAAAAAATATGGCATTTTTCTAGTAAGATCTAGCAGAGTTACTCTAATCGAAAGACAACAAATAGAAACTTAACATATGTTAGATTTAAAAAGGAAATTAAGCAAAACTTCTAGTACTTATCATCATTTGGGTTTTAGTATTAGAAGGATCAAAGAAGAATTTGTCAATTTTAAAATTTTTTAAAAATATAAGGGCATTTTTCTTGGAGATACATCAAGTTATATTTTGAATAAGTAGCGAGACAAGAATGGATAGAATTCGAAATGAATACAATCGTGTGTGGCTCTAATACACGATAAGATAAGAGAGAGTAGAGCAGACCCAATATGACAATAGCTAAGAAGTCCGAGTTAGTTCAAGTAGAAGGCTAAAAACAGAAAAAGAGTAGGCCTAAAAATAGATGGTTGGAAGTGGCAAGAAAATATACGAGAGTTTAGAACCTCACTAGAGTATGGCCCTTGATGGAACAGAAAAACGGACTTGAATTTGTGTAGCCAATTCCAAATAGTTAGAGAAAAAACTATGATGATGATGGTGGTACATTAGAGCTATTTTGAAGAAAGAGAAGAACTGAAAACATCAAAAAATAAATAGAGAATGGCCGAACTTGAAACTTGAAATCTTGAAAAAACAAAATTAAGAAATACATGTATTACAGTTAGGAATGGTAACTGAGACAATAATTTCGGCTGATATCATTATTTTGGAAAAGTAAAATTGAGGAAAGGCAAAAACTGAAATCTCGGTGAAAAAAATAGAATTAAGAAAGACATGTATTAGATATAAAAGAATGGAAATTGGGCAAAAATTTCATATCATAATTTGGAAAAATAAATGTGAGAAAAAACAAAATTGAAATCTTGGAAGTATAAAAATTTAAGAATGAAATTGGACAACAATTTCAGCAGATATGATAATTTTGAATTTTAGAAAGATAAATTTGATTTTAGGAAGATGGAAGAGAAATTTTTTTGTTTTAAGAATTAGTTGAGCAAAAGGAAAAATTCTAGTAAACATCATAATTTGAATATAACTTTTAAAAGGATATAATTTTGAATATAATTTCAAAAGGATAAAAAGAAACTTAGATTTTTGAAAGACAAAAGAGGATTTTTCTTGATCTAATTATATTAAATGGGCAAAACAATTTCCATTATATCTCATAATTTGAATTTAATCTTGAAAAAAGAATAAGCTTGTCAAAATTATTCTAGTAGGTATGATGATTTAAATATGAAAAAAATAATAATGAATCTAATCTTCAGAAAAGATAAAAAAAAATCCAGCAAGTATGATAATTTGAATCTGTGAAAGAAAAATAATAATTTCCAGTATAGCAAAAATATCTCCGATATATCTTACAATTTGAATTTAATCTTCAAAAAAGATAAGCTTGTCAAAATTATTCCAGTAGGTATGATAATTTCAATCCGACAAAAAAAATTTTGAATTTAATCTTCAAAAAAGATAAATTTGTATGATAAATTGAATCTGAGAAAAAAAAAAAAAAAAAAATTCTTGGACCATTTCTCGATTTGAGCATGTCATCCTAGGACAGGAGCCATGCTAATCTTTTCTGCACCGTTTCAATTTTATCGGGCTGAAGTGAGCGTTTTATTCCTTTCACATGAAAAATGAAGCAAAAACTATGAAAATGGCCATTAGAAGTGTTAACACAATTATTCAAAAAAGCAAAATTTCAAAGAGTGTGGATTCAAGTGCAAGCAATAAATCAAAAGAGAAGAGTCATTGCATTCCTCAAAATTCAATTAAGTTTCACACATTCAAAACTATATTTACTTCTCATCCATTCCAAGTAAAAAACCCCATGATTACCAATATCTTTACATGCATGCACATGCATATCCCTAGCATTCATTCAGCTAAAAAAATCCAAAAACTCAGACGGAAAATTCAGAAACATAGCCGGAAAACTGAGAAACTCAGACATAAATATCAATGGATTTGACATCAGGCTTTACAGCTTCAACTTTGGGAATAGTCACAATGAGGACCCCATTCTCCATGGCCGCCTTCACCCCGTCCACCTTGGCATTCTCATGGAGCCTGAACCTTCTCAGAAACTTGCCCTGGCTTCTCTCGACCTTGTCGCTCTTCTCATCCATCTCCTTCTTTCGCTCTCCACTTATCTACAGAATCTTCCCATCTTTTAACTCCACCTTCACCTCCTCTTTCTTGAGTCCAGGGAGATCGGCCTCAAACACATGGGCACTTTCAGTCTCTTTCCAATCGAACCTCACATTCAAGAAAGTAGAATCACTGGGATTGGTAAGGGAAGAAAAGGAATTGGGGTTTGTGTTGAAAGGAGAAGGGAAGAAGGCATCAAAGGGGTCCCAAATGTCGGGAGAAAAGGGGCCATGGACATTGGACCTTCACCCAAAAAAGCTTGGAATCAAAGACATTTTTCCACCGGTTTTCTTGTGGAAAGAACTCGATCGCTGAAACTGAGGAGAAAGAAAAGGTGGTGAGGGATTTTATAGAGAGAGAAAGAGTATTGAGAGTAGAGAGAAGAGGGAGTGGAATTTTCTAGAAAAATTTCACGTCCTGAAAATTATAGAGGGATTTTATAGAGAGAGACTATAGGGAGTAGAATTTTCTAGAAAAATTGATGCCCAGGAAATTCTAGAGAGAAAAAAACATGGAAACAATTGTTTTTTGAGCGAGGGAGTGCATGCGAAGTGTGCTCCTACGGGAGCATTGTATATGCCATTTTTTTTAAGGGAAAAGGTTTAAATAAAACGGAGCACACTTAAAAAAAAATGGCATATACAATGGCATATAGTTGGAGCATTGTATGTGCTCCAACTATGAAATTTGAAACTCAAAAAATGGTAAAGATCTTGCGGATTTAAGAACACTTATTTTTCGATTGAAATCGACAGTCTAAATAATTTGTTACAATATAAATATTTGTTTTTTTGGCACCCTGTAGAAGTTGAAGATGGTTTCCTTTCCTATAGTTGTTGATAGAAAGTTTGTGGAGGATACCAGTTTTAGAACAAATTTGGTGGTTGTGGAATAATTTTCTCCTCCCTCTAATGATGTTTTTGGACTGGGGACTGGGCTAGGCGGAGATGGGGCCAATCCTATTTACCGAAAGTTCGTTCTCTGGGAGTTGATAGTGATTTTCTTTCTTAGATCTGCTGATGAGGTTAATTTTGTGCTTTCACTTAATAGATTTGTCAGAGTTTGTGGTAAACTTCTGTCTCTAGATTCTTGGTGTCCTTCGATTCATGGGTCTCTAGTTGAGAGGGAATGTGTTTGGGTTAGATTTTGGGGCATCCCATTGCATACTTGGAAACTTGCCATCTTCCAAAAATTGGTAAATGTTTGCGGCTCGTACTGTGATATTGATTGGGAGATGCTGGAAGTGGGTCTCATGGATTCTGTTCGTGTTAAACTATGGCGTTTGGTCAAGGATCATTTTCCCTCCAAGATTCACCTACAAGTGGGCCTCGAGAGTTTTTTAATTGATTCGGTTAAAGAGGATTGCAATCATAAAGCTGATAAGTCAGTTTTGGTTTCTGATTGTAATCAACCTATATTATATGATGGTTGGACGGTGGTTAGCCACAAGAAGAAAAAGTATCTGAACTATTTTGGTGTTGGTACTAAGGTTTAGAGGCACAATACGAATTTCCAATCCCACCTTCTGCAGTTGAGGAACAAACGTGGAGGTCCTATGGGTTCAAATGTTTTGAAATTCAAAAAGATTTGGGTTTAAGTGGGCTGCTTTCCTAGCAATTATTTTGACTATCTCTTACCATCTAAGTATTAAAAAATTTGGGGTAAGCGGCCTTTAGTTGCTGATGATGATCTTTCAGGTACACCAGAGCCTTCTTATACAAAAAAAGGGGTAAGGAGGTGATCCACTCTTTTTTGGGAAAAAAGCCACTTCACCACCATTTGTCGATCCTTTGGCACTGGAAAAGGATCATTTGCAATATTCTAGGTATTGTGCTAACAAAGGGGCACACCAATTGGATTTATCAGATTTTATGGTAGGGAGTCTTTCTCTCTCGTTGCCCTCAACTAGTTCCATCCAAGTCAGATAAGGTTCGTTGTAGCCATCTTCCATTTCCAGTGAAGACTTTCTTTCTGGTAGTTTAACTCTGGTGATGTGCTGTTTCAAAAATGAGGTTCCTCCCTTTCCGCCTGACTGCTAAAAAGAAGGCGCACTTGCATTCGGTGGAGAGGGAACCCATTGATCCCTTGGCCTTGGTTCTGATTGATGATTTACAGGAGAAGCAGAATCACGAGTTTGTCATTAAGGATGATGTTCCAATCGATGTTGCTGATGATTCCCTTGTCCCAGAGGGGAATAACTTGGCTGTGGTGGAGGCTGGTTGGGATCAACCAATTAATGTGGTCCCTCAAGGCGAGCCATTACTTCTCCATTTTGTCAATGAAGCAACAATTTTACGTGTTGGACAGATTCAAGAGGTGGTTAATGATGGTATGGGAGATATGGATCTGGCTGATGACATTGGTAGAGAAGGTTTTCAAGAATCCGTGCGGGCAGAGGTAGTTGGTGGTAATGAGGGCATTGGTGGTGTAGGTTCTAATGCTTCCCTGGAGGTCCTGAATTCTCAGCCAGCTGATATGTTCAAAAAGTCTGAGTGCAACCATTCTGTTTTAGAAGAGGGTCTTGTTGGTGTAAAGGGCAAGATCGCTTCAATGGTGGATGATATTGGCTTCTTTTTTGAGGTTCCTCTAATTATTACTGTGCAAACCATCAAGGAAAAGATGAAGGCGGCTAAAAAAGCTAAAATAGTTGCAGTGAAAGAGTCGCACTCTGTGACTCCCAAGAAGAAAGGTTTGCAGCTTTCGTCCCAAAAGGAGAACCATCCTGTTAGATTTTTAGCTCGTCCAGTAGCTAAGGGTCCTAAGCCTAAGGCCTTGGCGGGTATCAGGTTCAATGAAGATCTTGTGGTGGACATCGGCAGTGACTCCTCTAGGTCGAGCGACGTTCAAAATGCTGAAGCAGTTTTTGAAGAAGGGGACGATATTAGTTCTTTCATGGAGGGGTCAAGTTCTTCTTCTCACCCTTAATGTTTATTTTATCATGGAATATTAAAGGTTTGGGTGATACCAGACATAGGAATGACATTAAGCTTTTAATTCAAAAAATATAGATCTGATATTGTAATTTTGCAAGAAACTAAGTCTACTGCTCCTAATTTTGCTATAGTTAAAGAGATTTGGGGTCATGGGGCAGTTAAGTTTGAGGGAGTTTATGCTATAGGGGCCTTTGAGGGATTATGCATTCTTTGATATCCTCTTACTCTTCATAGTTTGGAAGTTTTGAGAAGGGATAAATTTTTTGCTATCTTTTTTCAAAGGCCTGCTTCTGGGATTTCTTGGGGACTTGTTAATGTCTATGCTCATGTTGTACTTGCTCTCAAGGAAAGCTTTCTAAATGCTTTGGGTGATGTTTTGCTCTCTTATAATTTGCCTATCTGTTTTGATGGTGATTTTAATTTTATTTGTTGGCCGAATGAAACCTCTTCGAATATACCTATCGATTCTATGATGCATATGTTTAATTCTTTTATTGAGTGCTTTCAGTTGTTTGATCTGTTTCTTACGAGTGTCAAATTTACTTGGTTCAATAACAGTGAGGCTCATTTGGTAATGTCCAAGTTAGATCGATTTCTGGTGACTCGGGATTGGATGGAAGCCTTCCCTTTGGCAACTGTAAAAGCATTGCCAAGACTTTCATCTATTCAAATTCCATTACTGCTTAATATAAATTTAATTAGTGGTGGAAGGAGGCCATTTAGGTTGGAGCCTGGTTGGTTAGATGAACCTGGGGTGGTTGATTTAATAAAATCCACATGGGAAAATTCAATTAGCTTGGTTCAATTAATTTTTAGCTTCATAAAACACTCATCAATGTTAAGCATAAATTGTTAGTATGCAAAGCTGAGAACTGGTTATCTCTTAAAATCAAAATCAACCAAATCCTTCTTGATATCCAGAGCTGGGATTAGGATGTTCAATTGACGGGTCTCATTTCTAAGGTTGACTTGTGTAATAGAAATAATTTATTGTCCTCTTTGGTTGAATTATTTAAGCTGGACGAGAGCTATTGGAAATATAGGTTTAAGGTGAAATGACTTAGCGAATGGGATCGTAATACTAAGTTTTTTCATACAATTTCTAGTGCTCCAAGGAGACAATGATATTTTAGGCTTAGTGATTCCTGATGTTGTTGAAGATGATAATATTGTATGGGGGATTAATATTATTTCTTATTTTCAAAAAGTTTTTTCTACATAAATTCCCTTTAAGCCTATGCTGGATGGCTTAGCTTTTTCTTCTATTCCCTCTACGGTTGCGTATAACCTTGAAATTGGGGTATCGATGAAAGAATTAAAGAGAGTTGCGTTTATACTTCTTGGGGATAAGTCCTTTGGACCGGATGACTTCTCATTATTCGTTTTTCAACGGTTTTGGCCAATGGTTAAGCTGGACTTATTGGAGATGGTTAGAGATTTTATGGAGATGGGAGAATTCTTTAAAGGTATTAATGCTACTTTAATAACATTAATCCCTAAGAGATATGTCAGTTCTTCTCCTTATGATATTAGGCCCATCAGTCTGCTTACTAGCCTTTATAAAATTATCGCTAAAATTCTATAAGAGAGGTTGAAGACTGTCTTTCCTTTGCTTGTCTCTGATACTCAGTCAGTCTTTATTCAAAATAGATTGATTTCTGATAGTGTGCTCATTGCTTAATAGTGTATTCACTCGAGGTTGTTAACCAAAGAACCGGGTGTGGTGATTAAGTTGAATATGGAAAAAGTTTACGATAGAGTTGAGCGGTGTATTATGTTAGAGATTATGAAAAATATGGACTTTGGTTCTAGATGGAGAAGTTGGATTTTTGGCTGTCTTTCGACGGCACATTTTTTTATCTTTATTAATGGAAGCCCAAAAGGCTTTTTCAGGGCTTTTAGGGGCCTTAGACATGGATACCCTTTATCACCGTTTCTTTTCACACTGTATGCGAAATGTTTCAATAAAATGATTTGCAATGCAGTGGATAGGGGGAATTTTACAGGCTTTAAGGTTGCTCAGAATGGTATACAAATCTCTCATGCATTGCTGTTTTGTGATGCGAATATTGCCTAAGTCAATAATATTGAGAGATTCCTGGCTTGTTGTGAGGTGTTAATGGGCTTGAAGTTAATTTTGAAAAAAACAACATTGATCGTGGTGAATTGTGACGATGAGGTGGTTCGAGATCTAGCTTTGAGACTTGGGTTTAGGGTGGATGTGTTTCCATTCAAATGTTTGGGTTTACCTATCTCAGATGGGAACCTGCCCATTGTTGCATGGGACAATGTTATACAAAGAGTACAATTTAAGCTAAATCTTTGGAAGCCTAAGTGCTTCGCTTTAGGGGGCTGAGTTACCTTGTTAATTTCGTGCTTAGCAAATCTTCCAATATATCATCTGTCCTTAATGCTTATGCCAAGGGTTATGGGGAGGCATATTGAATTCATGATGCACAATTTCTTATAGAGTTCTTTTGGAGAAGAAATGAAGTATATATCATCTTATTACGTGGGATAAGGTATGTACACTCAAGGGTGAAGGGAGTCTGGGATTGAGAAGATTACCACTAATGAATGCTACACTTTTGTACAAATGGTGGTGGAGAAGTATTCACTGTAAAGAGCAGCTTTGATGTAAAGTGCTTGTATCTAAATATGGCGTGGATAATTTTAGTATGTGGATTAATAAAGGAGATGGAAGGGATAATAACTTCATTTCTTTGGAGAGATATTTATGCTTTCAAACAGATGGTGGAACGCAATATTAGGTGGTTGGCTGGTTAGGGGGCTTCAGTATCATTTTGGCATTATAAGTGATTGAGAGATTTACCCTTAAAATATGTTTATCCTTTTTTATTTGAAAAAGTCAGTTCTCCCCAAGTTACGATACCAGATTTAGTGGAAGTTAGAGGTAATAAGGTTAGTTGAAACATCATATTCCCTTATAATGGAATTCAAAGTTATCTTTATCTGCCGCTTATCAACATTTTCCAGGACTTTAAGCAGATGTTTATTAGGCAGCATTATGAGGACGAATTGGTGTGGAAAATAGAAAATGATGGGCAGATCTCTGTCAAATTTGTTTACAAATTACTCTTTTTTTATATAGTGCGATGGAATCTTCCTAAGATTTTGTAGATTTAGGGATGGTCTCTTCCTCATAAAATGCAAGTTTTCCTTTGGTTAGCGGTTCAAGATAAAGTTCTTATTGTTGATAATCTGATTAAGAGAGGGAAAATAATCACGAATGTGTGCTTAATGTGTAATGAAGATGGCAAGACTGGGCACACTTGTTTATTCATTGCTATTCATATCCAAAATTTGGTGGTGGTGTTTTCAAATCATGGGGATAAATCTAACTTTACCACAATATGTTTTGGATTTGATAATTCAAATGGAGGTGCCTTTACCGAAAATTGGTGGATCTATTTAAAAGATTTTACGGTGAGTTATCTTGTAGGAAGTTTGGTTGGAGAGGAATCATATAACATTTGAAGGGGTGCTTTGTAGCTTTGATAAGGTGTCAAACAACATCACACTATCTCTATGGTCTTCGTTGTTCGTTACTAAGGAAGGAAGGGGGATATCGAAGATTGATGTTATGATTAATCTTTTTAATCTATTTCAATTGGATGTGCCTAAAATAGGCTATGCGCTAGATGGAAGCCACCAGACCAATGTGTTTTCAAGTTAAATTTTGATGGTAGGTCTTTGGGCAATCCATGCCTAGTTGGATTCGGTTGAGTGGTCTGTGATTGACAATGAAATGTAATAGTTGCATGTGCTGGCCCGTATGGAGTTACTACGACAAACCATGCTAAATTATTTACTATATTCCATGGTTTAAAATTATTGGTGGCCAGAAATTTTGGAAGTGGATTCATTATTGAAGGGGATTCACTGAATGTTATTAAATGGTGTAAGAAAGAACAACGTTTCCCTTGGCAACTTAGATTGATCGGTTTGCAAACCTTTGATTTGATGTCATATTTTACTTTATCCCGTAGCCCATGTGTATAGGGAGGAAAATGATGTGGCTGATTTATTGGCTAAGAGGGGAGAGGATTTGGGTTCGCTTTTGATATCTGATAATGTAGTTTCCCTTGTGTAAGTTGCATCTATTTTTAATAACTTTTGAATTTTGTCAAAAGAAAAAAAATCCTACTTTTTTTTCTATAACCATAATGTTTAAGCAAAGATGATCGATGTAATGGTTTTCCAATGCTTGAATTGCAATTTTCGATGCATTATAAAGTGAGGCTTTACTTCCTTTGCAAGGATAAAGGTACTAAGATGGTGTTCTAAAAGACAAATAGTACGTTGGAAGTTGAGATCGGTATGGATGAAAATTGTGGTCGTTGAATGTCTCCTTCTCCCATGTGTACATGGACGGTGATGGTGAGGCGGATTAACTTGCAAAACAGGGAGTATCTCTTTCCAATCTTTTGGTTGTAGATGGAGGATTATAATGTGCTTTTCCCTACGCTGTAATACCCATATTACTATGGACGTGGTAGTATACGGCCAGCCGCATATTGTAAAAATAAGGGCTTGGCAATAAATATATTTTTTAAATATAATTTGATCATGATTTTTAGAGAATATGTAATCTTTAACATGGAGATCACGAATATGAAAAAATAAAAATAATAAAATGGAATCTACAAATAATAATAATATTAAAAAATATTTGGACAATTAGTTACAATTGTTTTTAGATAGACCACCTATTTGCATCCATCTTTAAGATGGATGCTTTATACCGTTAGACCGCATATTGTAGAAATGCGGCCCAATTCTATTACTATAAGCAAGTACTCTTTGTCCCAACAAAAAAATAAATTCCCTGATTAAAAAAAGGCGAACTAAGCGGCATTCTCAATTTTCTTTTTCTAAAACCATGTAAATAAAGAATGAAAATTACAAACATGAAAGTTTCTATACATACGTTTATTGTGAATTTTTTAAAACAATAAAAGTATTTTTATGTTGGATAAATACAAATAAATTAAAACAAGGTTCATTGTTTGTTTTTCTAAATTTATTGTTTCCCTCGATGAAATTGGGTGACTGATTCCATGTGATCATTATGGGAAAAGAAATGAATGAAATAATTGTGGGCCTACAAAAATATGGTATCATATGAATGTGTTATATGTTTGTCGATTTACTGTAAAAATGTATACATATTTACCGTTCAAATAAAAAAGGGAAAGTAAATGGTGAAATCGTTTATCTTTGGTTCAAGATGGTCACAATTAATCTTGACCATTAGATGTGAAATTGTGTGGCTGCATTTATTTAATTGACCAAACTCAAACTTCAAACAAAATTTTCTCGAACTTTAACACTCAAACTATAAGATTTCACATCGGATGGTTGTAAGTAATTATGACCTCCTTGAACCAAAAGATAAATGGTCTCATTGTATACAATCTCATAAAAACAATGTATATATACCTAACTTACCCCTTCAAGTTACTTATGTGTACCAGTGCATCCTCTATTCATTAACCATTTTTGAGATAGGTTTTATACATATATAATTTCCAAGACGAGGATCGTTAATTAGCAATAAATAAATAAATTTTAAAAATTAAACAATTTATAATTTTGAAGAATAATTCTTCACCATTCATTTTAGTCCTTGGTGCGTGAGGGAGAGGGAATGGAAATGTAGAATTGTGTCCCCGGACACACAATACCTTTTCCTATAAGAATAAGACACAAATGACTCGAAATGCTTAAAGAATATAAAAGAGGTCGTATAGTATAAGCTATGCAACATGAGTTTTCATATAAGAGAAAGTTTATACAAGGCAATGGTTGTACTTGTACACATAAAGTTGTAGTATTCCACACAATTTATTTTAATTGGTTGGCATACATTTAATATGTCCTAAAAACTTTGTTAATTCTTATAACAATTAAAATGGATATATCTTATGTAGAGGATAAAAACCAAGGTTTGGGAAAAACAAGGGAAAGAAAACTAGTGAAAAAAAAAAAATGTGGCAACACACAAAAATTTACGTAGTTCGGCAAGTTGCCTATGCCTATGGGGAAGCAATGGCTAGCCTAGAATGAAAGCTGTTGCGTTAACACGCATCCGTTGTCTTGCTTGCATTTGTTGGTTTTTTTTTTTCCAGCAAACTACAGCTCCAAAGCAAAAAGCAATGGCTAGTGCGAAAGCCGTTGCGCTAATGCCCATCCGTTTTTTTACAGGAAGCAATGGCTAGCCTAGCGCGAAAGGCATTGCACTAACGCGTATCCATTTTCTTGCTTGCATTAATTAGTTTTTTTTTTTTTTTTTAGCAAACTACAACTTGAAAGCAAGAAGCAATTGCTAGCGCAAAAGCCATTGTGTTAACACGGATCTATTTTCTTGCAAGAAGCAACGACTAGCCTAGAACGAAATTTGTTACGTTAATGCACACCCGTTTTCTTTCTTGCATTCGTTGGATTGTTTTTTCCCCAACAAACTATAGCTCGAAAGAAAGAAGCAACAGCTAGTGCGAAAACCGTTGCAATAACGCGTATATGTTTTCTTACTTGTCTTCGCTGGCATGAAAGCCTAAGTGTGGGCTCTCTAGAACACTTACCCAAGGATTAAAAAAAACAATCATTTTCTCTCTATTTTTGCAGCTCTAATTTTCGCTCTCTACAAAATCTTCTTTATAAAGAGAAGACCGAGGTGCTGAAGGATCCATCCCCTAACAATTGTTGGGATTTGGGCAAGCCTATGGACTTGCTCTTCGGTGCTAAAAGGATCCAAAATGGAGTGTGTTATTTTGATAGTCTGGAGATTACGTCAACTGAAACTGTTATGCGTGAACGAAATGGTTAAATCTTTTTTTGAAAAGTGGGATAACTGTCTTATGACATATTTTTTGAGATGCAAACCTTAATGGATGTATATGAAAGACATGTTACAAAGACATGTTACAAAAGATGTGGAGGTTGAAGAGTGAACTAGACATCATTTCACTTGAAGATGGATTTCTTATTTTTCGCTTTAAATTGAAGGAGGAAATGGAAATAGCTCGAACCGGTGGCCTATGGGTTTTCAATAAAAAATGCTTGGTGTTACAGGAATGGGACCCCTTGGTTTAACCTACTAGACGCACACGACAGACAGTCCCAATATGGATAAAACTCCCTAATCTTCCTCTTATTTTGTGGGAGCTTGGGTTACTGTTTAGAATTGCTTCAAGTGTAGGAAAGCCCATCTTTATGGACAAACTTAGGGAATTGCAATCTTACGCTGAGCGAAGGATTTGTGTTTCAATAGATGTGAATAAAGCGTCTTTAAAGGAGGTGTGGTTTGATATCATGGGTAAAGAGTATTGCCAGATTGTATATGAATTTATCTCAGCCACTCAGTTTGAAATGTAAAAGAACTGGACATATGACTAATCTATGCAATACAACCTTTGTCCTAAGGGATTCGTCGAAGTTAAGAAGTATTGCAAAGACTCAGTGGCTCCGCTATTTTATTACCCTCCGGGGAGGAAGGATGGAAAGTTGTCAAGAGGGAAGAACAAAGACGATATATAAGAAGAAAAACGTGGCATCTTTGTCTAACGCTTTTCAAGCTCTAGTTGAGAACAAAGATGACGATGTCAATGATGCTCCAATTCAGATGAAGACTTCGGTTGCAGGGGTATTTTCTTCCCGTGCGCAAGGTGATGAAGTTTCGGATGCTGTTGCCCATACCATTGTTGAGTACAGGGGTTTAAAAAACAGATCGGTGCTTCGAATTACGAACCCTAAAAATCCAACTGGATCGATGAATCGGTGATCTTGATCGGAAGTCGATCGAATCGATCGGAATAAGCCTTAAAAAAATCAAAAAAAATATATTAAAATTCATTATAAATGTTGTCTTCTAATAATTCAATAAGAAATTGGGATACTATATTATTAACTTTCATTTTATTTCATCAATATGCGAATGTTGAGATGTTCATTCCCTGTCATCAAATATTTATTAAAATCTAACTAATATTTATTAAAATCTAACTAAAGACGATATTATGTATTGAAATTAGAGTTATTGGTAGGTATTTTATTATTTTATCATCATTTTACTATATAAATAAAAATAATTTTGAAATTTGTCTTATAATATCATCTAATTTAAAAATCTAAAAATTTAACAATAAATTAAGAAAATCGGACAAATTAGCAAATTTTGTCTCAAAATATTTTTTAAAAAATTATTATGAATATTTAAAAATAGTGTTTTTTTAGTTTCTAAAAGAAATTAAAAGTGATGCTTTATGTATTCTCATTACTTTGTAAAAATAGATGAATATTGTGACACTGTTTTTCTGTCTGGGTGTCTGTATAATTATTAATTATAATATTATAATAAACATGATTTCAAACTCATTAGAAAACAATTCCATTTCTTTTCTTTTTTTTGGGTAAGTAATTCCATTTCATAGGATTAAAATAAAAAATTAGAACCCCTTATAAATTTTAATATTATGATATTAAAACAAAAAAATTTACCCTTAAAAAATAGAAAAAATAAAGATAATAAAATAAATAGATAAATAAAAGTGGCTTGTTCATTGCTCGACATTGCCACAATTCAATCATGTTTATTTCTGTGACAAAAAAAAAAAAATGGCATCAAGTAGAAGAACTAGCTAAAGAAAAAATGACATATGTCTTCCATCGCAACTTAAAAAACAAGCAGGGATAGTCCCACATCTGTCGATTAATGGCTAAAATAGCCATAAAAAACTTGATCGGTTGGCCCATACATAAAGTTTTGTGCTCATTATGGTGGTGGCCTGTAAGTATTAGGTACTTGTGTTAGACGTGTAAGAAATTCATATTAGAATAATGTAAACATTGGTTAATTATGGTTGCGGCTCCTAAATACTTAGGTATTTGTGAGAAATTCATATTAAAATAATATAAACATTGGTTAATTATGGTTGTGGTTCCTAAGTACTTCGGTACCTGTGGTAGATATGTAAGAAATTTATATTAAAATAATGTGGCTCCTAAATACTTAAGTATTTGTGGGAAATTCATATTAAAATAATGTAAACATTGGTTAATTATGGTTGTGGTTCCTAAGTACTTGGGTACCAGTAGTAGATATGTAAGAAATTTATATTAAAATAATGTAAGCGGTGGCTGCAGGCTGCAGGTATGTACCTAAGTACTTAGGTACTTGCGGTATATATGTAAGAAATTTATATTAAAATAATGTAAACGGTGGCTGCAGGCTGCAGGTATGCGTTAGAAAAGGAAAATTTTATATTAAAATAATATAAAAAATCTGATTCTTCGGGATCTTGATATATCATTGGATCAAACTGTGAGTTTGGATGCTGCTGAAGCAGCTGCTGATGACGAAGACATTGGGCTTCAAAAGTTGTCATCTACTGTTAATGTAGAGAGAGAAGGGCTGGATTTGAATATTGTTGTAGATGATGGGCTAAAGCAGTTACCGTCTAATGTTGATAGATGTATAGAGAGAAGGGTTAGAGTCGAATGTTGATGATAGGTTGGTTGTCGTCCTTGAGGTTGGAGAAGTGTTATGACCTCAATGGAAAAGGAGCAAACTATCAGCAAAAGTTTGACGCTAAAAATCCCATGGTTCCAACAGTTTTGAAGCCTGGCATGTCTTTGGCAGATAGAGATGATAAGGTGGATAAGCCTGGCATGTCTTTGGCAGATAAAGATGATAAGGGGGATAAGCCTAGTAAGCGGGTGCCGGATCGGTGAGGGGCTAACCAAAGCTCGAACTAGATCGCAGATGAAAAAGCTTCTTTATTCGCTATTAGTGGTAAGAAGGGGATTTTTCATAAGGCACAACATGCCGCAATGGCTTCCCTTACCAAACAATCAAATTTTTAGATTGTATTTATGTCAGTTATAGCCTTGAATGTCAGGGGCCTTCAAAGCCGGGCTAGATTTTCTGATAGCAGGGTTATAAAAAATCTGCACAATAGTGGTCTTTTATTCTTATTGGAGACTAACTTGCATGTAGATTTGAATCGTGTTTGGTAAAAAAATTGGGGTTTTATAATAATGATATAGCCAATGAGGTTAACGGTAGATATAGAATCTTATTTTTATGGAATCCTTGAATTTACTTAACATAAATGATCAAATGCTAAATGTTGAGGCTACTCGAACATGCAATCGTAGAACTTCAATGGTTTCAGGGGTTTATGCGTTTAATTTTGTGTCCCAAAAGATTATGTTATGGGATCATATGTGATCTATAAGGGCTGCTATTACAGTTCCTTGGTTGATATTAAGGGACTTTAAAACTCTATTCGATAATTCAGAAAGAGTGGGGGTAGCAGTTCTTTACCTACAGATTCAGGTGTTTTTGCTCAAGTGATGTCGAATTGTTCTTTAACTGATCTTAGAGTAGTCAGAGGGTGGTTCTTTTAGTCTAACAGCTAACTAAGAAGGAGCTGTATTAGAAGGAGATTGGGTCATGCAATGACAACTACTGACTGGGTTTTGGCTTATTCAGAATCCAAAGTCGAGTTACTTCTTAAGGGGATTTCTGGTCACTACCCTTTACTGGTATCTATCTCAGATTTGGGTCTGGTTTGCCCAAAACCCTTCAAGTATCTTGATTTTATTGATGTTATATGTGCTTCTGGAAAGGTAGAGTGGGAGGTACACCCATGTATCACTTTGTTACAAAACTAAAGAGGTTAAGGGCTGACTTGTGTAAATGGAACAAGGAGGTTTTTGGTTATGCGGGGGAATCCATTGCAACAATTTGACAACAGTTCTCGTCCTTACATCACAGTTTACACAGTGACCCTTCCAATGAGGTATTCATTATAAAAGAAATAGAGTGTACAAAAAGATTTCAAATACTTTTGGGCCATGAGGAAAGATTGTGGAGGCAAAAAATCAAGGCAGAATTGGCTCAAGGATGGGGACTCCAATATTAAGTATTTCCATCTATCCACTGCGGTACTAAGAAGGAATGATAGAATTATTCTTTGAAAGATCAGAATGGGACGTCTTTAACTACTGAGGCTGGCATTAAAATTATATGATTGGTTATTTTGAAGATCTATTAGCCCAAGAGAGTGATACTGACTTACATATGATTGATCGGTTCTTGCCGCCATCGTTGCTCAGATCTATTCAGAAGGAAAAAATAGTGGATGCAATAAATATGTAAGAGGTCAAGGTGTGTATTTGGGACATGAAAATTGAAAGTACTCCGAATCAAAGATAGTTTTTCAGTGGAATTTTACAGATTTGGATGGGAGTTTATTAAAAAATATCTCTTTCTGTCCCTCAAGGATTTCTTCAGTAAAGGTAAGATCCTCAAGCAAATCAATTCCATTTTTATATGTTTAATTTCGAAGATGAATGCACCTAATGTGATGAATGGCTTTCAACCTATTGGATTGTGTAATGTCTTGTACAAAATTATCAGCAAAATTATCTTTAATCGTTTACGAGTAGTTCTTGCTTATATTATTGATCTTAACCAGGTTGCTTGTTTGAAAGGTAGGCTCATCACTGATAACATACTTATGGAAAATAAACGTATGTCTCTTTGCTATAAGAATTCAATTCAGCCTAAAATGTGTTTGCAAATTGATTTGAGCATTACCTGTAGTAGGGTTTTCTGGGATTTTATTATGGGTAAGATGCATGCACTGAGTTTTCCTAATATCTTTGTTTCATGGGTTCGTTTATGTTTCTCAACTTCCTTCTATGCATTGAAACATGGTTCCCCTAAGGGATAATTTAAAAGGAAAAGAGGTTTGAGGCAAGGGTATCCTCTGTTTCCATATTTATTCTTACTGGTCATGGATTCCTTCAGTATACAGCTGGAGCATGCTATGTTGCAAGGCTTTATACCTAGGGTGTTCCCATCGGGGTGTGATTATGGGGTCTCACATCTGTTTTATGTTGAGGATGTCTTTATCTTTTGTGAAACATCCATTTCTTTTGCCATAGCTATGAGAGACATTATTTCTAATTTTGAAATGACCACTGACCAAATTTTAAATTCTTCAAAGAGCAAGGCTTTCTTTTTTGGTGTTCCACGGGGTGGATGTGGACCTGAGGGAGTTGGAGTTCCTCGAGGGTTCTCTACCAGTGCATTGTATGGGGTTACCATTGTTTCGTAGACATCTTAAGCACAACTACCGTTATAGTCTGCTTGTTAAGGTGATCAGTAGCATTGGTACATGACATTCTTAATATCTCTCATATGAATGTTGACTCCAGTTGCTTAAGTCAATACTTAGTGCATCAGCAATATTCTATATTTTATGCTTAATTCTCCTGGGGGAAAACATTCAATATGGTAGACGGGTTACAAAGGAATTTCTTATGGGCCGGTGTAGTAGAGAAAAAGGTCTCCATCTTTTCAAATGGCAGACAACTTGTCTCCCTTAGAAAGGGGGAGGTCTGGAGGTACGAGATACTGGGAACTTCAATATTGCAGGTATGATGAAATTGGCCTGGAGGATCTTGACAAATGCTTCTTCGTTATTGGCCCGATTTTTTAAACATAACTATTTTAGAAATTCTTCTATATGGGAGGCTTAAGGAAAAAATGGTGTTCTCATGCTTGGAAGGGCATTCAACTTGGCATAACACATTTGAAGTATAATGTTCAGTGGTGTATTGGTAATGGACAAATGGTGGATTTCTGAATGGATCCATGGCTATCAGGACAGTCAAAATCGAACTCTTATGGTACTGATGTTTAGGGGGATTTGGGGGATTTTGTTGGGCAAAGGATTTATGACTTTATTGGTAGTTCACCTCCATCTTGGGTCCCGTTACAGCCCAAAAAGAACTCATTGGTATGGATTCATTATGCTAATGGCCTGTTCACAATCAAAACAACATGGGATTTTATTCGGCATCAAGGATCATTGTAATCTATATTCTGTGCCCTTTGGTTTTCTAAATGCCACCCACAAGCTAAATGGTTCTTATGGTTGGCCCTGTATAATCGTTTACCCATTTCATTTTTATTGCAGTAACGAGGTATGCAGTTGGACTCTGTTTGCCCTTTTTCTAGGAACAATGATGACACCCTATGCCATCTTCTGTTTCATTGTGTTTTTCGCAGGATGTATAGAGATTGTTAGCATGGTGATGTGGAAAGCAGTTCGTCCTTGATATTTCTGCTCTTGTGATGCTTAGGAGGTTGTTATTTTTGAAGTTTAAATCCCATGGACTCCTTAATATTTGGACTTCCATAATTTTCACTACTATTTCGTTTCTATGGGAGGAGTGAAACATGAGGGTATTTGAGTCAAGATCCACTAGGAGAGAGCAGATTGTGAAGCATATTACATTGCACATTCCGACATTAGCAGAGCTTAAAAAATGGACCTTCTATTTATTAGAAAAGGCAATCATTGGTAAGCTTCAGATAACTTGGCATCAGCAAAAGCTAGCATCCCTCACTCTGGTGGCGTGGTCATTTCCTGAAGCTCATAATTACAAGCTATATATTAGTGGTGCTTCTTTGCGAAATCCTGGTTTAGCAAGTGATGGTGGGGTTATCAGGGATAGTGATGGTGGTTTTATTGTTGTATTTGCAACACACTTTGGTATGGCTTTAAATAACCACGTAGAACTCTTGGCCCTTGAAGAAGGCATTCAATTAGTTCTTACGAGGGAATGTTTGCCAATCCAAATAGAAAGTGATTCGGTTCTACTTGTAAATGTCATTTAGAATCAATGTTGTGCTCCATGGCGGTTACAGACGATCGTAGTTAGTTGCCGAATCAAACTCTTTATTTATCGATAGTCTATTGCACATCTCACGAAGCAAATATGGTTGTTGATGCTCTTGCTAATATTCATTTAGAAAGCATGTGCTTCTCCCTCTAGAAGAAGCATACTACCATTAAGTAAACATAGTTGGACCAGTGGTCAAGCTCGAGTTATCCAAAGTGGGGAGTCTTAGTCAAGGATGTTAAAAAATTCTAAAAATATAATAAAAACTTAAAAAAAATAAAAAATTTATTTATAAAATAAAAAATTCTAAAAAGAAATTAGAAATTAATTCGTAACATTTGGAAAATATTTTGACTATGATAATTTTACATTTTTCCATTTTACCATTTTTTAGAAATTTTTTTAAAAATACCACCATCACAAAGTGATTTTTTGAAGTTTATTGTTTTTCTACTTTTTTTATCTAGATTTAGATGGGCTTTGTTTAATTTTATTTTAACTATATTTTTCCCATATTAAAATTTTTAAATTTTTATTTTTTTAACATTTTTTCTGTACAGTACTCGGCCCTACTCGGCGAGGGCAAAGGACGACGTGGTTTCAAATGCCGCATCATCCACTGGCCATTCATAAAATAAACGGTGGATGCTTAAACCAACACAAGCCGATACGTGGAAAATTCTATTATACAGAACGCGATCCTCCAAACATCTAGAATTTTCTGGACGTCAGTTTCTTGAATGAACGCTTTACTCTATTCAATTTAATTGTACAGAACGCGGTCTCTCGAATTTTCTGGACTTGAAATTTTTTCTAGAAAATTCTACCCCCTTCTCTCTCTAATCTCCATATTCTCTCTCTATATAAGATCTCTGGCCTCCATCCATCTCATCAGTTTCAGCGATCTTCTGTGAGATTACCTTCTCTACCGGCAAATTCCCATATCACTTCTTTTCACAAGAAAACCAGTGAAAACCCAATTTTCTCCATCGTAAAACCAGTGGAAAAATGTCTCTGATTCCAAGCTTTTTTTGGCGAAGGTCCAATGTCTATGACCCCTTCCCTCTCGGCATTTGTGAACCCTTTGATGGCTTCTTCCCTTCTCCTTTTAACACAAACACCGTTTCCTCTTTTTCCCTTTTCAATCCCAGTGATTCTGCAACCTCTGCTTTCTTGAATGCGAGGTTCGATTGGAAAGAGACTGAGAATGCCCATGTGTTCGAGGCCGATCTCCCTGGACTCAAGAAAGAGGAGGTGAAGGTGGAATTAGAAGATGGGAAGGTGTTGCAGATAAGTGGAGAGAGAAAGAAGGAGATGGAAGAGAAGACCGACAAGTGGCACAGGGTTGAGAGAAGGCAGGGCAGGTTTCTGAGGAGGTTCAGGCTAGCTGACAATGCAAAGGTGGATGGTATGAAGGCGGCCATGGAGAATGGGGTTCTCACTGTGACCATTCCCAAAGTTGAGGCCCCAAATCCTGATGTCAAATCCATTAAGATTTCCGGCTAAATTTCTGAATTTTCCGGCAATATTTGCGTGATGTAAGATGAAAGTGAGATAATGACTGCGGTTTTGTGTTGTGTTTGTAATGTGGGTTTCTTCTAACATGGAATTGGTGAGAAGTTAATAGAATTTGAATGTGCAGAAGTGTTTGATCATTTGATGAATCGAATGATTTTCAGTTCGTATCGTTTTGATCTGGCATCCATTATTTCATCGTAGTTTTAGGTTTTGCATTTCTGAAAATTTGTTGATAGTTTTATTAGCCGTTATCGGTATTTATCATGAAGAATTAGGCCGTTATTTCGCCACACCATTAGATAGCCTGCTGCGGCTCCAATGTCTTTGTGATTTTGGAAGAATAGAGAATATGAAAAAATGGTGATTGCATCAGTTTTGAGCTTGTGGGGTTTCCCCCTGGTGAGTTTTGTTACAGAGGGAAGACATTTGGAAAACTGCTTGTAAGAGAGAAGAATTTAGGTGGATCCTTGTGGTCAACGAAAATGCAGAGGTGAATAGCAATTGGGTTAATCTTCTCTCTCTGGCCCTATTCTTCTGTTTGATTTCCCGGTTCGATGGATTGGTGATTGCAAACTCTGGTATTTAGTTTGCTTCATTATGGTTTTCTGATTCATCAATGGGTTTAGGCTTTTCTTCATTTTTTTTCCCTCTTCTCTTTACTGGTGGCCATATTATAATGCACACCCCTGTTTTTAAGCCTTTGATGGCTTTCACCCCAGCTTTCTCTCTTTTTGTCATTCATGGCTTCAATAAATAAGAGAGATCCCATACATGGGCTCCAAAACCCTCAAAAAATCCCCAAGCTTGTAACCCAAGAAGTAATTCTAATTTGGGTGCAGTTGAGGTAAGGTGCACCTTCAAATTTTATTATGGTATGTAATTTTGATGTAAAATTTTATTATGGTATGTAATTTTGATGTAAAATGGTTTTGGGATTATTTCAAAATCTATTTTTATATTAAATTATAAAATTTTAATTTCAAAAATGGTTAAAATCAGTAGATTTATAAACATATGAAAATCTTGAAAATAGATGGTATAGATAATATATTGTAAAATGTATTATTTTTAGGACTTAAAATCTTTTTATTTTTCATAGTCATCTAGATGCGAGATGATCAATCAAAGGGTTTTTCAACATTAAAACTACATTTTCCCATAGATTTTTTAGGCTGATCCGTAGTTCTACATTATAAGGTAGCATTTTATATAAACTTTTTCCTTATAATTTTCACTCTTATGAAACTTAAAATCAGACAGCATTTCTACGACCCAGAAGTACAAAGCATCCATCTTAAAGAAGGATGCAATTAGGTGGTCTATAATTATTATTTGTAGTTTTCATATTATTTTTCTCGTTCATATCTATAATCTCTATGTTAAAGATTCTATATTATCTAAAAATTAAGATTAAATAATATTTAAAAATATATTTATTGTCAAGTCTGCATTTCTACAGTATACAGGTCAGCCACATAGAAACCGTGTCCATTATTTATATTTATATTTATATTTATATTTATATTTATAGAGTTATGTTAGGGTGCTTACACTATAGATCATTTTATAATTACACTCAATAAATTTCAGACACTTATATACTCTTGTTTTATACGTAAAGCAATGGATCATTTAATGCTCAGCGATGTATGGATGGTGTCACACACCTATTTCTAATGACAAAAAGTACCTTTACTAAACAAATATTGTATTACACAATAAATGTGTTCAAAATTTGTCGAGTACAGTTATAAAATGTGTGTGAGCACCCTAACAACACCTGTATTTATATTCTTAATTTATATTTGTATTATATTATATATATTTTATATTTATTTATGTAATAGATATTTGCAATACAATATATAATACATACTAGTGTTATGTATGTGCGTTGCACGTGATATTAAATATAAAAAATCGTAGATTATTCATTTCCAATAAGATTATTTTGTGATATAATTGATTATATTTCTACTAAATGCATTATTTACTTACCAACAAATTAATTTGAAAAATTTTAAAATAGAAAACATAAAAAATAACGAAAATAGAAAAAAATTAAAAATATGGAAAATAGAAGACATTCTAGTTTCCATAACATGTCGCATAAACATAAAAGTACGGCTATAATTATTTTTGAGATATTTAAGATATTAATATTTTATAACAGGTTTGGCATAAAAAATAAGATTCTTATTAAATATAATTAATTGCTATATAAGTTTTAAAATTGTAAGTGTTATAATTCAAAGTTTAAATTTAAAATAATTAAATAACTTAATTTTTAAGTTTTGTAATCTATTATGATTTTATTTTATTTTAATAATTAGGAATGATACCATTACTATAAACGAAATAAGTTATTACAATAATTCAAAAAGACAATTATATGCAAATTTATATAATATTTATTATTACACTACTGAAATACATAAGTAATTGATTAAAATTTAAAAATAATATATATCATCATGAATGAAACTTAAAAAATATGAACATACATTAAAAAATCGGGAAGAACACCTAAAAGAATATAGAGGTAATGCAGAAAATAAATAAAAAATTACAACGACTAAACTTCAATATGAACACCTAGAACATATATACAGCAATAATGGAATAAATAAATAAAAAGAATCACTATAACTTACCTTCAATATAAAGGATGTTAACCTTTATTCAAAGGTAAATAATACCTGAAAAATATTACAATTGCAAAATTTAGATGTAAAAAAATTTGTACTAACCTTTCGTCTTTTCCCAAAGAGACTTACATAAATAGGGACAACACAAGGCATTTGAGACCCCAGGATCAAGCAATTTACCATATCGTACAATAAAGCACACAAAATCAATCTTTTCTTCATCAATAAAATTAAAATTTTAAAAATATACAATTGTCATTAATGGCACTTAAAAAAATTTGTACATACATAAAAAATCAGGAAGAACGCCTAAAACAAATATAGAGATAATGCAAAAAATAAATTAACAATTACTGCGACTTCCCTTCAATATGAACACCTAAAAAATACAAACTTAAATAATAGAAAAACAAATAAAAAGAATCACTATGACGTACCTTCAATATGAAGGTTGTTAACCTTCATTCAAAAGTAAATAATACCTGAAAAATATTGCAATTGCAAAATTTAGATGTAAAAAAGTAGGTATTAACATTTCTTCCTTTCCCTAAGAGACTTACAGAAGTAGGTACGATGCAAGGCATTTGAGACCCTAGGATCAACAATTTACCATATCGCACGGCATTTGAGACCCTAGGATCAACAATTTACCATATCGCACAATTAAGCATACAAAATCAATCGTTTTATTCATCAATAAAAAATTCAATAAAAACCATATCAATGTATCCTATCATAGATATAATAGATAAGACCGATATTATTATTGTAGAGAAATAAAAGTACATTGGAGGGGTACTGTGGAGAAAAGAGGGAGGTAATATAGATAATATCAAATTATAGATTGAAAGAGAGATCATCATTTTGAGAGAGATCAAATTAAATGTATCAAATTACATTTTTAATTACCTAATAAATTGTAATATTTTAATATCTTAAAAAAAAGTGTCTTCAAATCTAATGAAATGAGGACCAAAATGATATTTTAAAGAGCTCCAATCAAGAAATACAATTAGGGTTTCATTAGATAAGAGATTTATCTACAAAATGAGACACATCGAAATAAATGACTGAGAATAGATAAAAAAAAATCAGCAACATTGCAAATATTACCCAAATCATCTCGAATAACTTGATCTACAGAGCTTCAATCAACAAACCATATTAGAAATTATGTAGATCATTCAAAGATCTATAAAAACAAACAAAAATAACTCAATTCACATAATATTCTAAAAAAATAAAAATCAATTCTACATAAATTAAGGAGAACATGATGAAAAAAACCGAAATATAGGCAAAAGCAATGACGAAATGCAAAGAAGCCATAAGGTTATTTACCTTGTAAATTACTGAAAGATCTACAAAAACAAACAAAAATTACTCAATTCCATATAATGTTAAACAAACAAAAAATATTCAACTGCACATTGAAACTAAAGAGAACATGTACGTAAAAGCAATGAAAAAATGCATAGAAATGCAGATAAAATGAAAAATTACTTGTCTTGAACAGAGAGATATGCATACCTTTTAGACAAAGTTAAGAGATGACGCTAGGAGAGAGAATAAATGAGAGGAGAGAGAATTTGTTGAGAGGAGAGAGATAGAGAAATAGATAGAATAAATATTGAGAGAATTTTATAGATAAGCAATAATGTATAATGTAGAGATAACTAAAAAAAGAGATATTTGTTTCCATATTAGGAGAGAGAGTGGAGAGAGAGAATCGAGTACGTTATAGAAAGACTTCTAAATTTTGTAACGTATTTCTATGCAATGCCTATAGGCGAAAATGAACAGTGATTTCGTTTATGCTCATCACCGTCCAAAGTTCATCGCACGGTCACATTTGTCTAGTAGTGTTTCAATTTTTATTTTTATTTACAAATTTGGAGTGTGTGTTCATAAAAAATAGGTGAATCTAATAAAAATATAAAAATAATAATTAAAAATATATAAATTGACCAAAATACCCCTAAAAATTTATGAGGGTATTTTGGTCAATTTATATTTTACAAAATATTTTTTTTCATATTTTTATTAGGTGTGTCTCACTAAGATGAACACACATTCCAAATTTCAGGTCATTCCGTTTTGTAGAAAAAAATGAAAAATAAAATACTACAAAACAATCATGACCGTGTTATGAACTTTGGACGGTGATGAGGGTAGGCGAAATCACTGTTTATTTTTGCCTATAGGCATTTTGTACAAAATGCCTACCCTCAGTCCAAAGTTCATCCCACGGTCATGATTATTTGGTAGTATTTCATTTTTCAATTTTTTCTACAAATCGGAATGACCTAAAATTTGGAACCCGTATTCATAAAAAATAGGCGAATCTACAAAAAAATATCAGAGAAATATTTTACATGAAAAAAATACTAAAATACCCCCAAAAAATACCCTTTAAAAGTTTTTTAGAGATATTTTGGTCAATTTTCTTTCGCGAATTATTTTTTATATATTTGTATTAGGTGCGCCTCACTAAGATGTACACACGCTCCAAATTTCAGATCATTTTCAATTTGTAGAAAAAAATTGAAAAATGAAACACTACTGGACAATCGTGATCGTACGATGAACTTTGGACAGTGATGATGGTGGGCGAAATTACTGTTCACTTTCGCTTATAGGCATTGGGAAGACTTTTCATATATATATATGTATATATATATATATATATATATATATATATATATATATATATAAGCAATGATCCAATACAACGATTGTATTATAGTATAATGTAACGACACTTCTAAAAAACCATGTTTGTGGTATTTTTATGAACCCAAATTTTGCACACACACTTTTTTCATCTTAATAATCAATCCCTCCCAAAAAAAAAAAGTTCAATTAGAACCCTAGATATAGTCAAAATGAGTCCGCTCCAAAAATGAATCTAGACCATTTATTTTGTGAATTTCAAGATATTAGCCTTTATAAACTCAAAATCATTTTTGTTCTTTTTTAACATTGTTTATCTACTGATAATAAAGCCATCCAAAAAAATTGGAAATGAAAAAATCATTCTAAGGCCTAGATCTAAGCATCTCACCAAAATGAACGACCTATGTTAATTGGGCTAAAAAAATACTTTCTAGATTATGTTTTCAATTTTTTTTTTTTTCTGTGATTGTTTATTACAATGAAAAGAGTGTATATTTCAAAATTTGGATCAAACAAATTGGCATAAGATGGTTTTTAAAGGTTATTGCCTCATATTACTATACAACGGTTGTATGAAATCATTTCCTTTTATATATATATATATATATGGGATTTTTGAGGATTAATAACTCCTAAAAAACAACAAGTTCAAGTTAGAATAACTTGTGAACCTCATTTTTTCTTTTTTTGCCCCTATACTATATGAGCACCAAAACCTATTGAAGGGTATTTGTGACTTTTACTTCAAATTTTAAAAAATCGTACATCAATAAAATTTGAATTTCAAAATTTAAACCTCCTCTCATGCTTTCTCTCACACGCCTTTCTATTTTATCTCTCCTTGCCGTCCCCCATCCTTTATCTCTCGATCTCTCGCCTTGCCCTACCCAATCCTCTCTCTCTTGATCAGGAAAAATGCCAGGTAAAAATGGAAGTGTTCTTCTGCATATGTTTTTTTTTACAGATAGACATCTTAGTTTTTACCTCGAGAAAACCCTAATTTTCACTTTCATGTGATCCAACTATGGAGATCTCTGATCATACGATATATGAATGCCACACTCAATGCCATTTCTTTTCTTTTCTTTTTGTTTTATTTTTGGGATTTTTTTTCTAGAATTTACTCTGTTGATTCTTGGGATTTTTTGTTACTCTTCGATCACACCAGGTAGAATTTATTTTTTGGGATTTTTTGTGATTCAGTCACAATAACTGAACATCTGGTATTTTTAGTTATCAAAGATTGAAAAACACTCACTCTCTTTAAAAATTACTTTTGGATCTCACCAAGAATGAGAGAGGGCACACAATTTTTAGCTTGCTCCATCTCTCTCAATCAAAAGCTCTTAGTGTGGTACTTGTGCATTTGTTTCTTGGATACGATTGATTTAATTTTTAGAGAGATGTACCTTTTCTAAAATTGTATGACCTCTCTGGTGAGATCCAAAAGTAGTTTTTAGAGAGAGTAAGTTTTCTTCAGGCTTTGGTAACCATATATACCACAGTTTTGATTCCAGTTTTTCTTTGATTCCAAATGTTCTTCAGATTAAGTGTTCTTCAGAGTCCAAATGTTTAAAAATATGCCCCAGCCATTTTTCATATTTTGATTTCGGTTTTTCTTTGATTCTGTAATTCTTTTCATACTTAAAGGATTAAATTTTGGATCAAGTGAATGATTAATTGTTATTTTTAATATAATAATTATCTAATGATAGGAAAGGCTGGAGTATTGGTTTTGTTTATTTGATGATTTCTTGTTCTTTTCATAGCTAAAGGATTAAATTCTATTGAGTAATGGTTTTATTTGTTTGATCAATTCTCTGCCTTGCTAGACTTGAATAATTAGGATCAAGAATTGGGAGATTCACAGCTTACTCTGTGTATTTTGAATGGGAACTGTATGGGGCAGTGAAAGTAGAGCCTCTGGTTTGAACTGTGGTGGTGAAGATATTTGGTTTCAAAGCCATAAAGTAGAAGGCATGAGAGCTTCTCGCTCATGTATTTTAAAGGCCAAAAAATATTCTTGATAGAGACAGAGAGAAATGAAACAATGTTGTAATCATATAATTCGAATTTGAATTTTATGCAAGCAATGCTAATGGAGATCTCACTCACTCACTCTCTCTCTTTCTCTCTCTCTCTTAAATTTTAAAACAATTGATGTATTTTATCTTGTGCCTACATGAATAAAGTTTTTCTTATTCAATGGGAAGTTGTGTTTGACCCCCTCTCTCTTTCTCTCTCTCTCTCTCGATATATATATATATATATATATATATATATATATATATATATATATACAATATATGCCATGTATTTTGTACCTATGTGATTCGTGGCGAATTGCAGTTCTATTCTATTATCAGAAAGCTGGAATGATGTACCCATAACCCCTGCATTATAACTTCCAGTTAAGAAGAAGAGATGATCAATTCTATCCTTCCAATTTAATGAAATAAGAAATGGTAATTAGATTGAAAACACCATTTTATTTTATAAGTAGTGAATAAAAAATCAGTTTAGGAGCCGATTCTACTCGACATAGTGGTCTTTTGAGTTATAAAAGTGTAGAAGTTGAGATCTTAATATCCAAACAGACATATGATAAACCAAGAATACTATAATTGCAATGTTTTGCTTCTCTTCTTCCATTCTATTGTATATTAGGAACAATTATGTTAGACAATCAAGTACATCCACTCTGGCAATATTATACAGGTAACAGATAACATGTCACAATAGTTAAATGATATTGATCCTGTAACTCCAAACCAACTTGTTCAAATCTATTCAAGTTCCTTTCATGGGCACTAGAAACAAAGACGGGATAAAAGTGAAATCGGTTTGTTGTGTTTATGACATGACCAAAAAGAAGATATGCAAAATAACTACTTATTTGTTATACATCTACTTGTCCTTGTCGATTTTAGTAATAGACCTGAAATTATCACTAGAACAGGTGAGGCAAATCAACAGCAACTTATTGTCATCAATAGCACAAAAGACACAAGAATTATTACTAGAACAAGTGGGAGGAACTAGCAGCGACCCATTGCCACCTATAACACAAAAAAAAACTGGCTAACTCAATTGCTGTCCAGCCGTGCCTGCCATACCTCAATTTCATATTTCAACACATCAATGATATATCCACAAAGGGACAAAGAATGATGCTTTGCTTGAAAATCCTATTGGTGAATTAGCAAAAGATGGTGCATTTAATCAAGTAAAAATATATTCATTACTTTTGATGCACAACATCAATATCACATCCATATTTCAACCTTACAATAATCATTATGTACAACTCCAAAATTACATATTACAAAGTTGTCACATTTAAATGTTCAAAAATCTAATATGCAAAGTAGCATTTCTAGCTCCTTGTGTCAACTTCACACCAAGAATGGTGTTCTCTAACATATAATGATTACCTACTAAATTAACCTCTTCTTAATGGACAATTCCTACAATCATGGCCAGTTTGGTCACATGAAGGAACCTTACAATATCTAGGTTTCTTGGCAACTTCAATATGGGGCTTTAACCTTTTTTCAGGAGGCCACCCTTTTGTGATAGACCGAACATGGTTTTTTACATGGATGCTCTCACAATGAAGTCTATTTTCATCCTCTTTAGTTGCTAGACTTGCATCAGATGTTTCATCAACCATAGGAGACCTCATGTATTCTACTTCTTCAACACGTTCCAAAATTCTTGAAAATTGCTCCATAATGAACTTGTAACAATCATCAAATCTTGCACCTTTTGTACCAAGTGTTGACGCTAATGATTGTATAGTTTAGACCCGCTCAACATATGCAGCTGATGTGCTCGAGCTAACATTTGATGTCAATGATGTATAATGCCTCCAACGTTTTGGCAGATATCGACCTGGAATTTGAATAAAATTTTCCTTGAAGAGAACATGAAGAGAATGCATGCAAATGATACCTGTAAACTCAAAACCTTTTACAACTGCAATTCATAACATTATCTTCAGCCATCAAATAAACCTTTTGCCCTTTTTCTTTATTTGAAAAGTGTGTCAAGATGAAATAATTTCTTCTTGTATATTAGAAAATGCATAAGGACTTAAGACGTGCGCTGGATGGTCTTCGAAAGGGCACATTGTTCGAACATCTACATTGTTGGACTTTTGTTGCATCAAACATCTTTGACCCACTACATCTCTCATCTCAATAACAACTGTCATCAACAAAAAGAGACAAATAAACATAATAAAGAATAAAATGCCAATATATTAAAATATCAAGGAAGACATTGAGATCATTATTTCTTATACCTGATCTATCAATTCACTAAGTAGAGTTTGTGAACCCAAGAATCGTTTCACAGATGCATTGATTGACTCTGAACGTCCCATTGCCTTCATTCCAGCAAAAAAATGGCTTCTCAAGTGTGGTAATGCCCAAAACTCTTTTAAATTCCACAGGTTGTTAATATGTCTATTTGAATGCAATGCAAACTTATTGACTAATGCATGCCAGCCTTCTTCAAAATCTTCAATGGACTCAAGATTATATAACTTGTAAAAATCGGTGTCAAACTCATTGTATCTTTTACCAAGGAGGAGGGAAAACCAGCAAGTTAATTTTGATAATAAGTACCATATACAAAATGCATGTTAGTGTTGGGGAATTTCTTACAGATTGCTTCTTTGAGAGCCATGTCCTGATCAGTTAGGATTGTTTGTGGCATCCTTCCATTCATTAGACCTACAAATGGCTACAACATATCATGCTTTAGAAATACTAGAAACATATAAGCATGCTCAAAGACACATCATTGGTAAGAATATCAAAGAATTACAAGCTCAAAATTTGTAAAATATCACGTACCTTCATTGTCCATGAAAAAGATTGAACTCTTTCATCTCGTAGTAGAACACACCCAAACAAACATGTGTCACCATGGTTATTGACACCTACCCAAATGCTGAATGACATAGAGTAACTAGTTGACCGGTAAGTTGTATCGAAAACTACTGAATCATCGAACATCTTATATGCACGAGAACAATAACCATGGGACCAAACAATATGCTCCAACCTATTATCTTCACTAACTGTAAAATCGTACTTAAAATCTTTATCTCTATCCATTTGCTTACCTTTTGTTAAGAGAATATGAACATCATTGTCACGGTTCGCATTGTTCATGGCACATACAAAGTTATAGATATCCTTATCTATAAATGGTAATTCCCCTGGTTTAAGACTTCTCTCTATTTCAAACAACCGCATCATATCTCTAACACATATACCAACTTTGGAAAATTGTTGAACACGATGCTTGTAGCTTTCTGAAATATTACGATCAGCAGGCAAAACTCTAACTTCTTGTGGCTCGAGAACATCATGATTGTGTAAATTATCAAAGGTTACAACAAGCCAATATGAAATATCAGACTCTATGACTTGTGCGATACTCATATGTGCTCCAAAATTGTATCTCTTTGATGATCGATCTCTTTCTCCTTTATTTGCAGACAATTCTTTGTTTGTTAAATGGCCCGCCCTATGGCAAACATATTATCTTCTAGTAGTTCCATTGTCATCACCTTCTTTTCCAATTGTTCGTTGACGACGCACTGAAAACCCCCATGCCTTGGCAAAACTCTTGTAAAATGCATAAGCATCATCATGACTTGAAAATATTTTTCCATGGTATGGAACTAAATCACTAGGAACTGTTTCTAATGGGTTTTCTACAATTGAAGCAAAGCCCTCTACAAGCATGGTTTCATTTGGAGGAGTTTCCATATACTTATGTACCTGTAAGAAAGGACTCAAGGTTGATTGTGAGTACCTACAAAAAAATGACTAAAATAGATAATGTTGATACATTAGAGATTTTTGGGGCTTGTTCATAAAAATTATGATGCCTAAATAAATCAAAACCACGAAGACATCCATTTGGGCCAAAAATTACCCACATTGTTCACTTGAAACTGAAAATTGTAGAATTATATTTTTTTTTGTAGAATCATACTTTTTTAAAATTATAGAATTGTAGAATTTGGGTAAATCGTAGTTGAAATTCGATGCATAAATTTCTCAATGAACCACTAAAGAAAGAAAAGAAATGAAAAACTAATTTCTAAAACTCATTGAAACTACAACACTTGCAAAAAGAATCTTAGTTGAGATTGGTTTATAACTGGTGGGCCATTACTTTTATGTTGCTTGGACTTGGCACTAGCTGATGTTCTTGCAGCAAGACAAAAACCCGTTTGAACACTTCTAGAGTATTTTAGAGAAGCTTCCATTATATGTTTCACACTATAGATCATGCATTTGCAATTTCTGCTTACCAACAAATTTCATCATGTTAAAGTATTGTTAGTAGGTGTACATCAGCCTTCTTCCGTTAGTGATAATTTACTGGGAATTCATGCTTTATATCATGTATTTAGTTTTGGGGAGATCAGTCCATCTTCTAATATGTAGATGGAAGTTAGCCTTTATATGCAATATCTACTTGTTCGAGTTCACCACATTGACTCTGGTAGCGTTCTGCTAATTGTTTTGATGTTTATGTCATCTACAATACCTTTCTCCGGCTGAACATCAATGCACTCAGATATACCTGCTCAGTCACACTTCCTATGCGTGACCTGCATGTGCAATTACATGCCCTCTTATCAGAATAACTGGGCTTTTATGCAAATACCTTAACAAATGGTGGGCATGGTTTCCATTTATCTGATGATACTTGAAGCGAACAAAATTGTTAGCTAAACATTCAAGAGGGAAAAGAACTCCCAAGGATCAGAAAATAAAAGGAAATGATTTCCCCTGCAGGTTTAGTCAGGGCAATAATAGTGCCATCTTTATTTAGGGCTCACCATGCTCTGTTAATTTGGATTTCGATCATCAATTTTGTAAAATTCAATTTTCAAATACTGTTGAATGTATGATTATTGTTTCAGTGGTCAAGTATAAGAGACTAGACAACAAGCTATGGAATAAAAAACTAATCAAAATCAAGCAACGCATAAATCCATGCAAATTGGAACATATCTTAAGAAATAAGGTCCAAACCATGAAAATAAGGTCCAAACCATGAGATAAAACCAAAATCACAACCCATAAAAAACCTAAAAACCAAAATACTCATGCAAATGCTATGGATGCAAAACCTAAAACCCAAAATTCGAAATAGGATCCAGAAGAGACATACCTTGATCACATGGAGATAAAATCCTCTTGGGCTTTTGATTCGAAGAAGGAAAAGAACCTTCTTTGGCTTTAGATAGAGAGAGAGGAGATTGGGGAGGGCGAGGTTTAGAGATAGAGAGAGGCTTGGGGAGCGTGGGTGCAGGGCGAGGGAGAGTCTTTTGCTTTGCTTTAGATAGAGAGAGAAGGGATTGGGGAGGGCGAGGGGTAGAGAGAGAGACTTGGGGTGAGGTGTGGAGAGAAGAGAGATGGGGAGGAAAAGTTTAAACGTTTCCTCTCTTCTCTTTTCTTTTTCTTTTTCTTTCTTTTCGTTTTTATTTATTTATTTATTTATCTTTTTTCTTTTTACTGTTTTTTTGAGCTTTTGAAGCCAAGGTCCATATTGCCCTTGTGGGTTGGCTTTGGGTTTCATTTATATGAGGGCAAAGGGGGTAAAAACTGAGGTTCAAACTTATTTTAACTTGAACTTGTTGTTTTTGGGGGCTTGTTAATCCTAGAAAATCCATATATATATATATATATATATGGAAAAAGATGTTGTACGCTCAAATGCGTACTATACAGTAAACGCCTACGACCCAGATTCTGATTTGACGCTCACAGTATTTTAATTTTAATTTTTTTTGACAAAATCCAAATTACTTAAAATTTTAGACGTGTATTCTTAAAAATTAGGCGAATCTACGAAAAATATCAAAAAAATTTTTACATGAAAGTAATTGATCAAAATACCCCTAAAACATTTTTGGGAGTATTTTAATTAATTTATTTTTTACGAATTATTTTTTTATATTTTTATTAGGTGCGCTTTTATGAGAAGAACACACGCCTAAAATTTCAAATGATTTGGATTTGTAGAAAAAAATTTAAAATTCAAACACTGTCGGACAACCGTGAGCGTCAGATCGGCCACAAAATGGCCAAGATTCAATCTGGGCCATTCGCGTATGTATGGGAGTCACCGCTGTATGCCCATATGCGAATTGCCCAGATTGAATATGGGCTACTATGTGGTTGATCTGACCCTCACGGATTTCCGATAGTGTTTGAATATTATTATTATTATTATTTTTTACAAATCCAAATAGTTTAAAATTTTAGGCGTGTATTCTTCTCATCAAGGCGCACCTATTAAAAATATATAAAAATTATTTAAAAAAAATAAATTGACCAAAATACAACTTTTCGAGGGTATTTTGGTCAAATTTTTTGCGTGTAAAATTATTTTTTATATTTTTCGTAGATTCACCTATTTTTAAAAAACACACACGCCTAAACTTTTAAGTGATTTGGATTTGTAGAAAAAAAATTAAAATTCAAGCACTATCAAACATCCGTGATCGTCAGATTGGGCCATAATCAATTTGGGCCATGGGCGTTTTATGGTAGCAGTACACACTTGGGCGCACAACTTCTTTTCCATATATATATATATATATATATATATATATAAGGGATAATCTAAACTTCACGACCCTTTAAATTACAAAAGTTAAATATAGAGAGAGTTGTGAAGGGTGTATTTACTAATTTCATAGTCTATTTTTTTCGAAAAAGTTACTTTTTGTTATAACTTCATCATTAAGTAAATACAATTTTGTAAATATTACTATAAGACAAGGGTTATTTTTGTAATCTCCATAAAGAATGAAGTTGAAATTTTTACTAAAAGACAATAAGCACTCTATAAATAAAAATCTAGTACTTTAACTTCCAAAATGTCATTATACTTTTGTAAAAATTTCAAATTTGCTTTTGTTTATATTAAAATAATTTTTTAAACGAAAAGTAATAATCTTTTTGATATATACACCTATCACAACCTCATCTAACTTTAATCTTTTTATTTTGAAGGGGTTGTTAATTATAGACAAACCTCTATATATATATATATATATATATATATATATATATATATATATATATATATATATATAATATCTCCTAATCCTCCATTTTTAACTTCTCTATGTCTATGGACCCAAAGATTAAAAATATTACTTAGAAAGCAAAGAACCTCCCTTTCTCTTATTTTGCAATCCCCTTAACCCCTTCTGAGATGAATTTTTTACCCCAACAACAGTTAAAATGATATTCTCTCTCTCTCAAATCGCGGTCTCTCATAGCGCCCTCTCTCTCTCAAAAAGCACCGTCTCTCTCTCTCTCTCTCTTTCCCAATCAAGTAAAGATCCCTAAGATTGCCATTTTGCTGGCAGAGAACATGGGACACCATAATCGACGCAGCCAAACCTTTCTTCATGGCTTGTTACGTATTTTCTGGGTCAAAAAAGTTAGGATTTTGCTTGTAGGATCTCTTTTTTCAGGGTTAAAACTGTTTTAAGACTTCTGTGTCAAACTGGTGAGGTGCTCTCCATGGCTTTGCAAGAAGGGTTTTTTGTGGGTCGCAATGGTCACAATTTTGCTTCTTGGGTCTCTCCTATCAGTGTTTGACTAAGTATCAAAGAGGCATCACCGTGGCTGCAAAAATCAGCTTCTATATTTTGGAAAGTTGGGTTTTTTGCATGATAGAAAATATTAGTATTTTGTTTGTTTGGTCTTAATCCTTCAGGGCTTAATAAAAGAATTTTGTGGCTGAAACAGCAAGCGCCATTGTTGAATCAGCCAAAGCTTTTTTTTGGTTCTCAAATTTTAGGGTTTGGTGGATAGACTTGGTTAAGTGTAACTCAGCATTTTGGTTAGCAAAAGAGAGAAAGCGATGGCAGAGGTTGAGAGAGGGGCAACAGAGTCGTGGACCGACTGTTGGTGACGGAAATGAGGGCTTGGTTGCAGGTAAGATGGAAGAAAGGGGGGTGACGCCTAGTTGTAGATTTTGGGCATAGGATGAAGGAAGAGAGATGGACAAGGATGGGAAAAAGGGAGCAGCAGCAGGGGGGCCGCAACAGGGGATGGATTTGTTGCAGTTGGTGATCATGGCTTGGTTGAGAAGATGGGTAAAACGCGGATGGTTGCTGCAGAGGTGGAACAAATAGGTGGAAATGGGGGCCAGGCCGCAGCTGGTTGAGAGGGATGGCAGAGAGAAAGAAAGTGCAGTGGGGTGCCCGTTGGTTTTTCTTTGCTGAGCTAGTGTTCTTTTTTTTGTTTCAATTTGGAAATTTTTCGGATAGAAGATGGCCGGATTTGTCACCGGATTTTTCTCTTCTCTCTTCTCTCTATCCTCTTTTTCCTCACGCCTCTCAATCAGCTGTCGCTTCCCTTAACCGTCGCAACTGTCGCACATAACAAGCCCACCATTTCTGTCTTCTTCCCACGACCTCCCATCTGCTCTCTCCTCAGCCGCCGCACGCAACAATAGTCACCCTCTCTGAACCTCTAACCCTACTCTCTCTTCCTCCTCTGCCTTCCACTCTCCACCATCTCTCCATCTCGAGCCTCTCTCTCACTATCTCGCATTCTTCACCTACTCTCTCTCTAAAAAAACCAATGGGCACCCCACTGCTGCGAGAGGATTTAATTTTGAGAAGAATTTTTTACTCCAATAAAAACTAAAATTACATCCTCTCTCAGCAGTGGGTTGTAAAATAGGAAAAATAGAAGTCATTTGCTTCCAAGTAATATTTTTCATCCTTAGGCCAAAAAGATAGAGAAGTTAAAAATAGGGGTAAGGAGATATTTTCCCATATATATATATATATATCAAAACCAACAGGGTCCTAGCACACAAGTAGCCCTACACTAGTGGGCAGAGAGTCTTGCTTCGGCCAACCACACCCAAAGGTCACAAACAAGAGTTCCCACTAGTGCTATGCCTGATCTGCTTAGGGCAATGACTTTGATACCAAAGATAGCGGAAGAAGGATAAAATAAAAATACATAAAGAATAAAGAGTAACATTCATAATACCATTGATAATAACATTGATTTATAATAACAGAAACAGAGGTGCAAGATTTACGGAAGTAAAACAGAGATATGCATTTACATGAAACTCAAAGCAGAGGTGAGTGGCAGAAAACTGACTTGAAGTACTCACAGTAATCGCTCAAATTTACTACAACAATAACTCAAAAAGCACTTGCTTACAAAGTATTAAAACCCTAACTTATAATATTCAGAAGGGAAATCCCAAGGTGTGTACTTCTGAGGCTTGGTCCTCCTTTTATAGAAGAGGGGAGGGCGGACTTCAAACGTTCTTAAATCCGCACCGACAAGGTAGGATGCCTTTTCTTTCAAGTAAAAGTAAAAAGTAGGGTAAAAGCAAAGGTAAAGGAAAGATTCTTGTCGGCTTTTTACTAGAGCAACAATGTTTTTTGTTGGCAATAATGCTTCTTTTACTGTAGCAATAGTAATTGGTGTGTTGACAGTCTTCTTTTACTGTCACCTTTAGGACACGTTTCCTGAATGGTGATGGAGTCGTACCCTCTCTGATATTTTGTCAAATTTAGTTGGGAAAATATTCCTATACAATCATCTTCGTTTGGTGGATCCAAATCTTCGTTTTCTGTATCCTTTGAGGAATTTGTTATTTTAACTGCTACTTATTCTTCTAGAGTAAAGAGTAATTTTTTCTTGAGCTCGGCTTTTGACAGAGTGAGATTTTTCTATTGCATCAGAGCAATGTAATTGAAAAACCCTATATTTGATTTTGGTGAGGAATATGGAATTGTCTTCATATAGATTTTTTCGGGATCTAGAGAATCATTTTTATAATTGTACCACCATTTAATTGAAATTTGTCTTTGTAGTTCTGGAATATAATCCCACCGGTCTAAATCATCTTCAGAAATTTGGTAGGACCATTTTAAAATCTAGGGAATTTGATATAAAACCATGAAATATATGTGATAGTCTCGTTTTAGATTAGCTCTACTATATTCAGAGAATTTTCTCTGTGATATTTGAAATTTTTTTGGAAGTATCTGGCTTAATGATTACCATAACAGGAACCAACTTTTAAACCAGTTTGAAAATTCTGCTGACTCAGTTCTTTTAAACTGCACATACCAGCTGTGTGTATTTTTTGTATTATGGTAGACAAAGACTTCGTCGCATGCCTTGATATATTCAAAATAATGATAGGATTTGATTTTAAATCCTTTGGTAATTAATGCCCTTGGTTTTAAAGAATTCAGGCCTCAGTCATTATAAGAGATAATTTTATGTATTTGAAATTTTGAGTATGCCATTTCCGAGTCATTGTTTCTATAGTGGTGTACTATTGACACCAACCCGATTTCCATTAAAATAGCTTCATACCATGCTCTACATCTTTCTCCCATATTAGGATGTAGATGATGTCATATATAGTGGCTAATTCAGCAGGGTCTTTTTCCCTGTGTTTATTTTCTATTATAATTAGCGGGATATAAGTTGTATTAAGAAGTGAAGCTCTATCAAGGTTTGGACTATTAGAGCTCAAAGGGAACTGTTGGGGAGATATTTGAATTTCTTGAGCTTGCTTTCTTATTAAAGCATTTGGCCTTGATGAGGAAGCCAGGGATTTTCCTGGGTTAGAACTATTTGTAGCTAGGTATTTTTCTGGGCTATTATATAAAGTTAGGCTTTTTCCTGAGCTAGGGACTATATCCATCGGCTGTATTCTCGGTTGTTCGCTTCTCCTTCCTTCCCTGCAAAAATTCTCTAGTCAAAAAGTCAGGAAGATGGTTATTTTTCCCTTGAATATGTTCAATGTCAAAATCAAAAGCGGAAAGAATACCTTGCCATGGAGCGAAAATTTGCTTGACGACGAGATTTTTGACATCTTTTTCTAAAATGTCTTTGGCTGATTTACAATCAGACCGTATGAGGAATTTTTTGTTAAGCAGGTCACTTTGAAATTTCGTAACACAATGTATTATTGCTAAGACCTCCTTTTTAGCAATAGAATATTTCTGTTGTGCCGGATTCCAGGCTTTAGAGGTAAAGCATATAAGTTGTTATTCATCTAGGATTTTTTGTTTAAGGATACCTCCTAATCCTATTTCAGAAGCATCGGTTTTTATAATTTTAAAAGCTGTAGGATTGGATAGAGCTAAACGAGGTAATTCTTTGGCCTTATGTTTTAATTTTTTAACTGCCATGGTATGCTCATTAGTTCAATCCAGAGGATTCTTTTTTAGTCTATGGAATAAAGGTTTAGCATCTGAAGCTAAATCTTTATAAAAATTTGAAATATAATTTAGACATCCTAAAACTCTTTGTAATTCTTTTTTATCTTTTATAATGTCAGGGAATCTGGAAGCAAATTCTATTGCTCTATCGATACGAATTATCCTTCATTGAAAGATATTATGCCCAAAGAACCTAATTTTTGTTTTAAAAAGATTTATTTTTATAGCAGAAACAACCAGATCAACATTTTTTATAGCTTTAAAAAATATATTTAAATGTTTCCAATGTTGGTCAATATTATCAGAATATACGAGGACATCATCAATGTAGACAATAATGAACTTAGTATACGGATTAAAAATATCATTCATAATATTCTGAAATTCTAAAGGATTATTTTTTAACCCAAAAGGCATTACATTTCATTCATAATGCGCGAAGGGATCATTAAATGCTGTTTTATATTTATCTTTTTCTAATATTTGAATTTACCAGTATCCTGATTTTGAATCAAACTTTGAAAAACTACAAGCGTTGACTAATCTATCAAAGAGATCCCTTTTATTTGGAATAGGGTAGTGAATCCATCTCAAAACTTTATTCAAGGGTTTATAATTTATAACAAGGCGTGGGGCTCCCCTTTCAATCTTCGAAGCTTTTTCTACATAAAAAACTGCACAATTCCAGGGTGAATAACTTTTCCTAATTAATTTTTTGTCAAGAAGTTCTTGTATTGCAGTTTTACAAATTTCTAAGAGTCAGCTATTCATTTATATTGGTCTGGCTTTAGTTGGAATTTTCTGTTCGTTAAAGCTTGGTTCATAAGGAAGTTCTACAATGTGTTGCTTTCTATTCCAAAAAGCGTTAGGGATTTCTACACAAACTTCCTTTTCAAGTATCGTTTTGAAATTATAAATTTTATTTTGTATTTGTGGTGATGTTAATTTTTCATCAATAGTCTTATACTTAACCTCTTCTTTTAAATGAAAGAGGAATATTATTTTTGATATTGTTTATTTCATGAATTCTTGGTTTATCAATAAAGTGAAATTTTATTTCGTATCTTTCAATATCCGCTTTTATCCCAGTATTATCAATTCTAATGGGATAAAGCATGTTTAAGAAGGGTGTTCCAAGTATCACTGACTGGCTTAATTCTTTAACCATTATAACAGGAAATTTAAAGCGTGCACCATTATTGCAAACTGCTGTATCAGATAATTTATATTTTATTATCATTTTACTACCATTAGCAGTGTTCAAAACCTGTGTTGTTTTGCTGAAATATTTCGTTGGAACTAGTCCTTCATTTATAGAATTTAGATTGGCTCCTGAATCTATAAAAGTAGTAGTTTGAAAAGTGAATTCTTTTTGTACCACTATTTTTATGATGGTAAACCATCTTTGGGTTATTACTTTATCCCTTAGGTTGACATATTTATAATTTTATATTTTTCTCAACATGTTACAGTTATTGGACGTTCATGGATCGTCTACCACTTTTGGGAGTGTATCTTCCATTTTGGGTGGTAACATATTATGATTATAATCATGCATCAAATTATTAAATTCTTCTTCATGACTTTCTTTCTCATTTCTACTTTAATTTTTAGTAGTTGCCATTTCAAGTATTTGTACTCTAGTTTTTAGAGTTATCAATTCATTTCGAACCTCATTTATTTTATTTTTTAGATCATGAATTGTAGGTTTTTTTTGGTTTTGAGTTTTATTTTGAACTCTTTTCAAAATATCACTAAAGAGAAAGAGTCGGTTTAAGTTTAGGCTTTTTAAGAAATTACACTGACAATTAATATCTTTAGAATCTGTTTCAGAATCTGAACTAGAGAAAATTAATTCTTCATCATTTATCTCTCCGATGAGCATTTCTTCATCAGAGTCAGAAGATTCTTCAGAATCATCTCTTTTAATTAAGAGGATATCAAATAATTGCTTCTTTATTTCAATGTCTATTTCTAAAACATTTTTCTTTTTCATACGACATTTATTTTTATAGAGTCTTACTTTTCCACAGTTATAACAAACTGGTATTTTTCTTTTTCCCTTTTGTTTAAATGAGTGATCTTGTAAAAAAATTTTAGAAAAGGTATTTTTCTTTCCTTTTGAATATCTAGACTTTGTCTTTCTAGAATCTCTAGAGTTTCTATATTTCTGTTTGTGAGAGGGCTTAAAAGTAGGTATGGTGTTAAAGTCGAATTGGTCACAAAAATCTCTCAATTCCTTTTTCCCTGTCATTCTTTATTTCTCCAATTGTCTTTTCAATTTTAAGTCTGTGCATAAAGTAAGACCTTCAACACAAATTTCTGTTGATAATTCTCCAATACAAAGAATAAATAATAATTCCTCTATGCTTATTTTTTAATCTTATTTTAACTTTTTCTCCAAACAAATGAGGAAGTCCACCAATGAAATTTTCTTTCCAATTGTCAGCTTTACTATCTTCTCTAGATAGCAGTTTGAAATAAAATACATCTTTATACCATTTGAAATGTGAGAGAGTTGGACAACGAAGATTTGAAAGTAGATCCTCAGATCTAGCTGATAAAAGGATCATACTTCCCACAAAGTGAAGTGTAATGGTATATATTAGAGTGTTTATTGCATCTCCATCAGTAACTATATTTTCAAGGACCTGTCCAGGTCCTACCTCATTTTTAACAGCCCGTTGTTTGGTAGCATTTAATATTTGATTTTTTGCTTCTTCGTCCATATGAAAATCCCCACCATCCTCTAAGCCATCCAGTAAAACCACATACAATGGCTTTAATAATTTCGTGGTATTGGTTTCCACTTGCTTTACATGCGGTGGCAAACATAGTCATATGTTTCATGAGATCGAGAATTTGAATCTCAGACATCCCATCTATATTCCAATTTACTATGGATCGTCTCGAATAGGAGACTGAAGTAGTAATGAGGCTATCCTCTATTTGTAGATCTACATGAGTGGGCCTAAGAAAATACATTCTTGTTGGGGCTACATGCCTAGTTTTTCTCCTATAGTCAATCATATTCAGCTCTAAACTTTTTGGTTTAAAAGCTTATTCTATTTTAGATATTTCAAGATCCGAAAAACTTTTATCTTGTTGAAGTACTTGGACATACTTGATTTTCTTTAAATATCTTTTTCAAATATTTTCATTAACTCATTTACCAATTCTTTATTGTCTTCTTTCTTTTTAATTCCTTGCTGATTAAATTTTCCTGTAGCAATACTTGGAGGTGGTTTGAATAAAACTGCACTACTTTTTTTATCTTCTTTCTTATCTTGACGTTTTGTTTTATTTAAGAAGTTTTCTATTCTATTGGTCTGTTTTCCTATAGTCTGTAGGAATAAATTTGTATAATTATTCTGTTATATTATATGAGGTATGGCTTCAATTTTAGCAATCTAGTTATCAGAATCTTTTGGTCCAATTTTGAAAAGTAAAACTTTTATTTCTTATTTTTTTCCTTTTAGGTTTAGACTAGTTTCAGGAAGATGGATAGCTTCAATGTTTTCTCTTTTTAATGTATGAAAGGTTTGAAAGGTGCTTTGGACAATATTAATATTATGGATAGTATTATCCTGAAATTTTGGGTATTATATTCCTTCCTTTTTAAGGATATACCTAAGCCATTTAAAGAATTTTATATTTGGTTTATGTTGTATCATGAATTTATTAAATTTAATATGAAAGAGATCTTTCAGTCTTTCATTAAATTCTTTGAGGAACCATTCCCTTATTTGTTTATTTTCTTCAAACAAAAAATCCCTTTTTACCCATTCTTTATCTATGACAAACTTCTCTTGGGTTTGAATTGTCAGAACTTCGAAATCAAATTCAGACATGGCTGGCTCATCAGGCTCAGTCTGAGAAGAGATGGGAGTATTTATAGTATAAACTGGATGTTTTATCTATTTTTCATTTTTTCTTAATCCTTCTAAAATGATTTTGTTATCATGTGCCTTTTCATAATTAGATTGAGGTACTGAAGAAATTGAACTTCTAGAATGAGTATAAGTTGAAGGTACAGTATTCTTGGTAGGCAGCCTAGGAGCTGAAACAATATTTGGCATACTTAATCTGGTTCTTCTAAGGGATGGAAATTGGATTTCAATTTCTCCATTTGGATATTCAATTATTTGTTCTGGCTCTTTTTTTTCAGGAATAGGTAAACGAGTCTCAGTTTGTAGAGACCAATTTTCAGGTAAGTTTACCTACTTCCAGCATAGAGCTTTAGGCGTGACAAGATTGGATTTTTCGATATTAGTTTGAAAAAATATCGTTTGTCCCTTTTTATCCATTAATCTTGCATTAGGACAAAGAGTGCTCATGACTTTATAACAAATTCTATAAACAAAAGCCAAGTTCTGGGATCTAGGGTCCATGTTAATACCTTGAGTTTTAAGGTTATGGGTTAGAACTTTTAATAAATTTGGATCGGATAGGGACACAGAAAACTTTGAAAAGCAGTTGAAATATATAGGTCCATTACAGACACTCGACTCAACGATCCCTAAAAGAGAGTCACTGAATCTTCTATGTCTACTATCTCTTAGACAGAGTAAAACCGAATTATTTAGTCCTTCTCTAGTTAATGGTTTTACTGCTATTTGTACAAGACCTATATGAAGATGGTTATAACCCCTTTTGATATGTTCTGCAATCATTCTAGTTGAAAAGAGTTGAAAGTTATCTTGATTTTTCATAACTGAAAGAGTTTCTTCAATCGTTTTTATTGAAACACTGCTTTTAAACTCAAATGTTCCTTTTTTATAAATATCATTTGTGGGGACCTTTGGGATGTTCCAGTTTTGTAATTGTTTCTCAATATTATCTATAATTATTTCTTCTCTATTATTTACTCATAGAGTACTGTTACTAGAACTACTAGAAGCGGTTCTATTTGATAAGGTTCTAAACAAATTTGCCATTTTATTTTAGTTTTCTTTCCTTGAATCAATCGGAAACAGTCCCTGCATCTTACGGCCTTCCTAGCCCACGGTGGTCTTTGGGTCACAATGACTTTAGGTATGTTAACAAGATAAAATGTACAAATTGGTTCAGTTTACTACTGAATAAAATGTACAAATTGGAAGATACTACAAAACGCCTTTAGGCGAAATGAACAGTGATTTTACCTACCCTCATAATCGTGCAAAGTTCATCGCACGCTGAAGATTGTCCGGTAGTCTTTCATTTTTTATTTTATTTACAAATCAGAATGACCTGAAATTTGGAACATATATTCATAAAAAATAGATGAATCTACCAAAAATATCAAGAAAATATTTTACATGAAAACAATTGACCAAAATACCCCCAAAATCTTTTAGGGGTATTTTGCTCAACTTTACTTTCATGAATTTTTTTTTTATATTTTTATTAGGTGCACCTCACTAAGATGTCCTCATGCTCCAAATTTCAAGTCATTCCGATTGTTTTTAAAAAATAGTAAAATAAAATACTATCGGACAATTGTGACAGTGCGATGAACTTTGGACGATGATGAGAGTAGGCGAAATCACTGTTCATTTCGCTATATATATATATATATAAGATACTACAAAATGCCTATAGGCGAGAATGAACAGTGAATTCGCCTATCCTCATCACTGTCCAAAGTTCATTGCACGGTCACGATTGTCCGGTAGTCTTTCATTTTTTATTTTTTTATAAATCAGAATGACTTGAAATTTGGAACATGTGTTCATAAAAAATAGCCGAATCTACAAAAAATATCAAAAAAATATTTTACATGACAATAATTGACCAAAATACCCTTGAAATCTTTCGTGGGTATTTTGGTCAATTTTATTTTCACAAATTATTTTTTTATATTTTTATTAGGTGCGCCTCACTAATATATACACATGCTCCAAATTTCAAGTCATTTCAATTTGTAAAAAAAAAATGAAAAATAAAATAGTACCAGACAATCGTGACCGTACGATGAACTTTGAACGGTAATGAGGGTAGACGAAATTACTGTTCATTTTCGCTAGACTTTTCCTATATATATATATATATATATATATATATATATATATATATACTAACCAAGATCTACCACAATTCTGACCTACCATAATAGAGACTAAATTTAATAAAGATTCTATACTATCAGTCTTAGATAACCAAAATGGTGGCTTAATACTATGATAATAATGAGAGATACAGGAGTAATATCAATAGTAATCCATGTATTATAAGTAGTTTGATATATCTTTATGCTACATACAACACGTATTATCATAACAAATGTAAACTGTTACAAACTTAAAGAAAACTGAAAGCAAACTTATTACAGACTCAAACTTAACTAAGCAAACTTGGAAATAACAAAAATCAAAGCGACTTATAAAACAAAACTTACAGGCTCATAAAACAAAACAAAACTTACAGAAAACTTATAGACTCATATAACAAAACTTACAGAGTGCAGATACAGTAACTGCATAATAGTTTTCACTCGTCTGGGTAATAATCTGGTAAGGTTTTGACGTTACAGTCACACATAGATGGTTTTGAAAGATAAGAGAGATGAAAAGAGAAGCGGGGTTGTTCTCTGAGAGGAGAGAGTGTTTCAATGTTTCTCTTCCTCCCTATTTATAGAGAAGTAAGAGATGTAAGTGGGTGCCACGTGGTTGGTCCTTGTTGTAGGATCATCCATCTTATCTTCGGCGATTCTTGCTTTTGTAAACGACCAGTTGATGAGATGGCTAGAGCATCTTTTGAGTAATTGTGGAGACAGGTGGAGCTTCGTCGGTGGTTCGAGCATCTTTATTTGGGTCATATCTGGGTCACATCTATTTTATTTTTATATCAGGTCACATCAGCTTTGCTTTAGGTCACATCAGCTTTGCTTTAGGTCACATCAGCTTTGCTTTAGGTCACATCTGCTTTGCTTTGGGTCACATCAGCTTTGCTTTAGGTCACATCAGTTTTGCTTTGGGTCACATCAGCTTTGCTTTGGGTCACATCAGCTTTGCTTTGGATCACATCTTTGCTTTATGTCATATCATATGGTCACATCTTTGCTTTATGTCATATCATATGGTCACATCTTTGCTTTATGTCATATCATATGGTCACATCTTTGCTTTATGTCATATCATAAATATTATGGTATCCACCTTGGGTTAATACAAGGTATGTTTTTGGGACATTCCATGTCCTGATGAGTCTGGTGTATCAAGTGGTATTTCTATTTCAGGAGTGCTTGGTGTGCTGGCAGTTTCTGCCTCTTCTTCAAATATTTTCAGTAGTTGTTTTTCTAGTTCTTCTTTGATGGCTCTGGGATTTTGCTTTTTCATTATGGTAATATATTCTGCTAGACTATTTGGGTTGGAGTATGAATGAGAGCCATATGCTAATGGGATTCTTTTGAGCTGTATATTGTCTAGTTCAATATTATGGTAGATAAAGACGTCCCACCATTTTATGGCAATTTGTTTGCCTAAACATGGCATATATTCAAAATTATTTGTATTATTTGGGGATATCACAAAATTCCATTTAACGATCCATGGTACTTGATACATAGCAATAAAATATAAGTGGTAATCTATATTGGGATCACTCCTATTGAAGTCAATAAAACGGTTTTGAGAGAGTTGCAGAGGTTCAGGAAGTATTTGGGTTAAAGATTCCCATGTTGCAAACCAGTTACGAAACCAATTTGGAAATGGAGTGTTTATAGGCATTTTAAACTGTAAGAACCAAGTGTGAGAATTATATGGGTTTTGAAGTGTCAGTATCTTATGCCAAGCATCTATGTAATCAGCATGTCTGTAGTATTTATTTGGGAAATCTGGGGAATATATTCTCTTGGCTTTGGAAGGGTCTGATCCCCAATCTTCAAAAGATAATACTTTCCTTATTTGTAATTTTGAATATGCTACTATTTTTGAATTCTTTTGATTATAATGTACCAAGGAAATAGACTATGTTTCTGGCAGAATCATTTCGTACCATTCTCTTGTTTTGGTACCTACAGATGGACAAAGATTATTGCATAAGTAATACTTAGCAACACTATTTGGGTTGTCATTCACATGTCTGGATTCTATGATTGCATCAGCAACAAAATAGGTTTCAAGATATGGAGTTTTGCTGGATAAAGTTGGTTTTTTTGGTGTAGAGGTTTGGAAAACTGGAGTTGGAGGAGAAGCTGAAGGTTGGCTTGAATAAGTTGGATAATTGATATTTGGGGAATAGGAAATAGGACTATTATTAGGTGATAAAGCAGGTTCTATTCTTATTAGTGACTGGGTAATATTTACTGGAATGATATCCAGTGAGGTTTCCATAGGGGCTTTTCCCCTTTGCTCAGGAGTAGAAGTATTATTATTTTTATTCATATTTGCATAAAACAAAGTTAGTGGAAAAGATAAAGCTGGTGGATCAAAATGATCAGTGTTGCCCTCCCTGCAAAAATTCACGAGTAAGAAAATCAGGAAGATGGTTAGTAGTACCTTTTAAGTGTTCGATCAAAAGATGATAATATTGCCTGCCATCGAGCAAAGATTTGCTTAGAGACAAGGTTTTGCACATCCTTAGTAAGAATATCAGTGGCGGCTTTGCAATCTGTTCTAATAAGAAAATGTGTATTAAGTATATCACTTTGAAATTTAGTAACACAATGAACTATGGAAAGTATTTCTTTTTTCACGGTAGAATAATTTTGTTGAGTAGAATTCCAAGCTTTCGAAGTATAGTGGACTAGTTGTTCATTAGAGTTTATTCGTTGTTTTAAAATACCTCCTAATCCTAATTCAGAAGCATCACATTCTATTATTTTGAAAGCATTAGGATTAGTGAGATTTAAACAAGGTAATTCTTTAGCTTTAATTTTTATTTTCTTTATAGCTTGAGTATGTTCCTCTGTCCATTTAGGAGGATTCGTTCGTATAATGGTTTAGCATCTATAGCCAAATTTTCATAAAAGTCTACTATATAATTTAAACATCCTAAAAATCTTTGTAATTCAGTTTTGTCTAAAATAATATCAGGAAATTTATCAGCAAATTGAATGGATTTTTCTATTGGTATAATTGTACCATAATGAATATGGTGGCCTAAAAATCTTATTTTTGTTTGGAAAAGATTTATCTTTTTAGCAGATACTACTAAACTTACATGTTTAATTGCTTGTACAAATGTATGAATATGTTTAAAATGTTGTTCTATATTATCTGAGAAGACTAAAACATCATCAATATATACTATCATAAATTTGTAATATGGGTTAAATACTTCATTCATTATTTTTTGAAATTCTGATGGAGCATTTTTTAATCCGAATGGCATTACGTTCCATTCATATTGTCCAAATGGAACATTGAATGCAATTTTATATTTATCTTCTTCTTTTATCTGTATTTGCCAATAACCAGATTTTAAATCAAATTTAGAAAAGATTGTAGCAGCAGCAAGTCTATCTAGTAAGTCTTTTTTATTTGGTATTGGATACCTAATCCATTGTAAAAATTTATTTAAAGATTTATAATTTATTACTAATCTTGGTACTCCTCTTTCTTTTTCCGTATTTTTACTGACATAAAAAGCAGCACAGCTCCAAGGAGATGCACTTATTCTTATTAGATTTTTGCTTTGTAATTCATCAATTTTTTTTTTACAAAATTCCAATAAGGTTGTATTCATTTGTACTGGTCTAGCCTTGGTAGGAATTTTTGATTCTTCAAATCCCTTTTCGTAAGGTAATCCTACTATATGTTTCTTTCTTGCCCAAAAGGCATTAGGAAGGTTACTATAAATTTCTATTTCTATTTGAGTTCGAAGATTATTAATTTTTGTTATTACCTCAGGGTTTTCTAAGTCTTCTTCTATTTGTTTATATTTTATTTCTATTTTAAGGGAACATAGAAACTTTTCTTTATTATCCATTTTGTCTTTGACTCTATTGATTTTTTTAAGTTTTGGTTTTTCTAAAAATTCAAACTTAATTGTTTGTCCTACTCTAGATGTTTCTATTCCTGTATTATTAATTGTTATGGGATATAGTAAGGTTAGGAATGGAATTCCAAGAAAAGACACCTATAATTGCCAACACAATAGAAAATATGGAAGAAGCCTTTACGGAAAATAGTCATGAACAAGATAATAATATTATTCAAAGAATAGTATGTGGAAAATCATGGAAACCTTTAACAGCTAGGCCTTATCATCATAGACCTACCCCTGTTGATATACAATTCGAAGAAGATTTGGTAGCCCAAAATATTTCCTATTCAGGAAGATCAATAGTAAATTGGAATATAAATGGATTATCTGAACAACAGATATTAGACACTATGAAACATATGACCATGTATGCCTCTGCGTGCAAAATGGTAGGCAACCATGATCAAGAGGTCGCCAAAGCCATTGTTTGTGGTTTCACAGGATGGCTTCGAGGTTGGTGGGATTTCCATTTACCTGAAAATACAAAACAACAAATTTTGAATAATACTCGCCAATGGACTGTTAAAAATGAAAATAATCAAGACGTCCTATATTCCGACAGTGATGCTGTTAATACTCTCATTTACACCATCACCCTTCATTTTGTGGGGAGTACAGCCTTACTTGAAGCCCGATCTGAAGATTTATTATCTAATTTAAGATGTCCAACCCTATCTCATTATAAATGGTACAAAGATGTTTTTTTTTCCAGACTATTAAGCAGAGAAGATAGCCAGCAGGATCATTGGAAAGAAAAATTTATTACTGGATTACCATATTTATTTGCATAAAAAGTAAAAACTAGATTAAAAAATAAAAATGGAGGAATCATACCATATTCTGTTTATACATTAGGAGAATTATCTGCAGAGATATGTGCAAAAGGATTAGCCCTATGTACTGACATGAAATTAAAGAAACAATTAGATAAACAAAAAATGACTGGTAAAAAAGAATTAGGAGACTTCTGTGAACAATTCGGATATCATATAGAAAAATCTAGAGATAAATTTCATAAAAAGAAAAAATATAAGACAGAAAGAAAAGAAAAGAAATCTTATAAAAAGCACAAGAAAGATAAATTCATAAAAAGATTCTCTCCAAAGTACAAGTACCATAAGGGTAAAAGGAAATTACCTGTATGTTATAAATGTGGAAAAGTTGGCCATTATAAAAGCCAATGTAAAATAAAAAAGAAAATAGATACTATAATCTTAGAAGAATGCATTAGAAATAAGCTATATGATATAATACAAATATATGATGATGATTCTTCTGAATTTTCCACTGATACTACAATGGTAGGACAAATAGAAGATGAAGACTATTTCATGTCCTCAACAGAACAATCTGGATCTGAACAGAATATAGAAGAATGTTCCTGTAATATGCTATCCAAAGAAGATACATTAATATTAGACCTTATAGAAAAAATAAATGATCCAGAGGAAAAAAGAGAAATTATTACCCAATTTATCACATTAACAAAAGCAAAAAATAAACCAATTCCATTACTCAAACCACCAGAGGATTACAATTTTGCTGAAATACTCAAACGAATTAATAAAAAAGATATACTTCAAAGAGAACCCACAATATCTGAATTAAAAAAAGAAGTAAATGAAATAAAAATAGAAATAGGACAATTAAAAACTAGAATCAAAATATTAGAATTACAGAATGACATATCAGGAGCTGTAACTGATACAGATGAAATCGAATTTGATCAATTAGCAGACCCTAGTAATAAAGAACCAGAAACCTTCAAAACCAAAGAAGTTGAAGAAAATATATCGGTAAACTTAGTAAATAAAATTATTTCTCAAAAATGGTTTATATTAGTAAAAATTGTCATCGAAGAGGAATATAATTTTCAAACATTAGCTTTAGTAGATTCAGGTGCAGATTTAAATTGTATTAATGAAGGTTTAGTTCCATCAAAATATTTTGATATAACTACTCAAATACTTAATACTGCTGATGGTAGTAGATTATTTATTAAATATAAATTATCAAATGCCATGGTATGTAATAATGGACACTGTTTTTCAACACGTTTTATTATGGTAAAAAACTTAAGTCAGGCAGTCATACTTGGAATTCCATTCCTCACCTTACTATATCCCATAACAATTAATAATACAGGAATAGAAACATCTAGAGTAGGACAAACAATTAAGTTTGAATTTTTAGAAAAACCAAAACTTAAAGAAATCAATAGAGTCAAAGACAAAATGGATAATAAAGAAAAGTTTTTATGTTCCCTTAAAATAGAAATAAAATATAAACAAATAGAAGAAGACTTAAAAAACCCTGAGGTAATAACAAAAATTAATAATCTTCGAACTCAAATAGAAACAGAAATTTGTAGTAACCTTCCTAATGCCTTTTGGGCAAGAAAGAAACATATAGTAGGATTACCTTACGAAAAGGGATTTGATGAATCAAAAATTCCTACCAAGGCTAGACCAGTACAAATGAATACAACCTTATTGGAATTTTGTAAAAAAGAAATTGATGAATTACAAAGCAAAAATCTAATAAGAATAAGTGCATCTCCTTGGAGCTGTGCTGCTTTTTATGTCAATAAAAATGCGGAAAAAGAAAGAGGAGTACCAAGATTAGTAATAAATTATAAACCTTTAAATAAAGTTTTACAATGGATTAGGTATCCAATACCAAATAAAAAAGACTTACTAGATAGACTTGCTACTGCTACAATCTTTTCTAAATTTGATTTAAAATCTGGTTATTGGCAAATACAGATAAAAGAAGAAGATAAATATAAAACTGCATTCAATGTTCCATTTGGACAATATGAATGGAACGTAATGCCATTCGGATTAAAAAATGCTCCATCAAAATTTCAAAAAATAATGAATGAAGTATTTAACCCATATTACAAATTTATGATAGTATATATTGATGATGTTTTAGTCTTCTCAGATAATATAGAACAACATTTTAAACATATTCATACATTTGTACAAGCAATTAAACATGCAGGTTTAGTAGTATCTGCTAAAAAGATAAATCTTTTCCAAACAAAAATAAGATTTTTAGGCCACCATATTCATTATGGTACAATTATACCAATAGAAAGATCCATTCAATTTGCTGGAAAATTTTCTGATATTATTTTAGACAAAACTGAATTACAAAGATTTTTAGGATGTTTAAATTATATAGTAGACTTTTATGAAAATTTGGCTATAGATGCTAAACCATTATACGAACGAATCCTCCTAAATGGACAGAGGAACATACTCAAGCTATAAAGAAAATAAAAATTAAAGCTAAAGAATTACCTTGTTTAAATCTCGCTAATCCTAATGCTTTCAAAATAATAGAATGTGATGCTTCTGAATTAGGATTAGGAGGTATTTTAAAACAATGAATAAACTCTAATGAACAACTAGTCCGCTGTACTTCGAAAGCTTGGAATTCTACTCAACAAAATTATTCTACCGTGAAAAAAGAAATACTTTCCATAGTTCATTGTGTTACTAAATTTCAAAGTGATATACTTAATACACGTTTTCTTATTAGAACAGATTGCAAAGCCGCCACTGATATTCTTACTAAGGATGTGCAAAACCTTGTCTCTAAGCAAATCTTTGCTCGATGGCAGGCAATATTATCATCTTTTGATCGAACACTTAAAAGGTACTACTAACCATCTTCCTGATTTTCTTACTCGTGAATTTTTGCAGGGAGGGCAACACTGATCATTTTGATCCACCAGCTTTATCTTTTCCACTAACTTTGTTTTATGCAAATATGAATAAAAATAATAATACTTCTACTCCTGAGCAAAGGGGAAAAGCCCCTATGGAAACCTCACTGGATATCATTCCAGTAAATATTACCCAGTCACCAAGAAAAATAGAACCTGCTTTATCACCTAATAATAGTCCTATTTCCTATTCCCCAAATATCAATTATCCAACTTATTCAAGCCAACCTTCAGCTTCTCCTCCAACTCCAGTTTTCCAAACCTCTACACCAAAAAAACCAACTTTATCCAGCAAAACTCCATATCTTGAAACCTATTTTGTTGCTGATGCAATCATAGAATCCAGACATGTGAATGACAACCCAAATAGTGTTGCTAAGTATTACTTATGCAATAATCTTTGTCCATCTGTAGGTACCAAAACAAGAGAATCGTACGAAATGATTATGTTAGAAACAGAGTCTATTTCCTTGGTACATTATAATCAAAAGAATTCAAAAATAGTAGCATATTCAAAATTACAAATAAAGAAAGTATTATCTTTTGAAGATTGGGGATCAGACCCTTCCAAAGCCAAGAGAATATATTCCCCAGATTTTCCAAATAAATACTACAGACATGCTGATTACATAGATGCTTGGCATAAGATACTGACACTTCAAAACCCATATAATTCTCACACTTGGTTCTTACAGTTTAAAATGCCTATAAACACTCTATTTCCAAATTGGTTTCGTAACTGGTTTGCAACATGGGGATCTTTAACCCAAATACTTCCTGAACCTCTGCAACTCTCTCAAAACCGTTTTATTGACTTCAATGGGAGTGATCCCAATATAGATTACCACTTATATTTTATTGCTATGTATCAAGTACCATGGATCGTTAAATGGAATTTTGTGATATCCCCAAATAATACAAATAATTTTGAATATATGCCATGTTTAGGCAAACAAATTGCCATAAAATGGTGGGACGTCTTTGTCTACCTTAATATTGAACCAGACAATATACAGCTCAAAAGAATCCCATTAGCATATGGCTCTCATTCATACTCCAACCCAAATAGTCTAGCAGAATATATTACCATAATGAAAAAGCAAAATCCCAGAGCCACCAAAGAAGAACTAGAAAAACAACTACCGAAAATATTTGAAGAAGAGGCATAAACTGCCAGCACACCAAGCACTCCCGAAATAGAAATACCACTTGATACACCAGACCTATCAGGACATGGAATGTCCCAAAAACATACCTTGTATTAACCCAAGGTGGATACCATAATATTTATGATATGACATAAAGCAAAGATGTGACCATATGATATGACATAAAGCAAACATGTGACCCAAAGCAAAACTGATGTTACCCAAAGCAAAGCTGATGTGACCCAAAGCAAAACTGATGTGACCTAAAGCAAAGCTGATGTGACCCAAAGCAAAGCAGATGTGACCTAAAGCAAAGCTGATGTGACCTCAAGTAAAGCTGATGTGACCTAAAGCAAAGCTGATGTGACCTGATGTAAAAATAAAATAGATGTGACCCAGATATGACCCGAATAAAGATTCTCGAACCACCGACGAAGCTCCACCTGTCTCCACAATTACTCAAAAGATGCTCCAGCCATCTCATCAACTGGTCTTTTACAAAAGCAAGAATCCCCGAAGATAAGATGGATGATCCTACAACAAGGACCAGCCACGTGGCACCCACTTACATCTCTTACTTCTCTATAAATAGGGAGGAAGAGAAACATTGAAACACACTCTCCTCTCAGAGAACAACCCCGCTTCTCTTTTCATCTCTCTTCTATTTCAAAACCATCTATGTGTGACTGTAACGTCAAAACCTTACCAAATTATTACCCAGACGAGTGGAAACTATTATGCAGTTACTGTATCTGCACTCTGTAAGTTTTGTTATATGAGTCTGTAAGTTTTCTGTAAGTTTAGTTTTGTTTTATGAGCCTGTAAGTTTTGTTTTATAAGTCGCTTTGATTTTTGTTATTTTCAAGTTTGCTTAGTTAAGTTTGAGTCTGTAATAAGTTTGCTTTCAGTTTGCTTTAAGTTTGTAACAGTTTACAGTTGTTATGATAATACGTGTTGTATGTAGCATAAAGATATATCAAACTACTTATAATACATGTATTACTATTGATATTACTCCTGTATCTCTCATTATTATCATAGTATTAAGCCTCCATTTTGGTTATCTAAGATTGATAGTATAGAATCTTTATTAAATTTAGTCTCTATTATGGTAGGTTAGAATTGTGGTAGATCTTGGTTAGAATTGGTATCAGAGCCACACCATAGTCTTCTTTAAAAAGTATCCAAAAAATATTACTACTAAGAGTAATACTTTAGGAGAAAGAAACCTAAGTAAATTCATCCATTAAAGCAAGTTGGCCCGAGAGTTGAGGTTAGAGACGCTCAGACACCCAGTCTAAAGACCGTTAAGGCCAGGAGAGCCGCTGAGGTCGAAACAGACATAAGAGGTAGTCAAGGAGGACTGTCCAGATAACACTCATCCGCAACCTAATAATGGAGAATTTCATTAGGAATCTATCAAATAAAGCATTACCCCAAACTAGTAATATTCTAAGGATAAAAAATAAAGAAGAGATAGTAATAGATAGTATTGAAAACCAAATACAGAACTGGAATATACCTAAAGTCCCTATAAGTGATATATATAAGAAAGGATCTTTTAACTTCAAAGTAGGTTATGCTATAAAAACCGTAGAACAAACTTTATCAGTAACAAGTACCCAGGAATACTTTCAGTTATTAAGTAATAAAATAATACAATCCCATAATGATAAAAGTTACAATTACCTTCATTTAGGTTTAATACAAGTAGCTATTAAACCATTAACTAGGTTAGAACTTAATAATTCAATATTAGTATGTTTAAGAGATATTAGACATAATAAGTTTAATGATTCCTTATTAGGTATGGTAGAATCTAGTTTATGTAATGGTCCAGTTTACTTTAATTGCTTCCCAAATTATTCTATATCATTAAAAGATCCAAATATCCTTAAGGTATTAACCCTAAACCTGAAAACCCAAGGATTCGATATGATCCCAGGATCTCAGAATTTAGCCATAGTATATAGAATATGTTACAAAGTTATGACCACATTATGCCCTAATGTTTTACAACATGATACAAAAGGAAAAACAATACTTTTCCAAACCAATATTGAAAAATCTAATACTATTATACCAAAAACCATCGAATGGTCAGAACCTATTCTACCCGAATCATGGTCAATCTACAATGAAAATCATCAGTACCAAGCCCCAAGAATAAATAATATTCCAGAAAGAATATTAGAAAATCCTAATGGTAAAATAGAAATCCAATTTACCAACAATAGAAGAAATAATAGTAAAGATGATTCTGAAATAAAATCATCTACAAAACCTATAATAGAATTACCAAGAAGTTCTACTTCTTCTATAAATCCAAACTTAGAAAGTCTATATAGAACAGGAGAAAATATTATCATCCCACAATATAGGTCCATACAAAAATCTGAACCAGAAATAACTGACTCAGAAATGGATTTTCAAGTCTTAACTCTTACAGAAGAAAAAAGACTTAGCAAACAATTTATAGAACAGGATTACTTATCTGAAGAAAATAACGAGATAAGAACTTGGTATAAAAAACATTTTCAACCTAGATTAGTAGAATTATTTCATATAAAGTACAATAAGGCAAGAAAAAGAGAATGATATAACAAAGGATTTTTTGTCTGGTTAAAAGAAATATGTAGGGAACGAAAAATACATATTCTTAATTTTGAAATAAATACAATACAAAGTCAATATGCTTCATATGAAACAACTGAAGGAAATACAATGACAAGTATTCACCATCCTGAAAAAAGTATTATTATAAAAGGATCAAAACCAGAATTAAAATTAGAAACAAAGGCTACACCATATAAAATGACTACAGGAGAAATAATACATAAAGCTGAATTAATTCCACATGTAATAGAACAAAATAACTATACAAATTTATATATGCAATCTTTAGGAAGGCAAGCATCCAGAATTGAAAATATGTTAAGACCTGTACCAATAAAAGAAACAAAAAATGTTTTATTTAAACCACCTCCATCACTTGATAAAGAAAAATTTAATTTTGGAGAAGATAATAAAACCCTAATGGATCAATTAATATCAAAATTGTCTAAATTAGAAATATGATGTAACGACCTTAAAAAACCATCTTATAGCCATTTGTTTGATCAAAATTTTGAAATATACACTCTTTTCATTCTAATAAATAGTCACGAAAGAGAAAAACTTGAAAACACATCCTAGAAAGTATTTTTTTAGCCTAATTAATATAGATCGTTCATTTTGGTGAGATGCTTAGAATCTAGGCCTTAGAAGGATTTTTTTAATTTCCAATTTTTGATGGCTTTATTATCATTAGATGAATAATGTTAAAAAAGAAAAAAAAATAATTTTGAGTTTATAAAAGCTAAGATCTTGAAATTCATAAAATGAATGGTTTAGACTCATTTTGACCATATCTAGGGTTCAAATTGAACTTTTTTTCTTAAGGGGAATTGATTATTGAGATGAAGAGAGTGTGTATGCAAAATTTGGGATCATATAAATACCACAAGCATAGTTTCTAGAAGTATCGTTGCATTATACTATGATATAACCGTTGCATTGGATCATTGCTCATATATATATATATATATATAGGGAGAGAGATTTAAGAAAAGAGATTTTAAGACTTCCAATTTTTGTCACGTATTTTTATATGTATTATTTATTAAGTAATGATCTTATAGGACCCTCCGACACCTACAAGCATAGGACCCCAATGAATCACCGTTGGATTTCTATCCAAATCTCGAGGTGAAATTTCAAATCCTCCCCTCCTTTAAAAAATTATTCTTTTTAAAGAGTAATGATCTTATAGAGCCCTTCGACACCTACAATCATAGAACCCCAACTCATCACCATGGATTTCGATCCAAATCTCAAGGTGAGATTTGAATTCCTCCTCTTTTTCTAAATTTTTGTTAAATAAAACTCTGTCTCTCATCCGTACTCTCCCCCTACGCTCTGACACATGCATCTCTCTCTCCCCTGTCTCTCTCCCTACGCTCTGACACATGCATCTCTCTCTCTCCCCAAGCTCTCCCATCTTAATTATGGGTTTTCTAAACCCCCATCCCTCTCTCTCCTCCTCTGCGTTAATTTCTTTCCCTCCCTCCTTCTGCTCTCGCCCCTCTCTTAGTGCTCGAAACCCTAACCCTATTTCTTGATTCAAATCTCTGCAACTCAATGTTGGGACCTTCTATGAAATCCTCTGTTTTGCTTAATGGTGGTGATGGAGATATTGTGGCTTCAACTTTAATGATTTCAACTTTATGCATAGAGAATTTTGATTAATTTCATATTTTTATTTTCAATTTTTATTTCGTTGGTGTCTTTGTATGACATCGACCTAGTAGAGTACGTAAGGAGATGCAAGTTAGTTCAAGTAGAAGGATTGAAAAGGGCTAGGGGTAGGCCCAAAATGACTTGGTTGGAAGTAGTCTGAAAAGATATGAAGACTTAAGGCTTACTGAGGGTATGACTTTTAATAGAGCAGAAAGGTGGAATAAGATTCATGTAGCTAACCCCAATATTTGCAAAAAAGTTATGATGATGATGATGATTTCATTGGTATACATAACATAGCATTTTGAATAGACCACTAATTCACATATTTGGATGTTTATATATTATTTTAGTTTACTACAATTCTATACTCCGGGTCTTTTTTTTTTATGAACAATAATCATATACTTTAGTTTACAACTCTTGCTATTTATTAATGTAGTTCTTGGTTTTAGTATTGTCGTTGTTGTTGTTTCATTTTATGCCCTCAATAAATCTATTATATATTTTGTGTAGTGACTATACAGTAAGCATTGTTATTGGATTTATTCAGAGGTTCAATAAAAAATTATCCAGTATTACTCTGATGACACTAGGTAAAGCCATAAAAGTATTGTTCAATGGCTTTAATGTATCTGTACAATAATTGCAAATCATAATCTTATATTGTGTCATATTTTATAGATTTAATATTTTTACTTCATTTTTTTGAGCCAAGTCCAAAATTTTCACCATTCTATAATTTACCTTATTTTTAGCTATCCGTATTTTTACCCGATTTTTTCCTCCGATTTTTTTAAAATAAAATCAATTTATTGAAATAACAGTTTAAAAAATACATCATTCAATTATAAAGGGAGAGAGAGGGAATAAAACGTCTTGCATTTACTATGAAAGAAGAATGATAAATCCAAATAATTTTTACTATCTTATTTTATGTATTATAAATTTAGAAAAATTGAAAATTTTTTTTTTTGTTTTAAAAAAATTTAAAATTTAAAATATAAATAATAATTTATAAAATTTAAATTTTTATAAATTATTATATTTATATTATAATATGACAATATTTTTTATTTCTTATATTAACATTTGTTATGTTACATTTATATTATGACATTATAACAATTTAAATTTTAATGTCTCCTTCAAACGCATATCTCACTAAATAAAAATTATTATGATTTACTACTTTTAAATACAAATATTCTACTAATACATGTTGGTTGTTTTTTAATTTTTTTAAAATTATTTATAATAATTTTCTAAATATTTAGGATATATTTATCCATTTGCTTACTTCTAGGCAAATATGCACCTAATGCAATTCCAAGTTGAATGAGGATCCAGTGTTAATACTGCCGGTATGGAAAAGTCATTGATTAACTTCTTCTATGCACACACTCTTAATAGGAATAGCACTCAGCATTTTCTCCAAATCCAAAACCTAGATGCAGATAGAGGTATATTATCCAACTCAATCATCCCTATATGTCGTAGCTTCTATGACTTCTATGAGGCATAATAATATTCATTCTAACTGTTTAAAATAATACTTAAAGTGATACATACTATTTAAAACAGTATTTAATATACATTATTTTAATAATATTTAAAGTCTTTAAATAAATATGTGTTTATGTTCCAACATATTGTTAAACACAAATACCTAGAACATCTTTGACATTCTAGCATGTTATCAAATACAGACACTTAGAACTTCTTTACGAGATCTTCTTTCTTCTCAGTAACAAAGAACTTCTAATTTTAGAGAACATTTTCTTTCCAGTTATCAAACAGGCCCTAAAAACAACCCACATATTCTAAGACAGAAGCACTCCATTCATGGCAGGTTCGTACCTATGTAGGTACCTAGATAAACCTAATCACATTTCAATATTTTACTAGTGAGGAACCCCACTAAATCCAGCCTTACCTTAATGACATTGGGTAATATCATTCAAACCTCTTTTGTCTGGTGTCGTGCTTAGCACATTAGTTTAGATTAGGATGAACCCTCATGTCTTATGACCAAGTTGGGCTAAGAGACTAGAAATATGGTCCTATGTCCTGGTCCCCAACTTTGTCTAAGGCATGGAGTCAGACCTTACCCTTTGGATCCATGAGATCCTAGTGGGAAGGTTGCATCCTAACTCGCATAAAACAATGCATAGCCATCCCAGTTTCCAAATCAATGCTTATGACCACCATTAGGAACTATGGTTCATCAATTACACACGGTCAAGAACACCCTTAGTCATCAAGGGGTCTAAACTGGGTCCAGTATTCAAGAAACTTCTAATTGGTCTGGTAGCCCTGACATACAGTCACTAGGCAGACACTCAAAGCAAGAATCACCTGCTAAGAGTCATGCATCTAGTGAGGGGTCTAGCTCAAGCCATTGGCATTCAAGCCGAGAAACTTCGATACCCAGTCTTGCAAGCTTTCCTTCACATCTTCGCAAGTTAAGGTTTTGCCATCCGAACATCGGAAGGCTGGCAAATTCAACATGATAACCTTGCTAGCCATCAACTGGCATACTCGGCTCACTCAACTCCCCAGGTCCAACCTTTGGGGCAACCTAACCAGTTGACTTATCCACAATCGATGCAGTCATACCAATCTGGATCAGGCAACCGGCTGGCTCACCCGATCACCATAATGCCAACATCTTGGCTAACTAAGAAGCAAAAAAACATGAAATCCGTTTAGGTTGCCTTAGAAAGATTGCAAAATCTAGACTTCTCAACCCCTAAAGCTTACGTAGAAGACACCATGAGAGAGAGGATCCAACAAAGCTTATGTAGAAGACACCCTGAGAGAGAGGATCCAACAAAGTCAACAGGGAAATTAGAAAAAACACGCCACGGGATTTTTTTTGACAAAAAGAAGGCCTCTTTTTATATCTTGATTTCATTTAGAAAATGAATCACGCAGCCCAATAGTTTCATTCCAACTTAGGGTGATCCTGAGTCAAGTCATCGTTTTCAAAACCCTATTTTGCACTTATGCAATGATTATGCCTACACCATTTTGTACAAGATGCTTCGAAAGTTATATTATGCGTGACTTATATACCAGTCGTAATTAATCTCATTTCATATATATACATATATATATATATATATTTGTGTGAAGAAGCTTTAAGGAAGATTTAAAACCCGATAGGTTGATTTTTAACAATATAAAGAGCGAAAAGAACACAACCTTTCTCAGGCTCTCTTTCTACCCTTTTTCTCTCTAAACTCAAAGTATCTTTCCACATCCTTGACCCTTTCTCCTTCTTTTACACTTTCTCTCTCTAAACTCAAAGTATCTTTGCACACCCTTGGCCCTTTCTCTCTTTACATGATTATTTATAAAGAAAAGCAAAAGAGACACAACATAGGACTCCTTTCTTATCTTCCTATTTAAATTGATAAAGCTCATCTCCTGTCTTTTAATGAGTTTCTCATATAGGAGATCTAGAATTCTTTACAAGCTAAGGATTGTTTTCCCCTCAAAATAGTAAAGAATCTCTCACAAAATTGAAAAACTGAAAAATCCCTTTAAATTAGGAGGCCTAAATGTTAAAAAATAATTTGTCCCTCTTTCTATAACCCATCACCACCTCTCTTCTCTCTCTAGAATTTTCTCAAGGTGGGTTAAATGAACCGCCCTTTTTTATTCGGTGGAAATGGGTAACTCACGTGGATCACTGTGAACCTTATAAAAGGGCAGTTCACAAGTCCTATAAATAGGGCTTGGATGCCTTATTTTAGTAGTTTAAAAAAAAAAAAAAAAAGCTTTTAGAAACAAGAAGAGGTGACAAATGTGAGTGTCGTCTTCAAGACCAAACTATATCAATGTAACATGTCATATCTTTTACTTCAACTACAATAGTAAATTTTTTTGAGTGAATATTGCTTCCTCTTCACCCTTATTATCCGCTTTTGCTATTTTCTGCTTAAATTATTATATTAACGCTTCCATAAATTTCCAACATTTGGTATCAGAGTCTAGATTTGTGCTTTCTAAAAGACCACTTTACCTATGACATGTATAAATTATACCTAAAATTTAATACCCATCCTAGATGGAGAAGATTATGACTCATGGAGTCTCCAAATGAAGACTCTCTTTATCTCACATGATCCATGGGATATTGTTGAAAAAGGTTATACAGTACCAGAAGATGCAGCAGTACTTGATTCATGGTTGCTGGCAAAAGCAGAATGAATTAAAAGAAAATAAAAAGAGAGATGTAAAAGCCCTTCTCTTCAAAATAAAAAAAAGCTTGGGATATTTTGAAAAATGAATTTCAGGGATCCGAAAAAGTTATTTCTATCAAACTCCAAAATTTATGGAGATAATTCTATAATTTGATGAGGAAAGATAGTGAAGCCGTTCAGAACTTCTTTACTAGAGTTGCTGGAATACTAAATCAGATTAGATGTTACGAAGATGATATTCCTGATAAAAAATTTGTTCACAAAATTTTGAAAAGCTTGCATGCAAAGTTTGACCATGTTGTAGCTGCCATAGAAGAGTCAAAAGATTTATATAAATTTTCATTACAAGAATTAAGTGGGTTTCTTAAAGCACATGAGCAAAAAATGAACAGATTTTCAAACTAGAATATAGAACAAGCTTTTAAGTAAAAAATGACAATTTCAGAAAAGAAAAATATTGAAGAAAATAAAGAAAGGGGAACATTTCAAAATATCAAAGAGGTCGTGGAAAACTGAATTTTTCCAGAAGCCAAGGAAGATGAAGAAATAACATCAATAGCCACAGAAATCCAGATGGAAAAGGTAAATATGAATCTTACTGTATTATTTGCAAAAAATCAGGGCTTAAATCAAGAGATTGCCGATATAAATATAAATAATGTAGAAACCTCAATCATTCTCAAAGAGATTGTTGGTTTCAACAGAAAAATGAAGTACATTTTTCTAAGCAAAATAATAATACATGCCATATGTTTTATTCATGCATGAATGTTCAACAAAATTCACATGATATTTGATACTTGGATAGTGGTTGTAGAAATCGTGTGACAGGAAATCGAAGCAGTTTTGTTAAGATAGATGAAAAAGTCACTTCTCAAATCAAGCTCGGTGATGGGAACCTCCAAAATGTTGAAGGAAAAAGAGTAATTGCAATAAAACCAAAAGGAGGTAATCCTAAATTAATTTTTGATGTTCTCTAAGTTCCTGGCTTGACTCAAAATCTTTCAAGTATTGGTCAATTGATGAAAAAAGGATATTCAGTCAATTTCAATAAAGATGAATGTGTGATTTTTTATATGAAAAATAAACAGACTATAGCCATGGTGAAAATGAATAAGTTTTTCCTAGGGTTAGGGCATCATGTGAAAATTATGCATTGAGTTATGAAAATATTGATAAATCTTACTTGTGGCATTTAAGATTTAGATATTTAAATTTTCAAAGTTTGAAATTGATGAATCAAAAGGGTATGATAATTGGACTACCACCAATAAATGAAAAAAGAAAAATATGTGAAGGATATATCTATGGAAAACTACATAGATTGCCACTTTCAGAGTCATCTTGGAGAGCAATAGCTCCATTGGAACTGGTCCATGCAGACATATGCAGACCGACTCAAATAGAAACTTTTAATAAGAGAAGATATTTTCTTTTAATTGTTGATGATTTCAACAGAATGATGTGAGTATATTTCTTGGCTAAAAAATCAGAAGCATTTTCAGTTTTTACTCAGTTTAAAGCTGATGCAGAAAAGCAAAGTGGTTTTCTATTAAAAGCTTTGAGAACAGATCGAAGAGGAGAATTTACATCAAAATAATTTTGAATATTTTGCAAAAAAAATGGAATCAGAAGAGAGTTGACAACAACATATACTCCACAACAAAATGGAGTAGCAAAGAGAAGAAACAAAACAATAGTTGAAATAGATCGGAGTATGTTGAATGGTAAGAATCTTCTTAATAAATTTGGGCTGAAGCTGTTTATACTGTTGTTTATATTCTGAACAAGTCTCCTACAAAATCTCTTCAAAATAAAACACCTTTTGAGGCATTGTATAAGAGAAAACCAAAAGTAAATTATTTCAGAGTTTTTGGATGTATTGCTTATCGGAAAACTACCTGTCATGACAAATAAAATTTGATGAAATAGGCGAAAATTATATATTTGTTGGATACAGTGAAGTTTCAAAAGCTTACCGTCTTTACAATCCAAAAATAAATAAATTAGTAATTTCCAAAGATGTTATCTTTGATGAGAAAAGTGAAAGGATCTAGAATGAAAATTCTGGCCAAGAAACAAGAATTTCAAAAAATGATAAATCAAATAAAAGTCCAGATCCAAGCCCTTCAAGTGCAAGTCAAGAAACTCCAAGACAAGGAAATCCATGTTCAAGTTCTTCAGATTCAGAGATGCCTCCCAGAAAAGTAAGGTCTCTTTCAGATATTTATGAATCATATAATGTTGCTTTTTTTTCTAGTGAACCACAAAATTTTGAAGAAGCAGTTAAAGAAAAAATTTGGTTAAATGCCGTGAATGAAGAAATTTATGTTATAACGAAAAATAATACATGAGAATTAGTAGATCACCCAAAAGGGAAAGAACTAATTGGTTTGAAATGGATTTGCAAAACCAAATATAATGAAAATGGGTCCAGTCAAAAGCATAAAGCTTGACTGGTAGCAAAAGGCTACTCACAACAACCTGAAATAGATTTTAATGAAACTTTTGTCCCGAATACTAGAATGGAAACCATTCGAACTGTTTTGACCATGGCTGCCCAATTAAAAATTCAAGCTTTTCAGTTGGATGTAAAATCTGCTTTTTTGAATGGGGAACTTGAAGAAGAAGTTTATGTTGAACAACCATTGGGTTTTATTGAAAAAAGAAATGAAGAAAAAGTTTATAAACTGAAAAAGACGTTATATGGATTAAAACAAGCTCCAAGAGCTTGGAATAGAAAAATTGATAAATATTTTTGAAAATATGGATTTTAAAGGAGTCCAAGTGAACCTTCACTTTGTGTAAAAAGAAAAGTGAAAATTCCTTCCTAATTGTATGTCTTTATGTGATGATTTGATTTATACTGGTACAGATAAAAAAATGACGGAGGAATTTTAGAAAGCCATGATGAAAGAATATGAAATGACTAATTTGATACTTATGAAATATTTTGTTGTAATCCAAGTAAAATAGTCAGATGGAGAAATATTCATCTCTAAAGAAAAATATTTTGAAGATCTCTTGAAAAGATTTAGAATGTCAAATTGCAACCCACTGAGTACTCCAATGGCAGTGAATGAAAAATTGTCAAAATATGATGGTGCAGAAAATGTTGATGCATTGTTTTATCGAAGATTGGTTGGATCTTTAATTTATCTGACTAATACATGGTCAGATATTGTGCATGCAGTCAATATTTGTTCACCAAGAAATAGCATTTTGCAGCAGCAAAAAGGATTTTAAGATATATCCTGGGAACAAAAAAATAAGATATCAAGTATATTTATGAAAATAATACTAATCTTCTTGGATTTTCTGATAGTGATTGAACATGCTCTATTGATGATCGAAAAAGCACTTTTGGCTATATGTTCTATCTAGGTACAAAGGTGATATCATGACAAAATCCAGTATTTCACAACCGATCGAAGCATATAGAAATACGACATCATTTCATCCAGGAGCTGACAAAAAAAAGATAAATCGAGCCAAAATTTATCAACACAAATGACCAGCTTGTAGACACCTTCACGAAGACAATTACAACAGATAAATTTATCCAGTTCAAAGATATCATGAGAGTGGAAAATTAAGGGGGGATGTTAAAAAATAATTTCCCCCTCTCTCTACCATCACCGCCTCTCTTCTCTCTCTCTAGAATATTCTCAAGATGGCGGTTAAATCTACCGCCCCTTTTTACTTGGTGGAAATGGGTAACTCATGTGGATCACTGTGAGCCTTATAGAATGGCGGTTCACAAGTCAATAGAGTTTGGGTGCCTTATTTTGGTAGCGTAAAAAAAAAAAAAAAACAAAGAGTGAAGAAAAGGTGTGCCAAAAGAGGTGTCAAATGTGAGTGTGGTCCTCAAGACTACACTATATCATTGTAACCTGTCATATATTTCAAATATAATAGTGAAATTTTTTGTGAGTGAATATTGCCTCCTTTCTCACCCCTATTATCCTTCTTTGCTATTTTTCGATCAAATTATTATATCAACACTTTTGTAAATTTCCAACACTAAAGCCCATCTAAAAAAAAAGAGAAAAAATCCTGTGAGACTTAGGATTCAATATACATCTTAACAACTCTCCAATTTGACTTGAATTGACCGTCTTTTTCACACGCTCCCCATGGGCGGTCATTATGGCAATACATTAATCAAATCCAAGGCTCCAAGCACAACTTAAGCTTCTATAATGAAACCGACTTTATTAGCATATTTTCTCTATTCATATTAGTGTCAATCTTTAATAGAAATGCATTACCCTTGGCTATAATATCATAGATAAAATGGTACCTAACATCAATATGCCTCGTCCTTACGTGATACACCGAGTTATTCTTCTTCTTCCTTTTTTGTTGGTAGATCAGTGGCGATTACATGCCCCTACCCATTTTGGACATAGCCATATTTTTTAATGCGTTAGTGAAAATGGAGGCCATGACCTTCAACTAGGGTACGGCAATATACCAGGCTCTTCAAGAGTGAGATATTACCTTAGGTTTTGGTTGTCACAACAGACAATAGTCCCATGCCAACGTGCCCTCTATGATAAATAACTTCTTTCATTACTTCGGTAATGGTCATGTATTATGCTTCAATCATAGACAAGGCAACTGTAGTTGTAGCATCAACCTTCAACTAATCAAAGTTCCTACAAGTACAAACAGAGCCTATAGTAAATCTAATGCAGTTCAAATCATCTACAAAATCAGCATCAATAAAACCAACAACTTTACTACCAAACGTGCAACTACTGTCAAACACCAAACCTACATCTAATGTACCGCTCAGGTAATGTAATATCTATTTCAACTCACACAAATGTTCCTTTCCTATATTAGCCATATACTTGCTAACAACGCTAATATCCTGAGTACGAGTACGAACTATTAAGTACATAAGATTTCAAACTACATCCACATAGAGAATTCAAGACATATATTCTTTTTTGGCATTTGTACTCAAAGATAATATGTTACCGACAATCTGAAATGTGCAACAAGAGGAGTACCTTTGGGTTTGAATTCTACATTTTGAATCTGGTAAGGACATTCTCAATGTACTCCTTTTGAGGTAGCCACAATTCGCCCAACTTTCTATCTCTGTGTATCTTCATATCCAAAATTTTCTTTGCTGAATCTAAATCTTTCATCTCAAATTCTCTGATAAGCGAAGTCTTCAATTTACTGATATCTGAATAATTCTTCATAGCAATAAACATATCATCCGCATAGATTAACAAATACATGAACAGATCATCAGTAAGGAGACCATTTTAGGTTGCACAATGGCTTCTTCAACTTCTAGATATGGTCATCTTTGCCTTTAATTATAAACCCTTTAAACTGAGTCATATAAATATGTTATTCCAACTCTCCATGCAAAAACACAATCTTTATTTCAAGTTTCTTGAATTCCAAATCAAACAATGTAACCATGGTTAGTAATACTTGAATAGGTGTGTTCTTCACAACCAAAAAGAAGATCTCATCATAGTCAACACCTTACCTCTGCACAAAGCCTTTTGCAAGCAATTGTACCTTAAACTGATCACCACCAAACAAATGGGATCTTTCTTTCTTCTTATAAAATTATTTATATTCAATGGCTATGGGCAACTTCATTAGATCCCAAGTAAGACTCTTCTGAAGAAACTTCATCTCTTCATTGATGCCACTGCTTTATCGATTACTGGCAATGCCTTGTATTACTTCTGTAAGTGAGTGGCTCTTAGCTTGTGGTCGCCAATGCATAATCCACCATGGATTGTTTTTAAATGTGATCACATCAATCAGTTGCATTACAAGTAGGACTATGCGATCCGGCAAGTATAAACCGATAAATTTTTTTTTTCCATTTCCTTATTTTACAACCCGGATCACTTACAAGTATCCAATTACAATATATAAACTAATAAAACCACAAAGAATGCCAATGACTCTCACTTTGTTGACATCAAAACAAAATCTCATTCAATACATAAATCTGAAAATTATATAACACTTTGAATGAATTCAAGAAATAAAACAATATCGCATATCTTGCCTGATGTTACACCCAAAGACTTCGCACACCCCACATCGGGTCTCCTCCACTAATAACACACGGGATCTCAGTCTAACCTCATCTCATAACTCGAGAAGCCTAGGCAAAGTCTCTTAAGAGCATAACATGGGATAAAGCTTTGACCAATGCTCAACATAAGTTCAAAAATCAAAACACATAGGCTTGGGGTGTGCCACCCGTGTGGCATGGGCATGCCCCATAGGGTTTCTAGCTCCTACAAAATCTAAAACCCTAACTAAAGAGAGAGAAATAAGGTATACCTGCTTTTAGTGCTTAGAGACGGAAGCCAATCCAAAACCAAAGAGTAGAGAATAGATCCCCCCATATGGAGTATTTATAAGATAGAGGCTAGGATTTTTGGGTTTAGGATTTTACAATTATTATGAGATTCAATATTGACATTTGATCATGGAGCCCTAGAGATTAAGAGATCTCAACTCTTCATGGTTTATATCAGCCATCATGATAAAAAGGAATGAGGTAGAGCCATTATCCCTCAATTTTCGTAACTTTATTCCCATCAAATAACTGTGTAGAAAAATTACTATGTTTTTACAAATCTAATTTTAGTCAATTTCTACATTTGCTTATTTGAAATCCAGCGAATCTATTTGATAGCACTTTCCTTATATTTTAAAAAAATTAGATGGCTTCCATCACAAGCCATATTATCAAAAAGGGAAGAAGAGGGAGGGAGCAGGGCATCCCACATATGGAGGACCATGTGGGCACTATCCCCCCATTTGTGGGCTTATATGTGGTTGGCTCAAAAGTCCCATTGGGCCTGCATAGTCTGAATTATATTTTAGAATAATACAAAAAATTATAAAACTATTAAATATTTTTTCTGATTAAAATAAATCTAGAAAATTGATTTTTCCTTATTTAAAAATCATTTTTCAAATAAAATGAAATATCCAAAGAGGTCTAAAAAATCATTTTAATTATTTAAAATATAATTAAATATATTTAAGAAGATTTTATAGGAATTGGATCCAAAGAGTTAAGAGTATAACAAATATATTGAGGACTTTATCCCTTCTAGAAACCACATCTTCTCAAAATAGTTCCCATAACCCACAACCCTTCGTAGGAGTTCATGACTGGATAATCAAAGTCAGTTAATAATGAAAGAGACACGATCTTAGCATATAGATTACAAGTCCCTCCCTGAGGATAAATCCAGTCCCCATTCTAGCATAATATCCTTCCCACATAGTATAGTGTTGTTGGGAGTCATTCCTTCGGCATATGTACACAACACACACCGTCATCCATAGGGCTGCCTCTCAGACGGCTATTTAGTGTATGTGTCGTTTGATAGTAATGATGAGGATTTTGGCACTTGTCCTCTTCGGTCAACCATCACATACATGAGTCATATCTAGTCCCTGGTTAATCGCCCCTGGGCATAACTTCGATCTCATCAAGGGATAACCCCACATCGAAACGCTTATAAGTTGTGCACAAATGCCCAGAATTACGGATTTTAGACATCAACTTGAATCATAGCCAGTCAAAACTTAGGTGCGTCAATGCATTTGCACTGCCTAATAGTCTAAACTGGATCACACTCCCACTAGAGCCAACATATCACTATAAATAATTTTAGTACATGCTCTCATAAAGCTGTTAAACCCCAACCTGAATCAGGTGCTATACAGCTTGAGGTGCATCGCATCACGCCACATATGAATATGAGTTGGGGTGATGCCTCCTCATATGTGGTGCATTACTCGCATAAGGATGCACATAGCGTAATGGGCTATGTGCCCACATGTGCATGTGGTAAAAAACGTTCGTCCGTGTGTGAGAAAAGGGTAATTCCCGGCCCACTTCCAGCATCATTAGGTGGTTTTTTGTGATAAAAAAAAAGTTATACTTCATTTTTTCTTGAATCTAAAGTTAAATATTATTTTGATTATCCATTGAGCTTATTTTGGGCATTGTTTTGAAGTTGTTTGGTAAAAGATTCACCAACTAATTGAGGGTTTCTAAATAGAAAACTAGGAATTGAAAATTCTTTCGATTATTTGGTGAATTTTTATTTCCTACTTTTGTTTTTTTGGGGGTAGTGTCTTCATCATTTCCAAGCCATAAGCATCTGGCCTAGAAATATGTGACACTAAAAAACCCAAAGGATTGAAATTGTGTTATTGTTTTTAGAGGAATATGTGCTGCAAATTTTCCCTGACAATGGTGACAATTACTTTGTAGCTGGGTATATTTCGACTTTTGAGAGGAGGCATTTATTTTGGACTCTTTGCATAGCTCACTACGTTGATCTCACACTTGAGGAAATAGGTAAGACGTCCAAAATTAGTGGGACACTTTTAAAAGCTAAGTTTGTCATTAGTTTAATCGATAGTCATACAATAGTCCTAAGTATGATGAGGGAGTTTACAAATAAGATAGAGATAGTGAGAGCAGAAGTGACTAGATTTGCCACATTATTACTCACTCTTCGTAACCCGTGCAAGCAAAAAGGTGCCCTAAGGATCATGTTCACTTCAAGGAAAACTAGAAGTAGCCAAAGTATAGAGATAGAAGAAAAGCTAAGCATATTGTCTTTAATACATATTTTTGGTACTAAGTGTACTCTGTAGTGGATGTTTCTTGCAATTTTTTGATTGGTAATGATGATGCAAAGCCCTCTATGGGCTACATATATAAGGTGATGCTTAGACGAAATAAGAGATCAAAGTGGTTTTGAAGAATGATGAAACCATATACAAAGCGTATACTTTTTTATAGGAGACGGGATTATTAGCGTCACAAGCCCCTCCAAGCAACTGGTTACTTTTTTAATCTATCTCTTCACCATAAACACCCATCCATTAAATCAGATTGTATAATAAATGTTGTGTTTTTAGATATGCTTGAGAGGTTGATCCCTAATCCTAGCTATCCAAGATGAGATTCCATGTCATGAGTTCATCAAATTCAAATGTGCACTGGGAAACTTTGGGGGAATCATCATGCGAAATGGGGATACTATGGAACCAGTAACTGAAACGACGAAAAGTATCTAACTTGTTTTGATTCACAATTTTACTTATATATGATTCCATTCTATAAATAATTAAATATGAAAAATAATATGCAGCTGCATGGTAGGCATTATACGGAAGTGAGACACAAAATCTTCAAAGCTCGCCATTCAAGAGTTGAGCCTCACATGTAGTTTATCTGGTAGCGAATGAAATTGAAGCACATATGGGGATGTAAATCCTTATTTCTTTGCTTTCAAATTTCTAAAATCTAAGAAGACTAGATTGCAGAAAATAACATTTCGTCGTTTTGCTTATTTTCTTTATTTTTGTCACAGTTCCACATCAAAAAAAGAAATAGGCTTGTGCAGAAGAAGTCGAATGATCTCGTTTATGCACGATATAATGAGCGTCTTAGAGAAAGGTACCTGAAGCGCATGGATGTTAACCCAATACAAAATGATATAGAGAACCAAGGGCACAAGTGAGTAGATTGCGGATTTGCAATTAGAGCATGTGTTCAAGGGTGAGGATGTATGATGTTGAGCATGCCATAGGGGCTGAAAACGAAAAAAGGCCTAATATTAAAACACAATGGAGAAAAGGTGAATCCAAAGTTATACATCAATTCCAAAGGTTGAGAAGGACGTTGACTCAAAGGAGACTGATGACAACGACGTACAAATGGAGGGGACCAATGATAGTGATGACGATGGCTCTACATCGTCGACTTCAGAAGTGCGAGATGCACATGCACAAGAAGAATCACCATATAACTTGTCTAATTGAGAATTGAGATTGAGATATACGAGTTGAAAGTTGATTATCTTTTATTTTTTCATGTCTTCATGGATTTTGGTGGTTGTACAAAATCTTTGGAGTTTGAATTTTAAAGTTTGGAATTTTGAATGTTTATGGGAAGTTTGGAATTTTGGACATGTTAGTTGAGATGGAATGGATTGTATGAGACGGAATGGATTGTATGTTATAATGTTGATTGTATGTTATAATGTTAATTGTATTAAAGATTAGCAACTACTTTGTATCTAGCAGGGGATTCAGAGTCTCAAACACTTAAATTGTTAGATATAATGAATAAAATAAAATATTATCACACAAATACCATCAAATTTTTATTATTCATTATTATATTTTTACGTTTTTATAATTCTTTAAATTTATTGATCGCATCAAAGGCGATGTGCCTGCATTAGGACTACATCGAGTAGCATTGCCACATCAACCCCCAACTACATCGGGTCCACTTCCTTCTATGGAGTAGGCTCAACGACCTCTGCGTAGTTAAAATTCTCATCAACTTTTTCTCGGGGATTTTCTAATACATATCTTAGAGTATTTTCCAGAGTTCTCAACTCTACCTTTACTGTATCACAATTGCTATGATTTTTCTTTTTATTACCCTTCTAAATGTGCTTCAACATAACATATTCCTAAAGCTTAACATCATAGCTAAAACTAAACTTAGGCAACTTAGGATATAGGCACCACAATATATATCTCGACTCCATCAACATAATCAAGGACAATGCACTTCTTTGATCTCAAACTTATTATCCTGACATAAGCAGGAGAATAAAAAATTCTTAAACGAAAATAATCAAGATTTTTTATCGATACATACCTCTTGACACTCTATTGCTATTAATAGTGACATGTTAATGAAGTACTATGTCATACTGACAAGCTCTAACTAGAAGTCCTTTACTAAACCAATATTACTCAAAATGTTGTGGGTCTTCTCTGGAAATGTCTTGTTCATGTGCTTAACAACTCCATTCTGTTGCAGTATCTTCATAATGGTGTACTGATGAATAATTTCTTTATTTTTGCAAAAATTCATGAACTTTGGTGAAGTTACTCTTCACCATTATAAGTCCTCAAGCACTTCACTTTCTTCTCAATTTATCTTGTGGCCTTAGCTTCCTAACACTTGAATGTGGTAAATACATTTTTCTTCTTCTTTTATGTGTAAAACCACAAATTCTTCGAAAAATCATCTATGAAGAGAACAAAAGTATACCTCATTTTGAGACAACTGACACAGGGCCCTATGCATCTAAATGAACATACTCAAGAATGTCTTTTGTGGAATGCACCAGCAGGTGCAATTTGCACACTACCATTTGTTATAGGCATAATTTTTACATAAGTCCAACTTGTTCTTCAACATGCCATTGCTCAACTAACGTTTACTCAGTTCCACTAGGCTTCAGTCATGTGGCCTTGCTAGATGCCACCACCATCACTGTACCACCAATGCCACTGCCGCCGCCACCGTTGCTTGCCTGCCACTACCACTATGCTACCACAATTCTTCTATTGCCTCTTAATACCACTCCAACAACACCACCACCACCACTCTACCAGCTCCGCCACAACCACCACCACTATCACATTGCCACCCCCACCACTATCACCCTTACGACCACCATTAAACCATCGCTTCCACCACCACTATCACACTACACAGTAAGAACTGATGATTCAAATTGTAACAAATGGCCATAGAAAAACGATGACAATTAACCAAATGGCCATTTGGTTAATTGTAAACCGGAAAAGACTATTTGGCAAGATTTTATCCCCAAGGTTAGGAAAATCATAACAAGTGCTTTAACCTCTCAAACAGGACACCCCTCTCACCTCGCATGGTCAACTCTGTTGGTCCAATACCTCTCTCTCTCTCTAACAAATATTATGGGCTTTTATTAATAGGATGCTTCAAAAGCATGATATTACAATGGAGTCAAAACATTTGGAACAAGAAGAAACGGGAGAGAATCTCTCTCTCTCTCTTACTCACGAGGGGTTGGTTTGAAGCTGCTATGAAGGACAGAGTTGGACAAATATGGATGATCTAGACTGCAGCTCCCTACTTAGAACAAGACAAAAATCAAATGAGGAATCTGGTTTAGGCATTGCATATGAGATCAAGCGGTAAAGTGTCCTGTTAATCTGGCTCAAAGTGCAAATAGTATTTTTTTTCATCCTAATAAAAGTAGTTGTGATGTTTTGTACTAATACCAACTATAGCCTGTCCATTGCATATTCACGTCACATGATGAACAATAACTTTTAAAAACTAATCATAAAGTGACATCTTTGGGAGTTCTTTATGTCCCTACAGCGTGTTACCTCTTCCAGACTTGCGTGGCAACCCTAAAATTCTCAACAAAGAGGAGAAAGGTGAAGAAATGATTTCAGATGAACCGGTTTCCGACTGACGTCGGGCCTGTGACGGGTCATCGGGCTCATCTCAACTTGCACGCTCAAAAGTCAAAACAGATATTGAGATCACGTATACTGTCTATTTTATATTTTATTCACTATATTTAACGTGTAATATTTTTCTTTCTATTATGGTGTGGGCTAGGGATGACCACGTCAAAGGCGTTGACACCAATTTCAATCAAATAAACTTTCAGGTTCCTCTCTCTCTCTGGGATGGGAACAGGTTCTTATACCGGTTTCATTCTAGTCGATTTGTCCCTGATCCGTACCCAACTTCTTAGGATAAGGTCCCTGCCTGACACAAACCTGATCCTGACCTCGGTAGGGTCCAAGTCATTTGAACCCAAACCCGATCCACAGGGTCCAGAACATGAATCCAAACCAAGATGCGGTTCAGGTCGACCTGCGGGGTTGGTGGCTCGTAACCCAATTGCCATCCCCTACTCTCTCTCCCCTTGGAGAATTATACTCTAAATGGATGGTTCAGATTTCCGAAGCAGCTATTCCATTTGAAATCAAAACACTAATCAACAGTTTATGCAATCAAGACCATTAATCCCTCAAGAGGAATCAGTCATCTACAGCATACGTCTGACATTGTCCAGGCCAGCATAACCAAGCCAGTTATTAATATGTAAAATATTTTCCTAGATACCATTGACCACTAGAAACCCTCTTGACTTTTCATTAGAAAAACAAGGTCTGAACCCTTCAAAATGGCTTGTAGGTATGAGACTAATAAACAAATGGGGGTGGTTTCTATAAGGTTGCAACGTTAAACAATCCAATTAAGGCATACCTCCAAATTTTATCATAACTTATAATTTTGGTGTAAAATATTCTTAAAATTATCTACAAATCTATTTTTGTATCTAATTATAAAATTTCAAACTCAAAAAATGGTTAAAATCAAATAGATCCATGAAAATCTTGAAAATGGATGGTTTCGATAAAGTGTTGCAAAATGCACTATTTCTAGTACTCAAAATATTTTCTTTTTTTATATTCATATATCTCGAGGTCGAGATTATCAATTAGAAAGTTTTTCTACATTAAAACAATATTTTCCAATACATTTTTTAGGTGCATCCATATTTCTACATTTGAAGGTTGCAACCTTATATAAACTTTTTCCTAAACAAATTAACGAAAATTGATAATCACTATTCACTATTTGTCAAAAACACCATTTACTTGCTTATTTTTAATTGATCCGTCTTCTCCGTACGCATAACATATAGGTCACCTGGACCAATTCCAATCCATTTGTACTATCCAATAGAAAAAGGGTTCTTGTTGTCATGTTAAAAGAACGAAAAATATAAAAATAGCCATTTAATTTTACGACCTGGTTAATATGCGGCCAAGCCCTATAGAAATGCGGGCCTCTTAATAAATCTATTTTTGAAATGGATTTTAAGACTTAAATTTTAAGGACATATAATCTTTAACATGGAGTTCATGAATATGAATAAATAAATAAATTTTAAAAATTAGAAATAATAATTCTAATAAGAAAACATTTGGACTGCTAGTTTCCATTGTTTTTAGATAGAACACCTACTTGCATACATCTTGAAGATGGACACTTTACACTTTTTGGACCGCATATGTAGAAATGCGGTCCAGTCCGCATGAAATAATTTCCCTTCATTTCAATACAAGTAATTTAATTTTAATACAAGGAGATTACAATTACTCATGTCCGTTAGATTTTAAATCACCTGGTTGAATGTCATTGACTAAACTCAAAGTTCAAAAAACAATATCACCCCAAGCTTTCCAATTTGACATCTAATAACAAGTACTAATTGTGTCATCCTGTAACAAAAATAAATGGCCTCAATATACAATCCCTTAAAATAAATATTTGTATCAAGTATTATATTTGAGTCAGGAGAGTGTACATCTCATAATTAGGGTGAACTTCTCATAATAAGATAATCCTTTTTAAGCGATTAATTACCTACAAGCTTAAAAAGCATGATCCATCTTCTCAAATAATTAATACAATCAATAGAAAATATGGAGTGAGAACAAGATATTCAGCAATTTTTCTGATTGATTATTTAAGAAGCAAAGAAGTGAATCTGAGGGAAGATGAGCTAGGTCAAAGCAATTTTTTATCATTAGAGTAACTACTTTCTAAATGCTGACATGGCTTTTTCTAATAAATGAAGTAAAATAAAAGAAGCGCTTAATAAAAGGAAACATTAACGTTTAAGTCAGAGATCAATTTGAACATATGCAAGAGTTGACTAGCACAAAAACCCACCATCATTCATCCGTGATATCCATTCTCCAATGTGAATTTCATCCTGCAAAGTGCAAGTAACTTGCTTATATGACAATTAGATAAGATTAGCTTCCTTAGGAAGAGATTGCAGAGGGGACCTTTGAGGATGGGAAAATGGAATATTTTGTCTGAACCCACAGAAACCAGAAGCTTCAACATCGGTCTCCACATCCATGTTTTGGAAGACCTATGCATAAACGACAATCAAGGCTATCAAAACTATAGTCTAATGGTTAGGATCAAATGGAGAGGTCCAAGGAAGCAATTCCGGAAAAGTTTCAACTCCCCAAAGGAATGTACCAGGATGCAACTCGTCAAACCAGATGGCACAGTTGAATGGAACGAGGGGTTCAACCATGTTTGCAAGATGATGATGGAAAAAATGGGAAGCTTCAGATCTTGGGATATCCAACTTGCGGTTCATGTAAGCTATAATCCACTGACATAATCCTTTTCCAAATTATAGATGTTTCTTGTTTTATTTTTTATGGGTTTTCTGAATGGCAAGAAGTTTATATCTCGTTATGGTCACAATTTCATCAACATGTGACAATCTTTTTAACTATACAAGGCATCTACCTTGGCCAAAAATTATCAGGGATCAGATCTGAACTCCAATGATAAAGCATCTAACTTGGCCAAAGTCATTTTGGATGTCGCCCAATTCATCCCTTCCAATAGTAACAGCTCAAAGAAGACAATCAGTATTCCGATCAAGTGCAATGTCAAAGATTCCACTATTGAGGCGGCACTCAAAGTAAGGCTTGCAAAACTCTAATCTCTATGTTTTATGTCTCGTGTCTTTCAGTTGAAAGTTGAACATCAAACAACTGAATCACTTCCAGAATCCATACCAAAGTATATAACTTCATGCATAATAACTACATATGAGTATAATTTGATGCCTTTATTTTTCAAGATCAGATATAGGATTTGACTGAAATTCCATCCAACATCCAAAAGTTTATAGTTTCCAGCCACGGACTCATTAGCATGCAACTCTTCATATGTAGGTCATGATTTCATTAATGATCTGTTCTGAGATTTTTCTCAGGTGAGCTTCAAGTTTCATGAGCTTGGAACCAACGACGAACCAACAAAATCGCCAGTTAGAGCTCAACTTTTACCCACGCTATCATGCATCGGATTTAATCCTCAACAAGTCCATAGACCTGAACATATTAAACCCAGTATAAAGAAGGTTAGCTCTCAAAAGATTCAGAGTCAGTCACTCAAGGGAAAGAATGCTATATCACATGTTGATGTTGACCCAAGCAATTATAGATACTCTCCCAACTCATCAAAAGACTCCTTCACATGTTCCTCATCTGAAGAGGAAAACCGAATTGTATACAAAAATTTACCAGAACTAAATTTTCTCGCAGAAACCTCTACATCTGAGAATGATGAGAAAAAAAGTCTAACACTAAGTCCTGTCCAAACTATCTCTGAAAAGACTACCAGACATCCCTCTCTGATAAGACTCACTTCTTGGAAAAAAGGGAAACTAAGTTTCAAGGTAAGTCACCCTAAAGGAACTCCACTACTAAACAAGGCGAGTCAAGAAGGTGGGGATGACATTCATGATGACCGACGTCACCAATTAAGCACATCCCATTTACCCATTCAGCCAAAAGAAGAGCTTGAACAAACCCAACATGGGTTTGAAGATGAAGATCACTTTGCAGTGGGAAGGTGGGAGAAGAAGAGATTCACTAGCAGAGATGGGAAGATGGAGCTATGTGCTCAAGTGTTCCTAGCTTCAATTGATCAGAGAAGTGAGGAAGCAGCTGGTGCAGGGGCTTGCTCAGTTCTTGTAGCTGTTATTGCTGATTGGTTGCACAAAAACCCCAAGAATCTGCCAATCAAATGCCAATTCGATACCTTGATACAAAAAGGCTCTTTGGAATGGAGAAAACTATGTGAGAACAAGAGTAACAAAGATGAATTCTCCGATCACCACTTTGATATCGAAACAGTACTGCAGGCAGGAGTGTCTAGGCTATCAATCCTCTCAGAGAGATCCTATGTAGGGTTTTTTATACCTGAAAATGTACCAGAATGTTGTGAATTCTTGCAAGCAGCCATGTCTTTTGACAGAATGTGGGAGGAACTCATAGCTTCCCCATCAGAAGAGGCAATTTACATAGTCAGCTGGAATGACCATTTCTTTGTTCTAAAGGTTGAAACTGAAGAAATATTTATTATAGATACACTAGGGGATAGGCTTTCTGAAGGATGCATACAGGCATATATTTTGAAGTTTGACAAAGAGACAGAGATACGCAGATCAAATATGGAGGATCAAATTGATTCAAAACAGAGGCCACAACAACATGGGGATGCTGATCATGGAATATCCGCTTCAGAGTTGCCTCCTGAATCCTCAGCAGAAGTCATACGTAAAGGAAAGTCCTCCTGCAAAGAATTTATCAAGGGATTCCTAGCAGCTCTTCAGCTAAGAGACTTAGAGCAAGATGTTGAGAGAGGCCATACGGGAAAAGCCTCTTTGCATCAAAGGTTACAAATTGAGTTCCACTATACTGTGATACAAGAAGAAACAGCCCAAACTGTAAAGGAGAACAAAATCTCAACATCCTAATGAGATCAACTGGATAGACTGATTCATTCACCTGTTCATGTCTATAAATATTCAAGATAATAGGATGATCAATTTTAAAATTGTGATCATCAACTGAAGGAATAATAGCTTTCAGTCTGGGCGAGAGAATAATAATTTTAGATTCAGCTTTATACATTTCTAAAAAAATAGAAAATACGGCTGAAACTTCACAAATAAACCAAAGTTTAGTTACTTCAAGTCTCAAATTTGAGGATGGCAGCATCAATATCCCTTTTACTTTTCAATTAAGATAAGAAAAAATTGACGAAGGACCAAAATTTATCACTGTTGGCTGATACAGGTGTTCGCTTTTGAAGTGGTGAGAGAAATTCTATTTGACGGAATTCCACTCTTGCACACAAAATGCTTAAAAATTCCTCCACAAAGGAAAACACAATAGGTGAATATATAGGCACCTCACACTTTAAACTAGCAGTCTATGCCTTTGTTCTTTTTTCTGTTTCAAGAAAGAGTATTATTGATGAGCATTATATATTGTTTATGCATAATAAGAATTGCATTGAAATTTGACAAATTTAACAATCCTAATTCATGTTCTAAATTCGAACTGAAAAAAAAATAAAAATAAAAATTCCAAAGAATTCATGTTTGTGCCTTGAGAAAAATAATAAGATCACATGACCAGAGAAATCATTAACAAAGTCATGAGTCATACAGGAGACACCATACCCTGAAATGAATTCAAGCTCACATGCAATCTCAAATAGCAGTTGCAATAGCTACTACATTTAGATCGATGCATTCTAGTTGAAGCAACATTTTCATTATTTTTTTTTGAACTGTTGAAGCAACATTTTCATTTTGTAAACACAATAAGATAGTTTAATTTTTAACACCAATACTCAGTCAATGATAATATAATAGGTAACTAACTTAGATTGCAAAGGCTGTGACAAAGAACTGTAGCAATCAGAGAAGAATCTTAACTCATTGACAAAGTAATATTCTGAATGAAAGGAGTGGCTATGTCGAACTCAAGGTATTAAATTCATAAATTTTTCCTTTTCTTTGATTCAATATACCTGAATTCCACTTACATAGGCTACGACATAGTGTTGCAGATCAAAATCAAAGCCCTAAATACAACTTAGGATCTTCAATTTTACTGCTAAAGAAAATAAAAAACATTCAGGAGCAATAAACAATCTTCCAATATAGTTTTGAGCACAATATATGTTCCTGAAAATTCACCAAAAAATATAAAATATGGCTAAAAAAAAAACAATTAAACCAACCAGCAAGACTTATTAGACAATGCCTAGAGTCACCCTAACAAGGCTTGATACACCCCACAGCCCATTTCCTAACCGATGGCGCACTTTTAATTCTTTTAAGTCTTGCTGGAATTTTTGAGATAGAGAAGCTTTACATGCAATACCTTTTAATCAATCGAGGGTTTTAGAGAGCTCAAATATTCTACTAGGGTTTGTAGAAACCCTATACGAAGAAATTTGGACTGAGGTTGAGAATTGATCTCTCTCTCTCTAGGTTGCATGAACCTCTCTTTTCTTCAAAAATCATTAAACCCTAGTCCTAGGGTTTCATGTGCCACCACCTATGTTCTTTTCATTTTTGGGTGTCTTAACAAGTAAGAGAAGGAGAGAAGGTGGTGTCACACCAAGAGAAGGAGAGAGAGAGTCATGTGCCAAAATATACGAGAAAAAGAGACTTCCTTTTTCTGGGGGGCGTGAGAGAGAAAAAATATTTAGCGTGACAAAGAGAGAGAGAGATATTGGTGTGAGGAGAGAGGCTTTTGTCATGATTTGAGAGAGATTCAAATAGGGTTTAAATCGATAAAAATCTATCCCCCACTTTGAATATGATTTCTTCTAGGTATGCCTTATCTTATTTTGCCCAGCTTGATCATTAGGATATTAGGAAATTTGCCGGGTGAGAGAGATTAAATCTGAGCCATCCATCCCTCAAGTCAATCAACATGATTCTGGGTGGAAATTAAGAACCTTATCCCCTTATAATTTGACTCAAGTTCAACTTCTATTTAAATCTGAATTACAACCACTTTTAGTATTATCTAGATTATCCAAAATCTATAGGAAGTCAAAGATAATCCTTTACTTTAAATCTCCCACTTGAATAGGGAACAGATCTATTTTAATTTTAAAAGATTCCCTAAATAACCAAACTTTTAACATAAAGTGGGGTGTGCCACCCTAGGAGCATTATATGAACCCCACAAGGCCACACTTCCTACTCATGGGTGGCACACACATATGGGGCTGGATCCTTGATCCCCACATGTGCCTTTCCAAGTTCTGAAAATTTTGAAAATACCATTTTTAATGAATTTACAAAATAAATAAATTTTTTAAAATTTTGGAAAATTTTATAAAATTATAAAATCATTTCTAATACTAAAATAATATATTTTAGAAGTGGATTGGTACTAATGGGCAAACATTAGCGACAATAAGGGAACTCCACTTGACCCATGAATTTTTCTCATCCAAACCAACAAAAACCCATGATCCACAATCTCAATGCAAGGGCTCATGATTGGCTTATCAAAATTAGACAATAAACAATGAAACCATGATCTTAGAATGTAAATTTTAGTTCCCCCTTAAAAAGCAAGTCTAGCATCTGTCACCACAGTGCAAATGAGGCTCTCTATGCACATGTGCACGTGTCCCTCTATAGGGCTGCTTCACAATAATGCGGTTGTCAAGTGTACATGTCATGCGGAAGTTTGTTGAGACTTTGGCCCTTGCTCTCACAGGCCAATAACCAAACACAGGAGAGCACACAGTTTCCCTGGCCTATAAACATTATCCTAGGCATTTCTCCAACCTCAACATCGAATGACCCACTGTAAACCCTTCTCGGTAGTGCCACATGCCCAAGGGTAAGCGTTTTAGAACATAAACCCTAGGCATTTCTCCGAGCTCAACAAGGAATGACCCACTGTAAACCCTTCTCGGTTGTGCCACATGCCCAGAGGTAAGGGTTTTCGAACATAAACAAGTCATAAACTGCCAAACCCATGGTCAGTCAATACACACACTCTCACTGAAGTGCATATTCCACTATAAAGCATTATACTTTTACAAGCTCCCAAGGCCTTTAAAGGTTACAAAACCCAACATCTCCCACTTGGGTTTTGAAGGTCGTACAATCACTCCCTCTCAGTCTCTCAAGCACATCCCAAGACACGTTTGGCAAGAACATTTGCCACTAATACTTTTGTCAAAGGATCTGCTAACGTAGCCTCTTTCGGGAGATAAACAATCTCAATCTCTCTTCAAATCGTGTTGCAAATGTGGTAGTATCATGGGCTTTATATGCCTCGATTTCTTGTCAAACCTCGGCCCTTTTGACACACAAATAGCGATTCTAACACACTGGCATTTCATTGGATCAAATCTGCGTTGATTCAGGAACTTCTTCTATCAGACTGCTTATTTAGCCACGAGATAACAGGCCACATACTCTGACTCCATAGTCGAGAGTGCAACAACATCATGCTTCTTTGAGCACCAAGAAACGGCTCCACCTGCAAGCATGAAGACATATCTGGATGTGGACTTCATCTCATCTGGATCGCCTTTATAGTCTACATCTGAATATCCTTGTATCTGTATAAACAAGCCTCCTCCATAAGTGAGTGTGTAATTAATTGTTCCCTTCAAATATCATAACACTCTTTTGATGGCCTTCTAGTGCTTCATAGCTAGATAACTCTGGAACCTGCTATTAGTGACCCAACTGTACTTATGCATGAAATTCTCTGCATGGCTTCCTTTTCTTCTGGAGTAGTGGGATACAATGACTACGCTTACCTTGGTCTTCTTATCAATGGGGGTTAATATGGCCAGCAATTGTCCATTTCAAATCTTTCAAGAATTTTCTTACTATGTCTCTTGAGATAATTGAATAATTCTCTCTTTTCTGTTTCGGGTAATTTTGATTCCCAAAACATATGATGCTTTTCCACGATCCTTCATGTCAAAGTGTTGTGACAAGAAAGCTTTTGTCTCTACGACACTCATCGAACTACTAGCAATTAACATGTTATCCACATAGAGAGATGAAAACAATGGGACATATATACAGTAATCATCCTGGTTAGCCACAAAACCAATGACAAGGTCTCCTACAACTCAATGTACCACTGCCTTGATGCTTGTATAAGGCCATAAAGGGACTTATTGAGTTTATATACTATTGATACTAGGTTTTCCTTTCTCTTTTCTATGAAGCCCTCTGGTTGTTTCATATAAATTTCTTCTTCTAGGTCGCCATTCAGAAATGTAATCTTAACATCCATCCAGTGGAGTTCAAAGTCAAAATGGGTTGCTATGGCTATTAGGATTCTAATGGAGGGAAATTTTGCTATAGGGGAGAAGGTCTCATGATCAATTCCTTCTTTCGAGGTAAACCTTTAGCAACTAATTTGGTTTTGTATTTCTCCAACTTCCCTTCCGAGTTCAACTTCTTCATGTAAATCCATTTGCAGCCTATTGGTTTTCTGTCAAGAGGTAGTTTTACTAATTCCCAAACATTGTTTTGTTTGATCGCGTTAAGTTCATCAATCATGGCTTCTTTCTATTGGGCCTTTTTATGACAAGTTATGGCCTCTTGGTAGGAACAGGTTTCATGCAGAGACTCTTCTTCAATTCTCTCATAATATTCTCTTAGATAGGTGAAGAACTCAGGTTTTCTTCTAATTTGGCTACTTCTCCTAAGATGAGGTGATTCAGGATCTATGACCTCACTCATGTCACTCTCTATCTCATACTTGGCTTGTTTCTGAGTGGCACGATCCTCACGGAACACTTCCTCAAGGAAATGGGCATCCCTACTCCGTACAGCCCTTGTGCCAGGATTATAGAAACATTATCCCTTACCATGTGGTGGCCATCCTATGAAGATGGACTTGACAGTCGTAGGATCTAATTTTGTCCTATTTTGATGGGGTATTAGGAAATGGACAGAGTAAGCCCATACTTTGAGATGATCAAGAGAGAGTATGACCTGTAAAAATCTCATGAGGAATAATATGAAAGCTTTTGAGGGTATTCGATTAAGGATATATTTAGCTGTCAAACAGCTTCTCCAAAAAAATCGAAAGAGAGTTTAGCATTGCTCCTCACCATTTCCATCAAGGTCCTATTCAGTCTCTCAGCTACCACATTTTCCTGAGTGTATGGCATAGTGTACTGACGTATAATACCATGTCAGTACAAAATTCTCCAAATAGTAGTGAAGAATATTCCCCACCCCTAGCAGATCTAAGGACTTTATTTTCTAATTTGTTTGGGTTTCTACCTCGGCTTTATACTCTTTGAAATGGTCTAGCGCTTCAAACTTTTCACTTAACAGATAGACATGGCCAAAATAAGAGTTATCATCAATAAAAGTAATAAAGTACCTCTCGCAGCTCTTAGTGGCCACATTCATAGGTCCACAAATATCACTATTGACAAATTCTAATATGTCAGTAGCTCTCTGAGCTTTTGCAAAGGATTTGTTGACCAACTTACCTTGAACACATGATTCACAAATTTTGGTAAAGCCCCCATTTACATTTTTTAATAAGCCTTTTCTCTTTAATCTCTTCATCCTTTTTGGGTTTATGTGCCCTAATCTCATGTGCCACATATATGCATCATCATTATTATCATTATAACAAGAGACATAAGAAATGGAAGTCTTTATTGCAATTGAAAGGAAACCATCTACAAGATGACTATTCATGACCAATTCATTCCCATATTTCATGTCCACCTCGGCCCATATTTCATTTCTTGACTCAAAAAAAAAAATTCTTAGACTACGCCAGTAAAATAGAGGCTCTAATACCAATCAAATGAAGGGCTATGAGGAACTCAAAGTATTAAATTCAAGAAAACTTCTTTTTTTTTATTCAATATATCTGAATTCCACTTACATGGGCCACTATTCACTGTTGTAGATCACAATTAACCCTAAATAATACCTAGGATCTTCACTTTTACTGCCAAAGCGAATAAAAATATCCAGGAGCAATAAACAATCTTCCACTATAGTTTTGAGTACAATATATGTTCCTAAAAATTCACAAAAAAATATAAATGACTCCAAAAAAAAAATTAAACCTATTGGAAAGACTTACTAAATGATGCCTGGAGTCAACCTCAAAGGGCTTGATACACCCACACCTGATTCCCTGACCGATGTCGCACTTCTAATCATTTAGGTCTTGCTAGAATTTCTGAGATAAGGAAGCTTTACAAGAATAATATCTAGGGTTTTAGAGAGCTTAAAAATTCTACTAGGGTTTGTAGAAACCCTATAGGAACAAATTAGGGTTGAAGTTGAGAATTGATCTCTCTTTAGGCTGCATGCCACCACCTATGTTCGTTTCTTTTTTGGGTGTCTTCATAAGTAAAAGAAGAAGAAAGGGTGGCGTGACACCAAGAGAAGGAGATAGAGAGTCATGTGCCAAAATATGGGGGAAAAAGAGACTTCTTTTTGGGGGAGGGTGCGTGAGAGAGAAAAAATATTTTGCACGACAGATAGGTAGAAATATTGGTGTGGGGAGAGAGGCTTTTGACATGATTTGAGGGAGATTCAAATAGAGTTTAAATCGAAAGAAATCTATCTCCCACTTTGAATAGGATTTCTTCTAGGTATGCCTTATCTTATTTTGCCCAGCTTGACCATTAAGATATTAGAAAATCTATGGGGTGAGAGAGATTAAATTTGAGTCATCCATCCCACTAATCAACCATCATGATTCTGGCTGGAAATCAGGAACCTTATCCCCTTATAATCTGACCCAAGTCCAACTTCTATTTAAATTTGAATTATAACGACTTTTAGTATTATCTAGATCTCCAAAATCTATAGGAAGTAAAGATAATCTTTTATTTTAAAGCTCCCTCTTGAATAAGAACAAATCTATTTTAATTTTAAAAGACTCCTTAACTAACCAAACGTTTAACTAAAAGTGGTATACAAAACAAATATGTGGAGCATGCTACTAGTGTTTTAAAATGCGGGATATGGTTGTATGCGTTGCAAGGGCCGATGTGGCAATGAGGCTCGATGCGGTCCGGATGCAGGTGAGTCGCTGCGATGCAGTTAATAAATATAAAAAATTCTAAAAAATATGAAAAAGTAGTAGCTATTGCAACTACGCTATTGCAATAACGTATTCTAAAAAATATGAAAATGTAGTAGCTATTGCAACTACGCTTTTGCAATAACATATTCTAAAAAATATGAAAATGTAGTAGCTATTGCAACTAAAAAATAAAAAAATTCTAAAACATCCAGAAAGAATGAAAGATAAAAAAAATAAAATAAAATAAAATAAATTCACAAATCTAGCAAAATAAATAAAGAAAATAAGATATTTGAGATGATGAAGAAAATACCCGGTCGGGCCAGTTGGCCCGACAAACCCGAGGCCTCGTCCGTATTAGGACCGGCCTTGACCGTGTCGTGCGTCCTCTTTGTCCCTCTCTTCAAGTCTTGACCAAGCCCTGGCTTGGTTGGATGGAGTGACTAAAGCTAGGGCTTTTCAGGTCTCGCGATCTCATTTTCTCTAGGCAACCTCTCTCTCTCTCTTCTTTTTTTTAAGGCTCTTTGTCTCTCTAGATTTCCTAGCCTCTTACTTCCAACTTCTCTCTGTTCTAACCTACACGTCCCACCCCAAAGATTTTCTCTCCCTCTCAAGTGGTACGATAGTTTATTTTTCTTATAGGCCTAATGAGGATGTAGAATGGAAACTATGGGATTTTCTAAGTGTAGAATAGATAATTACTAAAAACTGGGGATTTGCTAGGTGTGGAATGACTAACTACTAAAAGCTGGGGATTTGCTAGGTGTGGAATGGATACCTACTAAAACTATGGAATTTACTAAGTGTGGATTATAGGATGGGACCATGGACTAAGTTTATTCATTAACTCCAAAAGTATCAGCTGTCGGAGATTCTATATCCACTATCTCCTGATAGAAACTAGCAACGTTTCTTTTTTTTTGACAAGGTTACATAGGAATGGATCTTGAGACGTAGTGCTAAGAAAACCCAGCTGCTACTGCCATGACCCAAGCCTGATTCCTCTGATAGAAACTAGAAACTCGAACCTAGCTTCACAAAATATTCAACAACCATAAGCATAAATTTGCAACTACAAACTTTAAAGTTAGAAAATACAAACTAAAAATCTATGAAGACTAAAGAGTTCAAAAGCCAAGCTCAATCAATACAATCATCATCATTTCTCAAGTCTCAAGAGTGAGATTCTAAATTTCAAAACCTAGTTAGAGAAGTTATCTTGCGAGCCTTCATGTGCATCATCATCACTATCATTCTCGGCGGCCTCCAAATATTCTTCTTCCTCGGTTTCCTCTGAGTCAACCTCCTCCTCGACCTTTAGAGCTGATGTGCGACTAAACCCAACTCTACTCCTTTGTGCTCTAGTGTTAGGCCGTTCTTCTTCATTAGCCTTTGTGGCGAGCTCAACATCCAGGAAAGTAAGATCCTCACCCTCATAAACATGCTCTAGTCGTGGATCCATGGTCTACTCACTTGTGCAATCACCATCAGATTCATACAATTCAATAGGCTTAGGATCCATGCACTTTTGATGCCTCTCCCTAAACCGCTCATTATACCGCACATAAACCAAATCATTCAACTTCTGCTCCAACCTATTTCTTTTTTCGGTATGGAGTTGTGATAGAAGAAAACAAGGAAACAAGCAAAAGTAACATATGTTATTTTCTTGTTTCTACTTTTACACTTCTTAGATAAGCTAGATTTTAGAAAATTGAAATTTGAAATTGAAATCCAAGAAATAAGGATTACAAACTTACATGGTCAAACGCACACCAATTGCTACATGTTAGACTCAACAATCGAAGAGCGAGACGTTGTAGATTTATTGTCTCGATTCCATACAATGCCCACCATGAGCTGTATAAATATTTTAAATAAACATTTTATTATTTGTATAAATGGAACTATACATAAACAAGTAAAAAATTGTAAAGCAAACAAAATAGAAAGTAGAAGGGTATTTTTAGCCTTTACAAGGATCTGTAGTGTCCATGTTTCGAGTAGCAATCTCTCTCCCAAAATTTCCTAAGGCGGACTTGAACTTAATCCATTCATTGCTTTGGATCTCATCTTGGATATGTTTGTCAAGGACCAACCTCTCAAGCACATCTAAGAAGACACCATTTATTCCACAATCAGGCTTAATGGATGAGTGCTTGTAGTGAAGAGATGGATTAGAAAGTAATCGGCTGAATGGAGGTGCCTGTGAAGCTAGTTATCCCATCGCTTATCCATAATTCCAGGTATAGCCTTGCATCTATTTTCATCATCCTTTAAAGCCTTTTTTAACTCGCCTCTTGCCCTAGTCATTGCCTCATGTACCTAACCCATGGCAAGCTCCACATCACCATCAAAGTCGAAGCCCTCTTACTAAAGGGCCAGCAACCTCCAATGCAAGATACATTTGATTCCAAAAAGATGCATTCAAAATAATTTATTTAGCCTTTCTCCCATCCCGATGCTTTGACCACTTACTTTGACCTATTGCTCTGACGCAAACATGCTCTTCAAGGCATTTTTTTGCTTGCATAGGCTTTGAAGAGTGAGAAACGATGTGGCAAATCTAGCGATACCTGGTCTCACTAATTCTCTTTTCTTTGTAAAAGTCCTCATCATGCTAAGGACTATGGTGTGATTATAAATAAATCCAACAACATACATAGCTTTTGAAATCACCTCACTAAATAAAGATATTGTAGTCATTTCCTTAAGCATGAGATTAATACAATGAGCGGTGCAAGGAGTCCAAAACATATGCGTTCTCTTCAAAGTTAAAAAATGCCCAGCTGGATCGTAATTGGTACCATTGTCAATGACAATTTGTACCACGTGTTTCTCTCCAACAAACTCTACAATCTCATCCATCAAGCGACATAAGTATGGAGCATCATGTGACTTGTCGGATGCATCAACAGATTTAAAAAAAATGACATGTTGGACAGTTAACCAAAAAATTAACGAATGACCTTGATTTCCCATCGGACCATCCATCACACATATTAGTGGCCCCATACTTCTACCCTTCTCTTTGAGAAATGAAAATTTTGTTAACGTCAAATACAACATCCTTCAATAAGGGTTCCCGAATCTCATGTAGTGAAGGAGGATTAAGTCCTGGGCCAAATTGCTCAATTGCCTGGACCATACATGCAAAACTATCGAGGGTTATAATACCAAAAGGAATGTCGGCCATATAAAACCACTGTGCAATGTACTTACAGACCGACTTCCTCTCTTCTTTCTTGTATCAATTTTCAATTGTAGTTTGTTTTGTTTTTTACTTCCTCTCCTAAACCACAATTTCGAGGTTAAGGGTAAAAAAAAGCATCCATTAGCCCCTTAGAGAGAGGGGTTTTTTTTTCAATACTACAATAAATCTTTGTAACCCTCTCTCTTGATATTGGAGACCATTTGCCTCATTGCAACTTCTTATATATCCTCCTCCTCCTCATCATCATCAGATAATTGCATTTCATCAATTAATTCCTTTTTTTTTATTTTTTCTTCTCTTTTTCTTTTTTCAAGTTTTTCATTTTTTCTTCTCTTTTTCTTTTTTCAAGCTATCCATATATTCTCTAATCTCCTTTTTAATCTCTCCAGTAGCTTGTGGGCATGCTCTTATATTCTTAGAAATACTGGCTAAGTGTTCTTTTTGCCGAATACCCCCCATATAAGTATTGCCACAAAGCATACAAATCACACAATTAGCCGACCCCAATTAATTGTGAAAAGGTTATGATGATGATTATTATACAAATCACACAATTTCGATCTTTCGGATTTTAAGTTTGGCATATTTCCAAGCCGGATCCTTATTACTAAAAGATTGAGAAGAAGACATTGCCCAAAAAAAAAGTATTACTGTAGTAGGAAAGAAAAGTTACTGGTTACGTGAAGCAAGTATCGATCTCTTCACGGCCCTTGAAACCCTTGAAACTTCACCTTAACTTCCTCAAATCAACACCCAAAAGATACAAATCAAAATCCAAGCATCAACCAATACAACAATTCAAGAACTTCACAAAATAAAATTTCCACTGATATTGTTTTTTTATTCAATCGATCCAAAAAAGCCACAGATGTAGCTGCAAAATGTTGTTTGGGGGGTTTAATACCCCCGAAACCATTTTCCCCCTTTTTTGGAATGTCCAAAATACCCTATTTTTCACAAAAATGGTGAACCACATGGGAATTATGAGGGACGCGGCCGCATATGCGAGCACATCTCTCCATAGCACATATGCGGTCTGTTGCGATGTCTTTCCCAGTGCATAACACCTAATGCGACCGCATTTTAAAATCATGCGTGCGACAGGACCATTATGTGAGCCCACAAGGCCACACTTCCCATTCATGGGTGGCACACACATACGGGAGCTGGATCCTTAGTCCTAACATGTGCCCTTCCAGGTTCTGAAAATTCAAAAATACCCTTTTTAATGAAAATTTATAGCCAAAATAAATTTTTAAAATTCTGAAAAATTTTATAAAAATTATAAAAAACATTTCTAATATCCAAACAAAATATTTTAGAAGCGGACCGGTACCAATAGGTTAAAATTAGCGACAATAAGGGCACTTCACTTGACCCAAGAACCATGATCTACTACTATTTTTTTATCCAACCCAACAAAAACCCATGACCCATAGTCTCAATGGAAGGGCTCATGATTGGCTTGTCAAAGTTGGACAATAAACAGTGGAACCATGATTTTGAAATGGGGATTTCAGTTCCCCCTCTAAGAGCAAGTCTAGTACTTGTCACCACAGTGCAAATGAGGCTCTCTTTATGCCCATGTACATGTGTCACTCTGTAGGGCTGCTTGCCAATAATGTTGTTGTCATGTTACATGCCATGCGGAAACTTGTTGACTCTTTGGCCCTTGCTCTGACAGGCCAACAACTAGAACTTACAGGGCTTGCAGGCATCAATCATGGACGTGATGAAGTTTTGGTTGTCCATTATGATGTTGAGTACAACCTTTTTCACAATTGTGCTCCGCAGGATGAGTCGAGTTAAGAAGAATATAATCAGAGGTATGGATGCCACTCAAGATTCAGAGATCTAAAAATAAATATTCCTGATTTTGAAGGAAATTCGCAGCCCAATGACTTTATAAACTAGTTAAACATGGAAGAGAGAAACTTTGATTACAAGGATGTGCCAGCGAATAAAAAGGTCAAGATGATTGCCATTAAATTGAAAAAAAGTTCTTTAATATGGTGGGAATAGCTAAAAGCAAGGCGAGAAAGAATGGCGAAATTAAAATTGTGTCGTGGAAGAAGATAAAGGAAAAATATCTCCCTGAAAATTATTTATATTAAGGCACCAAGGAGATAGGAATGTGGATGAACACACATGAGTTTCACCTTTTAACTGCCTGTAGTGATATGATTGAGCTAAGGAGCAATCCATTGCTAGGTATGTGAATGGACTGCACCAATCAATTCAAATGTGGTAGTTTTGTAATGCTATTGGACCCTTGATGAGGTCTATAAACTTGCAAAGAGGTTAAAATTCAGCAGAAACCACCCTCGAACAGGTGGGGTGTGGTGAGAGTGATGGGGAAACAGGGCAGCAGCCCGTGGTGCTGTTTTTGGAAGAAAAGGCAACATGACAGGTGCTGATTCGACATCTCGCACAGCTGGAATGACCAGCCAGCAAGATGCCCTGGACCAAAAAGGGGTTGTTTTGGGAGGTGGGTCACCCAAAGGGGTGCCGGTAGCAACATCAAATGCTATAGGTGTTCGGGGATCGGGCATGTCTCATTACAATGTCCAGATCGCATCCAGATCGCAAGTTCATTGACCTTTCTGAGGAGTTTTATGATGAAAACAGCAAACATTCTTTTGAAGGTGATCCCATCTACAATGAGCTGGTTGATGAAGAGGACCTAGAAGTAGCCTATAGTGATCATTGGGAGGCATTGGTGATTTCGCGCAGCATAATTACACCCCGGGTAGTAGACGATGCAGATTAGTTAAACTCGAAGAATTTAGCATCAATTTGCTTCCAAAATCAGCAAGGCAGTGATTGGAACTCTCCATCAGTCTTTGATGAGTGTTCAAATGAAGAAAGTAGTGATCCAATTTTTGATAAAGAACCAAGTGAAAAAAAAGAAAGGTGACAATGATTGAGATGAAGATGAAGAAATTTTAGAAGGGGAAGTTGCTAATTTGGTTAGTGAACTAGGAGTTCGAGATGATCATCTTGAAGATGCTCCCTTGGATTGTTCTAGAGATGTACCAAGGCAATTGCAGCAAGGTGTAGTAACTGTACTGATGCAATTTCAGCTAGTTAATGTGACTGAACCGGGGTTACATATCAATGTTATTCCATCGACATATAATGACCCTTTCCTCAAGGGGTACTCAAAAGTGTTTATGGATATATCAACTGATCACAAGGACTCAATCTCAGTGCACAACCATTGTATTTTAACTAATACAATAACCCACAAGCCCCATGATCGTCTTTACAATATCATGTTGAAGAAGGTTGCAAGGCTGATACAAATTTCATCTTAGCACGCTTCAAAACTCAAAGACGAGCTTTCTCCACCCAAAGACAATGATGGAGCACAAAGCTATTCTTATTTTTAATATTTGTTTAATTTCAAAGATTTACCTTTTCATTTTAGTCTTAGGGTTTAGTTTTTAGGTTCTTAAGTTCTTTTTAGGGTGTTCAGAATTTTGTATACTTTTTAGGATTTTAGAAGATGATTAAAAAGTGATTCGAATACTCATGGAATTACTTGTTTTATCAGGGATAAAAGTGTCCTTACGAGTTTTTTTAAGTGAAAGGACTTATGAGGTATTTTTATAATGTTTTAATTTAAGTGGGGGCAATTATGGTCTTTTTTTATTATGATATAATAAAAGGGCTTGGGATGTTAGGGTTTCTAACGCTTCTGAAGTGTGAACAGTAGAAAAAACTGTGAATAGTGCCAGCAAGCCCTATCTAAGGTTTTGGGATCACTCTTTTGTCAAGGAAACCCAAATTCACTCAAATCTGTTCTAATGGTTATTAAACTGTTTTTGGCCTCTTTTCTCTATTTTCCTTCATCAGAAAGTGAGCAGCAGAAATCTGTCCATCAATTTCCTTGTATGTTTAATAAGTACCAACGTTTAGGAATAGAAGTTGGATAAGGTGTTGACAACAGCAGCTCCATATCCTAGGGTTAATTTCATAATCTGATTAAAATACCACTGCTTCAAATTTTAATTTCATCTAGTTCATTGATTATTCCACACAGTGCATCTCATAGAAGCTCTACTGGCTAAATGCTCAAAATAATTGCTATTCCAAATCATGAAATTGTAAACAATTGCAAAGAAACTACTTTAATGAGCCCTCCCGGTCTGACTTCCTAGAAAATGGAAAACAGAACATATCCAATTTAGCTGATAACAAGAATATAACATGGATCAAATTAATAAGTCAGAAACAGAATATAATGTGAGCTGATTAGATCAAAGTTTCTTGCTTTATAATTGAACAGAGTAAATGAAAATTAGACATGATCAACAAAATACAACCAAGTCACTCAAACCTCATTTAATAGTATTCCATTGAGAAGGTCAAGAAGGCTCGTTTACATCTTTGAATAGAAAACAGCAACTATGTTATTAGTAAAGCAGCAATCTTACATTTGCTCAATTACAAGCATGACAAGCTGCATAATGACACAAGAATATATACAGGAGAAGAGCGGCCAATGCCCGATTCAGTACATCCTATGGAATATCAAGTGCGACAATAGATCATTTTAAAAATGCCGACAGAGATATACATTTCCAAAAGAATGAAGACTCATGAGGCAAAACTTTTGGATGAGCTTCTGTATTTACTCTTCAAATACTGTTATGAGGGACTTATGGCTGACTCCCGGATAATATTGTACAAGGAGATTAGAATCTCAACACTTATCAATAGAATGATGACCCACTCCAAGAAATCAGACTTCCTGTTTTGAAGAATTTCCTGTAGAAAGCGAATATTGTGCTGCAGTGACAGACAACATTTCAGTGAAAGAGCATGTATATAATTCAGTCACTACAGACAGATTTTATTAAAATTACAAGAAATATCCAAGAAGCAATAGGTACCTCAACAAATTTCAGTTTAAAATCAAGGCTTCCAAATCTTTGTGTCAGTTCATACTCATCTCGTAGATACTCCCATATCTGAGCGTAGTTTGCATTTTTCCAAGCTATATCAGATCTGAAAAAGCAATACAAAAAGGAAATCAATGTCACATGAAAAGTACGTTCATTAGTTAATTCATACAATGAGGAATTAAATTCTGGTAGAAAGTCATAAAGACGCATCATAAAACAAATCACATGCCGCACTGAAGTAAATTTATTACAATGAATTCTTCTATTAAGCAAATCCCAAAACAAATAAGATAATAAACCATTGAAGAGAATAAGCATAAACATCCTATCACTCGTCAGTTTGTGACTATATAGCTCTTCAATGATAATGCAATTGAAAACTTTCAAATAGATGGCCCAAAGAAATTCATATCCACTAGATGAGTGCATAATGATGAATATTTAAAGTCCTTCACCAGAAAAGGTGAAAAAGAACATCTCAACCAATATCAAATTTTTCTTTTAACTTATAAGCAAACACTATAACAAGGTGAATGTCATCTTGATAGATAATAGTGACGATATACGATTATCAGGTAAAAAATAAAAAACATTCTCAAACTCCATACACTACCTCTCATGAAATGGACAAGAAATGCCAGAAAATTGCATTAAGCATGCCACTTCTTCATGCAACTTAAAACACAAAATCTCATTCCTAATCCCAAGCCAATTTTCATGTGGCAATTATTGGAGCGAAAAAAATTTGTTTTCATGTGCCTCATAAGGTGCACATGATTGCAGACAAAATTACCCAATAGATAAGACAAGGGTGATGCCAAAAAATATAACCACAAATGAAAAAGAGTTATAGGAATGACTTGGACCATAGTTACTTGAATCTCCCACCAAAGGTCACCTTTCTTATTCGGAACCCCGATATAATGAATATTCACAGAACTCGTTTCAGAGAAGTCTAGAATCTTGATTCCTTAACTTAGGAATCTCGATTTCAACACTTGAATCCCTTTCCAGCATTTACTGATTCTCGATCCCGTAATTGGTGAATCTCAATTCTACACTTGTTGAAACCGGTTTCCACATATAAGGATACTCAATTCAATTATTTTCGAATCCAAATTCTTAAACAACAAGTACAGCGTGTAGATGCAAGAAACGACAAACTAATAAAACATTGAATCGTGCTTCCACCCTCATAGAACCATGATCTATTTTTCTTTTTTGGAATTAAAATACCTCAAAATCAAATACTAATATTCTAGGTGCATAAATATGTGACTTATAAATTGGCTGCAATATTTATAGATTTTTATTTGAGTTATTTGTAAATTGGAAGTAGAGACGATTATCCTTCACACTTCATCTATGTTCCGAACAATAGTCCAATGAATGCATTGCCAAACTTTTTGTTCCACAAATTAACATTCCAATGCAAAAATCTAGAGTTGAGTTCTTAACAAGTTTCGTTCCAATGTCTTTTGCAGGTAACAATGGCAAGCATAACTTCCTTTGCATGCCCTTGGAGTATTAAAATAAGATAACTTTCTGTTGCAACATTAAAAATTAAAATACTCCACACCTTCATCCATGGTATCAAAGGCACATACCCCTTAAGATGAGTCAAAACTCGAAATCCAAACTGCCAATAATCTCGATTCCAATCTAGGTCGAATCTCGATTCCATATTAGTCGATTCTGAATAGGTCGGAAACTCGGTGCCATAGAGCTAGGAATCTTGATTCTATCCATGCAAGGTTATCAATTCCATTTCGGTTGAATCTCGATGCCAATAAAATAGGAATCTCGTTTCCCACAATTTCCTCTTGTACGGACGTCGATTCCAAAAAACATGAATCTTTTAGCCGACCGCGATTCCTTGATTCCCATTCCTAAAATGATTTGGAATGAAAGAGGAAAGGAGTTGCATATGGTCAAACTCACCAAATAATTAATCCACGAATTGAAAACTGTTCCATTCATATAACAAAGTGACCACATTTTCCAGGGCACAGATTACATCATTAGCTTCTCTAAAAACAAGAATGATAACCAAGAAATTAAGTAGTTGCATATGGTCAAACTCAGCAAAAGGCCTAGTGACCCTCCACAAATTTGCAGCCACATCCTATCCCATAGGACAATATTACGGGCATCTCCTTCTAGGTATAAGGGTGCCAGCTCCAATATTGACATGGAGGCAATGCACAAGTGTCTTACAAGAATGCCAACTGCAATGCCTCATGCTAGTAACTCTTTTTGGTATAATCAACATATAGCGAGGGTTTTCTAGTCATTTTTAATCATCCTTTTCTGTTTTATAATTTTAACCATTGTAATTTTATTTCCATCCACTTGTAATAATCTAAAAATATATATCATGTGAAGCAACAATCCCTCTCATTCTTGTCACTCAATATGGTGTTGGAGTTAATCTACTCCTACGCATGGGCGAGTCAACTTGGGACTTGCCGTTGAGTCAAGACAAGTTTACATCAACTGTTAAGACTGGTCATCTTATTCAAAACCTGCTGAGGCTTACTGAGCCCATTAGCATAGGGAATATGGTGTGTCCCAATCAAAATTTGTCTTTTCAAATCTTCCTCCAAATAACTAATCTTATAACATATCACAAAGAGATAACGCATACAAGAGAAAACAGGAGAAAAAAAAAAAGCAAAGAAGTGGATGGTGATTAGAAAAATCCTTACATCTGCATGCTTACAGTTCTGCTAACATGAACTATTATGAACCCTAGGCAAGGTATTTCTTTGGGCATGAAAGAAGAGTACTTTTTGTCAGCAAAGAACTTTTGCCATTTTATCTAATGTTATCGAGGCTTTGAAAACACGTTTGATCATTTCCAATGTCATCCCAAACTGTCAGGAAGAAGTGGATTTTTCTGCATATTTACGCTTCATCAGGAACCAAATACTTGGGGCTTTCCGGCCACAAAGATTCACACAGTTGACATGTTAAATGCACTGTTTGCCATTTTGTATATGGGCCAAATCAATGTTTAAAAAAACGCCGAGTCGAACCGGACTCGCCCGGTTCGACTCGGGAATCGCCATGGACGGATCGAATCGGCGAAAAAAACGAGAATCGTCCGGTTCTCTCTAGAAACGGACGGTTTTGCACAGTGACTCGCCGATTCACTGTACGGAATCGACGAGTCCCGTACGGTTTTTTTTTTTATTTTATTTTTTTATTTTTTTTTTTTTTTGTAATCCATGATAGATTTTTTTGTAATACTTGATCGATTTTTTTGTAATCCATGATTGAATTGTTTTTTTTTTTTTTTGTAATCCATGATCGAATTTTTTGTAATCCATGATCGAAATGTTTGTTTTTTTTTTTTGTAATCCATGATCGAATTTTTTGTTTTTTTTTTTTTTTTGTAACCCATGATAGAATTTTTTGTAATCCATGATCAAATGTTTTGTAATCCATGATCGAAATGTTTGTTTTTTTTTTGTAATCCATGATCGAAATGTTTTTTTTTTTTTTTGTAATCCATGATCGAATTTTTTGTTTTTTGTTTTTTTTGTAACCCATGATAGAGTTTTTTGTAATCCATGATTGAATTTTTTGTAATCCATGATCGAATTGTTTTTTTCTTTTTTTGTAATCCACGATCGAATTTTTTGTTTTTTTTTGTTTGTTTTATTTTGTAATCCATGATCGAATTTTATGTAATCCATGATCGAATTTTACGTAATCCATGATCGAATTTTTTGTAATGCATGATCAAATTTTATGTAATCCATGATCGAATTTTTTGAAATCCATGATTGAATTTTTTTAAAATTTGTGATTTTTTTTTTATAATCCATGATCGAATTTTTTTTTGTAATCCATGATAGAATTTTTTGAAAATTTGTGATTTTTTTTTTTTAATCCATGATCGATTATTGTGAAAATTTGTTTTTTTTTTTTTTTTAATCCTTATTATTCAAAGAGAAAATGAGAGAGATGATGATTCTGAGGCCACCCTATTCCAGCCATATTATTCACATATCGAGTCCCAACAGCAACAGTGTAGGGATGAGCACAACAGTGCAGGTGAGCATGAAGGATGGACAATCTTCGGGGATTTTAGATTGGGAACACAACAAAACATTAACACTCAGGGATTTGGGAATAGTCAGACGCCTGCTAATATCGATGATTCGTTTTTAGATCGAATCAATTAATTGTTAAACGAATTCAATCAATGGCACCAACGTGACCAAGAAGAACAATAACGTCGTCTATCATTTTATTTTTAGATCATATGTTACTAATTTTATGCTTTATTGTAGTCCATGTATGTTGATATACTTATTCCATGATAATTCTATGTTTATCCTTTTGTGTGATGTAAATTAATGGCGGTTCATGCAGGGAAAGAACATATCAATATTCGCATATTCATTCAAAAACATGAAAATTCTTAATGGAGTACACTCATTTCTTATTGAATTCCTAAAAAACAATATTTATAATGAATTTTAATAATTTTTTCGGATTTTTTTTAAGCTTTATTCTGACCGATTCACCCGATTCCCGATCCGAATCGCCGATTCGCCGATCCGGATCGGTTTTTTGGGAGCCCGATCCGGGTCACCGATCCATTTTTTAAACCATTGGGCCAAATTATAGCTCCATCTATAAAGTGGTGTTCGTGCCCTTTTAACGGAGGGCAAAACTATTCTTATTTTTAATTTGAATTCAATTTCAAGAGTAAGGATCAAAGGATCTTGGTAAAGGATAATGAGGTTAACGAAAGGTGGAGAGTTTATTTTCAAAAATTATTAAATGACAAACACAATGGGAACATAGTGGTACAACGAACTGTTGGTACAATAGAAGGCGGAGGTCATAGATTCATTCATAGGATTAGGATGTCGGAAGTGAAAGAAGCTTTGAAAGGATGAAAATATGAAAGGCTTTAGAACCAGATGGTATCTCGATAGAGGTTTGGAAGTGCACGACGGCGATTCGCATTGATTAGCTGATGATGTTGTTCAACAAGGTATTGAAAACAAAGAAAATGCCAGACGAATGGAGGAAAAATATTGTGGTACTTATTTATAAGAACAAAGGAGACATACAGAATCATGGGAACAATCGAGGGATCAAGCTGATGAGTCATACTATGAAGCTCTGGGAGAGAGTGATTGAGCAACGACTAAGGCATGAAACGAGTGTATTAGAAAACCAATTTGGTTTTATGCCAGAAAGGTCAACAATTTAGGCTATTTTTCTACTTAAGAAATTGATTTAGAAGTTTAGGACGAAGAGAAAGACCTCCACATGGTCTTTATTGATCTAGAGAAAACCTATGATAGAGTATCTTGAGATTTGATTTGGCGGGTGTTGAAAAAGAAGGAGTCTTCAGACATTACATCGACTTGGTGAGAGATATATACGATGGAGCGCTAATTAGTGTACGAACAACTAGTGAAGACACAAGTGAGTTTTCAGTGACAATAAGTCTACATCAAGGGTCAGTATTGAGCCCGTACCTCTTTGTCTTAGTTATGGACGACCAAACTAGGCACCTACAGGATGAGGTACATTGGTGCATGTTGTTTGTAGATAACATAGTTTTGATCGATGAGACCCAAAACAGCGTCAACACAAAGTTAGAACTTTGGAGGGATACTCTAGAATCCAAAGGTTTTAAAATTAGCCGGACTAAGACGGAATATATGGAATGCACATTTAGTAATAACAGGAGTAGAGAGGAGGAAGTACTTAACATCGACGGCTAGGAAGTACAAAAAGGACCACACTTTCGATATCTTGGATCAGTAACCCACGAAAATAGAGAGATTAAGGAAGATGTTGAACACAGAATTAAAGTTGGGTCGGTGAAGTGGAGATGTGCGACTGGAATTTTATGTGATCGTCGCATATCAATGAAGCTGAAGGGCAAGTTCTATAAGACAGTTGTCAGACCAGCTTTGCTCTATGAGGCGGGATGTTGGGAGGACAAAAAACAATATATCCATAGAATGAGTGTAGTGAAGACGAGGATGTTGAGATGGATGAGTGGCAAGACAAGAAGGGATAAAATTCGAAATGAATCCAATCGAAAAAATTTAGGTGTGGCACCAATAGGCGATAAGATGACAGAGAGTAGACTTAGGTGGGCTAGCCATGTATGATGCCGACCAAGTACAACACCTGTTAGGAGGTGTGAGTAGCACAAGTGGAAGGATTGAAAAGGGCAAGAGGTAGGCCCAAAAAGAGGTGGTTGGAAGTAAACCGCAAAGATATGAGGACTTATGGCCGTACTGAGGGTATGGTATTTAATAGAGCATAATGGAGAACCAAGATTCATTTAGCCAACCCTACTTAATTGGGAAAAAGCTATGATGATGATGATTGAGATTATCTAGGATATTATTTTGCAGGTGTTAGGCAAAGACTCACCAACTAATCGAGGGTTTTCAAGGGCCGAGTAGAAAACTAGAAATTGACATTTCTTTTGATGATTAGGTAAGTTTTCATTTCTTAAACTTTTTTCTAGGGCAATGTCTTGATGATCTTCAAGCAATAACCATCCGGCTTGGAAATATGCGACTCAAAAACCGAAAGGATAGAAATTGTGTTATTTGTACTCTATGTGGCGTGTATTTACCGGCAAAAAGAACACCTAGCCAGTATTAGTGGGAATGTTTGTGCATGCCCACAAGCAATTGATGAAATTAAAAGGTAGATCAATGAAAATACATGGATAGCCTTAAAAAAAGAAAAACAAAAAAGAAATGGGATAAAAAGAAATGTTGGACGAAATTCAATTACTTGATGATGATGAAGACATCCAAGGGGTGATTTCAAAAGCTAGGTTCGTCATTGGTTTTATCTGTAGCCAAATCATAGTCCTAAGCATGATGAGGGAGTTTACTACGAAGAGAGAGATAGTGGGGCCCAGAGTGACTAGATTTGCCATGGTTCTCACTCTTCAAAGCCTATGCAAGCAAAAAGGTGCCCTAAGGACTATGTTCACTTCAAATAAGTAAAACAGTTTGTTAATAGTTAAAGCAAAGAGATGGGAGAACTGCTGAGTACATTGTGGTTAATACATCTTTTTGGAACCAAATGTATGATGCATTGGATGCTTCTGGTCCTTTAGTAGAAGTTCTTCAATTGGTTGATGGAGATGCAAAGCCCGCAATGGGCTATATACATGACGAAAGATGAGATCAAAATGGTTCTGAAGAATGATAAAACCAAATACAAGCCTATACTTCACATTGTTAATAAGAGATGGGATAACCAGCTTTAACAGGCCCTCCATGCAGATGTTTACTATTTGAATCCATCTCTTCACTATAAGCACCCATCCATTCAGTCAGATTGTACAATAAAGTATGGGCTATTAGAGATGCTTGAGAGGTTGGTCCCTAACCAAGCTATCCATGATGAGGTCCAACGTCCAAAGTCATGATTTCATCAAGTTCTAGTTTACATTGTCAAACTTTTGGGATTTGAAATAAGGATACTACACAACCAAGTACCAAAAAGGTAAAAGTATTTTCTTTTTCTTTTTTTTTACAATTTTACTTGTATAAGTCCACTGGATAAATAATTAAATATCCAAATTAATATGCAGTTGCATAGTGGGCATCATATGCACTGTTCGAAAATTCGACGCCTAGGTAGGTGCCCTAAGCATCCTTGCTCATAGGAGCCCGCATAGGAGGCCAAGGGAAAAAAAGTATTGTTTTCCCCATTAGAAAGGGGGGAAGAGGTTTTTTAAGGGGGCAATCTAGCCCCCAAAACCCCCCAAAAAAGAATAAGCCCCCTTAATAAACTTATTAAGAGACTTACAGGTTTTGGGATTATATCACTAATTTTTTGCTACTCTAGTGGAAACTAATGACTTATTCGGAACAATTAATGGTTAATTTGAGGAATGGAGTTGTGATTTCTGTTGATTATTTCAGAAAGATGGCTTCTTTATTTTTTAAAAGTGATTTTGAAATGGTTGTGGATGATAAAAAGGACCAGTCTCGATGATATGCTAAATGTGCAAGGGACCCTCACAAATTAGGGTTAGTCATATGTTTTGGTTAGATGGGAGACTAATTATAAGAAAATCAAGAACTTTGGCTGCAGCCCACAAAAAATTATAAGCAATTTGGCAACAGATCAATGCAATATATGATTTCATATTACGCAACAAAGAATTTGTCTGAAAAAGTAAAAAAAAATATTGTGTATACCCCTTCATTTATGTATTTGAAGTTATTGGGATATTGTTGTTTTAAATAGATTATAGCACAAAAAGAAAAAAGAATGTCTATGATTGAAATAAATAGACTACAGCCAAGGTGTAACAGATGTTTGCAACATCCCCCCCCCCCCCCCCCCCACACCCAAATCAAGTGGATGATCCCGAGGCGAGGGCACAAGTGAGTAGATTGTGGATCCGCAATGAGAGTGTGTTTGAGGGCGAGGATCTTACTTGGTATGATGTTGAGGAAGCCACAGTGGCCGGAGAAGAAGTAAGACCTAACACTAGAACACAAAGGAGAAAAGGTGGGTCCAGTCGCCCATCAGTTCTAGAGGTCGAGGATGAGGAGGCCGACTCAGAGTAGACTGAGGAAGACGAAGTATACACATAAGGGGGAGATGATACTGATGATGATACCCCTACATTCTCAGTTTCAGATGTGAGAGATACACATAAACAAGAAGAATCACCCTTGGTTTGTCTGATTGAGAGTTGAGATTGAGACTTGGGAGTTGATAATCTTTTGTTTTCTTATGCCTTCATGATAAACTGTCGATGGTTGTATGAATCTCTAGAATTTGAACTTTAAAGTTTGGAAGTTTGGACGTTTATGTGAAGTTTGGAATTTTGGACATGCTAATTGAGATGGAATAGATTGCTTTGTTTTACATGTTATAATGTTAATTATATTAAAGATTAGCAACAAACTCTTTTACTCTTTATTATGAATCTTTAGAGTTTGAACTTTAAAGTTTGGAAATTTGGACGTTTATGTGAAGTTTGGAAATTTTTACATGCTAACTGAGATGGAATAGATTGCTTTGTTTTACATGTTATAATGTTAATTATATTAAAGATTAGCAACAAACTCTTCTACTCTTTATCAGGCTATCAGGGGACTCAGAGTCTAAGACAGCTAATATATTGGAGATAATGGATAAAATTAAAATACCTACTATCAAATAAATCAAATCTATGTTTCTTAGGCATTAATATATTTTTCTAATTTTTTAGAATTTTTAAAATTTATTGACCGCGTTGGAGATGATACACCTACATCGGGACCGCATTGAGCCGCATCGGGTCTTGCTTTAACAACACTGAAGTGAGATCTGCCCGAGGTCTAACTGCAGGAGCCTAGGATCGCCAGGACTGCCACCAACTTGGGAGATCCAAATAACTATGGTTTGAATCCTAAACCAAGGCAAAGGAAGCTCAGTCTTTCTGGCCCAAGCCTGTTCCGAAATATCTTCCTTTGGTTCAATAAATCAGTATAATTAGGGGACTTTTAGGTTTCTAACCCAAAACCCCCTCCCCAATTAGAAATTGCTTTAGTACATTAGCATTCCATAGAATATTGAGTTTTCCCAGTTTGTCAATAAGAAGAGATTCCATGCACATATTATAACTATACATAGTCTTTCAGAAGGAGAAAGGTGCTGCCTACGTGGCCAGAAGTCCTGGCTACCTTTGTGGAAGCTTTATGAACGAGGCACCCCAGAAACAGCTATAGGGGCCAGTGTGCTTAGGGGGTTAGGATGCATGGCCCACCTTGCAAGATTGAGCCAAAGCACTAGGTACCCTCCAAGCTGCGCCTTAGCCAACTAGGCAAGCACCTAGAGTGCCACTAGTCCTAGGAGTTCCACTGGTCCTAGGCACCCGCCTAGGCCTAGGCGAAGCACCTAGGACCTTGACCTACCTCAAGGCATCAAGGCAAACCGCCTTCTTAAACACTGACAAGTGACAAACATAGTTGCAGGATTCTAACCCAAAAATAGAAGTTTATACATTATATAAGAGTACATTTGGCTGTAAATGAAAATCAATCACATTCTTCTTTAAATGTATATGGGCAAAAATAAATAATAAATAATAAAAATAAAGTGGAAGCCCACTGTACCATGTTCTCATGCCTCTGCCTCCTTCCCTCCCCGCTTTCAGCTGGAACCACATCTACGACTCGTATCCCAAAACCCATCTTCTCCAACCCCACCACGTGAATCATCCTCCTCCCCTTTTAACCTCCCAACAGAGTAGCAGGTTTGTGGCTCAGGAGACCACTAAGCCTAGCCAAAAGGCTTCTTTTGCTCAGGTCACCTCTGCGACCAAACCTACCCCTGCCTCCCCTCTGAAACCCCTTTTGCCCTCTCGGGACCTCCCTCGCTCCTCCTGCTCTCCTTTCCTTTCCTTCTACTTGTCCTCTTCTCCCGGGGAGACTGCATCTAATCGCTCTAAACTGTCTGCTGCTTCAATTGTGTCTTTCTCTCCTCGTCGTGACGACTTCAGAGGAATCGAGAGATGGGCTTGTAGATCCCTAAAGGAATCGAACCTACCCTGTAGACGCCTCTCAAATGGCGATTACTTGTTCTCCTTACCATCCCCCGCCAGAGCTCAACTTGCCTTACAGGATGCCTCCAACCTTTCTTTGAAAGGAGCCCACGCTTATCTTAGGGCTTGGTCTCCAGTTGAAGGCTCCTTCTGCAAACAAAGGGTCTGGCTCACCCTTCATCACATCCCCCTTCACGCGTGGTCACCTGAGTTTTCCGGCGGATTGGGAAAGCTTGTGGTTCTTTGATCTCCATTCACTGGATCTCCATGGAAACCTTACCGTTGGGATCCATTCGACTGCTCCTGGAAGTCCTAAGCACGAGCCGCATCCCTCAGTCGGTTGGATTGAAGTTGACAATCTGTATTACCGCGTCCCTATTTCGTGGTCCTCAGCCTCGCCTCCCTCCTCAAGATTCTTTCAACAAGCCGATCTTGCTTCTCCACCAGTTTCCTTACCGGAAAACCATGACCAGGCTTGGACTATGGTACTCAAGAAGAAACGGCAATGGTAGCGACCCTGTAGACGACCCCCCGACCCGGCCCAATCCAATTCAGCTGGCCCTCCACTCTCCAGCAAGAATCTCTCCTTCTGGCGTCCTCGGGCTCCACGCTCCTCCCCTTCTACTCTAACCATGGGTCAGTGGTGTGACCTGAGACCCAGTGATTTAGTTAGGATTAGGTCACCCTCAGCTACAACCCGTGATTACATCGTTGTCCCATCGACCAGATAAAGAAGTGCTCGAGGACACCTCTCCTTCTCTTCTACCTTCGGGCCTTGCCAACCGACCCGGCCCATTGAACGTCTTATCCCCGCTCTCCTCTCTCACCGACCTATCTCCCTTCTCTCTCTCATCATTACCTCCCTGCCCCCCCTCGTCTCCCCCGTCCACATGTCCCCTCGAGCCCCTCGTTGTACCCCTCCCTTCGTTTGAAAAGGCAGAAGGCCCTCATCCCGTGCAGCAAACGCCTCCTCCCTCCTGCAGGCACGTCTCCCCTCCGTCGCCCTCGCTGTCCTCTTCTCCCTTGCAGCAGGGACACCATCCCTGACGATGCCGGGGGCATCAATACCATCGCCGCCTGGTCCATCTTTTGCGCCTCCTTCTCTGGCTCTCTCTGATCCTGCTCTGGCCCTCTCGGTTCCCCAGCTGTTGGCATGCTGCTCTCCACCCACCACAACCATTCCCCTTCCATCCTCTGGTGCTTCTGAGCTTCCCTCTCGGCTGCACCCTCCCCCCTTGAGGGTGGCTCCCCCCCCCTTGAGGGTGGCTCCCCCCCTCTCTCTAACTCGTTGCCTTTCCTCGATACCCATGTTGTTACCCCTTCGTACTGCTCTTTGTTTTCCTCTTCCCCCTCTGATACCATGTCTTCCTGTACCCCTCCCTTCCTCCACCCGCAGGTTGACCCCTCCCCTGTGCCCCACACCTCTTTTCTGAAGGCCGCTCTCCTTTCCCCACCCTCCCCTTTTTCTCTCACCTTCTTCCCTATCAACCTAGGTGACTTATCCATGTCTTCGGAAGATAATCACTCCAACAGGTTCTTTCACAAGGATCTTATCCCTCTAGGAATTGTTGTAGCTCACTCTTTGAACCACTCCCCCCCTGACCCAGCGCATGTGTCTTCCCTATTAGCCCTTCATCTTTCCTTTACCCCTCACCTCGTTCATATCCACAGGGTTAACACCATCCATGTTTCCTGGCCCCCCCTCTCCCTTGCTTTTTTCAGGCTTCTCTGCCATACAAACGCACCACTACCTTACTTATCTAACCTTTGTCCCTTCCTTCTCTCTCTCTTACCTTCCCCAAGCTTTCTTACCCCCTTCAGTATACCCCACCACTCCATCTCCCCTGGCCAGTCAAGCCTATTCCCTCATTGTCCCTCAGCCAGCAGGCCCTCAGCCAGACCCTTCTCTGCCTTCTCCCACCCCTCTTACTACTCCCTCTCTCCCTATTTCCTCCCTCCCACACTCTGACGACTTGTCGTCTCTTCCCCCTGACCTCTACCCCTCCAGCCCCTCTCCCCCTGTGGCTGTAGCAGAGATGGAGCTTCCGGTGCTTGCAACGTCTTCAGTCTCTCCCTCCCAAGCTCTTTTAGAAGCCAAGGAGGTCAACAGGGATGTCCAATACGAAGGGGTTGACTCAACTTTGGTAGCATCAGATTCAGAGTTCACCGATATTTCATCGACCCCCATCTCTCCCTTCCAGGTATCCGATGAAGCCGAGGAGGTCGACAGGGATGGGAAATTGCATTGACAGAAGAATGAGAGAGATGTACAGGATCATGGATTTCAAGCATGATGGACTAGAAAGACTGGCACACAGGTTTATCACAACTAACGTAGAAAGTAGATTACAGGTGAGATATAAAGGCCAACGAGAACTCTATAATCTATTCTCCTCCTTGCCTTTTGAAGGAGAGCCCCTTGCTAGCTCTTCCGGCCCCCTCTCCATGGTTTGGCCAAGGAGGTCTCCTAGACTGGCCTCCGTCCCCTCTTCTTCATCACCTAAGCTATGAAGTTCCTCGTTTGGAAAATAAGAGGGCTAGGACAATCCTCCAAGAAGAGTGTTGTTAAAGATCTCACTTCAAAACTCTGCCCTTCTATTCTCGACCTCCTTGAAACCAAACTCCCTGAACCTAATCTTCAACTCGTCCGTCAAGTTTGGGTGAGAAGATCTAGTCAGTGGGTGTCCCTACCTGCTATCGGGGCTTCAGGAGGAATTTGGATAGTCCACGATATCTCTGATTTCACCCTTAACTCGTACTTCATAGGGCTTTACTCTATAACTATACTCCTTTTCAGTATCTCGGACGGGACCCCTTTTAAATTTACGACAGTCAATGGCCCAACCTCTTCTTCCCTCAGGAGTAGACTTTCGTCCGAACTGGGACATGTAGCCACCCTGCCACACCCCATTTGGTGCTTGGGAGGGGATTTCAATGTCACCCGTTGGCCCCATGAGAGAAATTCCTCAAACTCGATTTCTCCCGATATGTGGGATTTCTCTGACTTCATCAACCGGACGGAGCTCGTAGACATTCCCCTCCAGGGAAGTCGTTTCACTTGGTCTAACCACGCTTCCAACCCTACTCTCTCAAAATTAGATAGGTTCCTCCTGTCCCTGGAGTGGGAGGACCATTTTCTTAGATAGTCATCTCTAGCCCTTCCAAAATCCACCTCGGACCATTGCCCCATTTTACTCGACACAGCTACCGCTCTAAGAGGTCCCAGGCCCTTCAGACTTGAACTCCACTGGCTCCTAGAAAAGGACTTTCATACCCTCCTTCATACCTGGTGGAACTCCTCTGCCTCTCAGGTCTCGGGCAGGGCAGGGTATATCATCCAGACCAAACTTCAAATCCTTAAAACCTCGATCAAATATTGGAGTCTTTCCATCCCTGGCAATTTTTCCCAACTCAAGTCCTCACTGTTGAATTCCATCCAAGAGTTTGATCGGCTGGAGGAGACTAGGCCTTTGGAACCCATTGAGATAGACCTCCGTTCTAAGTCTAAACTTGAGTACCTTTCAACTCTCACAAAAGAAGACATCTACTGGTTTCAGAGATCTAGAATCACTTGGTTGAAAGCAGGTGATCAGAATACTGCCTTTTTACATAACATTGCAAATTGTCGCAGGAGAGACAATTCAATTTCGATGATTAAGGTCAATAACAGACACCTCACTCAACCTGCTTAGATAGAGCAGGCAATTTTAGAGTTCTTCCAGACTCTTTACTCTGCCCCTTTGAGCCGTAGACCGAGAATGTCTTCCCTTGATTTTTTTACCCTCTCATAAGAAAAGGTTGTTTAGCTCGAGCAACAGTTCAGAGAGGAAGAAATTTTTTTAGCTCTCAATGCTCTAGCCAAGACAAGGCACGGGGCCCTAATGGATTCCCGATTGCTCCTTTCAAGGAGTCCTGGGACACCTTTCGTCCTGAATTCCTTAAATTCTTCGAGGAATTCTTCCAAAGGGGCACTCTGCACAAAGCCATTAATGCAACCTTCATAGCTCTAGTTCCCAAGAAAGAAGGTGCTGAGGAAATCGAAGATTTCAGCCCCATTAGTCTCCTGAATTCCTCGTACAAGATCCTAGCTACAGTCCTAGCCTCCAGACTCCAACAGGCCCTTCCCTCAGTTATCTCTTCAACATAATCTGCATTTCTCAAAGATAGACAGATTCTTCATGGGGCCTTAGTAGCTAATGAGTGTATCCACTCGAGGCACCTAGCTAAGAAACCATGCCTTATTTTCAAAATTGATTGGGAAAAGGCTTTTGACCATGCGGACTAGTCAATTATTGACGAGACGATGGCTAGAATGGGGTTCCGATATAAATGGAGAATGTGGATGCGTGGTTGCTACTCACATCCACATTTCTCAATTTTTATCAACAGAACCCCTAAGGGTTTTTTCCCTTCTTCTAGGGGTCTCCGCCTAGGAGACCCACTTTCCCCTTTCCTCTTTCCTATCGCGGCGGAGGTCTTCAGTCGCTCAATCTCCCGGCTCTACGAGACTGGTTTGTTGTCGAGCTTCAAGAGTAGTTCACTAGGACCAATGGTGTCTCATCTGCAATATGCAGACGACACCTTGGTGTTTATTGATGCCTCCTGCAACGAAGTTGGAACCCTCAAACTCTTCCTTAGGTGCTTCCAATCAGCGACTGGGTTCAAAGTCAACTTCGAAAAATTAAAAATGTTGGGTGTAGCCCTTTCATCAGCAGAGGTCAAGTCCTTCATGTGGGAATGTAAAGTAGAAGACTTACCGACTTCTTATCTATGCCTACCTTTGGGATTGGGTAAACCCAAAAAAAGACAATGGTCACAGGTCCTAGACAAAGTAGACAGGCGTCTAGCTGGGTGGAAGGGTAGATTTCTCTCTTTGGCATGTAGAAAGACTTTGATCAATGCTATCATTGCCAACTCCCCGGTCTACCTCATGTCCCTATTCCACATGCCAGCCCAAGTTGCCAATCGACTTGACTAGATCATCTGTAATTTTCTTTGGTCGAGCCAGGCGGATAATACAAAGTTCCATCTTGTAGCATGGAATAACATTTGCCTACCCAAGCAGCAAGGAGGACTTGGCATCCGTATTCTTCGAAGACATAACCAGGCACTCCTAGGGAAATGGTGGTGGCGTCTAGCCACCCAGCCGAACTCCCTTTGGGCTCAAATTCTACGGAAAAAGTATCACATCCCAGATGGTGCCTGGCTGCCCTCTAGAAGTCACTGGCACAATGCTTCAGGGGCCTGGAGATCTTTAGTTTCGGCCCTTTCACAGTTCAGAAAGTTCATTAGATAACATCCTAGAGAGGGCTATAGAGTGAGATTCGGGTCTAACTTGTGGTTAGAACCCTCCACTTTGAAAGAGTTGTTCCCTACCCTCTACTCTCTGGCTCTAAACAAAGATTCTTCAGTTGCAGAGGAGATGGTCCTAACAGGGGGTCGGAGAGTATGGAACCCTTCCTTCCGTAGGAATCTTACTGATGAGGAATTTAACCATTTTCAGTCTCTCTCAACCTCTCTTCACTCCCACTTTCTAGCGCCTCAAGGAAGTGATGCTATCTTCTGGAGGCTAGCTCCATCTGGCATTTTAGCTCCATCTGGCATTTTTTCGGTAGCTTCTTTCTACAAAGGATTAATCCTACCTCCTACTCTTCCGGCTAACCCAACTGCTATCGAATCCAAAGTTTGGGCCACCATTGCTCCTCCAAAAGTCCAAACCTTCAACTGGCCAGCCTGCTCCCATAGAGCACTCACCGTGGACCAACTTCAAAGGAGAGGAATCCCACTTCCCAACAGATGTGCTCTATGCTTATGTGAGGAGGAATCGAACCAACATTTGTTTATTTTCTGTGACTTTACTTTCGATCTTTGGGGTAAAGTATTGCAACTTTTTGGCATTCAATGGGTTACTCCCCCCTTCGGTCCAGGCCTTTATCTCTTACGATTGGGCAAAGGCAGGAAGATTGCTATGGAAGGCAACAGTTGCAGCAACCATATGGTTCATTTGGTTGGAAACGAATCTTAGAATCTTCCAAGGCGTTAAGCTACACACAACAGCTCTCTTCCACAAGATTATCTCGTTGCTTACTTTTTGGGTCTCCAATCACAAGGTTTTCTCGGGCATCCCTAGGTATTTTGTCCTCACCCAATGGACCAATCTTCTTCACCACCAACCGAGAGTGGCGACCAAAAATCAAACCTGGCAACCACCGCCCCAAGGAAGCATCAAACTGAATTTCGATGGGTGCTCCTTAAGGAACCCTGGCTCGGCAAGGGTCGAGGGGGTCTTTCAAGATCACCAAAGCAATGTCCTTTTAACCTTCTCAGAGATATAGGTATAAAGGACTCCAATCATGCCGAAGCTCTAGCCCTAATAACTGGCTTAAAACTCTTTGATCCTTCTTGGGGCCTTATTCTGCTAGTAGAAGGGGCTTCCTATAATGTTATCTCCTGGGCAAGGAGAACGAGCTCTCCACCATGGTACATAGCCTCATTGTTTGATGAAATTGACCATATATGCAAGGATATGGACGTCTCCTAGAGGCATATTTGGAGAATGTCCAATGACTTTGCTGACATATTGGCGAAAGAGGGTGCTAGAAGCCAGGGCCAAGGACCAACGCTACCCGGGTCCGACTCCTTTTTTGCTCAGGACAAAGGTCTCTCAACTTAGTATGGCTCGCTTTTTTGGTTTTTTCCACTCAATGTATTTTTGCAAAAGCTTACTGCATATCGTTGTAATTGGGTGGCCTTATAAGCCCTCTTTGTATATGGTAGGCTAGCAATTTTTATCGAGTCACCCTTCTCTAGGGTGATCTCCTACCTCTTTGTAACTTTCGACAGCAATACAATGTTAACATTTATCAAAAAAATAATAATTATCTGTAGTTGAGGAAATAGATCTGTGCTTGAGGGTTGTTTGTCTGCCATTTGACTCTCAATGAAAAATTGGCAAAATTCACTAAAATTTTGAGTAGTGAAATTTACTGAAATTAAAAAAAAAAAACAACCCTCTCTCTCTCTCTCTCTCTCTGACACCAAAAAAAACTCAGCCTCTCCCACCTTCATCTCTCTCTCTCTACAACCTCCCCCTCCATTAAAACTGCACCTCTCTCTAAAATCCTATCTCTCTTATCTCTCTCTCAAACTCCCCTCTCATGTTCCTACGACCTCCCCTATGCTGCACTCTGCGCACAGCCAACTGCATCCAATCAATCAACTCCATCCATGAGGCTCTACTAAAGCCAAAACACAGGAAAGCTATGACACAAGGAAACAATCACTCTGCTTTTGCAATCGCTTTCCCTCGGCTACTATACTCTGCCAACTAAACAATTAGGCAGCCAAATGAGCAAAACCAGTCACGATAAGGTTCTTTCCAGGTGGTAGTTTGGTGATGATGGGCGCTTTCTTTTGGGATTTTGAGTAGTTGGGGTTGTTGCTTTGCTCCAAGAATGTATGGTGGCAGGGTAGTGATCGGTTCAAGTTATTATGTCTTCCATCCATTCAAAAAAGCAAACCAGTCAAGATGGAGGTTCACTGAAGGTACGCAAATTGAAGTAAAGCCAGTTATGATGGAGGGTTCACTAACGGGACCCAATATGAAGCAAAGCCAATCAAGATGTAAAGTTCACTGAAGGGACCCAAATTGCTTTCCCTCACTGCAGCAAAAACAGCGAAAGGATTCACTGAAGGGACCCAAGTTGCTTTCCCTCGCTGAAGCAACACCAGCCAAAGGATCCGAATTGAAAATGTCAATCTCTTCAAACACCCAAGTTGAACCCCCAAATTAGTAACATATAGTTTATAAATAGCCAAACTTCAAACCCTCACATCCAACAATGGCTAATTCCATGAACCCTAATCTGAGAGCAATCCGCAGATCTTGTTGCCTGGCTGAGATTGCAGTTCCGTGAGAGACGCGAGATGAAAGCCCTAATTCCAGAGGTAGAAAGAGGAAGAAAGAAATAATGGAGATTTTGTGGGCCTTAGAGACAGAAGAGAGGCAGAAGAGAGAGATGGGGGCCCTAATTGTAGAAACAGAGAGAAAGGAATGGTGAGATGAGAGATAGCTTTTGAGCGGAAGGGGTAGAGGGAGAGTGAGTGACAGCGGTTGGGTCCATCATGGGCTTTTCTGGAGAGAGAGTGAGTGAATGACAGCTTTTGGGTCCATCATGGGCTTTTGTAGAGAGAGTTGGGGACGAATAGAGGGAGGGAGTGAGAGAGAGAGAGACAGAAGCAATTTGGGGATGAAAAAACGAAGAGGTCATACCCTCTTTTCCTTTCATCCGTGATTTCGCCCTCAAACCATGGATAGGATTTTATTTGTCATGGGCATCCACATGTGCTCTATACGATAAATTACCTTTATATTTGTCATCCATCGTTTGCAGTGGAATCTAAACATGCCCTAAAGTTGTTCACATTTACATTTTCTGAGCTTAGCAGATATAATAAGCCCAAAAAATAATAGTAGTAATAATAATCAGTAAACCATAACGTCATGTTATAAGTCAAAATATGAATAGTAGAGATCTATTCCAACATACATTACCTCTCAAAGAGTCCCAGTTTGAGAATTACATCAGCTAGATTAGTATTGGCCTTCCCCACTAGTTGAAAAAGTTTCTTCCTCTGCATGGTGAAAGTTCCTGTTTTCTCCATGCCTCGATTAATATCTGTGAATTCTGCAACCATCCCATCCACCTAAGAAAGAAAAATTAAATGTTAAAATGATTATGGTACTATTAGGCTCATCAAGTGTTGTAAAACTTCTGAATTTGTAAAAATGTGTCCGAAATCACCTGACGAACATAGTAATCAAGTGCAATGCTTTGGCCAAGAACACTACCGATTGTGCGAATTCCATCAATATTGAGATTTTTTAGCATTATGTAATCAAGCCCTCCTTGCATCCATGTCTCCAGAGTTGGCTTCTCTACAACGGCATAATCTATCACAGCAATCATGTGCGACAAATCCTTTATTAAAGTATATAAGAGAACCATAAATTATGGCTCTCAAATCCACGTTCATAAAGACAAACGAGAAGAAAAGAAATATTGTGAGAATGACATTGATGCCTTTTAATTTCTTTCCCTTTACCTGATTGAAGAACAACTGTTAAAAATGATGAAAAGCTTCAAGCAGAGGAGTCTTCGAAAAGTTTTAGCTACATGTCTTCACTATCTGTAATTTCAGAGTCAGATCTTATGTCTTTCTTGCTAGATCATTAGCCATTATAACCCCAGCATTTGAATTGACTCTCAATGCTTTAAAAAGCGGACCACCCAGCACTTAGGTGGTCCAAAAGGCCTGGACGCCTCGCCCAGGCCTAGGTGCCCAAATTAGGCCTGGGTGGCCGCCTAGGGCTTGTGCCCTGCCCAGGGTGGAAATGCCCCTCGTTGAGGGCATTTTTTGTTTTTTTTTTCTAATACTAAAGGGGGAAAATCGTGGGTTTTAGGTTGATTTGAAACCTAAACCCCATTAGAGCCTATTTTATAAAGAGAAAAACCCCCAAAAAAACTAGTTTTTGGTGATTTCTATAGGATCGATGGGTTTCTCAAAGTTACAAGAAATTGATCTAAGCATCACCCATTATATTAGATTTTGTGGACTATCAGACTATAGTCTCATGGAGTATGGAGGAGTGCGTGTTATGTGGACTGTGTACTCTACATTTGATGTGCCCTAAATCCCTAACGCTTATGTGTTATGCAGTTACACTTATACTATTAGACAATAGACACATTTTTCTTTCTACTGAACCGCCTAGGTTCTGAACGCCCGCCTAAGCACTGGGCAGCCTGGACCCCCCCAGCCGCCTAGGCACCGCCTAGTAGTTTTTTGAAACATTGTTGACTCCGAAATTAGATTGATACAATTAAGCAACTTTTTTGGATATTCAAGCAAAGGAAAAAAGCTAATCATTAATTCAGTAAAATGAAAGAGTAAAAGTAGATATTTCATGACCAGTAAACAATGGACAGAATGATTTTAATGAAGAACAGTTAAACAAGAAAATTTCATATTTTCTTAAAGTCCCATATTATAGCATCCCAAAGAATAATAAGCATCCCAAAGAAGAATAAGCAAAGCAAAGATTAGCATTAACAACCATCGTAACCAAACAAAAAGGCTGCTTCACCAGAAAAGTTGCCCTTGGCAACTGATAAAACTAGAAAGAATTGAAAACAAAACAAACTGATGAAATACTCCCATAAACGCCAGATGAACTTGGCGAGTTACCATTTCTATTGAATTTTTACTATATTCCTAGCAAAGTCAACTTTCTACTTAGCACTATGTAATTTCAGTGCCTTCTTAAATCTCGCCTGAGTTTACAAGCAAATTGAGTTTCCATAGGAGTCCCAAACAAGATTATAAAAATAGCATCTCCATCTTTCTTTTCTTAATTTGATTACTAAGAAAAATTTATCATGACAGTACAACGAACCAAAAGAGTGATAGTTTGACCACCAATAAAATGGATCTAGAAACCTGATAGGATGTCTTTTTCAGGCAGCAGCACGACTCTTAGAAGCAAAAATGTTTGATTCCAGTTTGTCTTGTGAAATGATACTTTGTTACACCTGTAAGACTAATGAGAAAATGGATTGATGCATCAATGAACTAAGTATGAAAATGGAGTCATCAGACTGGTCTATGGAAAGTACGTGACAGTTGCCATGGAAAATTTTGGAAAAACTCAAGGGTGTTGGTGGGCTATGATGTGACATCTAGCAAATCTTGCCACAAGTTGAGAGAACGACTCACAAGTTATTAATGCATAGAACATAATAAAACATGAAGAAGATTTGAAAACAAAGACAGTGGAGCAATGCTGATGAGAATAATGCAGAACATCAAATGGATCAGTTCATAAATTTGAATGAAATCTTTCTACCTACAATATAACTGCATCAAATACTAGAAAAGAAAGAAATTCTACTATTTCAAAAGGTTGATTAGCCTCTTCCCTGTCCACCATGTAGGCTTCCCTGATCTCCACTTCAAGAGATAGTTATCTGGAGGTCTAAAAATCAAGTACATCGCTAGGTAGCAGAATTGATCGCCACAAAGCATACCATGTTATCAAGGCTATAATAAAATATGGGCTTAACCATGATGATACATCAAGCTTAGTTCTCAAAGCTACCATTATAAGGACTATCCTAAAGGTTTCTCATTCAAATTGGTTTCCCTTTTCCTATTTATGTAAGGTCTCTAAAGAAATATACAGGTCTTATTCTCAAGGTTCTCAGCATCCAAATCATTCAAACCATGGTTTGCAAGCTTCAAAAAGCTCTCTATAGGCCCGAGCAGGTACCTTGGACCTGGTACATGATTAAAAAAACAAGGCAACTCATTGAAAAGGATCTTCCAAATTTGATAAAGTATTCATGACAACTAACGATCAAAGAAATCCCTATGAGAAACAACTGTCCCTCGGAAGTGGAAAGAATTCACCAGAGTCAAGATGAGGGCTGCTAAGATCTGTTTATCCTTAGCTCCCATGCATATGACACTGTGGTCAAATGGAGTATTCATCCATTATGTTTTAGAAGGAAATATCCCAAATATAATAAATTTCAATAGGTGATTCCTTAGGGTCTGCGACAACCAAAACATATCAATAACAGAAGACTGTAAAATAAAAATATACCATCCTTCCTCATCTCCGGGAGAATTCCAGAAGCATGCTTCTTAACAATTTCAAGATATCCGTCAACTTCATGATCAGCAACATTGAATAAGACAATGGAACCATAATGGAAAACTACCATATAGCAGTAGCTGCTCCCATTATCGATGCTGGCCTCCAAACCCTAAGACAAATATAATCATATAATCTGAATATTGATCATAATACCTAAACCAACAAGTAAATTTCTTCTACACGAAAAGACTCTTTTTTATCAACTTTTGCATGATTAAAATAATTCTGAAAAGCAAAAGAAATACAAACATACGGAAATAGTTTAGGGCTATCATGAACAAAAACCAGCAATTGCATAAAAAAACCTTGATTACAAGGAAGGCCCATACAGTTCAGCTCTCAGAAGAGAATATATTTTACAACAAAAATGGAACCTGCAAACATTCCTAACCATGCCATCCAATAAAAACATCTAGTAAAAGAACAGGGGGACCTTACTAGATCTCCTGTCAAGAAGTCAGAACATTCTTATGAGTCCGTTGAGTCACATAGTTATACTGATGACATATATCGGTTTATGAGAAGGATCTAAGATAGAATAGCTGATAGGAGAAGGCCAAAAATTGGGAGAAGCAATAAATAATTTTATAAAATCAACTTGGTGGTTGACACTTCCAATTGTTTTCACTTTTATCTAACACTTACCTGCAACCAATGATCGAAAAGTCATACACCTGGCTGCCAAGAGGGCCAGAAAAAACAAAATGCATAATAGCGGCCTAGGTAGCTATGTTCCTAGGCAGCGTCTAGATAATCTTGGACAAGGGCAGAAAAAGGAAACCCAGTTTTAGGAAAAGGTCATTAATCTCAAACCAAATGGACACCATTTGGGGATTTCTCTTTAATTTTCGATATGGGCATATGGCATTTGTGACTTTCACTGCATAGATTTTTTTTCTTTTCTTTAATAAGAGGGGACAATATATTAAGTAGTGAATTATGTTTTGCACTTTTGTTGCATTGTTGGGTTACAATATTGATTCCATACTAAACTTTGAGATTTTATTCATCCTTGGACAACTTGCTTTTTGAGAATTACTAAATACATTGTGCTTGAGTAAGCTTTACTTGCACGAATACTTATAAATGCTTGTTTTGTAAATGTCCTCCTTTTATTCGATTAGTTTGGTACAAGTTTAGTGCCTCACATCAAAAAATCCAGCTAATTGGGTATTTCCATATTTGTCTAATGAACTTATCTAGTTTCTTTATTGAATAATTGAAATTGATTTCTTGTATTGTATAGACCTAGACTTAAATTGGGTTACCTCATTTAATACTTCGATTTTGCATTTTTTCAGGTAAATTGATTAGGTGATACTATGGGTCGTGACAAATTGACAATGCCGTCAACTGGTTCATGTAGGCAAGTTGATCTAGGTTTGAAATATGGTTATTGTCCAAATCCAAATGACCAGAATGGGGTGGAGTGCAAATTATGTAAGAAGCCTCACAATGCCGGTATTAATAGATTAAAGAGACATTTGACCGGCATTAGAAGGGATGTGACTCCCTTCACTCAAGTGCCACATGAGATTAGGAGAGCGATGTTAGAGCACTTGCAGGGGTCAAAAAGAAGAAACAGGAGGCAATGAAAAAACTGATAGGGCTTGGGCAAAGGAGACCTCAAGCGGGGCCAATAGATTCTTACTTCCCACCCACCCTAATCCTTAAATTGCAGTGAGAGAAAGGGGGCAGACAACTACAGAGAGACACTTAAAGAAAGAAGATAGGGATAAGGTCTCTCTATTTGTAGCTAAATAGTTCTATCAAGAAGGCAGTCCATTTAATGCCGCTAACATGAGAGCTTCCTAAACATGTTGGAAGCAGTGAGTCAACTCAGGCTAGGGTATAAGGCCCCATCAGCTTATGAGCTCAATGAGCCACTGCTTAGAAAAAAGGAGGTGGAACTTACAAATAATTTTTTGAAGAACCATAGGGACGTGGGGATGAATAGCACCACTATGATTGATGAATGGACTAATAAGATAGATGTACGTATTATGAACTTGATCGTGAATTATCCATTAGCAACAATTTCTTCAGATCCATAGAGGCATCTAATAAGGTCCATGATTCGAGTTTTTTTTTTTTTTTTTTAAGTTAGTGGATTAGTGTATGGAAGAAGGGGGGGGATAACGTGGTCCAAGTAGACTGATATGGTTATAGGCCCCCTATGGCAGAGGGCTATGCGTCGCAATGCATAGACCCCAGGTTTGAGGCTATCAGGAGGGTAAAGGTGGTGATGACGATGTTGAAAAAAAAGATCTAAGTTTAATCTTGAGTTCTTAACTTCTAAAAATACTTATATTAATATGATGCCCATTCTCAATTGGCTAGGTCTTAACCATAATGGGGAAGTAAACAAATAACAGTATTGGTGAGGCCTGGGCTACTAGATTTGCCACCACCTATTTGTCTTTGTTATCCATATTGGAACAAAAAGAAAGGCATAGGGCCATGTTTGTTTCAGAAGATTGGACCAAAAGCGAGGACAAATGGGAAAGTAATGGTTAGTATTGTTTTCAACTCTCGTTTTTGGAATAGGGTTCAATCTGCCATAAGTGCTTTTGGCACATCGGTGAAGGTATTGTGGTTGGTGTATAGTGAGAAGGAAGGGGTAATTAATCACATTAATAAAGCAATGGAAGTTGCCAAAAATGAAATCAAGAAAATTTTGGCAATGATAAAAACCATAGTGGTTGGAAATACCTAGGAAACCCGAATTGTTTTAGGATTCAGAATCGTGGAATTGTGGCTAGCTAGAAGGTTCCTATATTCAGAATTGACGTCCGTGCAATAGGAATCGCGGGGAGTGAGATTCCTATCTTTTGGGAATCAAGAATTGACCAAAATGGAATTGAGATTCCGCCACATATGGAATCAAGATACTAACCTCCTTGAAATTGATGCACCATGGGAGGTTATCGACACTAACTCGGCCTTTGTTACACGCATCTTCAAAGAGACCTTGTGCAAGGGTGATGCTGCCGAAATGTCGCCGACCAAGTCTTGAGAGGGGGCAGCTCAAGGTTCATACACGAGCATGACAAGAGGGCTTGACTCCAAGTCCAAATTACCCTTCCTTAAAATTCTATCCCAAAATACCATTAGGAATTCCTAACTCCAAGAATCAAAAACTCCAAAAATCAAGGGAAAACGTGAACTACAGACTTCCGAACCGAAATATTCATGAGCTCATCCTCAAGAATTAGGAGGGTACACGGTCCTCTCGTGAGTGGTCGGCTTCTTTAGTCATCTGAGATTCCGCCTCATTCTAGACTGATAGCATGACAAAGTCTCAGCGAGAGGGCTTCCTCGGGTACCAAATGCCGGTGGTCTAAGGGGGTCCAAGTTCTGCCAGATCCGGGAGCGTCCCCCCCCCTCCCCCCTTTTTGTATTTGTTTCTCATAACAATAAAGTTGTCAGTTTTTGTCGTGTGCCTATGTTCTACATCCGCTTTACCTTGGGCATAATCCAATCAAAAGAGCACACACACGCACGGGATTCGAACCATACAATGCAATGCTGGCAATGCGACCGCATATGAAGGTGATGTGCCACATATGCGGGCACATCACATTTTCCACATAAAACAAAGCTTCACATAAAACACTTGGAGTATGTATTCTTCTTTCTTTTTTCTTATTATATGGATCTGTGAGAGAGAGAAGAACTCACATTGACCACTTGGAGTCTGCCAACGTTTTTCTTTATGTAGAAAGAGAGAGAGCATATGGCACCATAAGGTCCCATAGGTGGCTAGGTGGTCCCCCCAAGTACGTATCTTAATATGAAACCAAATAAGACCCCTCAGTTTGAAAAGCCCCCCGGGCCGCCCAAGCTAGTGAATTTTTTTGTTCACTAGATGTGATGTCATGTTTTGAGTCTTGTTGGTTTATGTATTTTGAGGTTTGTTGCCAATTTTTGCTTTTTTTGGTTTATGTATTTATTTCTGGTTAATGTATTTTTCTGGTTTATTTATTTCGTACATAAAGTGGTTGAGCAACAACTACAGCATGAAAAGAGTGGATCAGAAAACCAACTCGGTTTTATGCCAAGAAGATCAACAATTGAGGCTATCTTCCAACTTAAGCAACTGATTGAGAAGTCTAGGGATAAGGCAAAAGACCCCTATATGGCCTTTATTGATCTAGAAAAATCTTATGAAAGAGTACCTCGAGATTTAATTTGGTAGTTATTGGAAAAGACAAGAGTCCTCAAATACTATATCAACTTGGTGAGAGATATGTACAAGGAAGCACTAGCTAGAGTGCAAACAACTAGTGGAGAGACGAGTGAATTTTTCGTGACAGTAGGTCTACATCAGGGGTCTACATTGAGCCCATATCTCTTTGTCTTAGTTATGGACGACTTAACTAGGCACCTACAAGATGAGGTACCATGGTGTATGTTGTTCATGGACGACATAGTTTTGATTGATGAGATCCGTAGGGGTGTCAACACAAAATTAGAACTTAGAAAGGATGCTCAAGAATCTAAAGGTTTTAAAATTAGGGAGACTAAAACAGAGTATATGGAATACAAGTTTAGTAATAAGTTTAGTAATAATAGGAGTAGAGTCGAGAACGCAGTTAAGATTGACTACCAAGAATATCAAAAAGAGCAGCACTTTCGATATCTTGGGTCGACAATCTAGGAAAATTGAGAGATTGAAGAAGATGTCGCATAGAATTAGAGCTAGGTGGGCAAAGTGGAGATGTGAAACCTAAGTTTTACATGATTATCGCATACCAATGAAGTTGAAGGGTAAGTTATGTAGGACAATTGTGAGACCGTCTTTGCTTTATGGGGACGGAATGTTGGGCGTTCAATAAACAACATACCCATTGGATGAGTGTAGTTAAGATGAGGATGTTAAATGGATGAGTGGCAAGACAAGAAGGGATAGAATTTAAAATGAATACAATCGGGATAACTTAAGTCTGGCCCCAATAAGCAATAAGATGAGAGAAAGTAGACTTAGGTGGGCTGGCCATGTGCAGCACATGCCCAGTACGGCACCTGTTAGGAGGTGCAAGTTGGTTCAAGTGGAAGACTCAAAAAGGATAAGGGGTAGGCACAAGAGGACATGGTTGGAAATAGTGAGAAAAGATATGGGAACCTATGGCCACACTGAGAGTATGGCCCTTGATAGAGAAAAATGGCGTATCAGGATTCGTGTAACCGACCCCAAATAGTTGGAAAAAGACACTGTTGATGATAATGATATTCATGTATCTTGTATATGCATATGTGTGTATGTATCTATATATTTGTCAAAAGGTTCATTTGGGAGGTTTTGGGATCCAATCCAAGCCCCAACAAACACACCCTAGAGGGCCTAAACGCCTTAATTATGATTGGGCTGCCTAGGTTTCTATGTGCCCATCCAACCTCATAGGTCCTACATCCGAATTTTTTGAACATTAACAACCACACACTCAGCGGTGCTCCCAAGTAGCATCCCCACGAATATTTGTCGGCGATTCCTCATGTAAACGGCCTATTTTCCAACTCATCTCCTAGAGATGTTCTAGGCATTCCCAACAATTAAGGAATAAAAATACAAGATGTAATCATTTGAAACCATGAGATCAACATTTCAGCCTCATTCAGCAACTTCTTCATTTATTACTAGGAGGAGTTCTAGGGTTGATCTCCATAACTTCTTGGTTTTAAAGGCGGGGATTATGTTTACAACAGTTGGCAAAACATTTGGTCTGTCCATTTCCTGCTATTAAAATAACGTCATTTATACCCACCGTTGTTGGTTCTAAAGAATTATTTATGTTTACCACGTTACCAAAACATATCACTCATATTAGTAGATTATCTGTTCCTCAAAAAAGTACATATTTAATTTTATGGCATTGCTTTCACTTTTCATTTAATGATTGCAGCTAAGAACGATAGGGAGATTAACATCTTCCAGACTGATTCTAGTAGTAAATACATGTCGCAAGGACTTAATAATTTTCTTCAATATTGAGGGATGATTCACATATGATCTAATCGACTGACATCAAGGAAAAATGGCACAGATAAGTAGAAAAATATCATATAACATCATGTAAAGGAGATTATCAGCTCACTTTGATCACCCCTCTATTTATCATAACCTTTAAGGCTTTGGACAAAACAAGTTGTAACTTTTGTATGTAATTAACAAGATGCATAAACCCTTGCTCCACACATTCATGGTTGTACAAATGCTCCACTAGACATCAACAATAGCACTCGTTAGGAAGCATTTTCTTTTAATTAATTCTGACTTTTCCGGAGCTACCTATTGTAGCCTCCTCTCAGTATGTCAAACAGTAAAAGGATTAGCATAAAGGATCCAGCATCACATAACCACCCATCCCCAGCCATGTTACATCTCTAGAAAGCGCCTGTATATAAATATTACTTGATTGAATGTTTATAGCATCTCAATATTTCTCAGGGACTCTTCCCAATTTTTCTTACGAGACAACGGCCCAGGACTCTCAGCAACATGAAAGCAGTACATCAAAATACCGGACATCTATGGGAGATCTATAGATCCCAAACTTTATAGTAATTTGGCCAATCACAGAGTCCAAAAACTTGTGCATGACCAACGTAACAGGAAGAATCAGAATCGCTAATAACAGTAACTTCACTTCAACAAACAGTAAGTACGGACTTTCATCAGTTGTTGTGCCATTGTTTAACCAATCCATTCAATCTAGGAATTGGTCAATGGCATACCACATTTGACATAAAACATTGCAAGAAATGTACCCAAGCATTTTAACAGAAAAATATTAACCAATCAAAAAAAAAAAAAAAAAAAAGTTCAGGAGAAACAAAAAAAGAAAAAAAAAATAGAGCGCTAACAAAACAAAGGAGGGAGAAATTTAGAAGGCCCAATACTGTAAAGGAATAAGAAACTTACAGTGGGGTCAGAATTGAAATTAGAGTATCTCAGAACAATGTAATTTGTCGCTCTTGAACTTGGGGGTATCACATTGAAAGCATTCTCCGTCTGCAAGCTCCTCAGATCAATGCTGCATCTCTTACAACAAACGTTTCATCAGAAACCATTTCCAATTCAATCCTCTAAAAGGAAACATAAAACCATTCAGTTTTCCCAATATCCATCTTAATTATTTTATAATTCATTTTCAATTCCTTGCAGGAATCGGAAAAGTTAAAGAAAAATAAAATAACATAAAATAAAAATCTTTTCAATTCTTCTCAAACATTCTTTCACAAGTTGTTTTTAGATCCTTCAAAAGCTTGAAATAACCAGAAACCCCACAATTCTCCGACGAGCACTTTCAATTCTTTCACAAAATTAAGCTAACAAGGAGACAGAGCACACCTGGTACAGAGAAAATAGGCCTTGACAGGAATGAAACGGCTCTGTTTCTCTTGCTGAACCTCGAGCAAGTGCTCATGATAAACATCCAGACCATCAGAGCTCGAATTCGGGTCTTTCCATTCCAACTCGTGTGAGCTTGATGACACAGAAGAAAGAGAACGAAAGTCTCGAGCTCCATTCTTGAGAGACAAGAGAAGGACATTCAATCGGCAATGAGGAGTTGCAGAATAAATGAAGCTCCTAGTGAGGTATGAGATTTTCGGTTTGCAAAGGGGAGCTGGGGAAGGAAGGCGAGGGCCTGAAAACCTTAACTTTGCAGAGGAGGAGAGCATAACCCTAGACTGATAGTAAATGCAGCGGGCTCTCCACATTTCAAAGAGTAACACTGAGACCATGCGTCGGCCCGGTATGGCAAGAGAGAGAGCGAGAATTAAATTACATGACATGGCGGAAAGGAGTGAATCCATAGACTCCATACGCTACGATTTCATTTGTATGGTTCGGGAGGCGCACGAAAAAGTATGCGAAAGAATGGAACAGTTTTAATTTAAAAGCTCGTATCCTATGCTCCTTCGGGAGCATAGTTTACTTCTAGAAAAAAGTACAAAAGACCCTGTGACTACATTTTTCCATGCAACTTAACCCAACCAAAGTTTTTCTCTCTTCTTTCCCCAAAGTACATTTTACAAAATACCTCCAACCAAAACTTAACAAAAAAAACCTAAATTACTCTTCCTTACTTTTTACCTTGTTGAAACTACCTTCCCTTATTTTTACCTTACCGACACATCACTTTTCTATCCCATCAAAATAGGAGCTCTAGTACCCACACCTCTCCCTCCTCCAAAATAGGGACTCCAGCATTGTGTAAATGTGGTTCTGGAATAGAGTTCCGGTACTATGTAAAGTGCAGTCCGGCAATAGGGCTCTAGCATTGTGTAAAGTGCGGTCCGACAGTAGGGCTCCGATATTATGTACAGTGAGGTCCGACACACATCGACATTATGTAAAGTGAGGTCCGACAATTTCAAAGGGCGATCCGATAGTAAATGTTACTGGATTCCAGGACTCCAACACTATGTAAAAGAAGGTCCGGCAGTACTCAATTTTGGTGCGGTAGTTGTCTTAAGGCGATCCGGCACTTGTGCACTCCAATAATGTTTCGGTGCGGTAGTTGTCTTAAGGTTATCCGGCACTTGTGCACTCCAATAATGTTTCAGTGCGGTAGTTGTCTACTCGGGTCCAAAAGTCAACCTCAAATGTGGCCAAATTGATTTTTGTGTACGGCAAGGGCATTTAAATCTAAAAATTGAATTTTTTTTCTTTTGGGGTATTTACATAGAAAGTTTGTTTTGGAGAAAAAGTAAAAAAAAAAGTTGGGTTGAGGGTAAGTTGTATAGAAAGTGTGATCTTATGGTTTTTTGTAAGTTTACCTTACTTCTATTCCCTCTTGACTTAAGGAAGGATTTTTTTCGATCTAAAATTTTTAGGGTGCCATTTGATTAGAGCCTAGGCTCTAAACAATCAAACTAGAGCCTACTTTCAAATATTGTCCAAAAATGTGGTTTCAATATTAAAAATCTTTGTGACAACCTTAAAATATATTTTTATTTTTATTTATAAAGTTTAAAACTTCAAAAATAGTGTAGATGACAAATCTATGAAAACTTGAAAATCTTGAAAATTAATGGTCCAAAAATGCATTACAAAATATATTATTTTCAAAACTTGAAATCCATTTTTTTCTCATGTACATACATCTTGATGTTGAGATGATCAATTTGAGGATATTTGGCCATCAAAATAACCCTTTCTAATGAAATTTTTGAAGTAGGCTCTAATTTGATTGTTTAGAGCCTCAGCTCTGCATAAACTTTTCCCAAATTTTTATAACCACTTTATATCCAAGATTTTTCTCCTCAAAAAATTTAAAATTTGAGTTTTCTAATGCTTAAGATCTCACCTTTTAAAAGTTGGACAGTTATTAATGGTAGGCGGTTTGTTTGAGGGAGTAAATGGACGGTATACTCCCAAAGGAGTAGAATATCTTTTGGCTTAGTTCAAATGGGAATATTAGAGGGAAATTAAATATGGAAATTTGTCTCATGCAGGCTAGACTGCATTTCTACATATGTTGTCCAAAGTGTAAAGCATCCATTTTAAAGATGGATGCAAGTAGATGGTCTATCTAAAAACAATGGAAACTAAGGGTCCAAATGTTTTTTAATAAAATTATTATTTCTAATTTTTAAAATTTATTTATTTTTTCATATTCATGATATCCATATTAGAGATTACGTGTCCTTAAAAATTCAATCCAAAAATTCATCTAAAAATTAAGAGGTGCTGCATTTCTACATGTGCGGGCTTGTCCCGCATGCTAACCGCATCCATTAAAGATTGGACACTGTTTCTATGAGTCTACAGAGTCACATATAGAAATGCATGCTCCTTAATGAGTTATTTTTGAAATAGAATTTGATCCCAAAATTTAAAGAATATGTAATCTTTAACATGGAGATTATTAATCAGTAAAAATAAATAAATTTAAAACATTTAAAATAATATTTTTAGAGAAAATATGCGAATAGTTGATTTTAATTTTTTTTGGAGGACTATTATTTACGAGACCCAATTTTGGTGGATGGTGTAGATCTCCAACCACACATAGTAATAAGTGCCGGCTTGGACGAACCAAACAATGTTCCTAAAAGATTTCCATAGGAGTTAAGGTTCTTGGTGAGTTAGGCGTTGATTTGATATTCTTACAAAGATTAAACACTTGGTAGCTATGCTCGATGTTCCTGATACAGTCCACTTTAGGTTGTTAAGATATGAATATCTCGGTTCATATTGATATACATCATTATGGATGTAGGGATATATATCTCTTGATAAGGGTAGGTATCTAGAAGATAGAGACTAAGTTACTTAGTCATCAAGTTATCATATCATAATTATCTCCTCTAATTGTGTGATTGTCCTCTATATATAAAGCTACTTATTGATGTAAACATTCATCCAAAATAGTAAAGATGTAACCAGTTGGGCTTTGGATCCGTAGACGTAAGGCTTCGGCATGAACCATGTAAATGTTGTGTGCTCTCTTCTTCTCTCTTCATTCTCCTCTCCATTCAATTTCTGTGCATGTATACTACCATGAATTCTAACATGGTATCATAGCTATTCTTTCCTTCCTCGGAGGTAGACGTCCCATTCCTTCCTTCCGTGGAGGCCGCTGTCAGATCTCCCTCTTTTTAGAAAGAGAGGGGTAGATGGCAGACGCCAATATGGTCTCTTTTGTCACCTTTTGAAATACCTAGGGCTTCGATTTGTCACCTCTTTTATTGCAAAAAAAGGCACCAGCGGCTAAGGCAGGAAACGACCAACAACAGACTGAAATAGGAGTCTCGTCGTAACACATACCTGTCTACCATTGGGAAGCAAGCCATGGGCATTTATGTGACCAATTACCAGCTTCGAATGGATACTTTGGCGTATGTTCTTTACTATCCTCGGAAGCCCCTCGTTAATGTTATAACACATGTAATGGAACACCTGCACTTTAGGTAGCTGCTTGCTGGAATTAATGCAATTGTTGTAATTTCATGTTATTTAGGATGCAACCAAGAAGATTCTGTTATTAATGAATCGGTCTTCAATATATCAAGGATTTTTCCAATCATTACTTTTCAGTTCATACAGAGATGAAGAGAAGAAGTTCTTGCTCCCAGTTGGGTTGTTAGAGAGAAGAAAAATAAAAGCCCGTCCCTCCTTGTATTGGTGCTATGTAGAGAGCGAGAGAGAGAGAGAGAGAGAGAGAGAGAGAGAGAGAGAGAGAGAGAGAGAGAGAGATCTTGAACAAGGGAAGAGATAAAAAAAAAAAAAAGTGGTATTTTTTTTAAGATGTGGGCTATTGTCTAGAAGCCCAATTTCATTAGTATTTTTTTTTTATATGATTGTACTCAAAAGAAAAAAAAAATTTGTATTTTGCAAGTTGGGTGTTTCTTCTCATCCACACCCAACTTGAGGGGGAGAGTAAAAGAGATATGGAGATGAGATGAGTAGAAATGAAGTCAACATCTCTAAAAGATAATAGAGATGAAGTCAACATCTCTAATGTAACCGCTATGTGGACAAAAAAATTCAGATTCTGGATCAGTTCAACTACTATACAAAAGAAAGTTATGGTTGATGATCAAGAGTTTTGTTTCTAAATGAGGAGATGAAGATGATCGAATTTCTCGATCCTGGTTGATGATCAAGAGTTATGTCTCTAGATGAGGAGATAAAGATAATCGAATTTCTCGATCCTAGTTGATGATCAAGTTTTTCATTACTTGATCATGTTTGATGATGAAGTTTTTCGTTATTCCATCTTGTGTGATGACCATTTTCTTTTAGAGAGAAAAAGCTTCTAGAAAGAAAAGAAGCCTTTGAGAGAGAAGATCTTCAGAGAATAAGACCCTAAAGAGATTAAGTTTCTAGAAGAAAGTAGAGAGCCCAAGAAAGGTTCTTTCTTGGAAGACCTTAGAGAGAGTCTCTAAAAGAAAGTCGAGAGTCCAAGAAATGTTGTTTCTTGGAAGAACCTAGAGAGAGAAAGTCTCTAGAGAAACTAGAGAGCCCAAGAAAGATTGTTTCTTGAAAGATAAAGTAGAGAGCCCAAGAAAGGTTGTTTCTTGGAAGACGATGATAACCTATAAAATTTATCATGGATTTGATTACTACTCATTTTTTTTGCAACTTAGTATTGTTCAAACTCCAGCTGCTTTGAGGGGGAGTGTTAGGATATTGATATCTCGGTTCATATTGATATATATCATTAAGGATGTATAGATATATATATCTTGATAAGGGTAGGTATCTTGAAGATGGAGACCAAGTTACTTGGTCATCAAGTTATCATATCATAATTATCTCCTCTAATTTGTGTGATTGTCTTCTATATATGAAAGTACTTATTGACGTACACATTTATCTAAAATAGTGAAGATGTAGCTAATTAGGCTTTGGATCCGTGGATATAAGGCTTCGGCCTGAATCACGTAAATATTGTATTAGCTCTTCTTCTCTCTCCATGCTCCTCTCCATTCAATTTTTGTACATGTATACTACCACAAATTCTAACATTGGTCCTATGGACTGTCACAAATATAGTTTAGCACCTTTGTGGCCTGATAGTGCCAGCATGCAACTCCATGTGGGTTTACTAGGAGTCTCTGTGACTGAAGAAATGGCCATAGATTTGGGTTGCTGACTTCTAGGGAGCAGCCATTTTCATTTGGGTTCTTCTCCTGTGCTTTTACAGCCAGGAGAAACATAGAAGAGGTGCCTTTACATACATGCATATATAGAGAGTCCTTTACTCACTGGTGGTGGAGCTCAAATATTTGAATCTAGGGTTTTGTTAGGCTACTCATGGAGTATATGCATAATGTGTTCAACATTTTTGGACACTTGATACATTTATTTTAGGGAAAATTACAAAAAGCCTCAAGAACACACTTTCTATGTAACTTAACCCCAACCTAACTTTTTCTCTCGCTTTTTCCCCAAAAACAAACTTTCTATGCAAATACCTCCCAAGGGAAAAAGTTCAATTTTTTTAGACAGAAATACCCTTCTTGTATACAAAAATCATTTCGGACAGATTTGATATTGACTTTTGGACCCTAATAGCACATTGCTTGTGCGCACCATCACATTGCTGGAGCACACAAGTGCCGGACCGCCCTTTTGCAATTGCCAGACCGCCCTTTGCAACTGTTGGAACGCACTTTACACAGTGTCGGAGCCCTACTGTTGGATTATACTTTACACAGTGCCGGAGCCTTACTGTTGATCGAACTTTACATAGTGCTAGAGCGCTACTGCTTGACCGCACTTACACGGTGCCGTAACCGCCTATTTTGGTGGGACAGAGGAGAGAGAGGCGTCGATAAGGTAAAAGTACGGGAGGATAGTTTAGGTAGTTTTTGATTTTTTATTTGGTTGAGGGGTTTTTGCATAGAAAGTATATTTTGAGGAAAAAAGTGAGAGAAAAAATTGGGTAGGGGATAAGTTGCATAGAAAGTGTAGTTTTGGGGGTTTTTTTAAATTTTCTCTTTATTCTATAATGAAGTAACTTTTTGCCTGGGGGTATTTTAAATAATTAATTAAGGGTAAAATACAAATTCTCAATACAATAGTGGACAATGACATCATCGATATGTGACATCACAGAACATTAAATATTTTTTAACCACTACTAGAATAACATTAGTTTCTTATAGAAATATCCATTTTATCCATCCTAGTGACCATAAATGTCTTTGCTTGAAAAGTTTTGTATTACAAATTAAGAGTATTTAAGCGTCAAAAAATGTTGAGCACATTAAACATATACTCCTTGTGTTGAAGTGGTCTAATAAAACCCTTAAAAATCTATAGAAACTAATAGGGAGAGAGAGATTACTAATTCAAATGAGAACACTGATTACTTAAGCAATAGAAAGCAAGAGAAAGAAGGAGGGACGGATGAGAGCATGAGAGAGAGAGAGTTGGGGCAGAGAAAGAAAGTGACAGGTTGGGCGACCGAGAGAAAGGGGTGGGAAAATATGTTTTGGAAAAATCTTATGTGGGGATGCAATAGAGATATTTTTCTTTTTATATAAAAGGATAATATGTAATTCACAGTTCTTCAAAATAAAAAAATAAAAGGAAAATGTTCAAATAAGGCCTTGATCTTACGAGAGAAAAAAATGCGCAACTTAAAGTTTACCAAAAATTGTAGTTTTAGAGTCCAAAAACATTCAAATTGATCATCTCGATCTTGATCATTATGGATATAAGAAAAAATCATGATTTCAAGCCCTAAAAATAGTACATATAGTAACATGTTATCTAGACTGTCCATTTTCAAGTATCCACAAATCCATGAGATATGTACCATAAAAATTTCATAACATAATAGAAATATATTTTAAAGTCATCATAGAGGTTTCGCATGTTAAAAAAGTTTTTTGGATGAAGTTTTGAGGTGAGCTTCTTCTTTTTTTAATATGAACCTAGGTGTTATAGAACTCACATCCATTAAAAATTATCTCACTTTTAGTTCTAGCTGGCTCATTAAATAATAGTGCATTTGTAATCACCAAAAGACGATGGATACTTGTCGGAACTGGACGGTTCTCAAAAGACCAAAGCCGGTTCTTTCATAGAGCTAGTTGGTTTTGTCAAGGAAAATGTCATTTGGCCTTAATAGACTGTCAATTCCCACCTTATTTATTTTATTATCTTTACTTCTTTTAAATTTCTTGAATTGAAAATTTTTATTAGAGTAGCCCACTCCTCTCTATGCAATTGGGTAGCCACAAATCCACGTATGTTTGGGTGGCCTACTACCTATGAGCCTCTTTTATATGCCCAGCCTCCCTAATAAACTTTCAAATGTCCTACATTTGGGACTAATAAAATGAGTGTTTTCCCACATTAAAGACATATGAAGCGGCAAAAGAAAAACTCAATTTTTTTTTTTTTTTTGACAAAGGTTACTATTTTTATTGAGTACTAAAAAAATGAAATTACATCATTAGAGATAACAAAAGAAGGTAAAGAAGTACCACCCTTAGCCAAAGCATCAGCCATAGAGTTTGTTCCACGATGGATATGAGAAAAGGAAACCAACATGAAAGACACTAAATCCATAATCTGCAACCATAAAGGCCGCAATTCCCATGGGACACGTTGTTCCTTGTTACACCACCTAATTGCATTCAGAGAGTTCCCTTCAATCCATTAGCTGTTACCATATTTCCTATCAATGAAAATCTTTAACCCATTAAGTAGTGCACTAAGTTCAGCATAATTAGCAGTTGCACAACCTATGGGACCAGCATAAGAGAAAAGGATGTTCCAAAACAGTCACGCAGGACTCCACCTACTCCGGCAAATGAGCTACCATTGAAGTTGAGTTTCATGTTACTAGTAGGAGGCGCATGCCAGATATGTCTCGATCTACTTTTAAAATAACCAAGACGACAAAGATTATGTAGGTTAGCGATAACATCTACCTTAGAGATACCCCATCCCTCTTTAGCACTAATAGCCACGACCAGATTGATAGCTTAATAGAATGAAGTAGCATGTTAAAGGGAATAAAAATCCCATCAAAGATCCTTCTATTTCTTTCTTTCCACACCTCCTAAAGTATGACGCCTTTAGCTATCCTCCAAATAATTTTACCCACCTTAGGCCAATGAGGAAGTGTAAATTGAGAGACTCTCCCCTCCACAGATTGGGGAATGACCAAATTAATACAAAAAACATCAAACCGCCCATACCACAATCTCACCGTAAATGGGCAAGGAATAAACGGATGCGCACCAGTCTCACCATCAGCTTTACATAATAAACACACATTCGGTAAAACTTTTCCCCTTTTTATCAAGTTATCAATGGTCAAAACATTGTTGATTGGAGCCAGCTAGACAAAAACTTGAACTTTGTGGGGTATCGGCCATTTCCATACTTGAGCAATTTGCGAACATAACCATCTCCAGCGATCATGAAAAAGTAGATTGCAACATGATTTAACAGTAAACACCCCATCACTCTCAATCTCCCAAACCATGTCATCCTCTGTTGTTTGCGAAACATGGATTTTATCCAGCAATTCCATAAGTGCACACCATCGAGAAAGTAGTAAATTGTTCAATCGTTTATAGATGCCAAAGGAATATTCCAAGAAATATTTTGGCCCCTTCTTTCAACCGCTTCACTAACTTTTAAATTAGGCCTCAAGACAATCCAAAACAATTCTGGGAAAACCGACTTTGAAGGATACGACCCTGCCCACTTATGATGCCAAAAAAGATTTGAGTACCACAACCTACAATCCACCTGAAAATAACTTGAGATCATCAGCTTACAATGTACAATAGACCTCCAAATCTATGATGTATCCCTGCCTCTATTACCCCCAAGCCATTCATTGAATCTATCCACACTATACTTGATTATAGAACTTGATACCACAGCTGATCCTTTAAATGATGACTGTGCCACCACTTTTTGCACATCAAGACTTGATTAACCAAATTAATCTTCTGTATTCCCAAACCGCCTTCTTTCTTTGGGGTACATACTCTATCTCATCTAAGTAAATAGAATTTTTTTCTCTCATTATTTGAACCCCAAAGGAAATCCTGCATCATTTTTTCAATTTTTTTTGCTATCGAATGAAGGTATATTAATCAAAGACATCTGATATACCAGAAGATTGGCCAGACATGATTTCAATAAAGTCACCCTTCCACCAATGATAGTTACTTATATTTCCAGAGATCCAGCTTTAGTTGGATTCTTTCCATCACTTTGTCCCAGACATCAATGAAAAGTCTCAAGTCCGAAATAGGTAGGCCAAGATAGGTAATAGGAAAAGAGACCACTTTACAACCCATCATATTAGCTAAATTAACAACTAATTCCACATCACAATTAATGCCCACTGTAGAAGTTTTGGTGACGTTTACTTTAAAGCCAAGTGTGACTTCATGAATTTCGAAAAATCTGATGATATTTCTGACTTAAAGGGATCAACATCACATAAAATTAGAGTATCGTTTGCATATTGCAAATGAGAGATTACAATATCAGAGTCTGCAATTTTGAAACCCTCAAACAGACCCACTCTCTCCACCCTGCTTAACATTAAACTAAAACATTCAATAAATAGTAAATAAGAAAGGAGAAAGCAGATCCCATTGTCAAAGACCTAGAAGCCTTGAAAAACCCAATCGGGCTGCCCTTAAAAACACCGAGAAATGAGTAGAGGAAAGGCAATTGTAGATCCAACTCCTCCATCGATCCCCGAAACCTATAACTTTCATAATTTCTAACAAAATCCCTCATTCAACTTGATCATATGCCTTTTCCATTTCTAGCTTCATTAAGATGCCCGGCTTCCTACTCAAGACTCTACAATGGACTCATTTCTTGTGCTACAAGCACACTGTCTGTAATTTGGCGAATATGGATAAAAGCAGATTGGATATTAGAAATAAGGAAGGGAAGGACAATTTTTAATCTTTCAGCCATAACTTTTGTAATAATTTTATAGAGACTTGTGAGTAAACTTATCGGTCTAATGTCAAACAAATCAAAAATCACATATTTCTAGGGAATTAGGGCAAAACAGATAGAATTCACCCCTTTAAAAATATCCTCTCTGATAAAGAAACTCATAACAAACTCCATAAGTTCACCTTTCACCAAATTCCAAAATTTATGGAAGAATGTTAAAGAGAAACCATCAGGCCCTATTGCTTTATCTCTAGAAAGTGCAAACACAACCTTATACACCTCCTCCAAAGGAACCTCTTTTTCTAACGTATTCCTCATCTCCATGGGCAGAACTTTAAATGGGACTCTGACAAAAGACAGTGAAAACTTAACCTCTTTGGTAAAAACCTTCTTAAAATGACTAATAACAACTGCCTCTTCAATAGCAGAATCATCATCTGAGTTAATCTCAAGGATAGACAATCCAAAAAGATCATTTTGCCTCCTTTTAACGCTGGTACTTGCATGAAAGTATTTAGTATTGAGGTCTCCTTCTTTTAGCCATTTTGATCTAGATCTTTGTTTCCAATAAATTACCTCAGATCGACGTAATTCCTCCAACTCTTCAATTTTTAGACATCAGGCCACAACAGATTGCTCCAAAAGCACACCAGTCGATTGAGTATTAAAATCTATCATCTCAATTTCAGATAGAACTCCATCAATTTTGGCTTTAATATCAAACTTATTATCTCTTTTCCAAGCAACCAATTTGTGTTTGATATTCAAAAGCTTTCTATCCAATTGGAAGTCCAAATTACCATCCACAACAGTATTTACCCAGGCTCCACTAATCAATTCAACTACATCTTTCTCCTCCAACCATCCCATATCTAGTCTAAAAGGTTTCAGACCATCTTCTAGCAGACCAGTGTTCAGCAACATAAGGCAATGATTCGAGGAAATTCTGGGCAGAGCCTTGACAGAAGCTAAGGGGAATTCCTCCATCCACTCCATTGATATAAAAAATCTATCAAGTTTGGACATTGATAGGTTAGTGATACTATTATTAGACCACGTAAACTTAATACCAATAACAGGAGGATCCAAGAAGGAATTAGTCTCAATAAACCTATTAAACGTTCTCATCGAAGTATTAATTGGTGTACCAGCTAAACATTCATCCAACCATCGTATCAGGTTAAAGTCTCGTCCAACCACCATAGGATAAGAACAAGACTGAATCATAGAGTTAAGATCATTAAGAGAACATTCTTTAAGAGCAAAAACAATGGGTCCATAGACATTCAAAAAGTCCCAAGAAAAACTCACCTTTGGACTATTGAAACCCAAAAGCAAAAAACCATTCCTTTTAATAACTTCAAAGTTTAGCAGAACCAACAGGTCTTAAAGGACCCATAACTCCCCCGATTCACCATTAGCATAAATACCACAAAAACCATCAACATTAGTTCCCCAAATCTCTTGAGTCCTAGACATATTGGGACTGGGGAGCTTTGTTTCTTGCAAAATCAAAACAACTGGTCTATACTTAGAGACCATCAATTTAACATCTTTTTTCCTACTAGGATGACCTAAACCCTTAATATTTCATGACCTAGTCCATCAGGACCATAACCAAAATACATCCCCGCTAGCATCAGTGCCTCATTGAGCTCATCATCTCCGGGGGAAGAAGTTGAGGAAGTGTCCACATCCACCATTGTCAGGCCGCATGTGGCAATTGCAGTCGCTATCGAACGACCTTTAGGAATACCACGAGCTTGGAGTTTCACTGAAGTGCGAACTCCCTTCATAACAGTCTTGCACTTTTTGCCAGCTGCAGGCCCTTTAGCAGGAGTCTTGGCGAGTGAACGTGACTCAACTACTAAAGAGCCCTTTTCAGTTTTTTTCCCTCTTACCATATCCTGTTCAACAGGCTATCTAGTCCTCCTACGCTCCCTGATTTTGACATCACCATACTTAGAGGAACATCATCCATACTCATATCATCCATCATTTTTCCTACTAACGGTGGCTCATTCAGAGGCATCTCCTCAATCACCGGTCCAAACATACGTGAACGGGTAACCTCCTCCTGCAGTAGGACATCCACGGGCACTGCCTCAAGGGACTCTGATAGGATCAAATCCAAAGTAGGATTAACTTCCGCAGTGTCAGCAACAACTTCATTAGCAAGGAGCAGAGGAATTTGAGGACCATCATCATCTTCAACAACCATAATAGCTAAAGGGTCAACCAAGAGAGGATCGAATATGTTCCTGGATTTCTTTGCTGAACCCTTAGTAGCAGCAAGACGAAAGAGAAGGGGATGCATCTTAGATTTCCACGCGAAAAACATTAGCAGGCTTGGCAACCTCTGATGGAAGCACAACACGGACAACTTGTTCTTAGCTTGAAAAAGAAGCAAGAAGAGAAGAACCAACAAGGTTGTAACTCAGAGGTGCAACTTCTGAATTTTTGTAATTCAAAGTTTAAAAGTTACTGCCACGTTGATAGTATGGGATTTAGTACAAAGGTACAACTTTATGTAAATTTTGGATAGTATGGGCTATCCCAACTTAGCAGAAACAAGAACAAAAACTTTGGATAGCATGGGCTATCCCAACTTAGCAGAAATAAGAACAAAATACACATGCAAGATTGGATGGAGATTGCATACATTTTTACATGTCCAATCTCAGGTCATGTGGGGAAAATTTATCATCTACTTCAAAAATAAGGAAAAGGCTATTTTGCTTCATTTTAACTAGCTACTCTAGGACAAGAGTAGATCAAGTTAAAATGAATCAAAAGAAATTTTTTTTAAAAAAACTAACAAAGCTTGCAGTGAATAAGTAAGTTCCACGGAAAAAAAAGGAAAAAAAATTCAGAAAATAAAATGCTTTGATCCTTAGACCTATGCAACATCACTAAAAAATTCAAGGCATGATCAAGTAAGCTCCGAAAAATGAAAACACATTCTATAAATATCATATAATTCATGAAAGTAGACCCAGAAGATTAGACGTTGAATTATGAAGTCTAAAAAATAGACATATGATTAACAGCGGAAAGTACTCGATATTTTGGTAATAACGAAAACTAAAATGGATATTTATATAATTTTCTTTATAAAATAAGGAAAACAAAAAAATATTATAAATGTAATTGAGTTCCAAACAAAAATTTTAAGCACGTCAAATAATACTTTTTCAGTGAACTAGTAATTGAAAGAGAGAGAAAGAGAGAGAGGTTGGGGCATACCTTACCCCAACTGAGAGAGAGAGAGTGGTTGGGGCCGGCCCTTGCCACGAGAGAGAGAGAGTGAGAGACAGAGAGAGAGAGGTTGGGGCAAGCCCCTGCCCCAATTGAGAGAGAGAGGGTCAGTGATGCAGTATAAAATTTATTGGCAAACAATATCGGCAAAAATTAATCGTATTTTAAAGAGAAAAATAGAAATGAGAAAGAAATCACCAAAAGAGAGAATAACGTATGTGGAAACAAGTATTCCAATACGAACCAAATTCAAGAGAAAAAATAACACCCACAAAGACCTCTCTCTCTCTCCAAAAAAAACTTTATTTATTTCATGGAATTCAACTTTCATTTACATTGCACCACTTTATTTATTTCATCAACTTCAACTTTCATTTATATTGCACGAGTAATCCTTTTATAGAATGGTCATTTCCAAAACTTTCAAATAAATATATCCTCTTCCTTATCTAATAAGGGTGTACGTGAGATGCAGTCCCTTAATGTTAGGATGCAAAGCCCTACATGCAACCTAATCAAATAATGTAAGTCTTATCTAAGGCAAAGGTTTCTATACTTCCCCTATAGCATAGAAGAACTATCCTCTCCCTACTATCCAGCTGTCCAATTTTGATCAAGAGAGCTATTCACCGTTTGATTTTAATTCCGACGTCTTAAAATATTTTATTTTTAGTTTTTTTTATACAAATTGTATGAATATGAAATTTGATATGTACTATCTTCTTATTGGGGCACACCTATAAAAAATATTAAAAATACTTTTTTGATAAAATATAATGATCAAAATACCCCTTGAAACTTTCAGGAGTATTTTGGTCATTTTATTTTATTGAAAATATTTTTTTTATTTTTTTTGCTAGTGCAAGTTTAGTAGAGGATTGGACATCTAAAATTTGGTATCGAAATAATTTATAGAAAAGAAATTAAAAATAAAATAGTGTAGAGACGTGACATTATGATTGGGACAATCTTAGCCCTCCATTTAGAATGGACGGATGGATAAAGGGAAATATATAAGTTTTATGCTGTAAAGGAAGCATAGAAAATGTCCCTCTTACTAAAAACCATATCATGTCACTAAACCCTATCTAATACTTACAAGACCATAACACGTGCCAGTCCCAAAAGATAAACCCTAAGCCTTCCTAATGATAAAGCCCACTCTATCTCCTATTAGCAAAAGGGCAAGCTTTTTATGTTTCTCCGCAACATAAAACTTATATACTTCCCCTTATCCAACGTCCATTCTAGATGGAGGGCTAAGATTGTTCCAATTACAATGTCACATCTCTACACTATTTTATTATTAATTTTTTTTCTATAAACTATTTTGACACCAAATTTTGTACATCAATCCTATATTAAATTCACACTAATAGAAAATATATAAAAAAATATTTTCAATAAAATAAAATGACCAAAATACCCCTAAAAATTTTTAAAAGTATTTTGATCATTATATTTTATCGAAAAACGTAACTTTTAATTGCACATCCAACTAAAATTTTAAAGACGACCATTGGATCTGCCAACTCCTTTTAGGAAACGTAGCTTCTAATCGCAAATCCAACTAAGTTTTTAAACGATAAACGTACTAAACCAACTTAAGATAAACTTTTCCAAAAATAAAACCAACTCATTTAAACTAAGAAGAAATCCGACTGAATTTTACTAAGTAAAACGTACTTCCTAAAATTAGACTTTATCCAATTAAATCAATAAATCTTATTTCTAATAATTAACCCTAATAAAAATAAAACGCCTACTCAATATCTAAAAATAAATTTAATAAAACTAACTCTAAAAATACAATTTTGAACAACCAAATCTTGATCCACGTTTTGATCAGCATCATGCTCCCCTGATTAGAAAAACTTGTTTTCGAATTTTAAATTGCGCTAAGATGAAAACTGTATTATTCATGCCACCTTCTTCGATCCAAATAGTGTAAACACAATCCTAAAACCTGCGGGTTACGACACTATTAACTTAGCTAGTGAGCTTGGTTGACATGGCCAATATTATAAAAACCAAAAAAAAGGCAAAAAAGCAAAAAAAAACAAAAAAAAATACATAAAATCCAGATTTAAAAAACATACAATAGGAAGCACAAATTAAAATAAAAAAAATAAAAGTCAAAAAACAATTTTGGACAGAAAAAGGTGAAAAATGGTAAAAAATTAGCCAAGCATCAATTTTCAAGATTTTCCTTTTTGATTAAAAAATACTTGTTGGGGCTTTTGTAGATCAATGCAATAGGAACATTATAGAACAAATTTGAATGAATTTGGTTAAAGAATGAGATAGAAATTGAATAGTTTTGACTTCGGGTTCCAAAAAAACCACGAATTTGGAATCTGCATTTCTCTATTTAAGTTTTCCATCCAAGAAACGATGCAGAAAAAAAATTAATTATTATTATTATTATTATTTTTTGTGCCCATGGATAATTAGGTGGGAGTTTATTTTGTACGTGAATGGTTTGATATTTATCAATTCGGTGGTTAGTTTAGGAGTATAAATGTGATAAGGTTAAATTTAGGGGGTTTAACTTTTGGTAACATGGCTATCTAGGCTATGGGTAAAACGTGGTTATCTATTGAAGGGGAAGGCTTTGATAAAAACGTGACTATCTATTTAGGACCTGAAGTTAAGGGAGAAAAAATAAAGATGAGAGAAAATAAGAGAGTACGTGTAGAGGTTATTCTTTTGCTTATCTTTTTTAGTCTATTTAAAGGGATGTTTCCTTCATTATAAATTAGTGAATGAGTTAATAAAATTTGATCTCTTGAAGAGATTATTTTGGGGTAGATTCCCTTGTAGAGGGTATATTCTTTTGACTTTTCTTTTTATTTTTTTGGTTTTATTTTCTCTGTATTTTATTTTTCTGGTTTTATTTTTTCTCTGGATAAGAGCAAGTTAGATTTGAACAAGTTAGATCAACAGAAGTTACTGCTATGGATGATCATTGGATACTGCTATAGAAAATTTGACTAAAACTGTAGAGGATTTTTGAACTGAATTAGGTGAGATGAATAAGAGGTTGTAGTGGTTGGAGAACAATTTTCATCGTGAAGGTGCTTACAGTCAAAAGTGTGTTCATCGATTGCCTATGGTACGTCTTTGGAGCTGGACCAATCCTAATTACGAATAATCAGCCCAAACTCGTATTCAACTATTACTTTTCAAACACAATTGCAGGCAAAGAGTCATACATTAGTCTTAAAGACATTGAAGAAGAATAGAAGAACAGGTGCCAAGCCGTAGGATGAGATTGCATCACCAATTAGCAGATCGTGATTGGCTTCAAGCTCGGCTTTGAGCTTCTCCCAACCTCGGGAGAATGATGCATAAAAAAATAATTAATTTTTATTATTATTAGTTTTTTTTGAGTTTATCTTTAACTTAAGAATAGGTGATGCACATGAAATAATTAATTTTTATTATTATTAGTTTTTTTTGAGTTCATCTTTAACTTAAGAATAGGAGATGCACATGGATAATTAGGTGGGAGTTTATTTTGTACGTGAATGAATTGATATTTATCAATTGTGTGGTTAGTTTCGAAGTATAAATAGGATAAGGTTAAATTTAGGGGGTTTATCTTTTGGCAACGTGGTTATCTAGGCTATGGGTAAAACGTGGCTATCTATTGGGTAAAACGTGGCTATCTATTGAAGGGGAAGACTTTATCAGGGGCAGACTTTGATAAAAACGTCGCTCTCTATTTAGCACGTGAAGTTAAGGGAGAAAAAAATGTGTAGTTAAGGGAGAAAAAATAGGGATAAGAGAAAATAGGAGAGTGCGTGTAGTAAAGTTAAGGGAGAAAAAATAGGGATGAGAGAAAATCAGAGAGTGAGTGTAGTAAAGTTAAGGCAGAATGAGAAAAAATAGGGATGAGAGAAAATAAGAGAGTGAGTGTAGTAAAGTTAAGGCAGAATGAGAAAAAATAGGGATGAGAGAAAATAAGAGAGTGCGTGTCGAGGTTATTCTTTTGCTTATCTTTTTTAGTCTATTTAAAGGGAAGTTTCCCTTCATGGTAAATTGGTGAAAGAGTCAATAAAATTTGATCTCATGAATATATTATTTTGGGGTGGATTCCATTGCAGACATTGAGAAAAGATATATTTTCTCAACTTTTTATTTTTTTATTTTTCTGGTGTTATTATCTCCCTGCATCAAGAAATTGACGTGGGATTTGATAGAAGGATAATATGATTAATTTGGAATAAGTTTTTGGTTCTTTTATTAAGAATCGGGAGAGAAATTAGAAGAGTGGCACATTTGATGTTAGGATTTAAGAAACACAATTTATTTTTGAAAAATCCTCATAAAAATATTAAATCAATCCAATTGAACTAATTTTATTTAAAAATAGGGTGTTAAGAGATTGATTCTGGAGGTTAAATAGTATTGGATCAATTGTTGATTAAAAAAAAATCTTTAAAAAAAGAATGCGAAACCCAATTTTTTTAGCTTTTTAGCATGAATATGTGATACCATAGCCTTGATCTAAAGAAAGGTAGCCTATGGTAGGTTATTAATAACTGTTTATATGTTGTTAGGGGGTAAACATATTTCATAATCTTCTGATATCAAGAACAGGCATTCAGGAGGCTTCATTTCTTTCAATCCCAGCTGACTCTTTTTGGCATCAGATGTCATGGGGCCTACTTCATGTTGATGTGGAACATAAATAGGTATTCTTGTATACTTCCCTTTCAAAGTAAGAAACGTGTGTGTAAAAAATGACGGGTGGTGAGTCCACTGACTCATGCATTTCCCCTAGTTTTCAAGGATTTTAGGACTCAAAGCATGTCCTAAATATTGTATATTTATTTCCACCTCAAATCCATGGATTTAGAGTTAATCTATGATGATCTTTGAAGAATTGAAATGAAGGGTCTAGAAAAAAGAGAGATTACAAGATGGGCCATTTTTTAGGTTTGAAATTCATTTTCCTTTCAAGATACACAATTGTGGTGTTTGAGAAGATAGACCTGTCAAATATTGAGCCCAAAGTCATGCATCTAGGATACACCTAATTCCCACCCAAAAATTGTACTTGCTTATTTTGGGGCAGGGCTTGTTCATCCTAGAAGGCACCTATTACAATGCCTCCAACTTTTTAAAATCCATTTTGGAGATAGATTGAGGATCCAAACCTTCATATATGCATCATATTGACCCCCAAAGTCATGGATATGAAAAATAAAATATAATATCAAGAATTTTGAGCCTTAAAAATAGTTCACCTTCTACTATGTTTTTTTTTTTTGGCCTTTTTATTTTGATTTTTTAAATTATATCTACTCTATTTATGGAGCTGTAAAATCATGGATTGAGGAAGAGATTGGTTATGTGTGTCAGGCCCTAATAGCCTTGAAAATTTATGCAAGCACAAGGTAGATAGATTTGGGTTCCCTTTAGATTTTAATTGTTAAATTTTTAGGTCATATTTAATGTTTTTATTTTTGTGGGATTTTAGGGAAGTTTGGCAAATAGTTAGCTTCATTATTTTCTTTTGCATGATGTAGAAATGTTTATTTTGTCAAAGGTAATTCCTGATTTCCTATTAGATTTTATTTAGGAGTTCAATTGAAATTAGAAATAGGGTTTCTTGGCTTCCAAGCTAGATTATGGTCTATAACTAGAGATTGATAAAGGGAATTATATACAAATTATGGTTTCATTGTACAACTATAGAAGCTTGGCTTATAACGTTCCATCTATTTTAGTTAATCCAAAATATAATTTATTTCTCCTTTACGGTTTGCGTTTTACATCATCTGGTATCATAGCATGTCAGTCACTCGAATTGTCTTGCATACTACAATATTTCACAATGATTTAGAGAAGACCAAGGGCATGATGGTGGATTCGGATCTAGAAAAGAGGATTTCGGTCATATGATAAGGCAATTTAAGGAATTGGTATGAAGGTGCATCAAACCCATTATAATCAAAGGTGACTAGAGGAAATGGTACGCACCCAATCCGTCATGTTCGAAGCTCAAACATTCATGGCAATGAGAAATCCTAGTCTGCAGAGTAAAACATTTCTATGATTAGGGAAGGGATTAAAATCTGCTTTATAATTTAGGGGAGGAACAATGAAGCTTTGCTTATAGGTGTGTTTTCATATTTTCCGTTTGAATTGCTCACCTTAGAGCCCATGGATGGTCCAATCTTTGATAAAAATCATGTGAACATTTTAATCTATAATAATAAACGCAATCTCGTGGTTGATATGATCTGTGACAAGGAACGAGATGTTGTGGGTGCTTCTATCTTGGATGATCAACAATATGAAGGGTTCAAGGAGAATCAAGAAGTGAAGTAGACGGTTTGGATGGTTAATTAAGAATTGAAAATGCTCATTGCTAGTTCTGGTGGCACTAGCAAAGAAGTTGCACTTAAAGGGGTACTTCTCTTTTGAGACCCACTAAACCTAATGTCTTAAATGGTGTCAAGGGGCGAAAATACTGTGGGATTTGAGGATTGAACCTGAGGCCATAAAGTTTTGCGTATAACTCATAACCACTATTGTTGGTACTTGTTTCAAAGGTAACCAGAGCTCTACAATGGGTAAGGCTCCCTTACTAGTTTCACCAATCAATTTTCTTAATTTATACCTTCAGTAGTTGACCTATGAAGCTTTTGCATAAAATTTAGGTAGTTGATTTTGATATGTTTGAATCAATCGTTAAGTATACAAATCAACATCCGTTTCTTGAAGATGTCTCCTTACGACCATACTATTAGGGCTATCACAGACAAAGGTTAAAGAAGATTGTGAATTTGATGCAGAGTTCATCGTAGCCTCATTCAAAGTACTTGGATGAGTTTTTTTCCAGTTAGGGGAGACTGATGCATGCACATGATGGACAAATTTAGGGTGCCGTTTGGATTTTAATTGTGAATTTATTTTTAAGTTTTTAGTTTTGTAGGTTTTCAGGAGCAATTTCATAAAGTAGTTACAATCACTATTTTATTTTGCTAAAAGTGGAATTATTTAGTTTATAAAGAGAAAAATCTAGAATAGCTTGGGGCCTTGGCAATAGGATTGTCGAGCCCCATAGTGAGGTCTCTAACTCCATTCTCAACACTTTTTTTCCTATTAATGAAAATCTGGGTAGGGGGCCTCCCCCCAGTGACTCACCCAAAGACAAGAGCAAATTTTTTAATTTTATTAGGTTTTAATTAAGAATTCAATTTAAGTTAGAATTTGGGTTTCTTGGCATCCAAGTTTAGGTTCTAGTCTTCAAGAGATGCCAATAGAGGGAATGACTTTCAAAGTTTTCATATCATTTGCTTTGTGGTTCATGATTTCACCAGAAAGTTATAGAAGCTTGGCATGAAGCTTCTTTACTTTTAGTCAATTCAATATATCATTTATTCCTACTTTTTGTGGTTTGTGTTTTACATAAAAACCAAGCAAATATGAGCCTGTGGACTCATTACATACTTTTCCTTTATTTCATCTTGTAACAACACTCTATTTCACTTCCAAAGTTGTGTTACTCTATTTTGCTTCCTAAGTTATGTTATGAGGCCAGCTAGTGCCAGAACTTCATCAAAATATGTAACACATGCGTTGTTCGAAGTGCAGAAATATTCTTTGTGGACAGGTTTATTTGCTTAGTAATTTCAATTTCCACTATTCATCCTTGAGAATTATTGCTAGATCACTAAACAATTTGATGCCAGGATAGATAATCCTGATAGTAGAGTTTAAAATATCAATGAGTGGATCTATGTCTTAAATTGTTGGGGCATTAGTTTTGATTTACCTAGTTTGGATCAGGCGACTTCTTCTTAAAATCTGTGGATTGCATGAAAAGATAAAAAGGGCAAAGAACGAGGGGAACTGGATGATTCCAGGGTTATTGGCACAAGGATAGCCCTAAAACCCAGCAATTTTGGTTTGGACTACTATTTTTTGGGTGCGGTTTCTATGAGGTTGCAACCTTAAACAATCCAATTAAGGCGCACCTCCAAATTTTATCATAACATGTAATTTTGTTGTAAAAAATTATTAGGATTATCTTAAAATCTATTTTCATATCTAATTAGAAAATTTTAAACTCCAAAAATAGTTAAAATCAAGTAGATCTATATGCATATGAAAATCTTGAAAATGGATGGTTTAGATAAGGTGTTGCAAGATGCACTATTTCTGGGACTCAAATTTTTTTTATTTTAATATTCACAAATCTCAATGTCGAGATGATCAATTACAGGGCTTTTCAACACTAAAACAACGTTTCCGATAGATTTTTGAGGTGCATCCATAATTCTATATTTTAAGGTTACAACCTTATTTAAACTTTTTCCCTATTTTTTAAAATACTGCTTAATGGGAGCCATCATTTTTTGGGCTCATATATGATATTCTCGAAAAACTATCAATTATGAAAGGACATGGGTCTTTTGGTCAATTAAATGAAAGATGGGGATTTTTTGTCTTTAACAGTTTCTGGGTTATACGATTTCTTGAACATTGAATTCGTCCATTATTTTTCCTGAATTTTATGGGTTCCTATTTCTTCTGTAAGACCTCTATTCTTTTACTTTTGCATGGTTCTTTTGGTCTTATTTTATGCACGAGATACTTTATGGGTGTAAAGGATGAGGGTATCTCGCCTTTTTTATTGAATGAGCAAGGGCATCTAGCTATTTACATATGGAGATAAGCTAGATTATTATGGTGTGGATGTTAATTTTTGTTTATTTAAATTGGCAGCTGAGAAATTTAAATCTCGAGAGTTTGATTGAATTTGAAACTTGAATAATACATTGGAAAAATGGGTATAAAACATGAAAATAACCAGAATTGATACCCAACAAGTCTACTTAACCTCTAGAAAAATTCGATCAATTGTATACTTCACATAAAAAATGTTTTAAAAAATGTAGTTCTATGGAAAACATTTTTTATTGATGAAAAAATAGTTAAAACTTTTAGTGTCGATTATTTTATCTCATTTGGCCTTCGAGTTGGAGAGTTTTCCTAGGATGCTCCAAGTCATGAGCCTGTTCACATGATTCAAGGGTATCTTGGTCAACATCATTTTAAAGGCATTTGTTTTGTTTCCAATTTTTTTTGTTTTTTTCCACGAAACTGGGTGTGATTGGTGAACTTAAATAGTCAAACTTGGGCTTTGTTTTTTTCCAGGAAACTGGGTGTGGTTGGTGAACTTAAATAGTCAAACTTGGGCTCTCTCTCTCTCTCTCTCTCTCTCTCTCTCAAAATATCACTTCTCATTCCTTCTTCCAAATTATCTTCCCACGAATAAACTTGGAATATATTCTGGATTGATTTGTTCTAGTCCTTGATACCTAAATGTTTTTTTTTTTTTTTGGGATAAACTTCAAGGATTTACAACCCTAGATTCCCTCACTTAAGTGGATACGTCTACCATTAAACAAAAGCTCAAAGGACTGGGTCTTTGTTTTCTTGGCATTATTGTAAGTATTATGATGTATGGACTCTCTTTCATGGTTGACATAGTCCTTTTTTTTTTTTTTACAAAAAAGAAAAACTTAGATACAAGCCAATAAATCCACAGATATTATGTTAAGGTACACTAGTTATTCTTTAGTAAGTAAGAGCATTGTTATTATTTTTGGGAAATACTAAATTATTTTGGGAAAATAGAGTTTTGGCCATATATTGTTTGAGTGAAAATTTGACATCCATTTAATCTGGGTCTAGATCACCTATGGTCCACTAGGGTTTATGTGTTTTTAGGGACTCAGAGACAATATTTTTAGAAATTCCGTTAGCCAGAATTTCGAGGGAGGTGTCCACACAATAGTGGACACGTGAGCTTGCACTAGAGGTGTCTAGTGACGAGTCCAAGTAGACTGATGGGCTCAGGACACAAGCTAGAGTTATGGGACCTATATGGGTTGATATACATAATAAGGTGACTCCACCTCTTGAATCACAAGGACAAACTGGCCCACTCTCGGGTTTGACCTTATGTGTAGGCCTATTTGGGTCTCTAAGTGGAGCCTAATTTAAAGATCAGTTTCTTGTCATGAACCGGTGAACTTGGGTTGAGTGATCTTTATGTTATTTCTGCTGGGCCAATTGGTTAGGCTGCCTTGTGGGTTGGACATTAGAAACTGATTGAGTTGGTTGTGAAGATTATTGGCCAGTATGACCACTAGGCTGAAGTACTTGACCATTTAGGGTTCAGAGAACATAAACCTGACTTGATAAATCATTAACTAAGGCTTGAAGGGCAGGATGTTCACTAGATGCCTAGGAATGACTATGGCTCCTAGGGTGGTGTAATTGACCTTCTTGACCACTATGAAGAGTGGAGGTCTAGTGAGATTGGTACCCCTGAGCACTACGTCAGTGGGGGTTTTGATGAGATTGACCTCGATGAATACTATGTTGGGTAGAGGTTAGGCTAGAGGACCTAGGCCTTTTATCTAGATCTTGGTTCAATGGGTCTGGGTTTCTATGACTTGATGATCAATGGCTCAATCTAGATCCTTGTTTAGATACCCTTATGGCTTGAGTGGTTTGATTGTGTTTGAACACTGGGGTTAACATAGGTGGGGTCGAGTGGATAGAGTTTATTTGAGGATTCACTCTTGGCTCAACTAGATTGACTGGGTTGGTCGTCAACTAGCTCTTGAAGAAGCATCCATTGTCTCATTCCTTGGCTATTGAGTATGCCACGGGCCATGATTGACATGACGGTTCAAGATCACTAAGATGTGCTCGAGGGGAGTGCCGACTTGGTGATCATGAAGAGATGCAAGTCCGTGTGGGTGAAAGTCTAACAATAACCCCCTCCCTCCCGTCTCCCACCACAATGGTGTCATGGGTCTAAGCAGCATGGTGCCCCTTGGATTGATAGTTTGGTGCTCCAGACCTAAACGGGGATGAAGCACATACTTGGCGAAGGAGTCAGATCGCACTTGGGTTTGGTGATGGAGCATCAACTTTAGTTTAAACTAGTTTAGTCTAAGCAATCACCATACCATAAAGGTTTTTTTTTTAAAAATGAGATTGAAATGTTTTATGGGTAGGCTGGGTTGAGGATGTGGACCTAACTAATAAAAACTTCTAAATTTAAAAAATGCAGCTAGGCTTTGATTGGTACCCATATAAGACCGAGCTTACTGGTTACGAGTGCAGCATTGGCTTACTATTGTGGGCTGCTCATATGGGTGACGATTCTAGAGGGGCACTCACTCAAACGCTGACATGCATCCCAGCCACCCTACCTAATCTAGAGTTGGGTAACTCTCACGACCTGAACGACTTTTCCAGGGAAGAGCACCTAAGCTGTTAACCCTATGGGTGTGTGTAAAAGAGCACTCAGTGGTAGGTGCAAATCAGTGTGACAAATAAGTAATATTCAAGCAAGCAAATATTATATGTGAAATAAAGTATTACAAGTTATTTATACTCGAAATCGTGGGTAGGGTACTACGTCCCCGCCTTGATTTCAAGTGCAAACAGATCGATAAGTTGGTAGAGTATGGGTCCAGTCAAATTACGTTCCTGGGGAGAATGGGATCCTAAGATCCCCCTCAAACTTCTGACATAGCCGGCTTCCCCACTGTTTTAACCTTGGAACTCAACCAAGAAGATTTTAAAAGGTGTTTTGAGATAAGAGGAGGATTTTCAGGAAAATGGATTTGTAAAGAGAACAAGAGAAGAGAACCACAAATAAGCAACTAAACTAGAGAGATACAAATAAGCAAATAAGCAAATAAACTAGAGAGATACAAATAAACTAGAGAGATACAAATAAGCAAATAAACTATAGAGATACAAATAAACAAATAAACTAGAGAGATACAACTAAACTAAGAAATGCAAGAAGAATAATAAAGCAAGAAGCATGGAGATAAAGATATAAAACTAATATAGGTATGTATGACATATAATGAAAGAGATAATAGGAGTATGGAAATATGTACATGGTTTTGAAGAAGGAAATGATGAGATCCTCATCAACAAGGCAGAGGGATATGAATATGAAATGCGAATAAAGATAATAATGTAACATGAGGGGAAGTAAAATAAAAGAGAGGAGACTAGAAGATAGCTAATACTAATAAATAACATTCAACAAAAGTAACAAGACTAAATATAAGAAAGAAATGAAAGGAAAAAGCATAAGAAAGAGGGTTAAGATTAATGAAATAGAGAGAAGTAAGGAATGATTCATTAAAAAAGGGAAGATGAGGATATATAAATAGAAATCCCTAATAGACGATAGTGAAGATCAACAGAAGCAAATATAACAAGAAGAGAAGAAGAGAGACTACGCTATTGAACAAAATCTAAGGGAAAAAGGAAAATAAGTATAAGAGAGATAGGGGATGAGAGGAGTGGATAAACCCAAACTATTAACAAAAGATATTTAAAAAGGTGAGAAAGATAGATGCAACCTGAAGAGAATATGGAAGATTACTCTATTAAACAAAATATAAGGGAAAGAGATAAAATAAATGTAAAAGAGAGTAGAGAATGGGAGGAAAGAAGAAGGCGGGGTTCAAACTATGAGATAAAGGAAAAGAAAGAGAGGTTAAAACAAAAGATCCCTAATTAAGATAGAAAAACATAATAACGAAGAATCGACAAGAATTAGATTAGAACACATGAAAGGTAAGCGAAATCTACATCGAAGGGAAAAGAGTACTGAACACAATCAATCAAAGAGATAAGTGAAACAATGTAAGAAAATACCATTACCAAACAGAGAGGATGGAAGATTACGCTGAGGAGAGAGAATCTATGCTATCAAAAGGGGGAAACAAAAAAGAGATATAAATATAATTAACTAAGAATAATCTTTGTTATAAAAGAAAATAAGATCACTATCGTATGAAGGAAACAATGACTGCTAGTGATAAAGAGAGGAAGAGAAATAAACACAAAAGATCCCAATTAGAAATAAATATTCTCAAGAAAGGAATAAAGATTACCTAATGGGGAGGATGAGAGATAAATCAGATTTATTGGGAGGAGAAGATCTACACCATTAAACCAAGGAATAAAGAAGAGTAATAAATGCAACTAAACAAAAGAGGTAAATACAAACTAGCAAAAGGAAATATGATCATGTTAAGAGAGGATAAAGAAAGAGAGGATGAGATCAAACATCACTAACTACATATATTAAAAACTACATTTAATGAGAAAACAAGGGAATATGGATAGGATCATAAATAGGGGAAGATGGGAAAAAAAAAAACATATATAAAACTAGCTCAAAGAAGAATAAATACAAAGATCAAAAGAGAAAGGAAAGAGAAATCAAATCACAAAACAAAGAAAAGGAAAATCTTAACGATGAAAATGAATATTAGAAAAACCAAAGGAAAAAGAAGAAAAACAACATCTAGGCCAGGCCCCTAGGCCCGACGCCCAGAGTCGGCGCCGATTCAGATAGTAAATTTGTATAATCAACCTGAACTTTCTCGGTTCTTAACATGGCAAATAAAAATAGGAAGAAGGGGCCCCGAAAGATCTGATTATCAGGACTGCCTTTAGTTTAAAGTGTAGCTTGAAGGGGTTTGTATTTATAGTTTTGGATTAAAAGGTTTGGTAGGATAGGGTTTGCTCAAAGGGGCTATCCTTGGGGCTTTTCTCACAACCTCAAGCTTGAGCTTAAGATAAAAAAGGGGGTTCGGGCTTAGGCTATTACTCAAGAAATTTGGGCATAGTTTTGGCTAAAAAATTATCAAGATCTCAAACCCTTTTCCTGACACAAAATGGGTCTTTTTATAGGTGAAATGAACTCATGACAGCCTATATCCAGTTTGGGGGAAATTTTGGGTCTTCAAAGCTTTAGCTCCATTTCAAATGGCGCTAGCGCTGGTTGGACTGGTGTCAAATTATTAATGCTTGGCATAATGACTATTAGTAGAAATTAATTGCTCATTACAGCTACTTTGTATGATCTATCAGATTCTGTCGCCATTAGCAATGGCACCGGTGGAATTCAGACTGACGCCCAACACTATTCAGGACACATAGCATTCTCTGATTTGATCAATCGTAGTTTGAAGCTGATCCAACTAGCATCGACGACATTTAGAATGTCACTAGATACCAGTTGTCCTGCTGGCTTGGTTGTACCTTCATCAGATCATTATCCAATAAGAAATCGACAACCTCACTCCGTACTGACAGCTAATATGTCAGTACGGGTCTGCCATGTCGACAAGTACGAATTGACATGTTAGCCTGTCACTTCAGTCACATCGGTCAAGCTGTATCCCGCTTGGTGAAGATCTCGGGACCTGGCACTAGTGGAAATGACGCTGGCGGCATTGGCACTGCCGATAGGCTTCTTGGTCACTTTTGGAGCTCATCAGAGAGCCTTGTGTCTGGAGCCATTTGGAATGGAGTTGACGCCATTGAGAATGGCGCCAGATTTCTGTTCATCTTTGGAGCTCGTAGGGAGGCATAGAGTCGACGCTAGTTGGGATGGAGCAAGGGCCATTTGTAATGGTGCTAGATTTTTGTCTTTCCGGACCTCCTGCTCTGTGATTGAGGTGCCTTTGGTATTCCATCATCGGACTTTTGGTAGGGCTTTGGTGCCCATTGAGATAACATCAGAGCCTTTCCTCTTGAATACTTCATAGTTAGACCGCTTTGGGTCTTCCTCGCCTTTTTTAGGCTCTTGATGCCCTTGGTCCCACTTAAGCAATATGGGTTTGGTGGAGGCTAGGTTTATAGATAAGGGGTACTGGTGGGGTGAATGGTTTAAAAGACCCAAGTAGTCTGCTTGTGACATTTCAACCTATCAATAACCTTTCTAGTCGAGATCGGAGTGTTTATAGTTGCCCCGCTTTGTCACTTGTGTCTCACTCGCATGGTGAGACACAAAGCGAAAAAGAAGTAGACCCTTGCAGTAAAAGAGTTGGGTTGATGAGAGAATCTGGACTCTTCTTCCACGAAGTCATGGCCTCTTGAAAGAGGGGCCTGTCATGTTTGGTGGTCATGCCTGGGACCAAGTGGTTAGCTTAGCTCGTTGTTTGGGGCGTTGCAGGTTGGTCGCTCGCAGAATCATCACTTGGGACCCGGAGGTTGTAGCTCCATTTGTAGATTGTAGGGCTGGTGTACCACTTCTTCGTAGATTTAGAGTCAAAATCATCTTGTATGGAATGTCGTAGTTGAGAAGGGCAGAGAAATCTCTACTGAATTGATCATAGATGGGCTCATATCCCAGGTGTGTTCCTAGGGTTGTTTAAGGCTGGTGTTGGTTTAGGAATTGGGAGTATTTCTTTTTGTTTTATGTATTTGACTGGGACAAGGGGCATGTTAAGCAATTTCTACTTGCCATAGTTATTTTCCGTTAGGATCGAGTGATTATGAGTGCACTGTAATCATCATTATCGGGGGCATTCCGACTCCTTTGTTTTCGAAATTCATTTTTCAGAGCAAGAAGGTTTTGAAATTAGGGGGAAAGGTTCTTAGAACAAATACAAACACCGAGTTACGATTTGAACAATAAAGATTAAAGTTTTTCAAATGGCATACACAAGGTGAAGGGTTTTTTATAAAATCCCATACTAGGATTGCCTCTGATGCTGAACTTTTTTATTTTTTAGAAGAGAGCTATTTTTGAACGATTAAAAATAGACTTGGTTCTCATTTAAACTCATGCGACCGAGGAGCCATCCGAGCAGTTTTCATCATGTGATGATGGACGAGGCAATCAATTTAACGTCATGCATCTATGGACGAGGTAGGCAGTTTAACGTCATGCTTCTAAGGATGAATATCGAATTGGACTGCCTCTAGCAGATATTGCCAGTATCTGTTGGGAAGTATTGAATGGTCATTGGTCTTGACCAATTAATTGATTATTTGGGGGATCTGGTATCCATGTTAAGTCATATCCGGGTCAATTTAGAAAATAAGATATGGCATTTTGCCAAGGTCATAAGTGAATTGTAATTGTCTTCAAATGACAGGGGAAATTTTGATCATTTGCTGATACATGCCCCTAAGGGAATCATCCATTGGGTCCGACCTGCCACATGTTAGGGCATGGTTTTGGATCCCTTGGGGGTTAGTTTTGAAATGGTGCATCATTTCCTTGGGTGCTATTGGAAATGTCTCTGGCGACACTCCAAATAGCTTCAAGTCATTCAGGGGTATTTTTGTCCTTTGATGACTCTTTCCCCCTAAGGAATCTCCTTCATTATAGACCTGCCTCGATTTTCGACCTGATGGGACTGCCTCTGATCCCTTAGGGGTTTGACATGAAATGGTAAGTCATTTTAATGGGGTGCTATTGGAAATGTCGTTAGCGACATTCCAAATGGCTTAAAATAATTGAGGGATATTTTCATCATTTGATGAGTCATGCCTCAAGGGAATCCTCCGTCATCATAGGTTTGCCTCGATATTCGGTCTGATCGGACTGCTTTTGGTCCATTGGGGATTTGATATGAAATGGTAAGTAATTTCATGGGGCGTCATTGGAAATGTCTCTGGCGACATTCCAAATGGCTTTAAATGGTAAAAGGCATTTTTCATCATTTGACGACTCTTGCCCTAAGGGAATCTATCGTCATTATAGGCCTGCCCCGATTTTTGTCTTGATGGGACTGCCTCTGATCCGTTGGGGATTTTTGTGAAATTGTAAGTCATGATCTTTGGGCGACATTGACAATGCCTTCAGATTTTTCTTGCAGCATTGACAATGCCTTCAAAACTTTATGATGACAGTGCCTCCAAAATTCTTTTTTTTTTTTGCTGAAATTATTTCCTGACACCATTGGGAGTGGCGCTGACACCATTTACAATGCCTTAAAAATTTCTTGGCAGCATTAGCAATGCCTCCAGAATTTTCTGCTTCTTGACCAAGACTTTTGGCTTCCTGACTGCTTTCAACTCGTTAGTTCTTGATTCGGATGGATGTCAGTGGGGTTCTGGTTTCCCTCCGTGTGGGGATGAGGAAACCCTCTCTTGAATAATTGCGGAGGTTCAGCGCGCGGTGGACGCCCGGGCCCTCTTGCTTGTGGATAGGAGGCCGACGGTGAGAAAGATTTTTGTGACTGGAGAGCGAACGCTCTTATGCCGCTTGGGAGTTCGGGGACACGCTCGGGCGGTTTTCCCTCTTAGAGCAATTACAATGCCCTCCGGTTGTTTGTCAGTGTGGTTTGGACGGGAGTCTTCTTTAAGTTCTCAACCTCTCTCCTCTTACTCTCACTATGCTATCGGAATAGGATCCTGATGTCCCACCTCCCTGGGTGCCATTTCAGAAGGATTTTTTAGCTGCTAAAGGGACGTGGGTAAAAGCCGAGGGCGAAGGCCCCGTAGGTTAGCTCATGTTCATGGACTTGCAGACAGACGCGGACTGCCGCGCGGGTAGGATGACGAGCATGGAGGTGAGAGAGAGAGAGAGAGAGAGAGAGAGAGAGAGAGAGAGAGAGAGAGAGAGAGAGAGAGAGAGAGAGAGAGAGAGAGAGAGAGAATGACTCAGCTTAGGAGAGGTGGGGGTGACCCGTGCGACCGAGATGTCCGAGGGACCGCATACTCAAGGGTACCCTCTATCTCAATTTTTTTTTTCTCTCTCTCTCTCTCTCCTCTCCCGTAGAGACTAGGGGCTCACAAAGAAAGATAAAATAGCAAGAATAATCTTGACTTGATTCTTCCCAGCCTTTAAGGGTATTAGAGCTTCCAAAAGGGGCCGTTTTTGAAGCGTTTTTTTGGACCCTTTTACAAGTGAGCTAAGCTTGCTTATATAGAGGATTCACCAAATATGGGTGAATGCTCAAAATTCAAGCTTAATTACAATTAAAAAAATTCAAAACAAATCAAAAAATTAGGTACAAATGATCAAAATGTCCCTGTGATCTTTTGCCCAAAGGATGAGACCGTACCTGCATGTAGGTTGCTTGCCATGGGACTGTTAGGCGCAACTTGCAGCAACTGTTCGACTGCTTCAGCAACATATCTTCATTCATCTCTCGATTGTGAGCATTTCATGCCCTTTAATTGTGTTGTGGTGGCCTTCTTCCTTCGGTGAAAGTACGACCAGTTTTGTGAACTTTGTTTGCCAATGCATCATCGAGCTGCATCGTTTTAGCTCGTGGCTTTCCTTGTAATTCAGAGAGGAGATTAATGCAGTCGTTTTGCACCAAGTTAGGGTTGATTTGGTGCATATTTGTTCCTTCGCCTCATTTGGAAGGTTGCTATAGAAAGCGATTCCGGCAACTGATTGGATTTTCTTCTTTGGTGACTTAAGGACTTGCATCCATTAAACAAGGGATTGAATGCAAGAGTTATACCAGAATGTAGCTCTATGCGAGGTAGTTCTATTGAAATTCTCCTCACGTTAATCCATGGCTTGGACATTGAGCTATGCTTCACCGAATCCAGAGCTTGCTGAATGCCTTTTTTCCTTGGTTTCTTCAGTCACTTTCCTCTTCAGAGCAATGGGGGTTCCTGGTCATGCCACAGTGAGTGTCGTAGGTCAAAATGATGGGGCTGGCGTGATTAAGAACATGTCAACATTTGAGCTCCATTTGATTTCATAGGAAGGTGCTGTGGGTTGGAGAAGTCGCCACCGAAAAACATCGTCGCAGTCCCCATTTCCGGGACTGGTTTGGTGAAGCTGCATCGCGTTATGGTAAAACCCATGTTGCGAGGCTGCATGAGCATAGATCTTGCTAGAGGGGTCCGATTGAAACCAAAATTGGTCCTCAGGGTTTGTTCAATGTTTTGAGCACAATAGCGATGGTCTGGTGCCCTGTTGCAGCTTCTTTCATAGGGCTACAGTGAAGCGTCCTTCTTGGGGGCAAGGGCACCACACCCAGGTCACTAGGCTGGATGCTTTATTTTTCGGCACACTCTGCGAGACCAAACTGTTGCCGGCTCTCTCCTTATTGGTATGGGCTTATGGAAGTACGTCAAAAATGACGTACAACACTGATATGCCTTCTTCAAGTAGTAGGAGATCCCATAGGTCGGGTGACCGTAACTTTACCCCAACAGGCATTAGATCTCACTATTCTGGCGGTGACCAGGAGGCCTATTCTTCAACCCTTCCCCAAGTGGGCAGTAGCCTTTCCTACTTTAGACTTCAAAGTTTTTATTGAAAACTGTTATTTGAGGGCTTTATGTACCCTGTTATGGTTGACTTGTTGGTTTGTAATGATTTTGCTTAGTCACCATACTTTTTGGGTTTATCATGGATGATCTTTATCCCTTTTTGCTAATTTTATGGTACTCCCATTGATTGCATATTGTTTGTAATGTTTTGCATGTAGATGGATTGATTGACACCAACCATGTGCATACACATGAGAATGCGATTTTCTTCTTTTTGACTCATATAAGCCATTCCTTTTGTATGTTGCACACGCATAAGATCGAAAATGAGTTGCCCCTTAATTGCCTCATAAACACGGAGAGAGAGAGACCTCCTTTTGCATTGGCGGGGAAACGTTGTTTCCATCAAATGGTGGTTAGCAGTTTAGAGTCGTTTAACCATGGACTATAGATCCTATTTTGAAAGATTCTTGAAAATAATTTGAAGTGAAAGTCAATTTTCATGAAATCGTTTTAAAACAGGAGTGGGCCCTTTTCTAAAAGTGATCAGTTTTTTAAAAGGGAAATTTAAATTTTAGGAAGCCTAGTCAGAGCTAGGCCAATTCTGTCTTAGACCAAAAGGACTTGGAAATCTCAAGTATTTTTTATCTCGAGCATCTACCCCTTGTCTTACGCATCAATAAATTTTCTTTGGTTTCTCTTCGACTTATCATCTTAGAGGCCAAGAAATGCCTTTCTTGGATTCCCTAGAATGTGTGAAAGTTCTGGGAGGTTTGTGGCCCTTGAATTTATCGCTAGCCTTCCTTAGTAGATCTGAGCCTTGAGCGCCCCATTTGGAGTTTTCATCTATGGCATATGGTAATAGTGTCTTTTCTAGATTTTCACTATTCTTGGATTTTTGTTTCGACTTTTTTTCCCATAGTATTTCTACTATATCTGTCATTTCCATTTTTACCCACGACGCCCTTTCAGATTTTCACCTTGTCCACTTATTTTGGCATTTTAACCTATGGGCATGTTTTTGGGTTTTCACCGTGTCAACCGTTCTTCTCTTCTCTTTTTTTTTCCCTTAATATATATATATATATTGTTTATGTAAATTTTTCTGTTTCATTTTTTTTTGTGCCCCCTACAGGTAATATTTCTTGAGGTGTAAGATGTTAATAGGGCCAGGTGTTTCCAACTCGTCTTGATTTCTTAACCTGTAAGAGTTACCTGGATGTACCTTGGTTACCACGAATGGTTCTTCCCAATTAGGTTTGAATTTTCCTAATGGGTGGGTGGCAGATGAATGAAATATCTTCTTTAATACCATTTCGCCAATTTGGAATTTTCTTGAGATGACCTTTTTAAATAAGCATGCTTGATGTGCTTGTGGTACCTTCACATAATATTGCACATCTAGGGTGAGAAAGGAGACTAACCATGCTTCATGTGTTCCATCATCATACAAAGTGCGATGAGCAAGTATCCTAAGGGAAGGGATATTGATTTCAAAGGGTGTAACCACCTCCATAACATAGATTAATGAATATGGGGTCATACCGATTGGTGTTTTTGTGTTGGTCCAGCATACCTATAAGGCATTTTGTAATTTTTCATTCTCTATGGTTCTATCAATGATCCTGAGAAGGGCTTTGTTGGTGGCCTTAGCTTGGCCATTCCCTTGAGGGTAATAAGGTGTAGAAAAATTCTGGGTTATGCCCAATTTCTTGCATACCCTTGTGATGGTATCATTTTTTAAATTCATCCCATTATCAATGATGATTACTTCTGGGACCCCAAATCGGTAAATGGTGTTGTTTTTAGGAACCGCACCACATGTCATTCTTCAATTTTTGTAAAAGAGGCAGCTTCGACCCATTTGGTGAAGTATTCAGTGGTAGTTAGAATGAAACTATGTCCATTTGATGCTCTAGGTGATATTGTCCATTTGATGCTCTAGGTGATATAATTCCTATAACATTAAGGGCCCATCTTGCAAAGGGTCATATTGATGGCATGTTAATGAGATCTCCATATAATTGACATTTGGGACAACTCTTTGTGTGTTTCCAACAATCCTTGGCCATGGTAGTCCAATAGTATCCATGACGCCTGATTTTTTGGGTGAGGGCAGTTGCCCCGGGATGTCCTCCTTCATTATGTGCTTCAGTGAGAATTTTATCGATTTATGGATGATCGATACATCTTAAAAGGACTTCATTAAATGATTTCTTGTAAAGTTGGTCGCCCCAGACAACAAAATTGATTGAAAATCTTATGAGGGCTTGCCCCTTTTGGGTATTCATTATCATTTAAAAGGGAGAGTACGTCATTATACCATGGCCTAGCTTCTACTTAGCCTTGGCCTGGTTCGTTTATGGCGAAGATCCCTCTCGTTTCTTCTTCATTCTCATCAATCTCTTCAATTTCACTTGTTCTTTTGGAAAGAGCGACTATGTTTGTGCCGAACATAAAAGGGTTTAACATTGATCCCCGGTGGGATACTAACCATGGAGGCTAGAGTGGGAAGGGTATATGAAAATTTGTTGTTGACCCTTGCCATGTGTTCAAAGGTAATTTCGTTGAAATTCCTAGTTAAGCGCACTACTTTTTCATAGTAAGGAACTAGCCTTTCTTATCGTACCTTCCATTCCCATTGGATCTGACTTATCATAAGAAGTGAATCATCGGTAACCGATAATCTTTTGATTCGGAGCTCGATAGCATTTTCAGGCCCTGCTATTAAGGCTTCATATTCATCTACGTTGTTGGTGCACGAGAAGTTAAGTCTTACAACTATGGGGATCAAGACTCTTTCGGATGAGCATAGAATGATGCCCACTCCTGCCCCATACTCATTTTTGGCACCGTTGATATCTAACTCCCAAGTTGGATCCTCTATATTAAAGATGTGCTCATCAGGTAAATAAGTCTTGAGTGGCGTATCGCCTGAGAGCGCACGTTCCTCTAAGTGGTCAGCTATCGATTGCCCCTTAACCGACTTTTGGGTGACATAGTCGATTTCAAATTCACTTAGCAGCATACACCATTTTGTTGAGGATCGACTTTTCAATGATGTACTTTAGAGAGTCCATCTTTGAGATGAGTTTTATGGTATGTGATAAAACATAATGTCTCAGATTTTAAGTTGCCCAAATTAAAGCGAGACAATGCTTTTCGACATCTGTATATCTAGTCAGTCGACCAAAGTTTTACTTAATTAGTAAATGGTTCGTTCCTTTCCTTGGTCGTCATATTCCCCCAACATAGTCCCCATGGTCTTATTATTCACATAAAGATATAAGAACATGGGTTTGTTGGGAACATGAGAGCTTAACAGCGGTGGATTGGTCAAGTAACGTTTGTTTATTCAAAAGCTTCTTGACATTTTTTATCACATTCAAATAGCATATCTTTTTTCAATAGCCGGTTGAAGGGTTCACATTTGTCTGCTAGTAGCAATATGAAACACCTTATGGCTTGTATTCTTCCTTGTGGGCCTCGTATTTCACTTATATTTCTAAGAGGTGGCATGTCGGTGATAGCCCGAATATTTGACAAGGCCACTTTGATGCCCGTTTGACTAATAATAAAGCCTAGCAATTTTCCAGAAGCAACTCATAATGCACACTTTTGAAGGTTGAGTTTGAATTGATATTTGCAAAGTCGCTCGAATACTGATTTTAAGTCGGCTTGGTGATTATCCCTAGTTTTGGATTTTACTAGGATGTCATCCACATAATCTTCCATGTTTATATGCATCATGTCATAGAACATAGCGGTCATTGCCCTTTGGTAGGTTGCTCCAGTATTGTTGAGACTAAAGGGCATCACTCGATAACAGTATGTCCCCCATGGCATAATGAAAGATGTTTTTATTTGGTCTTCCGTAGCCATACAAATTTGGTTATACCTTGAGAAACCATCCATGAAAGACAATAACTCGTGTTCAACAGTATTGTCGACTAGGGCATCATATTAGGCAAAGAAAAATCATCTTTTAGACATGCCTTGTTCAGATCCCTAAAGTCGACACATATTCGGATTCGATCGTCCTTCTTGGGGACGACAACAATATTGGCCAACCAATTGGGATAATCGATGAGCACAATGAAATTTGCCTTTAAGAGCTTTCCTCCTTGGTTTTAAGTTCTAGGTGCATCTTTAATCACCAGGCTATTTGTTTAATAGGATTCGTCTCGTCCCGTACATTGAGGTGATGTTCAACTAGGGTGGCATCCAATCCAGGCATGTCTATATAAGACCAAGCAAAGACATTCTGGTATTCTTTGAGGAAGGTTACCATCTTATTTTTCCTATGAGTGACAAGGAACTCCCAACCTTGGTTATTTTCGATTCGTCGTCGGAACCCAGATTGACATCCAATGTCTCCTCAATGGTGGCCATAGAGTTACCATCGAATTTCTGCTTGAATTGTTCATCGTGGTATCAAAGCTCTTCTGATCAGAATCACTTTCGGTTTCCTCATATGTTTGATCCGAGATAGAGGGGTATAGCTCGTCACTAGGAATTTCCATTATATGATTATCAGATTTTCTTGGGATTTTTACATATTTAGACGTGTTTTCTTCAACAAGATATAAATTTTTATTAGATTTGTTAAGATTTTTATTATTTTTATAATTAATGTCCTGTAGGGGACTGAATGAGGTGACAGGAAAGGACAAGGGCGCGGGGTACTCCTAGGGATACCCCGCGCCTACTTGTTTTTTGGCATCAGTGTTTGTTGGTGATGCTGGAAGACTTCCAGCGCATTAGAGGTCATTAGAGCGAGAGATCAATTCCGTCCTTGGCTTTCTTGAGAGGTCAGGAGAGTGTGACCCATATCTAGGAGCATTCTCCTGCTACTCAAGTCGATTGGGCGAGATGGTCGACTGGTTGGTATGTGTGTTCACTTGAAGTTGGAAGTTTTGAAATATGCGTGGAGTTGGAGGCATTGGGTAAGGAGGTGATACCTGCCTATCCAGTGTCTGGTAACTGCGAAGTTTCGAGAGCAGTATTGTATGATAATTGAGTGGGATATCCCATTTGATGGGATGGAGGAGCAGGGTTTATGGAATCGGGATTTTGAATTTTGACGAAAGTGAACCTGATCGGCCCTTCGGGCCTCCCATAATTTTCCACAAGGGCGTGTGAGAACCCTAACCCTCTCCGATCATGTTTTTCTTATGTTGCATTCATAGAATCTACGACTGTCATAGCTGCCCCTGTTTCCAAGAGTCATAGACCATGCCCGACATGAAAGCCTTGGGTTACAGCATGTACCAGGCTTCAGGTGATCCATATTTGTATTTATCGTAGCAAAATTGGATTTGTTTGTAGTGTGGCAAGTCACGAAAACTTCTCTAGAGCAGGATTACATGTTTCGAGAGTGAGAGTGGCGTAGTGAGGCTGATCATATATTATAAGGGGTGCGTCAAAGCTTCTCGGGATATTGATGCCCCCTGCTAGATCCAATTCTAGTAGGTTAATAGCTTGGGGTTGATCAGCATAAATGGTGACCACCCCTTGATCTGTAGGGAATTTGAGACATTGGTAAAGTGTCGAGGCTCTGGCCAAATTTTCATGAAGCCAAGGTTTTCCTAAGAGAAGGCTGAAGGAGGAATCTATATTTGAAACATAGAATCTATTAGGGATATAGGTCCTGCACTAAAAGCTATGAGCATAATGCCCTCAACTTGTCTCTTACTACCATCGTAAGCAGTGATGGTGAGTTGAGAAGGCGCTAGGTAATCGAAGTCTATACATATTCTCTCTAGAGTCCTAATTGGACAAATGTTGAGGGTTAGCCCATTGTCAATGAGCACCCTCTGGATTCCATGGCCAGCAATATGAACCGTGATGTAAAGGGCCCAGTTATGGTATCGATCAGTGTCAGGAAGGATGCCGTCATCGCTGAAGGAAATGGGCGTTGACGCTGTCAATTGTACGATCATCCCATTGAGTTGTTCGGGTCCAGTGTTGGGTGGTACATGTGCCTTTTGGAGTACGCTCTCAATTTGGCACCAATAGATAGGAGAGCTCCTAAGCAGATCTAGAATGGATATGGAGTTTGGGATCCTATCTAGGTGTGCTAGAAGATCATAGGTGTTAAGAGGACTAGAGGTTGCCCCCTCTTGGGCTGGAGCATTAGAAGTTGGGTCGTTTGTGACTGTTTGTGGCATGGGGGAAGGATTCCCCATCCTTTCTTGTAATGTGCTAGCTCTGAGCCGAGTTGGCTTGAAGTGTCGACCATGTCTTGTAAGCGAAGTAATAACCCCATCAGTAAAGGTGTAAGAGGGTCAGTCTTTGACCATGAGTCAACATCTTCACATGCTCCTTCCAATTGGATTGTTTTCTGAGTGGGATGCCCTTCTTTGTCCCTGATTACTACCAAGCTATTAGAAGATAGGTAGTCATCTTGTTCGATTTCCTCGCTGGGGATCATCTCAATATCTTGAGGCTGTATTAGAGGTTCCTGAAGGTAAAACTCTTCCAAGATCTCCGGGGTGATTGTCATCATAGTCTTGATGCCATGTCGGGGATTCTGAAGGGGTAGGATCCCTATGTCATTTTGAGTAGTTGGCATCGATATATCTCAAAGAGGGATGGTTTCCCTTGGAATCATTGAAGCGACCGATATTATACACGGGAATATGAGCAATGAGGGGTCAATGATATACTGATCTTTATGGATGGTGGAGAATGTGGCCTTGCCCCTTGAATCTGATGGTTGGACTTCCGTGCTTGTAGGTGGTGGTGGTACACTTGATTGAGGGTCACTAGTCAGTAGTGGGTTGACATAGATTCGAATCTTTTGATTGGCCTTTTTAACAGGCTCGCCGGGTTTTACTATTTTAATGACCCCTCTTTCTATCAGATTTTGGATTTGATGTTTAAGTGTTTAGCAATCATGTGTATTGCTTTGACGTTGTTGATGCCATTCGCAATACTTGCTTTTATATGTCATCTCGTATGGGAGTATCGAAGGAGGTGGAATAACCAAATCCCCCTCTTTAAAAGGCTGATGAAGTACTTTAGTCAGAGGTTGTTTTAATGGAGTAAATTGCCTTTAGGGTCTGATAGGCTGACTGTAGGGTCTGTATCGGTTGCTCACGTTTTGATTTCCTTGCTGATCTTGGCTAGCTACTCGATCTTGATTACTTGCGTTTGCCTAGTGAAGGATAATCTAGTTTACCTCCCCGGCCTGTTTAGCTCGAGGTACTTTCTTCGAGGTTTCATTGATCTTCTGATTATCACCCGTCCTAATACCGGTCATTTGAGATTTAGTACTCTCGTATAGGGTGATCCTTTCTGACATGATGTTGAAGGTCAGAAGGACAACGCCATGATTGAAGAATGTCTTGTATTCATTGTTAGCATTCTCCAATATCATGCTAATCTTAGCATGGTCAGATAATGAGCATTTTGTGACCTTTGAGGCCATGGCGGTAAACCGATCGATGAAATCCATGAATGGTTCATCCGGTCTTTGTTTGAGGGTGACTAGTTCCCTTACCGAGACAGGTCGCGGTTTCTTAGTACTAAAGTGAGAGACAAATCTTTCGAACATTTCTCGAAATGTAGCCTCGGGGTAGTCCCTAACAAACTCGTTATGCGGTGTCTCATGTGAGACTATGGGCGAACATTGCTTTCAAGGCAATTGACCTATCTCTGATTGCTGGCACAACTAAAAGGTAGTTGGTTATGTGAAGGCGTGGGTCTCCTTTACCACTAAAGCGATTTCAAAATTCTGGGGGTAAGAAATTCATAGGTAGGTTGGCAAATCCATCTAGGTAAGATTCATCATAAGGTTCGATGAGAGCAAGATGATCGACCTCTAACCTCTAAAGCACATCACGCATAATTTTCATTTTCCCCTCTAAAGATTGGTATTTCATATCCGCTTGTGCGGATGACACCCAAGGGTTACTTCCTAAAGTGGCAGGTTGACCAGCTAGATGTAGCGGAGTTGGTTGATGCGGCGGTGGGTATACCGGTGCCATAGGAGGAGTTTCCTTGGGTTGAGGATTGTAAAACTGGTATGACGGGTCCAAGGCAGGTCGGTTTGGGATCATACCCATATCGAGTTGTCCTTGATCAGGTTGAGGGGTTCCTAGGTTAGATTGGGCAGAGAACTTGGCTGCATGCCCTAGGCTAGGATTCCCCATGGCTTGGAGAACAGCTTGAGCTATCTTATTGGATCTACAAGATTATCTGCCACTAGTTGGTTTGTCCCAAAACGACACTGAGCTACACTAGGGTTAGGTGCTAGCCTAATAATAGGTTGAGCGGCCATGAGAGGAGCTTGGTTAGGCCTACAGCTACTGCGGGCATTAGAATATCCTGTTGCACTACCCCTGGCAGAATGCTCTCTACTCGGTGGATGGAATGCTATTGGTACAGGAGGATCACCTTGTTTGAAGACATTTTTCAGCACCTTGGGTCCCTGATGAGGAATAAAAGAGAAGCCGGTCAATAGCCCTGACTAATAGTGGAATTTTCGACAGTCTCAGAATTTTCCTAGAATGGTTAGAATTTCCTAAGGACTCCAAAAGGGCACCTGCCAAGTTTCGTCGCAATCCGACATGTCTAAGGCAGCGCAGACAAAGAAACAATTTTAGAAAAATCAGCCTCTAGCACCCTGAAACGGACCCTGTAATTGGAACCCTATTTTCAGAGTGTCAAATGGTTGTGGGACTACCGCCATTAGATTCGACACGGTTGAAAACCCTCAGGGGTCAGGTTTCGACTTAAATTGACTCTCCAAGACAAAGTTATGGGTGAAACATTGAAAAGGGGTAGGCCGCATGCTATTCCCATGCGGCCTGCTTGCATCAAGCTCCATTAAAGGATACTGGTTTGCACCGCCACGAGCAGCAACTTTGAAGACTCATATCTCACTTGTTTTGAGTTGGATCGACCCCAAACTTTTTTGAGCATGTGCGTCTTGTCAAGATGAGCGTTTCGATATGTATCAAGGAGAAAATCTAGAGAGAAATTGGTGATTCATGAACAAGAGTTGCAGAAAATCAGTAGTAGCGCGTCTTGCTCGAGCGGCCATATCACGATGCTCGTGTACCCGATCGACACGAAACCAGTTGCATTGCATGTGTAAGGTCCAAGGCTACATCTGGTCCGAACCCCGTGTGTGATGAACAACTAGATTTGACATACAATGACATTAATTTTCTGTAGATATCCAGGCGCTGGAATCCAAATTTTGGCCAAAACCCAAAATGGTAAAATCTTCGTTCGGGCATAAAATCGAGTTGCGTTTATTGCAAAGCGATCGTGACGGCATGCTCAGTGAAATTCAAAGAAGAAATCAATGAAATACATTAAGAAATGAGCACACTATCGATCAAAAGTTTTTACGAATTTCGAGTTGCATGATCGTGGCTTAAAAACGTGATCTGTGGTTCGAAATGAGTATCAAATCGATTGTCATGCCGAGCCCAATGCGAAAGTAATCATCTTTTGGTCATGTGGGCACTGGAGTAACCCCAAATCGGCATAAGAAAATTGTACACGTTCCATAGTGCAATAGGGACTGTTTTGGAATTTCATGTATTGATGGGCAGGAGCAAAATCGTCATTTTGCACCCATTTTTAGATTTTTGTTTAATTCAAATAAATTGTATTTTTTTTAACAATTAGGTTAGATTCTGATCATCCACCCATGTTTTAGCCCCAAGTCTATAAATATCATGCTAGGTCTCATCGTAAATGGCTTCAATTTGGCTTCAACCTCATGAATAAAAATTGAGAGTTTTAGTCTTGAAATTGTGGCACGTTTTGGAGAGAGAGGAGAGAGATGAAAAGTTTGGTACCCCTAGTGAAGGTAATTTTCTCTCTGCTATCTTCTTTCTTTCTTCTCCTTTCTCTTTCTCTCTCTTCTTTTTTTTCTTTCTCTCTCTTCTCTTTTCTCTATTTCTTTCTCTCTCCTCTTCTTCTTATTTTTGTCTCTCTCTTCTCTATCTCAAACATGCATGGCAGTGAGCATCGCCATGCATGTCTCTCCCTCTCTTTCTCTCTCTTCTTCTTTCTTTCCCTCTTCTTCTCTCTGTCTCTCTCTTCTCTATCTCAAACATGCACGACAGTAAGCATCATCATGCATATTCCTCTTTCTCTCTCTTCTTTTCTCTCTTTTCTCTATCTCAGGCATGCACGGCAACAGGCACTGTCATGCATGTCTCTCTTTCCATTCTTTCCTCTCTCATTCCCCCTCTTTCCTAATCTCTTCTCTTTCTTAATCTTCTCTTTCTTTCTTGCTCCCTTTCCTAATCTCTCTTTGCGCTTCCCCTCTTCCCTCTCTTTTATGTCTTTCCTTTTCTCACTCTGTCGTTTCTTTTGCCTTTCTCTATTCTTTCATTTCTCTCTCCTCTGTCATGGACGGCATAACCTATTACCATCCATGTTCTCTTCTTTCCCTCTCTCTTGTCATGAATGACAATGACTATCGCCATTCATGACTTGTCTCTCATCTCGTTCTCTTGATTTTCTTCTCTATCTTCCTTCTTTCTTTCTCTCTCCTATCTCTTTCTCCCCTGTCATGGACGATGGAACCCATCGCTGTCCATGTTCCCTTTCTCTCTCTGTCCCCTGCCGTGGAAGGAGGAACCCATCACCGTCCATATTCTCTCTTGTTCTCTCTCCTGTCATGGACGATGGAACCCATCGCCGTCCATATTCCTTTTTCCCTTCCCTCTTTCTCTCCTGTCATGAACAGTAGAATCCATCGTCGTTCATGTTTCTTCTCTCCTTTCCCCTTTCTCTCTCCTCTGTCATGGATGGCAGAACCCCATCACCATCCATGCTTGTTTTTTTTTCTCTCTCCTCTGTCATGGACAGTAGAACTCCATCGTCGTCCATGCTTCTTCTCCCTTTCTCTCTCCTCTGTCATGAACAGTAGAACTCCATCGTCGTCCATGCTTCTTCTCCCTTTCTCTCTCCTCTGTCATCGTCGTCCATGCTTCTTTCCCTTTTTTCTCTCCTCTGTCATGGACTGTGGAACTCATCGCCGTCCATGTTTCTTCATCTCTCTTTTTTCTTCTTTTTTCTCCTTCCTCTTCTTCTCTGTCCACTTTCTTTCCTTCTTCTCTCTTCTCTCCCTTAGCTCTTCTCTCTTCTCGCTCTTCGCTCTTCTCTCTTCTCTCTTCTCTCTTGTCTTTCTCTTCTCTCTTCTCTATTCTCTTTCTTCTCTTCTCCTTATCTCTTCTTTCTTCTCTCTTCTCTCTCTTCTTTCTTCTCTTCTCTTTCTTCTCTTCTCTTTCTTCTCTCTTCTCTTCTTTTTTCTCTCCTCTTTCTTCCCTTTTCTCCTCTCTTCCTTCTTCTCTTTCTTCTTTCTTCTCTCTTCTCTCTCCTCTTTTTTCTCTCTTCTCTCTCCTCTTTTTTCTCTCTTCTCTCTCCTCTTTCTCTTCTTCTATTTATTCTTCCTCATCTCTTCTCTCTTCTCGTCTCCTCTCTCTTTTGTCTTCTCGCGTAATCCCTCTTCTTCTTCTCTCCACTCTTCCTCTTCTTTCTTTTATCTCTCACTTCTCGTCCTCTATTTCTCTTCTTCTCTCTCATTCTTTTCTTCTTCTATCTCACTATTCTTCTCTTGCTCCTTCCTCTTCTTGCTTTGCTCCTTCTCTTTCTTCTCTCTTTTCTTTCTTCTCCCTCTCTCGTTTGACCAAGGGATAGGCTAAGTCTAGCACTGTCATGGTAGTCTTATCATCGAGCAGTATTAAAGCCGTGCCGGTCTGAGTTACCATGCCCGTCTTGCTGCCACGTCAGACTTATCATTGTGTCAGGCTAGTCAGTGTTGGTTCTGCCGTCAAGTAGTATTGTTGCCTTGCCAGTCTGAGTTACCATGCCTATCTTGCTACCACGCAAAATCAATCACCATACTGGTCTAGCCACTGTGTCTATCTAGTCACTTGGTCAAATTTATCTTTCTTCTCTTCTCTTTCCTCCATTCTATTTCTTCTTTCTTTTCTTTCCTTTCTCTTTTGAATGTGCACGCCTGTGTGCATTCGCCTAAATACAAGGTGGGGTCCCTTGGCCCACTTGTCTTATAAATTAACCATGTGTGTGTGATTGCAGTAACAAGAGAGTACAAGCCAAGGGAGGCGATTTCGAACCATGTATAGGACTGGAGGGCTTTCCGCTGTGATCTAAAAGGGTACCCACACGAGTTAGCCCGAGTGAGTCACTGACCCAGGTGAGGTGTGTCCTGCCTCATATAAAATTCCTCTCTCACCAATTGATGTACCTGCCCTTATTTCTTAACAAAGTTCCCGAGAGCGGTCTCAAGTCTTGGGTTTTTCTTGAAACCCACGACATGTGCTACCAGATCATTTAGATTCGGGGGCGAGATCGAGGCATCTAACTACATCGATGCATAAATCACTAGCTTGATCACCACTGAAAGCACAAATCCTATCTTGTGTTCGGCATCGGGACTTGTGCAGCACTCCGACTTGTTGGAGGACTGCAACCAGTCTAATCCCTCGGCTGTTTAGGGTGCATTAGGCAGTACAAACCTAATGATTCCTAGAGCCAGACCGGCGACTTAGTTGGTTTCCAGACTGACGACTAGGTGACTTAACTATGGATCCAGACTTAAGTTGAACTCCATAGTCCTACGGGATAGTTGCACGATGTCTTGATGGACAGTCGGTCGATGTACCAGACCTTCGATATGAGTTGGCGGTTGACTCTGTGTCTGACTCTCTCTCCACCATACTTGGGTCGTAGTACATCTCGCTACTTAGACACACAGTTCAAGCGAAAAGACACGGGTACCTCTAAACCATTAGCAGGTATAACCAGGCTTAAAGCTACTACCTAGGGTAAGACCTAGTTTTAAAAATGAGGTAAGGTAATAGGGTACACCCACCTTCGGTCCGTTCCACTCCTATAAGCGACCATGGGTCCAAAGTATTGTGGGTTGTTCTTAAAGGCCGAGTTTAGGAAGAGGGTAATCCTGCTGAGCGCCACGATCCCTACTGCTCTTCCTCTAGGAACTAAGTGCCTACTCCGAAAACATGAAGGCAAAATGTAGGTTTTTTTCAAACTATATTTGAGAAAGTTTGACCTTTGTGCGATCGAATGCACTAACGCAAGTATGACAAATAGCACGCGTGCACATGAAAAAGTGTGTCAAACAATCAACATAGTACTCGAGCAAAAATGAACACAAGGCACTTTAATCACACCCAGTGGGGGTGCACTTCGATATGATGAACTGAATCGAGGCGCAGTGAAAGTGAAGGGCTAGCACCTTGGTAATGACTGAGTGCCGAGCACCTTGGTGCTAGACAATGTGCGCTTCGGGTTAAATGCATTTGTAAAGAGAAAAAGAGAAGAAAACCACAAATAATCAACTAAACTAGGGAGATACAAATAAACTGGAGTAAAGAATCTAACTACGACATTCAAAAAGAATATGAGCTCATGAGCCTGCTCTGACACCCAAAAGATCAACTATGCACCCATAATACTCTTGCCTAAATCCATGGTTCTTAAGCATAATATAAAATATTAACCATTGTCTTCTTAAGCATAATATTAAACAATGTCTGACCTATTTGTGGCTTTTTTATGTTTTGTAGCATATAAAACAAAGTCCGGCTTGGATGTGTTTTTAGCATTTTTTTGAATTTTTAGGGAGGCTAATACAACTGTAGTTCGCCTCGCTAAGGAAGCAGCATATTTAGCACAAGCTATAGTTTGGTGAACTCCTCCCTATGAGAAGGTTGTATCTTGCTAGTATCTCTATCTAACTTTTTGTAATCGTTTTCTATATATACTAGTAAAACAGAGCAGGTAGGGACTTGTCATCCCCACTGATTAAAATTTCGTGAAGCGTTAACATTAAAAAAACAATATATATATATATATATATATATATATATATATATATATATATATATATATATATATATATATATAGAGAGAGAGAGAGAGAGAGAGAGAGAGAGAGAGAGAGAGAGAGAGAGAGAGAGAGAGAGCCCACACGGTTGGATGGTGGGTGGGGGGGGGGGGGGTGGTTAATTGGAGGAGTTATCCTTATCAGTATGTTCACTCCTACAATAACCACTAACAAGCACTTACTCATTGAAATACTCAATAGCTTACATATCCAAATGAATAATTTTTTGCTTCACACAGGCCATAGTTTTCTTTCATAAAGCCATTAACTATGGTGCCCAAAGGTCATTGACCAACTTCTTCTCGTACTAATACTACATAAACCACCTTGCTTTATTTATAGCATACATCTTTATAGGGAAATTATCGTAAATATACCTTAATTTAAGCTTAATTGAAAAAAAAACCCAAACTTTTGTTTATTTCGTCTACACCCTTTTTCCTCATTTTTGGCTTTTTTTGAACCAAAATGACCTTCACGATAATCTTACTACCATAATACATACCATTTTATAGTAATTTCAAGTAATATTACGGTACTTTAAGTACCATAAAACTCTGGCCATGACCGTGAAGCTAATTACAGTGCTTTAAGTACCGTAAAAACTAAAACCCATTATACATCATTTTAAATACCGTAAAAACTAACCCATATTATACGACACTTAAAATGCCATAAACCTTTTTCTCCTTCTGTTTATATTTATCTTTTTCATCTCTAATTCTTTTTATCTTTCTTTCTCTAATTCTTTTTAATATTTATCTCTTATTTCTCTCTCTAATTCTTTTAAATATTTATCTCTTCTTTCTCTTTCTAATTCTTTTTTATCTCTTCTTTCTCTTTCTAAATCTTTTCTCTCCCTAACTAGGATATTTGGCCATATCCAAATTGGCTCGTCTGAGTAATCAAACACTGACTTTAGCTATGCAAAACAGAGGACATGATCTATCTAAGGAAACAAAGATGAGATTATAGAGAGAGAAAGAAAAGATAAAAAAGATTTAGAGAGAAAAAGAAAAGATAAATATTAAAAAGTATTAGAGAGAAAAAGAATAGATAAACATAAAAAGAATTAGAGATGAAAGAGATGAACATAAACAAAATGAAAAAAGGGTTTATGGCATTTTAAGTGTCGTATAACATGAGTTAGTGTTTACTGTACTTAAAATGCCATATAAGGGATAGTGTAAGTTTACGGTACTTAAAGTACCGTATAAAATGGCCTCAGTATTACGGTATAAACTGCCCTCAGTATTACGGTACTTAAAGTACCATATAAAATTCCCTATGTATTACAATACTTAAAGTACCATATAACATGCACTAACTATTATGGTAATATAACTACCGAAAAGGTCATTTTGGTTAAAAAAAACCAAAAATGAGGAAAAAATGTGTAGACGAAGTAAACGAAGGTTTGGGGTATTTTCTTAATTAAGCATTAATTTATATTTGCAATAATTTTCCTTTAATCTTTCTTAAGGAAAAGGAAAAATGAAAAGAGAAAAGAGAAAATTTAATTAATACTTTCTTCATAATTTCCATGTATGATTTCTTGTTTTGTTTTCACAAAGATTGAAAAAAAAAGAAAAAGAAAAAAAAAAAAAAGAGGGAAAAGGGATTTACTATTTCATTGTTTGGCATAGTTCCTATTCTCGTGACTTGTCTTGCTATATGAAATTGGCATGAAATGTTGGCTTGCCATATTTTGATTGCATGAAATATCTACTTGTTGAAGAGACATAACCGCATATTTTGTGATTAACTTGCTATATCTCAATATATTCATTTATTATATTCTAGCACCTTTACGCTTGTGTAAACATCCCGCCCTTGACTAGAAAGGTTATTGTTGAAATGTCCCACGCAGACTACCCGGGTATTTTAAACCATTCACCCCACCAATACCCCTTCTCCGTAAACCTAGCCTCCACCAAACCCTTATTGCTCAAGTGGGAACAAGGGCATCAAGAGGCGGTCTGACTATGAAGTATTTAAGAGGAAAGGCTATGATGTTACCTCAAAGGGCACCAAAGCCCTACCAAAATTTGGCACATAACATACCGTCGGGAAATACAGAAATTTGGCACCATTCCGAATGGTGCTAGCTCCATTCCAACTAGTGCCAGACTTTAGGCCTCCCTATGAGTTCCGAAGATGAACAGAAAGCGGGCGCCATTCCCAATGGCCTTAGCTTCATTCCAAATGGCGTCAGTCACAGGGCCCTCCAATAAGCTCCAAAAGTGACCAAGAAGCCTGACAGCAGTACCAATGCCGCCAACGCCAGATCCTGAGACCTTCATCAAGCGGGACACAGCCTGGCCGATGTGACTGAAGTGACGGTCAGATATGTCAATCCGAACCCATCGATATGGCAGACCCGTACTGACATGTCAGTTGTCAGTACAGAGCGATGTTGTCGATTTCTTATTGGATGATGATCAGACCAAGGTACAACTAAGTCGACAGGACAGTTGACGCTAGTCGGAACAGCTTCAAAATGCGATTGATCAAATCAAAGAAATTAGAGCATGCTATGTACCTTGAATAGTGCTGAATGACAGTCTAAATACTGCCAATGCCATTGTTATTGGTGCCAGAATTTGACAGATCGTACAAACTTGCATTAATGGGCAATTAATTTCTACTGACTATCATTATGGTGAGCATTAATGATTTGCCGCCAGTCCAACTAGCGCCAGCGTCATTTTAAAGGGTGCCAAAGCTCTGAAGTCCCAAAATTTCACACAAACTAGATACATGTTACCATGGGTTCATTTCACCTATAAAAAAGCCCCTTTTACCTAGGGAAAAGGGTATGAGATCTTGATAGTTTTTTAGCCAAAGCTATACCCAAATTTTTTGAGTAATAGCCTAAGCCCAAACCCCCCATTTTTATCTTGAGCTCAAGCTTGAGGTTGTGAGAAAAACCCCAAGGAGAGCCCCTTTGAACAAACCCTATCCTACCAAACCCTTCAATCCAAAACTACAAACACAAACCCCTTCAAGCTACACTTCAAACCGAAGGCAATCCAAATAATCATATCTTCTGAGCCCCCTTCTTCTTATTTATATTTGCCTTGTTAAGAACAGATAAATTCAGATTGATTGTGCAACTTTACTATTTGAATCGGCACGGACTCTGGGTGCTGGGGCTGGGGGCCTAGCCTAGATGTTGTTTTTCTTATTTTTCCTTTGGTTTTTCGATTAATCATTTTCATAGTTAAGATTTTCCTTTTTCTTTCTTTTGTGATTTGATTTCTCTTTTCTCCCTCTTTTGATCTGTGTAATTATTCTTCTTTGAGCTACTTATATATATATATATATATATATATATATATATATATATATATTCCCTATCTTCCCCTATTTGTGATCCTATCTATATTCCCTTGTTTTCCCATTAAATGTAGTCTTTAATATATGTAGTCAGCGATGTTTGATCTCATCCTCCCTTTACATGATCATATTTCCTTTTGTTAGTTTGTATTTTCTTCTTTTGTTTTGGTGGATTTATTACCCTTCTTTATTCTTTGGTTTAATGGCGTAGATGATCTCCTCCCAATAAATCCCATGTATCCCTCTCCTCATCAGGTAATCTTTATTCCTTTCTTGAGAACATTTATTTCTAGTTAGGATATTTTGCGTTTATTTCTAGTTAGGATATTTTGCGTTTATTTCTCTTACTCTCTTTATTACTAGTAATAATGGCATAGACCTCTCTCTCTCCCTCATTTTCTCCTTCATAAAATAGTGATCTTATTTCCTTTTGTAACAAATATTATTTTTGGTTAGTTATATTTATGTCCCTTCTTTGTTTCCCCTTTTTGATAGCATAGATTTTCTCTCCTCACCTTAATATTCTATCCTCTCTGTTTGACGATAGTATTTTCCTATCTTGTTTCACTTATCTCTTTGATTGATTGTGTTTACTCTTCTTTCTCCTTTCTTATTCATGTAACGATGTAGATTTCGCTCACCTCTCATGTGTTCTAATCTAATGCATGTCGATTATTCGTTATTGTGTTTTTCCATCTTAATTAGGGATCTTTTGTTTTAACATCTTTTTTTTCCCTTTATCTCATGGTTTGAACCCCACATTCTTCTTTCCACTCATTCTCTACTCTCTTTTATATTTATTTTATCTCTTTCCCTTATATTTTGCTTAATAGATTAATCTTCCTTATTCTTTTCCAATTATATCTATCTTTCTCACCTTTTTAAATATCTTTTGTTAATAGTTTGGATTTATTCACACCTCTCATCCCCTATCTCTCTTATACTTATTTTTCTTTTTCCCTTAGATTTTGTTCAATAGCTTAGTCTCTCTTCTTATCTTCTTGTTATATTTGCTTCTCTTGATCTTCATTATCTTCTATTAGGGATTTGTATTTATCTATCCCCCTCTTCCCCTTTTTAATGAATCATTCCTTACTTTTATTCGCATTTCATATTCATATCCATCTGTCTTGTTGATGAGGATCTCACCCTTGTCCCTCTTCGTAACCATGTACGTGTTTCCATACTCTTATCTCCTCTTTCATTATATGTCATGCATACCTATATTAGTTTTATATCCTTATCTTCGTGCTGCCATTTTTTGGAGCCTTTATAAATGCTTGTAGAATTTATGGAGAGATGCGCTTGCAAAAAATATGAAGCTAAGAACCTAGCTGAAATTGAGCCTTGGAATCTAGTGAATTATGTTTTACTCTTCAACGTTTAAGTGGGGTAGGGAAATTGGAGGTAGAGAAGGTGTAATTTGATTTGTATAATATTTAGATGAAGCGAAAATTATATATGCTTTACCGATAGAAAATCAACATGCAAGTAAAAGAAATCACTCAACAAATTCAATTCTCAATAGAAAAGAATTACAAAATATTGTAAAAGAATACAAAACCCTAATTGTCTGAACTCAAAAGTTCACATTGGATCATTCCCTAATAATCTAACTTAAAGTTTCCCATTAATAACAACATTGCTTGCATCACGCGTGCACTTGCATTTAGAGGAGCAACATTTATGGGAGTACTCTATTTGATTCCACCCCATGAGTCTCAGACTTTGGCCCTTCTCATTCTTGCATTTTTCTGATATCAACAGTAGCTTATGGTTGACCTATATCGTTCTGAAAATGGAATTTATACTACTTCGACTGAAATTAGGTGCTCAATCCTTTCTATGAATTCTATATCTTCCAAGAATTTGCCCTCACTCATGACTATCAAGCCAAATCCATATATGGATTTGGGGTGACCCAATTTTATTGCGTTCTTCAAATATTCTACACCCTCGTCTTTCTTCTTGGAGCTAAAAGATAAATGTAATGTATTTTTCTTCAAATATTTTATTGCTTTTATGTAATGTATTTAGAATAAAAGCAAGCAATTCATAAAGATAAATATGAAGTTTTGTTAGATAAATTCAATTTGTAAAATTATGAGTTCAATGGTTTTACTCAACTCAAAAAGGGAAACAACAAAAAGGTCCGACTTGCAATTTTATTGTAATACACCAATCTTGTACTTCAATTTTCATTTTAATAAAATCTAGTGCTCATACTATTATAAAAGTAACTAATAAAAACAAAATCTAGTAATAATTGGTGATTTTGAAAACCATCTATTCAATAATCGGATGGGACTAGAGTGAGTGACCCACTATGACAACTCTTATAGTGGATCACATGCTGGCTCCACTACGGGGTTTTTGATCTACACCAATGACTATGGATCTCCTTGATCATGAGGACTATAGTCATTGTGACCTTCAATCCTTAGGATTATAGGATCCTCATGGTCCCAAGGACTTTTTTCGCTATTCATGTCGCAAAGTTGGCGGAAGCTACCGTTGTTGGACTTGCCAAAGTCAGACATGTACACAATGTATACTACACACTATGCATTTGAGTATTTAACTACCAGACCCATTTACTCGGACTTAGGCCCTGGCTAAGTCGAGTATCTAGATACTACTCCGGCATATTAAAAATAAAATAAAAAATTGTATAAACTTGTGGGATCAATGCATTAAAATTATATATACAATTTAGATTTTTTTAATGAAATATGAGTTTTTTTATAATGATATATGAGTTTTTTTTATAAAATTTTTTTTATTTTTGTATTTTCAAATTCATACGAAATTTTGATAAAATTTTACGTTGGCTGTCTATCTAACACAACCCACCCCTTTTATTCGACCTTGGGATGGATTTTTCATCTTATCATAAACAAATTTTTTTTGTAAATCTATAGGTTTTATATTTTTTAAATTATCAAGATTTTTATTTTATTTTTCATTTTGTTTCACTTTTATGATTTTTATTTTATTTTGTGACATTTTTATTTTTAATACAGTTTTAGGGTTTTCTCACCCTTTGTGTTACTCCATGCCGTCTTATTCATGCTCGGACCACGGCAGAGTCCGATGCCCAAGACGAGTCCACAAATATTGTAATCATCTCGGCCATCATTAATTAGAAGGGACGGTGGAAATGGTCTATACACCCTATACGCTATGCGACAAACTGTCCTTTCTGCTATATGTTAGGGCAATAGGGCAAATAACTATTTATTAACTAACAAAACGTATTTGTTTTTGTTGTTTAAATGGAAAGTACAGAAAGATGCACAAATGTTCTATCCATTATTGAGCACATAAACTAATGAAAGTTTCATAATTAATGGAATTAGTGGTTGATTACACGAACTAGGTTCGAAACCTAGACATGGGCCGGTCTAAGTAACCCGAAACCGGTTCTGGCTAAACCGAAAAACGGGGCAATTCTTGGCCGGGCCAAAAATTTATTTAAAAATATAAAATATGAAATTGATTAAAAAATATGAACAATATGTTTAGAATAAACCTAAATGAAACACATTTAAATAAAGTTAAAAAAAGTATCGGAAAAAATGGATTTTGCAAAAGGCTGGAGTATTTTTTAAATAATTCAAAGGTATTTTAAAAATAATCCAAAAAAAAAGGAAAATGTAAAAAGTTAGTATTTGTGGTCCAAACACTCTTTTCCAAAAAGATAAAAAAAACATTAGAAAATAAATTACAAATAAGTTTCTTATTGTTTGGATTTTAATAATTATTTTTAAAAAAATTTCAACATCTTGGAACTTAACTACAAAAACCAGCTAAAACCGGACTCACCAAAAGCCGATTCAAGTTCAACTCGTCCAGTTGGCGAACACTGAACTGATTCATGCCATTTTCTCAAGGGAAACCTCCGACTAGGCACGTGGTGACATGGGCCGGGGGGGGGAGAGAGACTGCAAGAAATAGATATCACCGTATAGGGGGAGAGAGAGTTTACCCAAACAGAGCATAGGGGGGAGAGAGAGTACACCCAAAATAAAGCACAAGGGGAGTTTACACAAAACAGAGCACATGGGGAGAGAGAATGATGCAAATAATATTAAGGTTATTTTAAATTTTTTATTATTCTTTAGTTTATTTCTTCAGGAATTAGAGAGGAGGTATGTAGGGACATTTGTGGGCATTGAATTTGTGTGTGAGTTGATATTTATGGATTTGGGTTAATTAGTTATTGATTGATTTGGGTTAGTTAGTTTGGAATATAAATAAATAAGGTTAAATTAGGGAAGGTAGTTTAGGAATATAAATAACTTAAGGTTAAGTTTAGAGAGAGTTTATCCTTATCAACAATAATCAAAGTTGGGGAGAACGAGCGTAATTTTTGGCACGTGGATTAAAAAGAGAGAAGATAGGGAATAGGAAAGAATTAGCATGTGATTTCAAGAGAGAGAAAATAGGGAAGAAGAGATAACATAGGAAAAGTGTAGAGAGAGTTTTCTTGTCAATGTTTATCTTATTTTTTACTCTATTTAAAGAGGTTCCCCTCGTTGTAAAGAGATAGATGAGTTAATAAAATTTGGTCTCGTGAAGAGATTATTTTGGGGTGGATTCCTGGCAGACCTGGAGAGAAGTTATATTTTCTAACTTTGGGGTGAATTCTCTCGCAGACCTTGAGAGAGGGTATATTATTCCAACCTTTTATTTTTAATTTTTTCTAGTTTTATTTTTTTACATCAGATAATTAAAACCAAAACAATAGAGAGGAGAGAGAAAAACAAAGGACAAATATCGATTGATATAGAGTAGGACCACTTGAAAATGACAAAAGAAGTTGGTCCCACTATCTCTCTATCATCACCATCCATCCACTAATTTAGATGGTGTTCAATTTATGCCCTTGGGTTTCTATGGCAATATGAAACTATTAATTCTTGTTTTTGGGTAAATATTGGGGAAAAAAAAAAACAAAACATAGAATCACGGAAATAACGGTAATTAACTGCTCTTGTTTCATGTGAAACCTAGGGAGCAATATAGTCCCATGAAATTAAACCAAACCAAAAGCCTGAAAATATGCCCAGAAGCATGAAATAAACTATGAAATCTCAAACTAAGTTCCAAACCAAGAACCACATAAATTTAACTAGTTTTTTACATGAAATTTGGGAAAATATGCCAAGAAGCATGAAATAAGCTATGAAAGTTGGAAATGTGGCCTATCAGACCCTTTTTCTTCCAAAGTTCATTTTTTCAATAATGGTACAAAAGCCATATTGAAATATATAAGAAATCCAATGTAGTTAACATGAGACAATGCCATATACATGGATCATTTTTTTTGAGTTTTAATAAGAAGTATTACTGGAGGGAAAAACCCAGTATCAATGGAGGGAAAACTCAGTGGTGTGTTTGGATTTTTTGTAAATTGTGGGTGTTAGAATTCGTGGGAGCATACATACACAAATATTGAATGGAGAATAGAGAGAAGAAGAAAAAACACAATGTTTACGTAGTTCAGGCCGAAGCCTTACGTCTACAGATCCAAAGTCCCAACTGGTTATATCTTTACTATTTTGGATGATGATTACATCAATAAATGCCTCTATATATAAATGACAATAACAATGAATCTTAGAGATAGAGATAAATCGTAAGAGGCCTTATCACCAATACCCAACGTGATGACCAAGCAATTCTTCTTATCTTCAAACTCTCCCTCAAGTTGGTGATCTGAAGCGAAGTGCCCAACTTGCAAACTGAAATGGCACACGGAGATCTGAAGCGAAGTGCCCAACTTGCTAACTGAAATGGGAATTCAAATTGAAACGGCATACGGAGATCTGAAGCGAAGTGCCCAACTTGCAAACTGAAACAACATACGGAGATCTGAAGCGAAGTGCCCAACTTGCAAATTGAAATGGGTATTCAAACTGAAATGGCACAACAGAGATGTGAAGCGAAGTGCCCAACTTGCAAACTGAAATGGGAATTGGAGTCTTGAGACAAAAAGTTACCAAAAAAAAAAACTTGCAAACTGAAACCGGAATTGGAGTCTTGAGACAAAAAGTTACCTAAAAAAAAAACTTGCAAACTGAAACCGGAATTGGAGTCTTGTGACCAAAAGTTGCCAAAAAAAAAAAAAACTTGCACTGCTCTCACTGGCGTGCTTTAATAGTCTGCAAGAGCGAAGAGATGTGATCCAGAATACGTGATCCCCAAACTTGGTCTAAAAGACCACTAACAGTGCTACAAAGGCACAATACTAAAAGTACTATAAAGGCACAACAAATATGGCTCTACGACAAATAATGGCAACGAACACTAAAGATTGGTGAAAGCTTCTCCTTGAAAAATCTGCTAATCATGAGTGTGCTCCCCCTGATAATGTCACTACATCAATGGTATGATGAAGTCTTCTACTACATGGCTGACGATGTCACTACACCAATGGTACGATGAAGTCCTCTACTACATGGCGAGGAGCTAGGAGCAAATAGCGTGCGAGACACTTAAAAAATACGCAAATATTGACAAGAACTGATGTTCTTGTCTACATAGCGGTTACATGAACTGATGATCATGTCTACATAGCGGTAACATTATAAAGGTTGACTTCATCTCTACTCATCTCATCTCCATATCTCCTATATTCTCTCCCTCAAGTTGGGTGTGGATGCTAATAAAATGATATAAAAAAAAAATTTCCAATGAAACTGGCCTAGCCAGGCCACATCTTCAAAAAAAAAAACCACTTTTTTTTTCCTTTTCCTTTTTTTTTTTTTTTTTTTTTTTGTTGCACGTCATTGAGCATGAAATTTTTTTTTTTTTTTTTTGAGACTCCTCCCCATCATTGCCATTATTGTCATCCATGTGATTGCACTTGAATACCTTGTTCTTGTAAATCTTTCACCAATCATGTATGTTTATAAACACCGATTGTTGTTGCACCATGATTCTTTGTTCTAAGGCAACGCCACTACTACTTCTCGGTATCGTTCTAAATGCAGAGGAAATGTGCCTTGAAGAAGAAAGGCGTGATTTTTTCTTTGTAAATTGGGGACTGCCATTATTATTCTCCTAAAAAACAACCCACATCCTCTTCCTCAAAATCCTCACCTGTAATTGATTTCATCCGTCTTGTATCATCAGCATACATGTACCTATTCGCCATGATCATCGACCAGCAAACCCTAATTCACTCGCTAAGGATCACCTTGAAACTAATACCCCAGATATATATGCAGAGAGCAACTGCAAACAAGGAAAGAATGGAACCCTATATGTTAAACCTAGATGGAAAGTTATCCAGAGAAACAGAGAGAAGGGCTTTGCCCTAGTTTAGCGTTTAAATTCAAGGGTTTAATGGAGTTATTGAGTGCCTCAGTAACCCTCAGAAAGGGGGAGTTCTTGCGATGAGAGAGAAAGGGAGATGTAGGGCATTGTAGAGTAGAGAGAGAAAAGTGGCTTTCTTTGAAGTGGGATAAAACATAGAAATCCCAAATACCATAAACAAAAGATGAGTAGAGTGTATATAGGAAGACAACACAGTAAAGAGAAGGCACCTGATAGGGAATGCTCTTTCCCCAGAGCAGCAGGAGGCGTAAGATGGAGTGAAGGCAGAGAGAGAGAGGGGTAGCAGAAGGCGTAAGATGGAGTGAAGGCAGAGAGAGAGAGAGAGGGAAGGCACAACAGAGAAATGAAGCAAGCCCTCAAAAACAAAAACCTAAAAGTAGAGAGATAAAGTATGGAAGAACACAGTATGAGATTGATGACCCAAAAAAATTGTACACACTTTAACCTTGCTCTAATACCATGTTATAATTCATGAGAGCATACATGCACATACATTGAATGGAGAATGGAGAGAAGAAGAGAAAACACAATATTTACGTGGTTCAGCTCGAAGCCTTACGTCCACGGATCCAAAGCGCCAACCGGTTATATCTTCACTATTTTGGATGATGATTACATCAATAAATGTCTCTATACATAGAGGATGACAATGAATCTTGAGGATAGAGATAAATCATAAAAGGCCTTATCACCAATAACCACCGTGGTGAGCAAGCAATTTGACTTGGTCTCTTCTTATCTTCAAGAGTGGAAATGCTTGGATGACATCTTCTTATATGAGTCATTAGTGGACTAATGATAAGTTTAACCCATTACATAGGATTAACAGTTTCGTGACAACTTGTTAATCCTAATTAGCTGCACTTATGGGAATTAAGGCAGGAGTTACACTTGGATCTCAACTACAATAGACCATGAATGTTAGAGTTACAAAATAAATGTGTTGTCTATAAAATGTGGTTAACCCCTCTAAAAAAAGAGATAAAGATAGAAAATAGGTAAATGAGATTCACCAAAGATGACTCTCAAGGTTGCTTGTCACCGGATGGGGCTTGGTCTATAGGATTTGGTATGTAACTTTAGGTCTCTCATGTGATTTAAGGACATATTTGTTTATCGATTTCAATTTTAATTATTTATTAATTTTCTTTATTGGGACTAACAATGAAACATCAAACTCAAACAAGAAAAAACATGAATCTAAACCAAGAACCACAAAAATTTAATTAATGTGAAATTTGGGAAAAGAGAGCTTACCGTTCCCATGAGGTATTGAGCTTCAGGTTTCCTGCATCTGCGGATTGTTTGAGGCATGAGGTTGGTTTGTTTTTCTTTTCTTGCCATAGGCTCTCAGCAACTATCTCCCTTGAAACGCGTTGCAGAATCAGAGGGTCATGTGAGAGGCCCTTAAATCTCTTACAACTAAAAACAAAAATCCTTAAATCCCTTACAACTAAAAACAAAAATGAGAAACATATAACTCCTAAATGAATTAAGAAAGGCGGAAAGAAAAAGTAGACAATATTTATACAGAAAAAAACTCACATATTCTTTAGCACGAACGACCCAGCACGCTGAGCATGTCGAACGAACGACCCAGCACGCTGAGCATGTCGAACGACCTAGAGTTTGCCATGATCTGCTCAACCATTTCATCGGGTAGACTATCAAAAGGTTGTTTGCGCTTCCTAACCATATTGCAATAACAAATTTGTTAAAAGTTTGCTGGTTTGCACTCTCTCTCTTTCTATAAATTCACTTTTACCCTATAATTTTATCTCTCAGGACTCCCTACAACTTTTTCGTCCCGACCATCTTTCCTATCATCTGTTTATATAAAGCTTTCGCTTTCCTAATCTTAGTTGTACTACTAACTTATCCTCATTTTAACCGCAGTTAATTCTTATTTGACACACGGACCCGTAATCCAAACCATAGTTAGGAAGAAATTCAAAAAATTAAATTTATCTTCATCTATATATGAATGGAAACCATATCTATTATCGGTAAGAAAAATTCCAAGTCACTATTAAAATTTAAAAGAAATGATTTTAAATAACAAAAGTCTGTAATGAACAAGTTAAAAATATTAAAATTGGAAACTACTGTGGATTGTAAATTATTCTTAAAATAACTTTTGAATTTTTCAAACATGGAATTCATGAAATAAAAATTTAAATGCCTTATTGTTTTTTCGTATTTGAGAATAAAAATAAAAATTAAATATCGTTTGTTAGTTTGTATTTGCATAAAGCCTTATCTCAGTCAATGCGGAATTTAAAAATTCAAAAAACAAAGTATCATATTTTTTTATTTTTGTAATAAAAAAGAATCTTATCCTTACGTAGAAAAATATTTATTAGGGCTCCATAAAAAGAGACTCCTACTTAACTCTTTGTTGAGACTTTAGCTGTAATATACTTGAGCAAGAAGAAAGATTTTTGAGAATCGATGTCTATAGTTTGGATCAATATATTATCTAGATAAAATACCATCATTAAGAAATAAAAAGCAATTATTTGAGAATTTATTTTTATCCTAGACATGGAAAGAAACATTATTTGTTAAGAAACTTTGATGTGAGAATAAATTATCTTTCAAAGATTTTGATTTAAATTACGTAATTTTTCAAAATATATGCAGTAGAATTAAAAAATTAGAAAAGTACTTGGGATTAAGTGAGTCATCTAATTAGAGATGGGAAAATTTATATAAGGTTGCAACCTTAAAATATAGAACTATGGATGCACCTAAAAAATCCATCGAAAAATGTTATTTTAATATTGAAAAACCCTCTAATTGATCATCTCGACATCGAGATAAATGACTATAAAAAAAGACAGGATTTTGAGTCCCCAGGATTTTGAGTCCTCAGAAATGACGTATCTTATAACACATTATCTAGAATGTGAATTTTCAAGATTTTCATATATTTATAGATCTACTTGATTTTAATCATTTTTACAGTTTAAAATTTTATAATTAGATATGAAAATAGATTTTGAGATAATCTTAAAAATATTTTATCTCAAAATTATATGTTATGATAAAATTTGAAGGTAAAACCATATGCAACTCTGCGTGATTGAGGAATTCCTCCTTCCATATCATTAATTCATTACACTCAATTGATTTAGTTTTATCATTATTACATCCAGCTAAAAGCACTAGAATGATTTTCATATGTGGAAGAAGAGATGAAGCATGCCCGTCAAGGAAGAGAGGGATTCGAGAGGGAGAGGAAGAGACGAGATAAAAAAGGGTAGGGCATCACCGTGAAGGAATTTTTAAAGTGTCCCCCGGTGGTTTTGTGAACCAAGCTTTCTAAGGTCCAACTAGAAGATGCCATTTACTTGAGCATGATCAGCAGGAAAGCACCAGCAATTTAAATAGAAAGACAGAGAGAGTAGATTGGGTGGTTTTTCGTTTAATGAAAGAGAAGATAGGGTAGAAATTTGTGCTTGCTTACACCCGAAGGAGAGAGAGGAGCTTTAATGGTGGTTGCTGGGATTTGCAAGGGGCTTTATTGGTGGGTTTCTCAAAGGTTGACACGGTGGTTTTGATAGTGATTTTTTGGTGATTATTTATAGGTCTTTGGCAGTTCTCAAATGATTTTGTGAGGGTTTTATAGTGGTTTTCTGGAGATTTTTTTTGGCTCTTGTGGTGGTTTTATGGAGAAGGGCTTTTCTCTACCTTTCATAAGGGGATTTCCTCTCTCTAGAGGGGTTTTTCGATGCTTCTCTCTCTAAAGCAGTCATTGTTTCGCTCTCTCTCTCTCTCCAGAGGGCCTTTTGGGTGAGGTTGTCCCTTTAGAGGGTTTTCTTTCAGTCGGTTAGTAAAAGTGGTTCTTGGAAGAAAACGATGGTGGGAGGAGACGATGGCGAGGTTGATAGTGAGGCTAATTGTTTGGGTGCTTCAGTTATTCATGTAAGATATGATCTTTCATCTGGTCTACTTGCAGGGGCTGGTTTTCTTGTTGTGGGCTCCTTTTCCCTACCTTCTAACGACATCTTTGGTTTGAAAGATTGAGCTAGGAGGGGATGGGGTTTATCCTATGCTCCTATTGTTAAACAAATGGGAGACAATAAGATAGCTTTTTGCTACGAGCCAAGGAGGATGCTATGGTTGCTTTGGGCAATCGGTTTGTTAGGATTCGAGGCAAGTTGCTGTCTTTGGACTTGTGGAAACCTTCTGCTCTGTCTTATTTGCAGAAGGAAAACCTTTAGATTAGTCTTTCTGATATTCTCTTCCATGCTTGGACCCTGGATACTATCCAGAAGATTGCTAATTGTTGTGGGAATTTTGTGATGTTGACAGAGACTCCTTTGTGGGGATTGATGTTAGTGTTGTCAGAGTTCGTATTTGAAAGCTCAGAGGGGCGTCCATCTCCAAAGTTATGCGATTGATGGTGGGTCAAGATTCTTTTGCCACTGGGGTCTCTCCGATGGTGAGGAAAAAGCTACCTTTGCCTGAGGCTACCCCTCAACTTGCTGTTGAGGATGGGTGGACGGCGGTTCACCGTCATGGTTCAAAGTTCAGAGTTGGTTGGAATGCCCCTAAAAAGATCTTTCCGGAAGCTCCCCGAAATTTTCAACAGATGCGAGGCCAATGGAAGTTCAAGAAAGGAGTTATTTTCAAAATTTGAAAATTCGCAAAAGATGAATTTCGATGGGGCGTTTTGCAGAAGTCCCAACGTCTACTCCGTCAATAGTTCGTAACAGTGTGGCAGGTGTTATTAGTCAAAATGGTAATGCAGGCTCACCTGTTTTGGATGCTCAAAATGTTGGGGGAAATCATTCTGAAGATGACGTATTCTTGCATGAAGTCTTTTCGGCTCGATTTTCGAGGAATGTAAGGTTGGCTGCCCCAGAGTTTTCGCTAACAATGGATAGGGAGTTGCAGGCTAAGGCGGTGCCCCCCTCTTACTTCTTGGATGTTGGCTCTAAGTTATATGTTGCTCTTAAGGTTTGCAAGACTAGCTCCTTCTTTTTACTCTCGGTGTTGGTAGTTGCGAGTCAGCTCCACCTCTCCTTGTTGACTTCTATTGTGCTGTTATCTTTGCTTAGTAGTATGTATCCTCTTTATCGTCGCAGTGGAGCTCGGCAAATTTGTTCCACTTCGAGACCGTCTTTTGATCCTTTGATGGCTAGGTGTTGGAAGAAGTAGATGAAGTTGTTCTGGATGCTATGAACATAATTGCTGCAGATGACTCTATTCCTGAGGATAATTTACAGGATCATCTTGCCTTGGTGACAGCAGAGGATCCTCCTCCTCTTAATGGTATCCCCCATGAGTCTCGTCCTCTGCTGCTTCTGTTTGTGGCTGATAACCCAGTTAACTCTGGTATGGATATCTCGAAGGAAGAAGTTAAGACTGACTCTGAGTTGGATAAGGTCAGTGTTATTGCTTTTGACTGCGGTGTGGACTTCAATGTGCTAATTGGAGTTGTTTTTCAAGAGATCGTTGCTAAGAAAAAGGCTAAGAAGGAAGCGAAAGCCTCGGAGTGTAAGGAGCCAAAAGGTGCTGTGGAGAAAACTCCATCGGCCTCAGGGGGCAAGATGAAGAACAAAGCTAAGGTGTTTTCTAAAGGTACGAGGTCCTCAGCTAGGTTGGAAGCTCGAGGAGAAATGCCGCTTATTGCTACTTCGTGTGGAGTCATCATTTCGGATGATCAAGTATTCGAAGGTAGCTCAGGTTCTTCGTCTGGGGATGGGATGCTTGGAGATAGTCTTGTTGAAGCAAGGTTTCTAGAAGAAGTCTATTTCGGTGCTAACAGGGAGGGCCTATGTTCTTCCTCTGTTAACCTTCTTTAAATGATTGTTATTTCATGGAACGTTAGAGGTCTTGGTGACCTCAAACGAAAAAAGGATGTTCATTTTCTGGTTTCTAAATTTAGACCAACAGTTCTATTGATGTAGGAAACTAAACTCCCCTGCCTGACTTTGTCTGGGGTTAGGGAAGTTTGGGGTCCAGGTTCTGTGGATTTTTGTGGGGGTGAAACACAAGCTGTTGCTTGGAAAAAAGAAAAGGGATTTAATATCACAAGTAAAAATTGAAGAAGTTTTGGGTAAAATTGAGGTGGTGGATTATGCTGTACAAAGCTTCAGTGTTCTATCAGATCAATTAATTGCTGATAGACGTAGTTATACTCAGGACTTACTTAAGCTTAAGAGGGTGGAGGAAGTTTTTTGGAAGCATAGATCTCGGGTTTTACGGAAGGGGATATGAATACTAAGTTTTTCTATGCTATTGCAAATACGCAGACTCGACAAAATGATGTGTCTAACCTTATGATTCAGGGTGTTGATCCAAAAGATGATTCAGGTATGTATGATGCGGTCATTAGACATTTCCAAAAGGCTTTTCCCTTTGTGATTAAAGCTACTGCTAAGCTGCATAGGGTGGGCCTTAATTCTCTTTCATCTGATTTGGTTTCTTTTTTGGAAAAAGATGTCTCCTTGGATGAACTAAAGCGAGAGGTATTATCATTGTCCGGAGATAAAGCACTTGATCAGGATGGATATCCTATCATCTTTTTCCAAACCTTTTAGAATTTGGTTTGTAATGAATTTTTAAAGATGGTTGGGGGGTTTTTGAGTAAATGTGAGCTTTCAGAGGTGTCAACTCTACCCTTATTGCATTTGTTCCTAAGAAGTCTGTGATCGTTTCCTTAAGTGATATCAGACCTATTAGCCTCTTGACTAGTCTCTATAAAATTGTGGCCAAAGTGCTTGCAAAATGGCTTAAGGTGGTTATGCCGTCTATTATTTCGGGTCCTCAAACAACCTTCATTAACGACAGGCTGAACACGGACAGTGTTATGGTAGCCCAGAAGTGCATTCATTCTCAGGTTCTTGACGGTGCTCCTGAAACTGTGATCAAGCTGGATAGGGAAAAAGCTTATGATAGGGTGGAATGGAGCATCCTTTTAGAGATCATGAAGAATATGGGGTTTGGAGAAAAATGGAAAAATTGGATTTTCGAGTACATCTCATTTACCCATTTTTCCGTTTTATTCAAAGGTAGCCCTATTGGTTATTTTAGGGCTTCAAGTGGTCTCCGTCAAGGTGACCCCCTCTCTCCCTTCCTGTTCACAATTTATGCAGAGTGCTTTAGTTTGTTTGTTCGAAACATTGAGTCTAATGGATATTTTGCTGGCTTTCAGTTACCAAATGGGGGTCCTTGTATCTCTCACCTTCAATATGTTGATGATACGCTGCACTTTTGTGATGCTGATGTGGATCAGGTTAATAATATAGGGACCTGTTTAAAATGATGCGAAGTTGTTTTAAGCCTTAAGGTGAATTTTGGAAAAACATATGTGATGGGTCTCAATTGTGATGATTCGGTGGTGACTGTTTTAGCAGAAGCGTTGGGTTCTAAGGTGGACCACTTCTCAATTATGTATCTTGGTATGCCTATTTTAGATGGTCGATTGCCTGTGGCGGTGTGGGATAAAGTGATTCAGTGGATTCAAATTAAGTTTGATATGTGGAAATACAAATATTTTTCTTTGGGTGGTAGGATCACTTTGATTAAAGCTTGTCTAGCTAATTTCCCAATTTATCATATGTCAATTCTTCAAGTTCCCTCTTCGGTTGCCAGAAAGATTGAATTGCTTATGAAGAACTTCCTTTGGGGTTCTTTGGGGGACTCAAAAAAATTTCATCTTCTTAAATGGGATAGGGTATGTACACCAAAAGAGGAAGAGGGTTTGGGGATTAGGAAAATCAAGTTGGTTAATCAGGCTTTACTCTGTAAATGGTGGTGGAGAAGTTTAAATTTTAAAGATCAGCTTTGATATAAAGTGATAAGCTTGAAGTATGGTGATGATAGATTCTATATGTGGGTTGGAGGCAGGCTTGGCAGTAGAAAGATGTCACATTGTTGTAGATCTATTTACTCGCATAAGACTCTTATCCATAGATATTTCAAATGGACAATTGGTGATGGAAGTAATATCTCATTTTGGCACCATAAGTGGTTAAATAACTCTCCATTAAAATATGTATTTCCTATGATTTTCAACAGGGTGGATAATATGCGTGGATTTAGGATCTCTTTGAGAAGAGGGGGGTTAAGATTGAGTGGAAGATCATTTTACCATATAATAGAATTCTCGATGAGCTTTTCTTGGAGTTTAGTAGTTTGTTATCAGTGCTAAATTAGGTGTATTTACCCCGTAGTGTGGAAGATGAAGTGGTCTAGGATATTGCAAAAGATGGTGTCTATTCGGTCAAATCTATGTACCATATATTACTTCACGATCGATGGAGAAGGTCAATGCCTGAAATTGCTACTATCTGGAAGTGGCCGCTTCCTCTTAAGATTCAACCTTTTTTGTGGTTGGTGGTTCAAAACAAGTTATTGACTACAGATAATCTCATTAAAAGAGGGAAATTTATGCCTAATATATGTTTGTTATGTAAAGGGGATGCTGAATCAGGTGCTTAATTTTTTCTACATTGCCCTTTTGCTAGTAGTATATGGAGTTGGTTTTTTGCTCAGGTTAAAGTGGTGTTGATCTTACCTCCAGATATTATAGGAATTATTGAAGCATTATCTATTTCTTCTTTACCTCAAACTGGTGCGGTGATTTGGCAAATAGCAAGATGTGTAATTTTATAGAAAGTGTGGAAGGAGAGAAATATAAGAGTATTTGACAGTAATTGTTTACCGGTAGATAGAATTTTGGATCATATACTCCATTCTATTTGGATATTTTTGTCTATCACTAAGGTGGGGAGAGATATTATGGAAGGTGATGTTAGGAGAAATCTTTACAATCTTTTCCAGCTGGGTTATAGGAAATGTAGGCCCAAAATAGATCGCTCCATTAAGAGGTGTTTTGAAACTTAATTTTGATGGGAGCTCGCTTGGTAATCCATGTCTAGAGGGTTTTGGAGGAGTTTTGAGGGATTGGGAAGGACATGTTCTTTTTTCTTATTCAAGTCCTTTGGGTGAAAAAACTGCAAATTACGCTGAATTTCTAGCTCTTCTTCATGGCCTAAAATTACTTAGCGACCGGTTATTAGGTTCGACTTGCATTATTGAAGGAGATTCCTTCAATGTTATCAATTGGTGCAAGGGGGAGATGAAGGTATGTTGGGAATTGCGTTCTATTTTGCTCCAAATTTTGGACTTGTCCCGATCTTTTTCTCTTTACTTCGTCCACGTTTTGCGGGAGGCTAATGTTTTGGCTAATAGTCTAGCTAAAAACGGCACTTCTCTTTTTGAGATTTTAGTCTCTAATGATGTAATTTCTGTTTAGCTCTTGATTAAAATTATATGAATTTTATCAAAAAAAAAGAAAAAAAAGATAAAACTTGAAAGTGCACCGTAAATATATTGTTTAAGGTTGCAACATTGTAGAAACCACACCCATTAGAGATTTATCGTTATCATAGTTAGGATATCATGTGGTTGGGTTACAAGTCCATATGTCAAAATAAGAATCCATCGCGATTAAGATGAGGATGAGTTAGTGCAACTAGGATTAGGAAAGCCAAATGTCGATAAATACGGGATAAGAAAGATGGTCTGGACGAAAGAATTGCTATGTGAGATTTGGGCAAGAGTCCAGAGAGAGAAAACTAGATACAGGTGAGAGAGTCACCTTAGAGAGAAAATTTGTTGAGAGAGAAAAAGAGAGTGGGCAACCAAGCCATCAAAGAGAAGTTGTAGAGAGAGAAAGAAAGAGAGCGTGAACCAGCCCGTTGAGAATTGGTTGACTTTGTTAAATAAAGTTTCTTTATGTATTTTCAAGTACTGATTGTTGCATCATGAGCAAGAAGCGAAAGCAATCTTTCGATCGTCTTCTGTATGAAATAGTCGATCGTCTTCTGTATGAAATAGTTGCTCATATCATATCAAAATCTGGGTCGTTTGAGGAACTCAATGTGCTGAAGAATACGTGAGTTTTTCTCTCTAAATTGTTTATGTAAATCTTGTATACTTTTCCTTCCGCCTTCCTCCCACTTAATTCGTTGAGAAGTTGAATGATTTTTATTCTTGTTTTTAGGTGTAAGAGGTTTAAGGACCTCTCGAAAGATCCTTTGGTTATGCAACGTGTTTCAAGAGAGCTAGTTGTTGAAAGTTTATGGCATAAAAACCAGACAAATCCCACATCTTACATCAAACGATGTGTAGATGCATGAAACCCTGAAGCTCAATATCTCATGGGAATGGTAATCTCTCTCTCGAAATTCACGTAAAAAAGTTTTTGGTTTAGATTAATGCTTTAGTTTGAGGTTTCATGGTTTAATTCACTGTTCAAGGCATAGTCCCATGTTCTAGTTAAATTTAGTTTTTCCATAGTTCTTGATTTAGATTCAAGATCGACCTTTATTTGGTTTTTTCATGCTTCTTGGTTTAGATTCATGGTTCCTCTTGTTTTAGTTTTTAGTTTCATGATTTATTTCATGCTTCTTGATATAATTTGAGCTTCTTGGTTTGGTTTGCTCTCATAATGCTATACCTCTCCTGGATTTCACATGAAACAATAGTAGTTAACTGCAGTTATTTCCATAACTCTATGTTTAGTTTCTTTTTAATATTTATTCAAAAAAAAAGTTGTTTTTTTTCAATTAAAAAGAAAAAAGAATAAAGAGTCCATATTATAATATAAACCCAAGGTCACAAATTCGTCTCCTCTCTCTCTCCTCGTGCGTAAGTTTTTTGGCTAGAAACCCAGGCTCGTAGGTTTGCCTTGAGAAATAGCATTATTTACGTTTAGGGTGTATAGATTATATCCACTATCCCTTCTAATCAATGATGGTGGAATTGAGTTGTCGTGCATCAATCTTTGTGATTGTCATGCATCATTGTTTTTAAACTTTGGCTCAGGCCTCCGACTTGACTTTGGTCCGAGCATGAGTAACCCGGTCTCGAGTAATTTACCGGGATAAAAATCCTTAAAAATAAATTTTAAGAAAAAAAAAAAAATTAGAAATAAAATAAAACAAAAAAAAATATCAAAAGTTAAATAATAAAAAAATATTATATATATTAGAAAAAAAAAGTTTACGGATGGAGACATTTTAGAAAAACCAAAAAAAGAAAAGAAAAATAAAATATAAACAATCAAAGTAAGGTGCACCTCCAAATTTTATCGTAATATATAATTTTGGTGTCTAAAAATTCTTTGGATGGCCTAATAATCCATTTTCATCTCTTTAAACTTAAAAAATGGTTCAAATCAAGCTGATCTATAAACACATGAAAATATTGAAAATGGACTATCCAAATAATGTGTTGTAAGATGTACAATTTCTAGGCCTTGAAATCTTTTTTGTTTTCTTATTTATATATCTCGATGACATGATGATCAATTAGAGAATTTTCCAACATCAAAACACGCTTTTTCAATGAAATTTTTAAGGTGCAAATTAATTCTACATTTTAAGGTTGTGACTTTATATAAACTTTTTCTTTATAAAAAACATCCAAATTGCATATATAATTGTTTTACATTTATCCTCGCAAATAATTTATTTGTCTAAGTTATTTTTAAATATGCCCGAGTTGTATCCAGTTACTCAGATTAGGTAGGGCCAAGTAACTCGGTTAAACGCGGAAATGCATATATGGCGAGTTAAACAACAGTAAATGAGTCCCGACTTTGCCGCATGAATAGAGAAAATAAAATCCTTGACACCATGAGGATTCAACGTCCTGAGGATTGAAGGTCAACCATAGTCCTTATGACTTAGGAAATTCATGGTCAATGGTATACATCATAACCTTCATAGTAGAGACTGGGTGTGATCCACCATACGGGTTATGTCTTATTAATGGATCACTCTCTTACCCGTCCCATAATTGAATGCACAGTGATAAAATTATAACTAGATTTTATTTTTTTTTGGTGAATTACGTTTATAACAGTATAGAGTTCTTTTTCGGTGAATTACCTACTAACAATATGAGTACAAGATTGTTGAATTAAAATGAAGATGGAATTATTGGTGAATTACTTTTACAACAGTAGGGGTAAAAGATTGTTGAATTAAAATGACGATGGAATTACCATACTGTTGTACTACAATGAAAATGCAAGTTGGCCTTTTAAAGTATTTCTAGTTTTTACCTTTAAGTAAAAGTCATTGGACTAATAAGTTTACCAGTGGAACTCATCTAACAAAACTTCATATTTATATTTATGAATTGCTTGTTTTTATTCTAAATACATTTCTTAAATATTCCTCAAAAGCTTGTATATTTCTGTGTTTTTGTAGTGGAAGATTTTGAGCTCCAAGAAGAACGATGAGGGTGTATCTGAGGAAAGCAATAAAAAAAATGTATATTTCTGTGTTTCTGTAGTAAAGATTTTTAGCTCCACAAAGAACGATGAGGTTGAACTGCCTATGCATTGGCTTCATCCTCACGAGTGAGGGCAAATTTTTGGAAAAGATTCAGCACTCCCAAGTCCATTCTTTTGGGTCAACAATAAGCTGCCCTTCGAAAAATGCAACAATAAGAAGTGCAAAAATCCGAGACTCATAGGATGGGATCAAGTAGAAGACAATAGTGGATGTTGCTCCTCTAAATGCAAGTGGATGTGGGAGATCAACCAATTTTGTTACTAATATCTAAGTTAGACTATTAGGGCATGATCTATTGGAGAACTTCCAAACATGATCCATTGTTTATGTGCATTTTCCTTTAGGGCCCGTTTGGATAGGAGGAAATTAAGAATTTTAGATATTGGAAATTTAGGGAAATTTATAAATTTTCAATACTAAGGATTTTTTGTCATGGATTCCTTAAATCCCTTGTCTGGATAACCCATACAAAATTCATGGAGTCCTTGCAATCACTTCTATGTCTATTGTTTGGTAACAAAACTTGACACAATCTCTCTCTCTCTAAAATTTGTATATACTTTCTCTCTCTAAAACTCAAAATTTGGAATAGTGTACAATAATAATTTTTGAGATAGTTTCTCTCTCTAAAATTTGATATGATTTGCCTCCCTAAAATTTAATATATTTTCTATCCAAAACTTAAAATTTGAAATTGTCAATCTAAAAATTTTGAGATAATTTCCCTCTCTAAAATTTTTAGGTGCTTTACTCTCTCTAAATTTAATATAGTTTTTCTTTCTAAAATTTTAAGATACTCTCTCTCTAAAACTTAAAACTTGATATAGTTTCACTCTTCAATAATTTTGAAATAGTTTCTCTCTCTAAATATTTTTAAGTAGTTTCTCTCTCTAACATATGATATAGTTTTTCTCTCAAATTTTAAGATACTTTCTCTTTCTAAAAACTAAAATTTGAGAAAATTTCTCTCTAAAATTTTTGCAATAGTTTACTTTTCTAAAAATTTGTTATGCACTTTCTCTCTTTAAAATTTGATATAGTTACTCTCTTAAATTTTAAGATACTTTCTCTCTCTAAAACTTCAAGTTTGAGATAGTTTCTCTCTTTAAAATTTTGAAATAGTTTCTCTCTTTAAAATTTGATATTGTGTTTCTCTAAACTTTGATATACTTTTTCTCTCTAAAGTTTAAAATTTGAGATACTTTCTCTCTCTAAAACTTAAAATTTGAGATACTTTCTCTTTCTAATTTTTTTTTTGAGATAGTTTCTCTCTCTAAAAATTTCATGCACTTTCTCTATTTAAAATTTGATATAGTTTATCTCTTGAAATTTTTAATATACTTTTTCTCTCTAAAACATAAATTTTGCAATGGTTTATCTCTCTAAAAATTTTGAGATAGTTTTCTCTCTAAAATTTTAAGGTAATTTATCTCTCTAAAATTTACTATAATTTATATTTTTAAAATTTTAATATATTTTATCCTTCTAAAATTCAAAATTCAAGATAGTTTCTCTCTAAAACTCAAAATTCAAGATAGTTTCTCTCTCTGAAAAATGAGATATTTCTCTCTAAATTTTTTTTGGCCGTTTTTCTTTCAAAAATTTATAATAGTTTATCTCTAAAAGTTTAAAAATAGTTTATCTCTCTACAATTTTAAGAGTACTTTCTCTCTCTAAAACTTAAGATTTGATATAGTTTCTCTCTCTAAATTTTTTTGAGATAATTGCTATTTCTAAAACTTTTTAAGTACTCTCTAAAATTTGATATAGTTTCTCCCTCTAAAAATTAAAATATGACATTGTTTCCCTCTCTAAATGTTTTGAAATAGTTTCTCTCTCTAAAAAATTGAGATTATTTCTCTCTCTAAAAATTTGCATGCACTTTCTCGCTCTAAAATATAATAGTTTCTCTCTATAACTTAAAATATGAGATAGTTTCTCTCTCTAAAATTTTGAGATAGTTTATCTCTTTAAAACATTTTAGTACTTTCTCTCTCTAAAATTTTAACATACTCTCTTTCTAAAATTTTAACATACTTTTTTTCTCTAAAATTTTGAGATGGTCCATCTCTCTAAAAAAAACTTGGTACTTTCTCTCTCTAAAATTTTGACATAATTTCTTCTAAAATTTTAACATACTTTCTCTCTCTAAAAGTTAAAATTTGAAATAGTTTTTCTCTTTAAAAATTTTGAAATAGTTTCTCTCTCTAAAAAATTTAAGTATTTTTTTTTTTCCAAAATTTCCATACCTACCGCATACTCCCTTATGTTTTGGGTCAAGGGAGCCAATGAGTGAAATCCATGTGCCTTAGAAATGCAAAAAAATAGGTTTTGGTGTGGAAATGAAATCAACGGAAAAGTAGGTCTTATTTTCATGATTTTGATTTTCTTGATTTTAAATATCCTAGTCATTAAACAATCCAAACAGTGGATTTTAACAATATCCAAGATATTAAGAATCCATGTTTTAAAATCCATGCACCCAAACAGGCCCTTCAAATATTTTGTAATTCTATTCCCATTCAGAAAGAAATTTGTTTAATCAATTTTATTACTATCATCTTGATTTTCTGGTCGTGTGAATGTAATTTTCTCTGGGTTTCATAGATTGTACAAAGCAAATTACATGTACTATAAAGAGAAATTAGAATTTAGTGTCTCGAATCCTCAATTAACCAGAGAAAATACCAATGAAATTTTCCAAACTTGCGTCTTTCAAAGACCTTCACCATTCACCTCAATCAGGCTCCAACCAGGCTCCTTTTGCACACTTCTGTCATTCATCATTTCTCTCACCCTCTCTACCTCGTCCCATTTCCCTGCCCCCGCATACACGTTCGATAACAAAACATAGTTCCCTGGATTCCAATGCTCAATTTCAACTAGTTTCTTAGCTGCATATTCTGCAAGGCTCAGCTCTCCATGAATTCTACAAGCACCTAGAAATGCACCAAAAATGGCATCATTTGGCTGCATGGGCATGGCTTTGATGAGCTCATAAGCCTCCTCTACAAACCCGGATCGCCCTAAAAGATCAACCATATGCACCCATAATGCTTGACCTTGGGCTTAATCCCATGGTCCTTAAGCATGGTGGTAAACAATATCCGACCTGTCTACACCATCCCTGCATGAGTGCAACCATTTAAAAGCGTAATAAAAGTGACGTCGTTTGGTTCTATTTTCTCCCTCTTCATCTCCTCAAACAAAGAAATTGCATCCTTGCCATGTCCATTAACAGCAAGCCCCGAGATCATAGCATTCCAATAGAGACATTTCATTGAAAATGACTCTAGAGCTAGTCAAGTCCCCACATTTTGCATAGAAATCAATAAGAGCATTGGATACATTAACAACATGCATGAGATCATGGGTTGTGGCATAATTATGAATCGATCTCCCGACATCTAGAGAACCCAAATGCTTACAGACTGGCAAAACAGTCAAGATTGTCGCATCGTCAGGCCTAACATTGCCGTTCTCATACATCTCTTTGAAAATCTCTAGAGCTTCCATAAGCCGACCCCTCTGTGCATAACCCCCGATGATGATCGCATTCCATTAGACCACAGTCTTTCTCTCTCCTAACTCATCAAACAAAGCGAAGGCACAGCTTAAATCTCCTTCTCTGCAATACCTACATATCATCATATTATAGGCCACAACATCTCTTTGCTCAATTTCATTGAACACCTTATGAGCATTGCTGATCGAACCCCTATTTGCATATAACTCAACTAGCCCTGTTGCAACAGAACCATCTTTCTCGAACCCAATTCTTAAAATTTGGCCATGGATTTGAGAACCCAACTTGAGAGAAGAGAGACAAACCCTGAGCAAATGTGGGAATGTAAAGCATCAGGGCATATACCTCTTTCTAGCATATAATTGTAGAGAGAGAGAGGCTCTTTGCAAGAGCCTGATTGGGAGTAGGCCCTGAACATGGAGTTGAAGAGATAAATATTTGGGTTTTGGACTTGGTCGAACATTTGGCGAGCATAAGCCATTATTTTGGAAGCGGAGGCACAGGATGGTACAAAGTGAGAGAGAATGAGGTTGAAGTATTAGAGGTTGTGCCTAATGATATGTGCATGGATCTGTAAGAGACGGGTTCGTGTGTTTCGGCCATGCAGTAGGGTCATTATCCTCTTCTGCACTTGCCTGGAGGCAGCCCAGCGCATCCCCGTCTCACAAAAGAAGAAAAGAAAAGAAGAAATGGTAAGATAAAAGGAATTTAAATCCCAAAAAAATTGAAATGTAGCATAAGAAAAGAAAAATGTTTATAGGGAGCCGAGACTTTAAACAATTAAATTAGCATCCACCTCAAAAATTTCACTCGAAGATGTTGTTTTTGATGCTCAAGTATATTTAAATTGATCATCTTGACATCAAGTCGCATGGGCATGAGAAAAAACTAGATTTCATGTTTTGGAAATAGTGCATCTTGTAACCCATTTTTGGACCATCAATTTTCAAGACTTTCAAGTTTTCATAGATAAGTTCGATCTACTGTATTTTTTAAGTTTTAAAATTTATAATTAAAGTTGAAAATATATTTTAAGGCCATCACAAAAAAGATTTTCAATATTGAAAAGATATTTTTCGATACTATTTGAAGGCGTGCTTTACTTTGATGGTTTAGAGCCTCGGCTCTATACAAAACCGCGCCCTTAAGAAAAAGTATAGCGAGCTTCATTAAGAAATGTTGGCAACAAGTAATGAAAGAAATCTAAAAAGTAGATAAGAGAAAAAGGAAAAATAATTTTAAAACAAAAACTTTTTTTTAGGTAACTCAGTGGGGATGACTGACGTTTTAGTACCTTAGGTAAGAATAGAAGACCATTCTCAATTTTAAAATAAACTTTTGGAAAAAGAAAAATGGCAACCATAAAGGAAGAGGAAAAATGATATAAAAATGGCAACCCTAAAGATAATGGAGAATAACAAAAGTAGTTGTTCACCTGGGAATGGAACCCTAGAGTTTGAAGATGCATTTTACTTTGATGGTTTAGAGCCACGGCTCTAAACAAACCGCACCCTTAAGAAAAAGTATAGCAAACTTCATTAAGAAAAATTGGCAACAAGTAAATAATAGAATAAATCTAAGAAGTAGATAAGAGAAAAATGAAGAATAATTTTGAAACAAAAACTTTTTTTTTAGGTAACTCAATGGGGATGACTAACTTTTTAGTACCTTAAGTGAGAATAGAAGCCTCAAGTGGTGCTACCATTCTCGATTTAAAACAAACTCTTGGAGAAGGAAAAAAGGCAACTATAAAGGAAGAAGAACATTAATATGCCAAGAGTGGGAGGTAATCACTACACGCCTTCTCCTCCGCTCTAGCTCTGTGCCCGCAACCTTTCGGCAACTCCTGGCGGTCCGTACCCACCCCCAACCTTTGGGCAACTCCTGGCTTGGACAGGGCACGTTAGATCAAGCATACCTGACCCACCCAAGGGGACCAAGACACCTTATAAATAAGGTAAATTATCGTAAATATACCTTAATTTATACTTAATTGGAAAAAAGACCCTAAACTTTCGTTTACTTCATCTACACCTTTTTTCGTTATTTTTTATTTATTTTTTTTACCAAAATTACCTTCACGGTAGTCGTATTACCATAATAGTAAGTGCATGTTATATGGTACTTTAAGTACCGTAATATTTGGAGAATTTTATACGGTACTTTAAGTATCGTAATACTGAGGGCATTTTATACCGTAATACTGAGGTCATTTTATACGGTATTTTAAGTACCGTAAACTTACACTAACCCTTAAATGGCATTTTAAGTACAGTAAATACTAACAAATGTTATACAACACTTAAAATGCCGTAAATCCTTTTATCATTATGTTTATATTTATCTCTTTCATCTCTAATTCTTTTTATGTTTATCTATTCTTTTTCTCTGTAATTCTTTTTTAATATTTATCTTTTCTTTCTCTCTCTAATTCTTTTTTATATCTTCTTTCTCTCTCTACAATCTCATCATCGTTTCCTTAGATAGATCATGTCATCTATTTTGGATAGCTGAAGTTAGTGTTTGATTACTCAGATGAGCCAATTTGAAAACAGCCAAATATCCCAGTTAGGGAGAGAAGATTTAGAGAGAGAAAGAAGAGATAAAAAGAATTAGAGAGAAAAAAATAGATAAATATTAAAAAGAATTAGAGAGAGAAAGAAGAGATAAACATAAAAAGAAATAGAGATGAAAGAGATAAATATAAACAGAAAGAGAAAATGGTTTACGGCATTTTAAGTGCCATGTAACATGGGTTAGTTTTTACGATACTTAAAATGTCGTGTAATGGGTTTTAGTTTTTATGGTACTTAAAGTACCGTAATTGGCGTCACGGTCATGGCCAGAGTTTTACGGTACTTAAAGTACCGTAATATTACTTGAAGTTACTATAAAATGATATGTGTTACAGTAGTAAGACTACCGTGAAGGTCATTTTGGTCCAAAAAAAGTCGAAAATGAGGAAAAATGGAGTAGACGAGTTAAACAAAAGTTGGAGGTTTTTTTTTTCAATTAAGCGTAGATTAAAGTATATTTGCGATAATTTCCCAAGATTAAACTATAAAACAGAAAGACAACAAGGTACAATATGCTAGAAAACGATTTTGAGAGAAGAAATCTAAACTACCAAATCAAAGCTCAAGTGAAATATGTCAGAACAGAGAAAATCGAGATGAACAAAAAGCCGAAACTGCATAATAAGGAGCACCAATAGCGAGAAGCAGATCCTGAAGATAGGTCTCTGCTATCAGTGCTGCGATTCGTGGCACGTAACAATGAACTTCTGCACCAAGATTTGTGGCGTAGAGAACTTCCAAACTTTGGACGAACCCGGAGTGCATCGAGATGCTTCTTGGTTACTGAGATTTTCTCCGTAAGGACTCTGGTTGTGAAGCTCGAGAATTTTCAGAGATGAATAGCGTATGCTTTTAATCGGATTTTACACAAACCTAAGCTTGACAGGCCAGACAATGAGCGCTAAACTGTGCACACGTGAATCCGAGACCGACTAGACTAAGAGAAGTTCGTTTGTCTGAGATCATAGGAAAACTTAGTTATTTAAAAGAGTCAATAGAGGTGGGTCCCACCAAATTCTGATCTGTAAAGAAATCATTCTTAAAAATATATTCTTCACAGATCTGTGGCCGAGCTGGCTTACATAATATGAAAGTTGAAATAAACACAAAAAGCGGAAATGAAATAAAGAAAATGAAAATAATGAATCTAAAGAGATATCCAAAGCTTATAAAAAATGACTAATTAAAGAAATTAAAGATGAATGAAAATAAAAGGAAAAAATATTAATTAAGCTAAAGGTTCTAACAAGAAGAATAAAAGAAACAAGAGAAAAACGGAAGTAATAGATTTGTTAAGGAAAAAATAAATAGCTAAAGAAAACGGAAGAGCAAAGAAAATAATGAAGAGAGAAAAAAAGAAGAGTTACACTAAGTCAAATGATGATGATCTATTCGAGTTTAGATGTCTCTAGAAAGTCGGAAACCTTTATAGGATTGATAAGAAGAGTTACACTAAGTCAAATGATGATGATCTATTCGAGTTTAGATGTCTCTAGAAAGTCGGGATGCACAAACTCTCTTTTCATGTTATAGAAACTACCTAGTCTGGAAACCTAGTTTTTTAAGTAGGAAATTCTAAATTGTTGACCTGCTTATCTTGGGTTTTGAGTATTAAGGATATCTAAGGATTTTGGAAGTATTTAGTTTTTTCTAAGTTTTAAAATATGAGGATATTTGGTTTCCTAAAAACGGATAATGGATATATGGGAAATTTAAAGAATATTTTGGGCTGGACTATGTTTTGATAAATATGTCCCATGGTAAATTGGTATAGTGTGCTCTAGGGTCTTAGAATTCTAAAATAAAATAAATTCGGTGGAGGGTGTAATCTCTAACATGAAGATCATTAATCTGTAAAAAGAAAAATATTTTTAAAAAACTAAAAATAATGATTTTTTAGGGGAATATTTGGACTATTAGTTTTAATCTTTTTTGAAGCGAACACCATTTTACATTCATCTTTGAGATGGACGGTTTATGGCTTTGGGGGATACAAATGTAGGAAGGCATTCCCTTGATGCATATAACAATTTATGTATAAAAAGGGCCATAGAAAATTATTGTATGCATCAGGGGACGCATTCCTACATTTGCATCCCCCGAGGCATCAAACATCCATCTTACATATAGGGTATGTTTGATAACTGGAAGCAAGTTCATGAACTGTAAATAGGAAGTTTCTGAAGAACTGTAAATTAGAAGTTACTTAAAAAGTTCATGGTTTCTATGTTTGATAACCTCCCTGGGAAGTTAAAAAGTTCCTGGTTTTTGTTTTGATAACCTCTTGGGAAGTTAAGAAGTTCATGGTTTCTGTGTCTGATAACCTCTTGGGAAGTAAAAGAAGATTTGGTTTTTGCATTTGATAACTTCCTGGGAAGTTAAAGAAGTTATGGGTATCTATATTGGATTAGCTTTAAATAGGCAAGATGTAAAATGTTAAAATTGAGACTTAGATATTACTTATTTTTTATTAATTTGTAGAATATTATATTTTGGTATACAATATCAATTGAAAATAAAGTATGTTGGATTGAGAGAGTGTGTGTAGAGAGTCCTATGAGAGAGTTTTATTGATGAGTGATTTATTGACAGTAAAGTATGTTGGATTGAGAGAGGTGTGTAGAGAGTGCTATGAGAGAGTTTTATTGATGAGAGAGAGATTTATACATCAATTGAAGCAGATGTTACAATTGAACTACTGTGAGTATACAGTTTGTTGAGTCTTTTACAAATATGCAGTGGAATAGGTGTTTAAATTTTATAAGTAACTTGGTTTTCTTGAGGGATAATTTGTAGGTTTCAATCATAGGCCTACCTCATATGCCAAAAAATACAAATTCCTACTCATGTCAAATTGGTTCTACTAAGCTATACTCGAATATAAAAGTAACAATGTAGACTCTGCAAAGTTAACAAAAATGCTGACAAGAGCCCATATGATCGAAGCTCGTTGTCTTTCCTTCCAATGGAACTTCACAATCTCATCAAAGAAAAAGAAAAATGAACACAAAAGCCCACATGATAAAGCATTATGTATTTATTAATTTTCTTTGTTACATTTTCTGATATTTCATACTCGCATCAAGGAAAATAGCTGATACTTCATACAATCATTGAGGAAATAGAGAAAACTCAGAGAGCTTTACTGGTAAACTTCAGTTTTGAGATCCAAGCAAATATTCATATATGGTATAGAACATATATCCCAAATCAAAAGGACTTCTAGTTCATCGTTTTTGAGATCCAAGCAAATATATCTACCTCTTTCTAAAGACCAAAATTCAATCATCACATGGAATACTTGTGAAAAAATAAGATCTTAGCAGCTGCACTTCTTTGCTTCTCCCTTCTTTAAAATTAGCTTACATAAAATCTAAAAGGAGGTTTCTTTAAAAAAAAAAAAAACTAGATAAAAAGGAGGGGTGACTTCCCCTTGTTAAATACTCATTGTGCAAAATACTAGACAATGAAAAGGGCTGAAGCTCTAGTTATTTTGACACACCATTTTCTATTTTTTAAAATACTCATCTTGGCTCTAGTTATTTTGACAAATCATTTTCTGTTTTTTAAAATATCCATCTCAAAGATGGACCTTTGGAATGAAAGCAATGGAATTCTATGAAAATTGCAATAGAGATGGACATTTGGAATGAAGGCAACGGAATTCTATAAAAATTGCAGTAAAAAGAAGGGGAGATGGACCTTTCGAATGAAGGCAATGAAATTCTATGAAAATTGCAGTAAAAAGACGCCAATAGAAATTCTCATGACTGTGCTTAATGGCATCCTAAGGCCTCGATCAAAATTCAAGCGAAATAAGCCAAATTTTGGGGTAAATGGCTCCCAATTAGGATATGAATATCCAAATGACTTCTATATGATCTTATCTCAAATCTAAGTAAATATTTATCTGCCTCTATCTCACTTTATCTCAAATCCAAATAAATATTCATCTGCCTCTTTCTAAAGACCAATAAATGGGATCTTCAACAATCACATGCTACTTGTGAAAAAATGGGATCTTTAACAATCAATTGCTAAATTGAGATCTTTAACAATCAACTGTTACTTGTGACAATGATATCTTTCTAAATAGTGTTCTAAATAATGAGAGAGAGGCAAAACGCCTTTATAAAAATCTGCAACTCACACTAATCCAACCATACTTAGACACCTACCAAGTACCAGAGTCAAAATAATAAAATTTCATGTCAATGTTCTCAGCCTTGATTTTGAATTTCAAACGGGGCAAAGAAGGGTTTTGCAGTTGATTAATTGCCATAACATCCATTTCTTTCTCTTTGGAAGAAGTAGAGGAAGCTTCAGGTAGATGTGGATGAGGTGCCTCTTTAAAACAAAATGTTGTAGCTATTTCATTGTCAATATCACTAAAGCTATCAATGTTTGGAATGCAGGCATCAACCATGCCTGAACATCCTGTAATTACATCTTTTGGAAGACTACAATTTGGACCTCCATGGCAATCATCAATACTTCCCACAACAACTTGGCCACTTTGACTTCCTTCTGATAATCAAGAACCTAAATACTTATTTCTCTTACCATGGCCTTTCTTACGAATTTTGGAAGTGTGAGACAACTTTCATCACTTGAAAATATACTAGATCAAATATTAGAAATTTTATCCAATTAATGTTGAACACAAAAACAGTTCATTCCTACAGAATGTTAAAACTTATGAATACCTGAAGTGCAAGAACCGCATTCAATTGCCTAACGGGTTTTTTACTACCTTTCATTGAAGCACCATTATGGTCTAGAGAATCTTGGGCCAAGGCATTTGATTCCATCTAAAAATAGAAATGGAGCTATAAAGTAAGAACATATATTCTTTTTTGTTGTATAAAGTAAGGAAATATCTACATGCAAGAACAAACCTCAGGAAAAATAGTGTTCATCTGCAATGATTTCTTCGTAGTCTGACTTTTATTGGCAACAAGATCAGACTCATGAAAAGCATCTTGCAAGTTCCCATGATAAAAAATAATGCCACAATCCATTATGAAGCTAAAGAAAAAGATGCACCTACAAGTTTTTGTTGCTCAAGTTTTTGTTGCAATGATTTCTTCCAACACAGAACGGACTTCTATTGTAAATATATTCAGAGTTATGAAAAATATCCAGATATTGCCCCTGTTAAAAATCATTTTCATGTCATTCCAAAGCTAAAAGGAAATATGCATTTATCAAAGTGAAAAATCGGCATAAAAAGATCCAAGACAAATTTTGGTAGCTCAAAAATAACATGACAATCTGTCACTATGGAAATCAGATGTTGGTTAGAGAAGCCCCATAACTAGGTTAGGGCATCAATAGAATTGGAGTTGCAGAAGTATGGGCATTCATAAATCCAACATAAGAAAATAATATGTAAAAACTCATGTAAAAACTCCTGTGATTTCCAATGAAAAAAATAAACCCATTATCTATTCTGAAGCAAAGGACAATTAAGAATTTTAATGAAGCAAAAAAGATCAAACATAAAGAGATCCAAAAAAAAGTTTGGTCGCTTAAGAAAAAATGACAATACACTACTCTGGAGATCTGATGTTAGATGCATAAGCCAAAACTTGGATGGGACAACAACTGCAACGGTTAGATATCAATATGAATGCTAAACTTCCCATAGCACAAGGAACCATCATATCCTGTCTCCTCAAATTGCAATTAGATTTAGTGCATAAACACGATTCTTAAGTATTTAGAGTCGAAGAAAGCATACCATTCATCAAAATAACATGGAAAACGTAGAAATAACAATTCAAGAAACCTTCTTGAATTAAACTAAAAAAAAACAAAACTAAATCATAAAAAACTATTGTAACATATCAACCGCAAGTTGAAAATAACATATAATATAGATTATAGTAGTAGTTTGCAACGAAAAAAGACATACATGTATGACAAATTCAACTCAATGACTGACTAACCACAAACACCATGACAATATCAAGCAAGCTTTTATATATATATATATATATATGTATATTATCACAAGATCAAGATCAATCTCATGGAAAGCTAAAACAGATGGAACGATGAGAAGTGGACCTGACAATTTCTAAAAATTTAACTCTAAAATCCATCTCAAAAATGAATTTAAAAAAGAGACACATTTCCAAAGTCGGGACTAGAAATCTTGTTCTTATCCATACCTTTGATTTAAATTTTAAAATACCTATAAAATAATGTACGGCCTTGTTGAAGGGGAATGATCTCTTGAATATTTTGATAAATTCTTAAAAAGAAAATATTAAAATGTAAACAGGCCGGTCCGTTTTCCTTACGTGGCTGATATATTGGGAGAAAATAAAAGAAAAAAAGAGGAGAACTAATAGAAATAACGAAGCAATGGAAACAGTCATATCTAACAAACCAAATGATAATAAATTGGCATTTCTTTGTTAATAGATAGCTTTGTCGTAGGAAGAAGAATTGCAGAGGAATATGGAAGGGGCGGGCATGGCGAGATCCAAGGCCGAAGAAGGAGAGAAGAGCGATGAAGCAAAAGCCAACAATGGGGTTTTGAAGGAGGACGCGGAAACTGAGAAGAAAGAAGAGTTTGTTTCAGAGGATATGAAGAAAGAGGAGAGAGAGGAGGAGGAAAAAGGATGGGTGGCTGAAGGTGTGCCTTTTGTAGGGGTTAGGGAGCAGTGGAACTCTTCCATGTTTGATTGCCTTGGTGGTGATGACAACGAATTCTTAAGCAGCGATCTTGAAGTTTGTGAGTCCTCTCTCTCTCTCTAACATCTCTCTTTTCTCTCTCTAAGATGTCATCTCTCTCTCAATTATCCTCGCTCTCTGTAAATCTCATCTTTCTTTGGTAAACACAAGGATCCATCTCTCTCTCCCTGACATTTCTGTAGGATTTTTCTCAATCAAAATTTGATCTGTCGAGAGGGTTTGATCTCATCACTGTTTGGTGCACCTTTCATTTTTGTTTGGTTTCTGTTGGAATAGTAATATTTAATATTTAGATTGACTTGCATGTCGTTTGATTGTTTTGATTCCTTTTAAGGATCTTATTTTTGTTATTCCGTATTGATTTTTTGACGTTATTGATTCCTTCTTTCGTGGTTTATTTCCATCTTTTTTCATCGATGTCTGGTACACCTTTCTTTGTTGTTTGTTTCCCCTTTGGTCTTTGATAGGTTATGAGTATGATTGATTTGCATGTGGACCGATCCTTGCAATTCCTCTTTCCAGATTTATTTTGTTGCCTTTATTGGTTTGTCTCCCCTTCAATATGTGATATCATGCCCTTCTTTTAGGGTTTATATGCATTTCTTATTGTTGACTAAAGATCTATGATTAACACGAGTTGTATGCTCAACGCTTTTTAAAAGTTCTATTTATTTCAGACAAGTGGTAATTGTTTAATAGATCTGACTTTAATTGAGCTGAGCTAACCGTAAACTGTTTAGGCATCATCTCCCTTCATATGCATGAAATCTTCAAATTTCTAATGAGCAGTGACCTTATCGCAATGATGCAGAATTAGCACTCACTGGAAGTCCCTATCTTCATTTTGTTTACAAATGGCTCTAACTTTGAAAAGTTTCAGTGGAGGAATATGATTTTAGATAATTAACTTCTATGAAGGAAAATTTAGTCTCCAGGCCCTCCCATGATGCAGGGTAGATATTTTTTTTTTCAATTCTTTTCCAAAACTCAGGGTTTTAGTGTATCGGTTAATGCAGCACTTCCAGCTCAAGTGTTGGGTTTGGAAGAATTTTCTTTGCTTGAAGTGGCATTCTGGACACCAATCAGAACAAGGGAAAGTCACATTCATTATGTTCGGATTTCATGGACAGAACTGAAGGTCATGAGTTATTTATTTTGAAAAGAGTCCTGCTGAAGAATTCAGGTTTTTGACAAGATTGATATACAGTAGGACCCAGTGATGATTTGTGCAATATGGAACTTCAGGATAGCCAAGTTTCTTAACAATCTTAAATTTGTGAAAAGTGAGCTCCTTTTTTTTAATGATTAGTAAGGGAGCTCAATTGTAGAACAAGGGATTTTGTGGGAGTGTTGATAAATGGATAACACAGCTCCAGAGGATAGAAGCATAGACACCAACAGGAAGAAAGAAAAAAAATATCGGGTCCAGAAGACTTAAGTAGGACAAACTAGGCTGTGCAACATAAAGGACTTTTATAGGATTGTCAATATGAGGGATAAGGGAACAAGGTCATGGATGGATTTTTGAAGGTTGTGTGCAGTTTGATGGGGAAACTCTAGTAGTGAAGCTTTTATTCCACTTTAACAGGTCTATGGGATTTCATTGTGTTTGGAAACATAATTTGAGTTTAATGGGGTCTGAAAGCTGTTTTCATTATGTTAAGATATTATATGGCATTTAGGAATGGAGAAGATGGTGGACATTTTGGTGTTACATGGAAGGATGGTGTGGCAGGATATGAAAGGCTGCTCTCAAGGTGGATGGTTATAAACTGGAAGATTTTCAAAATTCATTGGATTTATAATTTTGTCAAAATTCATTGATATTCCTTATGATATTTGCATGGCATTCTACAGTACTTTGTAACACTGCTTGGGAACGACAATAAGGGAAATAACTATTGGTGGTCCATTAATCAATGTGTCAAGTTTGAGGGACATTTTAGAAAAGAATTGGGTCGATGGTGAATATTTCCTTTATTTGGTTGTCTCTGAGATTATTTTTTTATGAAATGAAATTCAAAGTTGTATTAGTTTCCAAATAAAGAAAGAAGTTGTATTTTCTTACAACTGAATTGAAGTTATAACTCTTCTTAAAATGATCAATTAGATACACAATTACTTGATTTGGGACAGAATCTGACTATCCATTTTACAATATTCTTGATACACGGCTATTTTTTTACTTGTACGCGAAATTAAACACTAACAAGATAAATTTTGAAGGGTATGTGACCAATAAGCATGATAAACTCGTTTATCTTTTTGACAAGCTGGTATTCACTTTTTTCTTTGAATAACAAATTTGGATCAAATTTTCTGATTTTAGAAATTGAGCCAGCTGAAGGTCCTGAATTTCTTGCTTTTCTGAATGTGAGCTATGTATCTCACTGGTTCTGTGGTAGATAAGTCTTAAGAGTGTCTTACTTGAATCAAGGAACACTAAATAGCTAAATAGTGGGCAGCCAGAATGTAAATTAATTGTTTGTTCATGCCTTCTATGTCTCTTTCTCCATCATGGGAGCAAGCTGCTGTGGAAATTTCTTAATCTGGGAAGAAATTTTAAGAAGTAAAGTGAACTCAATCAATCATTACCAGAGAAAAATGAAGTCTTTATAATTATTTTTTAGATTCTTGTTCATGCTGAGCTTTGGGTTATTGCAAACATATCCTATGCTTCTTTTTTTTACGTTTCCTGTATATATAACAATGTTACTGTTTTATGCATTCATTAGAGAAATTGTCTATCTTTGAAATTATCGTCATAAAATCTGATTCGATTTTTGAGAATCTGATTAGTGAAGCTTTTCTATTGGACTGGAAATCATGCAATTTGAACTAGCACATTTCCATTTCTTGTCCTTTGTGTGTTGTGTGCACACACATGGTCTCATGTTTGTTTGCGTGTGTCAAGTGGTAGGAGATAAGAGTTGCAGTTTTGATGCATTCCAAATGACAGAACTGAAGAAAATAAAAAGTAAATGAAAGAGAGAGGGGGTTGGAGCGGTCAAGATTCCTCAATTGAGATGGGGCTTCTCCAAACTCCCTCTCAAGCAGGTTCCCACCCAAAACTTGGCTCCTCTCAGAGCACATGGCGATAAGATTATAGGAATTGCTTCCCCTCTCAAGTGACACTTCTACTGGGTTTCTATTTGTGTGGTTGGCAAAGTTTTTCTGTGGTTGTGACTCACATTTTTCACCATTGTTTTCTGGTGCCATTGTTCTTGCAGGAGGCTCCATTAATGTTATTAGATAGGATATCAGGGTAAATGGACCTCATTGGTCGTTGGCTGTTAGGATCAAGCAAGTCTCTGGTCTCCCTAGTCCCCAGCTCTCCTATAATGATGGGTCTCTTTCACTTATATCTTAAGAAAGGTGACTAGAAAGCCAACCAGTTTTCTAGTGGAGTTTTGGGATGTAACTTTTCATTTTCAGATTCACTCTCTTTGAGTTGATTGGTGAATTTCTTCTTTGTTCCTTAACCATTTTTTTTCTTTTTTAATTTGTCTTTCTACAACTTAAGGTGCACAAGATTTATTGATGTAGAGATTTGATGAAGAAAATAGAAAATTAAGCAAAGCACAAGCACCAATTTAAGGAAACCAGGGTTTCCTTCCCAAAACCCGAAGTAGGGAGCAAAAGCTTCTGTTTGCTTTTTCGTCTTTTCAAAGTCACGTAAATGGCCCCATAGAGCCCCACACACGTATTTTTATTCTATATAATGCCTCTATCAAAAATAAATAATCCCAACTTAAAACAAAACTCGCAATGAAATTTCTATTAATAAAGCAAAATACTCTTAACTACTTTTCTAGACAACTCCTAAAATCCTAAAAATACAATAAAAAAGAAACCTAGAATCCCTAAAAACTTAAAAACCCTCAAAAATAAACTCTTAAGTGAAAATTAAAATATGCATCCTTTGAAAATACAATAAATTAAAAATGCGAATAATTTTTTCCTATATTAGACTCCCTAGTTGGAGCAAGCTTGTCCTTGAGTTTTGAAGTGTGCTAAGATGAATTGAGCATTAAAACCACCTTCTTCAATCTTCTTCTTCTTTGTTGGCTCAAAGATTATATGTGGTAAGAATTATCCTCAAGAAACAGATCCTAATATGTATATTGAGGAATTGATAATTTATCGAATGTGGCCATCCCTGAACTCGCATTGAAAATAATTTAGGAAACTTCAAACTCAAGTTTCTGGACTTTAGAGGCTTTCTTGACATTTATCCATTATTTTCTGAATCCAAGGCCACAATTTGCGGTTATCAATGTTAAAAAAAGGTGGAGGCGGTCGCATAGGTGGCCAAGGGCCCTGACTGCCTAGGCGGTCGGGTGAGTGCCTAGGCTGTCGCCCAGATACTTGGGTGGCCCTAAGGGCAGAGGGTTGGGGTAGGGGGCATATGTTGTTTCGTGTGTGTGTTTTTTTAATGTGTGTAGTGTGTAGTGTGTAGTGTGTATGTGTGCATGTGCACGCGTGTATGTATGTGCAATAGGCCTCGCATGAATTTCTTAAAGATCATCCCCTTTTTTTTTCTTTTGGGTCCGTATTTGAGAGAGAGAGGTCTTGAACACTTGGAGGATGTTCTTCTTTTTCTTCTTCTAATATGGAGAGATAGAGAGAGACCTCACATTGGAGGTCATCTTCTTCTCTTTTTTCTTCGTAGATGTAAAGGAGCACACGGGTCCATGTGTATCTTTGTTTGTGTATGTTTATGTGTGTATGAGAGAGAGAGATTGCACATCGAACACTTGGAGGACATCTGCTTCTTCTTCTCATATGTAGAGAGCACATGGCTGGGGGGAGGGGAGAGAGAGAGAGAGAAATGGAGGCGTCTGCTTATTCTTCTCATATGTAGAGAGCACATGGGGGAGGGAGGGAGGGAGGGAGAGAGAGAGAGAGAGAGAGAGAGAGAGGCAGATGCTCTAGCAAAAACAAGAGTTATTACTGAGGCTTTAATGATTATGTTATTTTTGATTTTTTGATTTTCAGTTTGTATGAAGATTGTTTTTGTTGTTGTATTGGCCAAATGACTTTCATGGTGATGTAATTTGCAAAGGATGATGTAATAAAAATGTTGTTGTTTCTCAAAAAACAAGAGAGAGAGGGAGAGAAAAGGGCATTACAAAAGGCCTGCATTTTTATTTTTCAAGGGTGGATTTGATTTTTTTTAAAGGGGTGGTACTTGGTGGGCGCCCACTCCTAGGCGCCCGCCTTGGGCCTGCCTAGGTGATCTCCTAAGCAATTGCCTAGGCAAGCCCACATAGACCCCACCGCATAGGCATAGGTTTGTCGGCCAGGCCGCCTAGGCAAGCCGCTGGCTGAATTTTTCATAACTGGCTGTTAATGAGTCAGCCACACTTCCGCTGACCTGCTCTGATGGCAATGCCCTAAATCTCTTGAATGCTCCGCCTCTTTGTTATCCCTGAGATCTTCAATGGCTTTATCAGTTCCCTTGCAACCTCCTCTCCATATTCTTCACGAGCAAGATTCTCTTCCAAAACATAATCTTGAACCTCATCATACATCAGATCTCCTACTTGTTGTTCAGCTGAGCATTTATTGAAGATTGATGGCGAATCCCGATCTACAACATGCTGATTTTGGATACAACCTGTGTTAGGAATGTATGCCTTTAAATTGAAACCCTAGCGTGATGTGCCCCACGTTTGGGTCTTCTATCACGTTCCTCTTCACTCAACTCCTTATGCAGAGTAGGACAATGAAAAGGTTTGTACTTGATGTCTTCATGGGCGGAAAGATTGTTGTCTTGTCCTGGAGTGATGCATGTGAGTTGTTGTGCAAGTTGTTGAGCTTGTCTCATGAGATTTTCAATTTCTGGATCTCTGGCATCATAGGGTAGGTCTATGAGAGGCCTCTTCTTGCTGCCATAGGTTCGCCAAAATTACAAGCCCTAGGCAGAAAATCAGCGAACCTAGCTGAAATCATCAAGTTCTAGGCTGAAATTAGTAAACCCTGGGCTGAAATTAGCAAATTCTTGGCTGAAATCAACAAACCCTGGCCTAAATTGAGCAAACCCTAGACTCGATTGAAGATTTTCACCCTCATTGCTCAAGAATCTTGTGCTATAATACCAATTGATGTAGAGATTTAATGAAGAAAACAAAAAATTAAACAAATTTCAACCAAAGAACAAGCATTGATTAAAAAGATCCAGGTTTCCTTCCCAAAACCCTAACTAGGTAGCAAAATAGAGCCCGATGCATCTCTTTTTATTTCATAGTTTACTACAAAAGTCAATGATGCCCCTATACAAAAATGAGATTGACTAAAATAGTCCTAACTTAAGACAATTATTCCATAAGCATTCTAAATACTTTTCTAAAGAACTCCTAATATCCTAAAAATATAAAAAAAACCCTAGAATCCTGAAAAAAAAATTAAAACCCTAAAAATAAACCCCAAAATTAAAAGCAAAATATACATCCTTTGAAATTAAACAAAAATTAAAAAGAAGAATACTTTTGTCGTCATTATTTATGTATTGTGCTATCTGAATGAACCATTGATTACATAAAAGAAAACATATATTGGGTAATATCATAGGATTCTTTCTTTTGGCTTACCTAATTACGTTGAGGAAAATGCATTCCACAATTACAGGGATCAGAGATGGTATATTATGCATGTGGTTTTACCTGCTTTCAGCCATATGATGAGATAGACATGAGTATATTCACTTATCTATGGCCTTTATCTTGCTCTGAGTAAATTTCTCCCTTTAAAGATCCCGAGTTTAAAGCAATGTGGCAATTTAACACTCTTTATGGGAGTAATAAATTGTATATTCTGGATATGTCTTGACATCCCCAGCCATGTAGCTAGATTGATGGAATTGATCTGTGAGTGAGGATTAGCTCCATTCTTTTGGGATTTCTCCTTTTGGTTACATGTGACTCGGATGCTGACTAGTTTGGTTGATAACTACATTGCTGGGGACACTATGTATGCAGTGTTTTGTGATGTGTGATTCAACATTGTAACCTGTAGGAGTTGTTTCTTAGTGTATGTAAACAGCAGTACTAATTGACTAGCATGTTGGTGAAACTGACCTGCATAAAATTATGTTCAGGTCTTCTTGGAGCATTTGCTCCTTGTATGCTCTATGCAAGCAATGTTGAGAGGATGAGGTCTGGTGGATATCTGGGTAGCTGTACGGCTTATGCGTTGCTTTATTTTCTGGGCTATTCATTTTATGGTTCCAACTGCCTGGCACCTTGTATAACCTATCCTAGCCGTACAGAAATTCGTAGGCAATTCAACTTGGAGGTAAATCTTTGTTTCTTTTTCTTTTTTTTTTATTTAAATATAGCTTTATTGGCTAGTTGTTATCTGATTTTAGAATGAATATTTCATGGAAATTCTTCCTAGTTGGATTTTTTTGTTGCATTTGTGTGATTGTGTGCCTGGATTTCGAGGGAAAATTTGTGAATTTTGTATATCTTGAAGGAGGGAAATTATTGTAGACTGCATTTTGAGTTCCATTTTCATATTGGTGCAGCAGGCAAGTTTTTGCTCCGTGATGCATGTATTTTGCTCCTGATTTTTGTTAAGCATAAAAGCGTTTAGAATTATTGGCAAGACCAACTTTGGCAAATGCTCCAAACTGGTACTGAGTTTGTTCGGTGGATTGTAGGCAAGACCAACTTTCTGGCATAGAATCTGGCATGTAACGAAACTGAGTTTGTTCGGTGGATTGTGCTTCCATTCTCAGAAAATCCAGGCAGAGATATCTCTTTTAAATATATTCCATTCTGTTTTTACTGTTGTATTCCATCAATTCTTTAACTATGCCTTGTATTGATCTAATGGAGAGATTGCAACTCCAAGATTTTAGGAATAATGTAATACAAATAATTTAAATCTGCGTGTATGCATGTCGGTCAATAAATGACATTGAGACATGTATTATTTCCCTCTCAGCTCCCTCTCGATTCCAAAGATGTCGGAATCTCGATTCTATATTTCTATATTGTTCGATTCCAACTAGGTCGGAAACTTGATTCTAAAGAGCTTTAAATCTCGGTTGCATCTATGTAGGACTCTCAATTCTATTTTGGTAGAATCTCGATTCCTAAAAATAGGAATCTCGTCCCCCACGATTCCTCTTGTACGGTCCTCAATTCTGAAAACAAGAATCTTCCAGCGGGAGGTGATTTTGCGCTTCTTATTTCTAAATCGTTTCGCGTAACTATGGGCCGTAGTTCCTAGTTCCCCAATTAAAACTATCCAACCCCTTTGTTTCTCATGTATGCTGCCATCCAGCCCCCATTGGGGTCCCACAAAATGTTGTACGCCTAGGTCCATGGGTTGCCTTTATAGGCTTTGTCAAAAAAGGGTAACGCAAACCAAAAGGGGGAGAAAACCAAGAAAAGGTCACCATCCTGGACTTGTCAGAGAACCTGGTTGAATGGTAAACTGCAAAAGATTGAAGCAGTCAGCTATCTTCCATTTCAGATGAAAGCATGAGGACATCCCCTGAATGATCAATCTCGTAATTTTACATGAGTCTATCCTAGTTCAGACTGTTATATGTGTAAGGTTTCCTAGTCCCCAAATTTCCCCATGATCCACTTTAAAAAGCCAAACAGATTTGTTCATATAGTGTTATGTTCCATTAACACTATCTGAGTAATAGATGAACAGGCAATGATATAAGCCCTGCACCTACTGCAATAACAGTCTCATTAGTCTTTATCTCCTCAGGAACCGGAACATAAGAAAAACATGGGATGAAGCTTCAATTGTATATGTGTAGATGATATGTTGGGAAACCAAAGAGACCCATGTTGGGCATCATTGACCATGCTAAAGTAAATGCTGCAAAAAATTGTCCTCCCAGCCCCTAGGTAGCCGCCTAGGCTGCCTTGTCAGGCCTGGGCGGACCTTCCTGGGTGGAAATTTCTGGGCACCTCCCCAGGTGGGCTAGACAGACACCCAGTGCTCAGGAACTTAATAAAAAAGGCGGGTTTTTTTTTTATGGGGCTATTTTGGGTCATTTTGACCCACAAAAATGGGGTATTCTAGTAAAAAAAAAAAACTCTTCATATGCTGTAGAAACACCCAAAATTGATTGATTTTGTGATTTTCTCGAAATGATTTTTTTTGAGAATTTCGTAGAAACATCTGAAACCTTACCATATCTTCTTGCAATTAATTTAGGGTTCAAATGAGATTCTTAGAAGACTTTTGGGGTGATTATGAGCCTGTTAGACAACCGCACATTAAAGTCGAAACATCAAGGCATTCAATAATTAAAGATCTCCTCTTTCTTTTCATTTGCATAGCATCTTTTGTACAACATCATCTTGTATTGGTCATTTGGTGTCATTGGAGACTTGTAGTCTATGGCTGTATGATGTATGGACACTAAATCACTAATACACTATATACTTATGTTTTTCTTTTCACTGTTTTATGGCTTGTTTGGCTCCATGATCTAACAAACCCAGGGTTTGAATTAAGAACTTATTATGTCAAACCTTGGTTATGCTAAAACCTGGTTACTGAAACATGAATGTTTTTCTCTAAAAATTTGTAGATATTTTCTCGCTCTAATTTGATATAGTTTCTCTCTCTAAAATTTTTAGATACTTTCTCTCTAAAACTTAAAATTTGAGATAGTTTCTCTCTAAAACATTCTCTCTAAAAATTTGTGGGTATTTCTTCTCTCTAAAATTTGCAATAGGTTCTTTCTCTAAAATTTTTAGATACTTTCTCTCTCTAAAACTTAAAATTTGAGATAGTTTCTCTCGCTAAAAAACTTGAGATAGTTTTTTTCTAAAACTCTTCAAGTAGTTTCTCTCTCTAAAATTGGATCTAGTATCTCTCTAAGATTTTAAGATGCTTTCTCTCTCTCTAAAACTTAAAATTTGAGATAGTTTCTCTCTTTAATTTGTGGGGGTATTTTGGCAGAATTAGTTGTATTTGATAAAGTGTGTGGCTCCGGTGTGTGAAAATAATAATAATAATTATTATTATTATTATCAAAGAGGGGGTACCTTCAAATAATGCCAAACTATATTATTTCAGTATCAGAAATAATAATAATTATTATTATTATACTAATAATATAATACGATAATACATGTTATTATATTATTATGGCACTCATTATTAATAGGAAAAGGTTTATATAAGGGTGGGGTCCTAAACAATCAAATTAAGGTGCGCCTCAAAAATTCATTAGAAAATGTTGTTTTGATGCTGAAAAACCCTCAATTTGATCTTTCTGACCTCAAGATGTATGGACATGAGAAAATATAGATTTCAAGTCTTGGAAATAGTGCATCTTGTAGTATATTATCTAAACCGTCAATTTCAATTGTTCATAGATCTGCTCGATTTACACTATTTTTTTACTTTAAATTTTATAATTAGAGATGAAAATAAATTTTCAGGCCATCATAAAGATTTATGATACTGAAACAACATATTTCGGCACTATCACCCCACTTTGATTTTTTAGGGCCTTGGCCTTATACAAACCACACCCTTATTAAAATATGCTGTTCTATTTTTATAATAATATTGTATTACTAATATCATTATATTATAATACTATTAATATAAATAAAATAATATTATAATAGTATTATAAATAAAATAATATCATTATATTATAATACTATTAATATTTTTTATTCTCTTTGTATGCTTTTCCTATTAATAAAATTATTGTATTATCATCAGTATTGTATTGTATTCCTACTCTCATGCTTACACAAAATCATGTTTTGAATAAGCCAACTTTTTCATTGACTTTGTGTACCCATGTTTGACCCTCTTTCTTACTTTCAGAAAATGTGATTATGGGTCCAAAATGTTGCCAACGCATGTTTTTGTGCAAAATACCCTGGGTATGCAAAACATAATTTTGGATACCCTAGGATCCAAAAGACCCATTAGTTATTCAAAGAAGAAAAAATTCAGTGATTTAAACGAGTTTCTACATTCACACACATTTGTATAAGAAACTTAGAATACATATAAATGCATAAGTATACATTTTTAACACATATATAGGCATATATGTGCTATTGGACAGCACATATATGCATATATATCTCAAACTTCTGGGCACAAGAGGTTCTAGGCGGCCACCTAGGCACCCTTGACCCTCCCGGGCACCTGTGGGGCTGCCTGGCATCTTTTTAAACCTTGGCTTAAGTAGATATTCATTAATAGGATCATACATGTGCCATAACCATTTGGGGTGGGATCATACATGTGACATAACCTTGGAAAAGCTTTTTTGGTAGGACCACATTTGTGTCTTCTGCACTAGAAAATTACTAGTGAGTTGTTTCGGTGCACATTGTTACTGGTATGTGTAGAAACTATTTAAATTATTTGTTTTTAGCAGCCTTAGTTTGGAATGGGCTGTTTACAAAATGAATATTAGGAATAGGAAATTTTCTGTATTTCATCCATTACTATATTTACAAAGAGGAAGGATGCATCTACCTCTATGGCAGATAATCTACACAAAATGTTGCCTGAAAGAAATCTAGATATGCTCCAATTTGTATGTGGCTGATGGATAGCTAGGATGACAGTTTACACATTATTATATTCTTTTATTGCACTGTTTTGTAGAATCTGGATTGATTTGTTGATGCTGAAAAGCTGCCAAAGATAAATGTATTATATACTCAAAATAAACTTACTTTGAAAACATTCTCAAAAAAAAAAAAACTTTAAATTGTCAGTATTTATCATCTATTTCCATTTCAGATAGATGGAATCAGCAGTCACTATTGAGACTACAGCAAAAAGGAGTGCTTGTAGATGCCCTTGGGAAAATATTATTCTTATATTAATCAGGGTAAAGTAACACATATTTTATGTGTTACCAGTATTATCTTTTCAAGAACAAGGGACAAAAATAGCAAAAGAAATATAGAGACATTGTACCTGGGCAGCAATCTCCGTCCCAAAACCAAAAGCCCATATTCTATGCTTTAGGTGATTTAATATTGTTCTTATATTATTAGTTCAGGGTAAAACGAGACATATTGTATGTGTTACCAGTATTATTTTTTTAAGATCAAGAGAAAAGAAATAATCCAAGTACTAAATATTGTTGTTTTAAGAAATATAGCGCCTTCTACCTGGGCAGCATTCTCGGTCACAAAATTTCAAAACCCCATTTTCAATGCATTAGGTGATTTCTATTGGAAAATATCTTCGCAGTTGGCTTTTCCAATACCGATAAGTGAGTACCAGATGTTTGTAGTATCCAAAAGATGAAGGATAGTGATTCCATATATTGTATGACTTGCACGAGACCCCCCTTTCTAGTAAATGGTGCTGAGTGAATCTCTTTTTAATTGAACCATTCACAACTCATGTTCTTTTTTCTTTGGATATTTGTTAATTTGTTGCCCTTTCATGTTTTCCATTTATTCACATTGGCAACCTTTATGATTGTGCAAATTGCATATTATCAGGAGATCAGTTTTTTTAATATAAAAATACTTCTATATTCCTGGAAATAATTTAACTATGCAACTTTCTAACAAGATCTGCGTCTAGGAATTATTTATAAAGTTTGCTCTCTATTCCAGCTGTTGGGTTGGCATCTTGCCGAAGTTACTTGATTTTGAATGACACCATTTCGCGTCCTAATCATCATCTATTTAATATTACTTCATGTTCTCCATTTTGTTTGTGGGTTATCACCTCATCTCAACATTCATTGTTAGAATGATAGTAATGTATATCCCATACTAGAATGGAGTTTAATGGACCGTGCTTTTCATTTTATTCTAATAGGAGGGTAGCGTTCTTTTTTTTATTTCTGTTGGCTGATGTTTGTGAGGGGAAGAGAACAGGGGAGCTGCAGTGCTTTGATCAGATCTGGATGCTGCACCTCTTGTATTGAGGATGAGGAGCACCTTGAGGAATGGGATGTCCGATGTGACCATGCGAGTCACTTCTTTTGCCACAACTTTACCTTATGCCAAGAAGGTCGTGAGCTTCGACGAAGGCTGCCTCATCCTGGCTTCTATGGGCGATCGATGTTGGTAATGAGCCCTCCTTCAAACCAGGCTATGGCTCGTGGACCCTAGACTTGACGATTGATCCCATCATCATAACCATTGTTTGTTTCTTGGTCTTAGCTATGTGGTAACTTGATCTAGATGGGGAGGCTGAACTCAGGTGATATTTACCTATTTTACAAACCAAACTTGTTGGTCCTCGTGCACATAATATTGCTGTGATATTGTTTGTTTTGAAAGTGTCCTTTTGAAATTGGTGCTTGTTTCTCAACCCAGAGAAAAGGAGGGGAATAAGGGAGGTTTCACTCTTGCTCTTATGTTAGTGCTAAGAGCTAAACTGAAAATATGAGTCTCTGTTTTTCTTCCGAACTCTGGAAACACACTTGTATGATATTCCTTTTTGTTGGATATTGTTATGTATTGCGAGATATCTCGTATCTCCTGCATATTTATGGTTAACAGTGGTTCGGTTTGCCCAGCTCAAATGGCTGGACCTGAAAAATTAGGGCCTGGGCTACAAAATGTAGCGAGGGCTCGAATATAGGACCAAGCTAGGCTAAGCTTGGGCAGGACAGGGCTTGATCTGAGTGGAAATTAGGCTGAGTTGTCGGGACTCGGGATTTTATTTCCAAGATCAAATTGTTTTACTCTCTTTCTGTCTAATATCCCTCTCCTTTCTCCCTCTTTGTTATATATGAAGATTCTCTGCAAAGTAATAGCTCAAGATAATATAATAATAAAACAACAAAGAAAATAGAAAAACTAGGACGAAAGGAGAACGATAAAAAGTCTCACACTCCTTGAGAGAATCAATATTTCAAAACTCAAGTCCAACTCTTTTCCACGTGCCACCTCCTATATTTTAAATATATACTTAGAAAGTTGGCCCTTTGGAGCAAAGATTTCCTTAACCTCTTAGAGTATTCATAAATGATAGAAGTCAAAGATGAAAAACATACGCTACTTGTGCAAAATAGAAAGGAAGAGTCACGACCACTTGTTCGCCTCTTGCACCTTTGGCAAACTGAAGTGTGCAAATTCAACATGGTTACAATAGTATCGCACAATTTTTCCAAATAAGTTTCTTGGGAAGAACACTCTCCCTACCATAATATGAGTGACTTGTCAATTCTTAATCTAAGAAAAATGAAGAAGCTTGGTGCTTCTCTCTCTCATACCACGGAAGGAGCCTTGTGCTTCTCTCATCTCTCTTCCATGGAATAAGTTTGGTCTCTCTCTCCCCCACTCTTCTGCCTCTAAAGTTTTAGGAATCTATATAGATCGTCTAACTTGTTCCATCATCGAACTGAATGGGAGATGATCTATATATTTGAGAGAAAATCTCTCTTTTTTTGTATTGAAGTCCCATATATGTATATAGAGGTGGTTACGTTGTATAACTTGTGTGATATATAAAAAAAGAAAGAATATATCATGCATGATCATGGAAAGATCATCCTATTCAATAAAAAGAATAAGGCAAATGTACACAATTTCACGCTCCCTTTTAAATTCTTGATGGTCAAAAGCGAATCATTGAGAGTTTGTAAGCAAGGCGTGAGAAACGAGGAGAAGTCAGCAAGCTGTGCAGAAGATGAGATGTATGGAAGAGAGATTGTCCCGACGAAATAGTCTTGTCGAACAAAATGGCAATGTACTTCAATATACTTGGTGCACTCATGGAATTCCGGGTTCTTTGCAATATAAATCGTACTTTTGTTATCACAATATTAAAAGGTAGACTATGTGATAAAGCATGGTGGCTATAAATTTAAAATTTTCTTTTCTTTCACCTGCAAGATCACTTACAATGTCTAATTACAAATAAAATCACTCTTAAAATAAATAAATAAAAACCGGTTCTCACTTGCTACCACTTAAATACAACTTTTTTATTCAATAAATAAAAACTTGAGACATTGCTTTTTGGAAATAGAAGAGCACATCAAAAAAATAAGATAAAACAAGTAAAATTGCCGGAGATTACCTATACCGAGTCACCTCCTTCAAAAGGTGATCGAGATCAATGATCGATCTTGATTCTACTAGTATGGCAAAACCCTCCAAAAGCATATAGATCTCGATCTAGAACCAAATTGCTAAAGCCTCAGTACCCTAGCCTTCTTAGTGGGGCATGCCCCTTAGTGTGAGAGAGAGGCCTAAGTGGGGCATGACCCCCTAGAGAGAGAGAAAGAATGCTTAGAGAGAGCTTTAGAGAGAGAAGAGGAGAGGTGTAGAGATTTTAGGGAGAGAGATCCCCTATTTAAAGATTTTTCATGCCTTAGGATTTACCACATTTAGTGATATCAAATCTAAACCATTGACCTAAGGAATTTTGTGGGGTGAGAGTTGTGGGTCATGCATTCTTTAGATCTACCATCAAGATTCAAAGAAAGTTGCTAGAACATTATCCTCCATTTTCTAAACTTATTCTCATAAGATACTCAAATGAGGAAAATATATTCACACTTTCTCTTTTAATGGATATTCATTTTATTATTTACTCAATCAAAATATCTTGATTCACAAGACATACCATAATATGTTATTTACATTCCTAAACTAAGGAGGTTTCATACAAAAATAGAAAGCCAACTTGCATAGAGGCTTCTCTTACAAAGCTTAGTAAGTAAGCTCCTATGGGTCATGTGTTTAAATGGGTCCCCATGTCATATGGTGGGTCCCTCATATTTTAGTAAATATTTTATTTGAATTTTAGAATTTAAAAATAGAATTTATTTCTCTTAGTTTATTCAAAACATTAGAAATGAATTTTCTCTTATATTATAAATCCAAATGATAAAAATAAAATATCTAGTAAATATAAAAAATTCAAATAATCATTCTAACATGAAACTAATTAATTTTGATGAGAATCAGATCCTTATAGGTGTAGAAATTATGAATATATTGGAGCACTTCACCTGCAACTGTGGACCACGATCCATACTAACTTTATTAAGCTGACCTAGTGGTTCCCACGACCCACATCCATTGAAGGAGTTCATGATTGTGCTACCAAAGTCAACCAATAGGCTAGGGTACATAATCCTAGTATATGGAGTGCAGGTTCTGCCCTAGAGACAAATGGTCCTCAGACTATGATGCAACAACGGCTCTATGGAGTATAGGGATAATCTCTCGCACATGTACATGCTTCACCCGCAATAGTGGATTCCTATCTCAATATGGCGATCTATGCACATACTATATTATGGTACATGAATGAGGCTTTAGCCCACACACAAGGGCCACACAGTCCCTTGGCTCACTCATCCGAGCAACTCCGACCTCATTGAGGGATGACCCATTGAACCTTCATCGATTTAACTCTATCCCCAGGTACCTTGGGTTTTCCAACTCGACTGACCTAGAACGTTGAGCCATAGCTAAGTATCCGCAAATAACATTTGCGTAGTATTATCTACAAGAGGATCACACTCCTACTGAGTTTATGTTTCACCATATAAAATATTTATACAAGCTCTCATAACACCTTTAATAGCCACATAAACCCAACAATATAAGGGAGTGGGTTTAGAAAACTCCACATCTAAGTAGGCTAATAATTAACGAACCTAAACAATCAAAACCGTTGTTTGGGCTATTGTTCGATACTCAGCTTCAGCTATTGACTGAGCAATATGTTACTGCTTTTTGTTCTTTTAAGAAAGAATGGAGTCACCAAAAAAAATACAAAAACATGTAGTAGACTTTCGATCAGTTGTATCCCCGTAAAATCAGAGTCAGTATAGGCACAAAGCTCAACAATGGAAGACGAAAACAACAGAGCACAATCAAGGATGTCTCGAATATAACAAATAATACATAAAGTAGCTGCCGAGTAAACAAAACAAGGGGCACTCAAGAATTGACTGACAAGATGAATAACATAAGCAACGTCTGGTCGAGAGATAATCGAAAAAATCAAACTTCCAACAAACTGCTTATAAAATGTGGGATCAGAAAGAGGTTCATTATATGTAGAGCAAAGTTTTACATTAAGTTTAGTAGGTGTGGCTACGTACTTTGTATCATCCGCTAGACGAGCTTGAGAAAATATATGTGGCTTATTTGAGTTGTGAGAACAAATACCCATGTGAAAAATAAGCAACTTCTAGGTCCAAAAAATATAAGAATCCCAAATCTTTCATCTCGAAAAGTTGATTAAGTTACCGCTTGATTTGATGCATAATAGCCTTATTGTAGACACCACATTTTAAATCTGGTAAATTCTATAATTTCTTGGACTCTTAGGACCACACCTATCCTAGTAAACCCAAACCCATAGTTCACACAACCTATCTTGTGACTCGGAACCAGTCTGCCTGCCCAGGACCCTGCAAAAACCTGTTTTGACCCAGATTTCTGTAAATGCCCTGTTTTACCAAAAAACTAATTAAAAATAGTAAACAAATCTATTTTGACCCAAATGTTTTTTGAGAGCTTCATAAGAGGCTGTGGAAGACATGCAAATTGAAAACAAAAATCAATTTGGAGAATTTTTGGTTTGGGCGACATTGACAATGTCGCCCAAGTCATCCAGTAAATGTCATGTTTTACCAAAACAGTCATTAAAATTAGTAAACAAATTTGTTTTGACTCAAATTTTTTTTGGTAGCTTCACAAGAGGATAAATAATGTATTCAAAGTGAAAAATTTTGGATTTTGACCAAGTATGACTTGGGCGACATGGGAAAAGTCACTCAGCCTGGACTGGGTGACACGCCCAGTGTCGCCCGAGCGGCACAGCCTGTGTCGCACAGTCCCTTTTGCCCCGAACTGAATTTTGGTGCTTTTAAGATGAATTTTAAACTTTTCTTAGGCGACACTAGGCATGTCGCCAGGGCGACACGGCCCGTGTAGCCCAGATCCATGACCCTCAAAATTCGCACTTTTTGACCGAGGATTTGTTTATTACGTAAGTTTATCTGTCCCACCAAGCTTTGACCCCTATCAGCCCTCTTTTCGTGGGTATTTAGAAGGCAATGATCAAGGGATAGAGGAGGAACGATGAAGGATAGAGATAGAAAACTCAAAAAGATGAGAACCCTAGGGATAACTTTAGGAAACCCCCACCCTCCTGGAACTTTAGCCCTTAAGCCTGAGAGAGCCTAGATCTAAGACACCTAGAACCATCTATAGGGCACAACCACCCTATACTGAAGAGACTTGCTGGCTAATATCCGGATCAGAGAGACAAAAGAGGACCGGTTCTGATACGGGCAAGCCCTAAAAGGCTCGAGAGTCCCGAGTCATCCGCCCGGTTCGGTATCATTTTCTTTCGTTTTATCTCTTTTTATTTTATTGTTTTCATTTTATTTTGATCTGTTGGTTTACTGAAAACTCGTATCTTGCAATGTCTTGGATCATGCTGGCTCTGTCACATATTTGAGAGTAGATCTGCTCGTTTTTTGGCAGATCTAGCCTCAGATCTGAATTCGATTTATCCCACTTTCTTTACCATTTCATTTTCATTAGTTTAAGGTGTCAGATCCAAGAGATCTTCAATATCCAATGATCTGTCAGATTTGCATCATAAACAGTTTGGCAGCACCCACCGTGGGGCCTTTTGAGCTTGATCCAAGCACCAAAATACTATTTTTATTTATTGTTTTACACTTTTTTTTTTGTCACAAAAGGTCCCAACAATCTGCAGTAACCAGGATACAGGGTTTCAGTTTGGCGGCACCCACCGTGGGGCCTTTTGAGCTTGATCCAAGCACCAAAATACTATTTTTATTTATTGTTTTACACTTTTTTTTGTCAAAAAAGGTCCCAACAATCTGCAGTAACCAGGATACAGGGTTTCGGTGCTCTGAAACCTTGCTTTGTCTGGGCGACACCAGCAATGTCGCCTGGGCGACACCTGGGCGACACCACCCATGTCGCCCAAAAATCAAAAGTTTTATATTCTTATGAAACTTTTCAGATATATTTTAGGGCCTATTTTGTGACTTTTCACAAAATTTCAGAGCAAAATAAAAATTTTAAAAATACCAAAAACTATTTTACTGTTCCATCTACACTATTCTACTTTACTCTGTTTTAATTTATTTCATAATGAATATATTTGTTCCTGATTCTTCCAAGTTTAAAGTAGGATTATTTCATCAATTTTGATAATAAAAAAATATAAACAAAGTAAAAAATAATAATTTTTTTTGGGGACACTAGCATTGTCGCTCACCCTGCAGGGGCGACACTAATAGTGTCGCCCAACTGCAAAGGTCCCAGAAACATTCTAGGACCCCACAAGACTATTTCAGTGACTTTTGGCTCCTTATTGAACAAGTTTTGACTTAAAATAAATTTTTTTAAAATATAAAAAACATATTTTGTTTCAGATAAGGTCTGTGTTGTTTCTAACTCTTTTATTTTATTTTAGTTTGTTAATTTTGACTGAAACCATGTTTCCCTGCTTTCGCCATGTTTAGTTTAACTATATTTCATCAAGGTTAAAAAAGATAAAAAAATAAATATACATCGAGGGCTGCTTGCACCGTCCTAAACCGTGTCACGTTCGAGTCACCCTCGACTCAGACCGTGCTCGACTTAGCACGAACCATGCCTAGTCTCATTGTTCTGACTTTGCCTTCTTGGGGGTTGCTTACCCCTCCATCTATACTATGCTTTGAGAGAGTTTCGTCTCGAAGTATGCATCACTAAGCACCATCTGTGCTGAGCGGTCACTTATTTCCTTTCTTGTTTTGTGTGCATTGTGTGCTTGACTTTATTTTAATTGCATGCTTCTTTACATACTCCCCAGGAATGCCCAGAAAAGCTGCAAACAAATATTTCGAAAACCCCCAAAATTCACGTTAACGGCGTGAAGGGAACCTAGCTTTGAGAGTCGAGGCAGTTGGGATTCGCGTAACATTAACTGTGAGCGCCCATCTGTAATCAATTGACTCAAAGCAACTCCACGTATAGTAGGACCTAGTGAACATCCTATAACAGGAGGCTAGGACTTATGCGGGAACTTATATCAGCCTAGCCGCATTTCAGTAGTTAGCAACCCATTCTCAAGCCAAGCATACCTATAGTACTATACTAGGTTAAACTTTTTTGTGTGCTTGCTTGCTTTTTCTGTTGGTTAATCTTAGATCTCAGTCCGGATCTGCTTTTGGTCCGAGCTGAACCCTCTGGGTCCGAGTTGAACTCTCTGGTTCCAAGCCCAGGTTTGTACCTAGCCTAGCCCAAGTTTATACCTGGCCTAGCCCAGGTCCGAACCAGGTTTACACCCAGGTCCGAACCTAGGCCCCCTCTTGGTCAGAGCCGACGACTCGTTCCTAGTTCATCTTTGATCCAATCCATACCCGGTCTGATCATCAATACTCTCGGGTCCAAGTCCAGGCTTATACCCCGCCTAGCTCAGGTCCGAACCAAGTTCCCCCTTGGTCCGAACCTAGGCCCCTTTTGGTTCGAGCTAAGGGCTCGCGCCTAACTCAACCTTGATCCGGTCTGGGTCCACACCTAGTCTGAGTTTCATAACCCTCTTGGTTCAACCCTAGGCTTGCACCCAGCTCACAGCTAGGTCCAAACCAAGACCCATCTTGGTCCGAGCCAAAACTCGTACATGTCTAGTCTAGATCTTAGTCTAGGTTTTGGCATAGGTCTAAGCATAGAGTTGACTCTAAAGCTAGACTAGGCTTACCCTTTTCAGGGTTCAAACCAAAACCCATTGAGTCTAGCATCCAGCCTATTCTTAGCCCAGATCTTAGCTAGGGTTTTGCCCCTAGAGTCAGACTAGGTCTACCATGAGTTGTCGAGTCTAGATCTCACCGAGTCTAAGAATCATGACCCAGGATCATAATAGAGCAAGGTCCAACCCTATGGTCCCAGCTTAGTCTAGATCTAGAGCATCTAGTCAGTCCGAAAGGCACTGTTACAGTACTCCCTCATAAATCATCCATAACACTCGTGTCAGCGAGCCAACTCTCGACCTGCATGGAACCCAACTTAGTCGTTCAAGCTGCCTTTAAGGCCACCCTTTAGAAGTAAGAAGCCAACATGTTGGTAAGGTCCGTAACACCTTGAATAGTCAAGGGGTCAGGCCGGGGCAATCCTACAAGGCATAGGGGTTAACCTCAAATCCAGTCGACACAATAAGAATAAGGCCCCGGCCCAAATCTCTGAGTCAGTCGATCTCAGCCGTGTGAACCCCGATGGGCAATTAGCAGCCCAACATTCCAGTCTTGGCAATCAGCCAGTTAGTGGGCGAGTGGGTTCATATACAACTAGAGAAAGTCTACCCAAGCAAACCATCACCAGTGAAGATCAACGTTTTGACCTAACTCGATATAAAGACAATCCTAAAGTGCATGCTTACTTTCAAGACCTCGTCTATAGATGATACACCATCCAACTCACTCAATCCAGGAAAGTCCGATTAAAAGCTCAAGCCATAGGCCAAGTCCAACATTTTAGCTCACACCTGGATGATTCAAGGGCTGTTAGCCTTCCAATCCAACCCACTACGGGCTAAGGGTCTAGTTCTAATCATCACTCGAGCCCAAGTCTACCTCAAGGGCAGACTCCACCTGCTAGTAGCTATGGCATTCCTTCACTCTTTCAGTCCAGTGCTAGGGCAAGAGAACACCCTAGCCCTAGGGATAGATCATCCAACCAAGGTCAGGATCAGGTAGACCTAGCTATCCAAGGTCAGAGGTCTAGTAGTCATAACAGCTTGAGTCGTTCATCTCAATTAAGCGGTGATCATATTCTGGAGGCCTCCTTGCATGGCCAAGTTGCGCAACCTTCGAGTAATGGGTATGCTCTGACCTAATTCAACTTGGATGAGCTTACAAGCCAACGACCGACACATCAAGTTCAACACTTTCCTTAGGCTTAGTCCTTGGGGCACCCCGCTACATGGGCACAACAGCCGATTCATACGAGTACCACAAAATTAGGTTCAACATACCATACAACCGAGTCAGCTCATAGCTACAACGACAGCTCAATTTACTCGTATGAAACACCTCCAAGACTCTTTGGAGAAAATGGGAATATGAGATTTCTTAACTCTTAAAGCTTATGTACAAGAAATTATAAGAAACCTAGAAGATCTACTAGTGGGATTTATGATGCCACAGTTCAGAAAAATATTTTCAGGGAAAGGGGATCCTGAGGCACACATCAACGCCTACTTATTGATGCTCCACACACTACGAGACTGACCTAATCAACTTAAGATCATGTTCTCGCATAGCTTATCAAAAGAACCATTGATGTGGTACCGAAGATTCATGAAGGATGACCCTCAAGCAACTCCTAACGAAATGTTCAGGCAATTTTCCTCTCGCTATAGCCGAGGAAGGCCAAGACCCGTCACCCTTGGTGAGTCAACTTCCACCAAACAAATTTCGGGCGAGTCCCCTTCCCTGTTTATAACCAGATTCAAAGAGGCTACTATGCGCATTATTGAAACTCCACTCCCTGAAGCCGCGAAGGTAAGCATGGCATTAGAGAACATGACTCCAAAATATGTCATGTTCTTCAGTATGAAGGCAGTCCTTTACTCATTTGATGTTATGCTTGAAAGAATATCGCGATATGAGCGAGCCAAGGAAGATAAAGCCGCAGTCGAAAAACCCTCTTACGAAGGAGAAGTGAACATTATCAAGTGAAGCAATCCTTCTACAAACCATTCACAGGGAAAGACTAAAATTCATTCTACCACATGGAGAATGCATATTTCTATACCAAGGGAATTCACTCCCATTGATGAGCCTATGACTGATGTCATGAAGAAGTTGTTTAAGGCAAAGCTCATAGAATTACCGACATAAGCCAAGATTCCTCCTTTCCATGGAGGCGATACATCTCAATGGTGCGATTGGCATCAAAACTATGCCCATAACATTGAGGAATGTCAAGCTTTCAGACATAGAGTTTAGGACCTCATTGATAATGGCACGATAAGTGTCAGAAAGAAAGAGGCTGATGACATAAAAAAACCTGAAACTCTAGATGCTTCAACAAACAAATCTGATGTCAACCTGATTAACTCAAGAGAATCACAAGTTGTGACCAAACTCGAATACCATCCACAAAGGACTTGGAGTACAAGAAGAAATCAACTGGAAAGTCCAGTAGATGAAAAACAAAACGAGCCCTCACCTAGGAGTTAATGTCTAAAGATCAAAGCAACAAGGATGATCTTAGCTCCAAGCTCATAGCTGAAGAAAGGGGTATCGTATATGGAATTCCACTCCAAGATATACTCCCAAAAGTGGCACAAGAAATCCTCATCATCAAGAGTCACACTAGGGCATATGAACCCTTCAACTCGTACTTCTAAGTTGACATAATAAATGGTTCATACATGTATGACAACAAATCAAACTCGCAAGAGCAATATGAACTCGAGCATAAGCTCAACCAAGGTTTTGAAACTATGGATTCCTAAGCCCATGACAACAAGAAAAACTTTAATTCGCAGACAATAACTCGTGAGGGGGCAAATGAACAAGCGCTACAATGAAACTCTTCACCTTAAAACCTTGACGGCCCACCTAAGTGGGATCAATATGATAACGACGACGTGTTAGAAATTGATGTGGTCCAGATCAACGAGAAAGGATCATCTTCTAAACAAGGGGTCAACACCCCAAAATCTCCCATTACGCTTTCAAACAAGGAGCCAACAGCTCAAATATCAAAAGAAGATGAACCTTTAGAAATTATAAGGAGCCCACCTGGGCCACCTTCACTACACTTCTTGGCCAACCCACATATATAGGATGAGGAGTCAAGCTTAGAAGATTTAACGGAGTCACCTCTCGAGGTGAACCCAGTTATAGATGATGGAGAAACCAAAAGCCCAAATTTAACTATTCCCGAAGATTTAGCTTCTTCACTAGAGCTGATAGAGCTCAAACCTTTGAAAATTCTAAGGGGCCCATCTGGGCCATATTCACAAGAGTTCTCGAATGATCCACCAATCTGAGATCAAGAATTGGATATTGAAAATTCGACCATGTTACCTCCTCAAGAGGCAAGCTCTTTAAAAGTCATTAACTACATGAGCATGATGTCAATAACCAGAGCACCACCATATCAAGAGAATTCATCCTGTAAAGAACAAGTTTCCAACAGAACAGAAAGCCCCGTAGGGGCAACCTCATCAAAATATTCAATAGGGGCAAACTCCTCTCATGAAGATGATACAATAGGGGTAACTAATGAGACTGAACCCTTCTTCGTTGACTCCCAACATGCCGTAAGTCCATCTAATACCAACTTAATCACTCTTCTGGTGTGAGAATCTCACCTAAGCTTGAGCATTGAGCAGGAGCCTACTACGGAGTTAACCTCCGAAAAGCAATTCAAAATTTGCGATGAAAAATATTACTGAAAAGGAGTTGGGTGATCACTCATCCCTTGTAAAATAACCAAATGAGGCATTAATACCTCACACTCTGAAAGACATTAACTCCTAATGTATAACATGAAGTACTCCATTAACGGGAAAACCCTAATGAGCCTATCCATCCATACAGAAGACTGAAGGATTAGGAAACTGAGAGTGGTTTTTAGTCCCAAGATCATAGTTCAAGCGGAGCAGTTTAAAGGAAAAATTCAACGGAGTCTCAGCAACCATTGTCAAAGAGATTTTGGATACCAATCTGGGTCAAGGAAAATCAAAGAAAGGCCGATATTAGAACCTCCCTGCCACTTGGAAGAGGGAAAAAATGATCTAATTCTTACATGATCTTAAGGTGAGTTGCTAAAAAAAAAAAGGGGCACCTTTTGACTCTTCTTCCTCCTCCCCCTCTGCCTTTGTCATTGTTTTCTTTAAAAAAAAAAAAATTCGCTGGGCTGAAAATCTAAAATGAACTCCATGGATTGGAAAAAAGGCTACCGGGCTAAACACCTGAAAGGGACCCCAGAGCGATAAAAAAAAAAAACCTCCGCTGGGCTGAAAATCCGAAAGGAACCCCAAACGTTGGAAAAAAGGCTACCGAGCTGAACACCCGAAAGGGACCCCGGGGCGACAAAAAAAGAAGAAGTTCATTCCTTCCTTCTACTCTCCAAAGTCTTTTCTCTCTAAACATCTCATCTTCTTCCCCTTGAGTCAAAGTGGTGTTAAAAGCAAATCAATAAGCATTAGCTTGACGGAACGTTGTTAAGGACCTAGAACGTCGGAAACTTTGAAAGGGTAAGTGGTGGAGGAACGAAGTCAAAAAGCCAAAGACATTCTGAACACCTAGAGGCAGTATCCTGTATTTTCAAGACTCTGTTTCGCTCGAAACTCCCAAGAACTCTCTTTGAATTGCAATACAAGAGCTGAGGTTGGAAGATAAAGAAATACTTGATGATTCGTTGTCCTGAAGATTCAAACAAGGACCCGATACGCTCACATAGGGACCACCAAAGGGGTCACAAGTAGTTAAACTGTAAGACTTACGTTAAAAGAAAACCACCCCCCAACAGGGGCAGTAAAAAAAAAAGAAAAGAGAAAAAGAAATAATAATAATAATAATAACTCCACGATCGTATGAGTATAACTGCCGATTACATCGTCCAACACTGCATGATGCTAAATTGCTTAGATGGCTCTCTGGTTGCAGAGCTAAAACTGCTAACCAACCTTGTTTTTCAAAATGTCATTCTCTTTTAAAAATTCTCTCTATATGTCTTGTGTTTTCAAAAAAACCTAATTTCTTTGTTAAAATTGTAACCTATCTCTGCTCCGGGTTCTATTTCAAAAATCTCCCCTACTTTCAAAATTTCTAAAAATGACTTTTAAAACGAAGGAGCTTGAACACCCGTATATGATGATCATCGTGTTGCCGCGATTACCGCGTTGCTGCCCCGACTCTCTCTTCGAATTCGCCCAAACAAGTCTCCACCTATAGAAAGCCTTTTCCTATAGAAAGCCTTAAGAAATCTAGGAAAATGTAGGTTTACAGATTTGAAACTGAAGTTAAGTGGCATGGCCAGAAAATCCAACTCGAGTTTCAAGCTTGTGTAACTCACCGACATCTCACACCGAAAAACCCTAGGAGTAAAAATTCCCTAGTGGGTGAGCGTAATGACTTGGAGGGATAGTTGGTGTGCCCTCTGACCACGAGACATCATGAATAAATTTTCAATATATGCATTATCCTCTCTTTACCTAAACTTATAAAAGCCTTAGGAAACCCTAAAGAGATCAAATAAGATACCAGGGTTAAAATTTCAAACTGCAAAACCCCCTGAAGTTAAATGGCATGGCCAGAAAATCCAACTAGAGTTTCAAGCTGGTGTAAGTCACCAATATCTCATACCAAAAAACTTAGGAGGAAAAATGCCATAGGTGGGTGAGCTCAATGAGCGCAATGACTTGGAGGGATAGTTAGTGTGCCCTCTGACCACGTGACATCAGGAATAAGTCTTTGATGTTTACTTGCCCCTCGAAGATAGGGAACGCGAAAGTGTCTACTTCTTTGCCACTCACCTATCCCTCGAAGGATAGGGAGCGTCAAAGAGGGGCAATTGCAGACACCCCTCTTGGACTGTAGACCCCATTTTAAATCTGACAAATTATATGATTTCTTGGACTCTTAGGACCACACTTATCCTAGTAAACTCATATCCATAGTTCACACAACCTATCTTGTGACCCGAAACCAGTCTGCCTGCCTGAAACCCTGCAAAAGCCTTGTTTTGACTCAGATTTTGTAAATGCCCTGTTTTACCAAACAAATTATTAAAAATAGTAATAAAATCTATTTTGACCCAAATTTTTTATGAGATCTTCATAAGAGGCTGAGGAAGACATAAGAATTAAAAAAAAAAATCAATTTGGACAAGTTTAGTTTTGGGCAACACTGACAGTGTCGCCCAAGTCATTTAGTAAATGTCATGTTTTACCAAAACAATCATTAAAAATAGTAAAAAAAATCCATTTTGACCCAAATTTTTTTGATCGCTTCACAAGAGGATAAGGAATGCATTCAAAGTGAAAATTTTGGATTTTGACCAATTTTGACTTGGGTGACACTAGCAGTGTCGCCCAGGCCCTTTTGCCCTGAATTGAATTTTAGCACTTTGTAGATGATTTTTACACTTTTCTTAGGCGACACAGCCTGTGTCGCCTAGATCCGTGACCCTCAAAATTCACACTTTTTGATCGAGGATTTGTTTATTACGTAAGTTTATTCGTCCCAACAAGCTTTAACCCCTATAAGGCCTCTTTTCGTGGGTATTTAGAGGGAAACGACTAAGGGATAGAGGGGGAACGATGAAAGATAGAGATAGAAAACTTAGAAAGATGAGAAACCCTAGGGATAGCTTCAGGAAACCCTCAACCTTCTGGAACTTCAACCCTTAAGTCTGAGAGAGCCTAGATCTAAGATACCTAGAACTATCTATAGGGCACAACCACCCTATACTGAAGAGACTTTCTGGCTAATATCCGGATCAGAGAGACAAAAGATGACTCGTTCTGATACGGGCAAGTCCCAAAAGGCTCGAGAGTCCTGGGTCATTCGATCCGGTTCGGTATCATTTTTTTCCATTTTATTTATTTTGATTTTATTGTTTTCATTTTATTTTGATATGTTGGTTTACTTAAATATCGTATTTTGTAATTTCTTGGATCATGCTGGCTCTGCCATAGATCTGAGAGTATATCTGCTCGTTTCTAGGCAGATTTGGCATTATATCTGAATTCGATTTGTCCTAATTTCTTTACCATTTTATTTTCATTAGTTGAAGGTGTCAGATCCAAGAGATCTTCAACATTCGAAGATTTGTCAGATTTGCATCATAAACACTCATCATCACCAGAAATGATCATATCATCAACATAGAGTAGGAGAATTACATAACCTTTCTGTGCGACAGAGACACATATGGTTGGGTCATGATGGCTCAGCCGAAAACCTACGGAGAACAATATAACTAAAACTTTCAAACCAAGCATGGGGTTCTTGTTGAAGCCTATAGATTGTGCATCATAGTTTACAGACTATATTGGTGGGATTAGAAACCCTAGGAGGTAACTTCATATATACTTATTCTACGAGATCATCATTAAAAAATGCATTTTTTATGTCAAGCTAATATGAAAGCCATTTGCGAATAACAACTACAAAAATCAAGGTGCGAATTGTAGTCATGTAGGCAACATGAGCAAATATTTCAGCAAAATCAATTCAAAACTGCTAATTATAACCTTTAGCCACAAGTCATGCCTTATAGTGCTCGATACTGTCATCATTTTTAGTTTTGATTTTGTATACCCACCGGTTGCTAATGGCTATTTTATCTTTGAGAAGACGAACAAGATCCCAAGCCAGCATTTTGTCAAGGGCATTCAATTCTTCTACTATGGAATGTTGCCACTCAAGCTGTTTAGCTCCTTCCTGATAAGTTTGCGACTCAGAGTAAGAATGAACTGAGGCAAGAAATGCTCGATGCTTTGGTAAAAAGACTTCATAATCAGATACCAAGTATCTGTACAGGAGCAGTAGGTGTTGGTGCCTTAAGTTGTTCATCAGCAGTAGCTTAGTGCTCTATAATTGAGACTATCTATAAGAGGCATGGGTGAGGTTGCAGACACAAGAGAAATATCATGAAAAAAACAAGACAAAAAAAGAATTGGAAGAAGAGTCAACAGGTCGAGGGGAATGAAAATGAATATGCTCAGGAAATACAACATGTCGAGACACTAGAAGTTTCCTAATCACGTAGTCATAACATCTATAATCTTTTCGGTAGCTAGGATAACCTAGAAAATAACATTTAACTGTTGTGGCAGATAGTTTGTCCCGTTCAGATGCTGGCAACATAACCATCCATGTCCAACAAAAAACACTGAGAATTGAATAGTTTGGGGCTTGAGTGAATAATCGTTCAGAGGGGAACATCTAGACAAGACAACATAAGGCATAATATTAATCAAATAAAGGGCTGCTCGAACAACTTCTGCCTAGAAAGCCTTTGGAATTGAGGCTGCTAAGAGAAGGGCTTGTGCAATTTCTAAAATGTGGCGATTTTTCTACGTTTAACAATGTCATTTTATTCAGGAGTATATGCTCAAGATTTTTTGTATTGAATATTTTTTGTCAGAAATAAAGTTTTGAAACATCCCATTGATATGCATCCCCACTAGAATCTGATTACAAGGATTTCATTTTGGTAGAAAACTAAGTTTCAATGTATGAATGAAACCAGACAAAGATGTCATATAGTTCACTATGGTCATTCATAAAGAAAACCAAAGTATATCTTGTGTGATCATCAATAAAAATGACATAATACCGTGACCCCATCTTTGATACAAGAGGAGCTACTCCCCAGACATCAGTATGCACTAGATCAAATATATAAATAAAAATTAAATTGATGTGGTTGAATAGTAATGCATGTACTTTTGAATGTTTGCACGACTCACAATGTTTAACAATAGATAGACTTTTAGAAGAAATAGAATCAATAACACTCAGAGAAAAACAAAAATTCTAATCGAGAAGTAGAACTATGACCCAAATGTTGATGCCACAAAGATCCTTCATCAAGTATTGCAGCACATACAGAAGTCTCAGTAGAAGTTTCCAAATGAAGATGATTAAGAAAGTAGAAGTTACCAACTTTATGCTAAGTCCCAATCAGTTTCCCTGACTGTCGATCCTACACATGACATCCAAAGGAAGTGAAGATGACATTACAATTGGAATAGGTAATCACACCAACAGAAAGCAAATTCCGAACAATTGAGGGAATATGGTAAACGCCCGAAACATTCAAATTACTAGAAGGATCAGATGCTGTATTAATTGAGTCACCTTACAAGCTTTCATAGTGGTACCATCGGCAATACAAATAGTGTCAAAACAAGGTTTGCAATCAACAAGAATAGACTCATTGGTCATCTTATCGACGAGAAGCACCAGAGTCTATTAACTAGGAAGTTGAAGCTGTTTTATCTGAAAAAGCATATGCACTCCCTTTAGACGAACAAGATTCTGAGAGCAATGACTGTAATTGCACCTTGTGAGTGTCACGGTTGCTAAGCCAATATTAGCAAAAGATTATAATTTCTCCATTCCAACGGGTAAAAGAACTATCACTTATTCACCTTATGCGACTGGATCAAGCTTAGGTTGGACAGGAAACAACACGAAGTTCCTGGGTGAACAATAGGGACAAGGAAACTCCCTTTTTTTTGTTGGAGAAAAATTGGTCTGTCACAATTTACAAATGTAGGCCTCTAAAGACCATAAATGTGGTGTAAAATTGCCTGTCAATGTTCAAAAGAGATAGTTGTTACTTATTCAGAAGGGTTCACACGTAGACAGAGGTGCAGCGTCACTTTTGCAAAGCGGTTCATAAATCGTGCTTGCAACAAAATGGCCGCAAAATTAGACTATTCAAGGAGTATTCAACCAATTAAAAAGGGAAAGCGAGGGAATGAGGAATGAACTGTGACAGGGGGACATAAGAAGGTAGAGAGAGAGAGTAAGATAGAGAGAGGTCAAACCAGATAAGAGAGTTTGCAGGAATGATTGATAACCGAAATCAGGCGGATTTGGCTAGAGAAATAGTTGGATATCAGAAATTAAGAAATTCCACTGGAAAAATGAGTTTTCAGGCAAAGAAAGGGCCTGCAAGTTAGGCAAGCCAAATGGTTCAGGAGGCAACTTACTAAAGAGATTTTGTTTGCCTAAATCAACAGCCCGAAAGTTCAACAAGCTCCCAATTCGATGCTCCACGTGAGAGATCTTTAGTAGCTTGCAGTAGAACAAAAACTACTAGATCCGTTGAGAAAACTGATGCCAATATTCGACTTGTGATAGGTACGTTTTACTGGATATTTCTGGGTCGGTTCTAATTTGGAGAATGATGGTTTTAGCTGATGACTTTGACGAGTGGTTCGGGTGCAATTTACTTCGTTATTATAGGATTTCTAAGGTGGTTTCAGAGGGGTTAACAGTGGTTTCGAGAAGGGATGCAGGTGGTTTTGATTGTTGGTTTTATAAGGCAGTTGTGCTTATAGGGGTTTTGGCTTCTGAAAGTGTGGTACAATGGTTAAACGACACAAATCTAATTGTGACGAGCCTAAAAGCAAGGATCTGATACCATGGGGGAAAAGTAAACCTGTTGGATTCTCTGGTTTTTCTAGCACCGAAACTGCAAGACAATGCTCTACGCATAATGACCCTCGCAAACATTTATCTGTCTCAATGCCGGAATCGAAATTCATTTATGGTGAGACCCGCAGGATCCTGGCCATCCTTGAGTTCTCAGCAGGCCATTCATGACATGTAACAACGAGCTGAGATATGGTCTCCATGGCCAAAAGCTTGAATCGTGAGTGCTTTTCCCTTTTCTTAGCCTGCATATACGACGCTGAGTGTGCAAGGATATTAGGCATCATGGTGAGGCTCATGGCATGATGCGAGATCTCATCTTCCAAGAATGGTGTTTTATTTATATGGTGTTTCGAGTTTGAGTTACTCGGACTATGACGGAAGAAGGTTGGTTCATTTAGTTATCTTTCCCTTTTCCTTTTCTCATATGGGAATTTGAGGTCTAATTGGGGCCAAATTCTGGAGCAATGTCGGAGGCTTCCTTTTCCTGAGTCTGCCATAGATGTTTTCTCTAGAGAAATTGTAAGATCATGGCTCGCTTCGCACTCTTCCAAACAGTCAAATATTAGAACTCTAATATGCAAGCAGAGAGTCAAACATGCATAAAAACATATATATCAACATGATATACAATTTATATTTATGAAATGCAGGTAGTGTCTTTATTTAGACTTCCAAATATTTGAATTCTTAGATTTTGTTTGCCAAACAGATTCAAAATCAATAATTTACCGACAAAGTTGTTATTTTATTAAAATGTTCTCACTTAGATACATCCTCAAGAATTTGCTCTTATTATGGGGGGTATTTATCTTTGAACAAATGAAAACACAGTGATTTGAATCATTTATGTCACTTTGAGCCAAAGGATCTAAATACATGTATTGCTCTAGATTCCAAAACTAAAAGAGTTCTTCTCGTTAGAAACATGGGCATTCTGGTAACTTACCTATTTAAGTCATTTGAAGCATAAATCCACCTCTTGTTCTAGGTTCCAAATTCAGAATAAGATTTTCTAATGAAAATATGTTTCAGGTTTGGAATTCAAAACAAACCAAGTTTTGAAGTCTTTGGCTCGATAAAATTAAAGTGGTCAAATTACCTTAATTCCCTTATTTATTAATGTTTCTAATTTCTAAACTTGTAATAGGGGCTATTTAGGTTTTCTCTAACATGATAATTGAATAAGCACCTAGTTGAATTTTTTAAAAAGATTATCCACTTTGTGGGTAAATTATTAATTTTTTTATCTTCTTAGGTGTTTGACCATTTCATCCTATATTTTTTGGGGAAAATCTTAGTAATAATGAAAAATGTAACACCCCAAATGAAATTGTAGCTCTATAAATAAAGAACCATCAAATTGATCATTTTGGCCTCAACAATGAGTAGTATGAAAAAAAGAAGACTTCAAGCCTTGAATATAATTTAGAGAAAATTACATATATATCTATTATACTTTACGTTATTACGATTACATCTAATAGTTTTCGTTATTATTCATCTAACCGTTTTTTATCTTTCATGCCTTTTTAAAAAAAAAACACTTTTACCCTTTTTCGGATGTTCAACATCCGAAAACAGGATTTAAAAAAAAAAACGTTCACTTTTCAATTTTTAGATGTTGAACATCCGAAAAGAGCGGGATAGTGAGTAAACTTCGTCTGCCCTATTTTCTGCGTTTTTTTCATTCTTTCATAGTGCATCTGCATTTTTCTCATTCTTTGAGAGTGTGATTGATATTGTCTACCTTATTGGTAAAGAATAGCAGTTAGTTTTTTTATTTTGATTTTCAATAGTGTTCGTCTTTGGCAGGCGACATTTTTTGGATTTTGAAGCAATTTCACATTGTGAAGGTATGTGGGTCGATTTTTTATTTAGATTGCCACTTGAATTTTGGTTAGGGTTTATACTCAAGCATACTAATTATTTGTTGTGATTTTGGTATATATTGAATTAATTTGTGTCTCCATTGTGATTGAATTAGATATTTATAATTTGGGGGTTTTGAGAACTTAGAATTTTGTGGTCTCTGTATAGCTACAAATTACTTAAATTTGAGGGTTTATACTCTTAGATAGTCTTACGACAGATTTGTGTTACATTTATTGATATTTTAGTAAATTGTTGATTTTTGTAGTTGATAGATTGAGTAGCTTAAAAATTAAAATATGTATGTGATTTATGATTCAAGAACATATTTACTTTGAATATTTTGCAAAGTATTTAATCAATGAATTTATTTGAATTATGATTTATGATACAAGTAACAATGACTACATTTATTTGAATATTTTGGATTTAATCTGTTGCTTGTATTATAAGTAGCATTGTTCTCTGTTATTTGTTTGAAATGGTTGCTTTACATAAAATTGAATTTTTTCTTTTTTGATGGAGCCGTTCGTCTATCTATAATTGATTTCTTCAGTTTTTGATTGAACTGCGTGGTTTTTAATAGATTGGTTACTGTGCTAACATACGAAGGCATGACTACCTTCATATAGAACAGAAGGCAAGAATGTTAAGCGTTAACCACCTTACTTATATAAAATGCTAGCATGATACATTTCAGTTCTTCTCAAAAAAGGATGATAACACTTAGGTAACATGACTTGGCACAAGTCAACCTTGGGCTCTTCAGTGGCGTGTTGGCTTGCTCTACCAGGTGTTCAATTTGAATTTTTTAAGACAATTACTCTCTTCCTTATCTCTACTCCTATTATTACTAAACTTGCATTCCATATACTATGTTTTAATCTTGATACTTTTAAAACCTTTGGATTCTAGAACATCCTACCAAAGTTCTAACTTTCTGTTGATATCGTTTTGCGTCTCATTGGTAAAAATTATGTCGTTTGTGAACAACATGCACCACAGTACCTCATCCTACAGGTGCCTAGTTAAGTTATCCATAACTAAGACAAAGACGTACAGTCTCAATGCTAACCCTTGATGTAGACTTATTGTCACTTAAAACTCACTCGTCTCTCCACGAGTTTTTCGCCACACTAGTTAACGCTCATCGTACATGTCTCTCACCAAGTCGATGTAGTTTCTGGAGACTCTTTTCTTTTCCAACACCCTCCAAATCAAATCTCGAGGTACTCTTATCATAAGATTTTTCTAGGTCAATAAAAACCACGTGGAGGCCTTTTCCCTTCGACCTAAACTTCTTAATCAGTTGCCTAAGTAGGAAAATAGCCTCGGTTGTTGACCTTTGCATAAAACAAAATTGGTTTTCAGATACACTCGCTTCATACTTTAGTCATTGCTCAATCACTCTCTCCCAAAGCTTCATAATATGGCTTATAAGCTTACCCTTGATAGTTCGCACAATTCTGCATGTCTCATTTGTTCTTATAAATAAGTAATATAATACTTTTTCTTCATTCGTCAGACATTTTATGTGTTCTCAGTACCTTGTTGAACAACTTCGTCAGTTAGTCAATGCCAATCTCCCCCATGTACTTCCAAACCTCTATCGGGATACCATGTAGTCCTAAAGTAGTAAAGCCTTTTTAGTCTTCATTCTTTTCAAAGCTTCTTTCACTTCTAACATCATAATCATACTAATTTATCTATGACCTCCAGCCTCATTTATACAACAGTTCCATCTATTGCTATGTTCGTCATTGAATATTTTTTTAAAATAAACTCTCCACCTTTTGCTGACCTCGTCATCATCCAACAAGAAATTCTTTGTTTTTTATGGGATGATTTAGCTACTTATGAAAGTTGGATTCTTATCTTTACAATGAAATGATTTGTTGCTTATCAACGTCGAATTTCGTTGAAATAATTTGTTACCCATTAAAGTTGAATTCTTTAGTTTTTGGTTGAGGATGGTTACTTGGAAGGGGACTATTGTGTTTTTTTTTTGTTTATCCATCTAGGGTTTGGTTATTGTTTAGCTAAGGTCCATTGAATTGGACTTAGTATAGTATTTCACGTGGTTTTGAAATTGTTGCTGATAAAAGAAGTAGATGAGGATTGTGCATATCTGGTTAATTAAGGGGTCTGTACAGTAGTTCTTCAAGTAGAGATATTAAATTGGACTTAAGAGCTGGATATGAGACTGTTTTTTTGTTGTAGCTAATTATGAAAGTTGTTTAGTGGTTTTTGAATAACTCTTTGAATTCCTTTTAGTTGTCTATTTGACTCAATGAATCAATTCTTTATTTGGCCACCATATTCACTGATTGATTTCAATTTTCAAGTATACGATTCTTAGTTGGACTAGCATAGCAATTTCATTTTAGCATTGTTCTTCTTTCATCAAAGGATTGTAGCAATGTTCTTCTTCATCAATAGTATGCCATTATTTATTTTTTTGTTATCCAACTAATTTCTACATGTGTAGCATTATGATTAATTTGGTGACCATATGGGATTTCAATAAATATGGATTATTTACATCATGGAGGATATCCAGGAGGTCCTCAGGACCCTAGTTTATTTCAACTTCATCCAGAACATTGTTCATAATTCATATGGGAATAACAGGTAAATGCATATATTCATCTACCCATTCTATTTATTTGTTAATTTTCAATAAATGGTAGTCTGATTCAAACTTCTGTGGAAAGTACATGTATATATATTGATTCTAATATGTTGTCTATTTGTTCTATTTCAAGAGAAAGAAGAAATTAAAATTGATGAGAAGAGTTATCAATTAAATGAATAGAAATTAACAAGAGAACAAGTTCAGTTAGTTCATGCTTCTGGGTTGGGTCCGTTGGCTATCATTCGGTCAGGTTGAATTGATCATCCTTTAGTCGCAGCTAATATAGAGAGGTGGCATTCTGAAACCAACACCTTTCATTTCAACATTCATATTGGTGCGATGACACCAACAATTTTGATGTATACGAGATATTAGGACTAGTTGTGGATGGTGATCCAATCACATGTCGTCCTATCAAGGACCAGCGAAAGTTTATAGAAGATAATTTGGGTATAGTCCCTGATGGCAACTTGGCAAGCTTGAGGCATACATGGCTGAAGGTGAATTTTAAGGAATTGTCACTTGATGCAACCCCAGTTCAAGTTTATAGATATACTCAAGCATATATGCTCTTCCTCATTAGTATAACCATATTCGCTGATGCATCAGTTTCAACAGTGTCAATAAGGTACATGCAGTTTTTTGAAGATATTGAGGGTGCCAGCATATATGCTTGGGGTGCTGCAGCCCTTGCATTCCTCTATCGCTCACTTGAAAAAGTTTGCACTTTCAAGCGAAGACATTTTAGTGGTTTAACCACTCTCATGCAGGTAACCATTTGTTTTGGAATATGACATAAGCGTAATAGTTTAGACTGCTTTCTTAATATATTAAATATTTATCATACTCAATTTATTATAGTGCTGGTCATATGAGTATATTATGCATATGAAACCATACCGCATAGTATCCCTCCAAATATTCCTAGGGCCAAAAGATGGGAGCCACCGAAGAAATATCATAGCAATCCACATAACTTAATGCTTCCCATCAGACAAGAAATTGATAACCTCCAACCTAATGACGTTAGTGTATAATTTGATATTGATTTCTTTCAATAGTATTTAAGTATTTGTAATTATTTTTATTGCCTGAATGCATATCATATAACAAGTAATCTGAAATCTCTATTTCAACCCTGATGAGGTTATTTCAGATAATTGACAGCAGGCATTTCAAACTACAATGTGCCCTACAACTTTGATATTTGACGATATTGCCGAGTTATACATGCCAGACCGAGTATGCCGACAATTTGGAGCAAAACAGGTCATTCCTAGGAATCCCTTAGTTGTTAATAAGAGGGCAAGCAGACAAGTTGGATAGCGAGATTAGTGAAACGTCAATGCAGATAAAATCGCTAACTGGTTGTCTCGCCATGACCGTATCATGCATGATATTCAACAAGATACTGATAATGGGTTGCCCTCATAAGAGTACAAGGCCTGGTACAACTTGGTGTCTCATCTTTTGATACATAATGTCGCTAACCCACCCAAAGACATATTGCAACCTCATATCTATAAAGAAGAAGAAGTGGTTCCTGCTCATGAACCACAATATATAATGAGACCCGAGGTTATGAGGACCAGTTTGTACGTTTATATTGACCTATAAATTCTTATAGTATGTTTATTTACCTATTAGTTCTATTCAATTGTTTAAATATGCTAATTATGTAATCTTGTTGTGCAGGTTAGTGCAGTTAAGGCATCTACAATCATGTTAGCAAAGGCACTTACACTCTGACATGAGTGGTAGCCTGAAGTTCTTAATCGCGTTAACAACACGTTAGAAATGTTGTCTAAATTTGTGCCTATGGATATGGGTGACGTAGAAAGCTAGGATGGAGCATTTACAACGTCAATATAATAACAAAGTTGTACCTGACGAGGCCGAAGATGGAGTGGGTCAAAGTAGTCTGGCTGTAGAAGACCTAGCTCCCTCTGCACAACCTGCAGTTGAGGAACGCATAAAATATAACACACAAAATAAACAGTATCAGCCTAAGAGAAGGTGAGGCGTGTAATGGGTCATTTTGAGGGTCATATAGAGCTAGCATATTTTTTATGAAAAGTTGTATTTGTATTATTACTGTTCACTAAATATATTGCAGAAGCTTCAGTATCACTCTTGGTATCAATGTGTACTGTTGTGCTTATGGGTCATATTGAGAAGACTTGGAGTCTTGGTGAAATTTGATCGTTAGTGGTTGCATATGTGTATTGGGTTTAGCATCATATCACTGCCTAGAGCTATCCATTATACATTCGATATAAGATTAATGGGATTTATTAATTTAACATTATTTACATTACTTCTTGTGATTGATGGTAGTGAAAATAACAGCTACTGTGCATCCAAAATCATAAAATTAGCAATGGAAACAATTGTGATCGCTTTAAAATAAGAAAATAAAATTCATATTCATACATCTATAAATGACTTATTCTCATGTCCATGCATCCAGAAATGATGTCAATTTTTTTATCATGTCAATGCATCTTGATGTCCATGATCAATGTGATGTCTAAAGAATTTCAGATGTTCACTGTGAATATCCAAGAAGCTCCTGGATATTCACAGTGAGTTTTCGGATGTTCAACATTTGAAAATATCGTATTTTTTGATGTTCAAGATCCGAAAACTCACTGTGAGAATCCAAGAAGTAAGTTTTCGGATATTCAACATTCGAAAATATTACTTTTTCGGATGTTCAACATCCGAAAATGGTACTGTGAAAATCCAAGAAGCTCCTGGATTTTCACAATGAGTTTTCGGATGTTCAACATTCGAAAAAGTAATATTTTCGGATGTTGAACATCCGGAACCTTACTTGGGTTTTCACAATAAGTTTTCAGATGTTGAACATCCGAAAACTCACTGTGAATATCCAAGAGCTTCCTGGATTTTCACAGTGCGTTTTCGGATGTTCAACATCCGAAAATATACGTTTTCAGATGTTGAACATCCGAAAACTCACTGTGAAAATCTAGGAACACAGTGAGTTTTTGTACGTTCAACATCCGAAAATATTATGTTCAACATCATATTTTCGGATGTTCAACATCCGAAAATATTATTTTTTCAGATGTTGAACATCCGAAAACTCATTATGAAAATCCAGGACCTTCCTGAATTTTCACAGTACCATTCTCGGATGTTGAAAATCCGAAAATATGTCAATTTTGAATGTTGAACATCCGAAATTGTTTAGACATCACATTGATCATGGACATCATTTCTAGATGCATGGACATGAGAATAACTCATTTCTGGATGTAAGGATATGAATTTCATTTTACTTATTTTAAGGCTATCACAAAGATTTTCAATATTGAAATCATCTATCTCGACACAAAGATTGGCAAACTCATACATTAGAATATTTATAACAACAAAGAATTCGGATTGCACTGACACAAATTTGACAACAAAAACACAATATTCACTCAATTCATGAAAATCATGAAAATCATAATTCCATACAAGAATACAATATTAACATCAAGTTCACTCTATCGGTTATCTACATGTCCTCCTATTATGACCATTTGCGCCGCATCGTTTGCACTTCAAAGGCCTGGTGATCGGATACTCTGTCTCAGATATTTTTCGTTGCTTTTTTTGCCTACCAGGAAGGAGTGTAGTCCTTGGTGGCAACACTGTCCGGTTGTAAATGCCTGTCAACTCAATATCATCCAAGACAGGTGCAAAGGGAATTTCAAATGTCCTTCTAAAGTATTCCACTGTAAAATGCTTAAGACAGTACACAGTAGGATCCATATGCATATGGTTAATGGCCGCAATAGCATGGGCACACGGAATGCCACTGAGTTGTCATTTTCTACAACTGCATGTCCATTGCATTAAATCGACAACGTACTTCATCCCAAGATAGTGGATCTCAAAAAGCGTGTCCATTGCGGATACAACTTTTTGCAAAAATCGAGCTTTCATCTTTCGCGTGTCAAGTAATTCTTAGGCCTTCGGTACGAACATGCTACTTCAAGTATTACCTAATTCTCTCTTCTCTTCAAACCTGGTCATCAACTGTATCATTATTTCTTCATACATTGTAATGATCGGCTTCTCTCGAGCCGATAAAATCCAAGCATTGAAAGACTCGGCCATGTTTGATGTAAGATAGCTGTATCTAGACCCTGGAAAATAGGCATCTGCTCAAAATTTGAGTGGAATATTCTTAATTCAATCATATGCTTCTAGATCGGCACACTATATATCAAACATTATTTTTTCAGACCCACCAATGGTCGTTTTACGAGTAGCCATCCAAAACAGCATATGCAATACTTCAGTATTTGCTGACCTCTTCATAAAGCCCTCAAAGTTCTCTCTCATATGTCGCATGCAAAATAATGGAAAACATGTTGGAAAGCATTTTTCTATTGCTTCTGGCAAGCTTTTTTGTCGATATGATATAATGGTTAAGGCAGATAAATTAGGGGACCCATTTAAGAGCTCACTTAATATACTTAAGAACCAATACCAATTCTGATAATTCTCCTTCTCAACCACTACAAATGCCAATGGGAAGAGCATAGTATTTGCATCTACCGTGAGAGCGTACAATAAAATACCTTGATACTTTCCTTTTAGGAATGTTCCATCAATACCAATTAGTGGCCTACATCCATTGACAAACCCCATAATGCATGGACGATAGGCAATGAATAGTCGTTTGAACCTGCCTTCATTTGTATGGACGCGAACTTCGATTCTCGGATTGGTTCTTCTGATCCTCTCAATATACAGAGGGAGCTCATGGTATTGTTGTTCATGTGATCCATCTTTCATCTCTCTAGCAACCTCTTTTCCTCGCCAAGCTTGCATATAGGAAAGCCTGACCCCGTGATCACGTTGGACATCCTTTACAATGTCTTTTGTTTTAATTTTTGGTTGGTCAAGAAGGCGGCCTTTAATCTTTTTTGCCACCCAATCACTACAAGTTAGTGGCTGAATCAAAATTATTAATTTATTTATCTTCTTAGGTGTTCACCATTTCATCCTACTTTTTTGGGGAAAATCTTAGTAATAATGAATCAAAAAAGTTGGCATAAGGCCTAAGCTTTATGAAAAATGTAACACCCGAGCCGAACTTTCAAACTACAGAGCCGAACTTTCAAACTACGTGAAACACACAAAAAAAAATGGGTGTTTAGAGAATTTGAAATCCAACTTACAAATCGTCCAAGAAAAAAAAGAAAGTGTTTAGGCAGTTCAAAAGTATTGCTTTTGAATTGGCCTAAACAAAAAATAAAAAAAGTTGTTTCGGCAATTCAAATGTTTGAATTCCAAACTGCTCTAGACGCAAAAGACTAACTGTTTGGGCTATTTGAAAGTTGGACTTTTGAAATACCTAAACACTTAAGTTTTTGTATTTTGGGTGGTTTGAATTTTGAACTAACCAATTGTAGTTGTTCTATGTTTTTAGCAATTCGAAGGTTTCATATAAGAAACTTGGGCTATTTGAAAGTTAGACTTTTGAAATACCTAAACACTTAAGTTTTTTGTATTTTGGGTGGTTTGAATTTTGAACCATCTTGTTCTATGTTTTTAGCAATTCGAAGGTTTCATACAAGAAACTCAAAACTTTTGGCAAAATGTCCCAAAATATAAATACTTTCAGTTAAAAATTATTAAGAAATTTACAAAAAATAACATTTTGCTACTAAAATAAAAATAGTCCTACATGTTTTATGTTTGTGCTACTTTTTTAGAGCATGTATTATATTTTAATTTTCTTTTCTTTTTTATACATCAGATTAAGCCTAAATTTGGGATGTTCATATTTTTTTGCCATCTCACATTCTTAAAAATTAAAAAAATATTTTAAAATAAATAAAATGACCCAAATACTTGTAAATTTTAAAAAAAGTTCTAGTATTTTGGTTATTTTTATTTACTTTTATTTATATTTTATAATATTTTTTTACATAATATTAGAAGTATACCTTCCCCAAATTTGAGCTTAATTGAAGATAATATTTGAATACCTAGATTGTTTGGGGGAATCGGTCGTCTAAGAAACCAGTCCAAATCAGATAATCGACGCTATGGATCAGTGGAGAGGCCGGTTCGGCCAACCCAGCCTTAAAACAATCTAAACAAATTCCCATAATCTTTTTAAAAATATAGTTTTTTAGGTTTTCAAAACTTAGGGATATTGCATTGTAGATTTTCATTATTTTACCAAAAATTTAAAGTATTGAGAACTTGTTTCTTTTTCCTTTTTTTTTATCGTTTTGAGAACTTGTTTCATATCTGAGCATTTGTTGGCCATTACATTCATTTCAATTTTAAGGTCGATATATGCCATTTGCTCTTTTGGGTTTGCTTTTTTTATGAAGTTGATATTATTCTTGATGTGATGAGAGAGAAGTCTCGTGGAACCATCCCATGAAATTGAGTGAAGAGAGAGAAAACCATCTCATTAAATTGAGTGAAGAGAGAAATATCCCAAGAAACAAATAAAACTAGAATACAGAGAACTGTTCCCAAAGAAAAAAAGAAGAACTTAGATTCAATTAGAGGCAGAAAACAAAGAAACCATGAATTTGAGAAACTACAAGAAACTACCTTCGATTCAATTAGAGGCAGAAAACAGAGAAACCATATATTCAATTAGAAGCAGAAAAGAGAGAAACCATGAATTTGAGAAACTACAACAAATTACCTGAAGAAAACCTTCCAAAGAAACATGGATGAAGAGAGAAACAATCCAAGAACCATTAAAAGACAGATGAGAGTTTATTACATAGAGAGACCTCAACAAAGCAGTTATGGAAGGCAAGGCGCAAGAGAACCACAGGGACATTAGATTGGTTTCGAGCGAGCTTGCTAATAGTGTCACAGATGACGAACTCAGCTTGAGGGCATGAATTCTTGTAGTAGTCATAGCTCAACAGATATCTCTCTCGTAGTTCCTCTCCTGAAATTTGTGATTCTCTGATAGGCTATTTTGTTGCGGAAGGTTTTGAGAAGGGTTTGTATTTTTCAGTTTTTCAATAACAAGAAATAAAGAAATCAGGCTATGAAATATAGAAATTTTAAAGTTTTCCATTCTTGAAAAACCTAAATTTTAAAATTTTTTGTTTTTTAAATATCAAAATTTGTTTGATTTCAGTTTTTAAGTAGTTTCGTCTTTTTTAAAAAAATAATTATGGAGTCCAAAAAACATACATATGAGTAATGAGAAAGGTTTCTATGTTCCCCTACAGAAGTTCTATCCTCCCCTACCATCCAGCCATTCAATTTTGATCAAGAGAGTCACTAACCATTTGATCTTAGATCTAATATCTCAAGTATTTTATTTTTAGTTTTTTTTAATGAAAATTGTATGAATATGAAATTTGGTACGTCCTATCTTCTCATTGGGACGCACCTATAAAAAAATGTTAAAAATAATTTTCAATAAAATATAATGATCAAGATACGCCTTGAATCTTTCAGTGGTATTTTGATCATTTTATTTTATTAAAAATAATTTTTTTATATTTTTTGCTAGTGTGAGTTTAATAGAGGAATGGACATCCAAAATATGGTGTCAAAATAGTTTATAAAAAAAAATTAAAAATAAAATAGTGTAGAGACATGACATTGTGATTGGGGCAATTTTTGCCCTCCATTCAAAATGGACGGTTGGATAAAAGGAAGGATATAACTTCTATGCTGTAGGAAAAGCATAGAAAGCTTTCCCATAAGTAAGAAAATAAAGTATTCAATATTTTAGTAATAATGGAAACTAAAATGGATATTTATGTAATTTTTCCTATTTTATGTGACAATACAAAAAAATTATATATATGTAAGAATTATTTCATATAACGATTGTATCATAATATAATGCAACCATATAGCAAGTATTTCATGCAGCGGTTGTATCGTAATATAATGCAACCACATTAAAAAAACCATGTTAGAGATATTTGTTTGACACAATTTTTTAGATGTATACTCTTTTCATTTTAACGAATAATCACACAAAAAAAAAAAAATTTAGAAAAAAACGTTTTAAAAAGTATTTTTCTAGCCCAATTAATATAAACTGTCCATTTTAGTGAGAATGTTAGATATAGGCCTCAAAAGGAATTTTTATTTCCAAATTTTATATAGTGTGATCATCATTAGATTAACAATGCTAAAAAGGAAAAAAGTGATTTTGAATTTGTCAAGGCCTAGATCTTGAAATTCACTGATTAGATGGTCGAGTTTCATTGTTGAAGGGTACTAATTTTGACCATATATAGGGTGCAAATTAATTATTTTTTTCCCATAAGATTGATTATGAGGATTGAGAGAATGGGTGTGTAAAATTTGGAGTCATACAAATGCCAAAAACAAAGTTTTCTAGAAATGTGGTTGCATTATACTTTGATACAACCGTTGCATAAAATCATTGCTGATATATATATATATATATATATATATATATATATATATATATATATATATATATATATATATATATATATATATTATTATTATTTTAGTTTGGCATAGATTAATCTTTTTTGCAGAGACAACTAATCCTGCATGTTTTACTGCATTGGTAAAAACATTAATATGTTTAAAGTGTTGATCTATATTTTCAGATAATACTAAAACATCATCAATATAGACAATCATGAATTTGTAATAAGGATTAAATACTTCATTCATAATTTTTTGAAATTCTGATGGAGCATTTTTTAGTCCAAATGGCATTACATTCCACTCGTATTGTCCGAATAGAACATTAAATGCAGTTTTATATTTGTCTTCTTCTTTAATTTGTATTTGCCAGTATCCTGATTTTAAGTCGAATTTAGAAAAGATTGTAGCCTTGGCTAATCTATCTAATAAATCTTTTTTATTTGGAATTGGATATCGTATCCATTGAAGAACTTTATTTAATGGTTTATAATTTATAACTAATCTTGGTACACCTCTTTCTTTTTCAGTATTTTTATTGATATAAAATGCAGCACAGCTCCAAGGAGATGTACTTGGTCTTATTAAGTTTTTAGCTAATAATTCTTTTATTTCATTTTGACAAGTTTCTAATAAAGTAGAATTCAATTGGACAGGTCTTGCCTTAGTTGGTATGTTTGATTCTTCAAATCCATTTTCATATGGCAATCCTTCAATATGTTTTTTCCTGGTCCAGAAAGCATTTGGTATTTCACTACATATTTCTTGTTCAATTTTTTGTTTAATTTGGTTTTGTATTTCTTCTTTTTGTAGTGCTTCTTAAGTATTTCTATAAAGAATTTTTTCTTTTAATGAGTACAAAAATGCTTCTTTATTTTGGATAACTGTTTTGACATTATTAATTTCTTTAAGTTTGGGTTTATCTATAAATTCATAACGGTCTCTCGACTGGGTGCTCTTTAGCCTCAACTATCGGACCAACTTTCTCCAATGGTAAATATCAGTAGTGTTTCTACCTCATAGAGTACTATCACCTACTATAAATACTCCTTGAATAAAAACAAAGAAGAAGTTGTAATAGACAATATAGAAAAACAAATAACAAATTGGAACATACCTAAAATACCTATTTCAGATATATATAGGAAAGGAACTTTTGAATTAAAAGTAGGTTATGCTATAAAAACTGTAGAACAAACCCTATCAGTAATTAGTAATCAAGAAAACTTTCAATTATTATCAGATAAAATAATACAGGTACATAAAACCAAAAATTATAATTATTTACACATAGGATTAATCCAAGTAGCTATTAAACCCTTAACAAGGTTAGGATTACATAATTCCATCTTAGTATGTTTAAGAGATAATAGGCATAATAAGTTTTCTGATTCCCTATTAGGAATGATAGAATCAAGTCTATGTAGTGGACCAATCTATTTCAATTGTTTTCCAGATTATTCTATATCATTAACTGATCCGAATATATTAAAAGTATTATCATTAAATCTTAAAACTCAAGGTTTTGATATGTTACCAGAATCCCAAAATATTGCTTTTGTATACAGAATATATTATAAAGTAATGGATACATTATGTCCAAATGGATACCAAGGGAAAAACTACTTTCTTCCAAACAAATATTGAAAATCAAATGTAATAATTTCTAAAACTATACAATGGTCAGATATTAAATTACCTTAATCATGGAAGATAGAAAATGAAAATCATCATTAAAAGCACCTAATAGAAATATTCTCGATAGAATAATAGAACATCAGGATGGGAAAATAGATATTCAATTTCCTAATCAAATAATAAGGGATGATACAAGTATATTCTGCCAATCTATATTATCAAATAATATAAATGAATTACCCATATCCATTGGTGAATCATCTAGACATTCTACCTCAAGTCGAATGAATCCAAAAATACAAAGTTTATTGAGAACAAAAGATAATATAGTAATTCCACAATATCAACCTACATTAAAAACTAAACCAGACATTTTTGATACATAAATGGATTTTCATATTTCAACCCTCACTCAAAGAGTATCGAAACAATGGATAGAACAAGATTATCTTTCCAAATAAAATAAAGATATACAAAAATGGTATTTAAAAAGATTTCAACCTAGATTAATAGAATTTCCATAAAAGATATAATAAGTTATATAAAACAAAAACATGTAGTAAAGGATTTTTTACATGGTTACGAAGAACATTATTAGAAAGAAATGTTGAAATTCCAGATTTTGAGAAAAATAAAATAATACTTTAGAAAATCAATATACCGCATATCAGACAATAGAAGAAACTAGTATAACCAGTATACATCCTCCAGAAAGAAGCGTTATCATAAAAGGATCCAGTAAAGAAGGGGAAAGTTCACTTGTATCTGAAACAAGAGCTACTCCTTATAAAATGACAACTGGAGAAATCGTTCATCGAACCGAATTAATCCCTCGTATTATTGAACAAAATAATTATACTAATTTTTGTATGCAATCTATAGGAAAAATAAACTCTAAGAATAGAAAATATGATTAGATCAAATCCTATGCCAAAACCTCAAAAAACTTTATTGTTTAAACCCCCTCCTGAAATAAATAAAAATAAATTCCATATAGGAGAAACCAATATATCAAAACTAGCTGATTTAGATATAAAAGCAAAAACTAAATTAATACCAGAATCTTCTACTTTAACCCTTCAATAAGAAGTACCAGTAATAGAAGATATTATTGAACATCAGACATTAGCCTTTACTGAATCAAATACTCCACATATTCATAGAATAGCATATGGTAAAAGATGGAAACCTGCTACTGCTAGACCTTACCATCATAGACCCACACCAGTTGATATTCAATTTGAAGAAGATTTAATATCTCATACAATTTCCTACTCAGGAAGATTAATAGTGAACTGGAATATTGATGGCATGACTGAACCCTAAATATTAGATACTATGAAACATATGACAATGTATGCTTCAGCTTGTAAAATGGTTGGTAATCAAGACCAAGAAGTGGCCAAAGCTATAGTGTGTGGATTTACTGGCTGGTTAAGAGGCTGGTGGGATTTTCACCTCCCTGAAACCCTAAAAAATCAAATATTAACCAATACTCGTCAATGGACCGTTAAAAATGAACGCAATCAAGATATCCTCTATATTCTGAAAGTAACGTTGTTAATATTCTCATTTATACTATAACACTTCACTTTGTGGGGAGTACTGCATTAATGGAAGCTCTATCTGAAGATTTACTTTCCAATTTAAGATGCCCAACTTTATCTCATTATAAATGGTACAAGGATGTTTTCTTTTCTAGACTCTTAACACGAGAAGATAGTCACCTCGACCATTGGAAAGAAAAATTTGTGGCTGGTTTACCATACTTATTTGCCGAAAAGGTCAGAACTAGATTAAAAAATAAACATGGTGGAAATATACAATATTCTAATTATACTTTAGGAGAATTATCAGCAGAAATATGTGCTAAAGAATTAGCCCTTTGCACATATATGAAATTAAAGAAACAATTAGATAAACAGAAAATGACAGGTAAAAAAGAATTAGGTGATTTCTGTCAACAATTTGGTTATAGCATAGAACAAAGTAAAGAAAAATCTCACAAACATAAGAAATATAGACCAGATAAGAAGGAAAGAAAATTATATAAGAGAAAGAAAAAAGAAAAATATATTAAAATTTTGTTTCCAAAAGATTAATATAAAAAGGGAAAGAAAAAGATACACATCTGTTATAAATGTGGAAAAGTAGGCCATTATAAAAATACATGCAAAGTTAGAAAAAAACTAAATGCAATCATATTAGATGAAAAAATAAGAAACCAAATATATGATATCATCCAATTAAATAAAGAAGAATCTACATCAAGTTCAGACGATGATAGTAGTAGTGATATGTCTCTCATAAGACAAATAGAAGATGGAAATATTCTAATTTCAAGCTCTTCTGATATGGAATGTTCTTGTAATATGATATCTTGTAATATGTTATCAAAAGATGATTCATTAATTTTAGATCTCATAAACAGGATAAATAACCCTGATGAAAAAAGAGAAATCTTAACCCAGTTTATTAACCTTACAAAAAATAAACCTAAAACTACTTTTTTACTAAAATCCTAAGATGAATATAATTTTTCTGATATAATGAAGAGAATAAGCCAAAAAGAAAACATACAAAAAGAACCTACTATAGCTAAACTAAAACAAGAAGTCAATGAAGTAAAAATAGAAATAAATCATCTCAAAAATAGAATTAAAATATTAGAATTACAGAATGAGGTTAATGGAAAAATAACTGATTCAGATAAAATTGAATTCACCCAATTAGTAGAAACACCTGAGTCATCAGGAACAAAAATAGAAGAAATAGACACGAATACATCTGTAAATATAGTAAACAAAGTAATAACTCAAAAGTGGTTTGTGATAGTTAAAATTATTATTAATCAAGAATATGAGTTTCATTCAATAGCCCTCATAGATTCAGAAGCTGATTTAAACTGTATTAATGAATGATTAGTACCTCCAAAATATTTTGATAAAACTACTCAAATATCAAATACAGCTGATGGTAGTAGACTATTTATAAAATATAAATTTTCCAATGCTGTAGTATGTAATAAAGAACATTATTTTCCTACACCTTTCATTATGGTCAATCAGTAATACTATGAGTCTCATTTCTTACTCTGCTATATCCAATACTAATAACTCATACAGAAATAGAAACCTCCATAGCTGGAAATAAAATCACATTTGGATTTATAGATAAACCCAAACTTAAAGAAACTAATAATATCAAAACAATTATCCAAAATAAAGAAGCATTTTTGTACTCATTAAAAGAAGAACTTCTTTATAGAAATATTGAAGAAGCACTACAAGAAGAAGAAATACAAAACCAAATTAAACAATAAATTGAACAAGAAATATGTAGTGAAATACCAAATGCTTTCTGGACCAGGAAAAAATATATTGTAGGATTGCCATATGAAAATGGATTTGAAGAATCAAACATACTAACTAAGGCAAGACCTGTCCAAATGAATTCTACTTTATTAGAAACTTGTCAAAATGAAATAAAAGAATTATTAGCTAAAAACTTAATAAGACCAAATACATCTCCTTGGAGCTGTGCTGTATTTTATGTCAATAAAAATGCTGAAAAAAAAAGTGGTGTACCAAGATTAGTTATAAATTATAAACCATTAAATAAAGTTCTTCAATGGATACGATATCCAATCTCAAATAAAAAAGATTTATTAGATAGATTAGCCAAGGCTACAATCTTTCCTAAATTCGACTTAAAATCAGGATACTGGCAAATACAAATTAAAGAAGAAGACAAATATAAAACTACATTTAATGTTCCATTCGGACAATACGAGTGGAATGTAATACCATTTGGACTAAAAATGCTCTGTCAGAATTTCAAAAAATTATGAATGAAGTATTTAATCCTTATTACAAATTCATGATTGTCTATATTGATGATGTTTTAGTATTTTCTGAAAATATAGATCAACACTTTAAACATATTAATGTTTTTACCAATGCAGTAAAACATATAGGATTAGTTGTCTCTGCAAAAAAGATTAATCTATGCCAAACTAAAATAAGATTTCTAGGACATCATATTTCATTAATGGACAATTATTCCAATAGAAAGATCTATTCAATTTGCTAACAAATTTCCAAATATTATATTAGATAAAACTAAATTACAAAGATTCTTAGGATGTCTAAATTATATTATAGATTTTTATAAAAGTCTAGCAGTCGATGCTAAACCATTATATGATAGGCTTAAAAAGAATCCCCCAAAATGGATAATTGAACATTCTCAAGCAGTAAAAACGATAAACTTAAGGCAAAGGAATTACCCTGTTTAACTTTAGCTCATCTTAATACTTTCAAAATAATTGAATGTGATGCCTCTGAATTAGGGTTAGGAGGAATATTAAAACAACAACTCAATAATACTGAACAATTAGTACGATATATGTCTAAAGCATGGAATTCTACTCAACAAAATTATTCTACTGTTAAAAAAGAACTTATTGCTATTGTACATTGCGTCACTAATTCCAAAGCGATATATTAAATACTCATTTTCTTATTCGAACTGATTGTAAAGCTGCAAAAGATATTCTTGAAAAAGATGTGTAAAACTTGGTTTCGAAACAAATCTTTGCCCGTTGGCAGGCCATTTTATCCTCCTTCAATTTTTCTATTGAACATTTAAAAGGTTCTGCTAACCATCTTCCTGATTTTCTCACCCGTGAATTTTTGCAGGGAGGGCAACACTGACTATTTTGATCCACCAGAATTATCATTACCATTAATATTATTCAATAAGAATAGAGCCATTGAGAATCAGATCATGAATATTAATACTATACAATCCAAAGGGAAAACCCCTATGGAAACATCATTAGATATTGTGCCTGTACAATCTTCTCAGAGAAGTCTGAACCCATACTCACCTAGTATCCCAAATAGTCCTTTAAACTATCCACAATATTCTAGCCAAGCACCACTATCTCCTCAAACCCCATTATTCATACAGTCTCCAACCATTAGGAAACCTACAACCTCAGACAAATCTCCATATGAAAATATTTCTTTTATTGTAGAAGCTATTATTGAAAATATACATGCTTCAGAAGACCCAAATACTGTAGCAAAATATTACCTGTGCAATAACTTGAACCCCTCTAATGGTATAAAAACCAGGGAGTGGTTTGAAATGATTTTACTTGAGACAGGCTCTATATATTTAACTCATTATTATCATAAGAATTCAAAGATTATATCATATTAAAAAATGCAGATATGAAAAATATTGAATTTTAGTGAATGGGGTTCGAACCCTTCACGATCCAGAAAATTACAATCTTCTGATTTCCCAAATAAACATTACCGATACTCTGATTATATTGATGTCTGGCATCGCATACTTACTATCCAAAACCAATATAATTATCATACATGGTTCCTCCAATTCAAAATGGTAGTAACCGAACTGTTTCCCAATTGGTTTTTAAATTGGTTCACAATATGGGGTTCTCTATCTCAAATAATGCCAGACACCTTACAAATATCTCAAGAGAAATTTATTGAACATAATGGGAAGAATCCCAAGATAAATTATCATTTATATTTTGTTACTTTATATCAAATACCTTGGATACTCAGATGGTCCTTTGCTATATCTGATAACAATATAAACAATTATGAATATATCCCATGTTTGGGAAAGCAGATTGCTGTGAAGTGGTCGGACGTCTTTGTCCATCACAATTTAGACCCAGGGCATATTATACTTAAACAAGTCCCAACTGGTTTCCAACCCTCTGGTTTTCAACCTTCTTATTTTAACCTAAATAATCTGTCTGAATATAAATCTCAAATGAAGAAACAAAATCCTCAAGCCACCAGAGGAAGACCAAGAAACAGATCCCACTGATAACCAATCCACTACAGAGGAAGACCAATAGGCCCATGACATGTCGCAAAAACAATTATTGTACTAAACCCATAATAGTGATACAGCATATACACCTTTACATGTGATATGACCAAATATGCCTTTGATATGACCAAAGATGCCAAAGCTGCCATGATAAGACCAAAGATGTCTTTGAAGTGACTCAAGATGCCTTCTGACATGACAATAAATGCCCAGTCATCATTCTCCACCGACATCGATGTGATAATAAATGCCTAGTCACCATTCTCCACCGGTACAAGACAAAACTTGAACAGTTAAAGAGAAGATTCCCTTACCTTTTGAAGACCATTCGTGCATTAGCCGTCCAATCAGCTTTCCACGCAATAGAAGCCACCAACCACTTCGCCCTTCAACGAATCTTGTCGTACCACCTGTCGCCATCCATCCTCGACGCGAATCTCGCCGTACTGCCTATAGTCATCCATCCAAACAAATTGAAGTCCGGAATGCATTCCAATTAATTCCTCAGTGGAGTCCGAAGTCTATATATACGAGGACTCTCCTCATTTGCAAAGCAATCGGAGAATCCCCAGGAGTTACCAAGACCATCAGAAGATCCCTCTTCTCCTGTCTTCTCTTCTTCTTTCTCTTCTCTTGTAAAAATTAGATTTAGTATGTGTGATGTGTGATTGTAACTACAAGGCTCTACCAAGCCACTGTCCACCCGAGTGGAAGTCTTTTTGTAGTTTCTGCATTTGTACACTGTAAGTTTTTCTTATCTATACACAGTATGTTGTGATTGTAAGTTTCTTTACTCCTGTAAACAGTATGTTAAGCTCTGTCTATACACAGTATGTTAGTACGTTATAGATAGTTTGTATAAAGATGTTATTATAAAATTTGTATAAGGTTATTATGTTAGTTCGCATTGTGTTTAGTATTAAGATTTATGAAACCACTTATTCTACTTGGTTAATAATAGATATAGCCCCTGCTTTCATACTCATAATAGTCCTATTATTACTATATTTTGGCTATGCAAGAATAGTTTAAGTCTTAGATTTAATAGGATAGGTCTTAAATTTAGCAGAGTAGATCTTGGCGTTAAAATATAGTATTAGTATTCATGATCTGATTCTCAATGGCTCTATTCTTATTGAATAATATTAATGGTAATGATAATTCTGGTGGATCAAAATGGTCAGTGTTGCCCTCCCTGTAAAAATTCACGGGTGAAAAAATCAGGAAGATGGTTAGCAGAACCTTTTAAATGTTCAATAGAAAAATCGAAGGATGATAAAATGGCCTGCCAACGAGCAAAGATTTGTTTCGAAACCAAGTTTTGCACATCTTTTTTAAGAATATCTTTTGCAGCCTTACAATCAGTTCGAATAAGAAAATGAGTATTTAATATGTCGCTTTGGAATTTAGTGACTCAATGTACAATAGCAAGAAGTTCTTTTTTAACAATAGAATAATTTTGTTGAGTAGAATTCCATGCTTTAGACGTATATCATACTAATTGTTCAGTATTTTTGAGTCATTGTTTTAATATTCCTCCTAACCCTAAATCAGAGGCATCACATTCAATTATTTTGAAAGTATTTAGGATGAGCTAAAGTTAAACAGGGTAATTCTTTTGCGTAAAGTTTAATCGTTTTTACAGCTTGAGTATGTTCATTTATCCATTTTGGGGGATTCTTTTTAAGCCTATCATATAATGGTTTAGCATCGACTGCTAGATTTCCATAAAAAACTACAATATAATTTAGACATCCTAAGAATCTTTGTAATTTAGTTTTATCTAATATAATATGTGGAAATTTGTCAGCAAATTGAATAGATCTTTCTATTGGAATAATTGTCCCATAATGAATATGATGTCCTAGAAATCTTATTTTAGTTTGGCATAGATTAATCTTTTTTGCAGAGAACTAATTCTGCATGTTTTACTGCATTGGTAAAAACATTAATATGTTTAAAGTGTTGATCTATATTTTCATAGAATACTAAAACATCATCAATATAGACAATCATGAATTTGTAATAAGGATTGAATACTTCATTCATAATTTTTTTGAAATTCTGATGGAGCATTTTTTAGTCCAAATGGCATTACATTTCATTCGTATTGTCCGAATGGAACATTAAATGCAGTTTTATATTTGTCTTCTTCTTTAATTTGTATTTGCCAGTATCCTGATTTTAAATCGAATTTAGAAAAGCTTGTAGCCTTGGCTAATTATCTATAAATCTTTTTTATTTGGGATTGGATATCGTATCCATTGAAGAACTTTATTTAATGGTTTATAATTTATAACTAATCTTGGTAATCCTTTTTCTTTTTCAGCATTTTTATTGACATAAAATGCAGCACAGCTCCAAGGAGATGTACTTTGTCTTATTAAGTTTTTAGCTAATACTTCTTTTATTTCATTTTGACAAGTTTCTAATAAAGTAGAATTCATTTAGACAGGTCTTGGCTTAGTTGGTATGTTTGATTCTTCAAATCCATTTTCATATGGCAATCCTACAATATGTTTTTTTCTGGTCCAGAAAGCATTTGGTATTTCACTACATATTTCTTGTTCAATTTTTTGTTTAATTTGTTTAATTTGGTTTTGTATTTCTTCTTTTTGTAGTGCTTCTTAAGTATTTTTATAAAGAATTTCTTCTTTTAATGAGTACAAAAATGCTTCTTTATTTTGGATAATTGTTTTGACATTATTAATTTCTTTAAGTTTGGGTTTATCTCTAAATTCAAATATAATTTTATTTCCAGCTATGGAAGTTTTTATTCCTGTATGAGTTATTAGTATTGGATATAGCAGAGTAAGAAATGGGACTCCTAGTATTACTGATTGACTCAGTCCTTTTACCATAATGAAAGGTGTAGAAAAACAGTGTTCTTTATTATATACTACAGCATTGGATAATTTATATTTTATAAATAGTCTACTACCATTAACTGTATTTAATATTTGAGTAGTTTATCAAAATATTTTGTAGGTATTAATCCTTCATTAATACAGTTTAAATCAGCTCCTGAATCTATGTGGGCTATTGAATGAAACTCATATTCTTGATTAATAATAATTTTAACTAACACAAACCACTTTTGAGTTATTACTTTGTTTAGTATATTTACAGATGTATTCGTGTCTATTTCTTCTATTTTTGTTCGTGATGACTTAGGTGTTTCTACTAATTGGGTGAATTCAATTTCATCTGAATCAGTTATTTCTTCATTAACCGCATTCTGTAATTCCAATATTTTAATTCTATTTTTGAGATGATTTATTTCTATTTTACTTCATTGACTTCTTGTTTTAGTTCAGCTATAGTAGGTTCTTTTTGTATATTTTCTTTTTGGCTTATTCTCTTTATTATATCAGAAAAATTATATTCATCTGGGGGTTTTAGTTAAAAGGTAGTTTTAGGTTTATTTTTTGCAAGGTTAATAAACTGGGTTAAGATTTCTCTTTTTTCATTAGGGCTATTTATCCTGTCTATGAGATTTAAAATTAATGAATCTTCTTTTGATAATATATTACAAGATATCATATTACAAGAACATTCCATATCAGAAGAGCTTGAAATTAGAATATTTTCATCTTCTATTTGTCCTATGAGAGACATATCACTACTACTATCATCGTCTGAACTTGATGTAGATTCTTTTTTATCTAATTAGATGATATCATATATTTGGTTTCTTATTTTTTCATCTAATATGATTGCATTTAGTTTTTGTCTAACTTTACATGTATTTTTATAATGGCCTACTTTTCCACATTTATAACAGATGGGTATCTTTTTCTTTCCCTTTTCATATTGATCTTTTGGAAAAACAATTTTAATATATTTTTTTTTTTTCTTTCTCTTATATAATTTTCTTTCCTTCTTATCTGGTCTATATTTCTTATGTTTATGAGATTTTTCTTTACTTTGTTCTATGCTATAACCAAATTGTTGACGAAAATCACCTAATTCTTTTTTACCTGTCATATTCTGTTTATCTAATTGTTTCTTTAATTTCATATCTATGCAAAGGGCTAATCCTTCAGCACTTATTTCTGCTGATAATTCTCCTAAAGTATAATTAGAATATTGTATATTTCCACCATGTTTATTTTTTAATCTAATTCTGACCTTTTCGGCAAATAAGTATGGTAAACCAACAACAAATTTTTCTTTCGAATGGTCGAGGTGACTTTCTTCTCGTGTTAAAAGTCTAGAAAAGAAAACATCCTTATACCATTTATAATGAGATAAAGTTAGGCATCTTAAATTGGAAAGTAAATCTCCAGATCGAGCTTCCATTAATGCAGTACTCCCCACAAAGTGAAGTGCTATAGTATAAATGAGAGTATTAACAGCATCACTTTCAGAATAGATGATATCTTGATTGTGTTCATTTTAACGGTCTATTAACAAATATTGGTTAATATTTGATTTTTTAGGGTTTCAGGGAGGTGAAAATCCTACCAACCTCTTAACCAGTCAGTAAATCCACACACTATGGCTTTGGCTACTTCTTGGTCTTGGTTACCAATCATTTTGCAAGTTAAAGCATACATTGTCATATGTTTCATAATATCTAATATTTGGGTTTCAGCCATGCCATCAATATTCCAGTTCACTATTGATCTTCTTGAGTAGGAAGTTGTAAGAGATATTAAATCTTTTTCAAATTGAATATCAACCGGTGTGGGTCTATGATGGTAAGGTCTAGCAGTAGCAGGTTTCTATCCTTTATCATATGCTATTCTCTGAATATGTGGAGTATTTGATTCTGTAAAGGCTAATGTCTGATGTTTAAAAATAAACATGGTGGAAATATACAATATTCTAATTATACTTTAGGAGAATTATCAGCAGAAATATGTGCTGAAAGATTAGCACTTTGCACAGATAGGAAATTAAAAAAACAATTAGATAAACAGAATATGGCAGGTAAAAAAGAATTAGGTGATTTCTGTCAACAATTTGGCTATAGCATAGAACAAAGTAAAGAAAAATCTCATAAACATAAGAAATATAGACCAGATAAAAAGGAAAGAAAATTATATAAGAGAAAGAAAAAAGAAAAATATATTAAAATTTTTTTTCCAAAAGATCAATTTAAAAAGGGAAAGAAAAAGATACCCATCTGTTATAAATGTGGAAAAGTAGGCCCTTATAAAAATACGTGCAAAGTTAGAAAAAAATTAAATGCAATCATATTAGATGAAAAATAAGAAACCATATATATATATATATATATATATATATATATATATATATATATATATATATATATATATATATATATATATATATATATATATATATATATATATATATATATATATATATATATATATATATATATATATATATATAATATTAAGACATCATCAATATATACTATCATGAAATGGTAATAAGAGTTGAATACATCGTTCATGATTTTTTGGAATTCTGATGGTGCATTTTTTAAACCGAAAGGCATTACATTCCATTCGTATTGTCCAAAGGGTACATTGAATGCAGTCTTGTATTTATCTTGTTCCTGAATCTGGATTTGCCAATATCCTGATTTCATATCAAAATTTGAAAATATACAAGCTTGAGCAACTTTGTCTAATAAATCTTTTTTATTTGGAATTGGATATCTTATCCATTGTAAAACTTTGTTTAATGGCTTATAATTGATAACCAGTCTAGGAACTCCTCTTTCTTTTTCAGCATTTTTATTGACATAAAAAGCTGCACAGCTCCAAGGTGAAGAACTTGGTCTTATGAGCTTTCTTTGTAGGAGTTCTGCTATTTCTTTTCGACATAGTTCTAATAGAACAGTATTCATTTGTATTGGCCTAGCTTTTGTAGGGATTTGATTTTCATTGAAGTTTGGTTCATATGGTAAACTTATACTATGCTTTTTTCTGTCCCAAAAAGCATTAGGATGGTCACTACAGATTGATGTTTCTATTTGGTTTTGTATTGATTGAATTTTTTGTTGTATTAAATGCATTTGTATTTGCTCTTCAATTACTTTGTATTTAACTTCCTGTTTAAGTGTACAAAGAAATTTTTCTTTGTCTTGTAATTGGTTTTTGACATTATTTAATTCTTTCAATTTAGGTTTTTGTATGAATTTGAAATGTATTGGAATATTTTGAATTGTTGATGAAATTCCTTTTTCATCAATGGTTATAGGATAAAGTAATGTTAGGAATGGAACTCCTAAGATTACGGATTGGCTTAATCCTTTAACCATGATAAATGGTGTATCAATACATTGGTGATTATTACATACAGAAGCATTAGATAATTTATATTTGATAAATAATCTACTGCCATCTGCTGTATTTAATATCTGAGTAGTTTTATCAAAGTATTTTGAAGGTACAAGTCCTTCATTTATACAATTGAGATCAGCTCCCGAATCTATAAGGGCTGATGTTTCAAAACTATAGTTTTTTGCAACAATGATTTTGACTTGGACAAACCATTTTTGTACAACTATTTTATTTATCAAATTAACTGAAGGTTTTGTTATTATTAATTCTTTTGAGGATTCAATAGTCTCTATTGGGTCTATTGGGTCTATTGGGTTAGTAGTAATCAAATCGTTAAATTCTATTTCGTCTGTCTCAGAATCTTGTTGAGACATTTGTTGTAATTCTAATATTTGAATTCTTCCTTTTAATTGTACTATTTCAGTTTTTATTTCTTTAATCTCTTTTTTGAGATCAGAGATTGTAGGTTCTTTTTGAGAAGTGTGTTGATCACTTACTCTTTTGATAATAGCAGAGAAATTATATTCATCTGGATTTTTGATAATAGGTGATTTTGATTTATTTTTGGTAATATTAATAAATTGAGTAATGATAGCTCTTTTTTCATCAGGATCAGTTATTTTATCTATAATGTCCAGAATAAAATTATCTTCCTGAGTGAGTGTATGAACATTATGCTGAGGTAACGGACAACTACAGTCCTCGGATGATTCTGTATTGGTTTGAGTGGAAGAACTATCTGTTTCTATAAAATCAAGATCATTACTGTCTAGATCTTCTATATAAGATTCACTAGAAGTAGAGGAGGAAGAATCATAAGCTATTATAGTATTTAATTTTGATTTGATTGTCTCATCTAAATTTAATGACTCTATTTTTTTCTTTAATTTACATTGGTGTTTATAATGTTCTATTTTACCACACTTATAACATACTGGTAATTTTTTTCCTTTTCTTTGTATTTGGGGAAAATTTATTTATTAATTTTCTTTTTGACTTTTTATAATATTCTTTGTCCTTATTTTTCTTCTTGGTTTTATATTTTCTTTTTTGTATTTTTTCTTTTTCTTTTTTATATAATCAGGCATATTTTTTCTATCTAAGTAATAGCCAAATTGCTCACAGAAATCTCCAAGTTCTTTTTTCTTTGTGAGCTTTTGTTTATCTATTTGTCTTCTTAATTTCATATCGGTACATAGGGCTAAGCCTTCTGCACATATTTCTGCGGAGAGTTCTCCGAGTGTATAATTATCCCAATAGATAGATCCATAGCTTTTGCTGATAAATTTCCTGATAAGATTCTTGATAAAACCGAACTACAAAGGTTTTTAGGATGCCTCAATTATGTAAGTGATTTCTATCCTAATCTTGCTTTGGATTCTAAACCATTATATGATAGACTCAAGAAGAATCCTCCTCCTTGGTCTGACATCCATACTCAAGCAATAAAGGTAATAAAGAATAAGGTAAAAACCCTTGAATGCCTTTCTCTTCCCCATCCCACTGCTTTCAAAATCATTGAATGTGATGCATCGGATAAAGGACTTGGTGGAATATTAAAACAAAAAATTGATTCCAAAGAACAATTATTACGTTACACATCTAAGGCTTGGAATTCCACGCAATTAAATTATTCTATGGTTAAAAATTCAAACAATAGAAAAAAAGACATATATAAGTACTGATGGTACTACAACAGCTAGTACACATCCACCTGAAAAAAGTATCATACTTAAAGCAGGCATCCCAAAAAAGAATGAGCCTATATATTCCTCATCCTTTTATGATATAGTGGCTACACCATACAAAGCCATACCCAAAGAAATAAATAAAAAACAAGAATATATACCTCATATTGTAGAACAGAATAATTATAAAAACCTATATTTACAATCTCTTGGAAAGCAAACTGAAAGGATAGAGAGGATAGTATCCAAAGAAACACCTACGATATCTCCCATTCCTAAATCAGTATTATTTAAACCACCTCCTGAGTTAAATAAAAATAAATTCCACATTGGAGAAAATAATAAATCCCTTATGGATCAATTAATATCAAAACTATCCCAACTAGATTTAAAAGGAGTACCTTCATCTCAAATCAATGCACTATTTAGTTCCATATGAAGGGGAACCCTCACCCCTGAATATTCGCTCACCATCTCAATCCCCAGTTCATCAAATTACATACCCAGAAGCTCGAACTTCAATTCCTACATTTTCACCAGCCCAATCCAAATCCACTCTTCCTACCAATACTCCAAGATCCGAATACATTGAAAGGGCATTTTTAATGGACATTACCATTCATAAACATCAGGTTCACATGGACCCAAGCCAGCTTGCACCATTATACCTATTAAACCATCTTAATCCTATCAATGGGGTTAAGACCAGAGAGTATTATGAAGCCATTCTAATAGAAACAGGGTCCATCTCTATTGTCCACTACTTTCAACAGAATACCCGAATCATAGCCTATTCCAAAGTACATATAAAGAAATTGCTTCCTTATACTGAGTGGGGTTCTAATCCCGCACAAGGCAAAAAATTACAAAATCCTGAATTTTCTTATAAGTATTTCAAATATGCTGGGTACATATAAGCTTGGCATAAATTTTTCTATTATCAAAACCCTAACAATACTCATAGCTGGTATTTACAATTCCGGCTACCAATTTTTGAAAGGTTCCCCACTTGGTTTCAAAACTGGTATTTCGTGTGGGGATCAACTGCTATGATTTTACCTCCTGCTTTTAAGGAGTTGCAGGAGCAATTTATACAATACAATAATATCAATAATTCAGTTGACACTCACCTTTACTTTATGGCTTTATACCAAATCCCTTGGATTATGAAATGGGATTATACCATATCACCCAATACTTCCATTGATTATACATACATCCCAAGATTGAGAAAAACCATCTCTGTAAAATGGTGGGATATCTTTCAAATGGATCTCACCAAAGCCACTCCAAAAAGAATACCACCCAAAGCACCTATATACCAGGAAAACCCAAATACTCCAAACACGTCTTTTGATTTTCCTACCTACCTGCGAAATATGCTTCAAACCAACCCACATGCTTCCAAGGAAGAACTGGAGAAACAAATGAAAGAGATCTTTGCTGAAGCAGGAAGAAAACCCACATCTTCCGAAGAAACAGTTCAGTCCTCTCCACTACACACCAATAGATACCTCAAACTCAGTCAGAAGGATTCAGAAGAAACAGATCCAGACGAAACGGATCCGGAAGAGGATGATCCAGACGAATTCAGCCAGAGACCATGAATTGATCATCCATGACATCACCATCCAAAAGCAATGACGACAATAGCACGATATCATATGGGACAAACAAGGGTCCCACCACAGACAGCAAACACTGTACTCAAAATGTAATAAGGCCAAAAGAGCCATTGTGCATAGATGCTTTACTTTTTTAATTTTTTTTTTTTTTACAAAGAGCATCCCCCTATGCTCGTAAGGTTTGTCCACTAGCACCTCTCTCTCTCTTGTCGTATTCCACCGACACTCTCCCTTGTCGCATCTGCCGACACCCTGACCCTTCTCCTTTGTCAGGATGTGCCGACGCTCTCTCTTTCTTGTCCCCATCTGCTAACTAAGGCATCTCTCTCTTCTGTCTTCTTCTGCTAATGCTTGCCAGCTGGTCCATATTAAGATTCCTTTCGAAGCCTCCATCCTTATAAAAGGAAGGCTCCTCCCTTGTCCGAAGCAGGGCCTAACTACTCTCCTCTTCTCCTATCCCGAAGCCTCTGAGTCTCCCTGAAGCCTCTAAGTCTCCCTGAAACCTCAAGCCTCTGAGTCTCCCTGAAGCCTCTAAGTCTCCCTGAAACCTCAAGCCTCTGAGTCTCCCTGAAGCCTCTGAGTCTCCCTGAAACCGCTGAGAAACCCTGTTACCTGTTACCTGAACCTTGAACCTCAGAAACCTTGTCTGAACCTTGAACCTCAGAAATCTTGTCTGAACCTTGAACCTCAGAAACCCTGTTACCTGAACCTTGCAAACCTCAAGAAACCCAGTTACAAAACTCTGAACCTTTTCTCACAGCCAAAATACACCTGTGCGAACCCCTGCAACAGTTCATACAATTCCTATTAGAAGCTATCTTCGCCCTCATAGCTGAACCAGGTTCTCTCTTACCTCACTCTATACTTATGTGTGATTGTAATATCACAGATTTGCCTTCATATTGCCCTCATCACTGGAAACTATTTTCCAGTTACTGTTTGTGTGCTCAGTAAGTGTTTTATCCCTCTGTTTTATTTCCTGTCTTCATGTAATATCTTTATTTCTTTCCACTGTAATATCTCCCCGTTTTCATCCTGTAAGCAGATGTGAATATGAATAAGATGCTAGTGTGATTTTCTGTAAAAATTCTATGCATGCCTGTTATGCAGTTTAAAATCTTGTTCAATATTAAGATAGGTAACACTAGTTACGCCCAATGGATAGTACTGGATATCTCAATAGTTCCATTCATAAGAATCATATTATTCTGTTTAAATTATTATAAAATATTGCAATCAATAGTAACTTACAACAGCTTGCTATTCACATACCTGTTATAATTCCTGAAAATCGTTTCCAAATAACTTGAACACCTGAAACATAAAATCCAATAAATAAAACTTCATCAAAACAAACCAAATGACAGTGCTGTAGATCCTGGCGCAAAGTGGTATCAGAGCCAAGCAGTGAAACACTGTCAAACAAAGTACAACAGTAGAACTATTCCACAGTGGAACTGTGCAAACAGTTACAACTGTAGAATTTGTAAAACTGTTCTTTCTACCTCATAAGTTAAGATAAAGATACATTCTACCATAAGAAATTAAGTGAGATTGACCACCAAGAAAGTTGGTCCGAGAGTTAAGACAAGAGACAAGTGAACGCCGATGCGAAAAGTACCGCCAAGGCCAGGAGAGCCGCTTAGGGAAAAAAGCTAAGGCCACTGAATGTCCAGATTGTCATTATCCGCAACCTACGGATGGCAAATCTCATAAGAAATCTTACTGGTAAAACTGTACCTTCATCTTCAAAACTTAGAATTAAGAATAAAGAACAAATTATTATAAATGATATTGAGGAAAATATTCAGAACTGGAATATCCCTAAGGTACCAATACATGATGTTTATAATAAAGGATCGTTTAAACTAAAGATGGGTTATGCCATCAAAACTGTAGAAGAAAGTCTTTCAGTAACACAACATCAAGAAGACTTTCACCTACTCTCGAAAAAAGTAATAGAAAAACATAAAGAAAATAATTACAAATATTTACACATAGGCCTCATTCAAATAGCTGTAAAACCTTTGACCCGACCAGGGTTGAACACTTCTGTGCTTGTATGCCTAAGAGATACAAGACACAATATATTCACAGACTCTCTACTAGGCATGGTCGAATCCAGCCTTTGTAGTGGTCCAATTTATTTTAACTGTTTTCCTAATTTTTCTGTTTCTTTAACTGACCCAAATATCCTAGATATATTAACAATAAATCTTAAAACACATGGATTCAATATGGTCCATGGTTCACAAAATCTAGCTATAATCTATAGAATATTATTCCTGCACCAACCATTACTTCCCAAATACCTGAGTCATCTGACAAAGGCAAAGCCATCTTACCTGAGCATGAAACAATGATGCTTACAGAAGAAGAACCCATAATAGAGGATACAATCCAAAATCAAGAAAAAGCATTTATGGATACTACACCTCTAATGGATAGCATCAATAAAATAGCTTATGGAAAATATTGGAAACCCATAACAGCCTTACCATATCATAAGAGACCTACTCCTGTTGATATTCAAATGGAAGAAGATTCAATACAACAGGCAGCATCTTATTTTGGAAGATCAATAGTCAATTGGCAAATAAATGGTCTATCAGAATTAAAAATATTAGATGTCATGAGACATATGACCATGTATGCCTCTGCAAATAAAATGGCAGGCAACCATGATCAAGAAGTTGCCAAAGCAATAGTAAATGGATTTACAGGATGGTTAAGGGGATGGTGGGATTTTTATGTGGATGATGATACCAAACAAAGAATTTTAAACAATACTAGACAATGGACTGGAAGAAATGAACAAAATCAAGAGGTTATATATACAGAAAGTGATGCTGTCAATACCCTAATATATACAATCACTTTACATTTTGTAGGCAGTATCTCATTACTAGCAGCAAGATCAGAGGATCTGCTTTCTAATTTACACTGTCCTACTTTGTCCCATTATAAATGGTATAAAGATGTATTTTTCTCAAGGCTTCTAATACGAGAAGACTGTCAGCTAGACCATTGGAAAGAAAAATTCATAGCTGGTCTTCCTTATCTATTTGCAGAAAAAGTCAAAGAAAGACTTCGCAAAAAACATAATGGAATAATAGTATATTCATATATATATATATATTGTTATGTTAGGGTGCTCACACTGTGGAGTTATTTATCATTGTACTCAACAAATTTGAACACTGGATACTTTTATACCCTTATTTTGTACATAGAGCTTTTTTTTAGTAAGGGTATTTTTTGTCATTAAAAGGGGGTGTGATGTTATCTACATGGGTGTGACATCATATATATATATATATATATATATATATATATATATATATATATATATATATATATATATATATATATATATATATATATATATATATATATATATATATAGATAAATTTGAGATTAGCTCACTAGCTCACATGAACATATGAACCCAATAGCCCAGATTGAATCTGGGCCGATCTGACGGTCAAGACATTATTTCGTGTTTCAATTTTAGTTTTTTTTTCTACAAATCTAAATAACTTGAAATTTTAGCCGTCCATTATTCTCATCAAGACGCACCTAATAAAAATATTTAGAAAATAATTCACAAAAAAATTAAATTAACCAAAATACCCCTGAAATATTTCAAGAGTATTTTGATCAATTTATTTCTTGTAAATTATTTTTTGATATTTTTATTAGATTCTCTTGTTTTTTAAGAACGCACGTCCAAAATTTCAAATAGAAAATAAAGTCGTGACCATCAAATTTAATCTGGACCGTTGGGCTCATATTAGCTAATGGGCTAATCTCAATATTTTCTTTTATATATATATATATATATATATATATATATATATATATATATATATATATATATATATATATATATATATATATATATATATATATATATATATATATATATATATATATATATGAACAAGTGTCAGCCGAGGCACATTTCCAACTCCCTTATAGAAAGCAGCAAATCAAGTGGCACCCATTTGACCCCTATAAGATCCATGCGGCAAATGTTGGCAAAAAAATTGGTGGGTGGAGATTGAATCAACTGATTTGTACATCTTTCTAATTTTTTTAGACAAAATTAAACCCATTTTAACCTACATTTCCTTTTTTTATCACGCTCCAACTCTCTCTCCACACTGGTCCGTCACAAAATGTGTTGGACCAGCACATTATGAATGTAGAAGTTGGTCCCGACTGATACAATTCCAAAGGTCCCAAAGCAGCACAATTTTATCATCAAAAGCTAGTCTGGCGTGTCAAACCAGCACATTTTGTTAAAAGCGGGTACGACACATTTTGAGGATCAAAAACTAGTTCAACACATTTTTATGCCAGATAGGACATGCCAAGCATAACATTTTAGGAGAGAAACATGGGTTAAAACAAGGGGGTATTTTTATCCAAAATATATTTTTTACTTGAAGGGACAATTGCAAAAACAAACCGTGTTGAAGTATATGGTGATATATAAAAAGTATTAAGAAGGACGCTATACCTAGAAAATACAAATCAGAATAATATCTATAATTTTTCCTTTATTTGGCTTTTAACCGTCAAGTCTTGATCGGACGGCTCAGAGTTTTTCATTTTTTATTTTTATTTTATAAGTCATTTTAAAACAAAATTTAGTGCATGCATAGATCTGCCAAAGGCGCACATGATAAAAGTAATGAACAACTACTAGAAGTAAAAAGTTTATATAAAATACTACTTTATAATATACAACTACAAATGCCGCTCAAAAATCCATCGAAAAAAGTAGTTTTTAATGTTGAAAAACCCTTTGATTGATCATCTCCACATCGTAATGTATGACTATGAAAAATAAAAAGATTTTAAGTCTCAAAAATAGTATATTTTATAACATATTATCTACACCATCCATTTTCAATATTTTTATATGTTTATAGACCTACTTGATTTTAACCATCTTTAAAATTTAAAATTTAAAATTTTATAATTACTTATAAAAATAGATTTTGAGATAATCCTAATAACATTTTACATCAAAATTATATACCATGACAAAATTTGAAGGGCACCGTACCTCTACCCCCACGAAGGCATCCAACTCCACTACTAGAATACCCTTGAAAATTATAGGGGCATTTTGGTTATTTATCTTTTCAAAAAATATTGACTTTTCCCAAATTTTATGATGGGACGCTCAAAATTTCATCCAAAAATATTTTGTAGGAAAAAAACGAAAAATAATACAATGTTTAATATGACATTGAGGTATGAACAATAGTAACCGTTCAATTTAGATCGAATGGACGGCTAAGAAGTAGGGTCACATATTAACTTATATGTTCCAGGAGGCCTCATAGAAGTCACTCTCCATGGTACACAAAGAAACCTTCCAAGAGGAAGCTCCAACTGTGGGAAACCAGAATCAAGTTAATGGCTCAACAAACGTCTTATCTCAAAAGGAAGAGACCCAAATTTTGTGATCCATTGATTGCCTATCCATGGTGCCTTCATGGTCCACAACAGAAGATTTCTTAATCTGAGGCAAGCACTCAAGATGATCAAATCATTTGGAAAAGATCCTGATTTCTCCAAGAAGTTCTTGTCATTGTAATGGGGGTAAATTGTAGTCACTCAAAAAGATACAAGTTCAGAAACAGCACTCGTGACACAGTAAACAGCCGTGGTACAATGCACGACGAACAATATGAATTGGGAAACACAGGAGGCCGGGCCATCATTATCACATATTGGTTTGACAATGATTTTTAAGTGTAGATCATAGCGAACATAACATGATTAGAGTGCACGGGCTACTCATTATACTGTTCTTTTTCTAAAATTCAGGATTCGGGACAACTGCATTCTATCTATCAATCGATCTTTCATATGTGCGAGGCAAGAGAATTCCATTACAAGCTATAAGATCCATGTACAAAATCTACATTTGATAACAAGCATAAGCAATGGCAGTGGATTAACCTCCCAAAAAAAGGACGACAAGGTACTCCATCAAGAACACTGTATAGTCTCCAAGAAACAAATTCCACTTTCTCTGTCCCTCGATCTGCACACATAAGCTGGCACACCGTTCAAAATGAAACTGCGATGACATGCTGCATAATCCCCGAATCCCAAAGCCCGAAGGGAACAAGAAGTTGTGAGCAATTGAAGAAAGTCTGCAACATATAAAGCCAAAATGGTGTTCACAAGCAATACAACAGTATATGACTGACTTAATGCTAAAATTTGTTAAAATTGAGAAAGGTGAATATGTTCACACTTTAGGGTGAGTTTGGATGGATCAAGTGCGTAGTGCTAATCATGATCAAAGGCGAAACAGGTATTTTTTTGGTGCGAGGTTCGTTGAATTTAATGGCAATTTGCAGCATTTTACAAAGCGGGGTTCAGAAATGGGACCAAGACAAACATGTCGACAAATACTTCCCCAAGTAGCGTGAAAAACACAAAATGGAATAGCTGTCTCATGAGGTTAGGTGGATTATTTTACAAACAAGCAGAGGGCGAAAATGGACAAAGACAAACATGTTGCATCACACTTGCCGAGTAAGTGTGAACAAAAAAGGAAACATACAATTCGTGATGTTTAGTGGTTAATCCATAATATAATCCTTTCTAATTTCAGCATTTAAATCAGCAATGAAAAATGAAGGGTAAATCTCAAACTTCAGTTTGAGTCTAGAAAGTGTATGACTAAAGCAGACAACTAAATATATTAGAATATAGAGAAATGATCCTATAGGATCCTCCCCCACCCATGTGTGTAAGACCCCAAAGAATCCCCATTAAATTTGGCACGGATCTATAGAAAAGTCAAGTTCCACACCCATGTGATAACTTTTTTAGAGATCCGTGTCAACTTTAATGGTGATCCTTTGGGATCCTACACACATAGGTGGGGGAGGGTCCTACAGGATCATTACTCTAAAATATAACTAGAAAGTTTGCCCATGACTCTGTAGTTTTTGTGTTTGGCACCAGTTTCGGTATCCTAGAGATTCTTATAGTCCTGTTGCATGGATCAAACCTAGGTTTTTGTCAAACCGTCACAAGTTCTCTAAGCTTTATAGATTCATACTGCTAAGCGAATATATACAAGTAGTTCGATCAGAGAAGTATCAGTGTGAATCAATGAAGTCTGGAAAACCACACTTGGGTTTATGGGACTGTATACACCAGCTATGAGTAGTCAATACCCAACAATCACTGTCCATACCAATTTTTGGATGGTTGAGTTGAGTAATTATTCTCACAAAAAACGGGACTTTTAAAGTGGGATTTGGGCAGTGCAGTTAACTGTTTCCACCAAAAAACAGGGAAGTTTCTAAAAGTGGGCAACTCATCAACCAATGCCCATGGATTAATATGGACGGTGGTTGTTGGATCTGACTACCCAACACTATACCCCTATACCAGGCATAGAATATTTCCCCTTGGATTGTAATATTATTTTTCCATTGCAACTTATCCTTACAAAGATAACGGTTTTCTCAAATATCAAGAATGCAACCAACAAAAACTTGCAAACTGAGGAAGACGAATAGATTAAGTTTTGAGCCCTGACCTGCAGATATTAAACGAGCCCCCAGCATTTGCTGCCAAAAAACTGTTTTAACATCTGAACTCAAAACAGCAATCTTCAATCTACACATAAAAGTACTGCCCCGCCAAAGGACCACACAGCACTTGACTATCGCAGATCACATCTAGGCTGCAGCAACTACGCATCAATGTACTCCACATTCTTGACCTGAACAATCGTCAAGTCACAAAAATAGCATATTGAGTCACATCTCAAATGCCCTGTTATAGACATCCCCTGAACCAGGCATGTGAAGCTTGTGCTCCTCGTAGGCTGGAAAGTATTTACTATACCTAAGAAGAATTCAAAAGAAACAAAAGGATGGTTAAGCAACTAAGCATACACTGATAGTTCCTTTCTTTTGCATATATATAATATAATGTATTCCTCCAGTATAGATCAAAATGTAGCCAAAGTTGCAACAGGGAAAAGAATGAGGGAGAGAGAGAGTTGTAACAGATAAAAAATGAGAGCAACTTTCAATTGTCACACCCTAGATTACCCATCAAAACCAGAGCGATCAGGGACAATACCTATGTCTTTCGTTCTTGGTGACATCTACCAAGCCGCCATTCCTGACAGGGTGAACTCCCCTCCAATCTTCCCACTGAGAATTTGCCACATGGGAACTTCTGGTTGGATTTTGGAATGGTATCTGCGCAAAGGGGGAGAGTAGACCTGCTTGGCTTTGCTCCAAGAACCTCGAGGAAAGGTGAGGGTCCGTTAGGTTTGAAAAGCTGTCGCTGATTGAGTCAGGAAATCTCATTTGCTGGTGTGCAGAGATGGAATTTTGCATCAGCAAATGAAACCTTGCATCATTTTCTAAGGGAGAGGGCTGCGGAATAAAAGGAGCCCTACGATCCAAAGTGGGGTTTCTCGCTACTCCTAAAGGCAGTTTCCCCTTACCAACTGCCATTATTGCAGGATCTATAAGTTCAACATCACCAGAGCTACCATGGCTCACATTGAGCTGTGAGTTTGTGTATATATTTCTTGTCGTTGATATATTTTCGAGTATTTGGTTTGCTGCAACAAATGAAGAAAGAAAACAAAAACAAAATCTACATGTGAGTTACACATGAAATAGAGAGGTCTGAGCTCCAAGTGAGTTGTCTCTGTAAAGATATAGAGCACAAAGACAAACGAAGTAGATTTACGACGAACCAGAAGAAATGGTAAAATCCAAAGGTCGATCTGTTCTCTCTTGAGATGAAAACCCAGGAGGCGGTACATGGCTTGGAACAGAAAATCCAGGTGGAGCTGAAATCTGAGATCTAGAATTCACTATAAAAGCACACAACAAAATTTCAGAAACGAAAAACTGAAACATATTTTTTTAACATTTTACAAGAAATAAGCAACAATCATGTTTTTTTATAATAAAAAAAAAAAAACCGATTGCAATTGAAATAGAGACACATCTAATCATGTTCTTTAAAGAGGGTAGCTGCATGCATTAGATAATAAAATCGTAAAATTCATTTAGAAGTTTTCCATTTTCTATTTTATACAGAACCTATGATTTACCACATCTACAACAAAAAGGAAATGCAACCCATCCATTTCATCATGTAACGCATGACTATAGTTTTACACGGCTAAAGTTTTTTGAAGTACACAGTCCACATACTGGGATGGCAAGATAAGTGAAATAGTAAACACTGCTCTCTGCCCATAATCTGATTTCTTCGCCATATGGTACTATGGATCGAAATTCTAACACTACGAACAATGTACTCCAATTAGCCAACCATTTTCTTCCTAACTAATTATATCCCACACTCGAGACTAAGGTTATCAGAATCAGACAGGCCACCGAACCTGTGATTCCGACCACTGGTCAAACTAGTTTGACCAGATTTTAGAAAAAAGGAAAGAAAAATGGATACAATAGTTAAAAAATGTACTAAAAAACTTGCACAACTTCATTTCGTTGGTTGAACCAATTAAAGCCGACTGGGTCCAACTAGCCAAAACCTGCCAAACATTGGTGTTATCCAGTTTTCGACCAAACCCAGTTTTTATCTTGGACAAGACTAGCCAAGACACCAATTGGAGGTCTAACTGGTCGGACCACCGGTTTAGTTCGGTCCGATCATGACAACTATTCTCAAAACCATATCCAGATGCCCTTCACCCATCACCCACATTCCCAACAAACAATATAAAGCTACTAGGGTTGTGTTCGAATTTCTCATCCCTTTAATATTCAAGCCTCTTCTGACCAATAGAATTATCGATAAAAAAAACGATTCTGTGTAATGGACAAACAAATTTCCACATAATTTACTGGATAGATTTTCAACATCAAACGAACATCTCCGCTGCCACCAAAACAGGAAGACTTTCTGCGATCTTTATACTATAACTGCTTCTGATACACACATGTTCAACATGAAGAAAAAATGTCTATCAAAAAAAACCAAATGAATATCTCAAGGAATTAGATATAAATATCGTGCCGGTGTCCATTGTCGACACACTGGTAATCTCTACAACCACCGTAGTAAAGGTTATGGGAGGGTTCAGGCCCTTGATATGGCCCAGCTATACACCTCAATGTCATCAATTAGAAAGGGGACCCTCAGTGAGTTGGTTAGGCCAACATAGGGGACAGACGTCCAGCTTCATCAAAAACAATGCCAGGTTAACAAGTAAACCAAGAACATTAGGTTCCATGACTTCTCCAGGTTACGTTTTTCACTTTTGCAGTGATAAAATGTTGGAATCTAGGCAGTGTAGATTCTGAGAGTAGCTTATAATTTCTGTTTGGAAAGCTAACATCGGGTACACCAGAAAGTAATAAATCCAAGCACAATGAGGAAGTTTCAACATTCATTATTGGACACGACATAAGGTAATCAAGAATATAGCCCCAGCTCACTGTGGCCAGATGGGAAGCAGTCAAACAAAGAAAAATAAGAACCGTGAGATAAGGGAAATAATAAATCTCAGATAAGATAATGGAACTAGAAGATCATTTCTGCAGTAAAATAGTGGTTTAAGCGAACAAAGAAGATAGAAATGTCATCTAAGTCATTGGAGAGGTGCTTTCAAAAAGGGAAGAAGGTATCCTAACTAGCAGCACAAATCAGTTTGGATGGAGAGGAATGCCACAGAAAATTTCACGAGAACAACAAAATATGTAAAAGATGCGAGTAGAGGCAAAAAAAATATTAGAAAGATGATGCTCGGTATTGCTTGAGATTGACCAAAAAACTTGGAAGAGAAATTAAGGTAAGAGAGAAGGATGTCATTGTAATGCCATATTCTACATTATGTTTCATTGCAAATCATAACAATCCAAGAGACAATTTGAAAATAAATCTTATCCCATTTTAATCCAGTTGAGAAGGTAGATGACACCTTTGAAATCCTAGATGCTGAAGTAAGAGGAAATGAGGTTTGGATGGCATAGAATTTTATTTGGATTGTAGAATGGAGATACAGGATAGGGCACTCTTGTATCTCAAAAAAAAAAAGGAAAAAAAACGGAAAAGAATGAACAAATGCAAGAATCTAGCATGGCTCCTAACACCAACTTTGTGGGATAGGCCTAAAGCTTAGGGAAGAACTTTGGACAACTCAAGTTGTATTGGAAGCAATCTTAATACAAAACTTTATAACCATAAGTAGAATGCAGTACGATGAACTATGGTATAAGGAATTATGTGCACAGCTTTAGGATCCATATAGAACTATTATCAAAAACATAACAACAATAATGACCAAGTAGATCTTCCTCTTGGGTGTCAAGAGTTTACGGGGCCAACAATCAAAAAGCATACTAAATAGCCCAAAGCCAGAAAAGAAAAAGCAAAAAAAAGGTAATAAGCAATCATACATAGCAACAATTGCATCTGAATACATAAGTTGTCACTTATGACAGAAAATAAATGCATGACGCATTTTAGCCAGTAACTTAACATTTTTATGGCACAGAAAATTCTGTTAACATGGATACTCACCAGGAACCTTATTAGAAGAAAGATAACCGCGGCTGCTGGAGAAAATATCAAAATTCTCCAAGGCAGAAACACCATTTAGAGATTTATTCAAATATGTCTCGCTGCTCTCCATAGTTTCCTGTTGATCAAAATGTCTCGACTGCATATGCCCACTATCTCCCCACAATGTTCTTATATCACTTGATTGATTTATGCAATCTTCCTGCCTTGCAAAAGAAAACCTAGACTGATTATTGTATTGAGGTTTCCAAGCGGCGGATTGTGTTGACGAACCACTTTTTTTGTCACTATCATTGAGCAATAATTTCACCAAATCATGAGGAGAAGATAATGGATCATCAAAAGGATCAAAATCCAGGGAAAATATATTTTCTATGATGTTGCTTTCCCTCGTATTTACAGAGCCCTTTCTGTCGGCATCAAAAATGTCACCTTCAGATGTATGTGATGACCTACAGTTCTCCAATTTAGAAAGCAGATCTGGATTTTCAATGTTGTCCCTCTGTACAGTTGCACAGCTTCTGGGCTTGTCGATTTCAGTATGATGAGATGATTGTGGAACACCTTCTGCAAAAAAAAATAAAACAACACAACTTCATTAACTGCAAAATATATGTGATCACAAAAACTATCACAGTTAGTAATTGTAGCAACTGAACTACCTGCACAAATAGCACTCAAGGTACTAGGGCCCCAGTATCCAGAAGTAGAATGATTTGCAGCAGTCAGTTGACTGAATGAAGAAGGAAAATATGTCAAACTAGAAGAAGCTTCTGAGTTCAGAAACCCATGAGCACCATCAGCTTGGAAATCATTATCCATTTCATTACCCAGTGAAGACTGCCCATAAAAATCTGCACACTTTTCAGATGACTCCTCAACAAAACATAGACCTTTAGATATTTTGGCATCATGCCGCAATGGTTCAGAGGACAAATCCTCAAAATCATTTCTAGAAATATCCTGTTGAGTATCATCAACTTGAATTTCTGGTGTTTGGGTGGTAGAGCAAAGATAATCATAAACTGAAACTGAATTAACACTATTGCCAACATCAGCCTTTTCACTTCCAACACATGCCTTGAGATTCCTCGAGGACATTCCGTAGCATAACTTTTGCATGTGTCCCTCCATAGCTGAACATCCATTAACAGCTGCATCAGGACTTGAGCCATATGACTCTCTCTCAATGTCTTCATTGTCTCTAGAAGCCTGCAACTTTGTGAACCCGGTCTTGTCTTGCAAAGAAAAAGAATGAGGGGAAAGCTTAGAAGTGGTAGGATCTGAAAGTGCGTCCGAAGCAGCCTCCACAGCAACATCAAAAACACATGTTTGGTAACTTCTGAGAATATGTTCTTTAGAAGATTCAAAAGACCCCAAAATACTGTTTGATTGCATTGCTTGAGATTCTGAACTAGAAATAGGGGTGTCCCCTTGATCTGCATGCACTGCTGATACCGATGATGTTGCAACCCCGGAGGGGCCATTACATATGCTTGGCTTTAGCTTCACAGGCACCTGAGCTGCTGCTCTTCCTTGCACAACACGCAAGCCCCTAGAATACACAATCAAGATATAAGAAAAAGGAAACCTTTAGGACCACTTTTAACTTTTGAGAACCAAAGAAATTTTTGTTTACCAAGAGGCAGCAGCTGGGAGAACACTTGATTTTGCCGCACTACCATTAGAGAGGGAAACTTTAGCGTGGCTAACAGGAGTCTGGATTGAAAGAGAGAACATAGAATAAGATACGTAGCCTACCATTGGATCCAATAAGTTCCAGTGCATCAGCAATTTCAATCCACATTAGAAACCAGAAAGCAATATGAGAACCAATCATCAATAAGTTTAAAAAAAAAAGAATAAGAAAAATAAGCACCGACACTTCAAAGACGCTTTTGTTTTGTAAGGGAAATGCTAAGAAAAGAAGAGCAGGATAGAGAACATACATGACCAGTAGGCTTGACCAACGGTTTTCCAGAAGTAGCCATAGGATTGCAGCAGAAATCATCCAACGGTGGAGGCAAAACACTTCCAGAACGCCGTTGCAAATGATTTGAAACACTAGGAAGTTGCTGACTTCTATGGTCCAAACAACAGAATCACAGCAATAAGAATGCAGGGTGTAGACAAATCCAGCAGAGCAAAACCCAAGACAGACATCCATATACAGCATCAGACTCTTTATTAAGACCACATCCAAAAAAGAAAATGATAGTCATTTGGAATAAGCATGAATAACACCAAACGAACAAGTGGAGTCCACACAACTGTACTAACACAAATAGGTAGTATTTCACAGAACATCATGCACTAAAAGCAAGATCAATGATTAACAGAACTCTTACATTACAATACCAAATGCTTATTATTAACATTTTCAGTCATAAATTTCTACAACAATCTACTACAATCGTGTTGATCATTAAGGATTTTAACCAAATAGTAAATAGACTACGAGGAATATGACATTATTATAAGCCTACGCTACAGAAAGGGGCATTCCCACAGCCCCAATCCTTTTGTAGAGGTGATCATTTGTCACTTTTGGATTGCAAGAAATTTCCACTAAAAAGACACAATTACAATAAACAACATTACCCCAGGATATAGAGATAGAAAACCAGCAGGCCCAATTCTTCTGCAGCCACTCCTAGAACAGTCAACCAATGTGCCAATGAGTTTGCTTCTCTAAGAACTAGTGGAGCTAACACATTTGCAATGAGTTAGATGACATCCATCTAGACACTCCAGTTTCTAGGGAACAGGTTATTCTTTCTTGAACAGAATGATGACATTGCTAGAATTACTCTCCTCAATAAGTGGCCTAAAGCAGCTAGAATAAAACAAGGCTTTACAACCAGGAAGAATCCCTCTATTAAGAGTGTAACAAGTTGCAAATGGTTACAAATTATGAGCTTAACGAACCTAGAATTCATAAATATAGTTAAAGAGGAAAAGGATTCTCACTTAAATCCCCCCCCTCGGCATCCCTGCCAAAAAACCCAAAAAATAAAAAATAAAAAATAAATCTTAGGTGATTTGGACGGTAAGGTTAAAGATGCGAAGGAACTATGCGAAGGGTGGGTTGACATGGCTGTGGGCCCACTCAATATGATTAGGACATTTATTACCATGAAGAATCAAAGATCCTTGAATTCCTCATAATGGAGAAGGATTCCTCAAAATTATACAGCGGTTACATTGAGATGAAGGGCTCCTCCCATAGCACATTACAGACTCCTTAGAGAGTTTCTTAGACTAGATGAAGAACAACCATCTCCCAAGGTCACCTGGACAAAGATGCCAATCACGCAGCTGTATACCAGCTCTTATTCATCTGGGTCAACAGATTAATCAAGATCAGCGTGGAATTTCCCAAGTAGATAAATAACGTTTAAGAATTGACCAGCAAAAAAGAAAAGAAATAAGGAGCTTCAAAATAAAATTGGGAACTCAAAAAAGGAAATAAAACTTGTTCCAGTAATCACTATCCTAAACATCCTTGTTATGTACCGCTTTAGAGTTTCCAAGTCAAAGATCACTGACTTTACACACGGACCATGTTTCTCCTGGCAAGCCTTCCACCAGCCAAAATTCACGTTCTAAAATTTGCGATGCTGATGCAAATCATTTTCGCTTGGCCAATATAAAAATGGTTAAAAGGATATCAAGGTAATAAGTTAACCAACCAAACAACATTGATGGAGACATTCTAGTGAAGGTGGCAAGGGCAGCAGTGGATTTGGCAGTGGAAGAACGAGGCATATATCCTAGTTTTAAAGTGTTTGGAACAGGAAAATTGGGATAGGGGACATGTTGCCAGTGTCCGATAATCACCAGCAATAAAGGACAAGTCCTTCAGGTTAATTATGCTACCAGTGTCACTTGTAAATGGGGTTTTGGTACTTCAGGATCTACATCAAAACAAAAAAGGACAAAAAAGCCACCCCAAAAGGCCAGAATCAAAAACCCCGGGAAAATGGTCAGGACAGGCAGGTTCATTAAAGCCAATAGAACAGGCAACAACCAAATCTCTACTTTTTTGGGTTATGAGCAAGTCGGAAGTAACAAGGGGCACGTTTTGGTCCCAACAAATCAAACTCTCTAGCCAAATCTGGTCTTCAAGACATTGCATTCAAGAAGCTCATCACACTTAGGCCCATTTTGGACATCCTAGTACCCAGAAACAAGCCTTATCATTAGTTGCCTTTATGGGGCAATCATGAAAAGAGACACTCTTCAATGGTTAATCAAATAGAACAATATCCACATTTTTTGATATAGTGATAAAATAATGTTTTTTAGCTTTTACTATAAGGCCAAAACGGGGCCCATTAGCATCATTCTCAGTATAAGAGGTGTTCCATCTCTTATCTTGCAAAATCAATTCGTGAGAAAGAACAGCATGTTAGTGCCTAACTCATTTAGTTACATATAATAATTAAAGTAAAAATAAAAAGATCCTTTGAGTTACATAGCTACATATCTCTAAATGTAAAAGAAATTGAGCAAAAAGATTCTTTCATGTGAGGGGCTTATGGCACCACTATGTAATAGGCACCTTGTCATATAACGATTATGTACGTTAGTATGTATGAGTGTTAAGTGTCTATCAGTTTTCAGCAGTTGGAACAGCAACAATAGTACAAGCAGAAGACGGATGGTTGCCGATGTTCCATAATGGAGCACCTAAGAAATGCCTCCACATGTGTAGAACGTAAGATTATTAATTGTAAAGTGCTCTCCAAGAACTTACAGTATACAAGTGTCCTCACTACAGAGCTCACAATCATTCCTCTGAGGAGGTGTGTGGAAACCTTGAATTTTCCCAGGTAAATTTCCCTCAATAGTTATTGGAGAGTAGCTCAAGTCTCCTCAAAGTTGGTTGTGAGCCTCATAATAGGTCATGGCAGTCCCTGCACACTGCAGGCCTCATAACATGGCTTGCAAAAGGAGGCATGGGGGCTCAGCTCCTATCTCTCAAAGTCAGCTACAAGCCTATGTGATGAGAGCATCATGGCCTTCTATTGGAAATTTTTAATTTAATTTTTATCAAGGGTTTTGGTTTTTATTTGTATTTTGTTTGGAAAGTGAAACTAGGGTTATTTGAGCTTCTAATTATTTTAGTAATATTGGGGTAATTATGTCTTTTGGATGTTGTAGAGAATTTAGGGGGCATTTGCTCATTTAATTATCTTATTTTAGTTAGGGGTATCTTAAGTCCTTAATATGTCTAAAAAGGTGAGAGAGGGATGTCTAGCCCACAGAATGTTTATTTTGAGAACTTTGGAAAGAAAGAAAAATACTGGAAACGCTTCTTGAACTCTTTGATTGAAGACCACAGAGAAGGCTTGGTAGCACCTCCTAAGGCTCCTCCCTTCCAAGGTACCCTTCAATTTCTTCTTCTCTTGTTTACCATAAAACTTACCTTCCTTTCTTTATTCCCTTCATTCCTCTTTCCTTTCCTTCTTTTTTTTTTGGGGGGAAAAATCCGCTTTATATATGTACAGAAGTTCATGACAAGGAGTAAAAGAAGAAAAAATCTCACGAGGCATGAGTCTAAGGCAGCCCATGCAAGGGAACCCAATAACAAGAAGAATAGAAGAAAAGGAAAAACAGCAAAAGAAGAGGTAGGGGAGTCCAGCTACTGACAAGCCGAGAGCTCGGAACCCAAGAGATCAAAAAACGAGATGCATGGCCACCCACAGGCCGGGTGCTCAACACGCTCAAGGAGACAACCTATTTACCATTTTCTCACCAGCAAAATATAGAAAATGTTAGAGAGGGAGATAGGAAGGGTGGATGAGGTTCGAGAGATAAATGAGAGAACCCCTGAAGGAAAGAAGAGAAGAGAGTGCACTATAATGAAGAGGAGAGAGAGAGAAGAGAACGAAGAAGAAAGATGTACAAGAATAGAACGAAAGAGTAGTAAAAAGAAAAAAAAAAAGAGCAGAACGAGAGCGCAGTAGAAAAGAAAAAAAAACGATACAAATGCAAGTGAGAGAGAGAGAGGAAAAAGTGAAAGTGAAATATAGAGAGAAGTAAGACATTTCTTTCCATTCTTTCATCTTTTCATTCATATCTATCATTACTTTCCCTTCTTTCATCTTTCCATTCATTTCTATCCCTTCTTTTATTTTTTTCTTTCCTTTTCTTTCCATTCTTACCTCCTTTCATTACTTGAGCCTTTAGTATAGTTCCTCCTTTCTTATTTTTTCTCTCCCCTATTTTGTTCTATGATCATTAATCTTAATTTTTTGTTTAATCATAAGCCTCAAAACCAGCATACATTTCCCACTAAAAATCCAACAAAAATCTTAAAATTAACCAAAAGGTTCTCCCTAGAATTAACTCAATAAAATCCCCCCAAACCTCATTGCTAATGTAAAGTTATTCTACAAGAACTTCTCTTAGGATATGGACTAGTATTAAATTTGCAGATCAACGTATGTTAATCTGATTTTGTTTAAAGACATTTCATTCTATTACAAATTGAAATCTCATCTCCCAGATATTTAAACAAATTTAAAGGAAAATTGCTTCATTTTCTGGGCCGCATATGTCCAGAAAATGTAAAGCATCCATCTCATAAAGCATCCATCTCAAGTAGGTGTTTCATCTAAACATAATGGAAACCAGCGGTCCAAGTATTTTCTTACAAGAATTATTATTTTTAGTTTTTAAAATTTATTTATTTTTGTATATTCATGATCTCCATGTTGGACATTACATGTCCTTAAAAAATAAGTCTTAAAATCCATCTCAAAAATAGATTTATCAAGAGGCCTGCATTTCTACATATGTGGGCTTGGCTGCATAGAAACCGGGTCCATTTCTAAAACTGTATGTTGATTTCACAAGTTTGTTCATTCAGTTTTGTGGATGATTACCGTCTGTTTGCGGACTATTTGCCTTGAATAAATTCAGAAGTGTTCTCCAAACATGTTTTATAGCCTCGTAATCAAAGATTAGTGAGTGGCCAATCTTAGGTTACATCACTACAATGGGGAAACAACCCTGTTACTCAAGCGGAGAGACAGAGGGAAGGCAAGCATGCTGCTTTGCCTCCTACATTAAGGGAGTGAAAGCAGTTTTAGAAGTGAAAGGAGGGAGCTAAGTGAGTATACTAAAAGAAAAGGCTTCGCTTCGATGCTTAGCTCACAGCTCGCTCAGTGCTTTGCTTACTTGCTTCACTTCCTCATCTCTGGGGACTAGCTTCTACCAAGGAGGTATTCTGGTATAGGAAGCTTGGCCAAGCTTTGAGCTTTAGAATGCAATGCAAGCTTGTTGTAGTTGGAGAGTTTAAAGACCACGCTTTGTTTAGATCTCATAATCAGGGCTCCCAAAGTAGAGAGAGGAACTCTTTTCAAACATAGAGGAAATGAGCTCCCAAGACGTTAGGGAATGCGAGAGAACATGTTTCATAAGTAACTTGGTTTCCATACTGTGGCACCTTGGTCCAGTAGCACGAAGTCATCCTCCACTATGAGAGTATACAAAATACTTGCATATGCCCATATACCCGTATGCCACCCTCAACAACATCATCCAAATGGAATTTCTTTGAATTTAAATTTTGGGGATGGTCTTAAAAACATTAGAATTACTAAAGCCGCCTTTCTCTAATAAATTTATCTAAAAAAAAAAAAAGCTAATAACAAAGTGAGAATCACTCTCCAAAATAAACAAAGACACAAATTTCTTCTAAACATGGGTTAATGAATATGATACATCTCTATCTCTTCCATGTAGAACTTTGATCTGTAACTTGGATGTAAATCTTTGGCCCAAATTATTGGAATTTTACCGGTGATCAGGTGGAGTAAAGAAGTACTCATGGAAAATGGGTCACTTTGTAAAAGTTCAACATTGAAAGCATGGGTAAGTGCTCCCATCCGTCATCCATGTATAGCTTTGATCTATAACTTGGATGTAAATCTTTGGCTAAATTATTGAAATTTTACCGGTGACCAGGCGGAGTAAAGAAGTACTCATGGAAAATGGGTCACTTTGTAAAAGTTCAACATTGAAAGCATGGGCAAGTGCTCCCATCTGTCATTCATTTCCAATGATATAATTTACAATTTTTTTAATGTCATAAACCCATGTGAATACAGTTTGTAAGGTACAGTTAAGTTTAGACCTAAAAATTGATCTATAAACCAAGGAAAGCCAGAATTGCATTCCTATGTAAAAAGTTATCATTAGTTGGTCTAGATATTTCGCATGGAATTGCTTTTCTTTTTTTTAATTAGTATTTAATATTAATTTATTGAGGGCATTTCTACTGCATTTAATATGAAAGCAATTACAATGTGAAAAGTTCACCAACAAAACCAGGTGCAACAAGGTTACTATCCATATTGTGGTCAATTGTGACCCAAAATAACTAGTTGAGAGTTAGCTCCTTATTCACCACCCTTTGGATCCACTCAATCCCTCTCACCACATAACATCTAAACGGCAATCCTATCATCATCATCAGAGCCTTTTCCCAACTATTTGGGGTCGGCTAAACAGCAATTCTATCATTACAACATAAAATAATAAGCACCTCATATCCTAAATCCCGTTTCTTTATTTTGAATTGGGACAATTCCTTATCCAGCCAAAGTTCGATTCTAATGATTGTTCCGGTGTTTAAAAAACCTGAAATCAGGAGTCAAAGGCCAACTCAGCCGAGTCGGCCTGCCAAACTCATCCAAGTCTCAATAAAAAGAAATATAGGAATCCTAGACCAGGCACCCTGCTGGGTCAGAGTGTCTTGGTCAAGTCAAAGCCTGAGTGAGCTATTTTTAGAACACCAGAGTTTTCATGATTTGTAAGACCTTATTTGTTTTGTTAACACTTTGTAAGATCTAGTCTACTTCAGTATATGCAATGTCTCTCTTCATCAGTATGCAGACCCTTGCACAATTTGAAACCACCAAGTTATGTCAGCTAATTATGTACCTTGCACCTGGCCAAGTAAATAAAAAAAAAAGAATAATTGTGTACCTTGCACAATTTGAAACCATCTCATCTTTTGTGAAGCTATCTTCTTGTGTTCCAATATCATGCAAGTACAAACAATCTGGATTGTTACAAGGCTGCACCAAAAGCACAGTCAGTATGTCTATGGCACAAGGTGATCAATTCCAAGGGACCAAATCACCAGATCAGTAAGAAACTCAAATAGGATAAGGCACATATATCACCCCCCAATATGATGCATCACCATACCATATTTCTTAACCACGCATGGCAATACTTTGTGGTACCATAACATGCCCTGTAAAAGCCAAGTAAAACAAGTAACTAACATGAACTTCAGGCATATTGCTTTTCACCAAAAACTACATTAAATTTCATGCTCACTTCAATGGCTTCCCATCCAATATAAAACCATGTACTGCTTGGATACACCGAACAGCTTCCTCCTCTTTTGCATACGTAATATATCTGCACCAAAAAAAGATATGCTCAATTATAGCAGTTTCAACCAAGAGTATGGCAAATAAATACATAGCTATGAAGCATCTTTCAAGAATCAAATATTATAAACATTTCCATTTTTCTGAATGTAAACTTGGGACCTCAGTAGGAATGGAAATCTAAGCGTAATGTTGTGGGACCCTGCCACCCCAACCACCCAGGCCACAAGGCCATTCCAAAGAAGAACTATAAACATCATTGAACAAATGTAACGATCTAGCAAATGTATTTCAACAATATTTTGTAAAAAAGAAACAACGCAGACTGAAATTTTATACAAGTAAATAAAAGCGATACTAGGAATCCTGGGATAAACAAGCCAATGGTTAAGTTAGCAAACTTTGGTAATGACACATGATAGCACAACCTCTTTTTGGTAATGACACATGATAGTGCAACCTTTTTCATGCTGTGATCTGACCATCTATGCATTAGAACCAGAGATCCTAAAAGGCAGTTTTGTAGTTGGCTCACTTTTTACACTGCCAATTCCTTGCTATTGGGCTTCCTTGGAATTGTACAAGACATGGACAAAGAACAATTAAAACTAAAGGATATAAGTATTCTAAAATGTGGATAAAAGAAACCATATTACCACCAAAAACCAAGCAAAGAAAACCTCTTGCAGAGTGTAGATTCAGAAAGGTCCAACACTCACAATAGATGATGCAAGGAAACAAGAATTTCAGTGAAGAATCAACCATCAAGTAACCTCATCATAGGTTAGCAAGCAGCCGAATGACAAAGTCCTCAACTAAAATGATAGCATGTTGTAAATAGTTTGAGAATATTCTACTTACACACTACAGGTATTGTTAAGAGAATACTGACTGCCCCCAGCAGGCCGAGTAATGGAGACCTTGAGAACCTTCCCATACTGTCCAAAATACTCCTTGCGCTCGAGAATCTGTCCAAATGATAAAAGAGGTTTTAAAAAAAAAAAGGTTGCAGGTCATGGCTAAAAGCCTGCAAACTGTAAAACAATGCAAAGCAAGACTCCACTATTCAAGTGACGTAGGTACAAAAATGGAAATAAGACATTAACGGCCAAAAAAATAAGAAAAAAAGGAGCACTCTTTACACTAGCATGAGCTAGAATTAAATTGATGCTGATATATATTATGGAGTTTTGTACCTCTTCATCTGCCAAATTATTAGGCACACCAACTATGTACACTAAGTTCCGCTGAATCACTCTAACATTGCTTAGATGCTTCCTCCCTTCTAAATTTTTTGACTTCGCCTTCTGTGACTTCTGTTTCCTCTCATGATTAAGTTCTGTCATCCTGTTCCATTTTAAATAGAATAAGCCTTCCTTTTCTTCACAGAATAATAAGCAAACACAGAGGTGAAAAAACACAAGTTTCAGACCATGGCTCAACGATATTACAGTTTAAACCCACATTGCTCTCCTCCATGCCCATTGAGGAGAAAAAATAAGGAAAAAGATTAATTAATAATGCCAATTGCAGTAAGTATTTGACTTTTCACAGATATTATAGAAAACAAAACACACCTTTCACAGTTCACTGTCATTCCTACAATTTTTTCCTTGTCATAAGGTGTGCGACAAGCTGGACACCGGCCCTCAGTATCATCCTTCTCTGCCATGTCCATTATGTGATGCCAGCACCAAACACAAATCTAAAAATACAGATTACAATTAAAAAAGAGTGAGAGGATGGAAATCAGCAAAAAACCAACACTTGATGTTGCAACTCTTAGAAAAGTACAACAACAGCAACACACCCCATTAGTGTTCAAAAAGAAGTGTATCAGACAACAGATTCAGGCATAACAGTCCGGTTCCTAAGCAATTTAAGAATTCCTTCAACAATCATGATAGGAAATTAAACAGCTAACAGATCACAAAATAAGTAGAGCAAAGCTATGAAAAATAAAAGCAATATGTATATGAAATCCTCTAAATTGTAGAGGGGACTCATTTCTGCTTAAAATTGTTGAAAAATTCGAACACCAAAAACAAACCATGTCAAACAAACGTAAGCATAAAGAGCAGTAAGGATTTCAATTTGCAAAGCATAGCACTAGCAATTTCGCCCAGAAGTACAAGGGTCAAAGCAGTCCAATGGCCACGAAATAGATGAGTATAATTTCCCGAGTAATGCATACTTCGGAGGACAGTAACGCAAATAAAATCAACAAAATAATGCAAACTTTGTAGCAAAACCATGCAAATAAAATCAACCTCAACATAATTATTCTCATCATCAGAAATTCTTCACCACAGTAAGCTGACAGATTCAGAAAGCAAAATTCGCCCAGAAAAAGTGAGGAGAAATTAAAATTCAAACATAGTAAATGACATACGAGCACAATAAAATGAACCACAATTGCAGAAAGAGGACTTATTCATAGGTACTAAACCTCATAACCACATTGGCATGGCTTCAATTGCTGATCGGTCAAGTCCATTTCCTCAGTGCAAAGAGGGCAAGTTCTTTCCCCTTCGTCACTCATGGTTGTCCTGCAGTCATAAACTATCATCCCATTAAAGGCATTCAAAGGTTAATTTCCTCACATGAAATTTAAAAAAGAGATCAGCAAGTCACTTCCACGTACATACAACAAAAGCTATTTAACAAGAAAACACATATACCAACTTAATTTATTGAACCCTAGCAGAAGGAAACGCAGGTTCTGGAAAAGCCACCCATTAACATCACTAATGTGATGTGTGGGCCATCTCATTGAGCTCTATATGATGGAGGTAAAAGGGGTTCTTTCCCAGTTCATTACAAATTGGGGCTAAAGAACAGTGTATCCAAGATAATGTGAAGGAGAGAATGTAAAGGGAGAATAAGGAAAATGTGAATCCACACTTATACAACAGAAGAAAAGTTTCAACTAAAACAGAGCACATCCTTCCATTTAGAAAGGTCCAGTGACATCATAAGAGATACCAATAATGAAAGATTAAATGGGATCATTTACTATTGAATTCATGATGCCTGTGATTTGGTTTTAGATATGATTATATGGAACAAATCTCAACTATGAAAGAGTTCAAAAGGAGAAAAAAACGAAGGCAAATCCCTGCTACCAAAATGCAACATTAAATTTATTTCGCCTTGATAAAAATTACAACTCGCAAACTTAAAACTCAAAAGCAGTCATGTTTTTATATGATTGAAGAAATTGATACAATATTGTTGGTTAGAAGATATTTAGTATATTTTTGGTATAATATATGATGCATACAGACAGACTGTTAAAGCATGCCTATCCGATTCGTTATCTTAAAAAAACAATAAGTTATCAATTATATGGCCTAGTCCACTATTTCCAACCATTCTTTTCTTTTCTTTTTTGGTAATTACCAATCATTCGTTATGACAACCTCTGAAACTACATAGAATGTTGATTCACTCAAGTATAGGTGCATATCCCCTAAGATAAAATTACTTGAAGTCAGTGATTTAAAAAATGGATCGGTGACTAGGATCGGGCGATTCCATGCCGACCAGGCGTTTTTTAAATCATTGCTTTAAGTTGGTAGGAAGATAACGAACAACAGCAAGAAAATATGACAGAATCAGGCAACCATAATCTCTCTCTCCACAACCCTGACAGAGATAGCATGTAGGAAAGTGATTCCAGAATTTTTCAGATGATAGGATCTTACAGCCTTGAAATAGGAAGAGATAATAGTGCAATTCTTGAAAAGTTATAGAGGCTAGAGGTAATTGTCCCTTATCTCACTCTAGTTCTCGATATGATTGTACAAAGGGTTTGAGGGTTATCCCAAAAGTAATAAAATGACAAGAACAAGGCAAGTAGAAGATGAAGGCAAAATCATTTCAGCACACCTACGAATCTAGGTGGCAAGGGCTTACATGTGTTAATGAACGTGTGCTGTCCAAAATTATTTCCACCATCATAAGTTATGGAAATGGTCATTCTACTCCTATAAGCTGGGCTTCTCACCAAAGACCCAACAAGTTGGACAAATCACCAGCAACGCAGTAAGATTTAGGCATCCCGGGCACCATGTTCCAACTAAGTGAGCACCTACAGTTTCTCTCCTGAGCATGATCATACAAAGTGCTGGTGTAGCACATCACCTCAAACACATAAGCAAGGGGCAACTTCATGAAGGCAAAGATTATGGCTATTAGGACAGAGGAGTCAAAAGTGTGATACAATGCATGAAGTGGGGGGGTAAGCTTCCCCTGCATATATTCCTAGATTTTCCCCCCACTGTAGAGCCCAAAGAAGATTTTGTGTTAATGAAATTGTATTAAAGCACAATGAAGGAGTATTATAGGGACCAAATCTTAAAGCAGCACAGAGAACCAAAATTGAAGGAGGGGGAATGCACATATTAGGGGGTTAGAAAGTAGTACATTGTCTTTTAAGGATTGCAGAATTTTATCTTTCAAGCATTCCATTATTAAAGTCCTAGTTGGCTAGCTTCCCAGGTTATCACACACATCGATCTTTATGATTCTCAAATCAGCAAGAATTCAACTCAACAAGCTCCATAGAAAGTTATTGCGGAAGCAAGGCGCTCAAGCAAACAGGTTTTATTTTGTCTAATGTGTGCAAGATCAGGCAGGTAATAGCAAAGTTCTCAAATGAGGGGTGTGGAGCAAGGCACCAGGGAGGTCCAAGGTGCTACGCATGTCGATACTGTAGCATGCAGACAACGATTTCAACACGAACAATAAAAAAAAATATATAAAAATTATAAAAAGACATGGAATAAAATGAATGTGTATTTGACAGTAGGCATTTTAATTCAGTATTTGCCCACAATGTCTATTGTTTGAAACATCGACAGAGGTTAACACACATTTTCTGTCTTTATTTTTCCAATATGATTCAAATTAAAATCAAAATTGGACGATTTATTCAGAAAATTCCATAAAACACAAAAGAATATGCCAATATATCATCCACGTAAGTAAGAAAGCAAGCATAGTACAATATTATTAAAATAAATTACAAATAGCGATTGTAACATATAGCCAAATGCTGATTACTTCTTGGTTTAATCTCCTTCAAAGTCAAGACCCTCGGCAACTCAATAATATCCAACAATTGATAGCATCAAATTAACTTGAGATGTTACTGGGAAAATCTGAAAAGTTTTTTTGGGAATTTTAATCAAAAAATTCAATTTGATTATGAAATCTTTGTCTCAATCCACTTAGAACCAAAAAGGTTTGGTTCTAATGTGTTTTGGGAAGGTTAAATAGCCCCCAAAACTATCCCCCTTTCCCCCCTTTTCGATGGGGCAAAAGACATTTTTACCCCAGCTCGAGGCACTATTCCGTCCAAAAGCAGGGTCAACATACGTGACCATATGCACTATGCAACACCTTGGGGGGTGGACCTTATGGCCCATCTAGGCAGGCTTATGTGGTGCGACGAAGGGCAGACCACTTTGATGAGACCACATAATGCATTAGCAGCCACATCTAACAATAGAACATAGCTCAGAAAGGTCTACATACCAACAGTATCAGGTATTTCAGCAGAAAGGATGATCAAGGTTAAACGCACAAGGCAGTTCTAAGTAAATTAGGCATGGAGGGTAGGAAAGTTCAGGATATTTGCAATAGGAAGAGAAACTATTCAAGGGATTGGAAAACAATCCAGGGCAAGATAAAACAATGCTATAGGAAGCTAACTTGCAGTCATAGAGATAAGTGATAAGACTAATATCCAGGCGGAAAGACAGTTTGAGGAATCTCTATAGACCCATTTCCTTTTCATTGGGTGAGCACAAAGAAACCATAGAGCACCACAAAGGGGTAAGTTGGATATCCATCTTCCTACTCCCAAATGGAATATGCATAGCTAAGATATAATACAAAAGGGTGGATCTCAAGGATACCACACACAAGGTGTGTTCCGAGGGAAAAAAAAGACTATGGCCACAATCATCAAAAACTAATAAGTAGATACAGAATGCTTGTTCTAAACACTACAATGTTATTCTGTTTAAGGGAAATGTACTGGTCAGGGAACAAGATCCAAATTACAATACAAACAAATTCCACAAGTTTGCTTCTCAAAGACAATTTTAGTTAATAAGAATAGAAAAAAATAACAATTTGCATTCTTTCTGGCCAATGCTTAAACATAAACTGCAGCAATTCTCCATCATACATCCAAATGAAATTAAGGCCTTCCTTGTGTTAACTTAGAGTTTGGATATATGTGTGCACTTACACATACACTTAATACACATCACTCAAGTCATGAAATCTGAAACACCATAAACTGATCAAAGAGGTCATAGAAGGTACTTACTCCTAGCGGTGTGTATGTAAAGATGACATGGCATGGATTTTAATATATTGATAAAATAAGCACAATTTAAAAGAAAAGTTCAATATGAGACAAAAAACCAAGGCCTCCCACCATCATAACTTAAGGACCGTCTTCAGTCCAAAAAGCACTTTTTTTTTTCCAATATTGATAGTGATACTTAAAATATTATAACTGTTACCCTACAGAATTAGAGCCCAGTAGACTAACAGGCAGCAGAAAAAGATCGATTTCGTTTTCTTTTATATTTATTTTTGTGGATAAACGTAACAAGGTCAAATTGAGACGTGGAAATTTAAGATCATAATAAGGACATCGTGAAATAATAAGGTTGAATCAGGAACCAATCACAGCACCCCTTTGCACTTATTCTGGAGATATGTTAAAAAGTGAAAACAACATGATAAACCAACTTGCATAGGCAAATATTTGAAATAATTCATAGATTCTCTTTCATGCATATAATATAAAATAAATTTCACAAAACAGTATCAAATTACAATTAAAACATGAAAACAAAAAATTATCACAATCAAACAATAAGTACCAAAGTACACCCCACAAATGTTCTCAAACAAAAGGATAAGAGAATTCAGGACAGAAACAAAAACCCCAAAAAAAACCAGAGAGACAACGAAGGATATCAGACGAAAACCCAAGATCTTCGTGAAACTAAAAGAAAGCAAGCAGATTTAATTAACATATTAAAACAAATTGACCACGTGACCAATAAACCTAGGCCTGAGAAGAGCGTATCAAAAACCCTAATCAGCAACAAGCAACATGCACAAAACAATAGATTAAGTTATTTACTGAACACAAAATTCACAGGGCAAAGATGAGTAAATCACAGGGAAAAGGGAGGGATATGAAATATTACGAGGAATTGCAGTGGAAATTAGGGTTTTCAAACCAAGAACAGTGACTTACATTGATGGATCGAGAGGCAATACGCGCAGAGTAGAGAGAGAAGATCGAAGGCCGGCAAAGAGATAAGAGGCGCCTCGAGAACAAGAGAGAGAAAGCACGGGCTACGCAAGAGGGAGGTAGAGAGAGAAAGAGAGTTATAGAAAGTGGGGAAGAGAGAGAAAGAGGGGTTATGAATGGATGGATGGATGGATGGTCTGTCCCAGCTGTCGTTTTCCTGGCCCTGGAAAATATTTAAATAAAACCCTATGGCCCCATGCATCCATGCATGCATGCATGGATCATGATGCATGAGGTTATGGTACGGTGATAAAGCGTACCGTCTCACTTAACGGAGAAATGGACGGTGACATCACTACTGGCGCGGACGTACGGTTGACGGAGGAGACGGAAGAGAGAGGAGTTAGAGAGAGAGGAGGAGAGAAAGCTCGGTCAAAACTCAAAAAGCAAGAAACCTTTGGAAAGCTTTTCCCATGTGTATTTGCACAAACATGGTAAAGTTGCCTCCTGTGCTCCATCATCATCTTAATTGTTCAAGTTTTGTTTTACAATAAAATAGAGAATCTAGTGAGAGAAAGGGAGAGGCGCCTGCATGAAGGCTCTTTCTGATGGGCATTTTTTTTTGGGCAAAAGCTTTCTATATTTCTCCCATTGTACAAAACTTTGATACTTCTCCCTATCTAACCCCCTGAGATGGCAAAATATTTTTACACCAAATTTGGGCGTTCATCCCTCTCGTAAACTTTCACCTGTAAAAATATATAAAAATAATATTTTCAATAAAATAAAATAACCAAAATCCCTTTAAAAGTTTTAAGAGTATTTTAGCCATCATATTTTATCAAAAATATTTTGTTAGGTGCGCCTCATTTTCATGTTCATATAATTTGTAGAAATAAAATTCAAAATAAAATACTCTGAAGTGTCGGATTTAGATCGTCAAGCTCACTTGATCTAAATTGGACGGTTGGATGGAGGGGGAGTATATATCTTCAGGATAAGTATAGAAACTTTCCCTTTTTTTGATGTTGCATTTGGAGAAATCAATGTTTTAAAATCTTGATTAGTATGGTGATTGTCTACCCTATAGATTGGCATTGGATGGTCGGATTGATCTAAATCAGTGATCAAGAAAAATATTAAAATTCATAGAATTATAAAGGTTTTAAAATTAGCTGGAGTAAGACAGAGTATATGAAATGCAAGTTTAGTTAATAATTGGAGTATAGAAGAGGAAGTAGTTAAGATTGACGACCAATAAATATAAAAAATATCACACTTTCGATATTTGTAGCCAATAATTTAGAAAAATATATAGAGATTAAGGAAGTTATTGCAAATTTAAAAAATGACTTATTTGATGTTCTTCAAAATTGGATGAAATCAAAAGGTTACAACTTTAAGAAAAAGTCCCAATGCCTATGGTTGAAAAAAAAAACAATGCAGCTAGCCTCTCTTTTTTCTTTCATATTCTCTTAATAACAATGTGACTTGTAGAGTTACAAAATATTATATGCTCTCAACCACATATGGTGAGATTTGGTGTGAGTGCCTCCCTTAGCCCAGGAATACGCTGTTGGGTTTATGTGGCCATTAAAGGTCTTATGAGAGCTTGTATAAGCATTTTATATAGTGAAACATAAACTAAGTGGGAGTGTGGTCCTCTTGTAGACCATACTAGACAAATAGTATTTGCCGATACTGGGACTTGGCTCAATATATTAGGCCAATCGAGTTGAAAAACCCAATGTACTTGGGTATAGAGTTAAACCGATAAAGTTCAGTAGGTCATCACTTGATGAGGTCCGTGTTGTTCAGATAAGTGAGCTGAGGGATTATGTGGCCCTTGTGTGTGATGGTTGGCTTTTAGAGACTGGGCCAAAGCCTCATCAATATACCATCACAAGGCATATACATAGATAGCCATATCGAGATAACAATACACCATTGAGGGTGAAGTGTGTACATGTACAAGACGTTATCCTATGGCCCATGGAGCCGTGGTTACAGCATGGTCTGAGGAACCATACATTCGTCTCTTGGGGAGAACTTGTAGTCTATAGATTGGGATTACGTTCCCTAGCATATTGGTTGACTTTGGTGCCAATCATGAACCCTTACAGTAGACTGTGGGTCAAATGAACCGTAGCAGGTGGAACGCTCTACTATATTCATGATTCCTAGACCTATATAGATCTGATTCCCATCAAAACTATCTTATTTTAATTAATTTTATGTTATATGATTTTTGGAACGATTATTTGAATTTTTGTGATTTCCATGATATTTTTAATTTTATCATTTGGATTTATAATACAAAATAAAATCAATTTCCAATATTTTAAATAATCAAAGAAAAGTAAAAGCTTATTTTCAAAATCATTAGAATATTTTTTCATTAAAAATATGTGGGGCCCCATTGTGAGCCATAGGCCCGCTTTTAATTAAATCACATGTTGCAATAGGGTGGAGCCCATGAGGGGCCACATAGGGTGGCACGCCCCACCCATAGGAGGATGGACTTTTTATCTTGTGAAATGAAGCCTCATTGCAAGTTGGCTTTCCATTTTGATGCAAAACCTCATTGGATAAGGAATCAAGATAATGAAATTTAGTATATCTTGTTAATCAAAATATTTTGATTTATCAAATATTGAATGAATAAGGAATGAATATCCATTAAAAAAGAATGTATGAGTATTTTTTTTTTCATTTAAATATTTGATGGGAATAGGTTTATGAAATGGAACTAATGTTCTAGTACATTCCTTTAAATCTTGGTGGTGGATCTAAGGAATTGATGACTCACATCTCTCACCCCCACAAGTCTCCTTAGATCAATGGTCTAGATTTGATATTACTAAAGATAGCAAACCCTAAGGCATTTAAAATTTATAAATATGGGTTCCCTCTCATAATTATATGCACCTCTCATCTCTCTCAATCTCTAGGGGGCCACGCCCCACCTAGGTCTCTCTCTCTTTAGAAGGTTGCAAAGGGGGGCACACCCCAAGCAAGGAAGGTTCTCTCTCCCTCTCTTACATTCTCTCTCATAGAAAGGAAGAAGAATGGGGCATGACCACTTAAAGGTTTTATCTCTCTCCTCATCTCTCTAAGATTATGCCAACGGGTTTAAGGTAGGCTAAGGCGTTGAGGTTTTAGCAATTTGATTCTAGATAAGATCTATATGCTATTGGAGGGTTTTGTCATACTTTATAAAATTAAAATCGATCACTAATCATAGGCACCATTAGAAGGAGGATACTCGATGTGGAGTGTACTAAGCTCGGTTAAAATAATCTCTGCCAACTTTACTTGCTTTACTTTAATTATTTGTCGTACTCTTCTATTTCCATAAAGCAATGTATTACGTTTTTTTTTATTGAATAAATGAGTTGTATTTAAGTAGTAACAAGTGAGAACCGTATTTACTTATTTATTTATTTTAAAAAAGTGATTTTATTTGTAATTGGACATTTTAAGTGATTTTGCCAGTGTAAGAAAAGAAAATTTTAAATTTACACATGCACTATATTTTATCACATAGTCCAACTTTCATTGGTATTAGAGGTAGATCTACTTGCTGCCCTATCTATTTTATTTCACTATTTTTTGTGAGTTGGGAATAAGATATAAGAAAGCTAATGACTTTTGTGGCGAAGTGTTACACCTCTAGAAGAATTATTAGCATGTTCAAACACATAAATGACACTCTGTAGAATGGGGTATTTTGTGCTGTTTTGGAGCAGTGATATGAAGAAGATAATGATATATTTATCTATTACATAATTCAGTGATATGATGAGTTTTTTTAGAGTGGGATCTACATACAAAATTTCAGTAGGAAATTTTGGGGGAATTGGGGGTTATGGACTCATCATTAAGAGATGTCAGTTCTTACCGAGCAAAATCCAGGTACTGTTTAATGAGTTCCATAAAATTTTCTACCAAACAAATGATTTTTTTTTTTATAAAATTTGAGTGTAACTCATCAAATTGAATTTATTTTCAAATAAAAATAATTTCATGAAGAAAACCATTATGGTTTGAATGATATGGTCATTTTATTGAAGGGAGCGCAAATGTTGCTTTCTACAATAAAAATTTTCAATGACTTGGAAAACATGATTTTATTTATATTCTTAACATAATGTTTCAAGGCCTAAACTAAGTTTCTAGACTGACCTTTAAGTCTAGTTTTAATAAAAATTATTTGAGAGAGACATATCTGTGGGAAATAAGAAATAAACAAATTTTGATTAGAGAGAGGTCATTATGAATTTCTGTAGTTTGATGTGTTTCAATGAGATGTGAATATTTATATTTGTCAAACCTACTAACATAGTGATATGAGGTTTGTGTCTACTTTCAAACAAAAAGGGTTTGAAAATGAAACTCATTGTGGGTAGAGACAAAATATAAATTTACTAGATAGTGTTCATCTTGGAATTCTACAGTATGATATATTTTGTGACGTGAATGTCACTTATTTATTTCTCTAAAGAAAAGTATTATTTGAGATTCATACTATGATGTTATGTTTTGGTTTTGAGTCTAGTTTTCAACGTAAAATATTTCAAGAATAAATTCTTTGAGGATTGAAAGAAATAATTATTTTATTGAGAAGTGTGCAACTTGATTTCATGTTGTGAAAATTATATTGTGATGTGCATATCACTTATTGATAAAGTCACTAAATGGTATAACTTAGGGATGAGATTGAGCATTGTTTTATATCTTTGAGCCTATTTCAATACTCAAAGAGTTTTAGAGATAAACTATTTATGAGTTGAGAGATATCATATTTTTATCATAGGATGCTCATTTTTTATTTGCGGTAAATTAAAAGATGTGGCATGTTTTGACACATATTTGTATTCCTAGTAATGGAAGCCTTTTTAGGGCTTATTCAAAAGTTTTATAGTGTGTCATGAATATAATTTATAACAGTAAAACTTCAGAGATAGGTAATACAAAGTTAGCGCGATATAACATTCTATGTGAAGAGTGCTCAATATGGGAATTGCAGAAAGAAGAAGAAACACAAAGGCGGTAAAAACATCTTGGTTTTTGTTCCCAATAAAGCGATGTGTAGAGAGCCCTAGTAGCAGTATAAAAGCCTTGCGATCCATGGGAATATCAAGATTGTGGTTTTTGGTGTGATGACATAAAGAAGAGTATTTTTTTATATATGTAAAGGAGAATCCAAAGGCCAAAGAGGTGGATGCTTCATCAACATGTAAAAGATAATGATCAAGTGCTTCTTCATCAGTTGTGTACTCTTCAAATATCACAAAAATTTGTCAACAAGCAAAAACAACGAATCAAGAAAGCCCACGTGCCACACTACATAGTTTTGATGTATGAAATCTATTCTTCTATATTACATGATAAGGTCATATAGGGAAAGATGATTCAATAACTTTTTTATTTATGTTTTTTATTTTTTTATTATATTTTGGCTATTTGTTTATGAATATGAATGGAGTATATAAATATTAGAAAATAAGTGCTAACAAGTTTGGAAGAGCTAGTCTTTTTAATACCATTTGTTTTAGTACCTCATTGTGTTTGTATGAACTACTTCAGTAGTGATACACATGGAGATGTGGTTTGATCAAGGATTATAAGCCTAAGTATGAAACACGAGAGATGGGTGTGGCTCATTCAAATATATAAGGACGAATGGAGTGTTCCGATGGAATCCTGTCTCAGTGACCATCCTCCCAATAATATCCAGCAATATGATGTATTGCATGTGATGATGATCACATGATAAAGTCTCCATATTTGTCAAAAAAGAAGTGTTTTGTCAGGTTTTGATAGCCATTCTTTAGTCATGCTTTATTTTGGATAAAATTATAAGATAAATTTTATAATTTGTTTTTGTGGCTATAAATATGACTTGGTAAGTAATTAAAGGTGAATGCAGTAAAATGATTCAATGAAGACTATATATGTATTTTAAAATTAAATTGGATCATTTATGGAAAACCTAAGTCTATGGATATGGTTTTGAGAAAACCCCATAGTCTTGCAAGGTCCACTAAGTATTTAAGAAAAATTATTTTAAATCAATATGGTATTTTCGAACTATTGTTTATAAAAATATACCAAGTCAAGAGTACGTAAAATACATAAATCAATAATTTTACGTAAAATACGTAAATCAATAGTTTTACGTACATTGAGAAAGTATCATTTATTTATGCATTGATTTTAAATACCCATATGACTTAACTCTTGTTTCATAATACCAATTACGTGACTTGTTTTTTGAGTTTTTTAGAATCCTCGATTACCTAAGACCATGAACCATAAAGAATGTCATAGGAAAACCATCTTCGTAGGCCTCCTTAACACATGCTGTGTGGATTAAATAACTTGGTTTGTATGAGTTTATATCAAGAAAACTAGTGTGGTTGAACATTTGTGGTTCATAAAGGTTTTGCATAGTGTGAAACCAGCATGCATTGAAATATTTTGGAACTTGTTATACTACCTCATGACATACGCCTAAGAATACTAAGAATGTATATGTTATATGTGCTATAATTGAGTGAGAGCTGCTACAGTCCCATGATTATTTTTTAGCTGCTTGGATGTTCAAATATACATGTACTCTATCATGAAAGATCTAGATAAACTCAATATTCCAGTGGGAGTACCTGCTTGTCTTTAACAGGCCAGCTGGAACAACATACTATAATGTTGTTCACCTATGAAATCCAGATGTGTGGCGTTGGTTGTATGGCTACAAAAGGGAGCAGCTTGATTGAAGAACTCCTTTGAGCCCTTAAAAATACGATTACATGCGATGATGATATGTGATGATCTTCTGTGACAGCATTTCCATGATCATGATGTGACATGAAAGATGGACTACGACCACGTTCGAGATGAGATCTGAGCAACAAAGAGAAAGAGGCGCTGCCTCCATAAATCCTTTGTGAAATGAATGATGATGCAAGCCATGATTAATATATTAAAAGAGAATATGTGAAAAATGCTTGAGAGTGAGATTATAATTGGGGAGATGAGCATGTGAGGAAGAACTATTGTAAAGCCTTCAAAGGCCAAGTGGGAGATGTTGGGTTTATGTGGCCATTAAAGGCCTTTATGAAAGTTTGGATAAGTATTTTATATAGTGAGATATAAACTTAGTGGGGTGTGGTCCTCTTGTGAACCATACTAGGCAAATGCTATTTGTCGATACTCAAACTTGGTTCGACGTTCCAGGCTAATTAAGTTGGAAAACCCAAGGTACCTGAGCATAAAGTAAAACCGATGAGGGTTGAGTAGGTCATCCCTTGATGATGTCGGTGTTGCTCGGATGAGTGAGCCGGAGGATTATGTGGCTCTTGCGTGAGATGGTTGGCCTCTAAAGACTGGGTCGAAGCATCAGGCATGTACCATCATACGGTATTTACATAGATAGCCGTATAAAGATAACAATCCATTATTGAGGATGACACGTGTACATGGGCGAGAGATTACCCCTATGCTTCATGGAGCCGTGGTTGCATTATGGTCTGATAGTATGCATTTGTCTCTAGGGGAGAACCTGTATCCCATAGATTAAGATTAAATCCCCTAGCTTATTGACTGACTTTGATGGCCCAATCATGAGCCCCTGCAGTGGATTGTGGGTCATGGGAACCGTTGGGTCAGTTTCAGAAAGCTAGTATAAATCGTAGTCCACAGTTGCAAGTAAAGTGCTCCAGTATATTTATGACTTCTTGATGTATACAGATATGATTCCCATCAAAATCACTTTATTTTAATTATTTTTATGTTATATGATTTTTAGAATGATTATTTGAATTTTTGTGATTCTCTTGATATTTTAATTTTATCATTTGGATTTATAATATAAAAGAAAATCAATTTTCAATGTTTTAAATAATCAAAGAGAAATAAAAGCTTATTTCTTAAATCATTAGAATATTTTTTCACTAAAAATATGTGGGCGCCCATTGTGAGCTATGGGGGGGTCGGGGGCGTGCCCCAAGCAAGTAAGGTTCTCTCTCTCTCTTTAACATTCTCTCTCATAGAAAGGTAGAAGAAGAAGGCACGCCCCACCTAAAGGATTTATCTCTCTCGCTTTCTCTCATATCTCTAAAGTTAAACCAAGGGGGTTTAAGGTCGGCTAAGGCATTGAGGCCTTAGCATTTTAGTTTTAGATAAGATCCACATGCTTTTGGAGGTTTTTGTCATACTTAATAGAATCAAAATCTATCATTGATCCCGAGTACCATTGAAAAGAGGAGACTCGATGTGGGGTATACTAATCCCTGTTGAGGTAATCTCCGACAACGTTTTTTACTTTATTTTATTTCTTTGTCGTACTCTTCTATTCCCATAAAGCAATATGTCAAGCTTTTATTTATTGAATAAATGAGTTGTATTTAAGTGGTAGCAAGTGAGAACCATTATTTATTTATTTCAAGAAAGTGATTTTGTTTTTAATTGGACATTGTAATTGATCTTGCCGGTATAAGAAAAGAAAATTTAAAATTTACATATATACCGCATTTTATCACATAGTCCAACTTTCCAAGGTTACCAAAAGGACAAGGACATAGACCTAGGAGAGTTTGTGCATCACAATAATGGAGGAGGTAGCAAAAGCTGGCATGAGGTTTGTTTCGATATTAAGGTGGAGAACAAGCATTAGGGAGATAATGCTTATTCCCTGAACAGGAGGAAGAAGCATGGTATTTTGTCTAAACCCATACACAAATGAACAAGATGGTAACTCCTCCTTAGATTTCTCAAACTACTATAGGGGTTGCTATTATCGAGCTTGATGACAGAGCAACAGAAGAGCGAGAGAGTCTTCAAACAGAGATTCTGGAGATTCAAACGTGTTCTTATGTTTATGAGATGGTGGTCTGTCAAGCATAATCGCTCCCTTATATGTCTCCATACGACTTGGCTTTGGATTGAAGGAATTCTTATACATGCCTGGATAAAGGAGGTTTTTAGCTGTGTGGCTCAGCAATGTGAGAGACTGGTGGAGATTGACTGGTCCACCTTAGCTGGCACATCCTTGAAGCTTTTGAGAATCAAGGTCCAACAAATTCTGGGTAAGAAAATCCATAGTTGCTTAATCCTAAAAGTTCTAGGGGATTATTTCTCCGTTTCTATATCTTAAGAGGGGAACCTGTCGACTTGCATCAATCCTTCCTCAAGCTCCTCATCATCCATTGGTAACATCCTTGCATGCGAAGGAAAGCAACCAACATTTCCTCAACCATGATCTCAATATGCAGACCAGAAATCAAACTTAGTTTCCAAAAAAGAGGAAACGTAGTCCTCCATACAAAGACCAGTTACCAAAAATGTCTAAGGTGAAGCAGATATGGAGGAGGAAGCCTACTGGTTCTAATTATGCATTATAGTCTAGTGGAAAGGTTAGTATCATGAATTCAAATTTAAAAAGATATGTTGCTTCAATGATTCCTAACTCTTTTGGCAGACCGGTGGGGTACATGCATGGCACCGCTTTGTTCCCTAGTTCTGCCTTCGAGAAAGGTGAACTGTTCAGATGATTGAGGGAGATGACACCATCTCCCACACCTGACACGTACCATCAGGTCTCTTCTGAGAAGGCGGCGACCTCCAAACCTACACTTTTAATCCAGGTCAGGGGGGATTCAACGATGATGAAAGATGAGGCTCCATCTCCAAGGAGTGATAGTGACCCAAAGGCGGTGTCCCTTGTACAATGTAGGGGCTCATACATTGAAAAGGTAAGTCCCCCTTTCCCTATAGGCTCTTTTCCTTGGGGTGTAATCCTTGAGATTTTGGAAGCGTCGACTATTGGGGTTTCCTTATATAGGGATCAGATGGGAGGACCTTTTATGCTTATTTGGTTCATTCTCTCTAGTCTTACCATGTCCTATTTGCTTAAAGTCTTTTTCTTGGGTTAAAAGTCAAGATCTTGCTTTAATGACAGCACAAAGGGTCACCATTATTAATGAGGCTTAACAAAAGGTTCTTTTGAGGGATCCAACTTCTCTCTCTACCCTTCCGAATGTGACTCTCAAGATGACTCCATCACAATGTGAGAGTGGGTGTACTTGAGGCCGCATTACGCTGAAGACTTCATCGATGATGGCCACTAAAGAGCACCGGGTGAAAGGTTTGCTTGTTGCAACATCCCCTATGCCCCATCGATTCTTATTGATGAGTCCTCTGATTCTTAAGAGGAGTTATAACTAAGATTGGCTAGATGGTCCAACAAATTGCAGAAAAGGGCCGAAGTTAGAGCCAAAGCGGAGGAGATGCTTCGGGCTATGCATGTTTCTTTCTCTGGAGAGGTGAGGATTGTGGAAGTGGCTATCGTTTAGGGAGAGGTTCGGGCAAATCCCAACCTGAATTTGAGAAAAGCTCAATCCATAATGTAGAGGGAGGGAAAGGAGTTAGTGGTAGAGCTGTCGTTCGACCTACTTGCTACAGGCCCAGCTGGGATCACTAGAGACAACTTCTACCCCAAATGAAGTTGCTCTCGTGGAATCTAAGGGGCCTGAGAGGCATAAGAAAAGGAGGATTCTTCGCATATTGGTTAGGTCGTACAAATCTCAAATCCTTCTTTTATTGAAACAAAGCTTACTTCCATGAATCTGCATCGTTTTAAATATTTTTGGGGTTGTGGCCTAGTTGATTTATGCTTTTGTCCTTCTGTTATCCTCTCAGGAGGCCTTTTGACTGTCTAGGACCCATCGGTGTGCCTTAGGTCTATATTGAATATTTGTTTTAGATGTATATGTGTTATGTTTAATGGATCCGGTTCTTTTTATTGGTGCTTATTGAATGTGTTTGGGCCTAATGCTTTCTTTGAAAAATGAGCTTTTTTTAATAATCTAACCAATATTCTTAAAACTCATTCGACCCCGTGTTGTGGAGCAGGGTATTTTAATCAAACAAGGGAACCACATGAATCTATAAAGGTAGATAGAATTACACCCGTCATGGTGATGTTTGATAATTTTATTACTTTTAATGGCTTCATGGATTTCAATGTGGTGGGTGCTACATATACTTCGTCAAATAGCTTTGTTTCTCACCCTCAAATGTCTAAATTGGATTGATTCCTAGCTTCACACTTATGGGAGGATAAGTTCCCCAAAACCTTGGTTAACGCACTTCCATGCTTAGGTTCAAATCATATTCCTCTGTTACTTGATACAAATGAGGAATTTTACAGTGCGCCACCATTTTGATTTGAACTCATGTGGTGGGAGGAACATTCTTTGAGAGAAGATCAGAGTGTTTGGAATAATTCACATTTTTCTGGAATGCTAGGTTTCATAATTAGTAGTAAATTGCAATTGTTGAAACAAAGACTTAAAGATTGGGGGAAAAGTAAGTTTGGTGATCTGGCCCAGAAGATTGCAAAAATTCTAAAATATTAAGATCTTTAATAGAATAGAACAAACACATGGGGATTTGAGCAATGAACAATCCCATATCGAAGTGAATCAAAGATGGAGAAAATAACACTAAATATTTTCATGTGATTGCCAATTCTTGGTGAAGAAACAATAGCCTTGGTGGTTTGGTAATTGAAGGGGTGTCTCAGGAGGATAGAAGGGGTATGGAAGAGATCATTGTTTGACACTTTCATAAAGCTTTCACCTCTGAACATCGAATTTAGTTTAACTTGCAAGTTTTTATCACCGAACTTAGCTATGGCTCTGGAAGCATAATTCATAGTGGAGGAGCTTGAGAAAGCTATTTTTGATCTTCTCGAGAGAAAGCCCTGAGGCCATTCTTCCAAGACTTCTAGGATGTAGTCAAAGACAATTTCTTCAGTTGGAACTAACAATTCTATCATGATGGGGTAATTCTCAAAGCCCTTATTTCGGCCTTTATCTCCTTGATACCCAATAAAGATACCATTGAGTTTTTACAAGATATTAGGCTCATTAATCTCATGTCTGCTCCTTACAAGGTCTTGGCAAAGATATTGGTTGATAGACTTAGGAAGGTCCTGGGAGAAGTTGTAGAGGGGCCGCAATTGACTTTTATCAATGATCAACAAATCATGGACGTGGTTCTGTTGGCTCAGGAGTTTATTCACACCACGACTAATTTTGGTCGAAAAGGGGTCCTCCTTAAACTTGATTTTGAGAATGCGTATGATAGGGTGGAGTGGGACCAGCTTGATAAGCTTACGGAAGTTATGAGTTTTGGTGAGAGATGGAGAATGTGGACTATGGGTGTTTGCCTATGTTCCACGTCTGAATGATTATAAATGGTAGTGCTTGTGGATGCTTTAATGCAACCAAATGAATACATCGGAGTGGCCCTCTTTACCTTTTTTTTCACTTTAGTCGTAGAATCTTTTAGTGTGATGCTCATAGGGGTAAAGGAGAGTGGTATGATCAAGCAGGTGGTCCAACTATCTCACATTTACAATATGAAGCCCTTCTTCTTGTTGAAGCCTCAATTGACAACATTCAAAATGTTTGGCTCTTTATGAAATGTTATGAATTGAATTAATATGCATAAAACAAAGTTGGTAAGTATAATTTGTGCAAAAGAGGAGACACATGGTTGAGCAGAATGGCTTAAGTGTGGCACACAAACACTCCCCATTAAGTATCTCGGCTTGCCTTTAAGCCAATGTCGTCTCCCTCACTCCATGTGGGACCCTATCATACAAAGGTTCCAACATAAGCTTGATGGATGAAAAGCAAGGTATCTATCATTGGGAGGTCGCATTACGCTTATTAATGTTACATTAGCCAACTTTCCAATTTATTACTTCTTTATTCAAAGCCCCATATGAAGTCATCAGGAGCTTAAGAGATTGATGAGAAACTTCTTGTGGGGTGGCAGCTAGCATAAAAAGAAATTCCACCCAGAGTTATTTGCCTTTTTAAAAAGGAGGGAGGCCTGGGCATTCGAAAATCAAAGGCAGTTAATGAGTCACTTCTAACTAAGTGGTGTTGGAAGTTGTCAAGGGAAATGGAGAACTTGTGGGAAAGGGTTATTTTTTGGAAATATGGCCGAGATCCTACTGGCTTTATCGCTAGAAATAATCATAATAATCTAGCTACATCTTTTGTTTAGAGAGAGATTAATTCGGTAAAACCATTCTTTTTGGCTTACTCCAGAATTTTGGTTGGGAATGGTTGAAAAACGAGCTTTTGACATAGTAAGTAGATTGGTGATTATGCACTCAAATTCAGATTTCTAGAGCTCTATAGGAGATCCAAGCAGAAAAACTTGACCATTGTCTCGATGATTAATGGAGAAGCTAATCAAGTGTACTGGGATCTCAGGTTGGATATCAGACGGGTTGATGTTATTGTGGAGCAATAGTTCCTTGCTTTAACCACAACTTTGTATGCCTTCTTTTTTTGCCCTTGCAAAGAAGACAGTCTTATTTGGATGTTGGAACCTAGTGGCAGATTCTCAGTCAAACCTTTGCAATGCTATCTTCAAAGATACATTTATAAAGGACAATATGTCGATTCATAGATACTGGAAGTGTGAAGCTCCGCACAGAATGAGAGCCTTTTTGTGGTTGTTAGGTCACTGTAGAACCCTGACAATCGATTAGTTGAAAGAGGACGATATGAAATAGCACGGTCTATGTTGTGTAAAAGTTTTCTTTAGCGATACTAGCTAGAACACTTACATATGTCCAAATATTGCAATTAAAAGTCAAAAAAAAAAAAAAAATATGGTTTCTCACTTGCTGCCACTTTCAAAACTCTTCATTATATCACAATTACATCAAATGAGATTGGGAACAAAAAAGCACAATAAAACATAAAACAAGACGATGCACCAAAAGATTACCTCTAATGGACTTTGCACATGCTACATTGGGTCTCCTTCGTCGATGGCGTACATGATCTAGGTCTTTTGTGAATCTAAAAAAATGGGAAGTAATGCCAAACTCTTACTTAGTACTAGAGAGCATGCACACAAGATGGGGTCTCTATTCTTCTCACACCATGTGGGTATGCCCCTTTTGATGCTTCAAACCCTATGGGTGTGCCCCTTCTTTTGCTTCTTTGGGTACTATGAGAGAGAAAGAGAGATAGAGAGAGAAAAGAGTTGAGGTAGAGAGAGGGTGGCATGCCACTTATGAGGGGGAGAGAGAGAGCTCAAAGCTTAGGGTTGTGGTGAGATGACCCCATTGCGACATTTTATAGAAGTGAGGCTATGGTTAGGGTTTTACCATCATTGTGAGATTCCATTTAGATCATTGATCAAAGGTGACTAGTGGGGTGAATAATCTTAGCCATACACTCTATAGATCAACCATCATGATCTAATGGAAGGTGCTAGAACCTTATCCCTCAACTTCCTTAACGTAATCCCATTAAATATTTTTTGCAGATAAACATACTACACATATCTTATTTACTTTCAATCAATCTCTTGACCTTCTTGTTTTGAAAATAACCATCCTTTTTTCATATAACATTCCATTTTGATTTTCAAAATAAGTAGGTTGCTTCATGCACAACCCACTCAATACAAGGATTAGGAAAGAGTGGGGCACCATACTTATGAATGACACAAGTGGCCCCACGCTCTACATAAGCATGCCTAGTGTGGTGGGCACCATTAAATCTTGAGCCCCCATAATCTAAATTAAATTTTAAAATAATTTTATTTTTACAAAATCATAAATATTTTATTTTTCTCCCTGGATATTCAAATAGCTGAAAATTCAGTTTTAGCTTATTTTAAAATCAAATATGATGAAATAGAATGTCCATAGGCTTTTAAAAGTTTATTTTATTTTTTTTAAAATTATTTAAAATAACATCCATTACTTCTAAATTAATTTGATATGAATCAAATCCAACTTTGTTTAGGAAAATGTGCAAGTAGTGAGGCACTCCATCTCTACCAGTGATTATGTCCCATACTCCCTTAGGGCTGGCGGGTCGGGTCCAGTTGCACCCGCACCCTAGACCCGAAATAAAACATGTGTACCCAAACTTTGACCTGTACCCGACTGGTAAAAAATTTGAGTACGTGTTGGTCGGGGCCTAGTTTTCCTTTCTCTTGTGGAGGAGGAGGAAAACCTTCTCTCAAATAACCATGAAGGGTCTACGTGCTTTGGTGTTTTAAGCTTGCAAGTGTACTTTTCTTACTGCGGATAGGAACCAACAAAGAGAGAGATTTTATCGACAAAAAGGTGCATTTAGGTGCCTACCTTGTCATTTGGGGGTCCAGGGATACGCCAGGGCAGTGCCCTCTCAGAACAATTACGCAGCCCTCCGGCTGTATGCCAGCTCGGTTTGGACACGAACTCTCCTTACACTCCAACACGTCATCTCGTTCTTTGTCTTAGAAATTGCAATGGAAATTCAGGTGAAATACTCCTCTCATATAGGTTACTTGAGTGGGTTAGCTAGCAAATAGGATAAAGAAAGAAAAGTGATGGAAGCTCTTTATTGTGTGAGTGCTACGAGACTTAGTGGTCAGAGTAGTCAAAAGAGTCAGAACTCTATGGATGCTAACTCCGGATGACCCCACCCGAGTAAGGGAGGGCAGGAGCTCTTATGTCTCTTGCAACTCAACTAAACTATACGGAGTGGAAGTTCGAGTAGCAATATGAGAGTTAAATATCTTAAAAGAACTCTAAGGGGCACCATATCAAACACACAATGATTAGAAGAAGCTACCAACATGCAAACTTAAACAAGTGAGCAATTAGAGTTGTGTGCGACTAGAGGATAGACTTGGTGAGGCAAAAGACAAGAAAAAGTGTGTGTGAGAGAGAGAGTCGTGTCCACACAAAGGGGCGGACACAAGTTCAAGTGCAAGTGCAAGAGGGGACATGAAGAAGAGAGGGCAAGAGAGAGAGAGTCTGCTATGATGTGTAGCTCCATGTGTTGCAGGGGTGAAAAAAGGGAGAGCAAGAGAGAAAATGCAAGGTCGTCTCTAGGCACAGCTACATATTTGCGGAAAGTAGAAAGAGAGATGAGCAGGACGGGTTGGGTTTGCATGCAGTTGAGGATCGAGATGTAGGAATGAGAGTGGAACAAAAGGGAGAGAGACGGGGCCGCTGGTAATGGTGGCCCTGAGGTGCATGTGATAAAGAAGGAAGAAGAGAAGAGACGAGCCCATAGCTTGTGGTGCCCCTGCATGTCACGTATAGCAAACAGACGAGAAGAGATGAGAGAAGAAGGAGAAGGGATAGGGCCACAGGTTGCTGCGGCTCTAAGCCACATGTACAGTAGTGGGGGGAAGAGAGAGGCAAAGGCGTGCAGAGCCAAGGCCGCTGGTAGTTGCAGCCTTGGACGTGCGTGTGAGACTGAGAGGAAAATAATGAAGAAGAAAGAAGGAAGAAAGAGGGGGGAGAGAGGAGAGAGAGTGGGCTTGGGGTGTGTCATAGCCTAGGTACACCCCAAGTGACCCTCTTGAATGTACATGATAAAGACAAGGGTTAGGTTAGGGTGTAGTGGATGAGTTAGGGTGTAGACTAGGGTGTGGTGGGCTGAGTGTGCGAACTGGCGGTAGTTTCTCTCTCTAAGAGTTTTCTTTCTCCTCACCACTTGATCTAAGAGTTAGAAGCAAAACATAAGCTTAATGCCTCAATTTCATTCAAAATGATCAAGCCCTTATACAAATGACCCAAGCTTGTTTATATAGAGCAACCTCAAAACTAAGCCAAATTGCGGAAAAAATACAATTAAATAGAATTAAAATAAAATCCCTTTTTGGACATAATGACCAAAATACCCTATAGATCTTTTGAGAAAATGACAAAACCATCCCTCCCTGAGGGGCCTCTTGCCATTGCTAGACTTTGGGAACTTTTTCAGACAATTACGATGGTGATTCTAGTGATTGATCGTCGTGGAATGAATGCTTGATCCATTATGAACATTTTAATGCCCTTTGATCGTCTTGAAACATATTTTCATGAAGGGCAAAAATTTGGTTAAATTTATAAATTTCGACCACCAATTAAGTGCAATCCATGATGGTTTGAGTCCTCATTTTGATCACAAATTAAAGAGGACATTTTCATGATCATTCTGCACTAAATTTCGTCCAATTTGGTTTTCATTTGAGCATATCCCCAATTTGTGAAGTCGTCGAAAAGTGTGATTCCAACGACCGAAAATTTTGACCATTTTCATCTTTAAAATTCGCGCTATCCAGTCTTCAATTGAGCACAAACATTATATTGAACTGTAGCCCTTCACGATGCGGTCGTAACATACCCATATTTGCAATGATCCGACACCCGGATCTCAAGTTATGACTTCACGAAGTATGGAATATCTTCTTTTAAAATTCTGATTTTCATGTTTTTGAGCTATAGAAATTCTCTCGTCTTGGTCCATGTAATGACGCGTGCCATATATCAAAATGATCGGGTCATCGAGACCTAGCTCATGCCCAAATTTGAGCATGTTTTGACTCAAAACGACCGAGTTATAAGAATTTGAAAATCATCCAAGAGGTGAAAACACAATTTCTATTTTCATAAATGGAAATTGGTTCATCGAGGCTGCACCGCAATAGTGCAAGACCCACCTTTTTACGATAATTTGGGCCCAGATGGTCATAGAAGGTTCGATTGAGCCAAAATTTAGTCCCTGGGGGTTTTGCGATGATTTGGATCTAATGGCAATGGTTTGATACTATTTTGAAGCCTTGAAAATAGGGCTATAATTATAGGGTTATTTTTTCTGCATGAGAGGAACTGGATTTGAGAATCGAGTTTTATCCTGACCATATCAAAACTTATAGAAATATAACAAAAAGTTAGCGAGCATCCTTCGGGCATCCCGAACTATCATTTTCATCCCTGTTGAAGCCATTCTAATACTTTTTCCAAGGTTGCTCAGTTTTAGGTGTATTTTGTAGTGTTCCCATGATCTGTTGGTGTTTTGGGTACCGACAAGACCAGGTTGTTTCTGGCTCTCTCCTTTTGCGACTCGGGAATATAAGTATGTCAAAAAAATGACTTATGATAACTTGCCTCGTCGAATGCTGCTCTCAAGAGAAGCGAGAAGTGTAACATTCGAAACAATTTTATTTTTGTCGAAGTTCATCTTTTGAATCATTACTAAGACGCTTTTAGTGCCTCTCAACAATCTTTTTTCTTTTCCATCAACAACACCAACACGATCCTTATGGAGGAGACCATGCCAATCTTCTTCCTGAAAGTTTGACCGAAGTGGACTCTAGAGATTGGGGACCTTGCTTAAGCGCTTCCTTCCCAATGCTACTGGGATCCGTTTTCTGGGAGAGTGTGCTGATCGGGTGCCTTGTGGAAGGGCTTTCCATTCTATCTCAACAACACCTCCTAATGGACCATCTAGTGGGTGTCCTTGTTGGGCTTTGCTCCCAATCAAGCTGGTGAGGAAGGGTTGATCTGGGTTTCTACCAGCGCCTTCAAATCTTCTTGACTATGAGACTAGCTAGTGGATGTCCTTGGTAGACTTTGCTCCCAATCTAGCTGGTGAGGAAGGGCTGATCTGGGTTTCTGCCAGTGCCTTCAAATCTTCTTAACTATGAGACCAGTTAGTGGGTGTTCTTGCTGGACTTTGCTCCCAATCGAGCTGGTGAGGAAGGGCTGATCTGGGTTTCTGCCAGCGCCTTCAAATCTTCTTAACTATGAGACTAGCTAGTGGGTGTCCTTGGTGGACTTTGCTCCCAATCTAGCTAGTGAGGAAGGGATGAAACTAGCTAGTGGGTGTCCTTAATGGACTTTGCTCCCAATCTAGCTGGTGAGGAAGGGCTAATCTGGGTTTCTGTTAGTGCCTTCAAATCTTCTTGACTATGAGACCAGCTAGTGGGTGTGGTTGGGCCTCGATCTCGTCGGGTGAGATGACCGCACGGGGACCCCATTCAGGTCCGGTTCGAGATCACTCGCTCAGGAACCACGGTGCATGGGGTGTGCGGACAAGTACCAACTAATGAGAGAGGATTGTGGGTTGGGAAGTGGGAAGTGGGACCTACCTCACAGTGGGTTCATGACACGCTTGGGTGTTTTACGGGCGCTCTCTTAGATCACGACGGAAAGCCCCCTTGCTTGAGGCTGGTTCGGTTTTAGCCCCCTTGCTCGTACTATGCGGCTCATGAACACACACACATAAGGTTTCTAGACAAGTGGGTCAAAAGACCTTGACTTGCCATTAAAGAGATATATACGTAGAAAGATGGGCTGATACCAGACTGCTTGTCAGTTTGACAGCCTTTCGGCATCGCCTTGTCAAATGGTCTCGTATGAGCAAACAAACAAACGAATAAATAAACGAATGAATAGATGTCACATAATAATGTGGGTGAGATGATAATATAAGAGATATTTTGGTGGTTGAAGAGTTAAGGAGTTTTATGAGAGATAGGAGAAGAAGGATCTTAAGAGAGGAAGAAGAGAGAATGAAGTAGAATGAGGGGAGAAGGACCAAGAGAAGAGAGAGATCAAGAGAGCAAGAGAGAGGGAGTGAGAGAGAGAGAGCAATCAAGAGGAAGAGAGAGAAAGCCGAGAGAAACAGAGAGAAAGAGAGTGCGAGAAAGTGATAGAGATCGAGAAGATGAGAGAAAGAAAATGAGAGGAAGTAAGAGGAAGAGAGAGAGATGGAGAGAACAGAGAGAAGGAGAACACAAGAGGAACAGAGAGCAAGAGAGAAGATGAGAGAAAAAGAGAAAGAGAGTGAAGACGAAAGAGAAAGAGAGAGAGAGAAGGAAGAGAAGAGAGAAAGAGAGAGGGAGAGAGCCGAAAGAAAGAGAGAACGAGAGAGAGAGCAAGAGAGAGGTCGAGAGAAAGAGTGAAGATGAGAGAGAGGCCGAGAGAAAGAGTGAAGATGAGAAAGCAACAGAGAAACGAAAGAGAAAGAGAGAGAGAAGGGAGAGAAGAGAGAGAAAGTGAGAGAAGGAGAGAGAGAATGAGAGGGAGATAAGAGAGAGAGTGAAGACGAGAGAGGGATGAAGATAAGTGAATCGATTACCTAGCTGTCGGTTCGAGAAAAGAGAGAGAGTGAGGGTGAAGGAAGGAGTGAGAGAAGAATGGGCCAGTGATGTAGCTTTCGGCTCAAAAGAGAGGGGAGAGGAGAGAAAAAGAACATGGAAGGGAGAAAAAGAGGAAGAAAGAGAGAGAGAAAAGGGAGAAAAAGAGGAAAGGAGGCAGGTCGGTGGCTTAGCCGATTAGCTGTGAGAGAAAGAGGAGAGAGAGAGAGAGAGAGAGAGAGGAGAGAGGGAAAGGAGGCAGGAGAGAAGAGAGAAGAGAAAAAGAGGAAGAGAGAGAGAGAGAAAGAGAAAAAGAGAGAAGAGAAAAAGAGGAAGAGAGAGAGAGAGAAAGAGAAAAAGAGAGAAGAGAAAAAGAGGAAGAGAGAGAGAGAGAAAGAGAAAAAGAGAGAAGAGAAGGCAGGGCAGTAGCCAGCTCGGTTGGTTGTGAGAGAGAGAAGAGAGAAAGGGAAGAAAGGAGGATAAAGAGGGAGAGAAGAGAGAGCAATAGAAGAGAGAGAAGAAGAAAAGAGAAAGAGAGGAGGGAAGAGAGGGAAAGAAAGAGGAAGAGAGAAAGAAAGAGAAAGAAAGAAAGGGAGAAAGAGAGGGAAAGAAAGAGGAAGAGAGAAAGAAAGAGAAAGAGAGAAAGGGAGAAAGAGAGGGGACCAGTGGCTTAACCACCAGTTTGAGTGGGATAAGAGAAAGAGAGAGATACTGAGAGGAAGGAGGAGAGAGAAGATGGAGAAAGAGAAAGGGAGAGAAGAGATGAGGGGAAGAAAGAAAAAGGAAGAGAAAGAAAGAGGGAGAAAGAGAAAGAGAAGAGAGAGGAAGAACATAAAAGAGTTAGTCGCCGACCCAGTTAGCTGTGAGAGAGGGAGAAGGAGAAAGAGAGAAGAGAGAAATAGGGAGTAAGAGAAAGGGAGCGAAGAGAGAAAAGAGAAGGATGAAGAGAGAGAAAGAGAGAAGAAAGAGAGAGACAGAGAAGAAGGGAGAACGAGAGAGAAAGAAAATAAGGGAGGAGAAAGAGGGAGAGAGAAGAGAGAGCAAGAGAAGAGAGAGAAGAAGAGAAGAGAATGAGAGAAGGGAAGAGAGAGAAAGAAAAAGGAAGAGAGAAAGAAAGAGACAGAGAGCGATAGCTTAACCGTCGGTTCGAGTGGGATGAGAGAAGAGAGAGAAACTAAGAAAAAGAAGGAGAGAGAAGAGAGAAAGAGAAGAAAGAAGGAGAAAGAGAGAGAAAAGGGAGGAAGAGAGGAAAGGAGGCAGGGCGACGGCTTGGTTAGCCATGAGAGAGAGATAAGTAGAGAGAGAAGAGAGAAAGAGGGAGAAAGAGAAAGGAAGAAAATAGAGAAAAGGGAAAGATGAAGAGAGAGAAAAAAAAGAGAAAAAGGGAGAGAAGAGAAGGCAGGCCGAGAGAGAGAGAAATAAAAAGGGAGGAGAAAGAGAGAGAAGAGAGAAGAGAGAAAGAGGAAGAGAGAAAGAGAGAGAAGGAAGAGAGAAAGAGAAGGGAGAAGGAAGAGAGAAAGAGAAGGGAAGAGAGAAATAGAGAGATGAAAGAAAGAGGAAGAGAGAGAGGGAGAAAGAAAGAGAAAAAGAGAGAGAAAAAGAGAGAGAGAAGAACCGTCAGTCTGATTGGTTGTGAGAGAGAGAGAAGAGAGAAAGAGAAGAAGGGAGGAGAAAGAGGGAGAGAGAGAAAGAGAAGAAAGAAAGAGGAAGAGAGAGAAATAGAGAGAAGACAGATAGAGAAAGGGAAGAAGGGAAGAGAAAGAGAGAAGAGAGAAGAGAGAAAGAGGAAGAGAGAGGAAAAAAGAGAAAGAAAAGAAGGCGGGTAAGCTATCAGCTCGGTTGGTCAAGAGAGAGAGAAGAGAGAGAAAGGGTGAGGGGTTACCTAGTGACATCCTTGGACCGGACCGGTGGCTAGGTTGGGAATGAAGAGTTCCAAGTGAGAAGTATGAGATTCCATTGAACCCTTGAACCGTGACTTGGGTCGGGGTAAGATCTTCAGACCCCAACCCTAATCGAGTAAGGATCCTTCTTGGAATGAGGTTGACTACCGACCCTCCATCTAACATGATTCGATTGATGGGGCATGCGTGTAATTCGTCAGAAACAAAGAGAGGGCGATTATGAAACTTTTCCCGTAATTGCAGTTCGTCCTCTGAAAAGGTGATTGGCATACATCCTTGTAGAATTGCCTGGTCTACCTCGATAGGTTCTACTTCGGTCTCGTACACTTCTGGGTCAGAGAGAGCTTGAACCAAAGCCATCCGGTAATCCTTTTAAAGAATGAGGGGATCGTAGACATTGAGAAGGGCATGAAGCTTCCGTAGATGCCCTATCACATCATATTTTACCTTCTCTTAATCAAGGCCTTGTGCTCCTGGTCCTGCCACTGATTTGGCGGGTATATTGGGTTGAGGAATAGGTTTGGGTAAAGAGGGTTGAGTGCACGAGATAAAAGGGGTCCCAGTAAATTGTAGAATAAGAGGATTGTTTAAGGTATTGGGATTAGGAAGAAGCCCAGGAGCTGTAGGATAGGGAGACTAGCCTTTCGATTAAGGGGTCGTGGCGGACAGGGGAAGTACAAGGTGCCCGACTTCTACGGTGGAGGCTGCAACATCCTCCCTGATCTGAGATTTATCTTCCATGTGCTGGGTATTGCTCCTGAAATTTGTACCATGTGGCAAGCTCCCTAAGAATAGAAGCTTTTCCCTCTAGACTCTCCTAATCTATACTCGAAGTCGGGCTCAAGGGGCCACTGGGGTTTCTTTGGCTTCGACTTCTTGCGCTTCATTGAAGAAGGTAGCTCTGCCTTGGCCTTAGCTGCCAGGGCATCAACAACTATTAAGAATCCTGCTGCTTGTGCTAAGGTCTTTCTCAGTCGCTTCCGTTGCTTCTTAGTTATGTTTGATCCCTCAAGTTCTCTATCAAGAGCATCGAAGTCCGGACATGTCAAGGTTGTACCTGAAGGAGACATAGACAAGGAATAATGAGAAGTAGGAGAAGAAGGAGTAGGGTTAGAAGTGGGGGACTTTTAAGGTCATTCCCCTCATCAGACCGATATGAGCAGCTTTTTACGTCATCACCAGAGTTGGATGGGTGCTGAGGATCTTTTAGGTCTTTCCCTTGCTTAGACCGTTGGGGAGTGCTTTTAACGTTGTCACCCTCATTGGATGTATGCAGTGGGTCTTTTAGGTCTTTCCCTTATTTAGACCGTTGGGGAGTGCTTTTAATGTTGGTACCCTCATTGGACGTGTGCTGAGTGGAAGATAACAAGTGGATGTCTTATTGACAGGATGAAGAAGGAAAAAGGATCGTTCGGTGGATGAAGTTCAGCAAAGTTGGCAACAAAGGAAAGGGCCTGAGAAATTCTTGCTCAACTGTGGGTTGAGCGGTCTTGTTTCTTTGGCGAGCAGCCCTTGGTGCCCGTCTCTTTTTAGTTTGATGAAGTGATGTTCGATTTGCCTCGCTGGGGTGGCAAACCGCTTCTCGTCTTAAGGACTTGAGTCTACTTCGGCCATGGTAGATCATCCATGGCTCGGAAGTCGAGGGTTTTGTAGAGTCTGGGTCATTGATCGGAAGGTCTTGCCTTGTGAGATCTTCTTGCCTCGATGAGAAAGTGATTTGGGGATCACTTATGGGGAGGTTGTAAAATTTTTAACACTCTCGTTTCTTCTCTACGACTATATCAAGGAAAGTTGTGCATTGTGATAAATAATGACCTCTTATCTGATGTAATGTGCCCCAACAATCTTCAGTCGCGTTAGCAAAGTGGTGGGGTTACCTAGCCTGCTTTAGTGTGATTATACCTTCCTGAAGCATTATAATGAAGAGGGCGTAGAGGATACCCGGCATTTCGTCCTCCACTTAAATGATTACAGCATGGGAGGCCTCAGTTGCCTTGAAGGCCTTCTTTAAATCTTCAGGCTGTATCTGACCTTTCAGAATCAGTGCCTCAATGATATCCTTCAGCGTGTAGTAGTCATCTGTGGGATGACTGATCATTTGATGGTAGGCACAATAATTTGCCCGAGTGTCAAGGCCAGATTGCTCAGGGAACCTGGCTTCTGGAAGCTGGATCATATTCTGCTCCAATAATAACTGGAACAATGCAGGGACCCATTCCTTCTCGAAGGGATAGACTTTATTCCTATGCCTGGTGAAATAATCACTCCAATCAAAGTTGGCTGGTAGAGGTACCTGATTGTATGATTGTTGATGCTTGCCAGCCTAGTGTTACCTTCGCCGTGCTTACCTCTTTAGAGAGGTCCAAAGTTTGAGAGGGAGCCTTCTTTGAATCAGTGACCATAACAGCTGCACTAATTACCCCTTTCTATTGATTGCTCCATGTGTATTCCGAGAACTACCATCGCCCCCGTTGTTCGCTGAACTTGTAGATGGTTATCATACCCCACCATGATGGTGTGACAAGCTTTCTATGCGAACTGATTTAGAGATCAACTCTGACATGGAGTCGGATTAGAGGCCTCGACATGTAGAGCAATTTCAGATCGCATGTTCCGCACGTAAGTTTGGATTGCTTCCTTCTCGGGCATAGGATTAGGATGGTGGGAAGCCAAGTTTCTCCATCTTGATATGAATTGATATACAGGCTCATCAGGGTCTTGAGTCAAGGTGAGAAGTTCGATGGTTTGAACTTCTCTCTCGACCTCATAGAAGCGTTGATAGAACAATTTATCCATCTCCTCCCATGTATGTACCGAGTTTGGAGGAAGTCGGGCATACCATTGGAATGCTGGGCCATCAAGCTCAACGAATTAGTGGAGAAGAAGTCTCCCTTCAGCTGCTGTTTCCTGACATGCTGCCTGGAAGTGGGCGACATGCTGGTTTGGGGAGGTGGTTCCGCTGAATAGAGGAAACTTCCCTTTCTTATAGTCTGAGGGGAACGGGACCTAATCAATATAAGAAGGATATGGTCTTTAATAAGGCGTCGCACACTGTATGCCCGAAATTTGTCTATTCTTTAGGTTATGGGTGACCATAGAGTTAATATCTGACTGAGAAATTGGATGAGGGACATAATTGTCCTATGAGGTAGACGGAGGAGGCTACCGTGGAGGTACATCATCAGAGTGATGGGAGTTGACCTCATGGTTAGCCGACTGGCGTGCCACGTCAATGAGATCGATCTTCTCCATCATCACGTGCTCCATGTCCTCAAACTTGTTCATACGATCCTCCTGCGCCTCACTGGGCTCACTTACGACCATTACGCTGACTGTTTTATTATGGGGGTCGACGTTAGTGGCAACAGATGGTTTACGAGCTTGACGGGTCATACATGGTAGGTCAGTCAGTAAGGGGTTAGCATGCCCCAACTGAACACGACTTTTGTATGAAGATTGTGTTTGGACCGGTTCTCGACGGTCTTGGGACCGTGGCTGAGGAGCTGGTTCATGACGGTCTTGGGACCGTGGCTGAGGAGCTGGTTCATGACGGTCTTGGGACTGTGGCTGTTGAGTGGCTGGGTCTTCTTTTGCGATAGTAACCACAGCACAGGGCTCATTGAGCTCTTCTTCAAGCTTCATCATCTGAAGGGGGTAGAACAGATTTAGGTCATCAAAATTGGCTATTTTGACTGCCTTGGTCACCTCCCTAGTAGAAATTCATAGACCTACATCGTGTTTAACATTTAGGTTTTGATGGACCTCGTGTCAAAATTGTGATCTAGGTCATGGAAGGTCAACTCTTCTTGCACTGAAGAGAGCTGTCTCTATCAAGTACAGCAATGGATGAGGGTCAGGAACTGGAGTCATCTTGAGTCGCGGAGCGTGAAGGACTCGATCTTTCGTGAGGTCCATGCCCCGAGCTCTCTTATGAGCTCCAGAGACATGACCAAAGTGTTGGGGCTGGTTCAAAATGGTGCTCTTGAGGAAAACCTTCGAGTACCAAGGCTGGAGGTGCTTGCTCAATGAAGGAGGAGCAGGCACGAGCAGGGTCGACTCATGAGGAGGCCTGAGTCGAGGACGAGGGGATGTCTGAGATGACGACGAGTGTGCATGCCTTGAAGAAGGATTACGGGAGACCTGAGGGTCAATCCGGGCTCGTGCAAGTGATCTGGCCATAGGAGACCGAGAACTACGACCAGGTGTCTGTAAGAGAACAGGTGCTGACCTGCCCCTTACAAGTTGCGCTTGTGTTTGCATAGGAGAAGGACGAGAAGGTCGTCTCCAATGTACTTGCGTTGGCACAATAATGGCGTTACCCCGAGCAGTGAGATGCACATGAGTGGCATGCACAAGATCTAGCCTTGGAAGGTTCGATCTTGAATAGGGTCTCGAGGCAATAGTAGGGTTGCTCCGAGGTGTGACTCGAGTAGGTGACTCACGAGCCTTGTGGTGTGTGTGAGGGTTGGAGACCATAGGGTTTCTACCTCGAAGTGTTGAGCCTCTAGGGATAGAGACCAATGGTGCAGAAATGTGGGGGGTAGCCTTATGGCGACCCGCAGAAGCAATGGCAACTTGCTTGCCTTTTGTAGAAAGGGATCGGGCAGCCTTTCGGCGTACCTCAGAAACACGGCCGGCAAGTGACTTACCAGTGGCTGGGTGCATGACGTGTGGGGCAACATAAGTGTCACCCATGCAAGGTGCCTTGGTGGAGTTTCCACCAGAGCAAATAGATGCGGAGTGAGGGACCTTCAAGTCCCTCCTCGCACCAATTCAGGTTAAGACCTTGGAGCTAGACAAGGGGTCTTTGCTCAAGAGGATGGTCGGGAATGAAGTCGAAGGATCTTGTTCCCTAGGGATACTCTCGAATAAGGGGATAAGAAAATCCCTGATTTCGATAAATGGGTTACAGAACCCATCAGCCATAAGTGAATGTGAAAAAAGAATGAAAGCAAATAAAGAAGAAACTAGCCAAACAAGAATGATCCGACTAAGGGGTAGTAAGTTCCTAGTGGAGTCACCAAGCTGGTTAGGTGCCTCGATCTCGCTCTCCGGATCCTTGAAGGATAGGGCGGCACGCATCTCGGGTTTTGGGAGAAACCCAGGACGTTGATGAGATCGCTCTCTCAGGAACCTCATTCGAAAATGGGGGCAGGTGTTACCAACAGATAAGAGAGGAATTTAAAGGTGGGTTTGGAACTTGCTCGGGTTGACTCGTGTGGCCGCCCTCTTAGATAACGAAGAAAGCACGCCAGTAATGAAACTGGTTCGGAATCACCTCCCTTGCCTTGTATTCTTCTTATTTTCTACTTTCCTGTAATCACTAACATATATGGCAAAGGTTATGGGACAGGTGGGTCAGACCTCACCCTTTTCCTCTTTGATGATCATACGCAAGCATGCGTATTCAGAAGAAGAAAGAAAGACGGCGGAGAGAGAAGAATTTGACCAAGCAAAAAGATCAGAGCAGTGACTAGGCTGGTGGATAATTGGCATAATGTGGCAGCGAAACGGGCTTGGTAACTGAGACTGGCTCATAGGATTGCTACTAGACGCTATTGCTAATAATGACTGACTAAGCACGATGGTCGATCTGTCGTGGCAGTAAAGCGGGCCAAGCGAACCTGATGCAACAACATTATAGCTAGATGACATGACTGCCATGGGATGCTAACCTCAATCCCTCTTGGTTGAATGAAAGAGTAGTAGAGGAATGGTTAAAGAGAAGTAAGGAATGGAGGAAGGAGAGAGAAGAAGGATGAGAGGAGGGAGAAGAAGGCAGAGGAGATGCAGTCGGCGCTAGACATTGCTGACTGTTTCAGGAGATGGGAGAGAGAGGAAGCACTCGGTGCTAAGCTTCACCGACTGTGTCAGAAGAGAAAAGAGGAAGAGAACCAACTGGTGTTAAGTGTCGCCAACTGACAGAAGAAGAAAGGAAAAACCAGCTGGCGTTAGGTCTCGCCGACTGACAGAAGAGGAGAGAGAAGACCAACCGACGTCGAGTTTTACCGACTGATAGTAGAAGAAAGAGAAGATCAATCGACGCAAGTTCTCGCCCACTGACAAAAGAATAGAGAGAAGACAACCCGATGCCAAGTCTCGTCGACTGATCGAAGAAGAGAGAGAAGACCAATCGGTGCTAGGTCTCGCCGACTGGCAGAAGAAGAGAGAAAATCAACTGGTGCTAGGTCTCGTAGACTGGTAGAAGAAGAGAGAAAAGACCAACTGATGTTAGGTCTTGTCGATTGGTAGAAGAAGAGAGAGAAGGTCAACCGACGCTAGGTCTCACCGACTGATATAAGAAGAGAGAGAGGAGGCCAACCTGCGCTAGGCCTCGCCAACTGGTAGAAGAAGAGAGAGGGCCAATCGGCAGTAGATCTCGCCGACTAGTAGAAGAAGAGAGAAAAGACTAACGCGCACTAGGTCTCGCCGACTGGTAGTAAAAGATAGAGAGGACCAACGAGCACTAGGTCTCGCTAGTTGATAGAAGAAGATAGAGAAGACCAACCAGCGCTAGGTCTCGCCAGTTGATCGAAAAAGATAGAGCGGGCCAACCGGCGCTAGGTCTCACCAGTTGACAGGTGAGAGAGAGAGAAAGAGAGGGAGGAGAGAGAAGAGAGAGAAGAGAGGGAGAAGAGAGAGAAAGTTACCTGCTTGAAAGGTACCGACCCTTTTCTTCTCTCTCTCTCTCCAAGACGTACTCACAGGCTCAAGCAAGGAATCAAAATTTTATTGAATCTTCCTAGAACTAATTGAAGGCCGAGGGGATCTGTTTACAATAAGGCAATGCCTGTTTATATAGAATTGTGCCCAAACATGGGTGGATTGATCAAAATTAGACCTAATTGCTGAAAATTAAGATTTAATTGAATTAAAGGAAATTTTAAAATTAGGTGCAAAAGGATTATTTTGCCCTTGCCAACATTGTGTGGATTTCTAAAACAGTCCCTGCTATTGCCCAAGATCTTGCGTGATCCTTCATGACTGATGCGAGGATGTTTTGATGCATGTTAATCGAAAGATTATTGTTTTCTTATAGGGCTCAACATGGCGATCATTTTGATACCAATTTCGAGCCATGAATCATGTTTTTGAGCCATGATCACGAGACTTGAAATTTGGTTGAATCTTGGAACTTCGGATCTATAGTGTGGTCGTTCCTTAATGTTTTTTTGTGATTTCTTCATTGTAGTGCATTGAGCATGCCGTCACGATCGCATGGCAATAAACGGAACACGATTTTGAGCCCGAACGAAGATTTTTCAATGTTTGAGTTTTGGCCGGAATCTTGAATCCGACGGCCAGAATTTTAGTCACTTCATCGACTTCGTGCGTGAAATCTGACAGTTCATCATATACAAGGTTCGGACCAATGGTAGCCCTGAACCTTACACACACAATGGAATTAGTTTCGCGTTGATCCGTTACGTGAGCATCGTGATTTGATATATCGAACGAGGTATGTTGCAGTTGAATTTTTATGCAACTTCTTCATGGATTGGAAATTTCTCTCTAGCTTTTCTCCTTGCTCGGACATCATCTCGGGGTGTGCCACATATAAAATTGTTCGTCTTGATGAGACAAATACGCTCACTAAATTTGAGAGTGATCCGACTTGGAACGAGTGAATTACGGGTCCTTAAAGTGACTGCCTATTACTATAAAAACAACCAGCTTTGATGGAGTTTTGGTGCAATGAGGCCACACGGGAATAGTGTGTGGCCCCTCATGTTTCAATGTTTTGCTCATATCTTTGTTATAGAGTGTCCGATTAAGTTGAAACTTTGTCCATAGGGGTTTTTTACAGTGTCGAATCTAATGGAGATGATCCCATAGTGATTTGAGATATCGAAAATGTAGTTCCAGTTGTAGGGTCCGTTTCAAGGTGCTAGGGGCCATTTTTCCGAAAACTGTTTGTTTGTGTTCACTGCCTTAGACATGTTAGAATGGACAAAACTTGGCAGGTGGTCTTTTGGAGTGATGATGACAATCTTGACCAATTCTGATGCCATTCTAAAACTGTTGGGAATTTTCATTGTTTTGTAGGCTTTATTGACCTGCTCCCTACCAGGGACCAAGGTGCTGAAAAATACATTCAAATTGGTGTATGTATGGAAGATCGATTAATGGGTGACCCACTAACTGACGACGAGTATGGATGATGGAACGACGAGTTGCTTCATGAGCGTGGGTAAGACTCACTGGGGTGAAGTGAAGATGGTATGTAAATGCATGCGTGGAGAGGCCGGCATGAAAAAGGTGTATGTGCAATGGAGGGGGGGCACATGTGAATGGACGCGTGTTAAGGTCATGCCACCAGGACCTAGGGAAAGCTGTTTAATGCCATGCGACCAGGACGTGTGCTATAGTTTAAAGTCATGCAACTGGACCATTGTGCAAAGCAGTTTATTGTCATGCAGCCAGGACGTGCACTATAGTTTTAGGGTCATACAGTTGGACGACTGTGTAAAGAATTTTATCATCATACGGTCAGGACATGTGCTGCTGTTTAGGGTCATGCAATTGGACCGTTGTGTGAAGCAGTTTAACGTCATGTGGCCAGGACGTGCACTATACGGATGGACCGTTGTACAAAGCATTTTAACGTCATGTGGCCAGGACGTGCACTATACGGATGGACCATTGTACAAAGCATTTTAGCGTCATGCGGCTAGGACATATGCTGCAGTTTAAGGTCATGCAACTAGATCGTTGTGCAAAGAAGTTTAACATCATGCAGTCAGAATGTGCACTATAGTTTAAGGTCATACCGCTGGACCGTTGTATGAGTCGCCATGTATGTGGGTCGCCAATGAGGGGTTGACTCACTGAGAGATGTGAAGTGGATGAGGCTCCATGGGGAATGGGCCTGTGGATGGTGGTCTGACTCACTGGGGATGAATTGGCCGAGACCATTTATGGGCAATGGGTTTAGATGGTGATGGTGGCCTAGAGAGGGATGGTAGGCAGAAATGGACTCACTGAGGAATTAAGAATCAAGGGTGGTTCCCTGCTGGTGATGGGAAGGTAATGAGGGCCAAACCTGCTGATGGCACACAAACGGGCCGGTTAGGGAAGGCGTGCTTGAAGGCAGCATCAGCAAGATCGTCGAGGCGCATACTGCAACAAAGTATGCACGATAACAAACGTGCTCGGTCAGCAAGAGGCGCACTGAAGAGTAAGAGGCACGTAGCGGTGAAAAGTGCATGGCATCATAACGCGCATGACAGCGAGAATCGTGCAGCAGTGGGGAATGCATGTCATGCGAATGCGCACGGCAGTGAGAAGTGCTCAGCATCAAAGCACTCATGGCAGCGAGAGGTGTGCGGCAGTGGAGAGTGCGCTCGGCAAACACTCACGACAGTGAGAAGCGCACGACGGTGAGAAGTGCTCGGCATCAAAACATGCACGGTAGCGAGAGGCACGCGACTATGGAGGCAATACTTCTCAGTTTGGGTTCAGGCTCATATCAAGCCCGACCGGATCTGGCCCATCATAGTTTGGACTTCCAGACTTGGGTGTCATTTCTTCTTTGCAAGGGGCATTTTTTGCCATGGCGCCCTTTCAGGTTTTCCACCACTCCTATCTTTTTTTCAAGGAGGCATTTTTAAGGTCACCATCTTCTGGACCGTAGAGATGGTGTATTTTATGGTCACATGCCGAGAACTGAGGGCATGTTTTAGGGTCTTGCCTCCGAGACCATAAGTCACGTGTAGTACTTTTTCAGATAGCGCCCGTTGATAGGGGGCATTACTTCCTTTCTGTCAAGATTAACAAGTATATAACATCTGTTTGGCGAGGTTTTCTTGATCACGAAAGGGCCCTCTCATTTCGGCTCAAACTTCCCCGTGCGTTGCCCGTGCATAACGATCAGTCATTTTACTGCTAGAACTAAATCACCACGAGTGAATGAACTGATTTGTCAAAAGCCCTCTTCATCCTCCCTCGATGGAGTTCAAGGCTCTACTGGGCCTCGAATCTCTTCTCATCAAGCGTGTATAGCTCTTAGTAGAGAAGCTTAACCTGTTCATCTTCGGTCATATTCTGATATACGATAATGCACAGTGAAGGGAGTTGAATCTCGATGGGTAGTACTGCTTCACTCCCATAGACCAATGAATAGGGAGTAGAGTCAGTAGCTCTTCAGGTGGGGGTGCGATAAGCCCACAAGGCCTTGGGAAGCTTCTCGTGCCAATTTTTATTTGTGCTAGAAACTGACTTCCTCACAACATTGCAAAGGGTCTTGTTGAAAGCTTCGGCCAAACCATTTGCCCGAGGGTGGTACATAGTGGAGTACTTCCACTGGAAACAAAAATGGTTAACCAAGCTATCAATATGCTTTCTTCTGAATTGAGGGCTATTGTCTGATGTGATATGATCGGGCACACCAAATCGGTAAATGATGTGATGTCACACAAAGTTGGCCATTGATGTCCCGGGGACACTCCTGAGGGTAATTACCTCAGCCCATTTGGAGAAGTAGTTTGTGGTGGCTAAGATGAAGGTGTGGGCCAATGCTGTTGGAGGGTTGATGGGTCCTACGATGTCCATGCCCCAATGTGAGAAAGGCCATGACAACATTATAGGATGCAGAGGTTCCGGTGGTTGGTGAATGAGATTCAAGTGCATTTAGCAGACTTGACATCTCTTAGTGTATGCCATCGAGTCTGCAACCATTGATGGCCAGCAGTACCCCAGCCTACGTATCTGCGTGTAGAGTTTAGGTCGTGACTGATGAAGTCCACTGATCCCAGCATGCACTTCTTCTAGTACGCATTTTGCCCCCTTTGAGCCGGTACATCTGAGAAGGATTCCATCGAAGGAACGTCAGAAGAGAGCATCACTTTCAAGAAGAGTGTATTTAGTGCACATTCTTCGTACGTTGTTGCACTCAGTACGATTGTCCGGTAGCTGACAGTGTTTAATGAAGTTGATTATGGGTTCCCTCCAATCCTCAACCTGCTCAATCTCGATGCATATCGGATCATATGTCTCTTCCTCCCGTTTCTTAGCCCGTTTTGTCACTTTTTTGTCTTCAAGAGCAACCTTAGCAACAAGGAGTGCCCCGAAGGGGTAAGGAGGAAATTTTGAGAAGAGAATCCTCTCATCGTCCCCATCTAATTCTTTGACCAGTTGGACGTGTTTCCATTCTGCTACCCATATGGGCATGGGTTCCTTTGGTGAGACTTGGATGGTGGCTCCGAGCTTGGCTAGGGCCTCAGCTTAGGAATAAGGAAAGGTCATCGAGATTTGCCATTAAGGTTTTAGTGGTGTCATGGTAGGGCTTGAGGCTGTCCTTTCTCACATCGTATATTCCTTTAAGTTGTCGTATTACTAGCTCAAAATCACAAAAAATGTCCAGTTGTTCCAAGTTCATGTCTAGGGCGATCTCAAGCCCAATTATGAGCGCTTGACATTTGGCCTCATTGTGCGAGTCTGTCTCTATAAGAGAGAAGGATAAGGGGATAACAATATCTTGAGGAGTCAAAAACACCACACTGGCACCACCTTGTTCAAACTGAAAGGCCTTGTCAAGATACATCTTCCAATCATAAGGTTGCTCGACACAAAATACCTCTTCATCAGCGAGATCACTTGACAGGAGGGATGAGATCACTTGACACGGGGGATTATGCCAGTAGGAGATGTGCTGCTAGGAAATCAACTAAGGCTTTGCCTTTGATTGCTTTCTGTGGTACGTACGTGATGTTGAATTCCATTAGTAACAATGACCATTTTGCCTGACACCCTGATAGGGATCATAAGGAACTTGATGGGATTGACTCTTGAAATGAGTTGGACTTCATGGCTAAACAAGTAATGGCGAAGCTTTTGGACCACGAAGATCAAAGCCATGAACATCTTCTCAATTGGTGGGTAGTTCTTCTCAACTCCTTGCATGCTGTGGCTGAGGTAGTACAAAGCGTTTCTTTCCCCACCTCATTGTTTTGTGTTAAGAGTGCACCAAGTGACTCGTCGAGAGCGGTCACATACAAAATGGGAGGCCTCCCCAACACTAACGTAGAGAGTACCGAAGGGCTTAGAAAATATTCTTTGATGTCCTCCAGAGCTTCCTGACATCCCCCATCCCATATGAAAGGAGAATCTTTCTTCAACAGGTGTGTAAAAGGCTTACAACGACATGAGAGATTGGAGATGAATCTTCGAATATAGGCAAGCTGGCCTTGTAGAGACCGAAGCTCTCGAAGCGTTGTTGGTGGTGGCATTTCTCTGATTGCCTTGATCTTGACAGGTTCGATTTCCAACCCTCGATACCTGACAACGAACCCCAAGAATTTTCCTGAACGTACACCGAAGGTGCACTTCACGGGGTTCATCTTGAGTTGGTGTTGGTGAAGCTGCTCGAACACTTGTTCAAGGTCATGCATGTGAACTTCGTTGCTCTTAGATTTTACCACCAAGTCATCGACGTAACATTCCACTTCCTTGTGCAGCATATCTTTAAAAATGGTGGTCATTGCCCGCTGATACATGGCTCCAGCATTCTTCATTCCGAATGGCATCATCGTGTAACAAAAGAACCCTTTAGAAGTCAGGAAGGCAGTGGCCTCCTCGTCTTATTTGATTATACCCTGAGTATCCATCCATGAAAGAGAAGATTTGGCAATGGGTCGTAGAGTCGATAAGCATTTCTGTGAATGGCAACGGAAAATCATCTGTCGGACAAGTAGTGTTCAAGTCACGAAAGTCAATGCAAACCCTGATTTGCCAAATTTTCTTTTTAACTGGAACGATGTTTGAGAGCCATTTTGGGTATTTGACTTCCGGATAAAGCCTGCTTCCCTAAGTTTATTTACTTTGGCATCGATCTGCATTTCAAGGTCGGGCCGAAATCTTCTTGACTTTTGTTTTATGGGCTTGAAATATGGATCGATGCCATGTCGATGCACCACAATTTGAGGATCAAGACCAGGCATCTCGTGATAATGTTAGGCGAAGACATCTCGATTTGCACGTAGGAAAGCAGTATAACTTTCTTCCTCTTCTAGCGACATGTTGGCCGAAATAAAAGTCGACCTTCAATCAGCTTCATCTCCCAAGTTTATCTCCTCGAGATAATCGACTGTGGCTTGCCCACCTTCCTCCCATTCTTCGGGGGCTTCTTGGATTTTTACCTCCTCCTTAGTTGGTGATCCTGAAGGTTCTTCATTAACCTCGAATGTGGGTACCCATGCTCCTGACATCTCCTCGTCGAATGAGGATTTGATGATATGAAACATGATAACCGCATCAGCTTCTCGCTTGACCGAGGAGGGGTCTGCTTCAAGGAGAGGGAGCGTACGAGGTGAATTGTGAGGCACTCGGGTCAACTGGGAAGAGCAGGGATCAGAAAGTGTGAGGGGAGGGTTCAGTGTCTCAACAATCATAGAGACAAACACCACATCATATTTTCTTTGTCATCGTCAGCTTTTTGATCTTTTGGATTCGCCACAGGCCTGGGTGGTATGGAAGGCTGAGAGGTAGGTTTAGGTAATGTGGGAGTTTTTTGGGGTATCGGATGACTTTGCTGTGCAACTAGACTGGTTTGAAGAGGTTGTGAGGTTTGGGATGGCAAAGGTTGTGCCACCAGATTTGGTGCCGACTGGCCAGATGGTGGAGCCGAGCCCAGTATGAACTAGCTAGATGGAGATTGAGGGTTTGGAAGCGGATTGGTGTACGGAACCAGTGGTGGTCCTGGGTATTTGAGGAGTGGTGGTAGATTGGGTTGAGTATTAGGGAATGAAAAGAGTGGCGGACCAGGATACTTCAGGAGTCTGGGTTGCCGAGGCTTTTGGACGGGCAGCTACAGCTTCCTGCCTGACCTTAGATTGATTGGGTCAACGTTGGTTGTTGCTCCAGAGATCTGCAGTGCATGGTATTCTACATGAGAATGGAAGCTCTATCCTCTCGACTCTCTCAATAGTTGTTCGAAGTTGTGCTCAGGAGGCCATTGGGGTCTCTTGCGCTACTTGGGAGGCTCTTTTACGGTGGGAAGAGGCTTTGCATTGGCTTTGGATGCTAGAGCATCAGCAACTGACAAGAAGCCGGTTGCTTGGGCCACCGTCTTTTTCAGCTGCCTTCGATGCATCTGGTGGTGTTGCAACTTTTCAGCTCTTTGTCATGAGCTTCAAAATATGAGCATTCGTGTGTTGTACCTGCAGAAGATGTGTTAGCATAAGAGGAAGAGGGGTTAGAAGAGTCAGAGACAGGAGGCGAGGGATAGCTTTTAGGGTCATCAATCAAATTGGATCGATCCGAGCAGCTTTTAGCGTCATCACCAGAATTGGATGTGTGTAGAGGATCTTTTAGGCCTTCACCTTGCTTGGACCGTTGAGGGGTGCTTTTAATGTCATCACCTTTATTGGACGTTTTGGGAACCTGGGGAGAGGAGGACTTATGGATGTGTGCTCAACTAGACTGCTAGTCTTGGTCAGCGAAAGCGCCTGACTTGGGGAAGAAATCTCGCAGAATTGGTAATGGAGGAAGGGGCTCAAGGAACTCTACCATTGTCTGGGGCTAAGGACTTTCTTCTTCTGATAAACGGCCCTTGGTGCTTGTCTCGCTTTACCTTTTCCATGCGTAGGGACAGGCTGATCAGACTCATGCGACTAGGAAGCCGGCTTTGCTTAGCGAACTGCTTCCTTTCTCATGGACCTATTTCTGTTTTGTCCTCGATAAACTTTCCATGGTTGGGAAGTTGAATCAGAAGGCTCAGGTTGCGCATTCCCAGAGGAAGTCTGCATTTGAACGACCTCTAGTGATGGCATTTTGACATGATCGTCTGAGATAGGGGCGGTGAAGTGCCCCTCTTGTACTTTCTCCTTCATTATGGCTTGAAAGGTGAAGCACTCATCTAGGTTGTGACCTCGTATCTAGTGATACGGGCACCACAGTTTTCTGCCCCCCCGAGGGAGGTACCTAAGCTGTACGGATGGATTTTGTATAATGACCCCAACTTGGAGCATCATGCAGTATGGCGCCTAAAGAAAATCTGGTGGCAGGTTTTTCAGATGATATTCTTGTACGTCTTCTTCTTGTAGTGTCACCACATGAGCTACGTCAGCCGTCCCAAACGCCTTCTTGAGACTCTCGAGTTGTATCTGCCCCTTCTGGTCCGATATGGAAGTTGGGTTTCAAGCCTCAACATGCAATGAAATGTCTCAGGCATGGGATTAGCTTGGTGTGCCGCCAAATTTCTCCACCTTGCTATGAACTGATCGACGGGTTCATTTGGGTCCTGGGTCATCATGAGAAGCTAGATAGCTTGAACTTCTCTTTTGACCTCATAGAAGCGCTTGTAGAACAAGTGCTCGATTTCTTCCCAAGTTAGACCGTGTTTGGGGGGAGGAGAGCATACCCCTTGAATGCCAGTTCGTCAAGAGTCTTGACAAACTAGCAAAGAAGAAGCCTCCCACAAGCTGTCATTTCTTGACATGCCAAATAGAAATGGGCGATGTGCTGATGAGGGGAGCTTGTGCCATTAAAAAGTGGGAGTTTCCCCTTTGGTAATTAGGGGCAAACGGGAGCTGATCAATATAGGACGGATAGGGCTTCTGATAGAGGGTTGGGCCTTGCATACTCGAATTCTGCCTTCCTTGCAAACTGTGGGTGACCATAGCGTCAATGTTAGCTTGAAAGATCTTACGGTGGGAGGAATGGTTGTGTGAAGGAGGTGGCTGCCTCAGAATTGGCCTGGCTGGATGAGGAGAATTGGTACCCTGGTGGGATGAGTTCCCATAGGGCCGAGTACCTTCCATGAGCTCAATCTTATCCATCATTCTACGCAGCATGTCTTCAAACCGGTTCATTCGATCCTCTTGGTCGTCAATAGGATCGTCAATGACCATTACACTAACCCTCTCTTCAGGGAGATCTGTCCTTTGCATAGTCAAAGTCTTGCGTGCCTTCCAGGCTGAATGAGGTAAGTCGGTCAGCAGGGGTTCAACATGCCCCAACCGAGCTTGAGCCTTGTATGCTGAGCAGGTCAAGACTGGTTCGCGACGGTCTTGGGACTGTGGGGGCTGCACGATTGAGTCACCTCCTGTGACGATGAGGACCATGCAAGGTCCTAATCCTTCTACCTTAGGTTCTGCTCCAGGCTATAAGGAGTGGAAAGGATTTTCTGCTAGGAGGTTAACAAGCTTGCTTGCCTCGCGCTTCTTGGGTTCTTCCCTTGGTACTATTCGTATGCCTCGGTCGTGTTTGGCTCTCAGGCTCTGGTGTACCTCCTTCTAGAACTGAGACTAGGACTGGTCTTCTGTCATTGAGCACGACAAGGCCATCTCCATCAACTGCGGTAAGGGATGTGGGTCAGAGATAGGGGCTAGTTCTGGCTTCTGCCTTTGCTTGGGGAAAGTCGAGGGATGGAAGACCTCATCTCCCAAGGGAGTCTTGCCCCGTGCTCTCTTATGAGCTTTAAATGTCGGGCCGGTCGAGAGCGGGTACCACAGGAGGATAATTTTCAGAAAGGTCTTGGAGTACCAAGTCCTGAGTGGTTCGACTGGTGGAGAAGGGACGAATGGGGGAGGAGACAGTTGCTAGTGACCTCTTGGTTGGGAGCTCGATGCAGTCAGTGGTGGCAGCGTTTGAAGAAGGGTTTCAGGCAACCCGAGGGTCAGCCCTTGCTCGAGCAATGTGTTCAGCCTTAGGAGGCTGAGTACCACGAGGGTGTGTTTGTGAGGGATTGGTGTTGTGGCCACCCCTCACAGAGTGAGAAGGCATGTGCTGAGAGGGACGACGAGGGGGTCGTTTCTCCTGTAATCGGCTAAGCACAATTAGAGGACTGCCCTGAGTAGTGCGATATGTATGCATCAGATATACAGGGCATAGTCCGAGAATACTCGAACCTGCATAGCTGTTCGAGGCAGCTCGAGGATTGCCTCGAAGTGTGGCTCAAATGGATGGACCACGAGCCTTGGGAGGTGATAACACCTACTCCTATGTGTATCATAGAGCTCGATGTAATAGAACATGGGGGATGGCCTTTCGTTGACCCACAAGAGCATTGACAGCTGAGCTTCCATGCACATGAAGGGAAGGGATAGCCTTTCGGATGCCCCGAGTAGTATGACCGGCAAGTAACTTGCCAGTGGCAGGGTGCATGTGGTGTGGGGTGGCTAGTTTGCCACCCATGCAAGGTGCTTTGGTGGAAGGTCCTCTGATGCTAGAAGATGGGGGGTGAGGGACTTTTGAGTCCCTCCTTACACTAATCCAGGTAAGAACCTAAGAGCGTGACACCTGGTCCTCGCTTAGAAGGAAGGTCGGGAACGAGGTTTGAGGAACCTGTTCTCGAGAAGAATTCACGATGTGGGGATCATAAAATTCCCAACTCGGATGAACGAGAAAAACAACCCAGAAGCCTGTGTGTGTTAATAAGCAGGAAAACAAAAGAAAAGCAAGGCCAAACAAGAACGATCCAACGATGTGGTAGTGTGTCCCCAATGGAGTCGCTAAGCTGGTTATGCCTCAATCTCACCCTTCGGGTCGGGATGACCTAGTGGTGTGGTTTCGGGTTCGAGATGGACCCAGGACCTAACATTGCTCTTTCGGGAAGCATGCCACGAAGGCACGGGCAGGAATACCAACCAACGAGAGAGGAATTTGGGTTTCAAGATGGGACTCACCTCGCGTCGGTCCATGACACACTCAAGATAACTTGCGTGGGCGCCTCTTAGATCATGAAGAATGGCCCCTGACCTGTGGCCGGTTGAGAATCGTCTCCCTTGGCCTGTTTTCTTCTTACCTGCAAAACACACACACACACACATTATAATACAAACAAGTGGGTATGAGGACCCCACATTGTCATAGGGTGAACACACACATACTTGTGTACTCGAGGAGAAGTGAAAGAAATAACATAAGAGAATCCATGTCAATTTCACAACCTTATGGTGTCTCCTTGACGAGGGACTTTTAGTAAGATCCCATAGTAAGGAAAGAAAGAAAGGGGTGAGATAGAGGAGAGAAAAGGAACAAGGGTTTCAAGGCTAGTATGTCGTTCAACTGGTCCTTCAAAGAAAAACTGGGATGGAGGTTGGTTTGGATTTCACCCAACTCTTCAGAGGCAATGAAAGGAAATTTTTATGGAGAGAAGAAGAAGAAGAAGAATGAGAGAAATGATGAATATCAGATTGGATCTCGCTGAACCTTCAAAGAATGGAGCCGTTTGACCCGACGGCTAGACAGAAACAGTGATAAGACTAGCGCGATGATCGGTCTGGCACGGCAGCTTGATGGGCACGATAACTAGATCGACACAACGGCTAAACTACTCGACGACAAGATGGACGTGTCAACTAATATGGCACAATAGATAGTCTTGCGCAGCAGCTAGATAGGCACGATAATTAGTCCAGCACAACGGCTAAACTACTCGACGACAAGACTGGCACGACGACGGTCCTAACATGATGACTAGTCTGACACGGCAGCTAGACGGGCATAGTAACTAGTCTGGCACAATGGCTAAACTGCTCAACGTCAGGACTGGTACGGTAGTGCAAGGCTCAACCAACCCTCTGGTCAAACAAGCAAAAGGAGAAGAGAGAGAAAGGAAATCGTGCTCAACAGTGTGTGCTGCCGTGCAGGGCAAAAAGTGGGAAGGAAGAGAGATCGCGCTTGGCAGTGTTTACTGCTGTGCACGATAGTCAGAGAGAGAAGAGAAAATCATGCTCGACAGCATGCGTTGCCGCGCACAACAGACATAGAGAGAAGTGAACATCACGCTCGGCAGTATGCATTGCCGTGCACAATGAACTGACAGACTGAGAAAGAAAAAGGACATCACGTATGGCAGTATGCACTGCCTCGTGCAACAGATAAGAGGGAGATCGTCATGCTCGGCATTTGCACTGTTGAGCTCAACGAACTGACAGACTGAGAAAGAAAGAGGAACGTCACGCTTGATGGTATGCATTACCGCGCGTAGCAGACAAGAGAGAAAGTGTCACACACTGTTGTGCGCAACGAACAGAGGGGGGAGATGAAAGTCACGCTCGGCATTTGCACTGCCGTGCATAACAAACAGAGAGGGAAGAGAATGTCACACTCGGCAATATGCACTGCCGCACGCAACAGACTGAGAAAGAGAAGAAAATCACGCCCAGCATTTGCACTGCCGTGCGCAACGAACAGGGATAGAAGAGAATGTTACACCCGGCAGTATGCACTAATGTGCGCAACAGACTGAGAGGAACATGAGACGAGAAAGAACAGAGAGAAAAAGAAAGAGAAGAGAAAGGAAAAGAAAGAAGAAAGAGAGAAAAGGAAAGAAAGAAGAAAGAAAAGGAAAGAAGAAAGAGAGAGGAAGAAGAGAGAGAAATAAGAGAGAGAAGAAAGAGAGAGAAAGTTTACCTTATGCACAGGGGTACCACCAAAAGTCTTCTCTTTCCTCTCACTCTCTCTAAGACGTGATCAAAATCTCAAGCAAAAAGTAGAATTTTTATTGATGAAATTTGGGTCCTTTTACATGAGGTGCATGCATGTTTATATAGAAGTGGGGCCTAAAGGTGGGTGTACAATCAAAAGTTGACCTAATTGCTAAAAAATAACAATTAAATGAATCAAATAAATTCTAAGAAAATGGGGCAAAATGATGATTTTGCCCTTGTACCAACAATCCACGAAATTCCAATTGAGTCCCTGCCTCCGCAAGAACTCTTGCGATCTTCCCGGGTTGATTTGAGGTCTTTCCGGTCTCTGTTTGGCCGAAAGCTGATTCTTTTATTGATCGGCTTGAGAAGACGGTCGTTTTGATACCACTTTTGAGCCACGGATTGGGTCTTTGGGCCACGATCATGAAGTTTGAAAATCACGAGAAACGTACAATCTTAGTTTCAAGACAACACACGTTTCTCGTTGTACTTCAATGATTTCTTCGCTGAATATCGACTAGCAAGTCGTCATGTGCCCGAACGACCATTTTCCATTTTTGATCTTTTGGCCGGAGTTTGGTTTCTAATGGCTGGAAAGTGTAGCAGCTTCGTACTCGTCGTGCATCAAATCTGACCATCCATCACGTGCGAGGTTTGGCTTTGATGAAGCCTCAAACCTGTTCTCATAATGGGTTGATTTTGGGTCGATCCGACATGCGAACGTCATGATTTGGCTACTTGATCAAGGTGTGCTCCTGCTGGAAAATCTAAAACCTTGCCTTGAATCGTGATCTTCTCTCATATTTTTCTCCTGGCTAGAGCCGCAACATGGGTACTGCCACATATCAAAATGCTCGGGTCGATGAGATGAACATGCCCATGAAATTTGAGCTTGATCCAACTTGGGATGAGAGAGATACGGTCTTTCAAATTTGAGCCTGAAACCCATGAACACAGTTTCCATTAATGTAAACGAGTTCACTGATGGTCTACAGTAATAGCATGTGACCTACCCATTTCAGGTAATTTGGCCATAACTTACTTCAAGAACGTTGGATCAAGCTAAAACTTAGTCCCTAAGGGTTTTCGGATGTTCCAGATCCAATGGCATTGGTCATGTTGTCATTTGACTCTCCAGTGATAGGGATTTAGTTATAAGGTCTATTTCATGGCGATAGATGTTGATTTTCCCCAAACTGTTTTTGCGTCTGTACTGCCTTAAATGAGTCAGATTGCGACGAAACTTGGCAGGCATTCTTAAGAGACCTTTATCAATATTTTTGAACCTTCTTGGGAAATTCTAAGTCTATTGGAAATTTCGCTTTTGGATCAGGGCTTATTATTTTACGGCTTTCGTAGTCCACCGGCACTTTGGTACCTGCAGACCTAGGTTACAAATTGGTTTTCTTCTTATTCGCAATGGGGATACAAGTGTTAAAAAATACCATTAAACACCAGTTACTCCTCTTAGAAGAGGGGAGAAGGACCATGTGTATTTAGCTGCCTACTTGGTCCTCTTTTTATGCAAGTTTGCCCTGCCGGGATCAAGGAGCAATATCATTCGGCCAGGCTGCTTCTTCATGGCTTGCACACTGGCTCAAGGGCGTAAGTATGCCCTGGCCCAGCCAGTCTTGTACAACATCTATCATGTCATGGGGACCATCGCATGTGCTAGGGATCCCTCGAGAGATAACAAAGGCAAGTCCTTTGCTGGTGAGGCCTTGCCTGGCCATTTCACAACTAGCTTCCCAATCCATTATGTCTTTGGGTGGATCTCTACATATTTCCCTAAGAGGGGAACTAACCCATGTACACCCGGAGCATATGAGATTAATGGGAGCCTTGCAGGAACACCCGCGCTCATATGCTAAGAATTGCGGGGATGAAGGCTGTAATCAGATGGCCAGGAGAAGCCTGCAAGTTTTTGGCCGATATTGCATTCTTCACCAGTCAAAGCCCCTTTTTGGTAGGTGGCCCTATATAGTGTCTTCATAGATAACTTTGGCGAGGTTTTTGATGCGCTAACCACCAAAACAAAGGAGATCATGTATCGTCAAAGTGTGAGGGGCTGTATCCTACCATATAGGGGGTAGGTGACAGGAAGTTGAAGGGTTATTTCCCTCACATATTCGCATGCCAACACGACCTAGACCAAGGATGTAGTTTTACCATACTACTCGAGAAGAAGTATGGGAAGAAAGGGGCACAACAGGACCACAAGGCTCCAGGGGTAAATTAGGAGACTTGGTCAGATATGAACATGAGAATGGCCTGAGAGACTTATCTGGGTCTCACAGGTCTGAGCAAGTTTGTGGTCCCTCGATATGGGCTCGTTAGCGACACGACGGAAGGCTATTGGCGGTGGTGGAATGTTACCAATTGCTCGTATTAGTGCTCGGACCATCCATGGAAGGCCATCAATAGCACTAAGTGCGATAACAGGGAAACATTTCGCTCCTCCTTCCTTTCCCACAGTTTATGAGTTAAACTACCCTACTGACTGGAGAGAGCTTGTCAAGCCTCGCGTTTTGAACCAATACCTCATCGACATATAGTACTTTTCTCTTAAAGATGAAACAAGGTCTTTGTTTAATGACCTAAGCTCTATCTTTGAGTGGGTCAAGGGACGTGCAATTCCGGACCATGAAGGGAGACCCCACCAGGACTTGAATGCCCTAATAGGGAGTGGACCCCCTTCTGATCCTGCTACCAGGCCCCATCGGGGCAAGAAGGATATAGTCGTTGAAGAGCTAAGAAGTGAACCCCTTGAAGAGAGGAAGAGAAGAAAGGAGGAAGAAAAAAGAAGGAAATAAAGAGTCCTGAGACCATCCCCGTGGTCCCCAAAAGAGGTGCTCGTGTGAGCAAGAAGAGTTTATCAATTCCGGGCACGTGACCACCACCTCCACCTGTCAAGCGTGCAAGAGCAGAGGCTTTTATGGTTTCGACTCCACCTCCCATGATGTCAACTTCGACTCTAAGATTAGAGACAGAAACTACTGTGGCTCGGTCCGAAATGCCAAGCCTGACCACCTTCTATTTGAGTTGTGAGCCAATAAGGCCTCCTTTTCCAATAGTGGAGACATTTACACTTCCTACAGGAAGTCCTAATGGATCTCCTGTTCGCCCATCCCTGAGCCCAAGAGACTTCCTATGTACCCCCACCGAAGAGGGGAGTATTGCGGCTGTCAGTGAAGCTTTGGGTGCAGAGGTGGTAACTCTAAAAGTGCATGCCTCAGCTGCTTTAGAAGTGGAGAAGAAAGTGGAACCTCCCTTGGACGTTCCTTCTTTAGAATTGGTGGTAGTATCGGCCCCAGAGGTGTCAGCTTCAAAAGTGCATGCTGAAGAGCCCTCATCTGAGCCTCCTACTCTTCTCAATGAGCCTTTAGCTCGTAATGTCAGGGAGCAAGCTATTGAAGCTCCTCCCCTCATTACAGTTGGTCCCTCAGTTCCTCCTCCATCCACACCAGATATTATGACACTCCTAGTGAGGGGCATGCTACAATCCGGTCTCTAAAGGATAAAGGAGTGTGCTCTCTCTAATCTTAAGGTGGAGATAGAAGCTGTCAAGGCTTGTGCAGCAAGTTCAAGGACTGTGCATTATGACAAGGAAACCTAGTTCAAGGGGCTTTTGTAAAACCTTGAGGGCTAGGGAGCTGCAACCCTTTAATGCGATTCTGAAGCACATGCGTCATATGAGGTGTGCTTGGCTTCTTCTGAGGAGACTTTGGCCAAGCATCAAGCTCTCTTGAAGAACTATGAGAAGAGGAAGGCATCTCTTGCTTCTTATCAGGCCAATTTCAAGAAGGATGACTTGCTGCTCTCGGAAGAGATAAGGGTCACTGAAGATGAAGTAGCAAACCTCCAAGCTCGTATTGCGCAACTGAGGACTCAGAGGAGTCAACAACGAGAAGAAGCCTTGAGGAAGCTTAAAGAGTTAGAGAGGTTGGCATCTGAGATGGTAGCAGTCGGTGCATTGTCAAGTGAAATCACTTAGATGATTTCGCGTCTCAGGGAGCAAAAGCATACTACATTGGAGCATGTGGGGGAGCTGAAGGCAAAATTCTATGAAGCCCTTAACAAGTTCTTGGGGCTCATAGACTCCATGTTTGCTTGTTTTATCATTGTTATTCCATTTGCAAGAATTGTAATCATGAATTTTGTAATTCTTTGACATATATATGGAATAATTCTTTTTCTTTGCTTTGTATGCTCTCTTTGCTTAATGGTTTGCTTCTCTTGCTTATGTTTTGCACCTTTCTTCTTTTCCATGGTTTGCATCTTTTTCTAATTTTTTGTGCCTGACTTTTATCTCCTCAAAAAGGGATAAGGGATGAGCCTGGTGGTTAGGTGCCTCCCTTGGCTTGTACTCTCCTGTTTCTGCAATCACACACACATGGTTAATATTACAAGACAAGTGGGCCAAGGGACCCCACCTTGTCTTTGGGCAAATGTACACAGGCGTGCACATCTAAATGAAGAAGGGAAGAATGAAAGAATAGAGATTGGGATGAGAAGAATTTCACCAAGCGGTTAGACTGGCACGTTGGCTAGACTAGTAGGCTAGACTAGTAGGTGATTGACCCAACGTGGTAGCAAGACGAGCTCGATAACTCAGACCGGCACAATGGCATTACTACTAGACGACGATACCAATACCGACCATCATGGCACAATGGCTAGTCTGTCATGGCAGCAAGACGGGAACGGTAACTCTGACCGGCACAATGGCATTACGGCTATACGATAAGACTACCATGACAGTGCTACTAGTCTCAACCTCCCTTGGTCAAACGAGAAAGGAAGAAGAAAGAAGAGGGAAAAGAGAAAGTGGAAAAAAGGAAAATAGAAGAAGTGAGAAGAGGAAGAAAAGAGAAGAGAGAGTAAGGATAGAGAGAAAAGAAAGAGAGAAGAAGAAGAGAATGGAAGGAGGGAAAGAAAGAAGAAAGAAGAAAAAGGGAGGAAGGTAGAGAGAGAAGGAAGAGGAATAAGAGAGAGAAAGATAGAAGAATAAGAGAGAGAAGAGAGAGAAAGGAAGAGAAAGAAGGGACACATGGACGGCGATGGACTCTCACCGTCTATGAAAGGAGAGAGAAAAGAGGAAGGAACATGGATGTCGATGAGCTTCTACTGCCCATGACCAAAGAGAGAGAAAGGGAAAAGAAAACACAAACGGTGATAAGCCTCCGCCGCCCATGACAGAAGAGGGAGAGAGGAGAACATGGACGACGATGTGCTTCCGCCGTCCATGACGAAGAAATGATGAGAGAGAAAATATGAATGGCAATGAGCTTCTGCCATCCATGACAAAGCAATGAGGAGAGATAAAACATGGACGACAATGAGCTTCTGTCGTCCATGATGAAGAGATGAGGAGAGAGAAAACACTGACGACGATGAGCTTCTGCCGTCCATAACGAAGAGATAATGAGAGAGAAAACATGGATGACGATGAGCTTTTGCCATCCATGATGAAGGAGAGAGAAGGCACATGGACGACAATGAGCTTCCGCCGTTCATGACAAGGAACGAGAAGAGAGAAAATGCATGTACGGTGATGAGCTTCCGCCGTCCATGACTAAGGAGGAGACTTAGACAGTGGCCCCACCCACCACTCGGCTTAAGGCCCGGTCCGCTTTATGTGTTCCAGAGGAAGTCATCATGCACGGCGATAGATCTCACTGTGCATGAATGGAAAAGAAAGGGAACATGGAGAAAGAAGGAGGAAGAAGACGAACGACACACACGGTGATTGCCCTCTGCCATGCATGTTGAAGAAGAGAGAGAGAAAAAGATAGAGATCAAAAGAGGAGAGAGAAAGAGAGATGAGAGGAGGAGAGAGAAAGAGAGAGATGAGAGGAGGAGAGAGAAAGAGAGATGAGAGGAGGAGAGAGAAAGAGAGAGACGAGAGGAGAGAGAACGAGATGAGAAGAGGAGAGAGAAAATTACATTATCGAAGGATACCAACCATTTTTTTCTCTCTCCTCTCTCTCTCTCTCTCCAAGACGCGCCCACGATCTCTAGGAAAAACTCAAATTTTATTCATCAACGTGGAGAGTGAAAGGGGGTCTTTTTACAATTAGATTTAACACGTATTTATAAAATTGGGCCCAAACATGGGCGGATGCCCAAAAACTAACTTAATTTTTGACAATTACAATTATTTTGAATTAAAGAAAAATCTAAAAATAGGGTGCAAAACGACTGTTTTGCCCCTACCCAACAATACATGAAATTCTAAAACAGTCCTTACTGTTGCCTTAAAATGTGCATGATCTTCTATGGGTGATTCGGGGTTGCTACAACGCTCGTTTTGTTGAAATATGATTACTTTCTCATTGGGCTTGGCATGATGATCGATTTGATACCAATTTGGAACCATGGATCACGTCTTTAGGCTACGATCACGCAACTATTTGCATGGATCTTGAAAACTTTGGATCGATAATGTGCTCATTTCTTGATGTTTTTCTACGACGTCTTCATTGTATCACACTGAGTATGCTGTCACGATTGCGTTGCAACAAACGTAGCTCGATTTCGTGTCCGAACGAAGATTTCATAACTTTTGGATTTTGACAGGAATTTGGAATTCCAGCGATCGAAATTTACAGTAGCTTCGATGCCTTCGTGTGCTGAATCCAACTGTTCATCGTACAAAAGGTTCGGATCAGAGATAGCCGTAGACCTTACACACGCAATAGAACTAGTCTCGCGTCGATTCGATGTGTGAGCGTCATGATTTGGCCACTTGAGTAGGTCGTGGTGCTACTGAATTTTCTGCAACTTTCTTCATGAATTGCCAACTTTACTCTAGCTTTTCGCCCTGCTTGAGTGTCGTCATGGGGGGTACTACATATTGAAACACTCTTCTTGACGAGACGAACGCGCTCACAAAATTTGAGCGTCGTCAGACTCGAGACAGGGGAGATATGGATCTTCGAAGTTGCTGCTCGTGACTGTTAAAACAGTCACCATTAATGGTGACTTGGAGCAGGGAGGGCACACGAGAATAGTGTGCGGCCTACTCCTTTTTAATATTTCACCCATAACTTTATCATGACACGTCTGTTTAAGCTGAAACTTGACGCCCAGGAGTTATCAACCTTGCCGGATCTGATGGCGGTGGTCCCCACAGCTGTTTGACATACCAAAAATAGAGTTCTAGTTACGGGGTATTTTCATAGTGCTAAAGGCCGATTTTTTTGAAACTATTTCTTTGTCTGCACTTTCTTAGATATGTCGGATTGCGACGAAACTTGGTAGGTGACCTTTTGGAGTCCTTAGGAAGATTATTACCCATTATGGAGCAATTATGAGATTGTCAAAAATTCCATTGTATGCCTGGGCTTTATTGACCGGCTTCTCTTTTTATTCCACATCGGGGACCCAAGGTGCTGAAAAATTTCTTCAAAATCCTAGAAGCCTGTTGGGAGCATAGTTAGCAAGTCGGGGACTTTCAATAAATCGGCTTACCTTAAAATTGGGAAAAATCGTTTTTATTTTAAAAAGTCGGATGAAAAAATCGGATAAAAATAAGGATTGGCAAAAATAAGTCATGTAAAGATATCGCCAATATATCGTACTAGGCTCAAAAAATCAAAGTAAAAAAATCGGAGAAGTTAAAATGTTAGAATTTTTGAAATTCTGAAAAATAAAATTATGTCAAAGCCATCAATAACTAATCCATTAATAAAAACGTTACTAGACTAATACAATTAAGTCAATTAATTTAGATGATTCATGACTCTTATCCAGTCATCTAATATTCAATACAAAATTAACTAGAAATATTAAAAATTAAGCACAAGGCAGGGTAGAGTTAAAAGAAAAGTTAGGAGTCTGGGAAGGTGTAATCACCAAGTCATGTAGCCATGCACCATCATCATCATCTGGAGAGGCGTCCTCATGTTCCACCTCTTCATAAAACTCTTTCGGCAATAAACCAAGTTGTTCTAGATTAATTGTATTACAATCTCGAATTTCATTTTCATGAGATGCAGCCATCATCTTCGAGTTCACTCGTATGTAAACTAAGTCGGTTAACATAGTAGGTGTCAATCAATTCCTTTTTTTGGTTTGAGTCACCTCAAAAGCCCTCCAATTTCTTTCGCACGCTAATGAGTTACATGGTTGGCTCAAATTCTGAATAGCAACCATTCGAACTAGTGGAATGCTTTCTCTACATACTTCGCACCAAACTCTTGCATAATAGGAAATTTTTAGCCACATACTCAAGATACAATTAAAAGTAAGATAAAATTTATTTTCTTAAAATACAAAAAATAAATAATATAAGAAGATTCAAAAAATCGATAATCTAGAAGATACTTACGAGGATGAGTTGTTGACAATAATCCCAACCATCAAATATATTTGAATCCCGCGTATGGTACTTCAACAACTCTGACAAGAATATAGTTTTCTGATCTACCTCGATCATTGAATTTGAAATCAAGGTAAAACCAACCTTCACTTCAGGATTATCAAGTTTAATAAACCGATTATACATTAAAGTTGGATTAAGAAATGAGGGGGCAGCGGCATGAATGGGGTGAATTATATTTTCTTTTCGCCTCTTTTCTAATATATTCACTAATTCAAGATACCTAGATTCATTGCCATGACAATTTATCTTTAGTGCTTCCCTTGCCCTTTCCATTACTTCATATAAATCCCATGGTTGACCCCTTACTATCACCCAAATGAAGTACCTTGATAAGAGGTGCTAATGTAGTGATTGCATCTGTCGCATCATTCCAAAATTTGGAGCTTTGAATTATTTCTGTGATTTTTGTATTATTATTACTCTTGCTATAATTCATAGCTCTCCTCTCAGAGGATGCAACCATCACTCTCAAACCCTCTTCTACTTGTAATATAGATTGAACCATCAAAAAGTTAGTGTGCTTTCTCATTAAATCTAAAATAATGGTATGCCGATACATAAAATCCACTATTAGCTTGTCATCCTTAATGACATTTTGTACCCAAATAACCTTTTTATCAATGTCTTCCAGAAGCAAATTCAACCCATGGGTAGCACACAATGTTTTATGAATATGAGAGAATCTCAATTCTATTAGATCACCAGCAAGTACATAATTTGATTCATTGTCAATCATAAGATGAACAATATTTTGTGCTCATAACTCTTCAATGACTTGAGTAAGAATCTTTTCAAAAAATAATCCAGTTATGCTATGCTCAGATAGCTCAAATGCATTTATAAAAACTGATCCCTTTGGACAAGATACAACAACATTGAGGAATGACCGGTTTTTCATATCCGACCATAGATCTGACATCAAAGTACATCTTGATTGAACCCATGACTCTTTTATTGAAGCTACATATGCATCGACATCTGTCTTAAGTTCTTGTACCAATTTAGTACGAACAGATGAGTAACTTGGCAATTTGTAGCTAGGATCAAAATTGATACATGCATTTATCATATTGACAAATGATTGTGCATTGATAACATTAAATGCACTATTTTTCATAATAAATACACGAGCAACTTCTTTGTCAACAAAATCTTTATTTTTCCTATTCAATAATGACGGCAAAGAACTTTGTTGCAAACGGGAATTGGCAGTAGAGGTACCTAAGTATATCGAACATTAATCAATTTTTTGAACATATGATATAATTTTGTTCTTCTTCTTTGGAGGATTAAAAGATACCTCGTGTGTCGCAGAAACAACCATAGCTTGTATATCATCTGGTACTTGAGGACAAGCTTTTATATCATTCCCTTGTTCTCTTGAAAAGTGATATTTGAATCTTGTTATCTCAGTAGAAAATCCTTCACCGCAAAAATTGCAATATAATTTATGTCATCTTTCTTCACAATAATCCCAACATGGATCTTTTGACCTAAGCATTGTATGTTCTTTTCTATTTTTTAATTACAAAAAAAGAATATATAAATATATACACATTACTAGTTCATGCTCTTTATAAAAAATAAAATAATAAGTTCATGATAAATACACCATATGAATATCTTCATTAAATGTTTCAACAAACATCACACCTACTTCATACCAAAAAAAAAATACACAATATAAATTTTCACATTAAATAATTTAACAAAGATCACAACTTACTTAAAAAAAAACCAAAAAAAGTTCACCATATAAATTTTGGCATTAAATACTTCAACAAATATCAAATCTACTTAACTATCAACATATCCTAAAAAAAAAGGCACAATTAATTATCAACAAATATCAAATCTACTTAAATATCAACATACCCAAAATCTACTTAAATATCAACATACCCAAATCTACTTAAATGCTTTAGAAAATATCAATATACCCAAAAAAAAAAGGGCACAAATTTTTTTTTATCATTAAATGCTTTAACCATGGTTTAGTCACTTATAACTATGGTTAATAATAAATGTTACTTTATACTTTATATATTCTATGGAAGGACGAAATGCCCTAATCTCGATGGAAGGACGAAATGAGGGAGAAGAGCAGATGAAAGAATGAAGGGAATAGTTATATCCATTAAAAAGATGCATCTGCAACTGCAGAACTCGGGGTGAGAACAAAGAATTCAAGGGATGAGAACCGAAGCCTATCCCTTGGTAAAGTCGATATCTCCCAATGAAACAGGGTACGCTTCTTCAAAATGATTTGTGAGCTTAGAAGACCTGTATTTCCAGTTGGGAAAAAGCTCAAAATTGGGGATGGAGCAGATGCTTTGGAAGACCTAAGTTTTCAGTGTGGAAAAAGCTCAAAATTGGGGATGGAACAGATGCTTTGGAAGACCTAGGTTTTTAGTTGGGAAAAAGCTCAAATTTGGGGATGGAGCAGATGCTTTGTGAGTTTGGAAGACGTACGTTTTCAGTTGAGAAAAAGCCCAAAATTGGGGATGGGGGTTTTCTCTGTTAGAGAGATAAAATGAAATGGGGTTCTTGGGGATGGGGGGTTTTCAAGAGCATAAAGATTATGAAATTTGCAGGAGCATGAAGATTACGTTTGTTGATTTTAAGATTTTTTTTCTTTTAAGTTTTTGTATGCATTTAGGGATGCCCTAAATATTTAAAGTTTAATGTATATGTCTGAACAAAAACGTCTGATTTTATATTTCTTTCAATGTATATTTTTGTAATTTGCAGGAGCAAAAGCTCTTTTTATTATTAATGTATATTGCTGATTTTAACACTTGAAGGTTTAATGAATGTATTTTGGGATACCCTAAAGTTAATGTATCCATTGGCATGCCTAAAAAAAATGTTCAATCTATAAATTACTTCTAAACAATCTGATAGATTATTCATCACAGAAATCTGGTTTTTGGATCTATATGGTTTTCTTTACTCTGCATCAATATTATTTTCTATGCACAATAATTTATTTTGTACAATGATTTACAAACAAACAATATTTCCTTTGCAAAATAACTACTGAGCATGCATATGTCTAAGTTAAAAAGGAAAAAAAAAATCATACCTTCAATCTGTAAATGCGGTTTTGAAGAAGAAGAACGTGATTTTAGCATAAACTCTAAGACAATAAACCTTAAGGCCTAACAATACATAAATCCATTGAGGATAAAATTTTCCATTTTAGGATTTTTTTTATGGAAATAATACTTTTTTTAGAAGGTACACATATCAGGAAAAAATTTGTTTCTCTTTTTTAAAAAAAAATAAAACTAAAAATACTTTTTTTTGGGCTAGTTTAATTCGTTTTCCAAAAAAATGTTTTTTTAACGTTTTAATGAAAAAAACACGTTTTGTTTACTAACTTTTCAAAAAAATGCTATTTTTAACATTTTCAAAAAAATCTCCTATTTTTTCAAAAAATCGGTGATTAATCGCCGATTTACTAACTATGGTTGGGAGTGAATTTGAACTCCTCCATGCATGACCTGAAAGCCCTCTAGGGTTTTCGTCCAAGTCCTTAGGGCATGTGCCATTTTGGCTTTCACAAGGACCCCGTATGTATTTTTTTTTTGGTGCTTTTGCTCATGGTTTTTACACCATGTCTGTCATTTTTATATTTTTACTTAAGATGCTCTTGCGGGTTTTCATTATGCCCATTTTTTTTTGACATATTTTACTCACAATAGTTAATGTTACTATTGCACCTGTCATTTATCTTTTCTTTTATTTTCTTTGACATTTTTTCCCATGACCCCCTTGCGGGTTTTCGTCATGTCTGTCCTTTTGAGGGGGCAATTTTAAGATCATGCCACTGCGACACTGAGGTGGCACGTTTAAGGTCACGCCACCATGACCATCGATTTGGTGTATTTTAAGTTCATCCACCAAGACCTAGTGAAGGCAATTTTAAGGTCTCGCCTTCGAGACCATAGAGCTGGTGTATTTTAAGGTCATCCACCGAGACCTAGTGAAGGCAATTTTAGGGTCTCGCCTTCAAGACCATGTGTGATGCAGTTTAATGTCGTACCATTAGGAAAAACTTTTGTCACCACAATTGGGCCTTCAAGACCTAGTTTAGGGTCATATGGGTTGGACTGTAGCTCATGAATAATACTTTTTCAAGTATCTCCCATTGATTATGGGCATATCTTCTTCACCTTCTGCATTGACTAGCACATAGGCTGCATTAAGAAAAGCTTTTGTCACCGCAATTGGGCCTTCCCATTTTGGTTCGAACTTCCCCTTAGTTCGACCATGAGTGAGATAATTCTTCTTACTACTAAGACCAGTTCCCCTTTTACAAATGAACGCATTTTGATCGACTTATCAAAGGCCCGCTGCATACGGTTCATGTGAATCTCAAGGCTTTGCGTTGTCTTTTTTCATCAAGTTTATCCAGTTCTTGATAGCGAAGAGTAGCTCGTTCTTCATCTGTTATCCCATAATGAAGGGCTATTCTGAGAGAAGGCAATTGAATTTCTAAAAGCAACACTGCTTCACCCCCATATACCAAGGAGTAGGGAGTCGACTGAGTTGGTCCTCGGCCAGTAATGCGATAAGCCCATAGAATTCATGCCAATCTCGCTTAGTATCAGAGACAAATTTCCTTAGAGCATCACAAAGGGTTTTGTTGACAGCTTCGGCCAGACCGTTAGCTCTTGGATGGTACATGGTCGAATATTTTCATTGAAACTTGAACTAGTTTACCAAACGGCCAATCTGATTACTTTGAAATTGAGGCCCGTTATCAGAAATGAGTTGGTTAGGCACACCGAATCTGTATATGATATTAATTTAGCCACTGCGAATCCAAGGACTTTCTTGAAAGGGACAGCCTCGGTCCATTTAGAGAAGTGGTCTGTGGCAGCAAGTATGAACACGTGCCCTAAAGAAGAGGGTGGATCAATAGGACCTATAATGTCCATGCCCCATTGAGAGAAAGGCCAAGATACCACTATTGGGTGAAGAGGTTCAGGAGCTAGGTGAATGAAGCTTGCATGAATCTAGCACACAGGGCAATTTTTTACAAACATAAGAGTGTCGGCATTCATGGTAGGTCAGTAATAGCCTATCCTGATGATCCTATTGTACACCTTAGAACCTGACTGATGCATCCCACAAACTCCAACATGAACTTCTTTGAGCACGTGGTTCACCTCTTTTTGATCGATGCATCTGAGCAACATATCATTATAGGAGATTCGAAACAAGATATCATCACTACACACATACCATGTGGCTAACCTCCGGATTTTGTTGTGCTCAATAGGGTCTTCAAGAAGCTGGTTATGCTGCAAATACTCCTTAATAGGGATGCGTAAGTCTGTTACTGGCTCCACTTCTGCACACATATGATCTGCAGATTCTGGCTCTCCATCATTTTCTTCTATTTCCCTTATAGTCGCAGAAGATTTTTGAGAACTGCACGAAGCTTATGTAGTCCCTTTATCTGTGACGATTACCCCCAATGGGTAAGGACAACAATTTTGCAATAATTTCACTTCATCTTCATTATCAAGTCTTTTAACAAACTCAACGCATCTCCATTCAGCTACCGATATTGGTGTGGGCCCCTTCAATGGTGCTTCAATCGTTGCCCCTAATTTAGTAAGCGCATCGGCTTGTGCATTAAACCTTCACAATACATGCTCAAGAATAATCTCTTCAAATTCAGCTATCAGTGCTTTGACAGTATTGAAGTAAGGTTTGAGATTTTCCTTCCTTACATCATACACCCCTTTGATTTGCATGATTACCAACTTTGAATCTCCGTAAATGCTCAAGCATTTCACGTTCATATGGGAAGCAATCTCCAAGCCATTGATTAACGCCTAATATTCTGCTTCATTATGCGACTCTATCTCCAAGAGAGAGAAGGACAAATGGACAAGAACATCACGAGGAGTAGAGAATACTACTTTGGCATCACCTTTCTCGGATTGGAATGCCCCGTCAAAATGCATCTTCCAGTCGCATGAAACTTCTTCTTCATCTGGTAAATCATTGATTAAGGGTGTATCAGCTAGCAGAGGGTGTGCAACCAAGAAATTTGCAAGGGCTTGACCTTTGACGGCTTTTTGTGGATGTCAATTCCATGAGGAGTAGTGACCATTTCGCAAGTCGACCTAATAGGCAAGGGCGCAACAAGAGAAATTCTATAGGATATGCTCGGGAGATGAGCTGAACCGGATGTGCAAGTAAATAGTGTTGGGGCTTCTATACTGCGAAGATGAGAGCCAGACACATCTTTTCTATTGGGGAGTAATTCTCTTCAGCTCCTTGCATCCTTCGACTCACGTAATACAAAGCCGTTAATTTCCTCTCATCATTATTTTGAGCAAGCAGAGCTCCGAGTGACTCATCCAGTGCAATCAAATATAGAATAAGTGATCTTCCTGGAATTGGTGCAGAAAGAACATGCGGTTTTAGCAAATAGCTCTTGATGTGCAAAAAAGTCGTTTGACACTCTTCATCCCACTCGAAAGGCATGTCCTTCTTCTAGAGACGGGAGAAGGGTTGGCATTGTCCTGAAAGGTTAAAGATGAACCTTTGTATATAAGTAAACTGGCCTTGGAAAGATCTGAGCTCTCGTAGATTCCTTAGAGGTGGCATCTCTTTAATGGCTTTAATCTTGATAGTTTTGATCTCCAAGCCTTGATGCCTGACAATGAATCTTAGGAATTTTCCAGATCATACGTCGAAGGCGCATTTCAAGGGGTTCATCTTGAGTTGATGAAGATGAAGTCTCTCAAAGAATTTTTCCATATTTCTTATGTGATTGCTTCTTTTGTCAGACTTTACTACGAAGTCATCTACGTAGCATTCCACTTTCTTCATACAACATGTCTTCGAAGACAGTGGTCGTAGCCCTTTGACAGGTGGCTCCAGCATTTTTGAGGCTGAAGGGCATCACCGTGTAACAAAAGACTCCCTTAGGAGTTAGGAAAGTAGTGTACTCTTCATCTTTTGGAGCCATCCTTATTTGGTTGTATCCCGAATAACCATCCATGAAGGAGAATGCTTGATAGTTGGCGATTGAATCTATCAACATCTCAGTGAAAGGAATCGAAAAATCATCTTTAGGACAAGCCGTATTTAGGTCATGGAAGTCAATACAGAACCTGATCTGTCCATTATTCTTCTTGACTGGTACAACATTAGCCATCCATTTCGGGTATTTCACTTCTCGAATGAAATGTGTCGTCTTGAATTTGTTCACTTTCACCTCAATCTAGATTTCTAAATCAGCCCAGAACCTTCTTGATTTCTGCCTGACAGGCTTGAAGGATGGTTCATGACCAAGCATCTCTTCATAGTGCCAAGAAAAGACGTCTCAATTAGCTCGCAGGAACTTAGTATACTCTTTTTTTTCTTTAGGGGGCATAATGGCTAAGATAAAAGTAGGTTTTGGGTCAGTTTCATCACGCAAGTTTACTTCTTCTAAGTCATCAGCCGTGGCTTGACCACTATCTTTTAAGACTTTCGGAGCCTCTTTTATCTCTTCTTCACTGAGAGGTAGAGAGTCAACAATCTGCTCATGCGTTTCAAGCACTTCAACAGCTTGCTCTGCAGGTAGCGATTCTCCTTCTGTTTATTTGGCTCTTGAACTCTCAAACAGTCTGGCTAACTCCTACTGCTTTTTGAGGTTCACAGGAAGTGACGTCTTAAAAAATAGCTTCCAGGGGAGATAGTGACAGTTTTTGGGACACTGTCACATAAGAGCTTTGGTCGATGAGAAAAGACCATGTGGGTAAGCTTGGGTTCCCCGGGTAACCAATGCCTTCATTTTGGTCATGTTGAGAAGTTGTGGTCTCAATGACGGTGAAGGGTGCTTGCATTCCTTTGTCATCATTCAACTCCTGGTTCCTAGACGCCTCGTAGTCCATCTTCCTCATAATCCGATAACCTGCAGGACTGTATAAATCCCATTTAGGCATGACTGCAGCATCTAGAAATGGATTACTTCGAGGGCTTACTTGAACAACTGCTTCTTGAGATTTTGGGATAAAACCCAATAAAGGAGTAGGAACAGGTTTTGGGGGAGCAACCTCCTCCATTTTAGGTTTTTTTTTCCTTAATAACTTCTTCCTACACAAGGTGATCAGTATGTGTCCCTTCAGTTCTGCAATAGAGGTTTGAGCTTCATATTGTTCAGGAGTGCCAATAAACTCACACATAAGGGAGGAAGGACCACTCATCACCTTTTGATGGGCAACTCAAGTTTTTGTCATAGGGATTGGGAAATGCAGGACCTTTTGGACATCTCCCATGTCGTTGTCTTGATTTGCGAGGTAAGAATTATCCTTCTCCCTTGTGAGGACTGGGATATGCAATGCCTCAGGGATTTGCAAGACTTTGGGGGAATCTTGTTGGTAGAGAGTTGAAGGAGTGAGGTGGGTAATATCTTCCTCCCTTTCGGGGACTGGGGTATGCAAGACCTCAGGGATTTGCAAGCCTTTAGGGAATCTTGCTGGTAGAGAGGGAAGAGACGAGGTGAACAAGCACTGTCCTCTTCTATTTGTAGGACCTTGGGTATTCGCAATACCTTGGGCCGGTTTGGGGGATAGTTGACCTAAGAAGTAAAGGAAACGTCATTCTCCTCTCTTAAAGAGACTGAAATATGTAAAATCTTTTAGCCAAACTTTTTTCTTTTTCACCCAGTCGTGTTGTCTCAGTCTCGAGGAAGGGAATGGGGATATGTAACACTTTCATGCCATCATGAGCATAAGTAACTGTGAGTGTTAACATGCTTGAACTTGTGACTTCCTTTTTGTCTTGCTCAATCTGAGCCTCCACTAGAAGAGATTCTTGTAGAGGGGGATTAGAAGATGAAGTTTCTCCTTCATGTTTTGGATACGACACTTCTTTTGGGGTGGTAGGAGGATTTCCATCAACAGGTGTCAAAGGGATCATTTGTTCATATCTCTTTTCTTTTTGAAACATGTGATTAAATGACCCTATCATATTTCCACATCTTCATGAAAGGTTGGAGCGGTCTCTCTCAATTTTGGGTATGCGTTGGCTTTCTTGGGCAACATTAGCTCTTGGGAGCACATTGAGTCCACAAAATAGTTTTATGCTTCAACATAATGTGACTCAAAAATGGGAAACAGTCTCTTTTCAGCATAGACCGTATTGCCTCCCGTCTCAACTGTATTTGAAACATTAATGAAGTGTGTATGGAACCACCCCATGATTGTATAGCCAAGGACGACCCAGCAGAATATTGTAGGAGGTATCCATATTAATAACATGGAATAACGTGGAAGTGTTCAGATCCCCAATTTTGAGTTTAAGACGGATGACACCAGCCAGTTTTTCTCCTGACTGATTGAATCCTTGAACTGTTAAACTCGTAAGCTCAAGCTGCACAAAACTTAACCCAATTCGGGTAAGAATCCTTCTAGGCATAAGGTTCATTGATGATCCCCCATCTAACATAATCTGGTTGATTTGATAGGCATGTCGCTTGCCAATCACAAAGAGAGGTCGATTATGGAACTTGTCTCCTAACTGAAGGTCATCATCTGAGAACGTGATAGCCATGCAACTGTTAAGGATTGCAGGGTCTATCTCAACTCTTTCAACTTCAGTTTCATATACTTCATAGCAAGATAGAACTTGCACCAAAGCCATACGAAAGTCCTTGTACAACATGAGGGCATCATAGACACTCAGGAATGGGTATAGCCGGAATCGGTATAGGTGAGAAAGGACAAGGTGAAGGTTATGACGACACAAGAATTTTGGTGTGAGAAGGCGTAAGGGACTGGTGGAGGTCCGAGGTATTTTAAGAGAGGCGATGGTTTCTTAATGGAGATGGATGGGTCTGAATACGGAACTAGTGGCGGTCCAGGATATTTCAAGGGTTTAGATGGAGCTGGTTTCTAGATTGGCTTTAACCTTCTTCCTGATCTTGCCAACCGGAGCTGTTGTCCTTCCCTCATGAAACACTGGCATGTGACAGTCCTCATAATTTAGAGATCTCGTTCCCTTCGATTTCCTCAACAATTCCCCCAAGTCGGGTTCTGCAAGCCACTGTGCTATGCCATTCACTAGTAATACTAGCATTGAGCTTTTCATTAAGCGCCTTAAAATCAGGGCACTCCATAGTGAGTTCAGAGAGAGACTTTGAGAGGGAAGAAGGGTTTGAAGAATCAGGGATAAAAAGAGGGACAAAGCTTTTAGGGTCATCACTTAAATTGGACCAAATCAGGTTTCCTTTGGGGTCACCACTTAAATTGGACCAAATCAGGTTTCTTTTGGGGTCATCACCTGAATTAGACTTGAAGAGGTTTTTAACGTCTTCACTCTCATTGGACGTAATCAATGACCTTTTAATGTCATAACCCTTGTTGGACGGTTGTGGGGGATCTTTAAGGTCTTTACCCTGTATGGACCGTTGAGGGGTGGTTTTAGGGTCTTCACCTTTATCAGACAGTTGTGGGGTGCTTTCAGTGTCCATACCACTATTGAATTGTCCTTATAGTCATGTATTGACCGCCTTCAGCAAAAAGAACTTGCCTTGGGACAAAGTCATACAAAGTAGGAAGAGGGGGAACAAGGGGAAGAGAAACCGCTTGTTTTGACATTTGGGGGAATTTCACCCTGTGATGTTGGGATTTCGAAGGCCTTTTGTTCTTTTTCCTTTCGTTGACAGTTTTGACCTCTCGAATTTGTGGCATGTGCAACATTTTTGCTTGGCGAATAGCCTCCCTTTTAAGGCTTTTCATTCTTTCATGACCGTGATGCTCCTTCCACGGTGCAAGAATTTCAACAGGAGCTTGGTGAACATGGATTTTTGGGGTGTTCAGAATGAGACCTCGAACCTGTTTAATCCCCTTTTGTGGAATTCCAGCTTCTTGAACTTTCTTCGGAGGTAAGGATGATGAATTTTCTATAACCACCTCACCATTTTGTATTAGTTCTTTAAAGATAACTCAAAATCCTCGACAATGACACAAATCATGTCCCCTTAGCTGGAGATATTGACACCACAAGTTCTGATTTCCTTCTTTTGAATGCTTTCTATCCTTGGGCGCCCAAGGTATAATCATTTCTTGTTCTACCAACATGTTAAAAAGAACATGGAACATCTTGAGAGACAACTCATTCATAGGAACACCAGGGGCTTGTTCTTCTTACACTGTGACCATATGTGAAGCTTCAGTAGTCTCGAATGCCTTCTAGAGACTATCCAAATTTATTTGTCCCTTTTGGATCAAGGCTTCGATGTGTTCTTTAAGTTGAACACAGTCATGTACAGGGTGGCCTAACATTTAGTGATAGGCGCAGTAGTGTCCATGGTTAACGATTCACGTCTGTTTCGGTCTTTTGATGCCTGGAAAAGTCACCATACCATGTTCTAACAGCATCTTCAAAAGAGTTGGTACCCTTGCTTTATTGAAATTGTACTGCTAGCTCAACCTTCGCTCGAATGTTCAGTCTGATACAAGTTTTGTGGTGGAGGTACCTTGTTATAAATTTTGGGACGAAGCTGCTACTGTTGAGGTTCCCCTTGATCCCTGGAGGGTAACCCCCATGAGGTGTCTAATGTTTGGAGAGGACAAACATTGGCTAGGAGTGTAGGGCGAAGAGGTGTGGCAATGACTGCTGCACTGACTGGGTTTCTTGGTTGATCAATGCAAAGGTTTGACATATTGCTTATAGGATTGCGAATTTGACCGCTCCCCAAGGTCTGAGCTTGAATCCCACCATGATGTCTTAGCAAGCTTTCGATTTTTTCTTCTTTTGTGGTCATGTCTGAGAAGGTAGTAAGATTAGAAACTTCAAAAAGTAGGGAAATTTCTTTCTTCATATTCCTTATGCATGTTTGTACTGCATCGATCTCAGTCATGGGATTAGTTTGGTACATTGCAAGATCCATCCATCTTTGGATATACTCATTTACTGACTCGTTCATCCCCTGAGTCATTGTGAGAAGTTCTATAGCTTGCTTCTTGTTCTACCTCATAGAAGCTCTTGTAAAACAAATGCTCCATCTCTTCTCAAGAATGAACTGAATTTGGGAGCAAAAGTGCATACCACTTAAAGGTAGAATCAACCAAGGTTTCTACAAACTGTTGAAGAAGTAGTGTGGAGTTTGAGGCTGATTATTGGCATGCTGACATAAAAGGAGGCACATGCTGCTGGGGCGAGCCAATGCCATCAAAGACAGGTAACCTTACCTTTTGGTATCCGATGCGGAAGGGAATTTGATCAATAAAAGGTGGGGAAGGCTTCTTATAATTAATACTTTCTTGTGACTTTGAAGCTTGTAAGCCTTGGATGCTTTTGTTGATCATTATTTGGATGTCTTCTTGAGTAAATGACAATGGCATAACATGAGAAGCTATCATTGAAGAAGATAGTGGGGTTTAAAGGTCTTGGAGTTTGGGCCATAGGAGGAGGTGGGGGTCTACTTTCTTTTTCTTCATGTTGGGGTTCAAGAGGAGAATTTGCCTCTTGATGCGAGGACAATTCAGCAGCTGGAGCATCTTCAAGTCCTTTGAGCCTATCCAAGATGTTGCTGAACATGTTTTCAGAATGAGCCATCAGCTTTTCATATTCCTCTCCCTCATGGCTTACTACCAGCACATCTGCTTGTTCACCAAAGCTGAGTAGTTCAGCAGCAGGGGTGACCCTGGTTCTCTTAAGACCACGATATGACAGTCAAAGTAATAAGGGCTCAGCTTGCCCTGATTGAGCTTGGGAATGCCTTACAGATCGAGTGAGTGCTGGCTCTTAACAGCCTTGGGGCCGCATTGTTGCCAGACCTGACACTTGAAGGCCCTGGGGCCACTGCTCAATTTAGATGGGCTCAAGACGACCTTGGGGCCATATTTCCCTAGATTGCTCGTGACGGCCTTGGGACCACGGGTCAGATGAACTAGGTTCATCTTCTTGCATCTTTGCGACGCAGCAGTGAACAATGCCACTTGTCTCGGGTTCTTCCATGGCTTGTAACTGATAGAATGAATTATACTTTAGTAGGTCTTCTGAAGTTGAAGACTCTACTTTCCTCTTTCTAAGTGGTACTTCCATTCCCCTCATTTGCTATGCGCAAGTTCAAGTAAATTTTCTCTCAAAATTGGAACTGACTTTGGCATCTTTGTCGAATAGCTCGCCCCACAGAGATGAGGGAGAAATTGATCAATTCATGCAACATATGGTTCCTTGAGAGAAGGGAGCTCAAGTTGACTTTGGTAGCTTGGGTTTGCCTGGAAAAGGGGTATGTTGTTTGGTCATCTTTGGGGACCCCTTCTTGCCTTGAGTCCAGCCTTGAGGTCTAGAAGAAGGAGTGGACATGATGGTGCTAGAAGAAAACTTCTTTGAGTACTATGTAGTTGGGGGCTTCGGGGTAGCTGAGGGCATGTTCAATAGGTCTTTTCCTTTGCCTCCAACAGCATTATTGGACCTGCAGGTGTATGCATGATCCACAGAAGTGCCTAGGGTGGTTTGTGATCCAACCCCCAGTGAAGTGAAAGGCTTGGTATTTGAAATACCTGCCTTTTTAATTGGAGCGGCCTTAAGGCCATTAGAATGCATGTGCATTTTTTATAAGGCCTTCGATTGTCTTGAAGGTCATCTTCTTGTTTGAATGTAGGCTTTGGGCTGCCCTGAGCTAAGAGATTATCATGCAATGCATTAGAGGTTTGAAGACCACTTGTGATGGGTCCAGGTCCCAAAAGACCTGAAGTGGGTGAGGAGACAGGGGTAAGGTTTTGCTTGTCCCATTGTATCATGGTGATGGCTGCACCATCGACCGTGATATGTGTGAATGTGTGTGGAGCGACCTTGGAGCCACTCGAACTAACATAGAATTGTCAGGGTGAAGTGTGTGTGGCAACATGCTAGTACTACCCACAGGAATGGTGGTCTCAACAGAACTTGCCAAATGCAGAGAAGAAGTGGCATGATGACCACCTTTAAAATTAAGACTGGCAGAGTGTCTGCTAGTAACAGAGTGTGCATGAAAGGAGGTGATTTGGAGCCACAAATGCAGCTGACATCAATGGATTTACCTTTGATATTAGAAGAGAGGGGACAAGGGATTCAAGTACCCTTTCCCATAGTTTCCCTAGTCTGAACTAGGGCAGCAAGGCCAGCGAGGCCACTCGGAGAACGTAAGGGAGAAGCGAATTGAATCGACTTACTTCCCATGGGTAAGGTCACAAATAGGGGAATGGTGAAATCCCCAATTTGGACAAAGGAGGAGTAATTGAACTCCATTGCAAGTTTAGGAGAAGAAAGAAATGAGATGTCTATTTGACAACAGTCCGAACCAACTATAGGGTGGCGTATCCCCAGTGGAGTCGCCAATTGGTCGAGGCCCAGTTTTCCTTTCTCTTGTGGAGAAGGAAGAAAACCCTCTCTCAAACAACCGTAAAGGGTCCACATGCTTTAGTATTTCAAGCATTCACATGGAATCTTCTTACTGTGGATAGGAACCAACAACAAGAGACTTTATCAAGAAAGGGTGCGTTTAGGCGCTTACCTTGTCGTTTGGGGGTTCAAGGATACGCCCAGGCAACGCCCTCTTAGAACAATTATGCAGCCCTCTGACTGTATGCTAGCTCAGTTCGGACACAAACTCTCCTCAAACTCTAACACATCATCTCGTTCGTTGTCTCAGCAATTGCAATGGAAATTCCAGTGAAATACTCCTAGAAGATAAGTTACTTGAGTGGGAGGGCTGACAAATATAGGACAAGGAAAGAAAAGTGATGGAATCCCTTTATCGCTCGAGGGCTATGAGACTTAGTGATCAGAGCAGTCGAAAGAGTCAGAACTCTATGGATGCTTACTCTACACGACCCCACCCGAGTGAGCAAGGGCAGGAGCTCCTATATCTCTTGCAACTCAACTCAAATGTACGGAGTGGAAGTTAGAGTAGCAATATGAGAGTTAAATCTCATAAAATGGCTCTAAGGGGTACTAAATCAAACACACAATGATTAAAAGAAGCTACCAACATGCAAACTTAAACAAGTAAGGGGTTAGTGCTATGTGCGGCGAGAGGATAGACTTGGTGAGGCAAAAGACAAGGGAAAAGTGAGAGAGAGAGTCATGTCTGCACAAAGGGGCGGACACAAGTTCAAGTGCAATTGTGAGAGGGGACATGAAGACGAGAGGGAAAGAGAGAGGGAGTCCTCTTTGATGTGCGGCTCCGTGTGTCGCAAGGGTGAAGATAGGGAGAGCAAGAGAGAAATGCAAGGCTGCCTTTAGGTGCCACGACGTATTTATGGAAAGTAGAAAGAGAGACAAGCAAGACTAGTTGGGTCCGCACGCAGTTGTGGATCGAGATATAGGAATGAGAGAAGAGCGAAAGGGAGAGAGACGAGGTCGCTGGTAATGGCAGCCCTGAGGTGTGTGTGACAAAGAAGGAAGAAGAGAAGAGATGGGGCCACTGCTTGTGGCACCCCTGCATGTCACATGCAACAAACATACGGGAAGAGACGAGAGAAAAAGGATAAGGGACAGAGCCGCAGGTCGATGAGGCTCTGAGCCTCATGTGCACCAATGGGGGTAAGAGAGAGGCAAGGGTGTGCAGAGCCAGAGCCGTTGGTAGTTGCCACCCTGGATGTGCATGTGAGACTGAGAGGAAATGAATGAAGAAGAAATAAGGAAGAAAGAGGGGGGAGATAGGAGAGAGAGTGGGCTTGGGTTGTGTTCTAGCCTAGGTGCACCCCAAGTGACCCTCTTGAATGCACATGAGAGAGAAGGGTTATGTTAGGGTGTAGTGGATGAGTTAGGGTGTAGACTAGGGTGTGATGGACTAGGGTCTGTAGACTAAGGCGTATGGCCTAAGGGTAGTCTCTCTCTAAAATTCTTCTTTCTCCTCACCGCGTGATCTAAGAGTTAGAAGCAAAACACAAGCTTAATGCCTCAATTTCATTCAAAATGATCAAGCCCTTGTATAAATGACCTAAGCTTGTTTACATAGAGCAATCATAAAACATGGGTGGATGCTCAAAACTAAGCTAAATTGTGGAAAAATACGATTAAACAGAATTAAAATAAATCCCTTTTTAGAAATAATGACCAAAATACCCCTTAAATCTTTTGAACAAATGCCAATTCCATTCGGACAATTGCGGTAGTGATTTAGGTAATTGATCGTCGTAAAATGAATGCTTGATCAATTATGAACATTTTGATGCCCTGTGATCGTCTTGAAACAAATTTTTCATGAAGGGGCAAAAAGCTGGCCAAGTCCATAAACTTCGACCACCAATTTAGTATAATCCATGATGTTTCGAGTCCTCGTTTTGATCACAAATTAAATAGGACATTGTCATGTTCATTCTGTACTAAATTTCATCCAATTTGGTTTTTGTTTGAGCATATCACCAATTTGGGAAGTCGTCGGAAAGTATGATTCCAGCGACCGAAATATCTTACCATTTTCAACTTTAAAATTCATGTTATCCAACCTTCAATAGAGCACAAACATTATTTTGAATTGTAGCCCTTCGCGATGCGGTCGCAACGGACCCATATTTGCAATGATCCGACACCCGGATCTAAAGTTATGACTTCATGAAGAATGAGATGTCTTATTTTAAAATTATGATTTTCACGTTTTTTGGCTCATCTTCTTTCTAGATATTCTCTCGTCTCGAGCCATGTCATGACGCGTGCCACATGTCAAAATGACAGGGTCGTCGAGACCTAGCTGGTGTCCGAATTTGAGTGTGTTTTGACTCAAAACGAACAAGTTATGAGTATTTAAAAATCATCTCGAGAGGTGAAAACACAGTTTCCATAAATGGACTGGTTCACCGAGGCTTCACCGCAATAGTGTAAAACCCACATTTCTACGGTAATTTGAGTCCAAAATGGTCCTTGAGGGTTTTTCGACAATCCAGATCTAATGGCCGTGGTCTGGTACTATTTTTAATCCCCAAAAATAGGGCGGTAGTTATAAGGTCCATTTTCAGCATGATAAGAATTGGATTTGAGAACCGAGTTTCGTCTTGTTCATATCAAAACTTATCAAAATGTGGCAAAAATTTGCGAGCATCTTTTGGGCATCTCAGAATACCCTTTTCATCCCTTTTGAAGCCATTCCAGTACTGTTTCCAAGGTTGCTCAGTTTTAGGCTTATTTTGTAGTGTTCTCATGGTCTGGCGGTGTTTTGGGTACCGATAGAACCAGGTTCTTACTGGCTCTCTCCTTACACGACTCGGGGATATAAGTATGTCAAAAAAATGACGTATAACACCCATGCCCGTACCCGAGGGAACCCTTTGGATCCAGGACCTGAACCCGTACTCAACTTTTGCTCCTTATGTGCATCAGAGGGAGAATGATCCCTGGAGGTGGGGTATGTCCACCACTCTGTTAGAACAGAGAGAGAGAGAGTACAAAGCAATATTAACAAAAAAATTGCAAGAAAGAACAATTTATTTCTACATAATTGACACAACAAATTATCTAGACTAACATAAATATGAAACAAGTAAACTTCATTTCTTTCAATAATTTTTCTACTTAAAAGTCCAAAAAAAAAAATTCATTTCAGTCAATCAAATAAAAAAGGTTCAAAAAAATAATAAAAAAACATTTTCCACATCCAAATCCCTAACTTTACCTGCAACTTATCTATTTTCTGCATCTCCTCTCTCCTCCCATACACAAATGAAATTACAACATTTGAAGCCATAGTCATCAAATAACCAGTACAAGCGAGCATTAACGCAAAGGGATATTCCACACCAGTGAGATCGCCAAATGTTTCATTCGAATCACCGAGAAAATGCATAATCTCCGTTAGTAAAAATACATATGTCCTTAACACTAAAAAAACCGTCATTCCACTTTAAAAATTATGAAGAAATTTCTCCTACAAAAGTCCCTCCAAAAACCAAGATCAAGCACCAGATCTTCACTAGAATCAATCCTTTTGCCCGAGGATCTAGTTTATCTGGCAAGTTCTCATCATCTTCTCTAGATCCATGGTTGAAAAACCGAGGCAATGAGGAGAAACAGTAGAAAAACAACCAAGAAAGGGGGGGGTATGTCCACCAATCTGTTAGAACAGAGAGAGAGAGAGAGAGAGAGAGAGAGAGAGAGAGAGAGAGAGAGAGAGACGTGTTTGGGTAAAACGATGGAGAGATGGGTTCGGGTAAAACTAAAACCTAAAAAAAAAAACTTAAAACTAACGAGTCCAGGTCAGGTATGATGTGGGTCCACCAATACTCGTACCCGAAATTTTTTTGGTACACCTTGTAGGACCTGGACCTAGCCAATAAGTGATGAGAATATAATCGTAGTCTATGGAATACAGGTTCCCCCTAGGGATAAGCCTAGGTTACACAAACATGCGCACACTCATCACATTCGGTGCATGGGGCTATCTTTGGTATATGTACATGCAACGCCCTCAATGGTGTCTACTTCTCAATACGACTATCATATATACATATTGTGTGATGGTCATGATGAAGATTTGGCCATTGTCCCTTCAAACCCACCAATCACACACAATGGTCACAAAGTCCCTTGGTTAACTACCCTGGGTATTTCTTCGACCTCATTAAGGGGTATCCCTATAAACCCTTTTCGATTGTTCTATATGCTCAGGTATCATAGGAGTTTAGACAACTTGGCCTAGCTCGTCAAGCCTAGATTGAGTCATGACATCAATGTTGCCAACCCCTTTGAATTGTACTCCCACTGGAGTTTATTATTCCACTATTATGAAATTTCAATACATGCTCTCCTAAGGCCTTTAAATGGCTACAAAAACTCAATATTAGTTGGCAAGAGAGAATGATAATTACCAATGTGTGTATCCTATACAAACAAGATGAAAAACCTATTGTTTATATTTTTATTCATTGTCCTATGGTGAGCGAATTATGGAATTGGGCATCTCAATTATCATATTGGAGTCCGGTGCATCCTTTCATGATTTCACATCTACTGGAGCACGTTTGTCTCTGTTGTTCACGAAATATGACCTGATCTTGTGGAGGATTGTGTTAGCAGCTATTCTCTGAAATGTTTGGAAGAAGCATAATTATAGGACTTTGAAGGTAAGAAGAAAGACTTTGGACAAATTTACAAGGCCATTCAAGCTTCAATCATCCAATAGGTTCAGGTCTTACCTTCTTATAAGTGCATCCCTGCAAAGTGCTTGTTTATGTATTTCAAGGGGTGCTTATACCCCCCCCCCGCCCACACCACCTCCACCACCACCACCACCATGGGTTAAGCTTAATTTTGATGGCTGTGTTCGGACCCAAAAGTATCTAGATATGGGGACCTCTTGAGGAATTCTATAGGGGACGTGTTGTGGAGCTACCAAGGTACGCTACATTAAGGAAGCGGAGCTCTAGGCTTTAAAAATAGTTAAACCTAGAGCCTACTCATTCCCATGTTATAGTTGAAGGGGATTCAACCAACGTGATTATTTGGTGAAAATATCTCATCCATGTACCTTGGATTTGGAGCCCAATATTGGATGATATTTTGTTTGTGCTCTGAGGGAGATATTTGGTGTTTCAATATTTTCATAGGGAGAGAAATGCTGACGTTGATTCCCTTGCTACAAAGGCTACTGCTTCATAATTGTTTAGAATTTTTACCCTCTTAGTTTGAGCAGATCTCTATATTGTTTTTTTTGGATAAGTCAGTGGGGGAGAAGGCCCCTTACCCAAATTTTTTTCATTAATGGGAAAAAGAAGAACATATTATTTTACAACCCTATAATAGGGTAGTTGTGCCAAATCATGTAATAATAGAAAAGAAAGAAAGTTTGGTGGACGATGGGGCCAAATTGTTGCACCTGCAGAAGCCGATGTTTCTTAGCTAAAGCATTAGCTACCATATTTTCCTCACGAAAAACCTGAGTAATAGTACACATATGTGCTGAGAGCCTTGAACGACAATTGTCAACTATTGTTCGTAGTTTCCATGGGGCACTACAACGATCATGAATAGCATCTACTAGCAAAGATGAATCACTTTCTATCTGTATCGGGAAGAAACCCATCTAGATAACTAAGAGAATACCTTCCTCAAGAGCCTAAAATTCAATATAATTATTAGACGTAACTCCAAAGTGTTTAGCGAACGCTGCCACAAATTCACCATTGCTATCTCTTATGACCCCACCCCCTCCTGCGAAACCAGGATTATGCAAGGACGCACCATCAATATTCAACTTATAACACTGAACCTCAAGAAATGACTATGCAACTGGGATTGGGGATTTTGACTTTTATTGGCGCTAGATGATCTTTAAGTTTTCAATAACTACCTTTTCTAACAAATGGAATGCCCATTTTTTAACTTCTGTTAGAGCCTTAATATGTTTAGTAATACTCTTTAGAGCGTTAGATCTAAATAGTCATATGTTCCACTCCTCCCACAGATACCAGATTGTTGTGAAAAAAATAGCTGTCCAGATGTCAAGTAACCCCTATGATTTGAATTTGAAGGCTAACAACTAACGAAGAATATCTAGGGCTGCAGTACCAGGCACAAATCTCTTGCCACATCGCCAAGCTAAAGATCGCCAAACAGCTAGCGAAAAAGGAAAGTGAAACAAAAGGTGACATAGATTGTCCTTATTGTTTCTACAAAAAGGGCAAATAGTAGCCATGTGTATACTTCGCTGTTGAAATATAGACGAATTTGGTAATCGATTATGCATAACTAACCATAAAAAGCACTTAGCCCGAAGGTAACATTTTGAAGACCAAAGAGCACGAAATAAGGGTTGAGATGAGCTTTTATATCGAATGAAGTTCCATACTGATTTGATTGAGAAAGTTCCATTGGCAGAATGAGTCCATACCAATGAATCATCCTTAGACAGCAAGGGAAGAGTATATCGCTCCACATCACCCCATTTAGTACGCAGTAAAGTTGAAGGACGTGAAGCCAATGTCCATGATTGTGGGTTACCATCAATAAACTCTGAAACCTTCTGCCCTTCAAGTTCTCTCAATCAAGGGGTTACCATCCAGGACTCTTTAGATGGCAAACTGTCCTCCACTTAACAAGATGAACCCCCTTATTTTCTGCAACTCCTACCCATAAAAAGTTCTGTGCTCGGCTGCCATGTGGAACCCCAAAGAAGAAAACCTTGCTCTTCGTAGAGTTTAGCATTTGACCGTAGTGTTCTCAAAATTAATGATAATCGTCTTTATTGCAGAGGCTGATGCATAAGATACCCCTTAAAAAATTACGACATCATCAACATAAAATAAGTGAGAAATCCCATAGTCTTTATATTGTCTTTGTCCGATATTACTTCCTTCTCTCTTTTCTTGGTTTTCTTTTTCTCTTTATTTTTCCTCTTGTAGTCCATTATCTCAATGAAATTATTGTCTGTTAAAAAAAAAAAGATGTAGCACATAGAATTAGAGCCTAGGGGTAAAGTGGAAATGTGAAACTGTAGTGTTATGTGATCATCATATACTAATAAAAATGATGTCCAAGTTATATATGAAAACTGTGAGATCAACTTTTGCTTTATGGGTCAGAATGTTAAGCAATCAAGAAAAAACATGCCATTAGGATGAGTGTAGTTGAGATAAATGAGAGGCAAGACAATAAGGAATAGAATTCGAAATGAATACATTCGGGAGAACATTAGGTGTGGCTCCAATAGGCGATAAGATGAGAGAAAATAGACTTTGATCACTTCGCCATGTGAAGCGTATACCCAGTACAATACCTAGTATGAGGTACAAATCACATGGAAGGCTAAAAATGAACAAGGGGTAGGCCCAAAAGGATATAGTTAGAATTGAGGGTTTGGCCCTTAAAAGATCAGAATGGTGGACCAGAATTCGTGTAGATGACTCCAAAATAGTTGGGAAAAGGCTCTGATGATGATGATGATGATGATGGATTTAGGGATACCTCAACAAAATAAATATATTAATAATACATATATATATAAACCTTACAACAGCTGGCCAGCTGTAATGAATAATAGTACATAGGTGGAATGAGAGTCGTCAGAACTTCATCATGCAGTTCAAAATGTACATCACTATTTTTATTTCAATTTTTTTATATAAATTAGATTTTTGGGTGTATATACCTAACACTATTGCGCACCATATAAAACATAAAAAAAAATATTTTCAATAGTTTAAAATGACCAAAATACCTCCATCATTTTTCAGGGATATTTTGGTCATTTTATATTTTGGGAAATATTTTTTATATATATTTTATTTGTGAGCCCTATTTTTTAGTATACATGTATAAAATTTCATTATGATCTAATTTATAAAAATAGTTAAAATTAAAATAGTGATATGTATTCTGAACCGCATGATGAAGTTCTGACGGCTCCCATTCCACCTATATTACTATTCATTATAGCTGGTCAGCTATTGTTAGCTTATATATATATATATATATATAATACGACGGCCCACTAACTAACAGTTACAGTGCTAGCCAAACAACCCAGATTGAATTTGAGCTGATCTGACAGTCACGATCTCATTTCGTAATATAATTTTAATATTTTTCTAGAAATCTATATCAAATGAAAATTTAGGCGTCCATTCTTCTCATCATAGCACTCCTAATAAAAATATTAAAAAATAATTTGTAAGAACTAAATTGATCAAAATACCCCTAATAATTTTGAGGTATTTTGGTCATTTTATTTTTTTATAAATTATTATTATTTATATTTTTATTAGATTATCTTATTTTTAAATAATATGTGCTCAAAATTTCAAGTGATTTAGATTTGTAAAAAAAAATTAAAATGCAAATACAAAATGCAATCTTAACCATTGGATCAGATAGATTCAATATAGGTCATTGGGCCAACACTATAGCTGTTAGCTAGTGGGCTAACAAAATATTTACCATATATGGAAAATGATGAGATTAGACCACTAGCGCATTTGAACATATGAGTCCAATGGCCCAGATAGAATCCGGACCGATCTAACGGTCACAACCTCGTTTTGTTTAAGAATTTTAATTTTTTTCTACGCATCCAAATAACTTGAAATTTTAGATGTCTATTCTTCTTATCAAGGTGCACCTAATAAAAATATTTTAAAAATAATTCACAAAAACTAAATTGATCAAAATACCCTCGAAATGTTTCAGAGGTATTTTAGTCACTTTATTTCTTGCAAATTATTATTTTTGATATTTTTATTAAATTCTTATATTTTTTTAATAATATACGCCTAAAATTTCAAATTATTTGAATCCATAGAAAAAAAATTAAAATTAAAATATGAAATGAGGTAGTGATCGTCAGATCAGCCCAGATTCAATCTGGCTCTTTGGGCTCATATGAAAGCATATGTTCATATGTGCTAGTGTGTGTGTGTGTGTGTATATATATATATATATATATATATATATATATATGTATATAGGGTGCGGTTTCTATAAGGTTGCAACCTCAAACAATCCAATCAAGGCGCGGCTCAAATTTTTATCATAACATGTAATTTTGTTATAAAAAAACTTTTAGTAGTATCTTAAAATCTATTTTCATACCTAATTAGAAAATATTATATTCCTAAAATGGTTAAAATCAAGTACATCTATAAATATATGAAAATTTTGAAAATAGATGGTCTAGATAATGTGCTGCAAGATGCACTATTTCCAAGACTCGAAAACTTTTTTTTTTTCATATTCATACATCGCAATGTTGAGATGATCGATTAGAAGGTTTTTTCAACATTAAAACAATATTTTCGATAGATTTTTGAGATACATTTGTGATTCTACATTTTAAGGTTGCAACCTTATATAAACTTTTCCCATATATATATATATATATATATATAACACTACTTGGTTTGGCAAGCACTTGGATTCACTAATGCATATGAGGTTTCGTGTACAAGTTCAGCAAAATACCAGCGATTGCATAGGAGTTTCGCGTAAAGGTTCGGCAAACTACAAGCGTTGGAGGGGGCTTGTAAAGAAAATGAAGGGTTGTACGAGAAAAGAAGAGGATGGACGTTACTATTAGGAAAATGAAGACTTGCTAGGAAGAAACAAGAGAGAAGTCAACAGTTTCTTCAACGCACGAAAATTTGGCAGGAGGGGGCTTTGAAAAAACAGAAGCATTGCAAGAGAGAAGAAGATATATGTCCTCATATGAGGAACAAGAGGGAGAGAAGCCAATCATTTCTTGAATGAAGAAGAAAGCGATAGAAAATAGAAAGACTGCACAATACTATTGGCATAGGAGAGAGGGAATACTAGAACTAGGATTAAAGATACTTCGAGGATCTGGTTTTTTTTTTTTCCTGATGGAATTTCCAGAACTCTCTCCATGCTTATGTAAACTCAACATTTGTTTTTTGGGTTTTTTTGGGTCGGAAAATTCAAGTTGTGTAATAGTTATATTTTCTTTTTTTAGCTTAAAAAATGCAGGGATTATGTGATTTCTAGGGTTTTTTATGAGTGTTGGGTTATTTTAGTTGCATACTTGATGCTTTGAAAAGTGTGATGCTTAAAATGTTTAAACAAATATTAGACTCTAAACAGAAACCAGAGGGCATCACAAAAACATAGGTTTTTATATTTATATACTGGGAACTGAACAATTTCAGAAGTTTAATCCTCTATTGCAAATTATATCGGCTAAATAAAAGGAAAATGCGCCGAATACCTTTGATTTTGGCCTTGAAACCTATACATTTATTTTTAAGGAAGAAAAATATACAGATGTATCAAAAGCGAAGATAATATCAATGGCATATAGGCCCATATACCTGTGGATGTATACAAAAACATTATCCTTCAAGTCTGGTCTTCCTTGGAAAACGGATCTCAAGTGGATCATAGAAGACGATTATCTTTCTCTCCGTATCCTGAGTATCTCACCCTCTTTTCCCTCCCTTGATTCTTGTTGTAGTAAAACCCCACAAGAATGCCTATCTCTGCTAAAATGTGTCTATCAAAATGTGCGAACCCCTCTTCAATCAAGAGATCTCCTTTTATACCATTCAAGTTATGGTCTTTTAAGGGATAACTATGCATTTCCATCTTTGAATCATCACCCTTCATCTTTATTTTAGACTTATACTTTCGTTTGAATCACATAATTTAAAGGGCATACTTCTTATCTTCGCAACACTGATATCTTTAGTGTTTATCCTTTCACACTGGTTTGAATCGATGATAATCTCACTGTTTGAGTAGTTCACGTAGGTATCTCTTGATGATACTTACTCTTTCCAACCAATACTCATTTTGAATTTCAAACATTTGAACTTCAGGCTTGGTCATGATTTTGCGGGTGCAAAATCAAGAATTCGTCACCGATGTCAGTGGATTATGAATGCAACCACTTCCATTATTCAAATTAACCCAGGCTACACCTTTTAAGGGTGATAAAATAATGAGTCAAGAATCCAATAATTTGCTTTCATGAGAAAACTCCTCATGTCAAGGAAGAAATCCCCACTTTGCAAAGCCTATTTGTTTATTCATCCAAATTGACTCATCCAGCAGACTTTCACACCCCAATCTTTATCGGGTTTTCATTGGAATGCATCTAGCTTTGTATAAAACTAATAGTACACCCAATAAAACTGCCCCAGAGGTTGCATGCCTAAGACAACCTTGAAAGATGTATAGCATCCGGCCAATCTTGGGCGGGTCTGCTAACACCGTACATCTTACATCTTCGTCATGAAGGTGGCACATGCGCACCTCACTCCAGGCATCTTAATTAAACGCTGGAACAGATAACCACTTCATCCCACTTTCCAACACATCAGTTATCATTTTCAGGGAGCAAAACTCCTCGGCTTCTTCACGAGACTTATAAATTCATTGGCCATTAGAGCCTCATCGGTTCATCTCTGCTCATCTAAGCGTATCCCAACCTTTCATTTCTCAACCATGTCTTCTCCTATTCTCCCCCATCATCTTTCTATCTCTCTCAATCCCGACCTCACTACCACCATTCGTGGCAGTGAGGAGCACGCCATTGACATTCCTCTGGCTGCTGATTCAGGTGAGGGTAGCCGAAAGCCCCCTGCGACCTTCACTGTCGTGGGCCTAGCCTCCCATTCAGAGTAGGGAGTTGCTAAAAATGCGACTCCCTAGGCGGATCTAGAGGCTGGGCTGATGCTGGACCCAAAATCTAGGGAAATTGCCCAAATTAGGGAGTTGGGGGTCCGGCTTCGTTGTGAGGCGGAGCATCACCAAAACATGTCCGACTTTTATTGGGGAGAAGTCGAATGTGTTAAGGACCTCCTGGCGTCGGTCAAGCGAAAGTTGACTAGGACGCTTTGGGAGTAATGCCTTGAAGCATGGCCAGGCAGAGTTCTTCTTTTGCTTTTTATATATGTAAGTGCTAAGTCTCAATCTCATCTATCAATAAAGCTCCCTTTTTTTGTCTAATTTTGTGCTTGCATCTCATAATTTTCATTCTGCATCATCTTCGCATTTGCGAGATATGTGCATCATTTCGTATACCGACGGTTTGCATTATCCATCTCCTACTTATTTTGTGTAAGATATGCTCGATTTCAAAATATAAACCTTTTCCCTCACATTTCAAACAATGCCAAGGGCAATCAGGTAAAAATAATAGGATAAAAGTCTTTCTTTATTTCTTTCGGGGGTATTTTGGTAAAGCTTGCATAAGTTAACACTATCCCGCCATCAGAAATCTATGGCTTCAAGATGAGGAAGCCAAGCATCATATCCCTTTAAAACGCCCATCTCTTCACATCGCTTCATTCGTAACTTCGGCCTTTTACAGAAAACCTCTGCTCACGCAACCATTTCCTGTCGCCTCCTGCTTCTTCCGGCAAACCTCCTTCTTCTTCCGACACACCTTTGTGCTTCCGATAGGCTTTAAACCTAATACAATTCCATCTTCCCGGTGAGCTTCTCAGGGTTTCTGGTAGATTTCTGCAACCTTCATTATTTTAGTGGCACAAGAACATCCCTTGGGCCCTAAAAACATCGTCTATTAGTTCATTCAAGGAAGCTTTAAACCCTGCTTCCGACCTCATTGAAATCTTTCATGCTTGATCTTACTCGTTTCTTGATGTTTCGGGTCGATTCCTTCATCATAGTTTAACGGGGATTCCATCACGGTCATTTTGTGATAAAAATATATTGATTTGGTTGTCGGATCGTCGCTTTTCAAATTGGGCAAGTCGTCGGAAAACGAGATTCCAATCATCGAAAAAATGTACCCTTTTGTGAATTAAAAATACAGTGTCTTTTGGTCTTACATCTCATGCCATATTTACCTCAAATCAAAACCTTCGATGTCGTGGTCGCAACGGATCCATTTTCAAGGCGATCCGATCTCGAGGATTCAAGATATGCAATTTGATAAAAAGGGTGTTCCTCTTTAAAAAATTTGCAATACATGAGTTTTTTAATGTAATTTCTCTCTAGGACTTCTCGAGTTTTTTAATGTAACTTCTATCTAGGATTTCTCCTGTTTTGGGCATTGTCATGAGCCGTTCCATATATCAAATGTTTGCGTCGACGAGATGAAGAATCCTCTGAAATTTGGGCTTGATCGTGCTTAATACAGAGAAATGACCCTCGGAAGGCAATCTCAAAATCACATGGCACAATTTCCAAAAATGAAAACTGGTTCACTGAAGTTGCATCAGAATAGTGTAAAACCTACAATTTTTTGGTAAGTTGGCTCTAAAATGGTCCAAAAGCATCCAAATGAGTTAAAATTTGGTATCTGGGTTTTTTGGACGTTTTGAATACAATTGAAGCAATATGGTACTCATCTGAAACCCCTATAATAGGGTTGTAGGTGAGGCACTTTTCAACATGTTAAGAACTGGAATTGAGAACTAAGTTTCCATCTGATATGCTTTAACTTGTCGGATCACGACGAAACTTGGTGGCTGTCCTTAGAAACGAATGTATTGGTCTGAAGGCCAAAATCAAAGGTATTCGGCTTATTTCCCTTTACTTTTAGACGATGTAAATTGTAACAGATGATTAAACCTCTAGAATTGTTTCATTCATAGTATATGAATATTAAAAACCTGTGTTTCTATGATATGGAATACATATGCGAATTTCACCCCAAATGTGATGTCCTCTGATCTTTGTGTAATTGTTTAAATATTTTAATCAATTTAAGCATCGCACTTTTTGGAGCGTCCAGGATTGTCTGAAGAGGGTGTATTGAAATATCACCTTAAGACGACACGATTTCTCTTCAAGAGCAAGGAGAGCCAATAGGTAGGCAGTGATATGGTTTTTGGGGTCACCTTTCTCATTGAACTTGCTTTTGAATTTAGGAAACATGAAATCGTGGGAAGGGGTTCGACGTCTCCAATGCTATCTTTAACATAAGACCTTGGTGGGAACATATTAGGGACTCCAATCTTAGTAAAAGTTTCCTTGAATGTTGATAATTTGCCTTTCAGATGGACGAGTTCAGCTGATTCAAGAGTTTTAGCCACAGTAGCCTATTGGTTGCCCACAACTGATGGCATGGTTTGAGGTATAGGACAGACAGTCGAAGTGGTCTGCACTAGACTAGAAACAAGATCATCCTGAGCTTACAAAGTGGTTGGAGTCGAGTTAAAAGGTGGCACGGGTGAAAAAGCCTAGGCTGGGATGGATGGAACCAGATAAGGAGATGGTGAAGGGTAGTATGGGTAGGTCAAAGGGGCGACCTGAACCAGTGGAGCAAGGGGCTGATAAGCCAGTACCGATGACTAAAAGTGGACTACTGGGGTAGGCTATTGAGGATGCCCCACATAAGGATGGCTAGAGGCCAATGGAAGAACTGAGAGAGGTGGAGCCGACTGGTGTACTTGGTTAGGAGGTTAATATGTTGGCACAGGGGCTGAATAGGCCACCTGAGGGTGATAGTATATAGCCGGCGCATCCTGGAAAGACCGCAACGGCGGGTGGTGATGTGTGGCATGAGGAGGGTTAGCCCTAAGCTGAGGGTTTTGAGAAAGATGGTCACGTGGTAGAGTCAGTGCTACAGGAGGTTCGAGATAAGAGGTCCAGCGATACCGACTCATCGACGAAATAAAACTAACATGATTGTACTGGTCAGGGGTAGAGGGAGTCCCCTGAACATGACTCGAGCGATGGCCTGAGACCTGAGTTGGGACATGGGGTTCAACCAGGCCAACACGCTTCAGGAAGGCCTTCACCGAAGGTAAGTTCCTGAGGCACTCGGTTGAGAAAGACTCATAAAACTCGAGACTAAGTTCGAGATCGATCCTAGGAGACTTGGGGTGCATGGCCCCGTTGGGTGAACCATGATGGCTCAGGTTTTGACTCCTTGAGCATCTAGAATAGGTTTTTAAGGGACCCTCACCATGTTGGGCCTAACTTTCTCCTTGGGTGGGTTGTCTCAGGTCTAGTTGACCCTGTGGGTCAAGCGAGTTTGGAGGAATTAGGGTCTCACCGATGGTGTGAACCTTGGTGGTCTTTCCCTTAGACCTAGACTTTGATAGAGGGTGCAACCTTGGCTCATTAGCTTCGGGTCGGATGCCCTGAACTATTCAAGGTGGTGCGAGCCATGCAAACCCGTTGGATTGCTAGGCTTGACTATATGGGAGATATGTTAGGTAGATTAAGCCTAGTATATGGGACTATGGACCCACTGGAACCCGATTTGGACTAATCTGGAGTAGGGTAAGCCTAGGGAACTGAGCCAAGGGGCCCTACAAGTCAACCCAGCTTAGGGGATCTAGAAGAGGCAGTGGACTCGGTATCCGAGTCACCTCAAACTACATACATGACTAATAAACCTAGGATGAAATAGAGTAAGCAATCGAAAATGGTTTGAAATAACTTGACCTAGACTATAAGTAGGCTGGATCTGGTGGGTTTTTTAACTAAGTAACAATCTGAAATCAATTAGGTTTGATAGGGCCCATGTAAGATCCGGTTACAATTGTCTGCGGAGTCCGGTCCTAACTATTGTGGGCTTGTTTCATGATTAGACTTTCCCTAGGGGATGCTTTGCTTCATCTTTGGCAGATTCCCAATGCTCCGTGCTCGAAACTAGGTTCTCACATGACTTAAGTGTTGGTGTAAGAGTTTTCGAAAATTTGAAGATTTTAGGGTATGTTTGAACGTGTGAATAAGTGTATAAGATCAACACTTGGTGGTGTGTGTGATAAGTGTGGTCAAACAAGCACCTGCAAACAAGCCTATCTACTTACGCAAGAGATAAAGCTGAAAATAAAACATTTAATCTAATGAGATAAGATCAAATATCCTAGACTAAGTAGATAAAATTTTAAAAAAATAAAACAAGATTAAGTCTAATCTAAAAGATAAAGTAAAGAAAAATGTAAGTCCTATCTTTTTTTCTTTTTTGACATAAAAGATAAAGATCTTTTAAAGAGATAAAGCAAAAAATTCTAAGCTCTTCTAATAAGACTGAAAACAGATAAGATCTAATATGAAGTGATAAGGAAAAGAAACGACCTAAGCTCTATCTCTTTTTTCTTTTTCTTTTTTTTATTTTATATCCTTTTTCTATTTTTTTATTTTTTTTAAAATTTTATTACAATAAAACAAGAAAAACAGAAAGTCAAGAATCATAGGGAACTGAATCAGTGCGACACACGGAATCTCGCATGGCCCAACACGGGCCGCTTCACCCAGATGAGCGCGACGCTGGATGTATCCACAACTCGACACGGTTGTGTCACAAGAGATCTCATATCAAACTCTGAGGTTTTTTCGGGTGTTTTTATGGCATTTTTTGATTGCGATGATTTCTGTTTGTCTAGAAATAAGCTCCTGTAAAATTTCAGGAAGCGTTTCAAGGCATAAATACAGGTCGAGGGGCCCACGGTGGGTGTCAAACCATTTATGCTCATATTTGTGTTGATTTTAGACTGATATCAACACAAATATCATGCATAATAATTTTTAAAGATCAACAGAGAGAGTGGGTCACTAAAATTATAGGCTAAAAAACATTGCAGATTTATGCAGGTCCGGTTCTTTTCTGAGTCTATGGGCAATGCCAACTTTGGAATTTGTGTGTAAGGCCTTTGAATGCTTCTAAGATTTAACTAACTATAAGATTAAAGGAATTATAGAGAAATAAATGAAAACTAAAAAAAAAAAAAAAAAAGAATAATTTAAAGGAAAACGGAAGAATTACTAACCACCAGAAACCCGGAGTTCTGAGCTCAGATCAGGCTGCTCTTCTCTTGCCACCATCTCCACTTTTAAATGCCATTTGCTTGCTAAAATTTGTAGGATCTAGTGCTCTTTTGCTTAGATATAGGATTTCTAAGGCTTAGAAAGGGGGTTCAGGATCTTAGGTGGGGTTTTATCTAATTTTTTCTAAGGTCAGGAAATAGTTTTTCCTAATTTTCTAATGAATTTGGGGTCTCCTAACTTTTAATATAAATTTTGGGTTTTTTTAGTATTTTTTGGTGAATTTCCCTGATTTTTTCTAATTTTTTAGGATTTATCAAAGGGTTTTTCCTATTTTATGGGATTTATCTACTAAATTATAGGCCTATGAGGTATTTTCTATAGATTGTTTTCTAGGGATTTTACTGTATTTTTATTATAGTTTTATTGTATTTTTCTGGGATTTTAGAGATGGTATTTGTAGGTTGACCTAGGGTTATGGTTGAAAATTGACTAATTTTATCCAAGGGCCTAGATTTTGACAAAAAGGCTTGAAATTTTGTAATTTTCTAGAATATTTAGTTAAAATTGACTAAAAAGTGTTTATCTCAAATATTGGGTGAGAAATCCACCGCCCCAAGGCCATCAGGTCATGCGACAAGCGGCCCGGGGGAGGGGGCATCTTGGTCATTTTTACCCTTGGTCTCTCTGAGGCTTCTAACTTCTAATCTATAAGTCTGATTTGAGTGAGTATTGGACTATTGGAAAAATCTCGGGGTCTACTATGGCTTAGGAGAGGTTTTGGAAGATTTTGGGACAATTTAATTGGGTCGAGGTGTACTAGGGTTCACTAGGGTATGTGTGGTCCTTTGGGATTCAGAATCAAGATTTGTAGGAATTCCCTAAACCAAAATTTCGAGGGGGGGTCAATAGGGTTAGCTTTTAAGTTTTATTTTGTAAAGGTATCTTATCAAAAAAATTCAAAAAGGCACCTTATTAAAAGCAGAACAAGGGCTTCCAATGAAAAAGTTGACCACCCCCACCCCCACTCCTAAACCCTCTCAAAAATAAAAAAAGAGGACCTCTAACTATTTTCTACATTGAACATGAGTAATTTATGAGTTTTTGTAATTTTCTTATAAGATCTCCCTTATGAAATGAAACATAAAAAGTAAACCCTATAGTTGATCCCTAAAATGATTTTTTTAAGATAATTTGAGTTTTAATGATATTTTTCCTATTTTTAATAAATAGGACTTACACGAAAAGAAATAATATATTTTCACAACCAATATGACGTATTACAATAATTGGCCTATTGATTCTATGGGCAAAAATATGCATACTCCCTACGAGTAATAGGCTTACTTATTGATATTGTTGTGGTTTATGTTTGTCTAAGGACATTGGGTGATGAGTGGTTACTGCCTTTTTAAAGGTGCCCTATTTTTCATCTCCAATAGTTAAATGTATTGCCAAATGTTAGCGTTTGATGTTGGGTATGAGTGCCCAAATATGACACTGTATGAAGCATAGTATCATAGTATCAGGTCCCACATTAATGCTTATGAATCAAAATGGCCATAAAAATCCTAGATGGGCTAAAACTAAAAACATGAAAATAGGCTAGATACTTTTTACTGCACAAATATACAAATTCTATAATGCATATTCTTGTAGCACAAAGTCAATCAAACATTATGGGGAGAAGGTATAAAATTTGCAAGAAACTTGGTAAGAGATAAAAGTATGGATTGTGCATTTCACTTCAGAAATGCTCCTTTTGTGGGTATCTTCATAAGTCCACAAAGTGTGGTACCATATTCCTAGTAGAAACTCTTTCATCGAGAACCCATGTTTTAACCTTAAGCCAAAAAATGAACTTGACACATATTAAGCATCATGGAGTTGGAGGTGCCTTTCTTCTATGGGTCCATCATCGCCATCACCATCACTACGACTATTGGCTAAGACTGAGGTGAAACAAGGTGGTGAACCATCTTCACTGTAGAGTCCTTCAGCATTAACATGGAAGCTCAACGGGCACTCTGAAACTGTTGGGGGCACGATTAACTTTTTTGTTGTTCTCTATTCTTCCCTCTTTCCATTGTTTTCTCTTGAAAGTATGTGAAGAAAGGTCCATCTCATCATAATGTTTAGCCATGTGAATGATTCTCTGCCAAAAGCCTCTGTTCACCGGTGTCGTTTCACTTACAATTCTATTCCAGTGCTCATTGCAAAGGCCAACGAAGAAAACGATTAGGGCCCCAACAGAAGCGGTTCCAACGATGAGGAAGAGGCCCCAAAAGCTATCTAGGCTCAAACCCTTGGAGGAGTCGGAACTTGACCAGCTTGAACTCGTATTTTGTTTGCGAAACCATTTGCTCTCTAGTGAGGCCATTGTGTCTCCTTCTGTTACTTTGAGGACAGCAGAGGAAATGTCGGAAAGTAGTGGGGAGTTTTTTGGAAAGACCTGAGATGTAGATGTTAAATGGTTAATTACTAAAGAAAGGGGATTTTTGGTACAAGGAGGTCAATCACTTGTAGACATTGGATTTGGAATCCGACAACATGGAGTGTATCATATAGTTCAAAGAATTTCTTTTGGACTTTGGTCCTGGTCAATCGCACCATCCCATATACCCAAATTCACATCCAACATACGATAGTGATTGTGACCTCTATGTATCAAAAATAGTTTCACCGTATATTCTTCCAAATAAAAATGCATAAAAATAATGATTAAGAAATGGAAGACTGGTATTTATTTTGGCTTATGGAAAGAATGGTTTTGGTATACATAACTGATGCATAACTGATGCATCTTAGCCTCTTGAAAGGAAAATGGCAATCCCATAAATCACAACATATTGTCTCTATGAATATCTTAGTATGAAACTCTAACCATTTTACTTAAGAATAATTCTTTGATGGAAAACCTTCTCTCTTTGTTCCAATTTTACTGGATGTTTTAAGAGAGATGACGAAAGCCCTTATCATTCAAAATTTAGCGGACGGAAGCCCAGAGAGAAAAAGAGAGAGAGAGCTTACAAAGCCAAAGCCTCCGGTCTTGTAAGTCAGCCCAGCCATCATGAAATTGTTGGGGTGGTTCGAGAGAAAGCACTTGATATATGGAATCTCATCAAAGATTGCAGCTACCCCCCCATGAGAGCTTCCCTTCAACAATGCCTTAGCATATTCATCAACCGTGTGAAGTGCCTGAAGCTTTGACCGAGCAATGCCCATCTCCTTCAAGAGATCCTCAACAAAAGAATTACCTTGGTATCCCACATTGTCTTCATTTTTTATCAGAGTTTGTATGTCTGTAACAGTGGGTTGTAATTGCTCAACAGTAAGAATTGAGGCCAAGTTTGCAGTGTAACTGCTGGTTAATATGAGAACCATAAAGAGCCATAGGATCACCACGAATCGTGTCAAATTGCTAGTTATTTTATCTCCTGGAGGGCATCAACTACAAGTTAGAGACATAAATTCATCTATGTAACTTCGAAAAATAAATTCATACAAGTGATGACATATGTTTCATTGACGGAATATGCTTACCAGACGTAAAAATTAGAAATTCAGCTCATCCAATACAACTGTTACATAGATAGTAGATTTTTATCCTATTCCGGGATTGGGTAAGAATTGACTTGTTTCTTAGTAAAAAATTAGGCATCAATTCAATTTTGAAGGAGTCACGCGGTTATGCCGAAGAATTACGCGGTTATTTATTTTTTCATTATTTTTCTAATTTTTAATTTTTAAAGTTCAAAATATTTAAAAATTTCTAGGTCAATTTTCACACAAGAGAATCAATCCGATCATCAATATGGACTAGATTTTCAGAAGGCTAGTTCACCCGGCCATTCTAGGTTTTGAAACATTGCTGCATGGTCTCACATGCTTACAACTATAAATTTTTTTAAGGAAAATACCATTAAATTCTTTCTAGTAATATTTGAGAGAATGTTTTTTTTTTTCCATTTCAAATAAATATCTCAGTAATAAAAAATTACATAAATACCTAAATTTCTGTTATTTTGTATTTAGAATGCGAAACAATCATGGGCTTTTTTGTAATTCGATCATTAAAAGGCCTAAACCAAATGACAAAAATACCCTTAATTGTTCTGCATTACAAATAAGAAATGCATTATTAGTATCAATAATGCAGAACAATCATGAGTATTTTAGTTATTTTACACTTAAATGCCTAGTACGTATCAAATTACAAAAATGTCCCTTGTTTTGAATTAATAATATTGAACATTGTGTTTCTTATTTATAATGTATAACAACTAGGAGACCATTTACCATTCTTACAAGGAGGTCGCAATTGTTTATGGCTATTAGATGTCACATTAGATGGCTTGGGGTATGTCATAAAATTTTAATTTTTTTTTAAAAAAAATTCTGAGTCTAGTAAAAGACTCATTCACAACCACTACAGGGCAAGAGTGACTGTACCTCCTTGTTAAAAGTAAATGGTATTTTTGTATACCTTTCCAATACTAAACTAGCTATGGTTTGTTTCATTGTTTAGAGACCAACAAGTGAAATAACAGCCCATACCGGTTGGCTATTCATTTCTTTTTCCATATTTCTTCCAATTCTTTTGTCTTCCCCTTGTAGCAGCCCAACAAACACTAAATTAAGAGGAAGTAAAAAAAACCATTCTCGCCCACTTAATCAGCCCATAGACCATTTGCTTTTTTTGAGAATATTATTGCAAGACTCTCGGTTCTTAAAAGAAGCGTGAATATACAAAAAAATAGGGAAAGTATTATGTAACGAGTAAAGACCATTAAGGGAGTCAAAATATTCCTATTAATGTTGGGGGTTGACTTTTTATTTTTATTTTTTTCAACTATTGCGGTTTACATAGAGCCGAGGCTCTAAACAATCAAAGCACACCTTCAAATAGTGTCGAGAAATGTGGTTTTTAATACTAGAAATCTTTGTGATAGTCTTAAAATATATTTTCATCTTTAATTATAAAATTTAAAGCTTCAAATATAGTGTAGATCTAGCATATCTATGAAAACTTGAGAATTGACTACTCAGAAATGCGATACAAGATGCACTATTTTCAAAACTTGAAATCCATTTTTTTCTCATGGCCATACATCTTGATGTCGAGATGATCAATTTGAGGATATTTGAACATCAAAACAACCTCTTGTAGTAAAATTTTTGAGGTGGGCTCTAATTTGATTGTTTAGAACCTTGGCTCTATATAAACTTTTCCCTTTAAATGATGCTCAAAGTATCATTATTAGTAATTTGACCTCGCTAGGAGGCCCAGTCAAATGATTGGAAAACCCTAGTCCGGATGCATTAAATTGTTGAAATACTTCTACTTGTTAAGGGTTCCCAACAATGAAAGGGGGACAACTAGGGCATTTTTAAAAAATGTTTTTTTGGAGTATCATATAAAATGACAATTTAAAAAATTTAAACTTTTCAATGCTCTTTAATGATTTGGCAAGGGTTTTTTATCCATCAAATTCCATATGTAATTTGATTTATTTCTCATAAAAACCAATAGAATTCCCTAAAACAAACCCAAACTACTATGCAGAAAAGGGCATTAAGTTTCTAGGGTGAGTAAGCGGAGGGATTTCTAGTTCTTGTGTGGAATCAGTGAAACAAGCCAGAAAAGGCAAAAGAGAATAAACGTCAATGGTCATTGAAATCTAGAGACTACAGGAGCATAAAATAGAAATGGAAAAAGTTTTGTATAGGGCACCAACTTTACCAACTTTAAACTATAGAAGTATCTCAAAAACTTATCAAAAAATGTTGTTCCAATGTTACAAATCCCAAAAATTATCTTGATTTCAATATGTATGGATATTAAAAAAAAAAAAGAATTTCAAGTTCTAAAAATAATGCATCTTGTTATATATTATATAGAATGTCCATTTTCTTAATTTTTAAATGTTTAAAGATTTCCTCGATTTGAACCATTTTTTAAAATTTAAATTTTATAATTAAAGATGAAAATATATTTTTATGCCATCAAAGACTTTAGTTGTTTAAGATTGCCCTATACTAATCTGACCAGATAAATATTTATAGTTTAATATGGCATATGACTAAAAACACCAATTCCTCGAAAACACTCCAACTTCACTTCTTAGTTTTCAAAAGGCTATTTAGCTACAAGGTAAAACAGAATACCTTCATCTTGTGTATATAAAACTGCATGTCATTTTCAAAAGTAAGTGACAAGAGAGTGACCAATCTCATACTTCTGGTTTTTCAAGGAGATATTATGAGAAACTCGTCCTAAAGATTCCAAATTAGGATCATTGAAATCAATGCCATCAGTATTGGACCAAATATGAAAATAGTGAAGAGTTTGGTTCAATCAAACACGTCTTAATAGGGTGGATTTGGATTCTAAAATATTTTAAAATTTTAAATAATAGTTTATTAAAGAGAAATGACACTATGAGACCCTCCCACACCCATATGAGTAGGACTCCAAAGGATCAGCATTAAATTTGGCACAGATCTCTAGAAAAGTTATCATTTAGGGTGTGGGATTTGACTTTTTTTTAGATCTGTGTCAAATTTGATGGTGATCATTTGGGGTCCTACTCACATGGGTGTGGGAGGGTCTCATAGGATCATTACTCTAGTTTAAATCTATAAAATATATTACAAACGGTTGCAAAATATTTGTTTTGTCAATCTAATCAATCAAAACCAAATAATTGGACCAGACCGGTTAAACATTTACTTTCTGCTAGTTTTTTACCACACATGAATTTTACTTTGGAGCACACCTACCATGGCTTTTTGTAAGACATTCCCCAAATGTCAAAAAAATCCATAGATTGTGTGTATGCCTTGGAGCTTTTGAATTTCCTATTTATCTCAACATAAGGTCGCAACCTTAAACAATTCGATTAAGGTGCACCTTAAAATTTTATCATAACATACAATTTTGTTGTAAAAAGTTCTTAGTATTATCTTAAAATCTATTTTCGTACCTAATTAGAAAATTTTAAATTCCAAAAATGGTAAAATCCAAGTAGATCTATAAATATATGAAAATCTTGAAAATGGACGGTCTAGATAATGTGTTGCAAGATGCACTATTTCCTAGATTCAAAAGCTTTTTTTTTTTATATTCATAGATCTCGATGTTGAGATTGTTAATTAGAGGGTTTTTTTAACATTAAAACAATAATTCCAATAGATTTAATAGATTTTTGAGGTGCCTCTGTGATTCTACATTTTAAGATTGAAACCTTACAAGATATTTGCTTCTTCCTTAGATTTTTCATAATGATTTTTGCTAATTGGTACTTACTCTGCGAAAAGATGAGCGTTGAGAAGGAGAAATACAGAGCTCTGCCTACTTGTTCACTCAGAGGACCTCGAAAATCCTCATTCATCCGGTGCTCTAGAAACCAGACCACAAACGCCATGAAAAACAAGAAACATGAAGCAGTCACCCATAGCTCCCATGTCAGTGGCTTCAAGAATGCCAGTGCGTTGCTTCCCCTCTTCTTCCTCATTGGCACGATCATCGACACACCGGGCTCTGTGTAGGGTGGCGTGAAATCGACATAATTCGATCGATTTGCGATGATCGCCACATCACCCACGACAGCATCATATTTCTATGAGCATTAACCAAATTACCAACATATCAGAAAAAAAGGAAAACAGAGAAAGGGAATGATTTATTTCAAAGAAGCATGTAAAAAAATAAAGTTTAAGTAGCAAAAAAAATAGTGACAAAAAAAAAAAAGCGAAAAATGTATTTGTAGTCTAGCGTGCTGTTCATAACAATCTAAATGTTGCCCACTTTATAAAGTCGGCTGTTTCACACTTGGCCAAAATGGTGGGTGACACACTTAAAGAACATGGTATGGGGGTAAATTAGAAGGGAAAAGGTTTTTTTTGGGTAAATAATATTTACTTTTTTATTATATTCTAATAAATAAAATCTAATCAAAATTCTTTAAACTATTATTTACTTTTGAGAAGTTCACCAAAATACATAAGAAATTTAATAATTAATATTTTCCCATGTCTTTTGATTTTTTTTCATCAGGTTCATCAAAATGCACATGATCCTGAACATGAGTTGGAATTATTGCAAACGGATAAAAATTTAGGACTAAAATGCCCATCTCCTCTCTCACTCTCTCTACCCGCCCTCTCTCTTTTCTCTCTACCCGTCCTCTCTCTCTATCCGCTTTCTCTCTCTACCCACCTTTTTTTCTCTATCCGCTCGGTCTCTACCCGTCCTCTCTCGCTCTACCCCCTCTCTCTACCCGCCCTCTCTCTCACTCTCTCTCTCTACCTGCCCTATCTTTGTACCTACCTTCTCTATCTCTCTTTCTCTTTCAATACCCGCCCTCTTTCTTCTAGATCTTTTTCTCTCTACCCATCCTCTCTCTCTTAATCTATCTCAACCCATTTTTCCCCCTTTCTCCTGAAATCTTTCTCTTCCAATCTCTCTCGGCCCATTTTTCTCCAACTCTCTCGAAATCCTTCTCTCCCAATCTCCCTTTGCCCATTTTTTTTCACTCTCTCCCAAAATCTATCTTCCAATCTCTATTCTTAGAGAGGGCGGGTAGATAGAGAGAGATTCAGAGGAGAGAGGGAGGGTAGAGAAAAAAGAGTGAGGACAAGTAGAGAGAGAAAGACAGAGAGAGGATGGGGAGAGAGAAAGATCCAGAGGAGACAGAGGGAGGGCAGGTAGAGAGAGAAAATATAGAGGAGAGATTGTCGATAGAAAGAAAGACCTAGAGGAGAGAGAGAGAGGATAGAGAGAAAGAGAGAGGGTAGGTAGAGAGAAAGAGAGTGGGTGGGTAGAGAGATAGAGACATAGAGAGAGGACGAGTAGAGGGAGGGGGTAGAGAGGGTGGGTAGAGTGAGAGGGTAAGTAGAGAGAGAGAGAGAGAAAGTGGGTAGAGAGAGAATGAGAGAGAGGGTGGGTAGAGAGAGAAAGAAAGAGACATAAGGTGGGTAGAGAGAGTGAGAGAGAAGAATGGCATTTTAGTACTAAATATTTTTGCCTTTTTTACTGGGGGGATAAAAGCAAGAAAAAACAAGATGTGATACTAAATTATTAGGGGAAGATGTCTACAAAGTTCATTTTGAGGTAACTATAATTTTCCCTAACAATTTTAGTAGTTGATAGATTAGGTGTATTTTGATAAATTTTTCAAAAGTATTTTATTTTAGAAAATTGTGCGCCTTACTTTGATCGTACAAATCACACCTTTTTATTTTTAGGGACCGTTTGTATAGAGCCAAGACTCTAAACAATCAAAGTAGAGCGCACCTTCAAATAGTGTCGAGAAATGTGGTTTCAATACTAGAAATCTCTGTAATAGCCTTAAATATATATATCTTCATCTCTGATATAAAATTTAATGCTTAAAAAATAGTGTAGATTGAGCAGATCTATAAAAACTTGAAAATCTTGAAAATTGATGGTCCAAAAATGTATTACAAGATGAACTATTTCCAAAACTTAAAATCTATTTTTTTCCAAAATATATTTCAAGATTTTCAAGTGTTTATAGATATGCTCGATCTACACTATTTTTTAAGCTTTAAATTTTATAATTAGATATAAAAATATACTTTCATGTCTTCACAAAGATTTCTAATATTGAAGGCGTACCTTACCTTGATGTACAAACCACACCCTTTAATGAACGGTACAGTTGGCATATGGACGCCTCCGTAGGTGTAGAGGTAAGGTGCCCTTCAAATTTTATCATGGTATATAATTTTGATGTAAAATGTTATTAGGATTATCTCAAAATCTATTTTTATCTCTAATTATAAAATTTTAAATTTAAAAAATGGTTAAAATCAAGTATATCTATAAACATATGAAAATATTGAAAATGGACAGTGTAGATAATATATTGTAAAATGCACTATTTCTGAGACTTAAAATCTTTTTATTTTTCATAGTCATACATCTCGATGTCGAGAAGATCAATCACAGGGTTTTCCAACATTAAAACTACCTCTTTCGATGGATTTTTTGAGGGGCATCCGCGTATTTCTACATTATAAGCTAGCATCCTTATATAAACTCTTTCCTTTAATGAATAGAGAGAAAGATTACAAACAATTTTAATGAGAGAGAAAACGAAGAGGCTTAGCAATTATTTCATGGATGGAGAGAGATGGAGAGAGATGTAGGGGTGGCAATAGGTTGTGTCCGGCTAGACCCGGACGTGCATAGTATTTGGGTCAAATATTTGGACCCGTACCCAGATCCATCGGGTCCCTGGTCGAATCCTGCCCTATGATTCTTTCTTCTTTTTTTTCCCTTCTTTTTTACTATCATATACCCTATGACTATGAGCTTCTTTTTAATTGCCAAAAATACTATAAAATTGTCCCAATATTGTGACAATATGAACACTAACGCTCGCCTAAAGATACATGATTGCCATCGTATACCTTATGACTACGAATATGGTTCGGGTTCGGCTAGACCCCGGCCCAGACCTGAATAGTATTTGGGTCCAAATTTTGGCCCTATAACCGGACCCGAGGTTGGGTATACCAATCGGGTCTGGTCAAGTCAAGTCCCATAGAGAGATGGCAAAGCATTTGATTTTAAGTCGACTTACCCCAAGAAATACCTGGTAAACCAAGTCATTGTAAGTGCCGGCTGTCTTCCTTTGATTGTCAGCAAAAGGAACGTACTCGTACTCCAGTCTGTAGGGCAACGCCCTCACAACCGCATCAAACACATCAACTGAAAACCCCATAGCCCTCGATCTCCCATCCAACGGCCCCCATTCCACCTTCAAAAACTCACGAAACCCCTCTGTAACTGGAACCCCAATCTTCATCTTGCTCCCATTAGTGGTGACCACCCAACCACTGGGGATCACTGTCGATTCCCCGGGCCAGATCACCAGCCCCAAATTTGCCACATCATCAACCATCTTATCGATCTTTTTCCTGTTAATCTCCCTTGAAATTCCTGTTTCCAACGACCAAAACCCAATTTCTCTCACACTTTTGCCCACAACGTTCACTATTTCAAAAGATGAGCCTTGTATTTCACCATTGACAAACAGGAGATTGCCATTTAAGCCCTTGAGTTTGATGTCTAATAGGGCACTTAATAGCCGCGGGCCCGTCGACGAAATCCCAGTCAAATTCCCAGCCGTTTGTCCTGTGATAGGTTGCCGGGAGCCGACATTCTCGACGCCGGATTTCTCCATTGCCAAAGCCAAAACCCTAGTTGCATCATAGGCTCTTAAACAAAATGCATTGACATGAGGGATCTCAATTTCATTTGGGTACTCTTTCCTATAATATCTCTTATATCTATATGAGAAGTTATCCAAACGCTTAGTCTCTTCAATGTACGCTCTCACTCCTAAAACCCCTTGCATTGAGTCTATGATCCAAGGATCCATAGAATTCAACAAGCTTGCAAGCCCATCTGTTATGATCCAAGCATAGTCTCTGCTCATCATGCCGAGCTGTTTAGCATGTCGAAAGAAGCGCGAGGCGAGAGGCGACGACATGTGGACTATAAAAACCCTAGTTTGCATGGTCATGACTTTGTGGAGCTCCTTTTTTATCAGTTCATCACTTGCATAAGAGGGGATAAGGCCTCCAAGGTGAAGGTGAGAGCCAATATCTATGAGAGCATCATTTAAGTATGGTACGAAGCCGGCTCCGTAATCGGTGTCTTCGCATATGGCAATGGCTTGTCTCCATTTGAAGAATTTGATGAGAGAGGCAATGGGTTTGGCTTGGATTGAGTCACTGAGTGTTGCTCTAATGAAATAAGGGGTGTGGGTTGTGGAGAGAGAAGGAGAGGTTGCAGAGAAGGACATAATGGGGATTTGGGATTTGTTGGCAACATTTGATAAAAATTGTGCTTCTGTTGATGTTTGAGGCCCAATTATCGCTTGCACCTCTACATTGTTGATGAGGTCCAAAGCTGATTAAAAATGAAAGAGTTTACATCTCAAAATGAATGAGTCATTACAATTTATGTTCATCGAAAATGAGGCTTAAAGCTAGAGAATCCATCAAAAGAAAACAACATTTTTCCGCAAAGAAACCAAAGACAAATATTGGGTTGTGTAGCACACTTCTAGTTGTTCGATCTCACATCTAATTGCTGGATGTGATTGTGATCTCTTTATACATAAAATAACAGTGTTACTTGATACTCCCCAAAACCTAAAGCTTCTAACTTTCAAAGATGTGTTGTTTTGGTATATTAAATGGAGAAAGATTTACTTTACATGTAATGAGTACCATCCATCATTTGGGATGGGCGGTGGAGAAGAACTGCATATCTGCTTGATGCACAAGCGCAAGCATTTAGGTTTGAGGTGAGAAACATCTCCCATATCCATCCTCAATGAGACAGATGGTGGATGGGAGTGTGTGTTATAGGTGTGAAGCGTATAAGTTTGCTTTCCACTTCCTCCAAAATGCAGGATCATGTAAAGTGATCGTGATCATCTCAATGGTGCAACTCATAGTTCAGAAAATCGACTCGGCCAGGGTACCCACACCTGGCCCAGGTGAGTCATTTGGCCAAGTCTGAGTAACTCAGTGAAGTTCATATCATGTTAAAAAATAATAATAATAATAACAAATAAATTATGGTCTATATATAGGGTGTGGTTTCTATAAGGTTAACAATTCAATTAAGGCGCACCTCGATCATAACATGTAATTTTGGTGTAAAAATTATTAGGATTATCTGAAAATATATTTTAATATCTAATTACAAAATTTTAAACTCCAAAAATAATTAAAATCAAGTAGATTTATAAATATATGAAAATCTTAAAATTGGACGGTCTAAATAATGCGTTGCAAAATGCACTATTTTGGGGAGTCAAAATCTTTTGGTTTTTTATATTCATATATCCCGATGTCTAGATGATCAAGTAGAGGGATTTTCAACATTAACACAACCTTTTCCAATGGATTTTTGAGGTGCATCTGTAATTCTATATTTTAAGGTTGCAACCATATATAAACTTTTTTCTTATATACAATAAGATACTTATTCTCATCAGGGGCATTCGTGTAGCTTACTGGCAAGAGAGAGAGAAGAGAGAGATTATATCAGCAAAAAGAAAGAGAAAGCACCAGCTGAAGCTGCCTGCACAACGTCTCTACCAGAATCTCTCCTAGAGAGATGTAGTCTAGTGTTGAAGTTGTGGTGCTCCCTATAGAAATCTTCAATAGCCATGCTTATGCACATATTGCTCACTCTCCCAACCAATGAATCCATAGCCAAAACCACACCCACTTGGACAACTCCTCTCGACCCATTTGCTTCTGCAATTTGTGCAAAACATTGGTGTAAGGAGGCAATGAAAACACAGAGGAAAAAAACACTCTTTATTTTTTTTCTCGAGTCCATATGCAGATCAAAATCGGGCTGTTATGAAGTTGATGGTGCGTGATAGAGATCTAGGATCCCGTATATCCTTGATTTCTTCTCTGCTTTTTACTTCTCTCTAAAACAAGATTTTTTTGCCGGTTATTGGAGGCCAATGTCTCACTCCCACGGAGGCAAAAGTACCCTTGATTTTCTCGATAAATCCATAAATCTCCCCCTTTCTCATACGTCAAAGAAAATAAGTTAAAGAAGAAAAGGCGATGGAATCTCATTTTCCACGAAGAATTTCTCCCTTCCTACGTTGAAGGGATCATTCTTTCCTTCCGAGGCTCCTTTTCAGTAGCTATTTTGTTTTCTTCTTTATAATATCAGCCCATGTAGCATGCAGGAGCTTACTGTATATTAACTCTTTTCGAGATGCACACATTAGTACACCATTCTCGCTATAAATTTTTTAATAACATGAGATATTCCCATTGATTAAACCAAAAAAACTCCTTTGGCAAAAGAGTTATTTTGAGAATTGTTTTTTTTATTAAAATTGTGAGAATCATTACATGATTATTTATGAAAAATATTGAGACTTTGAGTTTTTTCAATACTTAGATCTGGCCCATCAAAAATTGAGACATCTTTGTTTTATCTTGAGACTTTTATCGAGGTGATTTAAAGCATTTTTTTTTCTTTTTTTTTTTTAAGGTTGGTCTCTAGGTTCAAAAGGTTAGAACCCTGAAATTAGAGGCCCTAAAAATGCTCTTAGCTTGAGTTTTATCGGAAGGAGCAAATGGATGACTTGCTCACCTGAGACCAGTAAATCTTTTCACTTATATAATAATATTATTTTTGCATATGGATTTTTTAGTCTTACGGTCTTTGCCATTGAATAGGGGCAAGCAATGGCAACCACACTTTCAGCTACCTTAAAAAACCAATTCTTAAACAATTTGGAAAAAAAAGGTAGGGCTTTGTCTTCCCCCATTGAATTATCCAAAGAAAAAAACAAAACAAAATTGCCACCAAAATTGGGAGTGTACCGCTCCAGGCATTACATCAGAGTTGAGCCATAGCTTGACTTCAAATTATAGGATTTCTTATATTGCCTCTTATGCTTGTAAAAAGTACGATCATGTCCCTTTAGTTTGTGTACTAGGGTTGGCAATGGGTTGGGTAGTGTGGCCCGCCCCAACCCGGCTTAGCCCTAAAAAACTTGGGCCAGGGGTGGTGAGGGTAGGGCTAGGCCTGGCCTCGGCAAGGTCGGCCCGTTCAGCCTCATCCAGCTGCACTCTCTTAGCTTTTTTCTTAGACTATTAATTTTGATTTTATTTTCCAGCCCGATGGGATTAGGATAAGGCTGGCCTGGCTCAGGACCGGCCCATGGCCAGCCCTATTTATATGTCAAGTGTTGGCAATGTAGTACTAAAGGCTGGAATGGGTCGGTTCGGGAGACCTAACTAGTCCTAAGTTTGACCTACTATATTATATACTTAAATATCATTATATGTATTTATATTAATATGCGTTGGGTTGGGTAGTCACCGACCTGACCCCACAAGATCTAAGTTAGACCCAGATGTGGACTCAACTGAGGTTAAGTCAAGATCAGATAAACCTAAACTCGACCCCTTTGATCGAAAATCTAGGTTCTAATCCAAACCCGGTCAGTTGTGCATCAGGTTTGGATCCCCTAGAAGTAATAATACTCCCACTTCTTTCAATAACTATATATATATATATATATATATATATATATATATATATTTATTTATTTATTTATTTATTTATTGGCATCGTTGTAACACGCTCTCCCCTTATTATTTTTTGTCTGTCAATTTTTTATTCTCTTCCTAAAATTTGTGGTTTATATTTGTGTACGTATCACTAGCGTGTAATTTATATACTTTTCACGATATTTACTCTGATATTCCTGGATTCGGAGTGTGAACGTTGACCATTAAGTTAAAGGTTTGGTTGGCCGAGGTGTTTCAGAGGTAACCTCGCGATCGGTGTAAATAATCCGCGCTTGCGTGTGAGTTCGAGTCTAGAGGCGTGTGAGTTCGAGTCTAGAGAAAAATACATGTAACATTTTTGCGTGAGGGTCCGGGTTGGATTCAAGATTAAAACAGCGGATCACATGAGGTCTTAATGACTTAGATTTGACCCTTATAATAGGTCTAGCCTAGAATTTATTCAGTTGGACCGCTCCCAATTTTAGTTGGTAAGCTGGTTTAGACCAATGACTCGGACTAGACAAAATCCAAGTTGGGTTTAAGTCCAAGTAGGATCCAATTGTCAGGTCCTGATTGGGGTCGACTTAAACTCAACCCAACCCATTAACGCCCCCATGTTAGATGATGGTTAATTATCAACAATTGCAATGGTGTTTTACATTATCTAAAATAAGGACCTATTTAAGTAAGGGTGTGGTTTGTATAAGATTAAGGCTCTAAACAATCAAAGTAGGGCACACCTTCAAATAGTTTAGTAATATATTATTTTAGTATCAGAACTTTTTATGATTGTTTGGAAATTTATTTTTATCTCCAATTATAAAATTGAAAGATTTAAAAATAATGTAGATTTATGAATGCTTAGAAATCTTGAAAATTGATGGTCTAGATACTTCATTACAAGATGCACTATTTATAAGACTTGAAATCTATTTTTTCTTATGTCCATACATCTTGAAGTCCAGGATCAAACTAAAGTTTTTTAACATCGAAACAACCTCTTCTATTGAATTTTTGAGGTGTGCCTTAATTTGATTGTTTAGAGCCCCACCCTTATATAAACTTTTTCCTTTAAGTAAAAGATATTTCTACTAAATAGATGAAAAATTTATTATTTGAAAACAAATTTTCTTTATTCATGACCATCTCTCAATCCTACAAACCTCATGTCCGCTCTCTTTCCCATGAATCCTGCAAACCCCATGTCCTGTCTCTCTCACCCACGAATCCTGGAATATCTCTGTCATTTGAATTTTTAAGAAATGTTTTTCCAGAATGCCAAATAGACTTAAAGGGAATAAAAACCCCAGAACTAAAGGGAAGAAAATTCTTTCAAAAGAGGAAAGATGTCCTTAAAGGAAGAAATGGACTTCTCTATTTCAAAGAAGGGAAAAGAGGAGAGCAAATCATTTGTTCGTTTGGTTATTTATTTACTTATAGAACAAACCTTACTTATATATTTTGGACCCGGTTTTTATGTGGCCAAGCCTGCATATGTAGAAATGCGAGTCATTTAATAAATCTATTTTTTAGATGGATTTTAAGACCTGATTTTTAAGGACATGTAATCTCTATCTTGTAGATCATGAATATGAATAAATAAATAAATTTTAAAAATATTTTTAGTAAAAAGACATTTGGATCATCGGTTTCTATTGTTTTTAGATGAAACACCTACTTGTATTCATTTTTAAAATGGATACTTTACACTTTCTTGACCCATATCTAGAAATGCGGTCCAGCCCAACAATTTTCTTTTTATTTTTCAATTAAATCTCTCAAATAAAAATGAGGATGGCTTTCACCCCTCTCGTAAAAATGAGGATGCTTTTACATCTCTCTCTGAAAAAAAACAATGAGGGATTCAGAATGCGGATGACTTTTACACATCGTTGTCTCTCTGGCACTTAAAAATTTGGGGATCTTACTTCTCTCTCCGTGAAAACATGTGAACCAAAATACGGCCTTGATGCAAACGTGTCACGATTCTAACGAGCAAAATTCCCCTAAAAAGAACAATTGACATTTTTTTCTGCCTTTCCTTAGTTTGGGTTCCCGACAGTTTTTTAAAACTTGGATCCGTAGGACGGATCATTCGCCTACATATTTGTGTTAGATCGTTGGTTCAACGATCTATAGGTTGGATGCGGTTTAGTGTAAAATGATGATTCAAAAAAAATTATAAATAAAATCTTCATCATAATCATTATCATAAACATTTTTCTAACTAAATAAGGTCGGCTACATGAATCTTGATCTGCCATTGTGCTATGTTAAAGGTCATACCTGCAGTAAGTCCATAAAATCCCCATATATTTTATCACTACTTCCAACTATTTTCTTTTGGGCTTGCTCCTTAGACAAACTAAAAACGAGGGGTTTTTTAGGAGGGAACTGGGTCGAGATCCATACCAAGATCTAAGTATTTCGGTTATGACAGATTCTATCCATATCATCAATGTAGATAAAAAATCACTAGGTTTTGAAACACTATTTCTAAGACTTATCCAAGTCGGCTTGGACGCTTACTCAGCCACTTCCATTAACAACCTCATATTTATTTAAGGGTGAGGTTTGGTGGGCACTTTAAACAATCAATGTAAGGCACACCCCAAATTGATGCTGAAAGATGCAGTTCAAGTGCCGAAAATCTTCATGATAGTCCTCCAGTCTATTTTCATATCTAGTAATGAAATTTAATGTTTCGAAACTAGTGTAGATAATAATTACAAGATGCAATATTTTCATGACTTGAAACCTTTCTTTTTCCACATCCATACATCTCAAGGTCGAGATGATCAATTGAAGGATTTTTTAGGTGTCAAAAAAAAAATTTCCACTGAATTTTTGAGGGGTGCCTTATTTTTATAATATAAGGTTAACACCTTATATAAACCTTTTCCTTTATCCAAAACTTTTAGAAAATTTAAAATTTTGTCACTATATAATTGCTATATAATTAAATGATGTATAAGTATACTTCTGTATATTTTTTTATATCTTTAATTATGATTTGTGACTTTTTAATTAACTTAAATAATTTTTCTTCTTCTGCAAATTTTGAGCCCCTTATGGGCTCATCCATGACTCGGGCAGGGGTTGAGGCTCGAGCCCGATGCGAGTTTTTGCACACCATTGTTGATCAATTTTTCTTTCTTTTAATTATGGGTGTAGTTTCTATAAGGTTGCAATCTTAAATAATCCAATTAAAGAGCACTTCCAAATTTTATCATAGCATGTAATTTGGGTGTAAAATATTCTTAAGATTATCTGAAAATCTATTTTCATATTTAATTATAAAATTTTAAACTCCAAAAATGGTTAAAATCAAATCAATCTATAAACATATGAAAATCTGGAAAATGGATGGTCTAGATAATGTGTTGTAAGATGAACTATTTTTGGGATTCAAATTTTATTTTATTTTTCGATATTCATACATCTCGATGTCAAGATGATCAACATTAAAACAACATTATCCATTATCCAATAGATTTTTGCGGTACATCTTTAATTTTACATTTTTAAAGTTGCAACCTCATATAAACTTTTTCCTTTAATTATTTGCCAATTTTAATTCCTTCCAAAATGATAACATAACTTTGGCCAACACGTGTAAGAAACAAAATGATATAAAAATGAGATGGATGACTTTGGAAAGGATGGGTGACTATTAAAAAAATTTCGGGGGAAGATTTTTTTAGTCTGAAATTTTGGGAATCATCAAGAATCACTAGACAATTATTTTTTAAAGAAAAACTTGAATTTTGAGTTTTTTAACACTTAGCTGTTGCCTTCAAAAATTACACTGTCTCAGTTATTAGTTTTTTTCTAGACGTAGAGTTTGATATGGAATTCTTTTTTAACTGGGCTTAGTCTATGTGTTTGAACTTTGAAGAGATCAAATCTCCAATCGTAAAATTATTACTAGAGGGTATAAAATCTTTTGACTTTCTTAAATATAAGCCATAGGATGCCCACTCTTAGAATGTCCTCAAATTTTATTTTTAAACTACAGATACGCAAATTTTAATAATAGTACAAATGAACATGATGGCCTTGTTTGGACATCATCTAGCCATGTCTGAGGTTTTTCTTAGTTTTTATTAGAGTCAATATGAAAGTAGGTACTCTTAAATATGGTTATTATCAAGTAGAACAATATCCAAATGGGGCCTAAATTTTCAAATCTATTAAAATATTGATCATGTTTTTATGTTTGTTCTTCTTCTTTTTGCCAATTTAGGATTCTACATGTTCACGTCGCAAGAAGCACGACATGCTTGAGGTGTTGATCTTGATGAGGTAAAAGTAAAAGGGAAAGGTTTTTGTACTTCCTCTACACCATAAAAGATAAAAGATACATGCTTCCCCTTCCCTCCAGCCGTCCAATTTAGATCAAGTGAGTCACATACTGTTGATCTAGATCCAACGCTTCAAAGTATTTTATATTTCATTTTTTTTTTTTTTTTACAAATGGTATGAATATGAAATTTGGTACATATCATCTTCTCATGGGGCGCACCTACGAAAAATATCTAAAAAAAAAATTGATAAAAATATAATGACCAAAATACCCCTTGAATCTTTCAAGGGTATTTTCATCATTTTATTTTATTAGTGATATTTTTTTACAAGTGAGAGTTTAAGAGAGGAGTGGACGCCCAAAATTTGGTTTCAAAATAACTTCTAGAAAAAATAAAAATAAAATAGTGTAGAAATGTGACATTATGATTGGGGCCATCTCAACCGTCCACATAGAATGAACAGTTGGATTAGAAGAAGCATATAAGTTTTATGTTGTAGGGAAAGCATAGAAAGCTTGCCCAAAGTAAAATGCCTCTTACATTACAATTAATATGGAAAGAACTCTAGCAAGTCCAAAGTTCATCGAATTGCCTACGTGACTTGAGCTGGACACCCCGTTAAGTTTGGAACTTATTGCATCCCCTAGCAGAGGGAATTTTGAATTTTAACTTTGGAATAATACTTTATTTTATTTTATTTTAACTTTGGAATGATACTTTATTTTATTTTAAAAGAATATCCATTTTGTTCCATAGTGTTTTGTAAAGTGTAAAAGCCTTGGAAATTATATTTTTTTTTCTGATATATAGAGAGAAAAGTGATGGGTTATTTGTGCTCTATTGAAGATGTGGAAGAGGGAAACCTTGTTTACTTAAGTGTGATCAGTCGGTCCTCTTATCACCCCACCCACGCGTGGGCACGCTTGCATGACCCCAAGTGTGTGTGAGAGTCGATAACACGTGCAGTGCAATGTGAATGGCAAACCAACAAATTTAAATTTTGTTGAGGTGATAGAGTATGAGGTACAAGAATTACCTCAAATGAAGGTGGATTCAGATGTGTTCAGGTCGAAGCCCTCTTAGATCTCACCTTTTGATGTACCAGAAAGCCTTCTGACGCTCGTTGGCCGGCGGCGAGCAGGGGCGCCTAGTCTTAGAAATTTCTCCCTAAGGTTGAGCCTCCTGAACCAAACACGCCTACTTCTACTTCTCCCTGAGTGAGCCTTGTGAGCCAAACACCACCATTGGGAGGGCAACCAAACTTATTCTGTTTATCCCCGCTAACTTAGAGCATAGTTTGATTTCACTCCCTTGTACATCAAATCGCACTCAGTTCTAAGGGTTGTGCACACATGGATAGTGATGGGTTACCATGGGTTTGTCGATAATTGGTTTCGGTGGACCTAGGCATGGGCTAAGTCTAGGTTTGAATGGGTTTGGGTTGCCAGACTAGATAGGTGTGGTAGGCTCGAGAAGGTCCAAGTGGGTTAGGGGGGCTCAAGTGGGTTCGAATAGGTTGGACTAGGTGGGCTCGGAGAGGTTGGACTAGCAGAGCTCAAGTGGGTCAAGTAGGCTCAAGTCAAGTGGGTTTAGGTAGGCTTGGATGGGTTGAGTCAAGCGAGCTTTAGTAGGTTAAGACAAGTGAGCTTAGATGGGTTAATGTAGGTGGGTTTCTATGTATTAAGTTAGCTTATGTGAGTTTAGTTACGAGTAGGGTTAGGAGGAGGCTTGGCTTAGGTTAGGGTTCAGAGGATAGTTGGGTTGGGTTAGGGTTTTGGCTACTTTGATTGAGTACATAAACTTAATCAAGGTGTTAGGTTAAGGTAACTAGGGTGTGGCCAAGAGTTGGTCAGGGTTTGGGGAAGGGTAGTTTACTTTTTTACAAAATTTTCTCTTTCTCCCAACGAAGTAGAGTTTCTCAATTCAAGCAAACAAAAAGAGGTTTTCCTCTTTTTTTCTTTTAGCTGATAAGGATGGGTTTATATAGAGCCCCCACCCAAACATGGGTGGATGCTCAAGGTTTAAGGGAACCGGATGAAAAAGGAATATGTGAAAAATATAGAGAACTTCAAGTATATATATAAAAAAAAAAGACATCAACAATATCCCAAAATGACAACTAGGTCCCTTAAAGAGGGCCTCTTCTCAACCACATGGTATGGGGCCTTGTTTTTTGAGTTTTAGTGGCCAAAATGGGCGAACTATCATGAGGAAAACAAAGATTGTGCTGCCACGAACATTTTGACATAAGCTTTACACTAAGTGGCAAAGATTCGACAGAGTCGTGTCCATTTCAAGTTTTTGGTACTTTAGTCCAACTCTTCACGAACTTACTCGATTAGCGCAAAATGTTGGGTTTATTAGGCGTTTGCCAACCAAAATTGAAGGGTGTACCACCTCATTCGTTTACACCAAAAGTGCAAAAAAAAACCCTTCCAATCAACCAATATATGGATTCGACAATTTGCTAGAAACTCAAAACTCTGTTGCACATAAAGTAGTGTCCACTTGCAAGCTCGGATGACCACCGATTTGGATCCCCAATCACGAATTTATTATCATCTTGAAGGTCTTCGAGTTGCGATCGAAATGAACCAATTTTAAGTCCATGATGATGGTCATATGTCATGTTATGGCCGAAGAAACAAGGAAAGGTCGCAATGATTGTATTTGGCATGACCATGTAACTTGAGAATTTTTGTGTAAGATCACTTATGATTCGATCGTTCAGCATAGGCGAAACCCATGCCAAATGGAAGTGCTCGGCAAGGGGAAACAACATATTAAAGTTCACTCCGATCCACTTTGCCGATCAGAAGTTACATCATCATCAAGTTTACTCAAGTGGGGCATGGTTTAAGAAATTTACCATTTTTTGTAGTGTTCTTAGATTACAATCTTGATATAATATGTCATACTCCCAATTTTCAGGGGTGGTTTTGGGACCTCTCGGTTCCATCTGTGACAATCCCAAAGTTATTTGAGGTCAAACCCTAGGGGTTCTTAATGATTTTACATGCTTTCATACCCATATGCATGTGGAGTACAGTTCCCTTGTGTTGACTTTACCATTTCTTTGAGCTTGGATATTCGTTGGGGATGTCCTTTGAGACGATAGTATCTATTGCCATATTTCTTTTAGCATCGATCCATGACCATCCGAGTACTTTAAAAACACATACTTTATTACATGCTCCACAATGGTTAGAGGCTGAAAAGGCCCCAGGGGTGTCGTGGCTTTTATTGGGTGAGTCCCTGATCGTAGAAAGGTGGGGGTACCATTGCTTTTTTGCCCGGATGAATCTTAAATGGGGCTCCTACATGTTCTTGCGGTTGTTTCGGGCGTGTTTGGCACTCGAAAGCCATGGTTGCAACCATTGCCTCTGTTATTCACATGTGGGGAGTGGTGTATCAAAAATATGTGCAAACAAAGTGGACATCCCCTTCACTTGTATTCTAAGAACTAAAAGGAGAAAAGGCCCATGCGGAGTACATGCAATGTGCAAAGACGTAAATGTGAGTGTGAGGGTGAGGGAGAGGGCGAGGGAAGGTTGCAAGAGTGCTTGATGACGCACTTTGCACGCTCGCTTTATGCATGAGGCGCTGTCCAAGCATAAGTACAAGTTGGGCTAGTGGCTCGTAATATTTTGCCACAATTGACAAATCACTAGTAGATTATAGTAGCATCATTGTAATGTAACCAGTAAACTTGCACAAGTTGAGATGGAATGCTGCACTCCGCCGAATTATGCCCCATTGAATGGTTTGGTGGATTGGTGTGTTCTACAATATTGTGCCCCATCGCAAAAGATGTATGGCTCCAATGGATTGGTGCCTTTGGTACTTATGCTCTACTAGTATTGACACCTTTACCGGATGTAGACACCCATTTCTCGGTTGAAGGAATTCCAAGAAGTCGAAACCCTAAAAAATTTAAGCTATAGCAAACCAATGCTGAACCTAAGCCCTAGGATTTGCCTCACTAACAACCCATTTTCCTAGCCTAAATCTTACTAACGACCATATTATTTTCATAAAGCCTAGTACACCCTACAAACATACTCCATAATCCACTTCCCATGCACCTAAGCCCTTAAATGAACTTAAACTACTTTAGTTAGTATTGAACTGAACTAAAATTTACTTACAACCTTCTTAAAATGACCTTAGCCCTCATTAAACTTTCTAACTTAGGCTAAATCTCTCTTAAAACCTTCTAAAATAGGAATACTTTTACCTAATCAAGTCTTAAGCCACATAAAACTTCTTAATCTAACCTAAACAAATGTTATCACCCTTAATCAGGTCAAACCCTAATGACACCATAACCTCCACTAAACCCTAGTATTGACCTAATTTTAATACCTTTAATTCCCACTTTAAAACCATTACCTCTACCAAAACTCACGCACAATGGCCATACCCTAACATGCAAAAATGCTCCAATGGACACTATGTGATAGGTGGCACGATACTACTGAATTGTGGGGCCCATTAGTTTCTTTAACAAACACTTAGACACAAGCATCTTTAAACATCTCAGCCCTTGAGATAAATGCTGACTTTTTTCGTTTTAAATTCTTTTGTTTTTGTTCCGGTTTCTTTTGATTTTGTTATGAATTCTTGAAATTTGGTTCAAAGTAATGAGAATTTGCAACCTCATTCTTCTTCATGGTATAACTTTTCGGCATTGCTTGCAGTAACATCCCATCAGTCATTTCTCTCTCATTATTCCATTTTTCACTCCTTTCTCTATCTTTAATCTCCTTTGTAACTCTCTTCCTTTTATTTGGAGGAAACCTAACAGCCTTCACCTCTTCCCCAAAGTTTTAGATATTTTCAAAACCATTTTCTTCACCTCAAAAGAAATCATCGTTTTAACGTTCACATTACAATACTCTCCTTCACGTAGATTTATGTTTTACTTTTGAAAATAGAGCAAATAGGCATATCGTTCTCAAGAGATGAATGAAGCAAATCCATTTGATTCTTTTCTCTCTCTAATTCATTCTCCCTTTTCAGCAACCTTCCTTTTTCTCTCTGTCTCATTCTCACTTCCATCTCTTTTCTCTTCATGAGACACCAAGCGCTTCGAAACGTTTTCTTACAGCTCTAAGGAATCTCTTTTCTTCTCCTTGTTAAAGGAGAGAGAACCTCCTCATCCTTCTTAAGTTGCAAAGGAGGACGCTTAGCAGAATAGGGAGAGACAAAATATAAGCATTTGTCATAGAGGATCGATATCTCAGATTGAGCCTCCACTTCATGGAGCCATTATTTGCCCTTACCTGCGAATTTGGAGCGTAAATCTTAGAGCATTAAGTAAATCCTTGCCTCTCTACAAATTCATCTTTAGACCCTTATAACCCTAAAACCAAACCCTAACTCCTGCCCTCTACAGACCCTTGAACCTTCTCTAAGCCCCTATAAACCTTATCCAGGTGTGCTCGTAGAGCATCACCTAAACCCTAGGTCTCACCTTGAGACCCAAGGTGTCACCTTTTTCCCTTATTCTAGGATACTTTCTACCCAATTCAATCCTAAGTTAGAATTAAAATCAATCCCAAGTTTGTTCAATCTCGACGGCGAACGAAGAAGTGATAAAAGCTCGCGCAACTACATATCTAAGCTGAGCCACTGACTCTAGGTGTCGGTCCCTTCCCAGTAAGTTCACTTTCCTTTTTTCTTATTTTGTTTATTTGTATGTTTAGCATAGATCAGCTTTAGTCCTCTCTATTTCAAAGTCTTTTCCCAAATATCCCCTTTTTTATCTAAAATTTTCAAAACTTCTTATCCTTTGCAAATTTTCAGTTTCAACTCATCAGACGGCAAATGTCAGTGGTCTAAGAAAGAAGCAGTCCATATGCTATCATCTCTCAAAGACCATAGTTTTATAGAACCTCAATCTCAACCTTTAATTGACTTTGTTCAAGTTCGAAGTGCAATTTTGTGCCTAACCACCTTTGGGTGTGAACAGTCTGGCACCCACCATAGGGCTTGTCGAGCTTGTGTAGGAGAACTTTGCTTTCCTTAGCCTAGAATATTTTTGGAGCTAAGGGGAGTTCCGGAGTAGTTTGCACAAGTGGCCATGATGTCAAGCGTCAAACCCTTTATTGCAGTAAAGTTAGGTCCTTGGAATTTGGCAGTACACAGGGGAATAGACTGCCAAAACCTTCGGCATTGGTGTTTAGCTTAAAGACGCTGCCCTATATTGCCAAATCCCAGAGATCCATCTTTGATTCGCGGATTTTCTTCGGTGCCTTGTCCATTCTCGACCCGGTTGTGGAGTTTTAGAGCTTTCTGGTCACTGCTTCGAACACCTCGATTGTAGCATCTTTGTTTTTAACATAGATCCTTTGAGCCTTCTAAATCTCTAGAAACGCTTTCACTGAGCGACAAAGAGTTTGTCGCCTATGACAATGGGTTTGCAACTGGACTCTTGCGTCCCCAGATTTTCTAGAAAGGTGCATGGTCATCAACTTTTCTTTTGTCGCATGCATTGATATCTTTATCACTGTCCCCTCTTTGCTCCAGAAAATTTCCAGCGTTTTGTAATAGTCATTCTTGTTTCTATTGATCTATTGCTCTATGTATATTGAGATCTTCTATTTAAAAAACAAAAGAAAAAAAAACATATCTTTCTTTTACCTAGAGTATGGTTCTCTTCCTTTTGTTTCTCTTTTTTTTATTTCTTTGTCAAGAAAAAGAAGAAGATATCCTATTCATTTTTGTTGTTTTTCCTACTTTCCAATTTATTTATGCTGCCAGCCCATCACAGGAATCCGACCTCGCTTGAGCCCATATTAGTTGAGGCACACCACAGTTGCATGGATAGTGCTCATGCTTCACATCCATCTTTCATTGTGCTTATTATGTGTGCACCTATCAACACACATTTTCATGTGTAGAAGTGTGTATTCCACACTGATTCACACACTATAGAGCACGAAAAACTTTTTCAAATTATTTTTCGCGAATCCTGGCGGGCTTAATATTTTCAGAAGGGAAACATTATTCCTAGAGGAAAGGCAGTTAGAGAGCAGGCCCTCAACAGGAAAGAGCCCTCTGAATATTCACGGCTTCTAAGAGCACCCCACAATAGTTACATGTTTATCTACAAATCTGAGTAGATCTCTAATGGGATCTCTTCAACATCATGCAAAACGAGTTAAATTGAATAGATCAGTAGAAAAAATGGGCACTGATTGATTTATAGATTCAAAACGAACTTAGATCTGACAGATATGATCCTTTCTAAATCTATTGGGAGCGTCAGTTTTTAATTTCACATTAAATACATCTTTAAAAGCTACAATTCTAAGTTAAACTAGGAAATAAAAAATAAATAGGAAAATCATTGAAGAAAATTAAGAGATAACTTACCCGAGAAACCCGCAGTTGGTGCATGTATTAGGACTGCCAGTTGATTTACATCTTTGGTGCCTTATCTTCCTTTCTTGAAGAATTGGCTTTAAAGGTTTTGGATCTAGGGGATCATACTCCTAAGGTTATGATTTCTGGAGATTTCTAGACAACGTTTTAAAGGGATTTTGGCCTAAAGCTACTAGCCTAGGTTTTCTTAAAGGTTTTTCTTAATTCTAAGGGTTTCCTTATATTTCTCAACTCTTAGTATTTTCTATTAATTTATATATATATATATATATATATATATATATATATATATATATATATATATATATATATATATATATATATATATATATATATATATATATTTAAGATTTTTAGGGATTTTTCCTAAATTTTTAGGAATTTATATAATGTCCTATATTTCCTAGGGATTTTCTGAGCAAATTTGTGGATGATTTTTCTTGGTTTTTCTATTGAGTTTATATAGACTAGGACTAGGGGTATACCTGAAATTTGTACAGTTTATTAAAAAAAAAAAAATCTTAATTTCACCAAAGGAATTTTTTTCAAAATAGGGTTTATCTAAGTTGAACCTGTGCAGCCAGGCTTATCTGGACGCAGCAACCCAATGGGCCTACGCCTTGTGAAGAGGTGAATGGCCTATGTACTTACGCATCTCTGAATTGCGCGATCCATGCACGACCTGAGGAGAGGTGTTAATGGGACCTTGCTGTACCATTTTTCTCGACCAATATCTTTCGAACGGTAGGTTGGATTCAGGTGATTCTTGTACCACTGGAAAGCTCTTGGGCCCTACTATCATTTGAACTTTTATATGAATTTCAGATAATGATAATGGGTATAAGTTCATTATGGTTCACTAGGCTCATTATGGTCCCCAGGGCTCAAAATCGTGGTTTATGGGAATTTTATTAGCCCAAAATTTTGGGAGGATGTGTATACAATTGTGCCTCTTTGGCATTTATCTGGGATAATGGTGAATGATAATAGATACCGGAGACATAATTGAAGGAAATGAGGGTCACTCACTTGAACGACGAGTGCCCTAAGTTGGTACACCGATGCATTTTTTATCCTTAAGACATCAACTAGGAATTGCACTAAGTCTGATGTAGTTAAGTTTTGTTGACAGTTTTCCACAATTGATATCCGTAGTAACAAGAGCAAGAGCCATGTTGATTCTAGGATGGTTATGTTTTGTTGAGGCCACCACAGTGCTACCTGGGACGCAAAGAGACATCTTCAGCATTAAACCATTGCCTATGGGGCATTGGTTTCAGTAGAATGAGAATTTGAATTAGAAGGTAAATTATGGTGGAGAAAATTTGGCTAATTGAATTCCTTTTCACATTTGATTCTAAAATCGAAGAACCTTATGCTAAGGTTTTGGGAACCTATGGGATTTCTAAGGATCTACTTACCAATTAACTTTTTAGTATAACATCCAAAATTAGGTGGCAGCGTAAACATCATGTCCGATTCCTTTAAAAACTACTTTGGTTTTAAAAATATTTCAGATAATTTTGAAAACAAGGATAGAAGTTGTTGAAATCAACATGTGGTTTCGAGCTGCAATTTTAACTAAAGAAATTAAAGTTTTTGAAAACTTACAGACACATAAGGGAAAATTTTGAGAAGAGAGAAATTTCAAAAAACAGATTTTGTTTGGTTAGCTTTTAAGCTCATGCAACCATGGAGTCCTCCAAAAAAATTTTATGTCATGCCGGAATATTTTACATGTGCCTCGGCTCTTTTATGTCACACAAGTTGACATTTGATTAGCGATTGATTCCCGATCCTTCCACATCGTACGAGTCAAACTCTTGTCTCAACTCATTTAGATCGTATGAGTTTGATATTTTCGGATTTAGCTTGAGATTTTTTGTAGGCAGTTTTAACTCATGCCACCATGGAGTTTTTGATCTTGAGACTTGACATTTTTTTATTTTAGGATGAGCATAGTATGGTCAAAATTTCTGGGGATTTTCCCTTGACCATCCTATTATTTTCATTCGGAAGATGATCCTTTTCAGGAGTTCTTTTTATTTTCCCTTTTTTCTTTCTTCATTGTTCCCTTCTTCTTCTTTTTCCTTCTTTTTTCCTACTTCATCATTTTCATTTTTCGTCATTGTTTTTTCGTATACTTTTCTCTATCCAGCGTGACTAGCCTCCATATGCTCCAGTGCAATGAAGCGTGACACGCCATGTGTTAGGAATTTGTTTCCTTTTCAGAACACATAAAATTCTGCATTTTGATCCTTTAAGGAGTCCTAATTCCACCTGAGCTTTTTCTAAAATTTATATATGTATACCCCTTTTTGGGAGAGATTCCATTCACCTTGAGCATCTTGGTCTCCACTCTTTCTAAATTTTTCTCTCTCTAGGTTTCCAATAACTTTTTTTTGTCTTTCTTTAGTATTTCAACACTGTATAGTATTGTCGAGCCCCATGGTGAGGCACCAGACTCCATTCTCACCAAAAGATAGGGGGCCAATCTCCACTTACCACCTTTTGAGAATGGCTAGGGGCCTTGGCGGTAGTATTGCCGAGTCCTATGGGGAGGTTTTTGACTCCATTCTCACTAAAGGGTAGGAGCCCAAATCCCCACTGACATACCATTTTGATAATGGAGTTGGGGTCGTGATGGTAGCACCACTTGTGTCCTAGCTAAAGTCTAAGCTTTACCTAATGCATTAAAAAACCACTAACAATTTCAAAAAACAGGTACGGGCTCGTCATCCCCACTGAATTAGCCAGGAAAAAAAAAAAAACCTTTTAATCCGGTTGTCGTAAGAAAGCACCACCAATATCTACTAACAAGAGGGAGAACGAGTAGGATATAGTTCCTTTTTGCCATATTCGCTGATTTCCCCTCTCTTGCTATCCATATCTCAAATGGTGTCTTGATGAGAGAGCACATTCGTGGAGTTCAAGGCTCTCTTGTTATTCCAAGATGGTTTCAAGCATGGTACCAGTTAGCGCAGTAGTAGCAAGATTTGAGTCCACTGCTTGGGCTTCATTCTTTTCAAGGGGTTTCTGGCATGGCGATTACCTATGTCAAATTTCATTGATTGAGGCTTTATTAAAGAGGTTCAGCTATTTGACCAATTCATTTTTCCTTACAACTAACGAGGTGACATTAACTAGGGATGGCAACGGGTCAGGTATGGGTCGGGTCCGAATGTATGTGGGTTCAATTTTTGGATCCGAACCCGACCCGTTGGGTCCAAAAGTTGAGCCCATACCCGTATCTGTCAGGTCTCGGGTCTGGTCGGGTCTATTGCCACCCTCACTATGAGCTTCTTTTTTTGTAACCAACAATAGTGAAAAACAAAGAACTATTTTTGTAGGGGTGGGCACTTATAGAGAGAGAGAGAGAGAGAGAGAGAGAGAGAGAGATCCATAGAGTTGTCTCCAAGAAATTGAGAGAGGGAAAATTGCAGAGAGGGATGATCGTGATGGGGTTTGGCCGTTTGGGGAAATAGGAGAAGACAATAAGTATTGAAACAATTTTAGAGTTGTGCTTTTGGCCTTGGGTAAACTAAAAATTTGGGTCTGGGTACCCTCCAATCTGGATATAGCAAGACCCGTACCCGAACCCGAGACTATTCTGGTATCCTTTATTGGATCCGGACTTTACCCACAGCTCAAAAACTTGGACCCATACCCAGACCCATGTTGCGTATACCCGGCAGGTATGGGTCGGGTCCGGTTCCATTGCCCATTGCCACCCCTAACATTAACCATTGAGGAGGTACCAAGGATTACTAGTTTAGATTCCTCAGGAATTCCATATCAGCTTGTCTCCAATACTGATAATCATTAAATTTTGGGGAGAAAATTCTGGGGAGCTGCTTAGAATCCTTCTGGGGATTAAATCAACATGGAAGCATAGATAATGAGGCGAATAAGATCCCCTCCCCAAGGAACAACGTCACATCTTTGTCCTCTGCTTAGTTGGCTTAGTTCTCTTTTCACATAAAACGTGGATGTTCAAAATTTCTCGGATTCCTTTGGTTTCAACTTTATGGTAAAACTCAGGTAGTTCCAATTATGTTGGCAGGTATATACTAGGGTATATTCAATCGGGTGGTCAATTGCCACATAATCCTAGAAGCTATACCCCAATACAAAAATCAAGTTTTATAGCAAATACCCCAATACAAAAATATTATTTTTTATTTATTTATGAAAATACCCTTCTCGTACATAACAAATCATTTTCAGATCCCAATAAAAGGAAACACCGGACCGTGGTTGTATATTGTCGGACCTATCCATTCTGTCGGATCGAAACTGTACACTGCCGGGCTGCCTATTCCAAACACAATTTTCAATTTTGCCAGACCGTAGCTCACAAATGCCGAACCGCTCATTAATCTAGAAACAAATGTCAGACCGCCATGATGAAGTGCCGGACCGCCATGGTAAAGTGTCGGACCATTCCAAATCAATGACTTAAGCACCGAACCGCCTCTTCCAAATGCTGGACCGCCATGGTATAGCGTGTGAAGTAAAGAAGAGGTATTTTAGTCTCGGTGCCCCGGATCGGGCACCTCAAAAACCTATTCGTATATCAGCGATCCAAAATGGGAATCGGCTGAATCGGTTGGATTAAGCCTTAAAAAAATTTAAAAACATTATCGAAATTAATTATTAATATTGCTTTTTAAGAATCCAATAAAAAATGGGGGTACTACATTATTAACTTTCATTTTTGTCATCAATATGCGAATATTGAGATGTTCTTTCCCTGTATGAACTTAATAGAATTATCATGGATGAAGTATATAATTATACTAGACTATAATAAATAATAGATTAAATCAATGAAAAATGGCCAGCAAAATCTCGAATTGACGGAAAACCCTACTCCGCTAAAAAAAATCCAAATTATTACAACCTAACTATAGTATTATATACTGAAATTAAAATTGTTGGTTTGTATTTTATAGTTTATTTTATTATACAAATAACAACAAATCCAAAATATCTTATAATATCATTTAATTTAAAATGTATTATTGACAATTGGAAGAAAAAATAGTATATCACATAATTTATAATGTAAAATTAAAAAATAAAAAATAAAAGATTTGGTTATTAATGTAGAAATAAATTCTAAAGTGGTATGAGTTAGTGTTATTTTTCTCTCTTAAAATATCTTCTAAAGTAATATTTTTTAATATTCAATAAACTAGAATTAGTATTATTTTTATTTTTTAATATCCTATGAGCTAGTACTAATTTTTAATCTCAATTAACTACTTAATTAATTATTAAGCACATAATAAAATAATCTCGTCATATAATAGCCTAATTTTTATGTTTTATTTGGATAGGTAAATTTAGAATGTTTTGGTTGAAGATAGGGGTGATAAACACCCAATTATTATTATTAATATTTTTTTTATTTTTTATCATATAATGTAATTACCACCACTGAGTTGACTCCTTGTTTTTTAAATCCCTAATTATAACTATTAATTATAATATAATATTATAACATTAAATCAAAATAATTTAAAAATATTAGTAAAAAACTTCCACATAATTTTAAAATAATTTAGTGTCTATAAAAATAATTATATTGGCAAAAAAGTAACGTAATTATATTTAATTTATTCACATAAACAAACAACAATTTCATATAATTATGTTAATTTTTGCAAATTATTATATAACATTTTATTTTTATAATTATATGTAATTAAGTGTTATATGTACTTTGTATTTGTATATCATAATTAATAAATAAATAAATATATAATTAATGTTAAAAAAGATTAAATCTTAAAATTAAATAAAAAGAATTATAGACTATTTCAGTTTGCCATAACTTTTATTTTTTTGTCAATGTACCTGTTTTGTCAAAATAACTTTTATTTTTTTTTTGCTAAAGCAACTTTTATTTTTTTGACAAAAAAAAATTTTTGTAAAAAAAAAATAAAAAAATCTTGTAATAAATTTTATTTTTTGTCAATATAACTTTTTTTTTTTTTTTTTGTCTTTTTTTTTTTTTGTCAAGATAAATTTTTTTTATTTTTATGACTACTTTTTTTTGTTAAGATAAATTTTTTTTATTTTTATAAATTTTTTTTTAATAACTTTTTTTATATTTTTATAACTTTTTTTTTTGTACAAAAAATCCAATGCCGTTTATTTTTACAACTTCTTCTTTTTTAATTTTTTATTTTTATAACTTTCTTTTTTAATAACTTTTTTTATATTTTTATAACTTCGTTTTTTTTTTTTTGACAAAATATCCAATGCCGTTTATTTTTATAACTTCTGTAACATCATCTTTGTTAATAACTTTTTTATTTTATATTTTTCATAACTTCTCTAAGTTCTTCTTTTTTTAATAACTTTTTTTATTTTTTTATAACTTTTTTTTTTTGACAAAAAATCCAATGCCGTTTATTTTTATAACTTCTTTAACTTTTTTATTTTATATTTTTTATAAGTTCTTTAAGTTCTTCTTTCTTTAATAACTTTTTTTATATTTTTATAACTTTTTTTTTTTTTTGACAAAAAATCCAATGCCTTTTTTTATATTTTTATAAAATTTTTTTTTTTACAAAAAATCCAATGCAGTTTTTTTTAATAAAATTTTTATTTTATATTTTTTTAAAAAAAAAATTTTAATTTTTTTTTAAGTTCTTCTTTTTTAATAAATTATTTTTTTATTTTATTTTATTTTTTGATAAAAAAATGTGCTGCAATCAAGGGGGTTCTTACGACCCCTAACGAGGAAAATGAAAGAGCTACCCATCATACCACTTTAGCATATTAGTTTACTTTCGTATAACAAATATAAACATATATATATATATATATATATATATATATATATATATATATATATATATATATATATATATATATATATATATATATATATATATATATATATATATATATATATATTGATTTACCTTCTCAAGACAATGTAGCTAATTATCCCACATCGAAGCCTATGGAAAAGCACGTTAAGTATAAATTGTTGACAGGTAGTACATTACATAGCACACATGTGTAAAGCAGGCGCTCCATAGACACTGTTGTGTGCACATCCATAGATGTTGTTATGTCTGACTCGGCTCATTTGTAACGTATTTGTTTGTGTCCCTCGACTTCATGAATGTTAATGTCTCTTATTTTTTTGCGCCCCGACACGAGACACGGGCGATTTGAGGTTATAATATAAATAATATAATGTCGTCAAGGGTGATTTGCAGTTATAATAACGTCATTTCTCGACACGTCCCGACACGAGACAGGGGCGATTTGTGGTTATAATATAAATAATATAATGTTAATGTCGTCACGGGCGATTTGCGGTTATAATAACGTCATTTCTCGACACGTCTCGACACGAGACACGAGCGATTTGAGGTTATAATATAAATAATATAATGTCGTCATGGGCCATTTGCAGTTATAATAACGCCATTTCTCGACACGTCCCGACACGGGCGATTCGCGGTTATAATAACGTCATTGCCTGACACGTCCCAACACGGGCGATTTGCGGTTATCATAACGTCATTGTCTGATACGTCCCGACACAGGAGATTTGCGGTTATAATAATGTCATTGCTCGACACGAGTGATTTGTGGAATGTCATTGCCCGACACGAGTGATTTGCGGTTATAATAACGTCATTTCTCGACACGGGCGATTTGCGGTTATAATAACGTCATTTCTCGACACAGGCGATTTGCGATTATAATAACTCATTTCTTGACACAGGCGATTTGCGGTTATAATAACGTCATTTCTAGGCGATTTGCGGTTATAATAACGTCATTTCTGGGCAATTTGCGGTTATAATAATGTCATTTCTGGGCGATTTTCGGTTATAATAACGAAATTTCTCGACACGGGCGATTTGCGGTAATAATAACGTAATTTCTCAACACAGGCGATTTGCGGTTTTAATTTCTCAACACAGGCGATTTGCAGTTTTGATTTCTCGACACGGGCGATTTGTGGTTATAATAACGTCATTGCCTGACACGTCCCCGACAAGGGCGATTTGCGGTTATAATAACGTCATTGCCTGACACGTTCTGACACGGGAGATTTGCGGTTATAATAATGTCATTGCTCGACATGGGCGATTTGCGGTTATAATAACGTCATTGCCCGACACGAGCGATTTGCGGTTATAATAACGTCATTTCTCGACACGGGCGATTTGCAGTTATAATAACTCATTTATCGACATGGGCGATTTGCGGTTATAATAACGTCACTTCTGTGCGATTTGCAGTTATAATAATGTCATTTCTGGGTGATTTTGGGTTATAATAACGTAATTTCTCGACACGGGCGATTTGCGGTAATAATAACGTCATTTCTCGACACGGGCGATTTGCGGTTTTACAATAGCGTCATTTCCCGATTGTTGTGCCTTGGTGCAATTTGAGATTTATCGGTTGAGTCCGTGGTGCGATTTGCGGTTTTACGCTAGAATCGACAAACAGGCGATTTGCGGTTTTACAATAATGTCATTTCCCGACTCTCGTGCCTTGGTGCGATTTGTTGTTTATCAATCGAGTCCGTGGTGCGATTTGCGGTTTTACGCTAGAATCGACAGACGGGTGATTTGCAGTTTTACGCTAGAATTGCAACATGGGGGTGACCGATTCTCGTGCCGATTATCGGTCGAGTCCGTGGTGCGATTTGCGGTTTTACACTAGAATCGACAGACGAGCGATTTGCGATTTTACGCTAAATTGACACAGGGTGACCGATTCTCGTGTCGATTATCGGTCGAGTCTGTGGTGCGATTTTGCGGTTTTATGCTAGAATCAACAGACGGGCGATTTGCGGTTTTACGCTAAAATCAACAAGGGGTGACCGATTCTTGTGTCGATTATCGGCCGAGTTCGTGGTGCGATTTACGGTTTTACACTAGAATCGACAGATGGGCGATTTGTGGTTTTATGCTAAAATCGACACGGGGTGACCGATTCTCGTACTGAGTCTATGGTTAGATTTGTGGTTTTACGCTAGAATCGATAGACACGGGTGATTTGCGGTTTTACACTAAAATCGATACGGGATGATCGCTTCTTGTGTCGATTATCGACCGAATCCGTGGTGCGATTTGTGTTTTTACACTAGAATCGACTGACACAGACGATTTGCGGTTTTATGCTAAAATCGACATGGGGTGACCGATTCTCGTGTCGATTATCGGTCGAGTCTGTGGTGCAATTTGCGATTTTGCCCTAGAATCAATAGACACGGACGATTTGTGGTTTTATGCTAAAATCGATACGGGGTGACCGATTCTCGTGTAAATTATTAGCCAAGTCCATTATCGTCAGAGTCCATGGTGATTCGCCGATTTGTTTCTAGACATGGGCAATTTGTGGTTTTACGCTAGAATCAACACGGCGTGACCGTCGTCAAGTAACGTCGTCCGTAGTGATTCACCGATATGTTTCTAGACATGAGCGATTTGCGGTTTTAAGCTAGAATCGACACGGGGTGACCGTCGTCAAGTAACGTTGTCCGATTTGTTTTGAGACATGGGCGATTTACGTTTTTTCGCTAGAATCGACATGGGGTGACCGATTCTCATGTCGATTATCGACTGAGTCCATGGTAATTCGCCGAGTCTGTGGGTTACCAAGGATTTACCCACGGTTACCACCCAGTGGTTTAAAAAACCAATCGGTGGCTCGGATCGGGCACCTCAAAAACCTATTCAGATCGCGAATTGGTCGGATTAAGCCTTACAAAAAATCCAAAAAAGTTATTAAAATTCATTATAAATGTTGTTTTTCGAGACACGGGCGATTTGTGGTTTTATGCTAGAATCCAATTCGTCCGATTTGTTTTTGGACACAAGCGATTTGCGGTTTTACGTTAGAATCGACACCGGTTGACCGATTCCCGTGTCGATTATCGGTCGAGTCCGTGAATTTAAAAATCTCTGGTAACTCATGGTACCATCCAGTGGTTTAAAAAACGGATCGGTGGCCCGGACCGGGCACTTCATAAATCCATCCGGATCGGTGAATCGGCGATCCGGATAGGGAATCGACCGAATCGGTCTGATTAAGCCTTATAAAAAATTCAAAAAAATTATTAAAATTCATTATAAATGTTGTTTTTTAGGAATCCAATAAGAAGTGGGGGTACTACATTATTAACTTTCATTTTTATCATCAATATACGAATATGGAGATGTTTTTTTCCTGTATGAATATATTTTAGCAATGTCCTCTTTTTTTTTGACAAAAAATACTTGTTGTATTACTTCTTTTTTTTTTTCTCAATAAGAACTCTTTTCTTTTTTTTTGACAAGGATTTTTTTTTTGTTGACAAGAAAAACAAATTTGACAAGAAAAAGAATTGATAAGAACCTTTCATTTTATTTTATTTTTCCAAGAAAATTTTTATTTTTTTGATAAGAAAAAAAATGTGAGAAAAAGCGAAATTGATAAGAACCTTTCATTTTTTCTTTTTACAAGAAACCTTTTATATTTTTGACCCTTACAAATAAATAAATCTATAATATTATAGAATTTAGAAATGTAAATTTGTAATTATATTATAATAAAATTAGAAAAATAAATAACTATCATACTTGCAATGTGGTTCAGGATAATGTTATATTTTTTTCTTAGAATGTCCTATAGACTAGGATTTTTTTTAATGGTCAATAAACTAGTATTAATAATATTTTTTGTTGTTCTAATATCCTATGAGTTAGTACTATTTTTTTCTTTTTAATCTCTATTAATCAATAACCTAATGCCTTATCTCTAATAAAATGGTTAGTTTTTAGGGAAAATATCTCCTTAACCTTATTTTTAACTTCCATATCTCATGAGACCCAAGAATTAAAAATATTACTTGTAAGCAAAAGGTCTCCATCTTTTATATCTTACAACCCCCTAGACCTTTTTGACCATAAATTTTTAACCCTAACAAGTACTAAAATGACACCATATTCAAACTCCATTTCTCTATCTCTAAAACTTCATCTCTCTCTCTTTGCTTCTCAGTGAGTTTACCAGCTAAGGGTTTAGATTGAGCTCGAACACGAGCACACCTTCTTATGTGTGAGAGAGAGATGGAGTTTGGGTTTTAGAGAGAGATGGAGTTTAGGTTTTAGAGAGAGATGAAGTTTAGAGAGAGAGAGATTTGGCGTTTGAGTTTTAAGGAGAGATATGGAGTTTTGAAAGAAAGGGAGACGATGATGTGACAAAGAGAGATGGAGTTTGGATTTTAGAAAGAGATGAAGTTTTGAAAGAGAGAGAGACGATGATGTGAGAGAGAGATGGAGTTTTAGAGAGAGAGATATAGAGAGTCATTTCATAAGTTATTGATATCAATAATACATGATCGAAATGGTTTTGGGGGGTTGAAAGATAGAAAAGATGAGAGTCCTTTTGCTTACAAGTAATATTTTCAATTATTGGGTTTGATGAGATATAGAAGTTAAAAATAAATGATGATAGGATATTTTCTCTAGTTTTTATAAAAAAAGCTTAATTTAATTTTGATAACGGCAATAGACAACAAACATTTGTCCAACATCGAATAGATGATGGAGCACTTTGCAATGTCAAAGACATGGCTTTAAATGAGTTATCATGCATGATGCCTAAGACCATAGGGTAGGGGACACTTGCAAAGCCAGGGGGGGTACACTTGCAGAGAGAGGCTGTCGGGGTTCTTGTGGGCTATAAAGGTTAGGTAACGTGCTATTTTTCAATAAAAAAATTAATCCATTTGAAAAAAGTTATCCATTTGAAAAGTCAAAAGTGAGGTTGTACCGTGTCAAAAGAACGTTGGAACCGCCTGAATCCCCCCGGAGTTATCCATTTTAAAGAATCCCCCGGATCCTAAGTTATCCATTTGAAAAGTCAAAAGAAAGTTAATCCATTTGAAAAAAAGTTATCCATTTGAAAAGTCAAAAGCGAGGTTGTATCGTGTCAAAAGAACGTTGGAACCACCCGAATCCCCCGAAGTTATCCATTTGAAAGAATCCCTTGGATCCTAAGTTATCCATTTGAAAAGTCAAAATCATATTGGAACAGCCCCAATCCCTCGGATCCCGTTTGGAGGAACATCACCGATATACGAACCAGATCGCCCGATTCTGGATAGGATCGGCGATTTTTAAAACATTGATAATTACCACCTATAACGTATCATGCACCATACACATCTGGAGTATTGAGTTCTTTATTCTATTTTTTTACCATACACAACCGAAGCGTGGTCTGTTTCAGTTTATAATGGTTCAATAGCCAAGACCCCCCCAAAACCTGGTTGGCAAGAAAATGCAGTAAAACTAATAATGGCTGGGAAGCCCATCAGCCAAATGGGTCTCCCCAACTCCATTGCCAACCTCTTTCAAGCTCGAAACATACTCACTGCTAAGGTATTGCATTCACTATGATTATTATTATTTATTTATTTTCTCTGCGTATTCCCCAATTGGTCTACAAGAATACATGGAGTCTGATTTCCCTGAGACTTTAAGTTTTCTTCTTTATGGGTTTTATTGGTCGTTATTTCATCAAAATTGGTGTGAACCAAGTTAAGAAGGTTACAGTTAACATATTCAATAAAAAGGAAAAATAAAGAAAACAAAGAAGGTTGTGTTATCAATGGATCAAGATAATCCGTGGTTCGTAGTGCCCAAGGGTGAAACCTACGGTTTTTATGGAAACTCACATTGATGATAGATTGCTGGGAATTTGGATTTTTCAGGGATTTATTTGTGACTTCTGATGAGCGCACACTATTGTGTTGGTTGTTTGGAAAGCTTACCGGGAGTTATTTTAGATCATTGTTGAGTTTTTGGTATTTAGCTATGACCTATTATGTGGTGGTCTTGATGGCCCCTGTTATATGCAATTGATCGTTATCAATGTTCTAAACTTGGGCAAGTCCACTCAGACCCATCGAAGTTACTCAGACTCGGCAGGGTGCTGAGTCCGTAAGGAACCCGGCAAACTCGGTCAGTTCCTATATTTGTTATTCTTTTTTGCACCGACTCGGACTCAAGGCGATTCGGATTCAGGACCCTGCGGAGTCCCAAGTCCAAGCCTTGTTCTCGAATATTGATCGCTGGTGATCTGATTGTTAATTATGTCAGTGAATATTGATGGTGGTCATGTTACTATTAAGCATTGTCATAGAAGCAAATATAGATTGATGCTCTTGGGAATCATATAACCCAATTGCATATATGCCAAAATGCTCCAAAATGGCCCTCCAAAGAGAGACACTTGTCCCAACCATGTCTTGTTATAGGGTTTCTAGTGTCAAAGGCTTTGTTCACTATATGCCGCTTTCTTCTGTCATGTTTTTTCTTGTGATAGAGGAGTGCTCAGTTTTATTTTTATATGTGGATGCTATGATTGACTTATTTTGTTTATGCTCATGGACCTTTTTTTTGGTTCGTGTATGAAATTTAGTATTTCACAAAATGATGTGTAAATAAATTATGTTTATGGGCATTCATTTATCCGATTAACTTGTTGGAGAGCATCCCATACCTTATTTCTTATGCTATATCTCGTGGTGATTTCTACATGGATATGTGATTCAGATGACCATTCATGGGTTGTGAAGTTTATGACTCTTTTTCTGGATTTAGCACCAATTCAATGAGTTCCTAATTGAAACTTAAACATCCTTGCAAACTGGGTAGCTACCATTACCATAGGTCTTTTTGGGAGGGAAATTTGATGAGACTGATTTGATGTCGCTCATAGGATAAGTATATACTGTACATAGAGTTGCTCATTTCTCAAAAGGATATCTATCCTTTGATTTGTGTAGGGTGAAGACAATCAGTTGTTGTATGCCAGTTTGAGACAAGCCTAATCAAAATATTGGGATGTCGGAATCTGATGAACTGAAAACAAGTCCTATGCAGTGCAAACCTCTCTCTAAGAGCCAGCATGAATACTGATATTGAAGGGTTTGACATTTTCTAGTGCGCTAATTGGTTTAGATATTATCTGTTAAAACACCTTACCTGGGAGGAGGGGGCAGGCAAAGAGTCGATTTTTATCAGGAATTACTTGGGCATGATCATAGGAACATGAATTTGTTCTAGGGGAACTCAACTCAAGCGTGAGGTTCCTCCAGCTAAGGTTTAGATTGAGCTATGAATCGAGCCTGGGCTTGATTGGTTAAGATGTTTTGGATTGTGACACCGCATCCCAAGTTTAAATTCCTGTGGAACTATACCCATGAAGAAGAAAAAAGAAAATTGAGATTGAGCAATTGTGGAGGAGGGTTCAGTTTCTTGCTTGTTGGTGGCATTTATAGTTGTTCTTATTTTTCCTGCATGTTCACTTTACATGTTCTGTATATGGTGGTGCAAGAGGCAAGTTCAGTTAATTGTATATGTGTGCTGGATCCTTCCTTTCCTCCTTTGGTTTTCTTTGCTCCCAAGGTTTGCATGCCTATGAGCAGGTTTAGAGTCACAGTTAGAAGATTAAGAAGTAAAGGAAGTCCCATCACTGTCTCCTACAAAAGAAACCCCACTCACAACATGGCTTTGGGCACTTCCTGGTTTTCATGGCCATATACAACTCTGAAAAATTGGGTAGCCGAGAGAAAAATCTCTGCACCTCTGAAAAATGGTGAAGCCCAAGACGAAAATCTTTATCTTCTTGTTGTGACCAGTGCCACACTTTTTCAAATAAAAGAATGCAAAAGTCTTTGTAGTGAGTTCTTATTAATTATAATCCAATCAGCCATACAATTTCTGAACTCAACGGGATATATATGTTTTGGCATTTGCAGAAGAAAAGTTCTTATTTATTTATGTTACATTTAGAGAATATGTTTATTCAAGCTCCAAACAGCCTCCTCCTGGGCTCCAAATCAAATGGTGATTTTTTAAATTGAGTGAATTTTTGATGTGATGGCAACATCTGCTGCCGAAGCACATGTTATACCTTCACCATGCAGGAAGGCATCTCTAGGTTCAGAGGATAAATTAAGGCACTTCTAGGTTCATAGGATGATTAGGGAAGGCACCTCTAGGTTAATACATTGATTCTTTGTTTCTGCTTATGACTCCAATAAGCTACATTTTTCTCAAATTTTTAAATTTTAAATTGGTGTGTTTGCTTTTTTGTTTTGTATGCATCCTTGTCCAAATCTCATAGATCCTTTATTGCCTCACTCACACAATTAAAGAGCCTGCATCTTTTATAAAGGCTTCTATAGTCCCTTTTTGCCAAAGGTAAGAATCCTGTACGTGCAAATCACTTCCGAAATTTAAACTAAGTACAGATGGATCCATTGACTTATGCAAAGGTAGATTGCTGATTAAAGAGTTTCTGCAGGAATTGTAGCCAGTTCTAAGAGATTCCTCACTTTAGCCAAAATAAAACATAAAGTCCATCTATTCATTTCTGCCATTTAGAGTTTGAGTCTCCATCAATTACATGTCCCATATGTCCTTTTGCATTTGGGACTGGATTACTAGAACCACCTAACTCCTCCAACTTGGTATGTCTACCCAAGACCAATATACATGGTTTGTGGAAGCTTCCCATGCTAGATTATATACGCTTAAGAAAGTTTTTGAAAGAGTTGGTCTGAACACTTTAGAAGGCTACTTGTGTATATGCTGCGCTTATTGAAACTTCAAGTAGCAGAATAACTATTGTCTTGGCATAGGTGGATGATATGGTGATTACTGGTCGATTGCGCACATAAATCCACTCAAGAAAAGTTTCAAAAACTCATTCAGATTTTAAAGATCATGCACCATTAAAGTCCTTCCTTGGTATGGAAGGAAATCAATCTAAAGAAGGTGAGTGCATTTCTCTCAGTGCAGATGTGCCATGGAGCCGTGGCATGTGAAATATCTTAAGTTTCTAAAAAATTAGAAGCCACTGAAGACTTGGTTCTTTTTCTGTCAATTTGTGGGAATGTTGCCTACATATCATGATAGTGACCATGTATAAATTTGCAGTTGGATCAGGCAGTCAGTTTATGCATGATATTTGAAAGTCTCATATGGGTACCGTGTTCAGGATTTTGAGATGCATCAAAGATGTCTTGGTAAAGAAATTCTTGTTTTCTCACATTTGGGCAGCCCCAGTGATAGATGGTTACTGCTAGATATCTTATGTACACGGGAGAGAATCCAGTGCACTGGAAATGTAAGAACCATGGTGTTCCTGCTTTCTCAAGCTGATTAGATCAGTGGCAAATTATCAAACTTTGGCGTCTGTTATAATGGGAATTAATTTGGAATTTTGGATGAAGTACTTAATGTCCAAATTGGGACTTTACATAATAAGTGCTATGGACATGTTTTGTGATAAGTGGAGTATCATACATACCACTTCAAACTTTGAATATTATTGGTGCACCAAGTGAATGGAATTGGACTGCACTGTGTGAGAGAGTATACTACCAGAAAGGCAATCAAGCCCTGAATCATCAAATGTGGAGTTCGACTTGTCGATGTATTAGGCATGGCACTCTGAAGAGATAAGCTTCAATTGTCCATGTGCAACCTGGGAATGATGGATAAAAATCCTCTCACATAAGGTGGAGTGCAGAAGGAACTTCAATATATCATAAAATTATTTATACAAGTCATGCAAGGTCCTGATTATGCTTACATTCATTTCTGAATCAATATATTTATGTCATTTCAGGCTCTTTATATCCTAATTTGTCTATATTGTCTCATCTCAGAGATCTAGATGGAGGAATTGGATTTTGTCCTTTACCCATGATTCTCTTTCTTGCACTCTCTTTTATTCTCTGCATGCTGTAGCAATACCGTTGATGCATAGTGGGTTATGGTTCAGCATGTACTCTAATAAAGCATCAGTAGAGAAGGTTCTGATAAGATGGTGGATGGAGTCAAATCCATTAGCAAAAGTAACAATTGATTTTTTATTAAAATCTAGAAATGTGATACACAGTGTGTAAGATGGAATTTGATCATTGTATGGGACATTCTCGTCTTAAGGTGCATTAACTCACACACAAGGCGCGTTGAGTTCTCTTGAACTCTTGATGAGTTTTATAAAATGATATGTATCATGGCTATTCAAGAAAATGCGATTGCTTGTAAACTTGAAATATTGCATTTGCTATAGTTTCTAGGGAAATGCTTCTTGTGATAGTTGCCAGCTGAAATGATTCTTCTTATGTGGTATCCTTTCCGCTCTTATTCGCAGCCTCTCTCGTTGTCTGTCTGTCTCTCTCTCTCTATTTTTACTTGTGTGTGTGTGTGTGGTTATTCTAGCATGCACCATCTTAATGGTGATTTTAGAAACCTCTGCCCCTGAAATTTTTGAAAATAGGTTGCCTTTATATTAATTAAAGTTACGCTAAGTTTTTCATTATTAACAAATTACTGGAGGGAAATTCGTGTAATTGTGAATAATTCCAAAAACTCAAAATTTTAAATTCTCATTGAATGGTTGTGTCGTGTGAAATTAATTTTTTTCTATAAATCACATTCATTTGAAATTTGAGGGCGGTATACATCTAACCATCACACCCAAAAATATAAAAGAAATAACAATAAGAAGAAATAAAATAACCAAAATACCCGTAAAATATTTGTGGGGGCGTTCTGGTCACTTTTTCTGTTAGATTTATTTAATTTATTATATTTTTTAGGTGTGCCTTACCAAGGTGCACACACCCTCAAAATTTCAAATAAATGTGATAATACCTGCACAAGATGAACTATTTAACAATTTACCTTTTTGAAACTATTCCAACTCAAGACCATATGTTATTTTATGAGTAATTTTGAAATTAAATTGAAAATATTTGAGTAAAATGTTAAGTTGATAATCTCTCTTGGGTATTTCGTTAAATTTCCCAAAAATAAAAACTTTTTAAATTTGAAAATTTGGAGTGTAATTGTGAACACTCAAATCCCACCATTGATATAATAAAATGGACAAAATATGCATGACTTTAGGATTGGGGTGTGTTTTTTTTTTTTGTGGGGGCTACTGTGGTAAGGTAATAAAGTAATAAACTATATACAAAATTTATGTCCCATTTTGTTAATTTGGAGGTGCATATACAGAGAGGAAAACAAACTTTAAAGCAGAAATGTACACTGCAACTCCCTGATATCTATATCCTATATATGCCTTAGAATACTCTGTACTGCTAGAAATGGTTCAACTGCTGCCATTTTAATGACCCATGGATTCTAGAAGCAAGTTTGTGAGTTATGGTTTCAAATTTATTAAGTATTCTTGTTAGAGTTACATGAACTGACCCTCCTTTCTCAGGATGCTTTGTCTTTAACTGAATTTGAGTTAATGGAGTTGCTAGATGTGGCGATGGATGTTGTTACTTCCGCTATATCACATATCAGTGAAATTGCATGTCCGCCTTGTCAAACAGTAAGTATTGTGTGCAAAGGTGGATTTTAATGATTCATATCTGCTATTATTTTCCTTAGTATCCTTAGTACCCTTCTTATGTTTCAGCTAATTTGATTCCGATGGTTCAGAGGTGATAGCATACTCAATCAACGCCCATGTAATCTAGCTACCATGCTCCTCTTGTCTTTCCAGGCACTATCGCTTATGGAGAACCATGTGAAAAATGACTACTTGGGTGGCCATCTTCCCACTCGTCTAAAAGGTTTGGATGATGCCTTATGCGGAGGAATACCCTTTGGTGCTTTGACTGAGTTGGTTGGTCCTGCAGGAATCGGTAAAACTCAAGTATGGAAGTATTTGATGGCTTATCTATTTGTTTTATTATAATACTAAATAGACTATTTCTCTACTGGAGCAATTTATGTTGGTCTCTAGTAGACAGATTGTAATAATGAATAAATTTTTTATTTATTATAGTAAATAGACAATTTCTCTACCCGAGCAATTTATATTGGCCTCTAGTAGACATATTCTAATCTAATATTGAATAAATTTCACAGCTTGACTGAAGTCTCAATTAGTTATTGATGTTTGTGGTTATAATCTTGATTGGTTGGGGAAATTGCATCTTTAATTTTAAAATGCATTAAAAGACCGGAGGCAGCGCCTAGGTGCCCAGGGGAGTCTGTCTGCCTAGGCACCGTATTGTGTACCTAGGCAGCTGCCCCTTGCATGATGTGACCCAAATGATGGGGTTTTTGTGAAAGTATTGTTCTGATCGCCAGCTGGAGTATGGTCTCGACCAGCGTTTTAAAAAACGCCGAGTCGAACCGGACTCGCCCGGTTCGACTCGGAAATAGTGGAAAAGGAACCGGATCGCCCCGAAAATCGGAAATCGTCCGGTTCTAGAGAGAACCGGACGATTCTGTACAGTGAATCGCCGATTCACTGTACGGAATCGGCGAGTCCGAACAGTGAATCGGCGATTCCGTACGGATTTTTTTTTTTTTTTTTTTTTTTTTTTTTTTTTTTGGTAATCCATGATAGATTTTTTTTGTAATCCATGATCGAATTTTTTGGTTTTTTGTAACCCATAATAGAATTTTTTGTAATCCATGATCGAAATGTTTGTTTTCTTTTCTTGTAATCCATGATCGATTTTTTTGTTTTTTTTTTTTTTTTTGTAACCCATGATAGAATTTTTTGTAATCCATGATCGAATGTTTTGTAATATATGATCGAAATGTTTGTTTTTTTTTTGTAATCCATGATTGAAATGTTTGTTTGTTTTTTTTTAATCCATGATTGAATTTTTTGTTTTTTTGCTTTTTTTGTAACCCATGATAGAGTTTTTTGTAATCCATGATTGAATTTTTTGTAATCCATGATCGAACTATTTTTTTCTTTTTTTGTAATCCACGATTGAATTTTTTGTTTTTTTTGTTTGTTTTTTTTTGTAATCCATGATCGAATTTTATGTAATCCATGATCGAATTTTATGTAATCCATGATTGAATTTTTTGAAAATTTGTGATTTTTTTTGTTTAATCCATGATCGAATTTTTTTTTGTAATCCATGATAGAATTTTTTGAAAATTTGTGATTTTTTTTTTAATCCATGATAGATTTTTTTGAAAATTTGTTTTTTTTTTTTTTTAATCCATATTATTCAAAGAGAAAACGAGAGAGATGATGATTCTGAGGCCACCCTATCCCAACCATATTATTCACATATCGAGTCCCAACAGCAACAGTGTAGGGATGAGCACGAAATACTGTAAATTAAATGCTGAATGGCGGTTCATGCAGGGAAAGAACATATCAATATTTGCATATTCATTCAAAAACATGAAAATTCTTAATGGAGTACCCTCATTTTTTATTGAATTCCTAAAAACCAATATTTATAATGAATTTTAATAATTTTTTCGGATTTTTTTGAAGCTTTATTCTGACCGATTCACCCGATTCCGATCCGGATCGCCGATTCGCCGATCCGGATCGGTTTTTGAAAAGCCCGATCCGGGTCACCGATCCGGTTTTTAAACCATTGGTCTCGACTATGGGAAGCAATTGCTCTGATCGTCAAAATTACTTTAGGTCGTGTTATTTTGTCAGTTGCAATGTTCAAGAAGGCGGAAGCGGTTGCCTAGGCGCTAAGGTGGTTATAGTATTTATTTATTTATTTTTAAGTTGGATCCCCAACACCTACCCCCATTTATTGTATATATTATATAATAATAATTACGCATTAATACTATTTTTTTGATTTATCAATAAATTAATAATTACTATTACGTGCAAAAAATATTTTCGTAGTTATTATTTTTGGGTTCCCAATAAATTAATTACTAATTTACTATCACATGCAAAAGGCATTTTCGATAAATTAGTAATTACGAAGTAATACTATTTTTTTGGTTTCCTAATAAATTAATAATTAATGTTACATGCAAAAAATATTTTCGTAGTTATTATTTTTGGGCTCTCAATAAATTAATTACTATCACATGCAAAAGGTATTTTTGATTAATCAGTAATTATGAATTAATACTAGTTTTTTGGTTTCTCAATAAATTAATGATTAATGTTACATGCAAAAAGTATTTTTGTAGTTATTATTTTTGGGTTCCCAATAAATTAATTACTTTCATATGCAAAAGGAATTTTTGATAAATTAGTGATTATGAATTAATACTATTTTTTTGGTTTTTCAATAAATTAATAATTAATGTTACATGCAAAAAGCATTTTTTGTAATTATTATTTTTGGGTTCCTAAAAAATTAATTACTATCATATGCAAAAGGCATTTTCGATAAATTAATAATATCGAATTAATATTATTTTTTTGATTTCCCAATGAATGAATAATTAATGTTACATGCAAAAAAGTATTTTCGATAAATTAATAATTATGAATTAATACTATCTTTTGATTGATCAATAAATTAATAATTAATGTTAAATGCAAAAAGCATTTTCGATAAATTAATAATTACGAAATACTATCTTTTGGTTTACCAATAAATTAATCATTATCATTACATGCAAATTACAAATTAATAATTATAAATTAATTACAATATTTTCAAGGCGGCTCCTAGGCGCCTGCCTTTTACACCGCCTAGGCAGGCGCCTAGCTTTTTCTGCCTAATATAGTCTGCCTTGACCACGCCTTGGTGTTTTTTGAAAATGTCTGCCTAGGCGGGCAGGCAATTGACTTTTCGTTTATTGGTCAGTTGGGACTGAGACATTGCAATTTGCATCAAATGAGCGTGAGGATTGCTTTTCCTAATGGCATTGTTTTATATGCATCCTCCACCAGGATATATGGTCCCTCTTAGTTTAGTTTGTCAGCCTAATAGAGCCATTTATGGCCTCAAGAAAGCTCCTCAAGCATGGTTTGATTGTTTTAGACTAGTTGTCACTCAAGGGGCATTCACTCAGTGTGCTCAAGGTTCTTCCTTCTTTTTGTGCCATTCAGATTGGAAGGGTAGTATGTCCTCCAGGTTCTTCCTCATTTTTGTGCCATTCAGATTGCTTGTCTATGTCGATTGCATTGTACTTCCAGGCGATGATAAGCATAGTATTTCTCATATAAGACGTAGTTTACAGTCAGTTTAAATGATGACATGAAGTTTTATCATATATTCCTGGCTTAGAGATTACTCAGTTTGCTCAAAAGATAATTGTTATTCAGCATAAATATATCCTATGATTTTATCTCCAAAGCCAAACTCCCTGAATCTAAGATTGTAGACACCCAACAAAAAGTTAATACTTGGTTATCTTTATTTAATGGGGACCCGGTACCAATCCAGTCCATACTAGCAGTTAGTTGGTGCAGTGCAATATCTCACTAATTTCAGTCCAGATATCAGTTATGCAGTTTTTTCTGTTAGCCAGTTTACACAGATTCGTTCCCCAACTCATACGGTTGCTATGCATCACATCATTCTATGTATTTGGTACATACATGATTGTTTTCTCTCTCTCAGCATCCTTTGATCTTCAGCTAGTTGCATTTGCTGACTCACACTACGCTGGCTCTCTAGACACTCACAGATTGCCTACCGTGTGTTGTATTTCTCTTGGTGGTATACTTGTTTCTTGGCGGTGCAAGAAACAATGTTGTTTCTAAAGCAACTGAGGAAGCTGAATGTCATGCTATGTCTTTTACCTCTGATGGGATTCTGTGGATTCACATGCTTCTCTCATATTTAGGTGTCCCTCCTTCATCACCTACGCCTCTCCATGGGGATAATATTAGTGCGATCAGGATTGCCACCAATTGTGTCGAGGCTGAGTGCGATTCCATTCGAGAAAGATTTGCTCATCGCCTTCTTGCTCTCCCTTATATTTCCCCTGACAGTTGACTTGCCATGTATTTACCAAAGCACTTACTAAAGAGCAACATGATTATTTTGTGGGCTACTTGTCGCTCACCAGCGTGGGCAGGGGGTGGGGGTTAAGATGTAAATTAATCTTGGATTGTAGTTTGTGTAATTGGTTAATTAGTTTGAGGGTACTTTTGTCAAAATATTGCACAGGGGTGTCATGTAATTTGTACAAACCAACCATCTGTATGAATCTGATTAATCATTACTTCTAATCAATGAGAGTTCTGTCCAAATTTCTTTGTTCCTAACATGATCATTATCAATAATTGCTGATGCAATGTAGCTGCCAGTATAATATACATTGATTAAACATGGCTTCAACTTTGGCCCATATTTGCTTTTAAGCTCCCATTGAAGTTGAGCTTAAAGCATCTCTAGCAAGGGAATCCCACGGCTATGGATCAAGCAAGAAGTGAGATATGTGATACCTTCGGCCAGGATCTTTCAAAACCTCTGACGTGACCTATATAAATAGTTTGTAATACTCTCCGTTAATTAAAAACTGATTTATGAACTAAGGTGATTGAACATGTGATTCAACTGCACAATTTGAAAAAAATTGAAATATGACTCAATTTAAAGGAACCACATAATGAAGAATTGCCCTTTGTTAACCTTTGGAGAACCCACATATTGGTGATTTATTTTGCACATACACAAATCATTTCTACTAGTCCAAACTTTGGCCTCTAAATACAGGATGCTGCTTTCATCTAAAAATTTGTACAAATCAGCATCATAGTGCGGATTAGCCTAAGAAGAGATTCATCATATTTCCTTCATTTGCAACCCCTTACTTGGAATCTCCAGTTTAAACCATCGTACTTAAAAAATGTTAAAAATTACTTGGCTAAGTTTTCCAAGCATAACCATTATAGAATGATACAATGTCCGGAACTTCAGTTTCTTCCCTATGAAGAAAACACGTATTACTTGCCATCTGTAATGGTTATGTACTATCTAAAACACTATAACTCAACCAATTTAAAAAAATGACATTCTAGCTCCTTTCACTGAACTTCTATCACAATAAAATTTTCTCCCCCACAATAATTCGTAATTTGAACTTACAAAGAAAAGGTATCTAAACTTCAAACTGGTTACTTCCCTGTAAGCATTTTAGTTGTTCGTAGATCACATCTTCTCCATCTTCATGTTCATAACACTCCTCTGCCCCAGGTTCTTTATTTTTTTATTGTTCATTCATGAATAAAATGATATAATTTAGAGGCCAAGAGGAATAAGGGAAGCCAATAAACAACTGAGGCATCCTGGCAAGGGTGGTGGTTAGAAAGCATCTCGTAGTGTTGAGGGAAGGAGTCTCCTATGGGATGAAATATTGAACCTCTTCACTGAATGGGCAGCCATCTCATACACCTCATATAGGGAATGGTAGACTGAAACATACAGGACTTGCCTAGCTCTTCTTTCCCTGCAAAACCTTGTACGACAATGCATGGAATAACGGACTGAGATTCCCTTCTGATGGCACCCATTGAGTACATACATATCACTCTTCCCCATTGCTGTTTTTGACAAAAAAAAAAGGAAAAAGAAAAGAAGAAAGCACCCCCATCGCTGGTCTTGGGTTGAGCTACACATCATAATCTAGATTGACCTGCTGGCTATACAGTGAATTAGGTCTCTGGATGATGGATTCCCTTGAGGTGATGGTCCTTTAGTCCCTTCCTCGCTGGTGACTATGCTATAATGTAGTAACATGCTTCAGTTTGGCAAGAAGGCACATTGGCTTTGTTGTCCTCAAGATCCTATTGTTATGCTCCTTCCATATTCCTGTGCAACGAGTGATAAACCTGTAAGTAAACTCTGATAACATAGAATGGAAATATCATTATAGATTATATGCATGATTTCTTGCTTAGGGATCTACCAATAATCTGGTTCCAATTGTGATGAGATGTTTGCTTCAATATGCATATTGACCATCATTTGAACCTTTATAGTAATGGGGCATTGGCTCCCACATGATGGTTGGATTGAAAGGGAGAGGTTGACATGCCTCAACCTCCATAGAAAACCATGCATATGATTACTCGATGATTAAGTTCTTGTAAGGCTCCAAAATATCTATAAATCTTGTGATGTCTTCATATTTTTTGCCTTGCTTCATTTTTCTTTTTGGATCCCCATGTAAATAGTCCAACATATCTTTACTAACATCTGTAGACATTTGAGTACATGGGGTTACATCCCCTGTAAATCTGGCCAAATGCTTTTCAATCGATTAATGCCAGCATTACACTTTTTTAGAAATACTTACAGGCTACTTATTCTTGTCATGGAATTGAGACATAATCCATGTTTTCAACCAGGATAAATTTATCTATTTGAGCTTAAAGAAGACATTGTCACCTACAGTCTCAATTGTCATCTAAACATGAAAAATTTCACAAAATCACCAAAATTAATATTGAATACATACATTATAACTCCAGATGAATCTGCAAAAGAAAAATTCAGTTACCCATATAACCCAGTCAAAGTCAAGTATTGAACTTAATAACGGAAACTGGAAAACTTTATTAATATACAAAATGAAAGCTAGATAAATTCATAAATTTAATGTATTGATGCAATAAATTAAGTATTTAATATTTTCAAGTATCATCATCATCATCATCATTACTAGAGCCTTTTGGGCCTTTTCCTTGCCCTTTTCTTTGCCCTTTTAGAGCCTTCCACTTGAAGCAAATCGCACCTCCTAACCAGTGTTGTATTGCACTACAAATGGCCAGCCCACCTAAGTTTATTTCGTTGAAATTATGTCCTTTCAAGGCCTTAAATTTTGACATTTTCAATGGCTCTTTACTTCAATGGGAGTGATAGAGCGACATGACTCTAGGATCTTGGTGCACTAGAACCAAGAGTCATGTAACCTCGATTAAGTTATGAGGAGGATTTATATGCATGGGAGGTATCGAGAGAGTTGAGGGTTACCTCTTAGTCAGGGTCGGTTATTATGTTTGTGCCTCATGACTGAGTGACGGGCAAGGACAATATAATTTATGCATGAGCTTGATGACAAAAATATTGGAATTAAGTCTTTCAAGGCCTTAAATTCTGCCATTTTCAATGGCTCTTAACTTCAATGGGAGTAAAAGAGCGACATGATTCTAAGATTTTGGTGCACTGGGACCAATGGTCATGGAACCTCGATTAAGTCATGAGGAGGATTTATATGTATGGGAGATATCGAGAGGGTTGAGGGTTACCTCTTAGTCAGGGTCGGTTGTTATGTTTGTACCTCATGACTGAGTGATGTGCCAGGGCAATACAATTATTTATAAGCTTGATGACAAAAAACCTTGTACAAGAAGGTTAGGGTCAATAAAGGACATTGGTCTAAATCTCTGAATCATAGAACCTTCTTGTAGCATGTGCATATGCAGTCACAATTCATGGGAAGCTGTTCTTCTAGGGATCCATTGGTTAGAGTTATACACATATGCTAAGAAAGGAACCCTGTACCATTTGTGTGCGTGTGTCCCCCTTCTAGGGGGTGCCCCTGAAATCCATTTATACTGGGGGATTTAGAGTCGCACATCGGTTTGACTTTTATAAGTTGAGATCCTGAGCCCTTGATTATACATTGTATGTCATGAGTCTGTTGGGTCATATTGAGAAGGTGGCTTTGGATTTTGGATCTAGCCGAGTGGAGTGCTTCGTTTCGTAATTCAACTCCAAGGATCCTAATTTCCCTTGTAAATGTTTTTAATCACTTCCAAAATGATTTATTTTGATGGAAAATCATTAAAATGATTTTTATGGATTTATGATAATTTTTCTGGAATTTTCTGGGAAAGAAAATCCATTTTTCGAAATTGTTTGGAAGAAATGACAAAAAAAGACAGTCCATCGAGACCCACACAGGAGATCCAAACGGCCAATGAGTGTCCACGTGTTGGAATTGGGGGGTTCCATGTCCCCTCCACTTTGAGATGATGTGGAGGGGATGTCAACCTCACAAGGGACACCCATGTCTTCATGTAATTTGTTGTTGTAACTTAAGGATATTGAATTATGGCATTTTACGAAATATTGAGCTTTTGAAAAAATTATTTTGTCACATGTTTAATGCTTCAAGCAAGGGGTTTGTGCACATGTGTGGAAAATTCTAGAAGGGGTATAGGGTTTGTAATTACAAGCCTAACTCTAAGGGTATATGGTAAATGTGCAATTAACCACCTAGCTTATGTGACATAATTTCATTAACCCCACATGCTCTTATAAAATGAAGGGAACTTTTGATAGTTGTCGTTTGCTGGAATATTTGACAAATTACCCTTGGAGTAATTCTCTATGCCTAGCTTTTTTAGGTTATGCAATAGAAGGGGGGTAGCGGTGGCTAATGGGAGTTGGGATTGATTGCTAGTAACCACCTAGCTTATGTGGCATGATTTCATTAACCCCACATGCTCTTATAAAATGGAGGGAACTTTTGAGATTTGGTTTTTGCCGAAATATTTTACAATTTACCATAAGGGTATACCCTCTATCTTGGTTTTAGTTTTATTGAATGTAAAGTCGGGCAGAATCCTCTGGAAAGCCTCTTTAGCTGCAACATTATGGACAATTTGGCTAGAAAGAAATTCAAGAATTTTCTGTGGAACCAAAAGCGAACTCCCAACTCTGTTGCATAAGGTTAATTCGCTGATAATCTTTGGGGCATCCAATCACAGACTTTTCGCCGGGATTGGGAGACTCTTATTCACCTCACTCCTCATCGCACCTCAAGAGCATCCAACTGGACGCCTCCCCCAATGGGATCCATTAAGCTAAATTTTGATGGATGCTCCTTGGGAAACCTAGGCCTAGCTGGAGCTGGAGGGGTTTTCCACAGCCATAATGGTCATATTCTCACATCTTACTCAGAACACCTTGGCCTCGCAGACTCATAGTTTGCAGAGGCTACAGCCCTATTGCTGGGTATCAAGAAAGACAACCCTTCTTAGGGTTCACAATTGCACATTGAGAGAGATGCCAAAAACATTATATCCTGGGCCTCTAGAAAGGCCTCTCCTCCTTGGTACCTAGCCCACATTTTTGACGATATTGAGCATAATTGCAGGGTCATAGACGTCTCATGGATGTATATCTAGAGGATGTCGAGCGACTTCGCAGATCGTCTTGCTAAGGAAACTGCTCGGAATCAACCTTTAGGCGCCGTTTTTCTGCGACTTGGATGCATTCCTAAGTTTCATCGTAGGTCCATCTCTTTTTTTGCTCTGGGCCTTGGCGGGTGGCCTTTTTCTTCCTCTTTTGCGCAACTTTCTCTTTTGTAAATGGGCGTATTCTATAAGCCCCTCTCTCTGAACAGCTCTTAATTTTTGCTTCTCGGGTGTTGTTTTAGCCCGACCTTTTTGTACATGTCCACTCTTTAGTGACAATTTCTTGGTTGAGAGACCCGGTCTGTGAGTCCTCTCGACCCATACTTTTGTACTCCTTTGTTAATAATATTAACCGTTAACATTCTCACAAAAAAAAAAGTATGCTTGGGATCTGATCGACCCTCACTCATCTCACTGTAAAGATAGCTGATACTCCTTCAAGTTGAATGTCAAATAATCTCAAGAATGATGATCGTCCAGTGTAGAGCTCTATATGCTATAGGAAACTTGTTGGGAACTTAGTTTGTTTGACTATGAATTGCCCTAATATCGCAATTTAGTAACATTGTCGGCCAGTTTGTTTTAGACCCTTATCGACTATGTATGATAATTATGCCTCACATTATTTGATATGCTTGAGGAATCTTAGACAATTCTGTCTCTTTTTGTTCCTCATTCTTATATCATATTTACCAAAATACTCATCAACCATTATTCCTTGATTATTCCCCTGTTTTATTATGAATATGTGAAATGCCAGTGTATCAATCTCCAATATTGATGCTGATTGTTGGCAATATCTTCTACTTATGATGAGGTTAATTGTGCGCAGCGCTTGCTTAGAGATGCGAAATGTTATATTTCTGAGTCCTATTTTTCATGGAGGCAGCAAATGTACAGAGGTGGACTCTCTCTTTATTCGCGAGGAGTTTACTCATGGTTAGATCTCCGTTCGTTATGTATTTCTCCTATTTTGACACGATGGGTTGTTGGCCAAATCTATGATGCGATTTGCAAATTTTTGTTTTTTAAAAACTTTTTTTTTTTTTGGGTGAGTCAGTGGGGAGAGGGCCCCTACCCTTGGTCGGAATTGAGCCTAGGATGTAGTGTTGCAAATCGTCAAATGCTAACGAATTAAGCCTGGGCTCTTTTTTAAAAACTTTTACATCTTTGATTGTTATATGAATTACATTTTACACTGTCAATTTGAGACCTACTTATTATGTTTAACAGTGCACATGCATCATCCATACTGTTTTAGGGAAATTATTGATTGTTATATGTATTATGTTCTTACACTGTCAATTTGAGGACTCCTAATTATTAAGTTTAACAGCACACATACATCATAAATGCATGTTGTGTTAGGGAAATTAGTAAACAATCTATTCAAGAAGGATTGTTGTTCTCAAAATATGCATTCATGAGAACAAGTTCTCAACCTACTTTCTCCCAAAAAATTAAGCAGGATTACTTGTTCTCAAAAAAGTAGGTTGAGAACTTGAAAATACTGTTTCTCTCTCTGGTACCCCATCTCAAATCCTCTCTCTCTCTCTCTCTCTCTCCCCTCAATCCTCTACCCAATCCTTCTTTCCCTAACCCTAGTGCTCTCGCTACCTTAACTTTTGCTGAACAGGTTTCACTCTTCTCCTATGTCCTTTACCCAATCTCACCCAAGCTCCTCTTAGCTCTTTCTCTCTCTCTCTGGCTAACCTTCACTCTACCATCTCTCTCTCTCTGTATATATATGGGAAAGGTTTCTATACTTCCCCTACAACATAGAAGATCTATGCTTCCCCTACCATCCAGCCGTCCAATTTTGATCAAGTGTGCCACTCACCGTTTGATGTTAGATTACATTATTTTTAATTTTTTTATACAAATTGTACGAATTTGAAATTTGGTACGTGTCATATTCTCATTGGGGCGCAACTACAAAAAATATTAAATATTTTTTTTATAAAATAGACAAAAATACCCCTTGCAACTTTCAGGGGTATTTTGAGTTGAGAGGGGTATATTTGTCATTTTATTTTATTGAGAATATTTTATTTAGATTTTTTAGATGTGTGAGTTTAATAGAGGATTGGACGTCCAAAATTTGGTCTCGAAGTATTTTATAGAAAAAATATAAAAGTAAAATAATGTAGGGATGTGACATTGTGATTGGGGCCATCTTAGCCTTCCACTCAAAATGGACAGTTGGATAAGGGGAAGTATGCAAGTTTTATGTTGTAGGGGAAGCATAGAAAGCTTGCCTATTTATATAGGTTTATTGCTACCCTAGCTGTAGTAAGTTTTATGTGTGCTCGTGCATGTGTGTGTGTGTGTGTAATTAGGTTTATAGCTACTAGCTGTAAGAAGTTCTTTTTCTTGTTATACAGACCTGCTTGAATTTCCAACATTCAAATTTCTGTGATTAGTGTGCTCCTTGGGTTTGAATTTGGCTAATATGCTCTGGCATGTACCAAGAGATCAAGCATGGGAGCCCTGATTTCTGTGTTCAAGGATATGAATTTTATTGACATAGGTTTCATACGTATAATCTGGTTATGAATATTCTGTTAGGAAACCTCCCTTTTTAGTTCATGGGGCCTCATCTTTTATAAATTTGAACCATATAGATGAGGTTTTGTACAACTGACAGTTGCAGAACTGAAACATTAAATGATATTCATTTGACATCTTGAACACTTGGAGTCCGCCTAGTTTGGTTTTTTTGTGCTTTCTTTTCTTAATTATTCAGTTACATTGTCAGCAGCAGAATTTGGATCAGCGGTATGAGTCGTTCCTTAATAACTTATGCTTGCATGTTCGACAGTTTTGCTTAAAGCTCTCATTGCTTGCTGCCTTACCGACAAGTTATGGAGGTTTAGATGGCTGTGCTATATACATTGATACTGAGTCAAAATTTAATTCAAGAAGGTAGAGTAATTGTGTAACATTCCTCCAATGTTATTTGAACTTGAACATGTATATTCTCTTGGTCCTCGCTTAACTGCCTTTTCTATCTATGACTATATCACTCTGAAGGCTTATTGAGATTGCAGAGAACAGTTTCCCAGAGATATTTCATCTGAAAGGAATGGCACAGAAGGTATGCAAAACTGTATTGATGCTATAGAAAAATCATCTTTTTTCTGCTCTAGTTGCAAGGAACCATTTAAGTTTCCCAACACTGATTTCAAATGTTTGCAGCTTGCTGGTAGGATTGTTGTTTTGAGACCAACATCACTTACAGAATTCACAGAAAGGTCTGAAAATAATAAATTGTTACTAATAAATTGTCACTTACAGAATTCACTTACAGCTTGCTGGTAGGATTGTTGTCTTGGACCTCTGCTGCTTATTTTTGCGCAATTCTTGCTTGCCTCGATGTATGCGTTTGTAGACACTCTGGCATGTTGATTGCAATTGACAACATATGGGTCTTGCATGTGCATTCACATATGTATGCATGTGTGTGCTGATGTACTAATAAACTGGAAGATAAATAATTTTTAAACTAGAAGATAAATAATTTTACATTCCTTTGGACATTATGATCCTCTTCAAAGTATGAGTTAGAACAGGTCTCCTGCTTTGTGGTCTGTATGGTTTTACAATTTTAGTTTCTGGACTCGAAATCTTATTTTGTTAGCTACTGGTATTTGGTGGCACCGGTCATGTTGTTTGATGCTTACCATTTCAGCTAAGATATCCATGTAAATCATCATGAGGATATCTTTTATAAAAATTAGCTTTTTTATGCTTCACTTATTTCTTTCAAATAAAATATGCAAACCTTCTGAAGAAGCAATCAGTTAATGAAATATATTAATCTGGATCGTGGCTCCTTATGTTGATAATAAATCAAGTAGAATCAAGTGAACTCTTGCCGATCTAGAGTTCTACCACGTAGAAAATGATATGATGAACCTCAGATAAATGAGAACCACATGGAGTCAAAACATACCTGTCACCACATGAACAACATGGGGATTGTCTATTGTCATCGGAGCCAAATGTGCAAGAGACTTAACTAGTCATCTATAAAAAAAGGCCCAAGGAATTTTAGCTACTGGCGTTTGGTGGCTCTGTAATTTAACTTTTCAGCTAAGTTATCCATGGGGTAGATTACAATTGTCCTTTCCTCGTCTTACTTTTAAATATATGAGAAAAACATCATGAGGATATCTTCTTGAAAAACTATCTTTTTTCATGCTTCACTATTCTTTTGAATAAAATAGTCAAACCTTCTGAAGAAGCAATCAGTTAATGAAATATATTACTGTTGATTGCTTCTGAAGAAGCAATCAGTTAATGAAATATATTACTGTTGATCATGGCTCCTTATGTTGGCAATAAATCAAGTAAAATTGAATGAACTCTCGGGAAGCAAACTTCCCCAATCAGGAGTTCTACCATGTAGAGAAATATATGATGAGCCCTAGATAAATGAGGACTACATGGAGTCAAGGATTCAAGGTATAATGGTTCTAGGATTCATCCCTTCATCATGATAGCTGATCTAGGGATTGGATGGCTCAAATTAAATCTCTCTTCACCACACAGATTACCTGGATTCCTTGGTCAAAGCTGAATCCTAATTAGAGGAGACAACCTTGGACCCCAGAAAACTCTATATAAGGGGATCCATCATTCTCAACACCTCAGTTGGTCCTCTCTCATCTTTTCTCTCTCTCTCTCTCTCTCTCTCTCTCTCTCTCTCTCTCCATGCCCTAGAGCCTCTCTCTCTCTCTCATCTTATCTCTTGTCTCTCTAGGGGGTTGCACGCATCACCCATTGGACACCACCTAGGTTGGCAGACACCTGGGTTGGCACGCACCCACCCCCAGCCCAGTTAGAGAAACGGGTAAGAAACCATAGTTCTCTCATATGTGCTTTCAGCTCGAGTATGAATTTGGGTTTGTAAGCTTCCCATTTAGAGGACTCAGCAAGGACCATTGGATCAGGCACTGCAAGTTGTTATTTGTAACTCATTCTTTCTTTATGAGTAAAGTTCATTTTAAGGCAGTACGAGTGTGATCCTTAGATTGTAGCAGGTTTTATTTTTTGTTTCCATTGTAATAGGCAGTAGAATTTGAAAAAAGGAGAATTTATTTTTAATTTATACACCATGTAATTCTACTTAGCCCACCTTTCACATTAAGGGATATATTCTCAGAGAAAGGAAATCTGTGGAAAGTTACACTTCGCCAGCATATGGACGAAGACATCATTATCCCTTTGATGTTCGACATATCTCAATATTTGATAATATGGTAAAAACTCCAATTGACCTAGTCGCAGAAGTTCGTCTTTTATATTCAAGGGGGTATATGTGTCCACCCAAAACAAGCATTAGAGATAATGCGATCTTGCATTAGAGATCTTGTCCCCACATCTTCAACATATGTGAGTTGTTGAGATAAAGAACGGGCACATTCTCGTAGTGGGTAGATCTCTACTCATTCGATCTAGCCTCCTAAAGCAGTTTTGAGTATGACATAGTTTCCACCAGTATCCATCTCATAAACTTGTTGTTTACTTCTATCACATATAATGCTCTTCCATACAATTAACTTATGCTCAAACCTTCAAACTATCCATTCCTTTGTGCTTGCCAGAAATAGAAGGAATTTGTGGCCTCTAAAGGCCTGGTTGTATTACGCATGCAGCGAGCTCTGACCTTTTTTACTGGCTCGACAACTTCTTTAGAAGCCAAAAGCACTCTTGATGCTTGGATGAGCTCCAAATGTGGTAGAGTGGCGAAGAAAGTTCTTACATACACTTTTCTTTCTACCCATCAACTCCCAATCCAAGGGGAGTACCCTAATCACAACCTCATAAACCCAAAACATCGGTCACAAAACAACCAAGATCGCGTTTGCTTCTTTTCCTCCCTATTATATCCCTACCTCCTGACCAACTCAATCCCTCCAACTCTAAATCGCTCAAGCTAAGCAATCTTTGAGACTTGCTCAAATGAAGAATACATTGATCCTGACTTATAATCCTTCTGCTCAATGGAGTCCGAGGAGATTGAGAGGATCCATAGATCAGAAGGAGATATAGACAAGATAGTAAAAGTGATGGTTCTCACCTATGACGGATCAAAGCACATCAGCAACAAATTCAAGAGCACTGCAATCAGAGAAGCTATAGTGTATGGGAGATGATATAAAGAGCTCACAAACTCGCATGCTACATAGTTGTTACACAAGTTTTAATGGGTATGAGCCTATAATAGTGACGGGCCATACTACCATAACAGCCACTATATTAGGCCCATTATGCATAGGAGTTACATTTGTTACACAAGTTTTAAGGGGTATGAGCCTATAATAGTTGCTATGCTCCCCCTCAAGTTGGAGAATAGATATCATAGATAACCAGCTTGTCTGAAGTATCCTTTAGTTGAACTCGATTAGATGCCTTGGTAAATATGTGTGCCAATTGATTCTCAGAGTGAACATATAGAGTACATATTATTTTTGAAGCGACCTTTTCTCTGACAAAGTGGCAATTGACCATAATGTGCTTGGTTCTTTCATCCAGTGTTTCAAAAAGTGCTAGGCGGTCGAGGGGGTCCAGGCCACCCAGTTCCTAGGCAGGCACCCAGAACTTGGGCCGCTTAGTAAAATATTTTTTTTTTTTGGGTTTTCTCTCTCTAAAATAGCCTCTAATGGGTTGTAGATTTCAAATGAACCTAAAACCCACAATTTTTCCCCTTTAGTATTAAAAAAATAACCAAAAAATGCCCTCAAAGAGCTGTATTTCCGCCCTTAGGCCTAGGCGGGTTCAAGCGGGCGCCCAGGGATATCCCGCCTAATTTGGCCACCTAGGCTTGGGCGATGCGCTCAGGTCTTCTGGCTCGCCTAGGCGCAGAGCGGTCCGCTTTTTAAAATGCTGCTTTCATCAAATACTGGATTTTAGGCAATATCAATATCCGCTTGATTATCAGAATGTAGAGGAATAGGAGTTGATGCATTAACACCCATATCTTGTAGAAGAGAAAGGAGCCAAATTATTTCACATGTAGCATTTGCCATTGCTCGGCTTCTGTAGAAGATTGAGCTACAACACTTTGCTTCTTTCGCTTTTAGGTGACTAAATTACTACCCACTATCATAAAGTAACCACTGGTAGATCATCGATCAAGAGAACACTCGACCCAATCTACATCGTAGAAATCTTGTACATCAAGATACCCATGGCTAGTATAAAGTAACCCTCTCCTTGGAGCAAATTTTAAACATCGTAAAATGCGATAAACAACCTCCAAGTGATGGGAGCATGGTGTGTGCGTAAACTAGCTTACTACGCTTAGAACATATGCAATGCCTGATCACATGACAATCAAATAAATAAGTCTACCAGCTAATCTCTGATATACACCAGGGTTACTCAGAGGCTCTAACTGTTGATGATACAGTTTATGATTAACCTCTATAGGTGATGATACTGGTTTGGCTCCAAGCATTCTCATGTCATTTAGGAGATCAAAAGTATACATTCTTTGAGGCAAAAAAATTCCTTGTTTAGTTGTATCCACCTCTATTTTGAGGAAGTATTTCAATGGACCAAGATCGTTGCTGTAAAAAACACCCGCAATAACTGTTTCACTTTTTGAATTTTGTGATCATTATTCTTGTGATCACAATATCATCCACATATACTAGCGGTATTGTGGTAGAACAATATTATCTTTTAACAAATGCATAATGATAAAAAACACTCCTTTGAAATTCGAATTGACATATTGCTTCTAACCAAACCCAAGGTGATTGTTTCAATCCATATATAACTTTCCTCAATTTGCAGATCTTCCCTTTCTCCCCTTGAGGATAAAACCCAAGTGGTAATTCCATAGACACCTCCTCTTGCAAATTGCCATGTAGAAAAGCATTCTTCACGTCTAGTTGGTGGAGTGGCCATTTCCTATTTGTTGCAATCGATACTCAAACTCCAAACTGTTGGCAATATGGCCTTTCAAGGCCTTAATGCCAAGAGTCTTTTGCTTAGTGGGAGTGAGTGAGAGAGATAGAATCTGGATACTTTGTGAACTGGGGCCCAAATTCTCTTACCTTGAGTACACGAGGCACTGAGAGTTTATATTTTGAGAAATCAATTTCTGAAGGACGTGTGAGGGTCACCTCCTAGTCAGGAATTTTAATTAGAATGCCTCGTGATTAATTGTGATTAGCCAGGGCTTGGAGAATCTAATCAAGTAGTATGGAGCTCGAGTATTTGTTGAGAGTTGGCCCTGTATAGGATGGTCAAGACTCATGGCACATGAGTCCGTAACTTGACACGAGACCATTCCATGGCATGTGTGCTTTCATTCGCAAGGGAAGGCATTCTTCTTAAGTTTTATCCGACTTAGAAGAGTCAGTACACATGTGCTTTGAGAGGACCCCTGTATTTAAGTAGGAATATGTCCCGCAAGGGTGCGCCTGTAATCCATTGAGAACCCAATGATAGGAAGCTTTGCCTCAATAACTTTGATGTATCAAATTATGTGTCCCTGCCATAGACTGTGGAGCATAGGTGCATTGGGTCAACTTGAGACACTACGGAATATTATTCGAGGCTAGACTAATGGAGTACTGCGATACCTAGAATTAAAGCCTCGAGATCTCACATGCCTTTTGTCCGATTTTATTGTAATGAGAAATGATGTAAAAATCTTTAAATATAATTTAAATATTTATTGGAATTTTTGAAGAATTTTTTGGATTTTTTAAATCACAAAAAATGTGCTTTTCAAAATTGATCGGGCTTATTTCCATGTGAGGACATCCAAGTGGATCCCATGTGGCACTTGAGTGGCCATAGGGTGGCCATGTGGCACCATTGACCCCTCACGTTGGGCCCCCCTTGTTTGGGCGCAGACTCCCATTCATGGGAGACCCTATGACACTTGTGCACTTATATATATATTATTTATGGTTATGACTCAACGTTGGATTTTAATCACATGCTTAAATGTTACACATGTGACATGCTAGGCTTGTGTAGAGCCAAAGCTATTTTAAAATAAAATAATGTTTTAAAATATTATTATCCACATGGGACATATGTCATGTCAACATTTCATGTGGATGTGCCCCATTGGTGTGACCCATGTGAAGAGTGTGAGGTGCATGTGAAGGGTGTGGGTTGAGCTAATTCTATTGATGGTGTCGTAAGCCCTTTTTGCCTTTCCCATGTGATTGACACCCTTGACCATTCTCTATACGTATAGATTTATTAAAATTTAAATGTCTTTATGTAAAGCCCTTTTGGATATGATTGGAATTAATATATAGGGACAAGGACAAAAGGGTAATGTGGCTTTGATTTAGGGTTTATGAGGTGATAAGGTGCTTAAATCTCATCCCTTTATCCTAGTGGTTGGATGGGGATGAGTGGCTAGGATAATTAGCCTCTCATGTGCCATTGATGAGGTGATTAAGGGTTATGATCAATTCATAACTTATACACTTCATATAAGTACATTTAAAGCCCAAATTCAAACCTTAAGAAAACACTTTTCATGAATCAAAGAGAGAGAAAAGAGATCAAAACTTGAGCTCCACGTTCAGCTCCTTTTAGTTCATGTTCTTGATCACAAGATGATCTTTAATGGTGCTCCTTCCTTCCACAATATCATATCCATTATATGTCACCATCAAGGCATCATCTATTTTTGAGTTTCTCCTTCATTGCTTCGCTTCTTCATGATCTAAATTGTTGTAAATTCATGTTCACAGAAGTTTCTTCATTTTATCATTGGTTTTACATGATCTTTAAGCTAGAGTTATAAGTTGTGCTCCTTAACCTTGATCGTGAGTTCAATATCTTGATTGCTTTATGAATCATGTCTAGTTTCTCAAATCCTTTTCATCCAAATTTTCTTGAGTATATCCTTCATTAATCTTCAAGTTCAGAGAATTAATATCCGTTTTAAAAGTTCATTTGTTGAGTTAGAGTTCCTCTTTTTACATTGAGAAAAACATTGGTGGACCGGTGGACCATATGTAGTAGTTTGTTCATATTTGGCTCGTTTTGAGTCTGATCTCTCTCATTCCTTTTGCAAACTGATCTCCATCATTTGAGTCTCTCTCATTGGGCTTTATTAGTTGTTTAAAAGTGTTTCAAGCTTCTCATATGAATTGATCATCTTGTGATTACAAAACCACACTTGCACTCACATGTAGGACCATATTAAGTCCTTAAAAGGTCCGGTATTGACCCGGGCATAAGGGTTCAAATTCATTGGCTTCCCCACTTAATATTGGCACTCAAATCATTGTTACAAGTCTAGAAAAGGTATATAATTTTTGTTTCAAGTGTTTATATTATGTCATTTGGTTATGTAAGAGCATAAGCTCATTTCTTGTAAAAATGTATGCTCTGTGAGAGTTTTGATTTGTGGGCAAAGGGGACTGTTATAGACTCATTTGTAAGTGGTATTCATGTCTTAAGATGTTCTTACATCTGATTTGAGTGGCTGTAATTGTTTATTTGCTTGTTTAAGCGAGACCGCTTATTGAAAATTTTGAGTTGTATTGTCATTTTGGTTTTGCTCAAAGAACACCCTAGACTCTATGTCACATCACGAATAAGGTAAATTTGACATTCACTATCATTTTTTGGGTTCATTCAAGGAGAGAATAATGCCTCTAGCTCTCAGCTCTCCTCGCAAACTGGTGTGAGCAAATTCTTTGGCCAGCCATTCACACCACATGGGATCATCGCTATGGCTCTAACCTGACTCGCACATGATCGATCTAAATTTAGATGGTGGTTCCTTCGGCATCCCAGGTTCAAGAGGTAAAGGTGGGATTTTTAGGAACCACTTGAGTGAAATAATCTCTACTTACTCAGGCTTGGCTGGAGTTGTGGTTCAACTTATGCCGAAGCCCTTTCCTTGTTAACTGGGCTTGAGGTGTTCAATAAAAGTCGGATTCAAACATTCTTTGTTGAAGGAAGCTCCAAATTTGTCATAAACTGGGTCAATAAGACTACCCCCTCCTTCTGGAGATTGGGCTACATTTTTGAGATAAACGACTCCATTCATGTCACCTTCAAGCATGAGTGGGGAGACTCTTACTTCCAAGCCTACGCCTTCACCAAAAGGAGGGGTCAACCAAACCGATCTGTTCATCCATAGAATGGCCCCCCCTTTGGAACAATTTTGCATAAACTATCTCACTTATACCGTGATCTTTCTAACAGTTTTGTACATTTTGACAACTCCAAAGTTGTTATTTTACTATATACGAATGCAACAGTTAATCTATAAAAAAAGAGAAGAAAAAAAAAAAAAAAACTCAGTCCCACCTCTCTTTCCACTATCACTACCACCACCTCTTTCCTTTCTTTTCCACTGGATAATATCGCTTTTACGCAGTGGGCCAAGCCATTTTGGCTATTTATACTTCTTCGCAATCAAATTCATCCCCTTTTTAATTGTTTGAGAGTTGGGACCCTTATTGGTTCCTAATGAGATCATTCCCTCTATGCTCCTTCGCACTTTCAGCTGCTATGTATGGTATTTAGCATTGCGCATTGGTAGACTCTTTTTTTCAAGGTGCAGTGTTACCTTGCGATCATGCATGGTGTTGCTTTAGCCAGATTATCCTTGGCCCTTTCAGTAAATGTAGAGTTCAAAACTCAAAAGTGCATTAAGGTTTTGCAATAATGTCACAAACCGCATTTTGGCCCTTTCATTTCTCTCGATTATTGGACATAAGGATCTTGTTTTGACTGATGCTCAAAACAGGTAAATAAGAAGAAAATGGAGAGGGAAACTGGAGATGGGCGTAGAAAGATGGGAGAGATCATTGGGAGATATAAAATGAAAGTGATCAACTGTTGGTCCTAAAATTTTTAGGGAGGAGAGGTTCTTTTTTTGTTGCTGATTTGGTTTCTTTGGGGAGAAATTGTGGCGGGGGACGTAGAGTAGTGCCTTTTAAAGAGAGAATGGCTAACCTAGATTGGGATTTGTGACAATTTGATTTATAGAAGAGAGGATCTTTGGCTGTCTTGCTTTTGCTCCGTGGCTTGTAGATTTTACACTGTAGCTATGAAACCATGAAAGCTTTTTGTCGAAAGAATGCTAATTGTTTTTTTAATCAGTGTTAAAAAATTCAGTGCCTGGCCGCCTAGGCAGCCAAAGGCCTTTCCCGCCTGCATAAGGGCCTAGGGGTGATGCCTAGGCATTTTGTGCCTGAGTGCCCTCTTAAGCGGCGCCCAGTGCCCTTCGATGAGATGGCAGAAATATACCCTCTGCCTAGGGCAAAACATGTCATTTTCCCACCTCAAAGTGGGGGGAACTGGTGTAGGGGGGCATTGTAACCCCCCAAAAACTACTTTGCTTGCATATGAGAGAGAAAAACTCCCCCAAAACAAGATATTTTGAAGATTGAAATTTTTCTAGAAGTTTTTTGATTTCTTACGAAATCAAAAAGTAATCAACCGATACTTTTTGTGGGTCAATTTGATTGTGAGAGAAGACTTTTGACTCTCAACGATCATCGATTCGAAGATCTAGAGCATTAAAAGATTCGTATATATATATATGTATATATATGAGCAATGATCCAATGCAACGGTTGTATCATAGTATAATGCAACGACACTTCTAGAAAACCATGTTTGTTGTATTTGTATGACCTCAAATTTTGCACACACACTCTCTTCATCTCAATAATCAACCCCCCCCCAAAAAAAGATTCAATTTGAACCCTAGATATGGTCAAAATGAGTCCCCTCCAAAAACGAATCTAGACCATTCATTTTATGAATTTCAAGATCTTAGCCTTTATAAACTCAAAATCATTTTTTTCCTTTTTAAAAATTTTCATCTAATGATAATAAAGCCATCCAAAAAAAATTGGAAATGAAAAAAATCCTTCTAAGGCCTAGATCTAAGCATCTCACCAAAATGAACGACCTATGTTAATTGGGCTAAAAAATACTTTCTAGGTTGTGTTTTCAATTTTTTCTTTTTTTATGATTGTTCATTAGAATGAAAAGAGTGTATATTTCAAATTTTGGATCAAACAAATGGCCATAAGATGGTTTTTAAAGGTTGTTGCATCATATTATTGTACAACGATTGCATGAAATCATTGCCCATATATATATATATATATATATATATATATATATATATATATATATATATATATATATATATATATATATTGTTTCGTATACTTCATTTTTTTGGTGTGTGGTGTAGACCTACTACCGGTTAGGAGGTACAATTTGGTTCAAGGGGAAGACCCAAAAGGATATAAATGGAAGTAGTGAGAAAATGCATGGTGATTTTTAGCCTTACTGAGGGTATGATCCTTGATAGAGAACAATGGAGGAATAAGACTCATGTAGCCAACCCCAAATCATTGTGATAAGGCTTAGATGATGATGATGATATTTTTTTTTTTTTTTTGTGGCTTATATGATATTCATGAATGTTTGTCTTAGTATTGTTTTTTTTTTTATTCTTCTTTTGTTTTTTTATTCTTGTCAATTATTTCAAGTTTAGAATTGTTTTTGCAGCCCCTATTCTTGATTGAAAAAATACCAATAATGTCTTTCTTTTATTGTTTGGATTTTGTTCTTGTATTTTATTTTGAGTTTATGTTTGGATTTCTGCCCCATATTCCATAATGGGTTTTTGTTTGTGTTTAATGGCATCTTACAAAGATTGGGTTACCCAACCTTAGTAAAATCTCTTAAACTTAATTGAAATGGTTTATCTCTATTTGATTTTCTTGATTGGTTTTTTGTTCTTGTATCTTTCTTTCTTCTTTTTTCTTAAAGTTAATGTGGCTCTGATGATGATGGCATGGCATTGCCATCATTAGATGGTGGCTTTGGTGGTGGACATCGAGACACTGTTGGTAGTGATGATGAAACTCAATCACCAATCTGAGTTCATCATGATCACATCTGATGTAATGTTGGGAGTATGGAGCTGGACTTTTTCTCATTTTTCTTTGTTTCACTGGGCTAGAATGAACTGATATTGTGGAATGTTGATTTTGGGAAATGGGTAGTGCCTATTGGGCATCTTTTTCTTGTTTTTTTTTGCCTCTATTTGACTTTTAGACTAATTCAATGGCAAGTTCACATTTGATAGATTTATGAAATTTGGTATGTCAGGGACTAGATAATGTGTTTTGGTAGTATTTCCAAGAACTATAGTTCTATGATCATTTTGGGGTAACCAAACCCCTCTAAGCAGCTTCCTTGGGGCCTAGACCCCTAAGTTTCCTAGACGGGCTGTCTAGTGAACTAGGCGCCTGCCTAGGCGTCCAAATCTGTACTTTCCAAAGTTTTTTCGATCTATCATGTTAGGTGCGTTAGATAAAGACACGATTTCTCCTAGAGAATATAACAAACAATGTAGTGAAAATATATGGCAGCTGTCGCGAAAAACACGTCTCAGACTACTTGGTATTGAGTTACAAATTCATCATTTGCATTTGCTTTTCATGACTTTCTTATCCATAGCCTGCTATTAATACTCTCCATCGTCCTTCATAAATGCTTACATTAATCAGTCTCTTGCGGGTTTCTATTTAATAATTGTGAGAAGAAGCTTTGAGCAATAATTTGTGATTAAACAGAAGGATTAGCTCCCTTAAGCAAATTAGAAATTATTTGAAATTTGATGTCCCACTGGATCATTTAGTGGGATAATAAGTTGTCATTATGAGGGAACTTTCTGCCATTGGAAACTGGAAACTTGAAATTCTTTATCTGATTCTTGAAACCATACGCTGTGCACTGCACCACAAAGTTATGATGATAGAAATGTATATTGCTTTCTGCTAACTTGTATGGGCTAGTTCCCCTACCCTTAGCGACATAAAATTTGGTGTAAGTGGATATTGAAAATTTCTACCTATGCTTCGTGAAATGTACACTGTCCCTATAGAAAAACAAATTTGCCGTTTATAGCTCTCCCTGTGGTGTTCATCTTTAATCTCAAACATCTGGTTTATGATTTTCTGCACCTTGCTTAATGTTGTTTATCTTGGCTCTTTTCCTTTTCTTTTTTTTTTGTTTTGAAAGTGTTGTTTATCTTGGCTCTGTTCTTCTCAACAGCTTGCAGCAAATAAAGTTGTCACTTCTCCAACATCGTGTAAAGTTGCTTCTTATAGATAGCATGGCTGCTCTTCTTTCGAAGTATGTGCTTTTTCTGTCCTTGGTTCCATAACGTGGTAATGAACAATTTTTCTCTCCAATGGTCAAATTATGATGACTTTTTGCATGGTTTTTTGAGATGGAGGGGAACTAGATACTCCTTACTGCATGGAAAAAACATTATTGTACAGATAAAAATTGCTTCTTGATATTGATGATTCTTGAAAGCAACATTTCAGCTCTATGTTTTAAGATACCCCGCTATTGCCGTAACGTGATTAATGCCAATCCATTGTTGATAATGATATCAAGATGCCAGATATTTACTAGAAACTTCTAAATTGTGTTCAATTGTTTCTGCTTCCTGTGCACTGTTTACTATTTTGTTGAGAATAGTTGCTTGGGAACTCGCACAAGCGATGTGCCATTATTTTTGTTCCACCACGCTCTTCATGAACTTCTAAAAATTCTGACATACAACATGAGGAAATTACCTTTAAGCATATGCACAATTGTCAAGGTGCCTTACATATATAATGTAATCCTCTCTGCGATTTGGGTTTGGGAAGGGTAGCGTGATGTACCATCTTCAGTAGCGGTCCCTAGACCTCTATGAGTCTAAAAGACTATAAAAGAAATTACCAAGGTAATGAAAATGACAACCTGTTTCATAACAACTAAGCAGTGGAGATGATTCATCATCATTGTCAAAGCCTTTTCCCAACTAATTGGGGTCGAGGCTACACGAATCTTGGTTCGTCATTTTGTTCTATTAAGGGCCATACCCTCAATGAGGCCATAAGTCCCCATATATTTTCTCACTACTTCCAACCATGTCCTAATAGGTCTACCTCTTGCTCTTTTTGAGCCTTCCACTTGAACAAACTTGCACTTCTTAATAGGAATTGTATTGGGTCTATGTCACACTTGGCCAACCCACTTAAGTCTATTCTCTCTCATCTTATCGCCTATTGGTGCCACACCTAAATTTTCCTGAATGTATTCATTTTGAATTCTATCCCTTCTTATCTTATCACTCATCTATCTCAACATCTTCATTCCCACTACACTATTCTATGGTGTATTGTTTTTTGACCGCTCAACATTCCGCCCCATAGAGCAAAGCTGGTCTCTCAGTAGTCCTATAGAACTTGCCCTTTAACTTCATTGGAATGCGGCTCTCACATAAAATTTTGGTTGCACATCTCCACTTCACCCACTCAGCTCTAATGTACGACATCTTCCTCAATCTCTCCATTTTTCTGGATTATCGATAACCCATTTTTTAGTTGTGGAGTTTATTTTCAACCCGCCTCACCACCAACTTGTGGTTGCAAAGCATATTTCATAGTGTAGCTCATATTACATATTTTCCATAATTTCTAAGGGGAAAGCTTTCTATACTTCCCCTACTATATACTTTCCAGCCATTTGATTTGAATGGACGACTGAGATGGACACAATCACAATGTCACACCTCTACACTATTTTATTTTAAGGGATGTAGCAGTGTTGGAACATGTAGTGGTGGGGCTGGGTTCCTACGGGCATAGAGAGAGTGAGGGAGAGTGGTTAAGTGGACTCGTGGGTTTCGAGATGGTCCATATCGATGGATGCAAGAGAAAGACTATTGGTTAGGAGAGGGTGGGTTTTGTAAGCAGGAGCTGTGTGTGTGTGTGTGTGTGTTTGTGTGTGTGTGTGTGAGAGAGAGAGAGAGAGAGAGAGAGAGAGAGAGGAGTTTGAGAGAAGCTAAAGGAAGTGGGTTTTGCAACCTGTGGGAGTTAAGGGTACTCAGAAGCAAACCCACCATCCATGTTCATCCAAGAACAATGGATCATGGTCACAGCCCACTTTTATAGCCTCCCTGTTCTTTTATTGGGAACAGTTATCTAACTCCACTGCCATGGATAAGCAACAAGGATGGATGTTGGTGATGCATATCTGAATAATATATGAAATATAGGGAAAATTATAGAACCCCTTCCTCCAAATGAATTTTCTAGACATCCTACCCCACAATGCTTTTAGTATCACACCATAAACCCCAACTTTACTTTTTCTTGTATTTAACCCCCAGTCAAATAGTCAAAAAGTTCAGACTAAGATGCTCTTTCCCTCTCTCTTTACTAGCCCTCTCTCTCTCTACACGGGAAATATATGACATATTACTTTTTTTATTCCCTCTTTCTCTTTACCCACCCTCTCTCTCTCTCTCTCTACCCTCCTTCTACCTCTCTTTCTCGCTCCACCTACCCTCTCTCTCTACCTCACTTTCTCTGTCCACCATCCCTCTATCTTTCTCTCTGCCCGCCATCTCTCTCTTTCTCTCTCTCTACCTGCCCTATCTCTTTCTCTCTCTGCCCACCATATCTCTTTCTCTCTCCACCCGCTATATCTCTCTTTCTCTCTCTACCTGCCCTCTCTCTCCTCTCTCTCTACCCGCCTCTCTCTGTTTCTGTTAAGAGATATCGAGATTTTCTTTCTGACCTTTCTTATTTGCAGCTTCTTGATTTCAGCAACCTCGAATCTCTCTCTGATGAATAGGGTTTAAGCTTAACTAGTCTCAATCTCCATGAAAACCATATTTTGGGTGAAATTCCTTTTCGAATTGGGCACCTAACCAACCTCAAATACACTTATCAGAAAACAAGCTTTCGGGATTCATCCCTTACTCCATTGGAACGCTATCAAATCTTGCCTGGTGCCCAATTCTCTGGTTCCTTGCTTGAATCAATTGGAAAGATGGGTAATATTCAGAGACTGATTTTTTAAATTAACATGCTTTCTGGTGATATTCCAGAGAGTTTAGGCAATCTCAGCTCTCTCACTGATATATATTTCTCCAATAACCAATTAAAGAGTAAGATTCCGGCAAGTTTGGGCAACCTTCAAACCTTCAAGCTCTTGATCTCTCCAAAAACAGGCTCTCTGGTCGGTCCTCTGCCCCTGCGACTCTCAAAGCTTGGAGACTTGCAAATCCTAGATTGAGAGAGAGGGTAGAGAGAAAAAAGTGAGAGAAAGAAAGAAAGAAATAGAAAGGGCAGATAGAGAGAGAAAGAGAGGGAGGGTGGGTAAAGAGAGAAAGAGAGAATAAAGAGTAAGAGATCTCCCGTGTAGAGAGAAGGCAGGTAGAGAGTAAGAGAGAAAGAAATAGAAAGGGCAGATAGAGAGAGAAAGAGAGGGAGGGTGGGTAAAGAGAGAAAGAGAGAATAAAGAGTAAGAGATCTCCCGTGTAGAGAGAAGGCAGGTAGAGAGTAAGAGAGAAAGGGCATTTTAGTCTTAATTTTTTTGATTATTTGAGTGGAGGGTTAAATACAAGAAAAAACAATATTGGGGGGCAAGATATCTACAAAGTACATTTTGGGGGGGGTTTTTATAATTTTCCCTTAAATATATCTGTACCTGAAAAAAATGTGAGTACTCGATATTCTGATGTGATAGCCATGGCCGCTTCCACTTATAGATCCCTTACTTAGCAGATCCCTCTCTGATTATACTTTAGTTTCATAATTAAACAGGGATTATCAACACTATTTACTGTTCGATTGATTTATAACACTCTATATGCTGTAGTGAGTGTGAGTGGGATCAGAAAGCATCCAGACAGGACTCATTGGGCTGGCACATGTCATTCCTCAAGTAAGAATAAATTCTTGAAGGTTTAAAACTGCTTGAGTTCTACACTTACTACATTTTTCATCTTTAATAAGCTTGACACTTTTTGCGTTAATTAGCAAAAACTCTCCTCGCAGATCTCTTTCTGAATTCTCAAGAATACCTGTTGTCGTTACGAACCAAGTGCGGGCACAGAGCAGTGACTATGCCTCGAGCTATCCTTTTCAAGGTGTGATGCTAAGATTGAGAATGGCAAGATATGTTTGAGATCTCTCTCTCTCAACCCCCCTGACCCCGCTATGTGTGTGTTTTTGTTTGTGTATGTATGTGTGTATGTGCGTGCATGCACATGCGTGTGTATTTATTATCCATCTGTCTGTCTATGTGCATATATGTCTATCTATTCTCTCTCTATCTAGAAATATATCTTATGTGCATAAACATGTGCAATTATCAATACTGTGCATGTGCAAGGTTTATCTGTTTCTCAAATTGCAGTACATGTAAGGGATCAGTCAATCAGGAATTCGGAGAGATCTGAATCTCATTTGGTTGGTGCTTTGGGGTTCAACTGGGCTCATGCTGTAAACATCCGCCTTATTCTCGAAGCTCATTCAGGTTGGATTTCACGCTTCACGCTTGCGCAAAGCTTTGGATTTAGTTGATAAGAGTATGACACTGATCTAATTTGTGCTACTTTTACCTCATATATGGTAATTTGGTAAGAAAAGCTAGCAGTATTTTGATATATGGAGCTGTTCCAGTTTCTATTACTTGCTACCTTGACAACAAAATTTTTCACAAACGATATTTCTTGGTTTTGAATGTATTTTCAAAGCTCTGATATTATGTTTGGGTTTGAATGTATTTCAAAGCTCTGATATTAAATTTTTCAGGTAAGAGGTTTATTAAGGTGGCAAAATCGCCAATTTCTCCACCATTGGCATTCCCATATTTTGTGTCCTCATCAGGAATTACATTGGAAACTGACAATGGAATCGAAGTGGCTGGACCAGATATAAACACCATTCGCTGCCAAGGTATGGTGCTGAGGATTCCTTGATTGGGATTCCTTTTATTCCTCAATTTGCAGCGCTGCTTACCAGAATTATTGCATCCCCTCCGAAAGAACTTATGCTTTCTATTTGCGAATTGAAGTCTCCCTGTTCAAAAGTGCATCATCTTTGTTTTATGACATTTGTCTTTTTCCTTTTAGGGCAAATTACCTTTAAAGTTGAGTTTAGAGGACCATATATCATGTATGCTCTTAATATGTTTAGACTTATCTACTCTTACTCGAAAAAAATATGTTTAGACTTTAGACTTATCTTCCTACTATAAAGATTGAGAGATTAAATGGGGTTTTGAATATAATATACAGAAATGCATGGGGATTGAGAGATTTTAAGAGACAATGGTAGAGAGGATTGGACCCACATGACTACTCCATCAAAATGCATTTCTCCCTTGTTTTGGTTTTAAAAAGGTTTGATATAATAAAACTACAAAAATTTATAGCTCATAGGTGTTTGAAGATGGATTTGTTTTGTGAATTTTTGCTTTCTAAAACTCTGTAGTTGGTTTCCTTGCTTCCCTCTGCTCTTTTCATCTGCTTTTTTTATGGACTAAATACCAATCAGTGTTTTAAAAATCGGTGACCCGATATGGAATCGGGCGATTTGGATCGAATATCAATGGCACTGTTCTGAATCCGTTAAATAAAATGGGATTAATACGATTTGCTACATAAATTTTGTCAATAAAATGGGATGATTTGCTACATAAAATTTGTTAATAAAATATGATTCATACGATTTGCTACATAAAATTGGATTGATTATGTCATGACCCGGTGAGGTGCTATGCGGTCATGACCTGGCGAATCAATGCAGAGAACCGGAATCGTTGAACAATTCTGCTGTAAAAAATGTAGAGGCTCCGTTGAACAATTATGTTATAAATAATGTAGAGACGGGCCCACCCATCGATGTGGGATATATGCAACTTCCATTACCTCTATACTCTTGTTTGTGCATTGGTGATTTAGTCAACCGGGCAATACAGGCATGTAAGCGATTATAATGCTTCCTTATGTAAGTTTATAATCACAACTAAATCATAAATTACAAAAAGATGAAAAAAAGATGAAATAAAAAATTAATAGTTATTACATTGGTAGATTCTATACTGAGTTTAACATTGCTATTGAGAACTTTAATCTGACCTATTCCATATCAAAATCAAAAAAAGTATTTTTCAATTGTTTGTTTATGTTTTATTTTTTAAATTTTCACATTTTATTAAAGTAGGAATTCAAATATTGCTTACAAAATATACTAGCAATTTAAAGTATTTTTTTAAACTTATTGTCTGTTATAAAAAATATACAAGTAATTTAAAATAGAGTAATGATCCTGTGAGATCCTTCCACACCCATGTGTGTAGGATTCCAAATGATCACCATTAAATTTGGTACAAATTTTCATAAAAGTTATCACATGGGTGTGGGACTTGACTTTTTTTAGAGATTTGTGTCAAATTTAATGGATATCTTTTGGGATCTTACACACATGGGTGTGGGAGGGTTTCATAGGATCATTACTCTTCAAAAATATACATGCAAGGGCTATCTTGTATTTTGAATCACATTTAATATAATTAATAATTATATAATCAAATCTTATATCTTATTTATTAATATATTTATTTTATAAATTATATAATGTATTATTCTTTGTTATAGTTGTAAATTAGATAATATTATATTAAAAAAATCAATCCCTTCTCCTTCCTCTTATGGGAAGCTCCTCGCTCCTCCAATTTTTTCACTATTAAAATCTACGGCTTGAGAATTTTTCGGATCGATCTAGTATATATCAGATCCTGATCTGGATCCAGATCCTATAGGATCCAAAATATTCAGATCCAAATTTCGATTCAAAACTATATATAGGATGCAGATTTGGATCAATTCCAATTTTGTATATTGTAAAGTTAAAATATAATTATAAAACTTAAAATTATTATATATACATAAGTTATAACATATATGCATATATATAAAATAATATATATTATTTTAAAAATCGGGTCAGATCCAGATAGGATCCACCTATATCAAGATCCGACCCAAAGTACAATTCGGGTCTAGATTTTAGATCCAAATTCAAATCTTGGATCCATACTCAGATTGAAATAAAATCCAATTTCAAGTTTTGAATCCGAACTGGGTAAATTCTAAGCGCTATTAAAACCATCTCCCTATCTCTTATTGCGTCAACTTGCTCTCAGCCCTATTAAAACCATCACCCTATCTCTTATTGTCTCAACTTACACTCATCTTTGAACTACATGCCTTTTGCCTCAACCATCTCTCAAGAAACAGTGTGCCATTTTGTTGGGTGCAGTTTGCATACGGATGCATCTAGAGGGAAGGCGCACTCTCAAATTTTATCATGGTATATAGTTTTAATGTAAAATGTTTTTAAAATTATCTCAAAATTTATTTTTTTATCTAATTATAAAATTTTAAATTTAAAAAATGGTTAAAATCAAGTAGATCTATAAACATATGAAAATCTCGAAAATGGACGGTGTAGATAATATGGTTGTAAAATGTACATTTCTGAGACTTAAAATCTTTTTGTTTTTCACAGTCATACATCTTGATATCGAGATGATCAATCAAAAGGTTTTTCAACATTGAAACTACCTTTTCCGATGGATTTTTGAGGGGCATCCGTAGTTCTATATTATAAGGTAGCATCCCTACATAAACTTTTTCCTTATTTTATTGTTCCATTTTGAGGGATTGTTATATGTTGTTCCTTTCTTCTTTCTCTATGATGTCATTCACGTCCTATACTATGATTTGACTATACTTTGAATGAAAGAAAAGTAGGTCTAATTTTGTTTGGTTGCTTGAAGTTTCATATTTTATACCTTTCTCACTATCATGTTCCTAAGAGCCTATGCCAAATTTTGATTATATTTGTTGAATGGAAGAATATGAAAAAACTTACAGATAAAGAATGAGTGAACATTTGAAATAATCTTAATTTTGGCATCCTTCTAATATTCATTTAACATACACTTGTCCATTCTTGCATTACTCGGTTATCTATCCCAACATAATGACTGAGAGATTATTCTTAGAATTTTTTACTATTTTAAAATCTTTTAAAAAGTAAAATGTTGTCTTCACCAACAAAATTTAATCTTTCATTAAAAAAAATAAAAAGAAATAAATTTGAAGAACGAGCTTTGTTTATTTTTTTGTTTCAAGTGCAACTTTCAAGTAGTTTTAGAATCTTATATTTCAAATTTTAGATTTTAAATACTTTAATTTTGAAATAAATTTGAAGAACGAGCTTTGTTTACTTTTTGGTTTGCAAGTGCAAATTTCAAGTAGTTTTAGAATATTTTATATTTTACATTTTAGAATTTAAATACTTTAATTTTTCATTTAAGATTCATTTTCTACAGAATTTTCAAATGTATTTCTTTTTCTTTGAAAATAGTTTACCACTAATTTGCAAACCTTTCATAGAAATCATGTTGATCTTTCCACAAAGAATGGGAAATATAAAACCATAGTTTTTCCTTTTTTGGATTAATTAAATAAATTTATATTTTAATATTTTGTGCTTCAGAAAAATATTTGTAATGGATTTTCATGGAAAATAATTTTTTATTAACATTTATTTAATCACTAAAATAAAATTGTTTTATTTACCACAAAAGTTATTATCGGTTTCAAGACCTTATCTGTTATTCCATTATATTTTTTAATACTTTTAATTACATTTATTACTAATTTTAGTTTTGAGATATTTTAAACATTTGTAAAAACTTGCTACCATTTCATTAAATTTAAATTATTTAAAAATAGCTTTTAAGCAATTTCTGGTATTTCCATAATAAATTATTAAATACTTACAAAAATATTTCTTTTTGGCAAAAATAGAAAGTTAGAAGCCATATTGTGAATAATTATTAATACAAGATGGCAAATTTTGGTTAAAGTTTTCATCAAAACTAACTTTCAATTTATTTTTCATTTTTATAATTTTTAATATTTTTAAATGCATGTTTTCTTTTTCCATTTATTTTTAAACTCTGGTACTATGCTATAATTTTTATATGCAAATAATGATGGATAATTTGAGTATCATCTAACATTACATAACTATATTCAAAATATATTATTGATTTCTTTTGTTTCTTTGAGTATCTTTTATTTTTTATATCCTCTTACAATTTCTACAGTAACATCTAACATTACATAACTATGTTCAAACTATATTATTGATTTCTTTTTTTTCTTTTAATATATTTTATCTTTTATATCTTCTTACATTTCTACATTCAACTGACGTTAATGCAGCACACACACATTACAATTTTGGAAATCTTTAAATCAATAGAAGATTAAAATAACTTCTACCATAAATTTTCATTAAGATAGATTTATAAGATTTTCAAATTTGATATAATTGTTGGGTTTATGTGGCCTTTAAAGGCCTTATGAGAGCTTATGAGAGCTTGTATGAACATTTTATATAGTGGAATATAAACTTCGTGGGAGTGTGGTTTTTTGCTGATACTCGGACTAGGCTAGACGAGTTAGGCTAGCCGAAGTTTGGAAAAACCAAAAAGACCTGGGCATAGGGATCTATCGAGAAGAGTTTAGTGGGTTATCCCTTGATGAGATCGGAGTATGCTCAAATGAGAGCCAAGAGACTATGTAGCCCTTGCGTGTGATGAATAGCCTTTAGAGACAGGGCTAAAACCTCATCGTTATATCATCACATGACATGCATATAGATAGCCGTTTTGAGATTCATCAATGAGGATGAAGCGTGTACATGTGTGAGAAATTACTTCTATGTACCATATAGTCATGCTTGCATCATGGTCTAGAGGACCATGATTTTTGTCTCTAGGGGAGAACTTAAAATCCATAACTGGGATTTCGTCCCCTAGTCTATTAGCTGGCTTTGGTGGTCTAATCATAAACCCCTGTAGTGGACTGTGGGTCATGACAGTTGTTGAGTCAGTTTGAGAAAGCTAGGCGGATCGTGATTCGCAGTTGAAGGTGAAGTGCTCCCATGTAATGCTAATTTCCTAAATCTAACGGTTCTGATTTCCATCAAAATTAATTAATTTTATGTTATGTGATTTTTAGAATGTTTATTTGAATTTTTGTGAATCATTTGATATTTTATTTTTATCATTTGAATTTATAAATTAAGAGAAATTAATTTTTCAATGTTTTAAATAAAATATAAAATTTAAAAATTCTAAATATGAAATAAATTTTTTTTCTAAAAGTATTTGAGACCTCCATAAAATATGGGGCCCAAAATTTAAAAAGATGTGGATTAGGTAGGGCCCACATGTGGCCACCAAAAGGGTGACACGTCCCCACCCATTCACGTAACATTCGTGGGAATAATGTTTATCCTTTTGCCTTATCTTTTTAGGTATAGCCAACTTATGTGATAAGGTTGAATATTTGAGATATTTACTAAATCTTTGAATTAAGATTGATTGATCTAATAATTAAGGATTGGATATATTAAAATATAAGTTTTTCTTATTTGATGAGAATAGATTTAGGAAATGTAGGATAAGGCTCTAGCTCATCTCTTTGAATCTTGATGGTGGATCAAAGAGATTGATGGCTCAAATCTCTCACCCTACAAGTCTCTTTAGATCGACGGTTGAGATTTGGGCCTATGAATTAAGGTAAAATCTATGACATAGAAAATCTAGAAAATGAGGTCTCCCATTATAAAATGAGATACGTATTATCTTTTCTCTCTTTAAGAATTCTCTCTTCCTACCCCAAAATTTAGCTCTCTCTGGAAAGGGTTTTGAATTACCAAAAGGAGGCATGCCCCAATTTTTATCTCTCTCCAAATTGCACCATGTTTTGGTGGCACGCATCACTTTTGTGTTTATGGGTGGCAAAGAGGTGGAATCATTAGCTAGTAGATCTCTCCCTCTCTCTTCATATTCATTTCTCATCTCTCTAAAATCAAAAATAAAAAATCAAGCTAAGAGGCTTGATCAAGATTAAGTCATCGAGTGGATTTTTGCCATAGTGGGAAAATCAACATACCGATCATAGATCCCAGAGCACCATCGAAAGGATGAGACTTGGCTTGGGATGTAGTAAGCCCGGTTGAGGTAATCTCCGACAATTTTACCTTTTTAAATATTTATTTCTCTTCCCATAAAACATTAAAGTCTGCTTTTTGTTTCTTGAATAAAGAATTGTATTTGAAGATGCAGCAATTGAGAATCGATTTTATTTTTATCTTATTTATTTCAATAGTGGTTTGATTATAATTGGACATTGTAAGTGATCTTGCCGGTGTAAGGGTAAAGAATTCTTTTAAATATATACACCGTGTTTTATCATAAAGTCATTTCATTAGTATCAAAGCAAGGTTGATAATTGAAGCCATTGGATGTCTTTTCCCTTTATTTAATCGAGATTAAGCTTGGGAACACAATGTTTGTGGTCAAATAATACACCCCAATTAAAAATTATTTAAATATTCAAAACACCAAGAAAGATACTTTGCAGAATGAGTATTCTATACTATTTTGGAGCAGTTATACGAAGACAATCATGATGTATTTCTCTGTTATATACTGAAGTGATTTTGTGTCTTTGAGAGTAAGATCTACCTACAAACTTTCAGTGGGAGATGCTAAGGGAATTGAGAGTTATGGGCTAATGATTGAAACGTGTCAGTTTTGACCGTGAAAAATCCAGGAACTGTCCATTGAGTTCGGTGATTTTTCCCACCAATGATATGATTTTATTTCTTGTTGAAATTTTACTGTGACTCATAAAATTGAGTATACTTTCAAACAAAAAAAAAATTTCATTGAGAAATCATCTGTGGTTTGAAAGATATGATCGATTTATTGATAGGTGCGCAAGTGTTGTTTTCTGCAACAAAAATTATTTCCATGACTTGGAAGTCAAGATTTTATTTCTATTTTTAACAGAATGTTTTATGGCTTACACTAAGTTTTTAAATTTCAATTTTGAGTCTAGTCTCTAATGAAATTTATTTGAAAGAGAAATATCTTTAGAAAGAGAGGAATAAAAATTTTGGATTGAAGAGAGGTCATCTTGAATTTTTTATAATTATGGTGCGCTTTTCATTGAGACGTAAAAAACTATAATTATCAAGCATACTTAACAGAGTGATATGAAGCTTATGGAAATATATGTGCCACCATTATGTGTTTACTTTTAAACAAAATTAGTTTGAAAGGAAAACTCCACAATGATAGAGATAAAATACAATTTTACTGAACAATGTTCATCTTAGAATTCTGCAATATGAGTTATTTTGTGAAGTGTATGTCACCTTATTTATTTATCTGAAGGAAGATATTATTTGGCATTCACACCATAATGTTATGATTTGGTTTCGAGTTTAGTTTTCAACACGAGATTTCAAGAAGAAATTCTTTGAGGTTTAAGAGAAACATTTTTTTATTGAGAGATACTCAGCGGAAAATTGTAATGTGATGTAAAAAGTCACCAAAAGGTAGATTCACTAAATGGTGTGATTGAGGGATAGAACTGATCACTATTTTATAAATTTTGAGTCTATTTCTGTACTCTAAAGGATTCGGAGAGAAACTCTTTATAAGTTGAGAGATATCATATTTTATCATGGGATGCTCACGTTCTATTATGTAATAAATTAAAAGATGTGGTATGTTAAGGTACATCTTTGGATTCTCAATAATGAAGACCGTTTTAGGGCTCAATAAAGTGGTTTTATAGTGTGTCATACGTATGATTTATTATAATAAAACTTCATAGAGAGGTAATATGGAGCTGGTAAGGTACTACACACTATATGAAGAGTGTTTGATCTGGGAACAACAAAAAGAAGAAGAAACACAATACCTATAACAACATTTTAGTTTCTTAGAAATTAAGGGATACATAGAGAGACTTGGAGGTAGCAAAGAAAAGCAAAAGATTAGTGGAAGAATCAAATTTGTGATATTTGAAATGATGGGATGAAGAAGATTTTTCTTCATGGTGTGAGAAAGGGAGAATCCAAGTGCTGAAGAGATGCACACTTCGTGACATGTGAAACCGATGACCAATATATTCTCCATCGGTTGTGTGCTCTTTCAAGATCACAAAAGTTTATCAAACAAATAAAAGCAATGAATCAAGAAAGCTCAGGTACCACGCTACATGATTTTGAGGTATGAAATCTATCTCACATTACATAGAAATGTCATATAGGGAAAGAGAATTCAATAAAAAAAAAATTTATATACTTTGGTTATATTTTGGCTAATGGTTTTGTGAATATGTATGGAATATATGGACTTTGAGTGATATGTGCTAACAAATTTGAAAGAGTCTGTTTATGAATACCATGTGTTATGGTGCCTCCTTGTGCTAAGAGTACGAACTACTTAAAGTCGTGATACACATGGAGATGTGATTTGATCAATGGCTTTGAGTCATAAGTATGAAACACAAGATATGAGTATGACTCATTCAAATATGTAAGCACGAAGGGAGTGTTCTGATAGAACTCGGTCTTAATGACCATCCTCTCGATAATGTCCAGTAATATGATGTGTTGCATGTGATGATGATCTCTTCATAAAGTCTACATATTTGCCAAAAAGAAATTTTTGTTAAGATTTTGATAACTATTATTTAGTCATGCTTGTTTTAGATATAATTGTAATATGGACTCTATAACTTGTTTTTGTAGCTGTAAACATGACTTGGTAGGTGAATGCGGGAAAATGATGTTTGAAGACTAAACATATATTTTAATATTAAATTGGATGTTTTGAGAAAACCCAATAGTCATGTTAGATCCATTAATTCTTTATGAAAAATCATTTTATACTGTTATACTATTATCTAACCATTGCTTGTATATACCAAGTCAATTTTTTTTAAAAGGAAGAAAACCATTATGTCTTCAAGGTATTTATAAAATTGGGAGAAAAACTGTCATGCATAGGTTTTTAAATACCCATATGCCTTGACTCATGTTTGTAGTTATTTAGAATCTTCAATTACCTAAAACCTTAAACCATATGGAATGTTGTCGGAAGGCTATCTTGCTAGGCTTCCTGGACACATGTTATATTGATTAAATAACTTGGTTAGTATGGATTTACTATCAAGATGACTAGTGTGGTTGAACCTTTGTGGTTTATAAAGGTTTTACATATTGTGAAACCAATGGGCATTGAATTACTTATTGCATGAGACTTGCTATGCTACCTCATGATATAGATATAAGAATGTTGAGAATGTATAAATTGTATGTGCAACAATTGAGTGGGAGCTGCTACAGTCCCACATTTTTTTTTAACTGCTTGGATATTCAGATATACAAATGTAAGCTATCTCAAAGATTCAGATAATGTGAAGTATACATCTGGATACGTGTTCATGCTTAGAGGGAGAACAGCTTTTTGGAAATCAAAGAAACAAGATGCGGTAATATTGTCTATTCTAGAGGCAGAATATATGGCGTACTATTTGGCGGCCAAGGAGGCCGTATGGATTAAGAAATTTTTGAATCGACTTGACTTTTAACTCGTGCATTATGAGGCAATGAGATTTTCTGCGACAACACGGTGGCGATATGCCTATAAATGGGAGCCAGGATTCCATAATAATTAAAGACTCCAAGCATATTAAATTAAATATTCCAGTGGGAGCACTTAGTGTTTGACAGACCAGCTGGAACAACAGACTATGATTTTTTCACCCATTGAACCCAGATGTGTGCCGCTGGTTGTATGGCTACAAAAAGAAGCGGCTTGTTTGAAGAACTCCTTTAAGCCAATGAAGATACGATCTCATGCAATGAGGATACGTGATGATTTTCTGTGACAGCAGGTCCATGATTCCCGATGCGATATGAAAAATGGACCACGACCACTTTCAGGATGAGATCCGAGCAACAAAGAGAAAGAGGCGCTGCCTCTATGAGTCTTTTTGTGAAAGGATTGATGGCGAAAGCCATGATTAATGTATTGAGAGATATTGTTATTGGGAGAGACAGATGGGGATGAGAGAAAGTGAGGAAGAGAGAATGTAAAGCCTTCAAAGGCCAAGTGAAAGATGTTGGGTTTATATGGCCGTTAAAGGCCTTATGAGAGCTTGTATGAGCATTTTATATAGTGGAACATAACTCAGTAAGAGTGTGGTCCTTTTATGGACCATACTAGGCAAATGTTATTTGCTGATACTCGGACTACGCGGGACGAGCTAGGCCAGCCGAGGTTTGAAAAAACCAAAGAGACTTGGGCATAGGGATTTATCAAGAAGGGTTTAGTGGGTTATCCCTTGATGAGGTCGGAGTATGCCCAGATGAGAGCCAAGGGACTGTGTGGCCATTGCGTGTGATGAATAGCCTTTAGAGACATGACTAAAACCTCATCGTTAGATCATCACACGGCATGTACATAAATAGCCGTTTTGAGATTCACCAATGAGGGTGAAGCGTAGACATGTGCAAGAGATTACCCCTATGCACCATAGAGTCATGGTTGCATCATGCTCTGGAGGACTATGATTTTTGTCTCTAGGGGAGAACCTGAAATCCCTAAACTGGGATTGCGTCCCTTAGTCTATTGGCTTACTTTGGTGGTCCAATCATGAACTCCTGCAGTGGATTGTGGCTCATGGGAACTGCTGGGTCAGTTTGAGAAAGCTATGCGGATCGTGATTCGCAGTTGAAGGTGGAGTACTCCCATGTATTGATAATTTCCTAGATCTAACGGATCTGATTCCCATCAAAATTAATTAATTTTATGTTATGTGATTTTTAGAATGTTTATTTGAATTTTTGTGAATGTTCTGATATTTTATTTATCATTTGAATTTATAAATTAAGAGAAATTAATTTTTCAATGTTTTAAATAAAATATAAATTTTAAAAATTCTAAATATGAAATAAATTTTTTTTCTAAAAGTATTTGGAACCTCCATAAAATATGAGGCTCAAAATTTAAAAAGATGATGTGGATTAGGTAGGGCCACAGCCATCAAAAGGGTGGCACACTTGGGAATAATGTTTATCTTCTTGGTTGGCTTATCTTTTTAGGTATAGCCGACTTATATGATAAATTTGAATATTTGAGATATTTACTAAATCTTTGAATCAAGATTGGTTGATCTAATAATTAAGGATTGGATATATTAAAATATAAGTTTTCATTATTTGATGGGAATAGATTTAGGAAAGGGAGGAGAAGGCTCTAGCTCATCTTTTTGAATCTTGATGGTGGATCAAAGAGACTGATGGCTCAAATCTCTCACGTCACAATCTCCTTCAATCGACAGTTGAGATTTGACCCTACGAATTGAGGTAAAATCTATGACATAGAAAATTTATAAAATGAGGTCTCCCCTCATAAAATGAGATACGTATTATGTTCTCTCTCTTTAAGAATTCTCTCTCCCTACCCTAAAATTTAGTTTTCTCTGGAAAGGGTTTTGGATTACCAAAGATAGGCATGCCCCAATTTTTATCTCTCTCCAAGTTGCACCAATTTTTATCTCTCTCCATGTTGCACCATGTTTTGGTGTGCATCACTTCTGTTCTTTATGGGTGGCAAAGATGTGGTACCTTTTGCTAGTAGATCTCTCCCTCTATCTTCATATTCATCTCTCATCTCTTTAAATTCAAGCTAAGAGGCTTGATCAAGATTAAGTCATTGAGTGGATTTTGCTATAGTAGGAAAATCAACATACCGATCATAGATCCCGAGCACCAAACACCATCGGAAGGAGGAGACTGACTCGGCGTGGGGTGTACTAAGCCCGGTTGATGTAATCTATGGCAACTTTCCTTTTTAAATATTTATTTCACTTCCCATAAAATATTAAAGTCTGCTTTTTGTTTCTTGAATAAAGAATTGCATTTGAAGAGGCAGCAATTGAGAATTGCTTTTATTTTTATTTTATTTATTTCAAGTGTGGTTGGATTATAATTGGACATTATAAGTGATCTTGCCAGTGTCGGGATAAAGAATTCTTTTAAATATATACACTGTGCTTTATCATAAAGTCCTTTCAATAATAAATATTATTCATCATCTTTTTGTATCCCTTTTATTATATTTTAATTTTTTTTTATTCTTGGGAAAAGTTTAATAAGATTGCAACATTATACCATATAAGTATGGCATACCTCAAAAATTCAAGAGAAAAGAGTGTTATGAAGTTGGAAAACATTTCAATTGATTGTTTCGATATTGAAATGTATGATATAAAGAAAAAAAAGAATTTCAAATCTTACAAATAGTGTATTTTATAACAAATTATTTAGACTCTACTTTCAAGATAATTAAATGTTTATAAATCTGCTCGACTTGTATCATTTTCTAATTTTAAATTATATAAAATTAGAGTTGAACATAAATTTTAAAGCCATCGTAAGGTTTTCTACACCGGAACATCTTACAACAAAATTTAGAGATGCGCCTATACATCGCCCTTTATTTTTTCATTGCTGCTTCATGTAAATTGAGTCGACTTTCACCTAACAAAGTAGAGTTAAAGATGTATTATCACCTCTTTTGTTCTCTGAATATACTGTTAGTTTTCTATATCTTATTGCGTATCAAATGGCACAAATGTTATACGCAGTTTATGATTATATCAAATAATACAAAATATATTATATAATATATAAAAATATATTATATGATATATTTATTAGGTAGGGTCAACCTAGTCTAGGATCCAACCCATAAATTGGCCAGGTCCATATTTTTGGACCTAACTTGCCGGCTCCTGAAGATGAACACAGACCCAAACCAAGGTTGGATTGACTCACCACATCAGTGGGTCAGCCCGACCCACTTCCCACCCTTATCATCAACAACCACTAGAAGGGTCAAATTGGTGGCTGCAATTGGTCATCACTTAATAAATGTGTCCTTTGGGCTTTTCGTATCAATCCTACAATGGTTGATACGATGTTTTGCATATTTTTCCTTTGGGCTTTTTATATCAATTTCCAATTTTGAAACTACATATCTCGACAGTCGACACTATTTCAAGGTTCATTTTAATTTGATTATTTAGAACTTCGGCTCTATACAAACCGTTTTTTTTACTTTTACAGTACAACGACACAATCAGATTTTAAATCACATACTTGGAAGTGTGCTAATGATTAGATTCAAAGTTCAAAAATAAATTTCTCAAACTTCGCAATACACCCGAAAGGCATCAAGTTTGAGTGTAGGAGTGACTATAACCTACTTGTAAGAATGATAGATGATCTCATAGTATACAATCGTATTTCATTTTCAAAACATAATAAATATGGGAAAAAAATTTATATAAGGTTGATACTTAAAGGGTGCAGTTTGTATAGAACTGAGCTCTAAACAATAAAATGAGAGCCCACCTTCAAATAGTGTCAAGAAATGTGGTTTCAATACTGGAAATCTTTGACTAGTCTTAAAGTGTATTGTCATCTTTAATTATAAAATTTAAAACTTAAAAAATAGTGTAGATCGATCAGATCTATGAAAACTTAAATAACTTAAAAATTGACGGTCCAAAAATGTGTTACAAGAAGTACTATTTTCAAAACTTGAAATCCATGTTTTTCTGAAGTCCATGCATCTTGATGTCAAGATGATCAATTTGAGGACATTTAAGCATCAAAACAATCTCTTTGAGTGAAATTTTTGAGGTAAGCTCTAATTTGATTGGTTAGAGCCTAGACTCTATATAAACTTTTCCCTGTAAAATTAAGGTGCACCCTTAAATTCCTTCGAAAAAGGTCATTTTGATATTGGAAAACCATCCAGTTCATCATCATGGCATCGATATATATAGATATGGAGAAAAAGAGATTTCAAGTCTTAAAAATAGTATATCTTATAACACATAATCTGGACAGTTCATTTTCAAGATTTTCATGGATCGGCTTGATTTGGACGATATCTGGAGTTCAAATACAGTTAGTTTCCACACCATCCTAAAAAATTTCAACCAAACTTAGATCTTGTGACAAAATTTGAAAGTACACCTTTGATTGTTTAAAATTGCAACTTATGCAAACCACACCCTATGCAAAAAATTTTCTCTCCCCACTTAGTTTTGTTGTTTGGTTTTTTAAAAAAGGGCAATTTTCGTCATATGCCGCTCTAATAAATCCCACAGGGTAAGAGTTACATGATATCAAAATAAAAAATCTCAAAAATCATATGTATTACAAAGAAATAACTCAAATATATGATATAACATAACTCCTTTCGCCTAATTAATAAAAGGGTGTGATTTGTATAAGGCCGAGGCCCTAACCTATCAAAGTAACACACGCCTTAAAATACTGTCGAAAGATGTTTTAATATTGAAAATCTTATTAATGACTTGAAAATTTATTTTCATATCTTATTATAAAATTTAAAGCTTAAAAAATATTGTAAATCTAACAAATATAAGAACATTTAAAAACATTGAAAATTGACCATCCAAAAATTGCATTAAGAGATGCATTATTTCCAAGATTTGAAATCTATTTTTTTTTCCCATATCCGTACAACTTGAGGTTGAGATTATCAATTTGATAATTTTTTAGCATTGAAACAAACCTCTTCTAATGTCTTTTTGAGGTGCGTCTTAATTTTGATTGTTAAGAGCCTCACCCTTACATAAACTTTTTTCTTAATAAAAATTACCCTTACCCAATATACCATTCCATGAGTCTTACGTTCTGTGCCAAAAATAAAACACACATCTGAAAAGGTTCTCGAACCTAATGATATATCATTTATTTTGAAATATAATACTAAAAAATAAACAAACTGAAAAATACAAGAGAGAGAGAGAGAGGCACATATAAGCATAGTAACGGGTCTTGCTATAAAGAAACATAACCTTCTTGTTTTCAATCACTTGAAGAATTGAACTTTCATTAAAAAAATTGAGTAGAATTCAACAATTTACACTGCTAGGTACACATTCAAAACTCTAAAGAGACTATGAAAGCATTCAGAATCCTGCAAAGGTTGGCCTACGTTTGTCAATGAACTCCATGCACTTGAGAAATGGCTTTTTCCTCTCACTGGCAGGCTTAAAAATTGGGATACTACATGAGGATCCATACTTTCAAGTATTTTACACCGAGGTCCAAACCGTGCCCTTTTTTATTTTTTTCCTAATTTTGCCCCTCAATATGAGTTTGCAATATCATACCATTTTTTATTTCAATTTTTTTTGTTCTTTTTTGCTTTGTAAGGATGTCTAACATACTGCTCTAAACCTCTTTTTTTTTGAGAAAATTACTTCACTTTACTTTGGCATTGTGTGATATCGCTAATAACGAGCTGCTCCATATTTTAAAATGTTTTGAAGTTTTGAGCAGTCTGATATTTAAAATATCCAACTACAATGCTGACTTAAACTTTCGCATGCAGACCGTCCGCTGTTCCATATATCAAATCGCTCGATGTAGGATTGTCCGATATCAGAACATCGGACCGACCCCCACAAACCAAAAAATTAAAATACAAAAGCAGTCTGATATGCAAACATCATAACAGAGAGAAATTGGAAAAAACAAATAAGAAAGGGACATGAGTACCTCAGCATAAAATACTTCAAATTTGGATGATCTTGAAGTATACTAATTTATTTGAGGTCCATACATAAATTTTCCTTTCAAAAAAATTAGCCACTGCACAAATTTCACTCACTCCCATTGATAAATTTAGCGGACATGGACATGTATATAATATAGACCATTGATTTTTGAGAAAACAAGGTCATAATCAATTTTAGCCATTGGATGTTAAATCCAATAAATAAAAGGTGTGATTTGTATAGAGCCGAGGCTTTAAAAAATCAAAGTAACGCACACCTTCAAATAATGTCGCGAAATGTGATTTCAATATTGAAAATATTTGTGATAGCCTTAAAATATATTTTCATCATTAACTATAAAGTTTAAAGCTTAAAAAAAAAATGTTCCAAGATGCACTATTTCCAAAACTTGAAATCCTTTTTTTTTTTCATGTCCACATCTTGATGTCAAGATGATCGATTTGAAGATATTTGAGCATCAAAACCTCCTCTCTGAGTTGGGCTCTAATTTGATTGTTTAAAGCCTCGGCTCTACATAAAAAAATTTCGTGAATAAAAGTGTTACGACATTCAAAAAAACTTTATTTTGAGCTTTGTGCCCGTATAATGACACATCCTCAACCACCCAATTTCAAATCTAACGGTCAATAACGATTGTAACCTCTTCGTATGAAAAGTAAACAGACTCATTAAGTACATTTCCTTAAATGATAGAGGCATTTCGAGAATTGGGATAAGAAAATATTATTAGGACCCGGTTTCTAAACGGCCAAGCCCGCATATATAGAAATGCGGGGCTTGAAAAGTAAACGGTCTCATTAGGTACATTTCCTTATATGATGAAGGCATTTGGAGAATTGGGATAAGAAAATATTATTAGGACCTGGTTTCTTAACAGCCAAGCCCATATGTAGAAATGCAGGCCTCTTAATAAACTTATTTTTGAGATGGATTTTAAGACTTAATTTTTAAGGACATGTAGTTTCTAATATGGAGATCATGAATATGAAAAAATACATAAATTTTAAAAAATAAAATAATATTTCTAGTAAGAAAACATTTGGACCGTTAGTTTCCATTATTTTTAGATAGAATACCTACTTATCCATCTTTAGATGGATGCTTTACACTTTCTAGACTGCACGTGTAGAAATGCGGCCCAGCCCACATGAAACAATTATCCACATTATTATTCCAAATAGTTAAAGTTTACAGAACTGAGAAGATTGTCATTTATGACACACTTTGATATCCTAGCATCATAAGGGAAATATAAACATACTTTACGTACGCATCAGGCATTGGCAGCTTTCTGCTCTGGCACTGTGGTAGCATCCCCATTCGACTTAGCTCTCTTAGCTTCATAGTCCTTAATAGCTGCCTTGATCGCATCCTCTGCAAGCATGCTACAATGGAGCTTTACAGGGGGAAGCGAAAGATGCTTTGCTATTTCTCTGTAAAGGATATATAAAGAGAGATACAGTAAGCTTTTTACAAATGGAAGAACAATCACGAAAGAGAGAACATGGTCAGGCCAAACATTATCTCAACACCATGCTAATGCCAAAAGCTTCAAATGGGATTTTTGGTGCCCTTAAACTAAAGAAGTAATAACAATAATAAATGGTTCGCTTGCAACAATGAGATAAATAGTTTACATACGAAACACATGTAAAATTTAATATCAACCAAATTCATAAAACCAAAACAGGACTGGGCCATCGATTTTGTAAACTTGAAAAGCTAGGATAGCGAGCCTGGTCTATCCTACAAGAACCAACAAGCCAGAGATTCCCCCCAACTTCATGTTTATGACAGGGTCAAGACAAGTAATTTCATGATCACAATGTCCACAAAATTCATCAGATTTAACTTATATACGAAGAGTCCCGAATGACTCAAGGGTCATGGAATACCCACTGTCCAGCACAGCAGTTTAGAAATCACAGCTACGATTTGTGTGAAATATTTCCCTACCATCACAAGAAAGGCTTTTCTTGAGTAAATTTAGAAAGGATAGGCGTAGTTAGCTTGTTTGGATTTTCTGGGGACACTTCCAGAATTCAAACTCTTGACCTCCCTCACACAAATTGGGATACCTACCACTACAACGAAACCTACAGCTAAACTGGATGTCTATCACAAAATGAGGTTCACTTTCTTCACAGATGGGAGGATGAGAAAAGATATGTCATCATAATCCTAAGAAACCATGAGTAATATATTCTTCATGATTGTATGTAGGTCAACTAGTCAATGCATGCAAAAATGTGTTTTTTTTTTGTATCTAAAAATTATATTTACTTGGTAGAAATCAATAATATTATCTAAACTAGGCAAACCAATACGAAGCTAATTTTAGTAGATATGCATCCTAAGTTCATAATTAATTCAGTTATTACCAACATAACACTAAACAAAGCACCTAACAATAAACAAGCACCTCCAAGTTATATCGCATTGGAGAAAAAGACTTTTCCCCCCTCTTCTTCTATTTCATAGAGAATGGATTCTGTTTGAGAGAGATCTTCTCCAAAACAAATTTCAAAATTATTTTCTTCCAAAAACTTAACCATTTTCTTGGTGTTTTGCTTTTTCTTAGGACAATTGGGTGCAATACGTCATTCATTACAAATATAACATCCACAAACTTTTATTAGTGTAAATCTTTTGTTATTTTTCTGAGCAACATATTTGTTCTTTAAGATAGGTTCATTCTTATTTTTCCATTTGAAATGCTTTTTGAATTTTTTCTTTTTGTAATTCTTTGGACTGTTACAACCTACTTCCCATTCCTCTTTTAGGACTTTCTTACATATTTTTGGGGAAAGTTTGTTTTGTTGCCTTAGAAGTGAGGCAATTTCATCATTGTTCTAAGTACAAAAGCAATCTTGTTACCAAGAGTGTCTGTGCATTTAAATGATTCTACATGTGGCTTATATGTACAATTACATAATTCATCCCAAGGTCGAGGTAGTTTATGAAAAAAGTAACCCTTCCAAAATTCTGAATCAGATTCTTCACTTCATGAAAGTATCTTTGAAATAATTTTGCAAAAGTTTCAAATTCACTAATTTTGCAAAGTTTTATCTTTGTTAGTGAATAAGTTGCTCATCTTGTTGACTAGCAATGCTTTGATATCTGATAAATTCCTGTTTTAGGAGTTTTGTAAAATCGGATATACATTTTCAAGAAGTCGATTTTTTATAATTTCAGCCTGTTTTTAATTGGCCTAATGTATTTTGTTGCCATTTCTTGATATATTAATGCATCACCTTGCAGGGTTGTGCAAATATAATTTAAAAACTTTTCATTATTCCATTCACTTTTTTTCTATATTATTATTACAGCCATAGACTGAGCCCAATCATCGATTGCTTGCTCATATTCATTATATGGGACATTTGTCAGATCTAGATAAGTACCCGAACATCCAACTGAATTTTTGTTCATATTTTTTGTTAAATTTTCTTCTTTTATAGGATTTGTTGAAGATGAATCGCCAAATGTTGCGAATTGATCTTCATCCAATTTTCTTAAAAATTCATGGCTAGTATATGATTTTGTTTCAGGGTTTAATTCCAGAGGATCTGGATTTTAGACTTTCCTATTTCCTTTTGAATCGATATTTTCTATATTAGATTCACTGTTTGAATCAGAAGTTTTCTTCTAGATCAACAGTTTCTGTAAAACTGCTTGAAGCAATTTCAACAATCTCTTCATCACTTTCTTCTAAAGAAATGATAAGTTCATATTTAAAATTTGTCAAAAGTTTTTCGTTGCTTGAAAAAAGTTCTTGCATCAGTTTTTGTAATTTTTCCCTTTCTAAAATATCTGGTTCTTTAATATACTGGGTATTTCAATATTCCATAATTTCCTTGATAGAGTTATATTTTTCAAATCTTTTTCTTTCCTATTTTCCAGAGTTAGCATTTCTGTGCCATAATGGAGTTTTGAAAAAGAAATAGGTACTGATTTTATTAATATATTTTTTAGATTTTTTACTTCGATCAATAAATCCTTTGTTTCAGGATCTAGATCAATAATTTTTCCTAATTCTGAAATATTTCTATCGATATTTTCTAATTTTTGTAAGATCATGTTTTGATCTACATTTTTTATAGCATGGGTTTTGCTAAACCAGCTATTTGTGTGTCTATTAATGCATTTATGCCTTGACTAATACTAGGTAAATTATTTTCTAATTTTTTATCTATATGGTAAATATGTTCGAAATAACTATTTTTTCCTAATTTTCCATCTCCATGCAGGGAATATCTGCCATCTAAGACTCAATTGTGGCTCCTAAGGCCTCTTGACCAATGATTATTTCACTTCCAATGGATCCAATGCCAACACGCCACTCAAGGCAAAACGGCAAACCCCATAGCTACTAATCAGTCAAGTGTATGGGATTTCAGGAGAGCAAAGACTGAAGTAGAAAGTCTCTAACAGAAAAATAAATTTTTTTGGAAATAAAATTAAATGAGCAGTTTTATCATAAAGAAAAATTTTAGTGCATAATTTCTGATGTGAGAGTTCGTCGTTAGATACAATCACAGAGCATACTTAAACATTACACAAATAAAAACATATCAAAAATAACTTAATTAAAATATACAGGTAAAAATATCATTACCTCCCCCCCTGGCTCTGATACCAATCGATTATCTTTAAAGATATTTTGAGATTACAAGGGCAATTATGCTTATCCCAAACTAAACAAGTGGCGGATTTTTATAAAAACCAATCCAAAGGGCAGGAAATTATGCACGTATTTCAACTGCCTAAGTAAACTGAGCTCAATATTTGCATCAAAAGGTAAAGAAAATCCCAATATTCTTTACGTAATAATATACAGGTAAACATATTATCAGAGCTCTAATATAGGTATGCTGAAATATGAGCTCAAAACAATGCCAGGTAAACCAATTCATTCCAAGTACCTGTATTCTGAGTTCTTATACAAAATATTTTTCGTATAATATTTTGGGATTACAAGGCCTAAGAAGTCTCTCTTTATGTAACACCGATTGTAAGAATCCATCTTAATAGTAATCCAAGTACCCGTATTTGGTGTTCCGAAACCAATTGGTATCAGAGCCAAGGAAGAAGGTAATGATATTTTTACCTGTATAATTTAATTAAGTTATTTATGTTATGCTTTTATTTCTGTAATGTTTAAGTATGCTCTACGACTGTGTCTAACGACGAACTCTCGCATCAGAAATTATGCACTAAAATTTTTTTTTATGATAAAGTTGCTCATTTAATTTTATTTCCAAAAATTTTTATTTTTCTATTAGAGACTATCTACTTCAGTCTTTGCTATCCTAAAATCCCATACACTTGACTGATTAGTAGCTTTGGGGTTTGCCATTTTGCCCTGAGTGGCGTGTTGGCATTGGATCCATTGGAAGTGAAATAATCATTGGTCAAGAGGCCTTAGGAGCCACAGTTGAGTCTTGGATGGCAGATATTCCCTGCATAGGAGATGAAAAATTAGGAAAAAAGGGTTATTTCGAACATATTTACCATACAGATAAAAAATTAGAAAATAATTTACCTAGTATTAGTCATGGCATAAATGCATTAATAGACTTAACAGATAGCTGGTTTAGCAAACCCCATGCTATAAAAAATGTAGATCAAAACATGTTCATACAAAAAAAAGAAAATATAGATAGAACTATTTCAAAATTAAGAAAATTACTGAGTTAGATCTAGATCCTAAAACAATGGATTTATTGATTGAAGTAAAAAATCTAAAAAATATACTGATAAAATCAGAACCTATTTCTTTTCCAAAACTCCATTATGGCACAGAAATACTAACTCTGCAAAATAAGAAAGAAAAAGATTTTGAAAAATATAACTCTATCAAGGAAATTATAGAATACTGGAAAACCCGATATATTAAAGAACCACATATTTTAGAAAGAGAAAAATTACAAAAAATGATGCAAGAACTTTTTTTGAGCAACGGAAAACTTTCGACAAATTTTAAATATGAACTTATCATTTCTTTAGAAGAAAGTGATGAAGAGAGTGTTGAAATTGCTTCAGGCAGTTTTACATGAACTGTTGACCCAAAAGAAAACTTCTGATTCAAACAGTGAATCTAATATAGAAAATATCGATTCAAAAGGAAAGAGGAAAGACTAGGATCCAGATCCATTGGCATTAGACCTTGAAACAAAATCATACACTAGCCACGAATTTTTAAGAAAATTAGATGCAGATCAATTCGCAACATTTGGTAATTCATCTTCAACAAATCCTATAAAAGAAGAAATTTTAACAAAAAATATGAACAAAAATTCAGTTGGATGTTGGGGTACTTATCTAGATCTAACAAATATCCCATATAATGAATATGAGCAAGCAATCGATGATTGGGCTCAGTCTATAGCTGTAATAATAATACAAAAAAAAGGTGAATGGAATAAATGAAAATTTTTTAAATTATATTTGCACAACCCTGCAAGGTGATGCATTAAGATTTATAAAAAAATGGCAACAAAATACATTAGGCCAATTAAAACAGGCCGAAATTTAAAAAATCCACTTTTTGAAAATGTACTATCTGATTTTACAAAACTCCTAAAACATGTATTTATCGGATATCAAAGCATTGCTAGTCAACAAGATGATGCAACTTATTCACTAACAAAGATAAAACTTTGCAAAATTAGTGAATTTGAAACTTTTGCGAAATTACTTCAAAGATACTTTCATGAAATGAAAGAATCTGAGTCAGAATTTTGGAAGGGTCAGTTTTTTCATAAACTACCTCGACCTTGGGATGAATTATGTAATTCTACATATAAGCCATATGTAGAATCATTTAAATGCCCAGATACGCTTGGTAATAGGATTGCTTTTGTACTTAGAATTATGATGGAACATTGTCTCACTTCTAAGACAACAAAACAAATTAAAAACCAACTTTCCCCAAAAATATGTAAAAAAGTCCTAAGAGAGGAATGGGAAGTAGGTTGTAACAGTCAAAGAATTACAAAAAGAAAAAATTCAAAAAGCACTTTAAATGGAAAAAATGGAAAAATAAGAATAAACCTTTCAAAAAGAACAAATATGTTGTTAAGAAAAATAACATAAGATTTACACCAAAAAAAGGTTGTAGATGTTATATTTGTAATGAAGGATATATTGCACCCAATTGTCCTAAGAAAAACCAAAACACCAAGAAAATGGTTAAGTTTTTGGAAGAAAATAGTTTTGAAATTTGTTTTGGAGAAGATCTCTTTGAAACAGAATCCATTCTCTATGAAATAGAAGAAGAGGGGGAATCTTCTGAAGAAGAATATTTCATGCTTAACACATCATCTAATAATGAAATTTTCAAAAATGTTCAAGAAGATCTTGAAACTAATAAATTAGGAGATGTCATCAGGGAAGAAGTCTCAATCGACGAAGATAAGCTAGATAAGCTAAAAATAATAAAAAATGAAGAGATATACAAAATCTCTAAGTTCAAATTCTGGTCTGCCAGACATTTTGAGCAATTTAGGGGTAATACTACCGCTAAAGCATCAGAAGATGGAATAAACAATTCTTTTGGAGTGAAAAAGACTCAGCAATTATTCAACAAATAAAAGCTGATTTATTAAGCATTCCTACAGTTTATTTTCCAAAAAAAGAAGAAAAACTCAATACTTGAAACTGATGCCAGTGTTGAACATTGGGGAGCGGTTTTAAAAGCATGTGTAGATAATAAAGAATTAATTTGTGGTTACAATTCTGAAAAATTAAACCAAGTGAGATTAACTATATTACCTACGAAAAAGAGCTTCTTGCCATAAAAAATGGCTTAAAAAGATTTCATATTTTTCTTGCTCCTGAAAAATTTCTTATTAGAACCGATAATCACTCAATAAAAGATTTTCTTAAAAAGACAAAAAGAGAAGAAAATCTCAGGAGAATCAGATGGTACAATTTTTTTATGTCAATATACCTTTGAAATTGAACATGGTAAAGGTATCAACAATGTAATTGCGAATTTTCTTAGCAGGGAAAGTCCCTAAACAAGGAACTATGGGAGATAAAAGAAATGGTAAACAACCCTTTCTACCTCCTCAGAAAAAAGAAAAACTTTATGAGGTAAACAACCCTTTCTACCTCCCTAACCAGGGAACATTCAGTTTAGAGAGCTAGACAAGCCTCTCAACAGCATCAACAGTTTGCTCAAATCCCAGATACTCAACGGTTATCTTTTAAAGATATTTTGAGATTACAAGAGCAATTATGCTTATCCCAAACTAAACAAGTTGCGGATTTTTACAGAAACCCAGATATCACTTCTGAGTTCTATCATGAATTAAATGCTCTATGGAAATCCCATATTTCACAAAATAAAACACAATTTAGAAAGAACATGGGAAAATTTTCTAAATTGTTAGCAAAACAATCAGTTAAAACCAGGGATCTGCAAAACCTGTCTTTTCTTATTATTAAACAAATGGACTGGGAAACAGAATTTTCTTATGAAATGATAAATAATTTTCTAAAAATTTCAAAACAGCTGGATAGCCAATCCAGAGATCCTATTTTTGAAAGAATTAAAAGAATTTGCCTTTATGAAAAACTAAAACTCCCATATGACATCTTTCATGAGCATATTGAAATTAGGCTAAACAAGCTTGAAATAAATATTACCAGAATACTAACCAAGTATGATGGTAATCTTATTTATGAATCCAACAAAAACCCAAAAACTTTATTGTTCCTTAATCATGACGATTGGGAACTTGAACCAATTTAATGGGGACCTGTGGATAAAATCATTCTTGACCATCAAGATTCGATAAAATTTAAAAATTTTCCAATGATGATCAAAACTATGATTTATGAAACTAACAAAAACTGGAAGTTTCATAATTATATTACGTTAAAAATTTACAGTTCAATAGGCTGGACTAGCCGAGAAAGGTTTTTACAACCCTATCAGATTTGGCTTTTGAGAAATGCCACAGATACTGATTTCTCTTTTTGCTCGACAAACTGGGACGAAGTCGATATAATACTTTTTGATACAGAAAACTACTGTTAAAAAAACCTTGAGATCATAAAAAATGAAGCTCAACAGACCAAAAATTTACTTGAAAATGATGAAAGTTGGTTCAGTGTTATAGACAGTAGAAGGTTGTTCATAACAAATTTTGAAGTATCGTACAAAAGAATTAAACAACAGTTGGCTAAAGTCCAAGAGTTCCTGGACAATTGTATAAAACACCAACTAGACGTCCCACAATATCTAATTCATTTTGATGAACCAGAAGGACCAAATAGTCAAGTGCCAAGCTTCAGCTTCGATAGTGTAGCCGAAGCCAATATACAAAATATGATGGAAGACTGACACACGTAAGCAAGATGGGACCCGAGATAAGACTAAACAAGTACATTCCGGATAAAGAAGACAATATACAAAGATTTTCTTTAATAAAACTATGCATGTAGTCTACCTTGCAATGAATGCTAAACTACAAATGCAAAAAACTACAAAGGCAAAAAAGTCTACCTTGCAATGAGTGCTAAAAAAGCAAAAAAAATCTAACTTGCAATGAATGCAAAATACTGTATCGAATAGTAAAAACAGTATTCTTTTGTGATGATTCACCTGACCAAATACTGTAGCCAACTGAAGAAGTATCAAATTATCTGCAAAGGCCATCACCTTGGTGGAATTAAAACTTTTATTTTACGTCCGAATCAAGACCTTCGCCTATAAATAGATGATACCCCTCTCAGTAAGGGACCGGAGTTTCATTTTAGCTCTCTCTCTCTCTCTCTCTATCTCTCTCTCTCTTTGCATTGTTGCTTTATGAGAACCACTTCTCAGTAGTTTGTAAACCCATGTATTTAGTCTTTCTCTTTATGTAAAACGGATTGTAAGAATCCATCTTATCAGTAATCCAAGTGCCCGTATTTGGTGTTCCGCAACCGATTGGTATCAAAGTGGTTTAGTTCAAACTGTGGTGCATTGCATAATTCAAAGGGCATAACCCGTATTTGAATTGGCTCTAACCCAATATTCTTTACCTGAAAATTACACTACTGCGTTATTTTACAATAGAAATTTTAATCATGCCCATATTTGGAAATTGAGGAACACCAAATTTCCAAATATTTAGCGTTCCGCAATCGGCTGCGGAACACCAAATACGGGTACTTGGATTACTAATAAGATGGCTTCTAACAATCGGTCTTCAATAAAAAAAAAGACTAAATACATGGGTTTACAAACTACTGAGAAGTGGTTCTCATAAAGCAATAATGCAAAGAGAGAGAGAGAGAGAGCTAGAATGAGACTCTGGTCCCTTACTGAGAGGGGTATCCTCTATTTATAGGCGAAGGTCTTGATCTGAACTTAAAATAAAAGTTTTAATTCCGCCAAGGTGATGGGCTTTGCAGATAATTTGATGCTTCTTCAGATGGTTATTGTTAGCTACAATATTTGGTCAGGTAAATCATCACAAAAGAATAGTATTTTTACTATTCGATACTATTCCTATGGATTCGTGTGTTGAATAGTGTTTGCAGTCGATCGTCCATCTCATGATCATTCAGTAAGTCTCACTTGTATAGTGGTCTTTTAGAGGGTTCATCAAAGATTTCTTCTTTTGAATAGTTTTATGCAAAAACTCATGGTTTTTTGCATTCATTGCAAGGTAGGCCTTTTTTGCTTTTTTAGCACTCATCACAAAGCAGACTACATGCATATGTTTTATTAAAGAAAATCTTTGCATACTGTCTTCTTTATCCGGAATGTACTGGTTTAATCTTATCTCGGGTCCCATCTTGCTTACGTGTGTCAGTCTTCCATCATATTTTGTATATTGGCTTCGACTACACTGCCGAAGCTGAAGCTTGGCATTGGACTATTTGGTCCTTCTGGTTCATCAAAAGGAATTAGATATTGTTGGAAGTTCAATTGGTGTTTTATACGATTGTCCAAGAACTATTAGACTTCAGGCAATTGTTGTTTAGTTCTTTTGTAGGATACTTCAAAATTTGTTATGAACAGTCTTCTACTGTCTACAACACTGAACCAACTTTCATCATTTTCAAGTAAATTTTTTGTCTGTTGAGCTTTATTTTTTATGATCTCAAGGTTTTTTAAACAATAGTTTTCTGTATCAAAAAGTATTTTATCGGCTTTGTCCCAGTTTGTCGAGCAAAAAGAGAAATCAGTATCTGTGGCATTTCGCAAAAGCCAAATCTGATAGGGTTGAAAAAACTTTGCTTGGCTAGTCCAGCCTACTGAACTGTAAATTTTTAAAGTAATATAATTATGAAACTTCCAGTTTTTGGTAGTTTCATAAATTATAGTTTTGATCATCCTTGAAAATTTTTTAAATTTTATCGAATCTTGATGGTCGAGAATGATTTTATCCACAGGTCCCCATTCAATTGGTTCAATTTCCCAATCGTCATGATTAAGGAAAAATACAATTTTTGGGTTTTTGTTGGATTCATAAATAAGATTACCATCATACTTGGTTAGTATTCTAGTAATATTTATTTCAGGCTTGTTTAGCCTAATTTCAATATGCTCATGAAAGATGTCATATGGGAGTTTTAGTTTTTCATAAAGGCAAATTCTTTTAATTCTTTCAAAAATAGAATCTCTGGATTGGCCATCCAGCTGTTCTGAAATTATTAGAAAATTATTTATCATTTCATAAGAAAATTTTGTTTCCCAGTCCATTTGTTTAATCATATGAAAAGATAGGTTTTGCGAATTCCTGGTTTTAACTTATTGTTTTGCTAACAATTTAGAAACTTTCCCATGTTTTTTCTAAATTGTGTTTTATTTTGTGAAATATGGGATTTCCATAGAGCATTTAATTCATGATAAAACTCAGAAGTGATATCTGGGTTTCTATAAAAATCCGCAACTTGTTTAGTTTGGGATAAGCATAATTGCTCTTGTAATCTCAAAATATCTTTAAAAGAGAACCGTTGAGAATTTGAGATTTGAGCAAAATGTTGATGCTGCTGAGAGGCTTGTCTAGGCTCTCTAAACTGAATGTTCCCTGGTTTAGGAATCCCTTCATAAAGTTTTTCTTTTTTTCTGAGGAGGTAGAAAGGGTTGTTTACCCTTTCTTTTATCTCCCATAGTTCTTTGTTTAGGGACTTTCCCTGCTAAGAAAATCAGCAATTACATTGTTGATACCTTTAATATGTTCAATTTCAAAGGTATATTGACATATAAAATTGTACCATCTGATTCTCCTGGGATTTTCTTCACCTTTTTTATTTTTAAGAAAGCTTTTACTGAGTGATTATTGGTTCTAATAAGAAATTTTTCAGGAGCAAGAAAAATATGAAATCTTTTTAAGCCATTTTTTATGGCTAGAAGTTCTTTTTCATAAGTAATATAGTTAATCTCACTTGGTTTAAATTTTCCAGAATTGTAACCACAGATTAATTATTTATTATCTCAAAACTCCTAAAATAGGAATTTATCAAATATCAAAGCATTGCTAGTCAACAAGATGATGATGCATTTTCCAGAATTGTAACCACAGATTAATTCTTTATTATCTCAAAACTCCTAAACAGGAATTTATCTAATATCAAAGCATTGCTAGTCAACAAGATGATGCAATTTATTCATTAACAAAGATAAAACTTTGCAAAATTAGTGAATTTGAAACTTTTGCAATTATTTCAAATATACTTTCATAAAGTGAGAATCTGATTCAGAATTTTAGAAGGGTCAGTTTATGCCCCAGCGCAGGCACAAATCCCACCAAACAGGAAATGAAATCAATTTTTGAACAAATTGCAATCACCTTGCATGACCGTACAAAAATTGTCCCATTCTTCAATGTGTGATTGGATTTATAGCACTCTCACCTTATTATTCTTATCTTACATTTCCCTCCTTCTTTATTACTTATGATTTATTTTTCAAGCCACATTCTATTTATTATCCATCAAGTACCAATTCAAGAGAATGTCTTATTTCTTTTATTTTGTTTTCCCAACATTATATTGACAATGGTAGTCACTCAGGCCATGAAATACCCACTATCCAGCACAGCAGTTTAGAAATCACACCTACGATTTGTGTGAAATATTTCCTTACCATCACAAGAAAACAGGGCTTTTCTTGAGTAAATTTAGAAATGATAGGAGTAGTAAGCTTGTTTTGATTTTCTGGGGACACATTTCAAGAATTCAAACTCTTGACCTCCCTCACACAAACTGGGATACCTACCACTACAATGAAATGTAAAGTTAAACTGGATGTCTATCCCAAAGAAAGGTTCATTTCTTCACAAATGGGAGGATACAAAAAAATATGTTATCATAATCCTAAGAAAACATGAGAGCAGTATATTCTTCATTGTGATTGTATGCAGGTCAACTTGTCCATGCATGCAAAAGTGTTTTTTTTTTGTATCTAATAAATATATTTACTTGGTAGAAGTCATTAATATTACCTAAACTAGGTAAACCAATATGCATACGAAGCTAATTTTAGTAGATATGCATCTGAAGTTCATAATTTATTCAGTTATTACCAACATAACACTAAATAAAGCACCTAACAATAAACAAAGCACAAAGTCAAAAAAACAAAGCACCTCCAAGTTCCAGCGCATTTGAGAAAATGACTTCATGGCCCAGCGCAAGTTTTAAGGATTTCAGGGAAATGAAATCAATTTTTAAACAAATTGCAAGCACCTTAAAATTGTCCCGTCCTTCAATGCGTGATAGGATCTCTAGTATTCCCACCTTACTGCAGCAAAGCTTGAATGCATTTTGCACTACTGCAAAGCTCAACTCTAATTCCAAAGAATTGCACGATGCAATTGCAAAAAAGGTTCAGGTTTTCTTGTATAAATGTTTTTTGAATGTTCAATTAGATTTTCTAGTATATGTTGTTGCAGAACAGTTCATCTTGTATATAACAAGGTTCAAACACAATATGGCCCACAAATACTCCACTAAATCAAACTCTAAATTGGAATAAATTTGTTTGCTAATCATACAAAAATTTCCGCAAATTTACAATTTTGCAGGTTCCCCATGCAAAATCAGCTAAATGATATTCTAACAGGACAGCTAAATGATATTGTAACTGGACAACTAAATGAGCATATACAGGATCTTAATGCTCGGTGAGAAAAAACACCACATAAAACGTACCAAAACTTTCTATTGCATGTAACAGAACAATAATCGCATATACTAGATTGCAACTACTAGCCCAGGATCCAGCACCGGCACATAACTTAAAATCAGTAGTAAGACATTGAAGTAGGAAGTTGATACACAATCAGAAATTCTATAGACATCTGCATGTGTAAATAATAGAAGACAGACATCACAAACATAACCAATGCCACAAAGCATAGAGAACAGTGAGAAAGTGGATAACATACGCATGATGTGTCCACAGATGCACGCACACACACGCATGCGTGCACACACACACATTCCCTAAGAAGGATAAAGAAATTAGCAATTACATATCACTCTCTCCAAGTGCAAATCTCAGAGGTCTAACATTTAATAAAAGATAGGAGAACATGAACTCACGTGTTCTTGATTGATAATACTTCCTCCATTGGCTTCCCCTTCACCCATTCAGTAGCTGCAAAACAGTTATCAAAACATCAACCTTTAAATCAGTTTCCCAAGGCAAAAGCCATACATCATTCTACTCATTAAGAATTTTGTGACGATTAAATACTTATCTCGTTACCAGATGGTGTAAGAGAATATTTCTTCTTCTTGTAATAGCATAAATGTTGAACAGAAACAATCAATTTATTACAAAAATATCCATTTAAACCAATATATATTCCCTGTATAATTAAGACAATCCACCTAAGAATGAATCTGATAGCATGTGGAGGTGTTAGACAAAAGAATAGATAAAAAAAAAGCTATGACAATTTTGATAATCATAAAATGATAAGCATCCATCTGAAACTAGTAGGGACAGAACTTAAAAACACCAAAAGAAGCACATACTGTAAACCAATTTCTAAAACTCCAAATAAAGAAGAGAGAGGAAGATTGCATATCAGTTACTCCCCAAAAATATCACATGAAACTCCACCTAGGAGCACCATATCTCAAGAAACCTCATCAAGACAGAAATAAGAATTTAACCCAAAATACGCTTTTTACAGTATCACAATTATCAGCTTAAAACAAGTTTTGATAATCAAGGGAGTCCAACCCACAAATATGTTAAAAAGAAAGTCACCTTATGACAAATAGAAAGGAAAAATATTAGTCCATTTAGAACTAAGATTCCAAATACAAGATTGTATCTGTGTAACATATCTAAGAACTTCCTTGTTCTTTCTCTTTTTAGACAGGTGATTAAAGGGGCAAAAAAAACACAAACCACACCATGGAAGCATACGAGGAAATTATAGATGAGGCAAACTACATAGAAGTTCATTTGTTTTCAATTACTTTCTGTCGGTCCAGAGAAGATGGGGGGAAAAGGGAATAAACTTCAACAAGAAAATGCATGGGATAACACAGATACTAGCTTTTTCATTGTGCTCAAATAGTTGAAAAGCAAGTATTTTGATATCAGATGTAGCCTCAACTCAAGACTAGCCAGCTGAGAGCTCAATTAATCAAAGTACTAGTCTCAATAATTAGACACGGCATAAGCAGCTCCAACTCCACCAACACAAGACCTTGACAACATAACTCGAAACCAAATAACCCAAGAAAATAAAGAAAAAACAAATTCTATAAGGCTGGCATGTTGAAAATGGGAATTTGATTTCCACATCAACAGCAAAAATAAATCAAAATTGCCCATTAAGAGAGGGAAAAATAAAAACCACTGCTTGCAAAGAAAAATTCCAACCAAACACAAACAAAAAATAAACTAATATCATATACTTAACCCTGAACCACAAATCAAAAGGATAACATAACATGAATGAAAAATACTCTATAACAAAATCAACTTTTAATAAGGAACTGAAACAAAAAAGGTAAAGAAACATTAATACCGTGAGAAAAATAAATGAAATGATAAATTAATCACATAAGAAGGAAAAATGCAAAAAATTCAACAACAAATTCTTGTCAATTTCTTTCGTACACCTAATACGTGTGAAAAATGTTTAAAAAACGGGACTCCCCGGCGCCTAGGTGCCCAAAAAAAATTTTCCGCACGCCTGGACCTGGGCGCCCCAACACGAGCGGCTGTACCTGGGCGGGTGCCTAGGCGGGCACCCGGCACAGTTTACGATTTTTTTTTTTTTTTATAACTACGCCTAAAAGTGCAAAAAGGTCATTTTGACCACCAAGTTTGTATAAAATAAGTTTAGGGGTTTATTTTCAACCCCAAACTGAAAAAAAAAACAAGAAATACTCAATCTTAAACTTATTTATGAGAATCAAAAGCAATTGCTGAGAATTGAAAATACTTCTTGTGGATTGAAAATGTTTGTTTTTCTTATTGAAATTATTTTTAGGGTGCTATTGGTGGTATTAGAAGACTTTTAAGTTGATTCGTAGCTCGACTGAGATAGCCAACATTGAAGATCAGATATTGGGTAAAAAAGGTCAGTCTATAATCTTTATTTGAGATTTATTTTTTCAATTTGAGATGTCTTCTGCGGGGTCTACTAGGGGTGGAGATCCGGGATGAAAATATTGTGTTAACCCTGATAAGAATGACAGAAATAAAATTATGTGCAATTTTTGTGGACATGTTTCTAATGCCGGCATAAATAGATTTAAGAAACATCTTGCTGATATTAGAGGTGATGTCGCCCCATGCAAGAAAGTCCCAGATCTTGTAAAGAAAGAAATTTTGGAGTACATTGAAGCTGAAAAGAGTAAAAAAATTACAAAAAAAAAGAATATAGCAGAATTTTTTATGATAATACTAAAACTGAAGAAGAGGATGATGAAGAAGACTAAAAAAATTGCAAAAAAAAAGGATGTCGCCCCATGTAAGAAAGTCCTAGATCTTTTTCAGTTTCATATTTTTGATGATAATACTGAAACTGAAGAAGAGGATGATGAAGAGGGGGAAGAAGAGGTAGCCCTGGTTGGTACTCAAAGCTCTAAGACCAAGAGGGCTTTTGGGTCTCAGAAGGCTCATACGAGAAGGCCTATAGATAGTTTCTTTACACTTAGCCCTGAGACAGTAATTGAGAAAAGCAAGGGAAAAAACAGGTGACAAATTGAAAATAGGTTTAAAAAGGAAGATAAAGCCAGAGTGATTCAGTATATTGCTCGGTGGTTTTATCATGCAGGCATTTCTTTTAACATTGCTAGTTTGAATAGATTCCATACAATGTTGGAAGCAATTGGACAATTTGGGCTAGGTTTGAAAGCTCCAACTCCTTATGAGATTGGAGAGCCACTACTGAAGAAAGAAGTCGAGTATACTAATGAATATCTCAATACTCATAAGGAGAGATGGGCTAAATTTGGGATTTCTTTGATGACAGATATGTGGAGTGATAGGAGGAGGAGGAGTAACATGAATTTATTAGTAAATTGTCCCCCGGGTACAATTTTTTTCCGCTCAATCGATGCTTCCAATGATGTTCATGATGCGCATTATATATTTTCTTTCATTGATAAGGGTATTGAGGAGGTTGGGAGGAACATGAAATTCAAGTGGTCACAGATAATGCTGCTCCCAATCTAGCTACAGGTCATTTGCTTCGACAAAGAAGGCCTCGCATATTTTGGACTCCTTGCGCTGTACATTGCGTAGATCTTATGCTTGAGGCAGTTGGTGAATTGCCTCCTATTAAAGGAATTATTTTTAAGGCTAAGGAGGTTACAATCTTCATATACAGTCACATACTTACCCTTAGCATGATGCGCAAGTTTACAAAAAAGAGAGAGCAAGTGAGGCCAGGGGTCACTAGATTTGCCACCGCCTACCTTAGTCGACAGAGCATGTATAAGAGGAGGATCGCAGGAGGATCGCATTAAGGTCTATATTTGTTTCAGAGGAGTGGAGTAGGTGTAAGTGGTCTAGAGATGCCAAGGGAAAGAAGACACGAGATATTAGTTTTTCGAAATATTTTTGGCGTGGGGTGAAGCATGCGATATTAGTATTTCTTCCCTTGGTGAAGGTCTTGCGCTTGGTTGATGCTGATAAGCCCTCCATGGGCTCTATATATGATGCAATGGAAAGGGCTAAGAATGAGATTGCAAAGAATGTGGGCAATGATGCAGTGAAGTATGCCCCAATTTGGGAGATTATAGATGATAAATGGGATTATCGGCAGCTCCATAAACCATTGCATGCAGCGGGGTACTACTTGAACTCCAAATTCTTTTATGCAGATGCAGATATTTAGTCAAAAGGGGTAATTATGGATGGCTTTAATGAGTGCCTTGAGAAATTAGTTCCCGATCCAAATATCCAAGATAAGATATCAATTGAAGAGCTAATTTCGTACAAGTGTTCTTTAATGTCATTTGGGAAAGATATGGCATTAAGGCAAAGAAACAAAGACGAACCAGGTAATATTCCTTTGACTTATGTACTTTTTTTTTATAAAATATAAATTGATAATTTATAAATTTATAATTTTCTTTCAAGTTCTGATAACGCTAAATACCTAAATTACTTATAAAGGTTGCCCACATATTGCAGCCCAATGGTAGAGACAACATGGGAGTAGCGCTCCAAACCTCCAGAAGATGGCTATGCGGATCTTGAGTTTGACAACTACCTCTTCTAGTTGTGAGCGCAATTGGAGTTCGTTTGAGATGGTATTTTACTATTTTAAAGGAATAAAATTTTATATGCTTTTTTTGTTTATAAGTTCATATTCATTTTGTAATATAGATTCATAAAAGGTAAGAAGATCATAGACCTATAATAGTTACTTATGCATTATTTTTCCTTATAGGTGCATACAAAGAGAAGAAATAAGCTTGAGCAAAGGAAGCTCAATGACTTGGTTTTTGTTAGAGAGAATCAAAGGCTCAAGGAGAAAAAAAACCAGCAAAAGAAGGACCCTATCTCTTCGAAAGATATGGAGAATGCTTCAGATTGGCTAGTTAGTGACCCTGGTACTGAGGAGGTCTTCCCTGGGGAGGGTTTGACATGGGAAATGGTCGAGGAGGCTTCAGGGCAAGCTTCTGATCCTAGAAGGGCCACTCGAGCAACTTCTTCTGCTGGTACTTCGCGGAGGGAGATAAATGAAGAGGAGACAGATTCAGAAGAATCTCTAGAAGAAGAGGAATATGTTCAAGAGGGTGATGATTCTGATGATGACAGCCTCAATTCTGATGCAGAGGAAGGCAATGAAGATGATGATTTTGATTCTTATTGATGTCTTGATTGTCTTCTCTCTTCTTTTGAAGTAACTTTAATCTTTATTGCACCATCTTGGTTTGGGCTTTAGACAGTTGGAGTTTGAACGATATTTATTTAGTTATGTGGTTTGTAATTTTTTTGCCTTTTTGGACTATTTCGTTGTGTGGTTTACTGGTTTTTCTATAGTTTTGGAAGTCAATTTGTTGATGACTTGGAGAGTTGAAGACTTGGAATCTTGGATGTTACTATGGTTTATTTTATGGATATGGAATATGCCAATATGGAGAATTTCTGAATTTGAGAGTTGGAGACCTTACAGTAGCTTATTAGACTTTTAAATGTTTTGTATGGTTCAAATTTTGGAATAAATTACAAATTTTGACATAAATATATGCATATATGTGCACTTGGATAACAAATATATAAAAAAAAACTAAGAATTTGAGCAGCAGGGCGCCCACCTAGGCGCTGGGCGCCAGGCAGGCCGCTTAGGGGCCGCCTAGCGTTTTTTGAAACCTTGCGTGTGAATATCAATACAAACCAAACTGAAATACATGAATTCTTTAATCAAATATCCACTCATTGACCCATCCCCAACCTAATTAATAATACCCCCAAAACCAAATTCAGTAACCCCATATTATGCAATTCCTTTCAATATACCATCAAAAACCCATGAAAATTTTGCAAAAACAAGAGCAAAAAAACAGAAAGAAAGCATACTAACCAACAGAAGAAGAAGCAATAGCTGAGCCACAACCAAAGGTCTTAAAGCAAGCATCAACAATCTTTCCAGTGCTCTCATCAACCTTGATCTGCAACTTCATCACATCACCACAAGCAGGGGCACCAACAAGTCCAGTACCCACTGTTGGATCATTCTTATCAAAGGATCCAACGTTGCGAGGGTTATTGTAATGATCCACCACCCTCTCATGATAGAGCCTCAGGGCTCCTCCTGCAACAGGGGCTTGAGTTTGCCTTAACCCTAACCCTAAAACCAATTTTCGGCTCCCCTGTGACAACATGTTTGGATTGGAGCAAAGAGAAGCAATGGCTTTCTCTCTTTATTCTCTCTCTCTCTGAATCTCTGAGACAATCATGCTCCCAATGATAATCATTTCGATATTAAAACAAAGAGACAACAAGCCCAAATCATATAATGGTTATAATAAGAAGCATAAGCTCTAATTCCCAAGAGAAACAGGTTACTAAAGAGAAAAGGAATAAATGGACAGAGTACATAATCTGAAATGAGTATATTTTATTGAAGTACATTAATATTTTTGTGTGTGAATTGATCAATCTTTCATCAATCAGCACCAAATCTAGCCAGAAAAATGCTCCTGATTAGCCTGAAAATTTAAAGATTGAATAAAAAGTATGCAAAAGAGAGATTATGGATGCAACAATATTGAAAATATGAAGACATGAACCTGAGAAACAAGCAATTGACTCATTTATCAAAACATGAAATAAAATTGGAACAAACAGATGTTAGAAAGGGAGAGAGGTGATAAAAACCTAGATATTGCTCACGATTGGGAATGCCTTATCCAGAAGCTCGGCCCAATTACGCGGTGATCAAATTTATTGGTGGTATAAATAGCAATAAAAAAATAAATTCGTATAACCAGCCATAAAATAAATAAACTCATATAACCAGCTACAAAAAATACATATATAACCAGTTAAAAAAAAGAAGAAGAAGAAGAAAACAGCAATGAACCAAGGGTTTTCTTCTGTTAAGCTTGACCAGAAAAATAAAAACATAAATAATAAATAAATAAACTACGTGAATATGGGGGTTTTCTTCTTTGAGCATAACCAGGGGGGGAAACAAAAAAGAAACCAAAAATCAAATAAAAAGCTCTTTGTTGACTTGGGTTCATCTTGTTTGAGCTTAAAGAAATATATATATATATCATTTAGATCTGGAATTATCTTCTTTGAGCTCTAAAAAATAAAAATAAAAAAAAGAAGACTTACTCTGGCTTTCTCTGAGATTTAGAGCAATGGGGGCGATAAGGAGAATGGAGCTGACACGAGTTGCGGCGACTGCTAATGCACCCGATATTTAAACTCCAAACGCACTATTTTAAGAGTCTTATATATAAAATCCATTTATGAGATATTTTATTTTGAATTTAATTTTTCATGTTGACTAATAATATTGCATATTATTAAAATTATTCTAATTATATTTTCGATTTTCATAGTATAGTTTTCTATATAAAATTTGGTCTATTAAAATATGTATAGTGAAATAAAGCTTATTTCTAGTAAAATATGAAATTAATAAGACACTTTATAAATTAAGACATAAATTCTAGTATCATTTGACATCCCTAAATTCAAGAACCCTAACCAATACCCTAACTTGATTTATGTCGATTTGTATAGCTCCCTAGACAAGTATAGACTTAATACTATATTATATAATATAATGTCCTTTTATATTGTATTATATTAAAGAAGACAAAAATATAGTGATTTCAAAAAAAAAAAAGACAAAAATATAGTATTAGATTTGACCAACCAAATTTTGTTAGGCATTACTCATTGGTGAATTTTAATTGGATCCTAAAATTTTAGTTTCAAAAATTTTTCTTAAGTAATGAGTGCTCCAATAGGTTCACATTGTACATTTGGCACTCTTAGATATAACATCTATTTAGGAGATAACTATGATTTAGAATTAGTTTTGCCTATTGATTGGTAATACTACTTTGATTTTTGAAATCATTCGAATAATATTTTAAATTTCTAGAAATATACCTTTTTTTATAAAATTCTATTGATTAATAGGGATATTGTAAAACAAAATCTTTTTCTAGAAAAATATGAAATTAGTAAGATATTTTATAAAATTAAATACATTATATACAATGTATATAATTTTATATTGAGAAATGACCTTGTGAGACCCTCCCACACATGTAAGACCTTAAAGGATCACTATTAATTTTGTCTCAATCTCTAGAAGAGTAAATATTACACCTACGATGAGAACTTTTCTAGAGATCTATGCTAAATTTATTGGTGATCTTTTGAATTCCTACACACATGGGTATGGGAGGGTCTCATAGGATCATTACTTTATTATATAATACATATTATGTAATATCATATTATATGATATTATATAATATAATGCATATTATATAAGGGAGAAGTTTATATAGAGCCTAGGCTCTAAACAATCAAATAGCCTACCTCAAAAATTTTACTAGAAGAGATTGGTTTGATGCCCAAATATCCTCAAATTAATCATCTTGACATCAAGATGCATTAACATGATTAAAAAAATGGATTTCAAGTTTTGGAATAATATAGCTTGCAACATATTTTTTGACCATCAATTTTCAAGATTTTCAAGTTTTCATAGATCTATGTGATCATTATTATTTTTGAAGCTTTAAATTTTATAATTAAATATAGAAATATATTTTAAGCCTATCACAAAGATTTTTAGTATAAAAACCATATTTTTCAATACTATTTAAAGGTAGGCTTTACTTTGATTGTTTAGAGCCTCGGCTCTATATAAACCGCACCCATTATGTAATATATAATATTACACAATAGTACGAGGTCGTCCTGTGAGCCTCACGTGAGGTTGTTTGCTTTTTTTCGATATAATATAATATGATATATAATAACAATACAATATAATAATACCATATTATATAAGGGGAAAATCGCTATGCATGCGTAACTTTTTTTAACTTTTGTTACTAAAATTTCAATGAAATTTCGATGACAGAAAACTTCCCGTGCTTTGCTAAAAATTGAGATGTTTTGGTACGACCGTTGGCACATATTGTACATACAGCCTATCATTAAAGCAGGTCCCAAAAGCCACAGTAATACATCAAATTTTCATAAATTGAACAGCAGCACGAAATAGATTCAATAAAACTCCCCTAAAAATACTTTTATTGAAATATACATAGACCCACGAGAACACCAAAAATATATTAGGTTCGGGTAGATGTCGAACCAACGAAGCAAAACTTGTTGGACACGTGGTTCCGAACATAACTCACTCCTAGTAGCATGCACCTGCATTGCATGTGTTATTTAAACATCATGCATAACGTACTATTTATGTTAATGATATTTTTTTACCAAAATAAATTTACAAACTCTAAGTCATGAAATTTATAAACGATTAAAATAAATTTTACATAAAATAAAAAATAATGATTTTTCACTCATGCTTAGATATAGAGGAGAGATTTATAAGTTTTATAAACGGTCAAGCTTTTTCTGTTTCCCTACAGCATAGAAGTTCTATCATCCCTTTTATCCAACCGTCCATTCTGAATGGAGGGTTAAGATTGTCCCAATCACAAAGTCACGTCTCGGTACTATTTTATTTTTAATTTTTTCTATAAACTATTTTGACACCAAATTTTGGACGTCTAATCGTCTATTAAACTCGCACTAGCGGAAAATATAAAAAAAAATATTTTCAATAAAATAAAATAACCAAAATACCCTTGAAAGCTTCAAGGGGTATTTTGGTTATTATATTTTATCAAAAAATTATTTTTAATATTTTTTATAGGTGGACCCCAATGAGAAGATGGCGCATACCAAATTTCATATTCATACAATTTGTATAAAAAATATTAAAAATAAAATAATTTGAGACATCGAATTTAAGATCAAACGATGAGTAGCTCTCTTGATCAAAATAGGATGGTAGGATAGTAGGGAGAGGATAGAACTTCTATGGTGTAGGGGAAGCATAGAAACCTTTCCCTTTATGGGCAAGCTTTCTATGCATCCTCTATAACATAAAACTTATATATTTCCCCTTTATCCAACCGTCCATTTTAAATGGAGGGCTAAGATTATCCCAGTCATAATGTCACGTCTCTACGCTATTTTATTTTTAATGTTTTTTTATGAACTATTTTGGCACCAAATTTTGTACGTTCAACCTCTATTAAACTCGTATTAGAGAAAAATATATAAAAAAAATATTTTCAATAAAATCAAATGATCAAAATACCCTTGAAAGTTTTAAAGGGTATTTTGGTCATTATATTTTATCAAAAAACTATTTTTAATCTTTTTTATGGGTGCGCGCCAATGAGAAGATGACATGTACCAAATTTTATATCCACACAATTTGTATAAAAAAATAAAAATAAAATAATTTGAGACATCGAATCTAAGATCAAACGGTAAGTGGCTCTCTTGATCAAAATTGGATAGATGGATGGTAGGGGAAGCATAGACCTTCTATGCTGTAAGAGAAGTATAGAACCTTTCTCTTATAAGCATATTTAGTTCTTAAATTAGTTATTACTAAAACTCATAAAAATGAATACTAACGCTTAATATAAAATATATTAATCCTCATAAATTAATTGTTATTGATGAGCTATATTGTAAAAAATGGATAATTATATATAAATTTTTATAATTATGAAAGTAATATTGCAATGTAGATTATCAATATTTCACTTAATCTTTTATAACCTTAAATCCTATCATAATTATAATAAAGAAAACCCCACCGTAGTAATCTTATACTTACTAAAATATAATTGCATAAGTATACATAAGTGATTATAACACAGTTATAATTTTCCACCCACGAAGTGAGAGAGAGAGAGATCCTACGTAGGGATTGTGGGTGAGAGAGACAATCTTCACCTAGATGATAGATTGATCTTAGAATTAAAAAATTGGCAAAATCAAGTAGGTATCAGTTTTAGAAGGTTTGAACTAAAAAAATAGGAAATAATATTGGAGGCCATGCGCTTCCATATTTTATTTGGAGTTTTGAATTGAAAAATAGGAAATAATTTTGGGAGGATCTGCACTTCCAAATTTTAGGGAAGGTTCATATCTAGAAAATTATGAAAAAAAAAATTTGGGGATGGACTTATACGCATAAATTTGGGGTTTATTTTGGGAAGTTTAATGCATAAAAGAAAACTTTTTGGGGAGAACTCGTACGCCCAAAATTTTAGAAATGGTTCAAATTTTTGAAATGGGAGGACTTGCACCCATAAATTTGAGGCAAGGATGGGATAAAACACAAGCAAGATCTAGTAGGTTCAAAGTTTAGGAGGTTCAAAACAAAAAAAATAGGAAAAAGATTTTGGGGAGTATTTGCATGCCCAAATTTTAGGCAAAAATGGACTTATTCTCATACGTTTAAAATATATGGAAATAATTTTCGGAGAACTTGCGCCCCGGACTTGCACGTATACATTTAGGAATAGGGGGGCTTGCATTTGCCTATCCCTTATCCCTTATTTAAGTGAGCAAGTATTGGAAGATTATTTAAAGTAATAGATATATCTCTACATATTTTCCACATCCTAATTCTAGTACTCCTTACCCTATCATCTCTCATTGCAGTTTTTTTTTTTACTTTTGTAACGTATGTCCACCCCTTAACTATGTTTTAATAATATAATATAGTATAGATGGATATAGACAGATAATAGATAATAAACATTTCTCGGTTTACCGATTAAAGCTTAATTTGTTTTATGTATACGCGAATGAGAGAGAAAAGCAGGACTTGAGTACTGAAGAATATATCATTACATGCTCCCCATCTTCCCTTCACTCATTGTGGCCCCTAATACAGGAGTATTGTTTGGATTGGGGATATAAGATCCTTCAATTAATTAGAAAAATAATAATATCAATTTTAGATGGTCAAATCATTTTGTAACTCCCTCTCACTCTATCTCGGTGGAATATTATTTCTGACATTCTCCATCTAGGCCCAACCTCAAATTTGTTTTTTTTTTAAAGAAGTCAATGAAGTACTTGATTAAATTATTAAGGTAGTCAAATCATCCCATTTAATTTTAAGAATATTATTTTTTGAATTTATACCTCCTTAAGAATATACAAAAAGTTGCCAAATTGCTCACAATTAAGAATGTTGAATAAACAATCGTATTTTTTAATCTAAGCCAAATGATAAAAATACCCCAGATTATTTAGGATTAATACTATAGAGCTGGGTTAGGCCTAGCCGAGCCTCAATATTCTTGATTGGGGTGGGGCCCACCCATTGGCAGACCTTCATAGAACAATGGTTTTATAATTAAGAGTTTTTCATTTGCTAATCCTAAGTAAACATAGGTATTTTCAACTTGCCTAAATTAAACAAGTAAAGCATTTCATCATTTGACTCGAATCATGTGAATGAGGCTAAATTCTAAATGCCCTACTTCTTCATCGTTCCCACTATTATAAAGAAGGCCAATTCAAAAAGTTTCTATCATATTTTCTAAGAGGCACTTGAGTTAATAAAATTAAAAATATATAAATTTTTTTTTTTTAAAAGTGTCGCTAAATTGCTAAGAATGTGAGTGATTTTATTTAACCATATAATTGATATTTTCACTGAAGAATCTATAAGTACTCCTGAACGTTTCTAAGAAGCATGAAATCATTGAAGGGTCAGTGAACTTTGGATGGTATGTCTGTGAGTTTAAGAACTCACATTTTACTTTTGGGCAAGCTCCCTATGCTTCCCTTAGAGCGTAAAACTTACATTATCCATTTTGAATGGAAGGCGGTGACCTCCATCACAATGTCATGTCTCAACATTATTTTTTATTAGAAATTATTTTAATACCAAAATTTTGGTGCCCACTCCTCTCTCAAACTCGCACGGGTAAAATATATTACCAAGAAAATAAAATGACTAAAATACCCCTAAAATATTCAAATGGTATTTTAGTTATTATATTTTATATAAAAAAATATTATTTCTTAAGTGAAATCCATTGAGAAGATAATACGTACCAAATTTCATATTCATACAATTTATAGAAAAATACTAAAAATCAAATACTCTTAAACGTCGAATCTAGATCAAACGGTGTGTAGCTCATTTAATCTAATTTGAACGACTGGAGGGAAGAGGACGCATGTATCTTTTACTGTGGGGAAAGTACAGAAACCTTTCCCTCTACGTTTTATCTTTTTTGGAAATACTATTTTAGAAAGACCCTAAAAGCGAGGTTAATAAAATCCTCCACAGCGTACCACTTTTTTCCCGGAAGGAAGTGTAGAGCATGCTCCCACAAGGGCGCACCATGCACACAACAAAATGCCTAGCCTAATCCCCACAAAAAAATATCATTTCCTCCATTCACTCCTTCAAGTAAAACCTATATTTTAGGTTACCAAAATTTTAAAATAACACCTTTTCATCGTAACTATAAACTTCCAAAAATCATCATCATTAAAACTTTGATTACATCATTTTTGATAAGCTATTCAACTCTATCAAGGGTCATACTCTCAACAAGGCCATAAACCGTCACATCTACTCTCACTACTTCCAACTATATCCATTGGGTCGAACACTTGCCCTTTTTTTAATGTTCTATATGCCCTAAAATTGAATAGAAATCATCAAACGTTTGGAAATTCTGATCTAATTGTAATTTTGTTTCTTTTTTTAAGTCACACCATGTTCACACACCCCAAATTTTGCAATAGAAAAATTCTCCTAAATAGCCCTTGGCCCCGGGAACTACACAGCATGCTCCTGCGGGAGGATGCTATTCGCACTAAAACGGCATACACATTGTCCCACAACCACTTAAGAGGTCACTTAGTGACAGGTAAGGTTATTTGGAAAGCAAATATTATCTCACAAATGAGGATAAGGAAGTTCAATTTCTCAAGTAATTTGAATATCAGCCCATTGACTAGTAAAAATAAAAACAAAAAAAAAAAATATCAGCACCAGCCACAAAATGAAATCCAACCAGTGAGTAATGTTTCAGTCTCCGGAAGAATTTCTTAGTGGCTGAAAACTGAATCTAATCTTTTTGCAACAAAAATAATACGCACGTTCTCATCACAGACCACATTCTCTTCTCTCTCTTACCCTTTTTTACCCAAACCAGAAAGAGTTTAAAACATATTCGGAGAGACTAGCTCTTAAAAGAGTAACAGAACGAGTTTTGAAACAAATCAAATTACAATAAAAGAGGAAACTACGAGAGATGTTGGATTATGAGGTAGTAACCTCCTACCATTGCAAAGCATGAGACTCCACTCCGAGCCACTCGCAACCAAAGTCCACGCAACAAGAACGCCCTATCTGAGGGCCGGATCCCCGCTTTCCTATTGATCCAAGAACCCAATGGTTTCCACTTAAGAAGCTTCCTCTCCATGGCTATATACTGTCCAAGAAAAACCAACCATTGGACTTACCCAAAAGAATGAAAGAAAACTCAACCTTCACTTGCCTTCATGTGAAACACTATTACATTCTTAAGAAAATAAATTAAGAAATTCCCACACAAAGAGCTAAGTTAAAAAATGATGCAACATGTTTTTCTTTTCTTTTGGTTGGCTGAAGTAAATGGAAGTCAGGTGTCTTTTAAAATGGAAATAGATGTCAAAATTGGAATAAAACATACTTATTTCACACTGAATAACCATGGTTGGAAGGTCTTGTTATCACAGCAAGCAGGAAAAATCCATGGTTGGTTATTAGAGCAAAGTCATTGAAAAATGATATGAAAGGATGCTAAAAAAATGAACATCAAAAAACAATCTGATTACCTTGGGTATGACTATAGATTGTGATCGACATCTAGCAGTGTCAAAAACATGGGAGGCGGCAGCAGCAATTGAACCAGAAAAACCAGCCACTAGACTAGCTGCCAATGGAGACACAGGGCCAACCTCATCCTCGGATCTGAGGAAATATGGGTAGAAGTAGAATTAGACCAAACCATACACCAAAGACTTCTATTAATCAAGTGTGAAATTCTTAGTGCAAACTGAAGAGCCAAAAGTATTTCCCATACACTATGGAAACAGTCTATAAGTGCAAGATTCAACAACAGATTCACTTGATACTTTCTTCAATATAATTTTTTTAAACAGAGAAGTTGTGGCAAAGACCTTGGGGGAGGGTCCATATTGATGGCCTTCCAATCAAGCATGATAATGTGAAAGAATTGCCAGGTTGAAAAGAAAAAACCACCAAAAATGGAATCCCGAAATATCCCTGAACGAAGACCCCTCCATAGTGCATTCCATCCTTCTAAGGAGACGACGCCCAGTGGACCTTTAATATAGCTCACTGAGGGAGGTTTTCCTGAGCCAGTCATTACCCATGGATACTCTTGGAGAGCAGTGGTCACATTCGTATGCTTGGTGGGAAGGGTGGATAAAAGACCAGTAATTTGATCCCATGTCCCCTTCTGAGCAATGTGACCATGAAGCAATTTTGTAACTAATGATGGTGTGCCTCTCTTTGCCTCAACAAACCTGGAAGTCGGCCAAGAAGCACACGCCACCTGCGTGCGAAGCTTAAAAAGCTCGAATGGCGTGTTTACGATTGATTCTAGGGCACCGGCTGCAAACCCTGCCAATAGAGCCTCTGATACAAAGACATGCTTGTTTTCTCGGCCGTCTGCAATGATATTGGGGAAGTAATGATTTTCAGTTGTGAAATGGAAGATAAATGAGCTACTTGAAAGTAACAAAAGTTAACAGAGATTTCACAATTGACAAGTCAACCACTTCCCTAAATATTGCAAATGGAACTTTCAATGGTTAAATGTAGGACGCTACAAAAGCATACCAAGATGGCCCAATAACATAACTCCAACAAAAATCCCTCACGGTTCGCTGCAGACATTTGCATCAGAGGAAGTTTTAGATAAACAATTTAACGAGAACTTTATCCAACATGCCACCATCCCAGTTACAGATAATTTGCCACAAAATTCCAAATTCAATGACCAGTCAAGGAAGTCTTTTTTTAAAAAAAATTATTGAGAAATAAAAAATTTCATCTCCGACAAATATGAAAGTTTCCATAAAAATGAGCTAGAGTAGTATTATGGCAGTCTACTAGACAAATTTGTGAAAACAAAGAGCAAATTTTTCAACGAATATCACTCATATACAGCTTGTGTGTTTGCATGTGCACCAAGGAGAGAATGGTGAGAGGTTCATAAATCCTCCTCTGCAGGAGTTTTTGATAGGATAAAAAAGTTTACTGATAGGGAAATCCCTTTGATTTGCTTTATATCAAAAGATAAAGGATAAGGAGGTTTTTTAGAAAGAAGTCGGAGTACACACACAAGAAAATTAGCAGGTAGCATATCGATGATAGGTCGCCCTTAGCATACCCACACTCTAGGATATCAGTTGGTCACATGTTGACTGACCTTGAGAACAGTGAAAAAATATTCTGGCTAAAAGAAACAAGTGAAGTGGACATTTATTATGAGTGAAAGAATTAAATGACCATGTGCATGAAATGAGTACGGTCACTTAAGGCATATGAACTGTACTTGTAGAGAGGGCTTGGGATATTTTATTAGGTGATTGGAGAACATAAATAATTAAAAAACAACATTCAAATGTTTAATAGAACTACGTTTCTTGAAAATTAATACCTTCATTGATTATAAAAGAAACATATGCAAAGCTCTTGCCTAATTTCCACACCCACAATTATAAATAGAAAAAACCAAACTTCAGAACAACGGGTACTAATCTGAATAGATGAGAACTAACTTCAATCCAACTAGCCTGCTAATTAGCCTCCACATACATGCCCTTGGGAATGTCAATACACCTAGGGGACACTAGGCCAGGAGTAGAAACAAGAACTTGGGTTTATCCAAAAACTAGGTTTTCTAAGATGCGGTAATTTTAAATCTGAGTTTTGGGTATATGTCATTTGGGTAGCATCAGGAACCAACTTTCATATTTCCACTGTTTGGAATCACCTATATGTAAAATTTGGGCGAGAAGAAATGGATCGTTGGAGAGAGAGTTGATGGGTGAGGTTGGATTTTCTAAGATTATCTGAGTTAAAAATTACCCACATTTTGGGAAACCCAGTCTGGGCTGGGTTTATTTTTCAACCAAAACAAGCTCTAAGGGGTAATTTAAACATCAGTTTTGAGAGAGAAAAAAAAAATATGCCAAACTGCCTTTACTCTGAAAATCTGAGTTTTTGACAAAAGGCAAAGTTTTTACCAGGATCCAAACAACCCCCTAAATATCTGTATATACTCCAAGTCTCCTCCATAAAATCATCAAGCCTCAAATGGCAGAGGCTTACAAACCCACTTCACCACATTCAAAGACTAGCTCTCGACAAATTTTGGTCTTAATAACAATTTCACATAATTGGTAATCCCCACCGAGATCAAAATAAGCTTCACAATCCATACGTTTCACTTCCCCAAGTGTTTGTCATAAGTAATAAAACGCATAAAAGTGTAAAAGGTAAAAGACCTACAAGGAAGAATTCGATGTTGTACATATTCTATTTCAGTTCCCATATTTCTCCCAGTTACATAGTGCTTTCTTAATCTACATGTGACCCAAGGCTTGATTTATCCTTTCATATACCATCAAAGTTTGTTATTACCTCTCATGCTGCCACGCTCAAAAACACAATGAAGGGGCACACATTCTTGTTCCAAGCTGTTGAGCTCATTAAGACAAGACTACTTTGACGTAAGATTGTTGTAAAATGTAAAACTTGACATTTCTATTGGGATCTTAAGATGTTCAAGCAGTGAACAAAAAATCCCCCGTCGACAAACCACCTAGGTGTAGCCTAGGTGGTGGATCTGGGCGGGCATGCCTAAGGTGGGTGCCTAGGAGGTCAAGGCGGGGGACCTAGGCAGTCTGGGCGCCCACATAATGTCATCCCTTAAATAAATAAAAAATAAATAAATAAATAATTCAAATCCACTCAAACAAAAGTAAGGCCTAGCATTGCCCCCCTTTCTCTCTCTATCTCTCTCTTTCAGGTCCATGTGCTCTCTACATATGAGAAGAAGAAGAAGAAGATGGACAAGTGTTCAATGTGCGGCCTCTCTCTCTTTCTCTCTCACACACACACACACACAAAGATACACATGGACCCCTATGCTCCCTCTTTACACGTAAGAAGAAGAAAAAGAAGAAGATGACCTCCAAGTGTTCGATGCGAGGTCCCTCTCTCTCACAGACTCTCTCTCTCTCTTCATGTCCTCCAAGTGTTCGAGACATTTCTCACAAATACAGATCCAAAAGAAAAAAAGAGGACAATCTTCAAGAATTTCATGCGAGACCTCACACACACACATACGTGCGAATGCACACACACACACACACACTAAACACATGCACACACACACTTAATACATACACACACATTCACAAACACACACACATACAACAACATATGGCCCATACCCCAACCCCTTCCCTTAGGGCCGCCTTTGTGTCTTGGCGGCTGCCTTGGCCGCCTCCGCCTTTATGAACATCGTGTTCAATATTTCTCCTCGACATGAATGTATTTGTTTCATCTTAACATTTGTAATTTGTAGTAAGGAACTATTCTTTTGATACTATACCCTTTAATTCATTATATATTTCCAGATTTCTGTGAGACTATCTTAAATCCTAGATTGCTGCAAACCTGAAAACCTATATTTCATGTCAAGTTTCTTTGTTTAACTTAAAAAAATAGAATTGAAGCTGAGAGTAAAAGGCAACAAAGGTACAGCATAAAAGGTGCTCAACTCCTCCATAGTAAATTATGATAGTTTTTCATGATAATAATTTGCTTTAAAAATTTGAATCCCATATTCATCTCATGTTTAAGTTAAGATATATTCTAACTGAAAAGATAGAACCTAACACTTTTGAGTAGATGGCATTGTTCTTTTCTTGTTTCCATTTTTCTTTTCTTTTTCAGAGAGAGAATCAGTCCAATACAAAGTAAATAAGATCACATTTTCCTTTCTGCCATATTTCATGGCAGCCATATGAAGTAGATAAGATCACCTTATGCTTATAAATTTACATAATGGAACAGATAAATTCTAACTTCGATAGAGCATATCTGAGAAAACTTAACTTCCAGAGAGAACATAGATATATCAGACAGAAAGAGAACATACCCTTATAGAAAGCAGTCAAAAGTTCATAGGTACCAAATCTAACTCCGACAGATGGAATTCTACCTAGTGCGAACCACCCAAATCCTCTATACAGACCTGAAACATTATTAGGAGAAAATTCACCAATCAAATGACAGAAATAATGCAGTGCTACTACCAGAACCTACATGCATTAAAAAAAGCAGAAAACATTTCAAATTACACGCAAGCACCTCATTCAAAAATCAAGTTTTCATTAAAAATAATTAATGTTTTCATTTAGTAAAGGAAAAAATGAGACATAGTCATCTGACAGATTCTCCTATGTCACCAGAACCTTGATGGAATGGCAACATAGAGCTTTTATGGAACACCTTTTCTATCCTTTACTCTGGAGCCTGGACAGCCCCCTCACCCCTTCTCTTTTCTCTTCTTACTTCCTGTCTCTCTCTTTGTTGGAACCAAGTAAAGAAAAAACAAAAAAAAAAGGAAGGAAAAAAAATTCACTTGAAGGTATTTTTTTTCTTTTCGTTTCAGGGCTTCTGCCTTCTCTCTATTTTGTCTATGCCGTTTTGTCTCTATGTTCACATGTGTGCGCAAGTGTGTGGATAGTACACCCATAGTGCACAGAAAGTATCCGTGTTCCATATTTGACACAGAAAAACATGTGCACATCTTTGTAAAGTTAGCCTTTGAACCTCACCACTTGCTTGCAAAATGAAACATATCCAAGATTCTAAGCCTCATTAGTTTTTTAAGGAATGGGTAAAGGCCCTTACAAGACCCATTCATGAAGGAAATACTTCTTGATGAAATATTTAACCACTAGTTATCAGAATAAAGAAAAAAATGGTTAAAGATCATAAGTAGAAGAGAAATGCCGCAATGGTGTTTAGATACATTAGGGAAAGGTTTCTATACTTCCCCTACAGCATAGAAGATCCATGCTTCCCCTACAATCCAGCCATCCAATTTTGATCAAGAGAGCCACTCACCGTTAGATCTTTAGATCCGACGTCTCAAAGTATTTTATTTTTAGTTTTTTTATAAAAATTGTATGAATATGAAATTTGGTACATTTCATCTTCTCATTGGGGCGCACCTATAAAGAATGTTAAAAAATATTTTTCGATAAAATATAATGACCAAAATACCCTTTAAACTTTCAGGGGTATTTTTGTCATTTTATTTTATTGGAAATATATATATTTTTTTTCTCTCTAGTGCGAGTTTAATAGAGGATTGGACGTACAAAATTTGGTGTCAAAATAGTTTATAAAAAAAAATTTAAAATAAAATAGTATAAAGACATGACATTGTGATTGGGGCACTCTTAGCCCTTCATTCAGAATGGACGGCTGGATAAGGGGAAGTATATAAGTTTTATGTTGTAGGGGAAGTATATAAAGCTTGCCCAATACATTATCGTGATAAATTTCATATGCTACCTTGGTAGATCAAAGGCGAACATGAACATATTTACTTTGAGAAAACAGCAACGAGCAAACTTGCCCAAGAAGCTACCTGTGATTCCTGAGACACACTGAACTCTACCCAAAACTTGATAAATATCCAACTGCTGCTTAGCACCTGCACCAATCTGTCAACTAGTTATAGAATCTGACATGTAAAGACACTATTTCAAATTCAACATATATTCAGTTCAATTCGGCCTGATTTGAGTCCTATGAACCAAGATATCTAGTTTACACAATTCAAATTAAACTCCAGAAAAATTGACAGATGTAGTCATCCAAAAAGGCTGCAGTTTTCTTTACATACAAATGAGAACACTTAACATCACATTAACTCCCCAATTTGCACCACAAAAACTAGAAGTTGACAAATTACACCTCAATTATAGTGCCAAACATCAAAGTAGATAACATGGACCAAGAAGCCATGAGTGGTATTTTCATCCTAAAGAGCTCTACACTTCCACTGGTGCAACTCACCACAAACTGGCAAGTATGTGTCTCAAAGATGGTGGTGACGGTGTGATTGTCATCATGAAAATGCACTATGTATAATTTTCTCTTGGTTTTGTAACTCATTAATTTTTTGTTGGATTTGTCCTACTACTATTTCTTGTTTTAGATTATTTACCAGAGTTTCTTTGTTTTTTATTAAAGCCATTATTTGATTTATTTCTTTTAATTTGGGTTTTTCTATGAAATCAAACCAAACCTTATGGCTTTGAATTTCAGATTCTTTGCCAGAAGTATCCAATGATTTTATTGGATAGAGAAGGCTAAGGAACGGTGTCCCCAAGATTATTTCCTAGGCTAATCCTTTTACTATTATAAATGTCATTAGGAAGCATGCTCCGTTGTTACAGGCAGCAGCCTCAGAAAGTTCGTAATTAATTAGGAGTCTCTTCCCATTAGCTGTATTAAGCATTTGAGTAGTTTTATCAAAATATCTTGAAGGTACTAATCCCTCATTAATACAGTTAAGATCGGCTCCTGAAACAATGAGAGCAATAGCATTAAAACTATATTCTTTGGATACTATAGTTACTTTAGTATGCCATTTTTGGGTGATTACTTTATTTATCACGTTTATATAGTCTAATTGCTTAAGATCAGTTTTTTCAAGGAGATTTACATTTTCATCTTGTTCTTCTTTGTTTTCCTCAAACTCAGTCAGTAAATTTTATTGTACTGGATTCTCATACTTGATGTTTTCTAAGATAGTTACCCTGTTATTTAAGGTATGTATTTCTTCTTTCAAATTTTTAACTTCAAACCTAAGTTCAGAAATTGTAGTTTCTTTTTCTCCAGATATTCGTCTATTATTTACTCTTTCTAAGACTTGTTTAAAATCATAGCTTGGTTTCATCTCCTTGTTCTCAGGCTTTTCTTTAGTAAGGTATTTTACCAAAGCATCTCTTTTTTCTAAGGGGTCTTCAATTTTATCTATGATATATAGGATTAGATTTTGTTCTTCAGTAAGCATATTAAGACTCAGTCCTTGCATATCTAGTAAGGCCTTATAGTAATTGCACTTATCAGAATCGGTGTTTGTACATTCCTCCTCAGAAGTTTCACTGCTATCATAAATTTCGTTTATTTCATCTTCTGAATCTGTCTCTATCTGTGACAGGTTATCCCTTGAAGAATCATCTAAAAGTAATATTTGTTCTAATTGCTTCTTGAGACCTTCATCTGTGATTCCATTTATCTTTTGTTTTGTTCTGCACCTGTCGGCGAAGTGGCCATATCGTCCGCATTTTTTACAAACGGGAATTTTACTTCGTGTCCTATTTTTAGGATCACTGCTTTCTTTTATCTTATTATGCTTAAAATTTTCCTTTTTTTGCTTTCTATTATACTTCGTGTTCCTTTTATACTCATTTTTGTGTTTTTTTGAGTGGGTTTTCCCCGGAAATGGGTGATACCCAAATTGTTCACAGAAATCACCCATTTCTCTTTTTCCTGTGATTTTCTAGTTGTTTCCTAAGCTTAAGGTCAGTACATACATAGTTCAAGACCAGTGGCACAAATCTCATTATCCAATTTCCCCAAGGTGTAACTTTCGTAAGGGATCTCTTTTCCCCCATTTGCATTTTTGAGTCTTGTTTTTACCTTTTCTCTGAATAGAGCAGGTAGACCATTAAGGAATAGGGATTTCCAATGCACATCTCTGGCATCATTACGGGTTAATAACTGGGTATGGAAAACATCCTTATACCAACGGTAATGTGAAAGGTCAGGGCATCTGAGGTTTTCTAGTAGTTCCCTGGTTCTCTCATTCCAAACTGAGGTGTCTCCTATAAAATTAAGGGCAATGGTATAGATTAAGCTATTGACACAATTATCTTGTTGAATAGGTATTTCTTGTTTAATACCTTGATTAAAAGTAGTGGCTGTAGATTGTTTTTTTGCAGTAAGGATAGCATCTTTTTCATCATCTCTGAGATAAAAATCCCACCATCCTTTTAATTGTCCTGTAAATCCGTTTATTATGGATCGTGCAATATCAGGATCTCTATTACCATGATTGGCAAATGCTGCTGCATACATCACCACATGTTTAAGCAGATTCATCTTTTGGTATTCTGATAGGGCATCTATATTCCATTCTACAATAGACCTTCTATCATATTGCACTGCGTTTGAAAATATATCCTCTTCATACTGTAGGCGTACAGGAGAAGGGCGAGGATAGTACATCTTGGTAGTTGCAGTAGGCCTGGTTTTGGTTCCATAGCTGATCCTATTTATTTTAGAAGAGTTTTGTGTTTCTCTAAACATCTCTTCTAGTTTAAAGATCTCTTCATTATCAAGTTCTTCTAGCATATTAGCACCTTGCGCATTTGTTGTATCTTCTCTTTTTTTCTCACTGATTTTGAGGCTAGCTAATCTATTAGCTAGTTCTTCATAATATTCATTTTCTTCCTAACTTAAAAAGTTTTAGAGATAGGAATAGATGGTTTAAAAAGGACAGGTTTAAGAGTCTCCATAGGAGGGCGGACTTCTCTGGATGTAGATGGTTTTGTTTCCAAATTATTTCTATTCTTGTAGCTTGTTTGCCTAGGCTTCGAAGGAATAGGTTTATATAATTATTTTGTTCAATAATGTGATTGAGACTTTCCAAATTCACAGGCTTTTGCAGCATCCCTTCCTCTTTGGGAGCATAGGTCTGCTTATATGGGACTGCCCTAGATTTGGCTAATTCCACAGCTGTTTCCGGAGGATGGATACTTTCAATCTCTCCACTACGTGTTTTATATACCTTATAAATTTTCCCTAGGACTGCAATAGTACCATCATTCCTATATATTTAGGAACATATAGGTTATCCGGAAATTTTTTATTTTTTGAGTTTAAATAGTATTTCAACCAGGTAAAAAACCTTATATTGATTTTGTTTCTGTCATTGTTCTGATATGTTCATCATCTAATTTTTTTTTTAATGGTTTACTATGCTTAAGAAAGTTTTCTCTAATTCCTTGGTTTTCATTAGAATAGAAATCTTTTCTTAAAAGCTCATAGTTAATTTTAAACTCTTCTTCTATGTGAAGCATATGGACATTCCCTTCAGGGATATTTGACTTATATCCCATATCAGAGAAAGTAGGTCCTATTGATCCATCAAATCCTCCTTCATTTGTTGTAGGAGGAACATTAATCCTATAAGTATGGTGACAGATTAGTTGATTTTCTAATTGGTCCAATCCTTCAATAATAGGCCCTTTTTCTTCATTACTTTTCTTTTCATGCTCAGTTTGAGGTACAGAAGAGAAGGACATTCTAGGTGGTTGCCTAGGAATCTGAGGGGTTCTATTTTGATCTAGAAGAGTTTGAAGTAGAGGGGAGAACCGTATCTCAACTCTTCTTTCGTCATATTGTGTTATTTGGCTTATGTTCTGGTTTTGCACAGGCCTTGGTGGTAACACACAAGGTAGTGTCCATTTTTCAGGTAACTTAACCTGATCCCAACAAATTGTTTTAAGGGTAATAAGATTTGATTTCTCGACATTAGTCAGAAAAATAACTATTTGTCCTTTGGTATCAATTTTTTTAACAATAGGACAAATAGTAGTCATAGCTTTATAACAAACTCTATAGGTAACAGCTATGTTTTGAAACCCGACATCCATGTCAAATCCATTGGTTAACAAATTTAAAGTTAAAACTTTCATTATGTTTGGGTCAGTTAGGGAAATAGAGAATCCTGGGAAACAGTTAAAGTAGACAGGTCCTTCACACAAACTGGATTCTACCGCTCCTAATAAGGAATCCATAAACTTTCTGTGCCTACTATCTCTGAGGCAAAGTAAGATTGTTGTTTGTAAACCTGATCTTGTCACGGGTTTTATTCCTATTTGAACTAATCCGATATTGAGATAATTATATTTTCTTTTCCTAATATCTTCTATTCTGGATTTAGTCAATAGGCTAACAATAGTTTCAGTACTAAGAACAGACACTGTTTTTTCTTCAGTTTTTATAGCATAGTCACTCTTAAATTAAAAAATTCCTTTGATATAAATTTCAGAAGTAGAGATTTTTGGAATATTCCAATTATTTAAATCTCTTTCGATATTGGTTATGATAATTTCTTCAGTATTTTTAACAGTCCTTCCTGATGAACTAGATTCATTATCAGACCTTTGTGAACTAGTTCTGAAAAGCTTGCCATCGAGTCAAGAGTATGGCTACCTTGTGAGTCAATAGAGTGATTACACACTCGAGTCAACCGAGTCAATGGATTTATGGCCTCTTGGGCTCTGACCACGACTTATGGCGACTTATGACGGCTTATCACTAATACGACTTTAAGGCTTGTCACTAATCAGACTTTGATGAACAATTTTTTAACAGAACTTGGACAGAGTTATGATATAAAACTGTTTATCAGGGTAAGATCATATGGCTTTGATACCATTCTTAGTGCGTCAAGAGAAAATTATGCAATTCAAAAATAGACTTGAAAAAGAAATCTGTGTTGATATACCAAATGCCTTTTGAGAAAGAAAGAAACATAAGGTAGAATTACCATTTAAACCAGACTTCAATGAAAAATTTATTCCAACAAAATCTCGGCCTATTCAAATGAATAGTAGGCTTCTAGAGATTTGTAAAAAAGAAATACAAGAGCTTCTTGATAAAAAATTAATCAGACAATCATATTCTCCTTGGAGCTGTCGGGCGTTTTAGGTAGAAAAGGCTTCTGGAAAAGAAAGAAGAGCCCCTAGGTTGGTTATTAACTATAAACCCCTAAACAAAGCTTTAAGATGGATAAGATATCCAATCCCTAATAAGAGGGACTTACTCAACAGGCTTTTTAAAGCCCAAATATTTTCTAAATTTGATATGAAATCTGGTTATTGGCAAATACAAATCATGGAAAAGGATAAATATAAGACTGCATTTACGGTACCTTTTGGACATTATGAATGGAATGTAATGCCGTTCGGCTTAAAAAATGCCCCCTCTGAATTTCAACACATAATGAATGACATTTTTACTCCTTATACTCAATTCACGATTGCATATATTGATGATGTTTTAGTCTTTTCTGAAACTATTGACCAGCATTGGAAACATTTAACAATCTTCTTATAAGCAATCAAAGCAGTAGGATTAGTTGTTTCAGCAAGAAAAATCCAACTTTTTCAAACAAAAAATAAGATTTCCAGGACATACTATACAAAACCAGTCCATTATCCCAATTGATCGAGCAATAAGCTTTGCCGAACATTTTCCTGATGAGATTAAGGATAAAACCCAACTTCAAAGGTTTCTAGGTAGCCTAAATTACATTGCTGATTTTTATAAAGATCTGGCAAAAGATTGTGCCTCTCTTTATGACCGTCTAAAAAAGAACTTACCAGATTGGGGGGAGGAGCATGCCAAGGCAGTAAAAAGAATAAAACTGAAAGCCAAAAAGAGCTTCCATGTTTAGCAATTCCAAATCCCGAGGCTTTTAAAATAATAGAAACAGATGCCTCTGAGATAGGTTTGGAGGAATTCTTAAACAAAGAATGCTAGATTCAAAAAAGGAACAACTGGTAAGATTTATGTCTAAAAAATGGAATGAAACTCAAAAGAATTATTCCACAATTAAAATAGAAATTCTTGCAATCGTGTGCTGTGTTCTAAAATTTGAAGATGATGTATTCAATCAAAAATTCCTGGTAAGAACAGACTGTAAAGCAGTAAAGGATGTACTAGAAAAGGATGTAAAAATCTTGGTCTCAAAACAAATATTCTCAAGATGGCAAGCCATCCTTGCAACTTTCGATTTCGACACCGAACATATTTTGAGAAAAACAAATTCTTTGCCTGACTACTTAACCTGTGAATTTTTGCAGGGCATCCAAGGGAAAAAACCAAGCCAATACTAGGGGAGAGACCTCAAGGAAAGTCAGAGAAAATAGCCCCTCTATAATAAAAGAGTTAAATCAAACGTCAGAATACAGAGATAAATTCTCCCTATATTACCAATAGACAATATACATAAACATCTTAATCCAGATGCAAGTGCAAACATATATTTATTGAATCATATGCATCCCAAAGATGAATTCAAGCCCCCAATATTTTATGAAACGATCCTTAAAGAAACAGGATCTATGGAGATTGTGCGCAGATATAGAGGGCATGATATCATTGCCTATTCAAAAATTAGAATAAAAAAAATCCTGGCTTACAAAGATTGGGGATTTGATCCTCTTAACCCACGATATTTTCGGAATGCTTGCTCTAAAATCAAGAGTTATAATTATTATGATTATATCGAAGCATGGGAAAAGATCTTAATATTACAAAATAAACAGAATACCCATAATTGGTTCATCTTGTTTAGGCTTAATGAAGCCATAAATGAATTACCTACATGGTTTAAAAAGTGGATGCTATACTAGGGACCTGACCCAGATATCTACCCAAAACAATTGAAATGCTCTTTGTCTAAATTTGAGGCAGCCAATAGAAACTGGTCTAAACTTGAGACCATGGTTCGTTTTACTATCTTATATGAGATCCCCTGGATCCTCAGATGGTCTTATTCTATAACCGAAGATGATGAATCATGGGATTATATCCCACATCTGGAAAGGGTAATTCAAATCACACAGTGGGATAGTTTTGAAATTAAAGACTTAATTCCAGAGACTATTAAAATAATAAAATTAAGGTTAAAACACTTGATAATCTTCATCCAACTGGAACAGCCTCATACTTAAGGCTATTACAAGCAGAATACCCAGAACTTTCAAAGGAAGAGCTAAAAAGTAAGGTCTTGACAATGCTCGACGAAGATGCAATGTCTATCTCAGAAGATCAGAACTTGAATGGTGATGATAGTGCAGGGGTTTTACACCCGATAAACCAATAAAGAAAAAGGTTTTTCGAGCCGGCCGGACTCCATCATATCCAGGACACGTGGCCCATTATCGACAAATTACTGCTACAACCGACGCTGCCGACAACCTACTATTCCCACCAACACCTTTTTCTACTTTAAAGATGCCAACGAATCTACTTTCTAGATTAAAGCTACCGACGAATCTACTTTCTCAAAAAGCATCTAAATATGTGGACGATAGAGATAGAAGACCAGACTTCATTTCGTTTTAAGTCCGGTAGGAATACCACCTATAAAAGGGCGTTCTTGGGTTAGAGGAGGGCAACTTTTCCCTCTTTCCATCTTTCTTTGCTTTCTTCTCTCTTTCTCTCTCTCTCCCTCTCTGGTGTGAAGTTTGCTGGTTTTGGGTCAGGTGTGGTGTGAAGTTTGCAGGGGTTTTTCGTCAATTTATGTAAGTGTTTAACTGGTTTGGTTCATCAGTCTATGTACTGTATACTGTTGTCTATGTAAGTATTCAATTTGCATCTATAAGTTTGCATGGTACATCTTATTTGCTTGAATGTATTTCATCTTATATCTTTCTATAATTCCACTTGACGCACTAAGAATTGCATAATTTCCGCTTGACGCAATAAGAATGGTATTAGAGCCATATGATCTTACCCTGATAAACAGTTTTTATATCACAACTCTGTCCAAGTTCTGTTAAAAAATTGTTCATCAAAGTCGGATTAGTGACAAACCTTAAAGTCGTATTAGTGATAAGCCGCCAAAAGTCGTGGTCAGAGCCCAAGAAGGCCATAAATCCATTGACTCGATTGACTCGAGTGTGTAATCACTCTATTGAGTCACAAGGTAGCCATACTCTTGACTCGATGGCAAGCTTTTTCAGAACTAGTTCACAAAGGTCTGATAATAAATCTAGTTCATCAGGAAGGACTGTTAAAAATACTAAAGAAATTGTCATAGCCAATATTGAAAGAGATCTAAATAATTGGAATATACCAAAGATCTCTACTTCTGAAATTTATAGCAAAGGAACTTTTGAATTTAAGAGTGACTATGCTATAAAAACCGAAGAAAAAACAGTGTCTGCTCTTAATACTAAAACTATTGTTAGCCTATTGACTAAATGCAGAATAGAAGATTTTAGGAAAAGAAAATATAATTATTAGCTGTTACCTATAGAGTTTGTTATAAAGCTATGACTACTATTTCTCCTAATGTTAAAAAAAAAAGTTACCAAAGGACAAACAGTCTTATTTCAGACTAATGTCAAGAAATCAAATCTTATTACTCCTAAAACAATTTGTTAGGATCAGGGTAAGTTACCTGAAAAATGGACACTACCTTGTGTGGTACCACCAAGGCCTGTGCAAAACCAGAACATAAGCCAAATAACACAATATGACGAAGGAAGAGTTGAGATACGGTTCTCCCCTCTACTTCAAACTCTTCTAAATCAAAATAGAACCCCTCAGATTCCTAGGCAACCACTTAGAATGTCCTTCTCTTCTGTACCTCAAACTGAGCATGAAAAGAAAAATAATGAAGAAAAAAGTATCTATCAAAATCAATAGGGTCCCAGCACACAGGTAGCCCTATACTAGTGGACGAAGAGTCTTGCTTCGGCCAACTACACCCAAAGGTCACAAGCAAGAGTTCCCACTAGTGCTATGCCTGATCTGCTCAGGGCAATGGCTTTGATACCATTTCATTCCCGATCTGGCCGGCAGTAACCCCGGACCCAGCTCAAGCAGCCAACAAAAGGTACCTATCAAAACCAACAGGGTCCCAGCACACAGGTAACCCTACACTAGTGGGGGGAGAGTCTTGCTTCGGCCAACCACACCCAAAGGTCACAAGCGAGAGTTCCCACTAGTGTTATGCCTGATCTGCTCAAGGCAATTGCTTTGATACCAATTCATTAACAAATTTAACAAATCATTACGTCGGGAATACAATATCATATGGCTCTGATACTTTTGAGACACTCATACGATCACAACCTCTATGACACTCATACGGTCACAACCTCTATGACACTCATAAGTCAACCTCTATAACACTCATACAGTCACAACAGGTTTAAGAAGAGAAAGCCCTCTATATTAGCACCAAAGGAGTTAATATGCTAGAAGAACTTGATAGTGAAGAGATCCTTAAACTAGAGGAGATGTTTAGAGAAACACAAAACTCTTCTAAAATAAATAGTATCAGCTATGGAACCAAAACCAGGCCTACTGCAACTACCAAGATGTACTATCCTCGCCCTTCTCCTGTACACCTACAGTATGAAGAGGATATATTTTCAAACGCAGTACAATATGATGGAAGGTCTATTGTAGAATGGAATATAGATGCCCTATCAAAATACCAAAAGATGAACGTGATTAAACATATGGTGATGCATGCAGCAGCATCTGCCAATCATGGTAACAGAGATCCTGATATTGCAAGATCCATAATAAATGGATTTATAGGACAATTAAAAGGATGGTGGGATTTTTACCTCAGAGATCATGAAAAGGATGCAATCCTTACTGCAAAAAACCAATCTATAACCACTACTTTTAATCAAGGTATTAAACAAGAAATACCTATTCAACAAGATGATTGTGTCAATACCTTTATCTATACCACTGCCCTTAATTTTATAGGAGACACCTCAATTTGGAATGAGAGAACCATGGAACTACTAGAAAACCTCAGATGCCCTAACCTTTCACATTACCGTTGGTATAAGGATGTTTTTCATACCCAGTTATTAACCCATAATGATGCAAGAGATGTGCATTGGAAATCCCAATTCCTTAATGGTCTACCTACTCTATTCAGAGAAAAGGTAAAAAACAAGACTCAAAAATGCAAATGGGGGAAAAGAGATCCCTTACGAAAATTACACCTTGGGGCAATTGGATAATGAGATTTATGCCACTGGTCTTGAACTATGTACTGACCTTAAGCTTAGGAAACAACTAGAAAAACAGAAATCACAAGAAAAAGAGAAATGGGTGATTTCTATGAACAATTTGGGTATTACCCATTTCCGGGGAAAACCCACTCTAAAAGACACAAGAATGAGTATAAAAGGAATAGAAAGTATAATAGAAAGCAAAAAAGGAAAGATTTTAAGCATAATAAGATAAAAGAAAGCGGTGATCCTAAAAATAGGACACGAAGTAAAATTCCCGTTTGTAAAATATGCGAACGATATGGCCACTTCGCCAACAGGTGCAGAACAAAACAAAAGATAAACGGAATCACAGATTGAGGTCTCAAGAAGCAATTAGAACAAATATTACTTTTAGATGATTCTTCAGGGGATAACCTGTCACAGATAGAGACAGATTCAAAAGATGAAATAAACGAAATTTATGATGCCAGTGAAACTGCTGAGGAGGAATGTACAAACACCGATTCTGATAATTGCAAGTGCAATTACTATAAGGCCTTACTAGATATGCAAGGACTGAGTCTTAATATGCTTGCTAAAGAACAAAATCTAATCCTAGATATCATAGATAAAATTGAAGACCCCTTAGAAAAAAGAGATGCTTTGGTAAAATACCTTACTAAAGAAAAGCCTAAGAACAAGGAGATCAAACCAAGCTATGACTTTAAACAAGTCTTAGAAAGAGTAAATAATAGACGAATATCTGGAGAAAAAGAAACTACAATTTCTGAACTTAGGTTTGAAGTTAAAAATTTGAAAGACGCAATACACATAACAGGGTAACTATCTTAGAAAACATCAAGTATGAGAATCCAATACAAGAAAACTTACCGACTGAGTTTGAGGAAAACAATGAAGAACAAGATGAAAATATAAATCTCCTCGAAAAACAAGATGAAAATATAAATCTCCTTGAAAAAACTGATCTTAAGCAATTGGAATATATAAACGTGATAAATAAAGTAATCACCCAAAAATGGCATACTAAAATGGTAGTATCCAAAGAATATAGTTTTAATGCTATTGCTCTCATAGATTCAGGAGCCATTCTTAACTGTATTAATGAAGGATTAGAACCTTCAAGATATTTTCATAAAACTACTCAAATGCTTAATACAGCTAATGGGAAGAGACTCCTAATGTTAGTGCGTCAAGGTTATAACCTGACGCACTAACAATAGGACATACAGCTATGTCCTATGGTAACAGGTTATGTCAGTAAGTCCTAGGTAACAAACTTATGTCTATGACTAGGACATACAGTTCTCCCCTCTACTTCAAACAGGGAAATTATATCCTGTTGTGACACGTGCTGCATAGAGGGAAACTTTCTCTTCTATATGACTAGGAGATAAGGTTCTCCCCTACTTATGAACCATTTGGGTATTACCCATTTGTTCACAATGAACATAAACTTATGTCCTAGTTCAAACTCTTAAACCTGTCCTCTATGACTAGGACTTACGTAGTGTCACAGAAATGGGAGACCCGATGAAGTGTAACCTCTTAATCGGGTCTCAAAATTGAATACAGTATGTCAACCTGATGTCCTAGTCATACAGAAGAGAAGGCCCTCTATAAAACTCTGCTGTTATATAGCTTGACTAGGACATACTATTTTTGGAGTTTCTCTTGTGACACGGGCTGCAGTAGCCTCCCAAGTTTTGGTTGTTTAATGTATCTTCTTCATTTATTAACTAAAAAGAGAACATGTAAATTAAGTAGTCAATTACTCTTAGATCAAAAACTTCTAATCATATTCAATCAGATGACCTCCCATTTTCTGATCATTTACAAGATCGTTATGCTTGTTAACAGAGAATGGAAACAAAATTACCATTCTCATATAGTTAAAATTACCGTTGGATCTAAAAGCTCACAGATAGCTTATTAAAGAGATTGGTTTCGATGAGTAACTCTAACCGCTGCTCATAAAAAATGCATCTCATATTTATTATCTTTCATTTAAAAATGCATCTCATATTTATTATCTTTCATTTAAAAATGCCAATAACAACATAAGACACAGAAAAGGACAGATTCGCCTGAATCGCAGAGAATCCCACAATTAGCTTAGCACAAATTGATATTCAATGCAAACAATAAAACATGAAGGAAAGGAATACAAAACATATATCACAACATGTAAAAGACTAAAAGGAAAAGGAGTACAAAACACATATCACCATGAATGGATTTTCAATCAGCAAGCTGCAAGGCATGCACAACCAATTTGGAAATTAGCTCAACCATATTGTGCACTGCTCTTTCTTAAAGTTTCATTGATGTTATCGCCATCATAATTTAATTTAAGTGGTTGAAATGCTAAATTCCAGCTTCCAGTAGATAAGTGCATTCCTAAATTACCCACACATGTATGCATGTATATCCCACCAACCTCAACAATAACTCAAAGTACCAAATGCAACAATCCTTTGTATATGTATCAATGTATGCAATGTATAAAAAAAGTAAAATAAACATTGAAAATAAAAAAATAAAAACACTAACAGGGATCTGCATATAGCAAGTCCATAATAGGCTATGCTCCCCTTAAAACTCCTAAACCATACGGAAAATATCTTAAAAAATTAAATTCAAAGAAAAATAAGGTACCATGCATACATGCACACAAAAAATAATTATAGGAAATAGGAACAGGGTTTACCTGGATTAGAGTTTTGAGGGTGTCTAAAGGGTAAGTAATGGCAGTGGCAAATGTAACTGAACCAGCACCAGCAGCCAAGTGTATTGGAAAGCCACCGTTTCTTAGAAGCTCGTCTATAGTCATTTTGGATGTTCCTCTACGATCGGACTGGTTTTGCTCAAAATGGGTAGTTGTAAACCCTAAAAATGGCATTTGCTCAAAATGTATTTGCCCTAAAAATGGCATTTGGGATGCCTATTGTTTCTCAAAAGCTCCTCCATAGTCATTAGTGCAGTTCACCAACTACAATAGCTGGTATTCCTTATGATGCTTGCACAAGGCAGAAAACCCCGGAAATGGTATTTGGGGTTTCTCAGAAAACCTTAGAATGGCATTAGATGACCCTGGAAAATAAGAGGGAAAACTCAAGGTTTGTAGATGCTTGACTTCAGATAAAGCGAGAACTTGGTGTTAAAAGCAAAGACTAACAATGGTTTTGCTGCTGAAGTGTACTGTGTAGCATAATCCAACAGGAAATGTTTTGGTAAGGTTGCAGCCTTACCTGTTGGGAAGTGTTTTGATAAGGCTGCAGCCTTATGCTCTGGAAGCCTTTGATACCTCTTTTCCCATGTCCCTCTCTCTCTCTCTCTCTCTCTCTCACACACACACACACACACACTCACACACACACACTCACAAAAAAAAAGATGGGGTCTTGACAGGAACATAAATCTATTGGAATTAAGACTCAAAGAAGAAAAACAGCCTCTTAGGGCACAAACACTAAATAACATATAATTCTGAAAAAAGGTTTGACTTCAAAAGAAACAACTGGGAATGCAGGAACGAACCCAGAGCTCCATTTTCTTTCTCAAAAAGGTAAACTTTCAAATAAAAAATGGCTTTAGGAGAACAATCTCCACACACTTTCATCTTCCCAAAGATTAAGTCTTACAGGAAAGATGAATAAAGAAGAAGCAAATGTATTTTGAGGAACAAACCCAGCAAACTATTTTCTTTCCTAACAAACAAATGATAATGGTGTGAACGAATAAATTTGTCTAAATTTGACTATTTAGGAATATATCCAACATATATGGGAGAGTAATAATCAGATAATTAACAGAGCAAATAACTTTGTTAATATTGTGTAACCTGGTGTTAACAGAACACTCTGTAGCAATTTCTCTGATTATTAACAAATACAAAACACAGAATTCTTCAATTAATGGGATTCAGGGGTGCCCAACACCTTACCAAATGAAGAAACTATTATTTACCCTAATTTCCACCATTTTTCCTGGAAGTAGAAGACCTAGAAAAATGCTGGCTAGAACTTCCATGACGATCATAAATGATTTAAAGAGACCAACCAACAACAGTAGAAGGAAATAAATAAAAACCTCTCATAAACCCTAAAGCCTGTTTAAAATGAAACCCTGAAACAAGTACCTGTGAACAGCAAGATAGAGAGAAGATTGGGGAAAAAACTACAGATGATTAGAGAGAGAGAGAGAATTGAGAAATGATGAGAGAGAAACCAATGGATGCCCTATGGGGTGGTCTGATTACTGCAACATCGGACAGCCATATTTTTGGCATCTATGGGGCGGTCCGATGTTACAAACATTGGTTGCCCTTTTTATAGTCCTTTTTTAAGGTCCAAGCTTTTGAATTTCAGACTGTTTAAAAGATTTGCTAAAATATAAAAAACTATGAAAATGGCAATCAGATGTTTTGTAACATCAGACCACCCTATAAAGAAGTCTGATATTGCAGTTATTGGACAGCCCTACAAATGGGGCGCTTCACTAAGTTAGACATAGGACTGCCCCTTAAATGTCAGAAAAACAAAAAATAAAAAATAAGTTGTTCGATGGTTGAAATGAATCGGCCATAAAATTAAAAAAAATAATAAAAGTCAAGCGAATAAGACCTCACTGTAAAATTACCAAACTTCTGGACCAAAAAGTAGATTCGATAATTTTACATAAAATTCCCTAGGTAAGATGAGTAATGGTAAATAATGGTTAATTTGAAATATTTTCTATATCGGGATAAGGTGGGTATGGTAAATAGTGGTAAGATAGGTAATGGTAAATAGTGGTTCATTTGGGTAAAAACGGTAAGATGGATAATGAGAAGTTATTATTCAGAAGACATCACGAGATGATGAAATCCAACCCTCCACCCAAAAATTAGAAAAAAAAAATATGATCTCAATACCTTGTCCTGACCACCAACATCTCAAACAGTGAAGCTAATGTTCTTATACTCGAGCATCTCCACATTAAATCCTGACCAACAAAAGAAGTGGAATAAGCACGTCACAGCAGAACAAACCAAAAGCTTCTTCCATTTCGAAAGCATGTTAATAACTTATCACAAATCTGAAATCCATCAGAGATAAAAATGCAGGTAAATCAATATGCCAATAACTTTCATAAAACAATACTAATAAAGGAAAACAACAACAACAACAATGTTAAAAATAATGATGATTGTGATTATGATTATGATCATGATGACAATGATGATCTCATGATCATAACAACCTTGATGACAACAACAAACTTTAAAATCGAGTGTAACTTTTTCAATTCTTCTTGTTCATATCAAGAGAAAATAGAATATAAAAGGAAAGATATCAAGTAAGTGGCCTAGACCAATTACTGCTCTGACTCTGTTACATGGTTCAGATATCAACATTTCCTAGCACACCAGAAAAGAAGTCTACGCTGAAGATCATAGACACATGGATAAGAATACATCTCCATTAACTGTTCAGAAGTCTGATCCAAATAAATACAAGACTTTTGAGCGAAACCTGGGAATGACAAAGATAACAGGACAGTGAATCGGGCTGTACTATATCATCAGGGACTTCAACAACGTATAATCACGAGGAGAGGGCAGAAGCAATGAGATACTTTTCGGCCCGTCCCTTCACCATATCTCGCAGCACAAACAACCAACGCAGCCACTCCTGAATGGATATGACAGATTCCAAAGAAGTAAAAATTGGAAAACCTCGTACTTCAGGACTTTTCAAATAGAGTTTCTAAAGATAGTTTCAATTATGCAGCTGAACACTTTGATCCCCTGTAAATTGCATGCATCTCCAAGGTTTTGGGCATATGTCGAAGCAAGTGCACAACACGTATATCTGACACCTTTAAAACTGGGACAGTTTTGCTTCACTTTTTCTGTTAAGATTTTACTATGAAAATCTTAAAATGTCACTTAAAACTCCCCCATCCCACTCCTTCTAAAATGATCTATGAGTGTGTCATGTTTGAATGGCCATTTTAAGTTTGCATTTCTGTGTCGATGTTGGATGCTGACACTTGCATCCATGTCCTTGTAACATAGCCTAGATCCAACAAGATCGATAAATCATTGGACTATATGCAAGAGATGAGTAATAACGACTTTTTTGAGAACCTCCATATTATGCAAGGAAAAAGTTTATTGGTGGGTATAAACAAGTGATTCAGAAGCTCCAGACAAAGCAGTAGGAGTAGTAAATGATCTGGGCAGCCTAGATTAATCGCAAAAGGCAGAAATCAGAATGCTAAAGACATAGCCACTTTTCCATGAATCCTCAATCAAGGGTTTAGTTGGAATATGGAGTACTAGAGTACAATGGCTTCAGGATTCTTCCTCACATCAAAAATAAAAAGGAAATGTCATAGCTCAAAATTCAAGACTGGCCATAATAACTCATGGGAGAATGAGGATACTTTCAGAAAGACAGTATCCCCAAGTGAATGAATACAAATCGACAGTATGAATTTTGAAAAGCCTTCTGCATAAGAGCAAAATATGGTTAGAAAGAACCTTCCTTTTTCATAGTTGGAGAGAACCTTTGTTTAAGATGAGATCCAGAAATGCGTCTAAGGACGGAGGCCAAGGAGTTATACCCACAACAAGCCCCATTAGTAGCTCACGTGTATCAGGGAGGGGAGCACTTGTTGACAGCAGGCATCACAGCCCTAACATGGAGCTTAGAACAAAGAAAATGTACACAAATGTAACCCAAACTGGAAAAATCACAAGAAGAATAACTCAGCATGTATCAATAAGAAAAAAATGCTTTACATTTTGTCACTAGCACAACCCGGTGCATTACGGTAAATGACATTAGACATCACATGGACAGAAAGAGATATGTAAAGATCAGTTAGACCATATATATGAAACTTTAAACTGTGGGGTCCCACTTTACTCAACGAAATACTGTAGTTGGGAATGTTTAAGTTCCGAATTTCCCTTCTTTTAGGGCTCATTGGGTTCCTGCGTAACAGTTTTCATATGTAAAACAGTTTTCATTGTGCAATTTCACGATAATGAACAAGCCAGTTTTCATCGTGCAATTTAACGATAATGAACAAGCCCCACTATAAAAATCACATAATGCCTTATGCTAACTGCGCCCTATATTTAAACTTCACATACACACAATCATGTCTCACTATATTTAAACTTCCAACAAGAGTAGGCATTCTGTAATTATGATTTCAATATCTGGGTTGCGCATACAAATACCATGATATTTATCTTTTCAAGGGATTGAGGAGACCAAAAAAATACTCAGGAAACATCTGAGTAGAATATTTCTAGTTTTAGGACAAATTTGAAAAAACAAAAAAAATTCAACAAACTAATTGTGCAATTTCATGACAATGAACAAGCCCCACTGTAAAAATCATAAATGGCTTCTATACAACAAGAAAAAACCAGTAAGATATAAAAGAGGAAAAATACAAAAAAAAAAACGCCACACCCACATTTTCTACAGAGAAAATGGTGCTTCTATACTCAATAAAATAAGCCAAAAATAAAAAAACCATAAATTTCCATGGGAAATCATAGAAAAAAAAAAGGTTCGCATTGGTAATTAAAAAAACCAGCACCATCTAGAGGGAAAAAAGAGGAAAATCACAAGAATAGAATTCACACCTTGTTGAAGAAGTTGAGGTATTTTATATGGGGGTTCGTATGAGCGAAATCCTACCTTGTTTGGTGAAGAATCTTTACACTATGATAGAAAAAAACTAGCAAAAAAATAAAAATAAAAGAACACCAACCAAAAAAAAAAACCCTTACCATGTTGAAGAAAATGAAAGTTGAAAATGGATCCTCTCTTGAAGAAGATGAGGTGTATTTTATGAGGCTTGGAAATGGATCCCCCCTGTGAGAGACGTTGCAAAGGGTTGAGAGAGTGTAGCGAGGGACGCTTTGTGAGTGGACGGCAGGGCTTAATCGATGAACACTTTGAAAATCTTGAAAATCGACGGTTCAAAAAAAAAAACACAATGCAACATGAGTTATTTTCAAGATTCAAAATCTTTTCTTTTTTCGTTTCCATACCCTTTGATTTTTTCTCATTTCCATACGAGATGATCAATTTGAATATATTTGAATATCAAAGCAACATCTTCTCGAATTTTTTTAGTGCGCCTTAATTTCATTGTTTAGAGCCTCAATTTTAGATAAACTTCTCCTTTCATTTCAACAATGTGAAAGGATTTTCTACTTCCTTGAATAAAACTTCACTTAGAATTAATTTGGTGTACCTAATTAATTGAATGGAAATTCTAAAATATAAACTAGGGATCGGCTCAAATTACATATTAAGGGCTTATTTTGATGGCAGTTAAAGTACATTACCTTAATTAAGATTAATATAGTTTGTATAACATTATTTTGTTAATTGCTAGTACACATCTTATATTATAATATATTAGTGATTATTTTGATAGAGTGAGCTCTTTTTATTTACTCCCAGCCCTAGATAAATAGCAATGGACCAAACCACACCGAGTAAAGTAAACATTACTTTTTGAAAAGATAAATTTATATGTGAAACCTGTTTATAAGTTTATTGAAAATAATTTTATGATGGACACTATCAAACCACTAGTTATCATGGTTAATTTTATTAAAATGTTGAATTAACGAGTGTATCAAAACATACCCTATGGCACTAAAGTAACTAATTGAGTGTTCGTTTTTGCAATTAGTCTCTCTAAACATGCACATTGCACGATGTTTCAAAAAATCTTGAAAAGTAGTTCTTCGCTCTTTAATTCATGCACCTCTATCTCTCTTTCTAACAAACTTATTTTCGTCTAGGAAAATAATTTCTCTCTCTCTCTCTCAACGAATCTCTATCTTTTTTTTTAAATATTCTATCCACATACCTCTATCTCTCCCTCTTCCCTGCATCTCTCTATGAAATATGTCTAAGACAAGAAATAACCTAGCCCTAAGCTCCCTCTATTTTTAGGAGGCCTATCCTACATTATATCTAGGGATACGGTCCTCTTTTAGTCAAGACATGTGTCCAATTCTTAATTGTTGCCTAACATAGTCTCACAATGGAGAATGGGTTAGGGCCTTCACGGTAGTACCACTAAGTCCTGTGATGAAATCTCGGAATCCATTCTCATCAAAACGTAGGGCCTATATCCCCAATCGCGTACCTTTTTCTTCTTCCTTTTTTTTGGATAGGGATAACCATATTAATAATGATAAAAACAATGAAGTAGGACTTAATAAAACTCCAGATTGAGAGGTGTGAAAATTCTCCTTTCGGAAGATTGGTCGATTTGAATGGGGGTGAGCATGAGTCAGTTGTCAATGATGTAAATACTCTGAAAATGAAAGAATTCATTGGGTGTTGGAGAATGGAGGAGCAATTGAAGAGGGCTGGTTGTGTTGCTTAAGAGGCATGTTAGAGCCTGAATAAAGGAGAAAACATTTATAACTACCTAGAATTTAATACACCGTGTGTTATAGAACTGTAGAGGCCCATTTGAGCTCTTAGTAGTGGATTAAGGGTATAGTTTGAAGAAATAGGTTTTAAAGAGGGGGAGCGTACTACAATTACTAGGAAAGAAGCATAGTCCATTTGTTTTTTTTTTTTTTCTTCTTTTATTTTTTTTAGTTGAAAGGGAGAGAGGATTGAAACTTAAAACATCATGTTGTGGCACCATGCTACCCTGCCCACCTAGCCTTGAGCTCATTCCTAGTCCATTGTTTCATTAACATGCAATGGAATGGCCTTGAGGCTGATTGAGTCCCCATGAGCACGATATGACCCCATTGGAGGGCCACAATTTCACCAACCTTTTTCCTCCATTGGTGGGCCACAATGTTTCCAACTTTTTTTTCCCATTTATGGGCCACAATTTCTTGAACTATTTTTTGTTCTATATTTTAGCTTGGGATCTTGTTAAGAATAATACTATAGAAGACACATTGTTGCACCCACTACCCAAAGCACCTTTGCCTGGGGACCATTCTCTTCTTTCTCTCCAACATTGGTAAATATTTCTTTAAACAATAGACCATATACCTTTTCCTTTTGTAATTGGCTAAATATTTCATTCAACAATAGACTGCGTACCTTTTCTTTTAGTAATTTAGAATAAATTTGGAGTTAGCTTTATGAAGGTGTGGATTGGAAACCACAATGTGGTAATTCGGTATGTGGGTGCCTCTCTCTCTCCTGCATCGTGTTGAATATTTCTACTAGAGGTGGCAATCTATCCCGGTGTATTCGTCCTGCATCATTTTGAGTTTTTGGACTAGGGTTGGCAATCAGGTTAGGTCGACCCATTGACCCGACTGATCTATCTACCCTAGTCCGGGAATGGATCTCGAGAGTGGACTCAACTTGTATAGTTGCAGTCCATTCATAGCAAAGTGGGTTGAGTCAGGTCTAGGTGGGTTCAACCCAATCCTACCCGACCAGATATAGTACATATAACATATACATTTATATACTGTATACATAGTATAGAACACATAAAATATATTGTATATATACTTGCATGGAATGAGAGACTTTACCTGCTTCATTTTATACGGGCTTGAGATAGCCGGAGCCTGAATTGCAGGTGTTGCAATAGTATAAGTTTCAAGCAACTGAGATGTTGTGGTATGAACTTGATTAAACTCATCATCCTCGTCCATTTCATTGCTCTCATTGTTCAACCCAATTTGATCAGCAAGGGTCAATCCATTGACATTCTCCAGAGAAGAATACACAGATGAACCAGCTAAGCATTCAAGGACTGATTGTGGATTGTTCCTGTAGTCCAAAATTCTAAGCATAGAAAAGGATTATTTGGGCTTTTTACTTTCTCTTCTGGTTTATTTAATCAATATTTTATCAATTTATTAGAAAAATTACCTCAACAAGAGTAGGTTTTGTTTATCTTTTATTATGTTCTTCTTCTTTTGTTCGATAATGTTTAACCAGTTAATTGTTTTTTAAAGGATTTATGAAAAGTACATCAGGGAGAGCAGCGACGTGGAATCCATGAAATTCTGAAATGGGATGTGTTTTCCTTTGCTAGAACCAATCTGTCGAATCAGTTGTTGGAAACCCATCAGCATTTGAACTCTCTCTATGAAAAAACTTCCGCATCTTTTTAACCACAAAAATGAAGCAAGTCAGCCAAATCAAAGAACATGTTTTTATTTTAGGATTTAGAGTTACTGCTCGTGAAAAAAGAAAACTTACATTGAAGTTAGTTGGGTCTAAAGGTCCACGCTGAATTTGTTTCAATTTTCGTTGCATAAAATGAACAAATATGACTTAAAGAGTTTATTCTCTTTGTGAATACTATAACTAAAAACAAAGCAAATTTCATGTGACATAGAACAAAGAATGTTAGATTAATTTGCTCTGTGTATTAAGATCATACTTTGCGATTGTTCCCTCGATCGAGCACACCTTGAAGCATATGTTCCTAGTGTTCCGCCTCTGATTGTGATGTTATCGTGACAGGTTCGCCTTCAAAAATCTTGAAAGCAAAGATAAAGAAGTAAAACTTATTTATGCCATGGCTGCTGTTCAAATATAGATTGATTACCGATTTATTTACCCATCACTGAGGAATAGGTACCTCAGGTTTCTTTTAGCATCATCACCATCCAAAGTTCATCGCACGGTCACCATTGTCCCATAGTGTTTCATTTTTTATTTTTTTTACAAATCAAAATGATCTGAAATTTAGAACGTGTGTTCATAAAAAATAGTTAAATCTACTAAACATATCAAAAAAATATTTTGCATGAAATAAATTAACTAAAATACCCCTAAAAGTTTCAAGGGTATTTTGATCAATTGTTTTTTCGAGAATTATTTTTTTATATTTTTATTAGGTTCGCCTCATTAAGATGTATACACCCTCCAAATTTCAAATCATTCCGATGTATAAAAAAAAAAAGTGAAACACTATCAGACAATCGTGACAGTGCGATGAACTTTGGACGATGATGAGGATAGGCGAAATCACTGTTCATTTTCGCCTATAGGCGTTGGGAAGACTTTTTCATATATATATATATATATAAGTGTTAAAAACGCAAATAGGCGAAATGCTGTAGTGTTTCACTCTACCATGGACATAGCATGTCCGTGGTGTTTATTGAATGGAACCGGAATGAAAAACGCAAATAGGCGAAATGTTGCAGTGTTTCACTCTACCATGGACATAGCATGTCCGTGGTGTTTATTGAATGGAACCGGAATGGACGGCGTGTGGTCCGTGGCAGTTCCGCATGTTTTTTGACCACCACGGACTTGCTGTATCTTTGATGGTTTGACCGCCACTGAATATGCTAGGTACGTGGCTGTCTTTAATCCTCGTCGTCCGAAAAACTCAGGCGATGCCGAACCTATGGGCGAAAACACTATTCATTTTTGCCCATAGGGGTTGCATAGTCTCTTCCTATATATGTAGGGAAATGTTAGTATAAGCCAATGGGCCTACAACTACATACGACTCAGATTTAATCTGGGCCGATCCAATGATCACGATTGTATTTCGTATTTGAATTTTAATTTTTTTTATAAATCCAAATCGTTTGAAATTTTTTGCATGTATTCGTCAAAACTAGAAGAATCCAATAAAAATATCAAAAAAATATTTTGCTAGAAATAAATTGACCAAAATACCCTCGAAACATTTTAGGGGTAGTTTGTTCAATTTATATCTTGCAAACTACTTTTTAAAATATTTTTATTAGGTGAGCCTTGTTGAGAAGAATAGATGTATAAAATTTCATATAATTTGGACTTGTATAAAAAAACTTAAAATTAAAATATGAAATGACGTTGTGTTCGTCATATAAGTCAAGATTCAATCTGGGTTGTTGGACTCATATAGCTTACCTCAAAAATTTCACTAAAAGAGGTTATTTTTATGCCCAAATATCCTCAAATTGATCATCATGCATGAATATGTGAAAAAAAATGGATTTCAAGTTTTGAAAATAGTATATTTTGTAACGCATTTGTAGACCGTAAATTTTCAAAATTTTCAAGTTTTCATAGATCTATCAATCTACACTATTTTTGAAGCTTTAAACTTTATAAATAAAGATGAAAATATATTTTAAGGTTGTTACTAAGATTTCCAGTATTGAAACCACATTTCCCAACACTATTTTAAGGTAGGCTCTAATTTGATTGTTTAGAGCTTAGGCTCTCTCTCTCTATCTCTATATATATATATATATATATATATATATATATATATATATATATATATATATATATATAACTCTTCCCAATGCCTATAGGTGACAATAAACAGTGATTTCACCTGTTCTCATCACTATCTAAATTTCATCGCACGATCACAGTTGTCCGGTAATATTTCAATTTTCATGTTTTTCTACAAACACAAATTACTTGAAATTTGGAGTGTGTGTACATCTTTGTGAGGCACACCTAATAAAAATATGAAAAAAAATATTTTAAAAAATATAAATTGATCAAAATACCCTGAAACATTTATGGGAGTATTTTGGTCAATTATATATATATATATATATATATATATATATATATATATATATATATATATATAACTCTGAACAGTGATTTCGCGTACCCTCATCACTATCCAAACTTCATTGCACGGTCACAGTTGTCTGGTAGTATTTTAATTTTCATTTTTTTTCTACAAACACAAATTACTTGAAATTTGGAGCGTGTGTACATCTTAGTGAGGCCCACCTAATAAAAATATGAAATTAGTTTTTTAAAAAATTACAAATTGACTAAAACCCTAAAATATATGGGGGTATTTTGGTCAATTTATATTTTACGAATTATTTTCTTCATGTTTTTATTAAGTGTGCCTCACTAATATGTACACATGCTCCAAATTTCAGATCATTCTGAATAGCAAAAGCAAAAAGCAAAATGAAAATTGAAACACTACCAAACAACTGTGACCGTGCGATAAAGTTTGGATTGTGACGAGGGTAAGCAACATCACTGTTCATTTTCACCTATAGGCATTTTGTAATATCTTCATATATATATATATATATATATATATATATATATATATATATATATATATATATATATATATATATATATGGGAAGAGATCCTGTCAACCCAATAGCGTACTGCTACAGTAAATGCCAACGGCCCATATTGAATCTAGGCCAATCTGACGATCGTGGATATCCAATAGTGTTTAAATTTTAATTTTTTTTTTATAAATCAAAATGATCTAAAATTTGAAGCTTGTATACATAAAAAATAGGTGAATCTTCATTAAAAAAAAATTACATGAAAAAATAGACCAAAATACCCTTGTAAAATTTTGGAGGTATTTTGGTCATTTATTTGTGGATTATTTTTTCTATATCTTTATTAGTTACGTCTTGATGAGAAGAATATACACCTAAAATTTCAAGTGATTTGGATTTATATAAAAAACATTAAAATTCAAACACGAAAAGAGGTCGTGATCGTCAGAATGGCCCAGATTCAATCTGGGCCGTTGGCATTTACTGTTGCGATCATATATATATATATATATGGAAACATCTTTCCAACGCCTATAGGCGAAAATGAATAGTGATTTCTACTACCCTCATCACCGTCCAAATTTCATCGCGCGGTCACGATTGTTCTGTAGTGTTTTATTTTTCATTTTTTGTTCTAAATATCGGAATGATCTAAAATTTACAAGGTATATACATCTTATTGAGGCACATCTAATAAAAATATAAAACAAATTATCTGTGAAAAATAAATTGATCAAAATACCCCCGAAATATTTTGGGGGTATTTTGGTCAATTTTTTCATGTAAAATATTTTTTTATATATAATTTTCGAAGATTCCCCTATTTTTTATTAATATACGCTCCAAATTTCAGGTCATTCTATTTTGTAGAAAAAAATAAAAAATAAAATACTACCTGACAATTGTGACAGCGCGATGAACTTTGGACAGTGATAGAGGTAGGCAAAATCACTGTTCATTTTTTCCTATAGGCATTGCGTAGTGTTTTCCTATATATATATATATATATGTCATATTTATAGTTTCACTATATTACAATGATATGATTTCATTATATATAGAGAGAGATACATGCTTTGCTGAGAGGCTAGATCAACTTCAGCCCTCAACTTCTAGAGGTCTTCTAGGATGCGTTATTTTAGAGAGTTGTCAAATCATTAAAGTTGCAATGTTACTCAAGGCTTAACAGAAAACTACAAGTTTCAATACACATATCTAACACAGAAGAAGAGAAAGTATGCATGTGCTTACTTGTTCATCTTGAAGGCTTTTGAAGTTGCAGATCAAACACAAAGGCAAAACAAACAAAATCAATTCAGAATAAAGAGAGCAGGAAATATGAGAACCAAATAAGTGACAGAAATTATAAATAAAGAGAATTTATTAATTCTTAAACACATACTTCCCTCATTCATGCACAAGATGTCTCATATGTCGAGCAAAAACTTCTTCAATCTTGAAAATAAATGCCAACCCACTCACAAAAAGGAACAAGGATGCCAAATTGAGTCATGATCCAGCTGAATGTTAGTGTTAACATAGAGATAGAGAGAGGGGTTAGTTTTGTAACCTGTTTTTCCCGGAGAAAACACTGAGCTTTCCAGTTTGGGAGAACATGATAAGAGCGATATTGATATCACAAAGAATAGCGAGCTCATGGGCCTTCTTGATGAGGCCGCTCCTTCTCTTTGAGTAGGTTACTTGCTATTTTATATTGTTCTCTATCTTCTTCATTTGAAACTTCACTCGCCCCATCGTCTCCTTGCTCACATAGTTTTCACCCAAAACATAATCAATTCAGGGCATTTTATAGGCTTAAGAGTTCCATGCGTAAAACAGGTTGAGATAGAGAGAATCAGGGGCTGTAAAATCAGAGTTATTATGAGTTATGGTTGACAAATACAAAGAACCGAATCAAGGGTAAGAGGGAATTTTCATAGGTATGCAGGTGTAAATTGGGGAGAGAGAGAGTTGTGCATGTTTTATACTTTTATTGCATATGTCATCTTAGAGAGAGAGAGAGAAAGAGAGAGAGAGAGGAGTTTTAATGCTTGTGCTGGTTTTGTCTGTCATGGTTTTACCAGCGTGTACTTAACCTTGAATAAACTTCCACTAAAATGAAGCATTAAAAAATGCCCCTAACAAAAGTCAAAATAAAACCTCCCTTCCATAATGCATTTGCAGTTGTTCATTGAGAATCACATGCAACATTATAGCAACTCACAGTAAGTAACCCTGTCATTGGTAAGGATTTTATCGATCATGAAACATACTTATATGAACAGTATGCCCAGATGCATCTTATCCGTTCCTTAAGTTATGATTCACAACAATCAATTGAGTTACATTTTCAAGGGGTAGCAAGCATAGATAATTTTTACTTGTTCTCACTCATAGAAATCTCTATTCCTAGTGGACTATAAGAACCTCCTTTCATCTTAACCGATAGATTGATAAGATGAAGAAATGGCATTAGGGCACCAATGGTTAAGGGGGTGGGTGCGCCAACATAACGTCTCCCTCCATTCCCACTATTATCATATTAAAAAAAATAAAAATCCCAAATTGTCACATTGGACTGAGGATTTAGATAACAAAGCTTTGGATGGATTGGAGGAAAGCTTTGGATGGGAAGAAGGTAGGTGCTGTGGGTGGTCGGTTTGGTGGTTCTACAGATCCATCCTCTTTTGTGGTTGTGGTCGATCGGGTGGCTTGGGAGCAGCTTGAGATCAAAGCTGAGTTCTTTGTGTCTGGCTCATTCTCGCCTCCGATTGTGGACTTCTTTGTCCTTTTAGACTAGGCTCAGAGAGGGTAGAATTAGTCCCGTCACTCTGATGTTAAGATTATTGGTTCCAACAAAGTTGTTTTTAAGCTACGCTCGAAAGAAGAAGTCAATAAAGCCTTGTCTCATAGATTCTATAGAGTTAGAGGCAGCATTCTTTCGTTAGACCACTGAAAGGCATTAGATCATGCTTCTTTTATGTAGACGGAATTAGTTTGGGTGAAACTATGGGGCCTTCCTCTTTTATGGAGTAAGTCTTGAAGAAATGGGAAATTCTAATTTTGAAATTCAGTAACCCCTAAAATCATTAAACGCTGGATTCCGGTTGGCAGGTTTTCGGAATCATCGGAGGGATTCTCGGACCTGTTTCTTAATCAACCGACTATTTCCTCGATGGATAGGAGTTTTAATAAGGAGCAAATTAAGGCGCCCATTTTGGGTAACCTGCGAAAGTGCGTTGTGCATGTCCTAGTATCCATAGACTCGAACATTGGTAGTCCGATGGGAGCACCTCACCTTTCTCAGAAAAAGGGTGCAAAAACCGATGGTTTGGTGGTGGGAGAGAGTTCCAAAGTGGGTGGTATTGATGCAAAAATATCTGATAGAGATTGCTTGGTAAACGTGGCGATCGATTCCTTTTCCTTTGAGGGCAACCTTCTTGAATTAAAAAATTCCTTTTCTTTGCCCTACCTTTGGAAAGAAGTGGAGCTGAAAAGGCAATTGTTGTTCTCTTTGACAACTTGGTTGCCTTATTGTGCCCTCTTGCTCAAAAGAGGTTCTCAGTGTGGTGTTTTCATCAGCAATTATTGTCTCTATTTTTAGCGGTATTGTGGAAGCTGAAGATGTATCATCTTCCTATTCGCCTAGCTGCAGCCAATGGTTTGGGGAAGAAGTCTAGGGCTCGTTTCGACCCTTTGTTGATTGACCCTCTTGCAATTTTGGTTGTAGCAGAAGATGAAGTTACTACGAATCCATTGCTCCTTGCGGATGTACCTTTTGTGAGTACTGATTTAGAGGTTGGAGACTTGGTTGTCTCAGAATCTGAGGTGGTTGTTCCCCTAGATGTCATACCTCATGAGAAAAATCAGCTTTTACTTATTCTTAGATCTTGCCCTGGTAAGATGTCATTGAGAGAAACGATGGCTTCAGAGGAGTCTCCCTTGGTGGAAAAATGTATGGATGATATGGGTATGGATGATGTGCCCTTGAGTGTGGTGATGGAAGAAATAAAGGAGCGTCGTAGAGCTAGGATTGTTGTGGTCAACGAAAATGGGACAACCAAAAATAATGGTAAAGGCTCCAATCTAGATTTGGTCTCCGTCTCGAAGCCCCATGTGAAAGACCTTGTCGGTGGTAAGAGGAATAAGCTTACTATGTAGGGCACTCGCTCTTCAGCAAGACTTCAAGCCTGGGGTATCATCAAAGGTGGCTTGTTTGATGGCTGCAATTGCTTGTCGTGATCCTACCGTAGTGGAGGTGGACTCATATTCAAATTCATCTTTCAACGACAAAGAGCGGGAGGTAGCACTAATGATGGAGGATTTGTACTTTGGTTTTAGTCTTGATGGACCAGGTTCATCCTCAAACCCTCATATCTTGGAACGTAAAGGGGTCACCCCAGCAAGAAAAGGGATTTTTTTCCTAGTTTCTAAGTATAAACTGGTGATTTTGTTTTTGCAAGAAACAAAACTCCCTAGGCCCAAAGTTTTAGGGGTTCGGGAGATTTTGAGTTCTGGTTCTATTGGTTTTTGTGCTATTGATACATGTGGTGCTTCTGGTGGGCTGTGGGTCCTCTGGAATCCTGCGGTTCTCGAAAATTTTGATATCATTAAAAGGGACAACTTTTTGTTGTTGGGCTTCATGGTCCAAAAGTGGGTTTCCATTGGGGATTTGTGAATGTACATGGGCCCTCTGTTTTGGCTTTGAAAGAAGATTTTCTCTCTTATTTGAACTCTGCCATTCAGTCTTTTTCTTATTCTATGGTGGTTGGTGGGGTTTTAACTTAATTCGATGGCTGGATGAATGTTTAGCTGATACACCTATTAACAACTAAATGAGACTATTTAATAGGCTTATTGAGAGTAATTCCTTTATGGATCTCCCTATTATTGGTGCTAAGTTTACTTGGTTAATAATAATATCACTAATTTGTCCATGTTTAAGTTAAATAGATTTTTAATTTCAATGAAGTGGTTGGAAGAATTTCCCTTATCTACTGTTAAGGCTCTGCCTAGACTGTCGTCTGATCACTGTTCTATAATGCTTAACACTGGATTGTTAAAAAGGGGGCCAAAACCATTTAGGTTAGATGTGGCATGGCTGGAGGAGAAAGATGTAGCTGAAATGATTAGAGCGACATGGGTAAATAATGTGGTGGAAGGTATATTAGATTTTCAATTGCATAACAAGTTGTTACATATCAAACATAAATTGATTGCCTAGAAGCGAGACAACAAATATGACATTAAGGCCAAAATTGATGGGGTGTTATCGGATATTGAATTATTAGATCATAATACCCAATTGACTGGTGTGCTATTTGAGCAATTAGTTCTGGATCGTTGCTTGAAATTTAAAAAATTGGAAGAGTTACGTAGATCAAAGGAATTTTATTGGAAGCATAAATTCAGATCTAAGTGGTAAAAAGAAGGGGATCTTAATACTAAATTTTTTCATGCGATTACCAGTACGAGAAGAAGACAAAATGACCTCTTTGGATTATCTATTCCTGGGATCAATTTTGAAAATGATGTTGCACTTGAAGGTGTAGTGATTAACCATTTCAAAAAGGTGTTTACTAAAGAAGTTAAATTTATCCCTTCTTTGAATAGAGTCCCCTTCAAAGTACTGTCGGTGGAAATGACGAATCTGTTGGAAAGAGAGGTTACTAGTGAAGAGTTACATAAAGCAGTGTTTGCAATGCCAGGGGATAAGGCGCCAGGACCTGATGGTTTCCCTCTAGCTTTCTTCCATAGATTTTGGAATTTGGTTAAAGGTGAATTATTGGAGTTTGTTAAAAGCTTCATGAGTAGGGGGCATATTTTTAAAGAGGTGAACTTTACATTTTTGGTTTTGATTCCCAAGAAGTCATTGATATCAGATATCAGACTGATTTGCTTACTTACTAGTCTTTACAAGATTATTGCAAAAGTTTTGGCAAAAAGGCTGAAAGTAGTCTTTCCTTTTCTCATCTCTAGTACTCAATCAGCTTTTATCCAGGATCGTCAAATTACGGACATTATGCTTGTTGCCCAAGAATGTATTCATTCTAGAGTCTTGAGTAAGAAGCCGGGTATTCTTCTTAAGTTATATATGGAGAATGCCAATGATTGGGTTGAATGAGGAATTCTATTAAAAATTCTAAAGGTTATGGGGTTTGGTGATAAATGGAAAAATTGGATTTTTGGGTATCTCTCATGTCCGCATTTCTCGGTGTTATTTAAGGGAAGTCCCATTGGCTTCTTCAGTGCTTTCTAGAGGTCATCAAGGAGACCCTCTATCTCCTTTTTTATTCACAATCTACGCTAAATGTTTTAGTTTGATGTTAAGTAGGGTTGGGAGTTTGGGTCGTTTTGCAGGTTTTAATATTTCTAACTCTGGTATTGTTATCTCCCATTTACAATATGCTGATGATATTTTAATTTTCTGTGATGTGGATTCTTTCCAAGTAACAAATATTGTTAGATTCCTGAAAATTTGTGAAGTTACTCTTGGCCTTAAAGTTAACTTTCACAAATCTTCCATGGTTGGTATTAATTGCTCCGATGACTTGATAATGGATTTGGCAAATATGATGGGTTGTGAGGTTGGTTCGTTCCCTCTCACTTATCTTGGTCTTCCCATCTCTGATTCTAGGCTTTCCATTGCAGTCTAGGTATTGTATTTGAAAGAGTTCAAGCCAAGTTAGATCTCTGGAGGCACAAGTATTTGTTGTTGGATGAGAAGGTGACTATGTTGAGATCTTGCTTAACTAATCTTCCGATGTATCATATGTTATTGATTAATATGCCCGCCTCGATTGTAAAAAAAATAGAAAAAATTATAAGGGATTTTCTGTGGGGTTCCAATATTAAAAAGAGAATATTTCATTTACTAAGATGGGATAGAGTATGTACTCCAAAGAGAGAAGGTGGTTTGGGCATTAGGAATATTAGAATGGTAAACCAGGCTTTGATGTGCAAATGATAGTGACGTAGTTTTCATTTGTAGGATTATCTTTGGTTCATAGTTCTTTTGGCCAAGTATGAGATGGATAGATTTGATATTTGGCTTGGGGTGGAAGAGGTAAAGGTTTTTCTCATGTGTGGAAGGCTATTTTCAATTGTAGGCCTATGGTTTTGGGCTACTTCAGATGTAATATAGGTTGTTGTAGGCGAGTTTCCTTTTGGCACCACAAAGGGATTGGGGAGTACCCGTTGAAGTCAGTTTTTTCAGAATTATATGGGATAATTACTCAACCTAATTTAAAAGTTAGTGAGGCTGTAGAGAGAAGGGGTCATCTTACATCATAGAACATCTTCTTGGCTTACAGTTGCTTAAGCAATGTGTTACTATCCCAATGGTGTGCATTGATGGAGTTGTTGGATAGGGCCTATATCTCACTGAATGCAGATGATGAAATGATTTGGGAAATTGAGAGTGACGGGGTTTTCTCTGTTAAATCGTGCCACAATCTCTTCTTTCATGGTCGGTGGAGATGGTCTTGCCCTCATATTGCCCAAATATGGAAATGACTCATTCCACACAAAGTTCAAGTCTTTATTTGGTTGGCGACATTGAATAAGGTGTTGACCATTGATAATTTGATCAAAATGGGAAAAGTTTTGCCGAATGTTTGTTTGTTATGTAAAGTTGACTGGGAATTTGGTGCGCACCTTTTTATTCATTTTTCATTCAGTGTGAGAATTTGGTATTGGCTTTTTGGGGTTCTAGGGATTAATTTGGTGCTTCCCCAATCTGTTGAAGGAATAGTCTCACAATTTGCTCTCTCATTTGCCTAAAATTAGAAAAGTTATTTGGAAAATATCGAAAGGTATTATCCTTTGGGAGGTGTAGAAGGAAAGAAATAGAAGAACCTTTGAGGGGATTTCTATGTCTTCTGAAAGATTAGTACATATCATCAAACTTTCTATTTGGTCTTGGTTATCAGTAACAAAAGAGGGTTGAGGTATCTCCAAGGTCGATGTTAGTAACAAAAGAGGGTTGAGGTATCTCCAAGGTCGATGTTATGGCTAATCTTAGTAATCTTTTCCTCCTTGGTTGTGTTAGCAATAGACCGAAAAGTATTTGGACTACTCCTTCTAATAGAAGTTTGAAGCTCAACTTTGATGTCAGTTCTCTTGAAAACCCTGGTTTAGCTGAGATTGGTGGTGTATTGCGAGATTGCTTGGGTAACATCCTTTTTTCCTATGCCAGTCCGATAGGTGTTAAAACTGCTAAGTTTGCTGAACTAAATGCTTTACTTAGTGGGGTGAAAATCTTCATTGATAGGAATCTTGGTAATAACTGTTGGATTGAAGAGGATTCCTTGAATGTTATTAGATGATGCAATAAAGAGCAGAAAGTTCCCTAGGAGCTGCGATCTTTATGGTTGCAGGTTATAGATTTGGTGGATTCTTTGTCAGTTTCTTTCTCCCATGTTTATCGTGAAGTGAATAATGTAGCAGATGCTTTGGCTAAGGGTAGTGCTTCCTTACCTTCTCTTGTTAACTCTGACAATGTAATTACCTTTTCATAATCATCAATAAAATTCAGGAATATTTGTCAAAAAAAAAGAAAAGAAATATATGAATAAGATATATTTATATGAAAATTTCATTACAAAACAACCTACTATATAAGCATGCAATTATCATAATGATTTCACCTCCCTTTGCTTTTTTGTTATCATAATTAATATCCTGACACCTGGGCCGGGTTTTTGTTCGAGGAAAGCACTACCACAAACACAAACACAAGGGCTGATTTTTTGTTCAAGGAATGGACTCCATAAATTTGTGCCAGCATTTTAAAACTCGGCCAAGGCAACCCGGACTCAACCATGGATAGAGGCAAGTTTTGGGCGAGTTAGTTGTACATAATATTTTAAAATTTTAAGCATAATGTTTTCACAAATTCATATCAGGTTTGTTAGAATGGTTTATTGGTTATTGCTAATGAGTGAAGTCTACTCCAACTAGAGTTTGAATCCTACCCTTCACTCTTATTTTTTCCGCCCGTCAACTTTCTTTTAATGTTGGTGTTCAACGTTTGAGAATCGAGGTCAAGACCTCTTATAAAGAGGTCCTCTAACATAAGGCGCACTAACCAACATGCCATTCTTTATTTTATTTATAAAAAGAGACACTTATATTATATATAACTATTATTTGTATTCATTTTCTTAAAAAAAAAAAAGATCCAAACTTGAGCAAGTTACTCAGACTCGCTCGAGTAACTCACCTCAGCCATGTCCCGAGTACCTTGGCCAAGTCGATTTTTTAACATTGATTTGTGTACTTATGACATTCATGGTATGTAGCCATGGCACTACTTATTGGTTATTAATGAGATATTAATGACAAACAACACGGTGTGGTCAAGAAGATTGAAAGGATGATATGATGTTTCCTTTGCGGCTCTTTTGGAGACAATAAAAAATATCATTTGGTAAGATGGGATAGAGTTTGTACCCCGAAAAGTGAAGGAGGTCATGGTATCCGAAGAGTGGCATTGATGAATGAGGCCTTATTGACAAAATGGTGGTGGTGTAGTTTATGTTTCAAGGACCAGCTTTGGTGCAAGGTCCTAACTGCAAAATATGGTGTGGATAACTATGGTGTGTGGATTGGAGGTGGTAGAAGAAGTAAATCGAGGTCTGTTTTTTAGAAGGATATCTTTATGTTCAAAGCCTATCTCCATAGAGACATCCGATGGTGTGTGGGGAATGGGGCCCAAATTCCATTTTGGCATCAAAAGTGGATCGGAGATAGTCCTTTGAAGATCGCTTTCCTTGAATTATTCACTAAGACTTCTTATCCTAATGCTTTGATAAGTGATACTTATCAAGTGGTTGGGGAGCATGTGGAATGGGATATTTAATTTCCTTATAACCGTGTAAATGATAATATGATGGCACAGATCACGGGCTTGTTATCACAGTTACAGGAAGTGTTTATATCCAATTATATTAGTAATGAGTTGGTTTGGGAGCACAGTAAGGATGGTCTTTTTTCGATAAAAGCAATGTACTCTCTTGTTTCATGATCGCTACAGATGGTCGCTGCCCAAATTTCCCAAATATGGAAGTGGTCTATTCCTCATAAAGTTTAGTGTTTTATGTGGTTGGCTGGGCAAAATAAAGTTCTTACCATTGATAATCTCATTAAAAGATGAAAGATCTTGCCCAATGTGTGGTTAATGTGAAAAGAAGATGGGGAGTCGATTTCACATCTATTTATTCACTGTCGCCTTGTCACAGGTATTTGGAATTATTTCTTTGGTGTGCTTGCTTTAGGATGACTCTACCTCAAAGTGGTTTGGGTATCATCTCACAATTGATGTTTTCGGCTCTACCTAAAGTGGGGTCTATGATTTGGCAAATTGTAAGAGGTGTTGTGTGTTGGGAAATTTGGAAAGAGCAGAATAGACATACTTTTGAAGGACAAGGGCTTTCTGATGATGGTCTTCTACAATGTATACTTCATACTATATGGAGTTGGTTATCTATCACCAAAGATGGGAGAGGGATTACTGAGATCGATGTGCGTTTAAATCTAGCCAGTTTTGCTTTTTCTTAAAGGACAAGGCCGAGAATGAACGACAGATGGATACCCCCTATACTGGCTATTTGAAGCTAAACTTTGATAGTAGTTCTATGGGTAATCTTTGGAATGCAGGGGTGGGAGGCGTAGTGCGAGATTGGATTGGGTCAATTATTTTCTCTTATGCTGGACTTCTTGGGTGGGCAACGACTAATATGGCAGAATTCACAATGTTGTTTAAAGGTTTGATGTTTATTAAAGCCTTGAATTTGGGTCATTTCATTGTTGTGGAAAGTGATTCTTTAAATATGATAAAGTGGTGCAACAAGGAACTTCGTGCTCCCTGGATATTGCGATCGATTTAGGGCCAAGTTTTGGACTTAGAAGGGGGATTATCGCTATCCTTCCAGCATGTGTTTAGAGAATCTAATGGTATTGCTGATGGATTGGCTAAGAGGGGTGTGTCGATGGATTCCATTTCGATATTGAATGATGAAAATATTGAGTGATGTGAGTGCTGAGAGTTGTAATCATGGTTTAGTTCGTAATAAAAATTGATAATATTTGTCAAAAAAAAATGACAAACAACACAGATTGGTTGTACTCAACTTTGAACATCAACAGTAACTACGGTGGATGCCCCAACACCATTTTATTTGCAGATTTATGAGGTTTTTATCTCATTGTAAGGCAAGAAAACCATGTTTTAGCGTTGCATTTTGGCCGGCATACTTTAAAAAATTACCACCTATATTCCTTGCTCTCAACGTCGTCATTACAGTTTCAAAGTTACACCTCAAGGCTATGGCCTACGAACTTTCCAATTTAGTCAAAAAGTACTAAGGGCTCGTTTGGCTCCATGGGTTAACAAACTTAGATTTTGAATCAAAACGTTGTTATGTTAAATCTTGGTTATATAAAATAATAGTTACTCAAGTAGGACTTGTTTGGATGACTTTGAATGGTACCCAAGTTATGCATCTCATGTTTAGATCATTTTTTTTTTGTATAACCTAGTTTGCTATTAGGGGTCATTTGGTAAAAGTTTGAATATTTACATGAAAAATATTTACATATTTAAACAATTTATGGGAAAAGAATCCATAAGTATGCTTTTTCCCATGTTTTGCAAATACAATTGGAAATAGGCACATAGAGAGAACACATCAAACTTGAAATTTTGAAATAATCTCTCTCTAAAAATTAAAAGCGGTGTACACCTAGGCTTCAGAGATGAAAAAGTATATAATAAGAATAAATTTTTTTTTTATACACGAAGGTCGCAATCACTTTTAATTGTTAGGTTTGTGATGAAGTCGCTAAGGGTGCCTCAATGATTAGGTTAAAGTTCAAAAAATGCTTTTTGAATTTTGTAACACATGCCAAGTTGTCGAATTTGGCATGAAGAACAAAGATTTGAATTCTAATACTTAGTGAGCTCAAAAATGTTAAGAGTAAATGCTAGGAGCAATTAGATAGCCTCCATATTTTAGAAAACAAACGCTACTAAAAAATATACACAAAAAATTACATTTTATAACACATCAAATGCATCAAAGTCTGTGGTAAAGGGTCGTGGGTTTTGGAGTAGTGCTGTGATTTTCACAATACCAAGGACATTAACAATAATTTTATCTTTTTTACTGCATCAGGAATGGAGCCTATTGACGGTTTTTCCATGTGGATGTGGACCCCTACTATTCATGGGGACTTCATTCAGCTTTCCATACTTACTTTTCAGGGGAAAACACCTTCAATAATATAGCTATCAGAAAGCTTACTAAAAGACTTGAATTGTTATCTAAAAAGACTTGAATTGTTATCTAAATGAAAAGAAAATATTGGGCATGAGGATGGGGATGGTTTGATTCTAGATCACAAAGCAAGGCCACTTAAGAAACGTTTCTCTCAAAACTTAGGTGTAGAAAAATGTAAATGAATGAATAAAACAAGTATTAATATTTTTTAGGAATTTTTTCCAAGAGGTAAGAGTGTTTATGGTGCATATTTAATGCATGCGATAATGAGAATATTGAAAAGTTCTTGTTTGTTGGCTTTCTCAAAATTTGTGTTTATCTATTTGCTCCTTGATTTCTAACTCTAACATTTTAGGCTCAACGAACATGTTAAATTCAAAAGTTCTGTGATGTAGTGTGAGACTTCGGTACAAATTTAGTGATCCCACTTCAAGTAAAGAGTAGCTCTTCACAAGACATGCTTGTTTATAATATTATACGAGATTCTAACTTCGCATCATTAATTATAAGGTAAATAGTAGGTAATATTAACCACCTTATACCTAACTATTCATACTTGTGGTTTTTTACACGGCCCACATACCAATGTACGGATTGTATGTAAACCCTATCCTTCTTCCATAAATGACACCAACTAATTAAGAAGTATTGTTCGTATAAAAATAAATAAATGATCTTATAGGATCCTCATTCACCCATACGTATAGGACTTCAAAAGATCACCATTAAATTTGGTACGGATCTATAGAAAAATCCAGTCCTACACCCATGTGATAACTTTTCTAGATATCCATGCCAATTTTAATGGTGATCCTTTAAAGTCCTACACACATGAGTGTGTAAGAGTCCTATAGGATCATTACTCATAAAAAATATAGAAGCTTTTTCAACTTGTGACATTCCTGTCGTAGAAAATTATTTTCATACAAATATTGTTGAAGCATTTTTAAACAACCTGTACTATTACTACCATTGTTGCACATGTGTTCCAATATCAGTCAAGTATGGACTGGTATGTATCTAAACTTAAGTATCTAAGTAAAAAGAAAAAAAAACATGTTTTTAATATAAGGTTGAGGCCCAAAACAATAAAGTAAAAGGTACCTTTAAATAGTGTCAAAAGATAGATTTTTCAGTAACAAAAGATCTATATATTTAAAAATCTAGAAAATGGATAGCCCAAATAATGCATTTACAGTATGTACTAATTCCCAAAACTTAAATCCATGTTTTTCATTCCTATAAATCTCAAGATGGTTGATTTGAAAGTTTTTTGACATCAAAACAACTTTTTCTAGTGAAATTTTAATGTGCAGCTTATTTTATTGTTTAAGGCCTATAAACTATTTCATTTTCTTATTGAACTTGAAGTTATTAATTTTTGGTCCTTTTTTTAAAAAAATTCATGATGAGTTGCAATGCTCTGTCTTTAGATATCTTTAGGATTTTTATTAACTATTAACAGTCTTTGAGGATGATTGTTTATGAATAAATCAACTACGAAAGTAAAGGTCTAATGACTTGAGGGGCTTAGGATGCTATGTAGAGCCTTAATTTGAGTTTTATTACTATCGTACAATTATTTTCACAAAGCTATTTTAATTTTTTTTTTAAAAGCCCCAACTTACTAACATCATTTAAATATTGGTTTTGTACGTCGTGAATATCTGCCTTATTATTTGCTCCTAAGCAATTATTTTTGTCTAAATATTACTTTCTAAATATAACTTCCAAGTGTAGTATGCCTATAGTTGGTTTCCTTCTAGACCTAAACTGTAATGGATTTTATTATGTTCTTCATTACAGGGGCATACTTAATCAATAATCATCACCAATTATACTTATTAGTTATTCCCCAATTACATCGAATTATAGATGATGAAAAGGTAAGGAATTATTTTATGCTAGAGATGAGTAAGAATAGCAATTCCCTTGGAAGATTTAAAACACATTGGACAAAGTCAAAACATGCAATAAACTCATGTTACACACTTTATCTTTCTCTCTCTCTAAAATGCACCTACATACCTGTGAATGTCAAAATTTTCTTTTACCCGTGATTCCATTTTCTATACTTATCTACAATGGATGCAGAACCTTATAATGAATTCAGCTATTTTGAGCCCTCGCTTTGCTTTCTTATTTTTACTCAAACCAAGTATTATTATTTTTGCTTATAAAATGGTCTGAATTGCTCTCTCATTTTTCCTTAAAGAGAAGTAGCTCTCTCATTTTTACTCAAAGGGAAGTATTGTTCTATTTGGTCTAGCAATGGCACCCAAGGAGAAAATGGGGTGAGGAAAGCTTGAAATGAAGATGATAGAGAGCAAAACAAATGGGCAAGTGACATATTCAAAGAGGAAAAATGACATTATCAAGAACGCTTATGAGCTATCAGTTCTATGTGATGTGGATAATGTCATCCAAAAGTGGAAAGCTCAGTGTCTTCTCTGGGGGACAAGTGGTCAAGAAACTAATCCTTTATTCTCTTTTTTTTTTTTCACTATTTGGTTGATCATGACTCAATCTCTTTCATTTTTTTTTTTTTCTTTTGTGTATTCTTTTGCAGGATTGAAAAAGTTTTTGCTCGCTATACTGACCTTCTCATACATATATGAGGGAGGTAAGAGCTTAAGATTGAAGGGAGAATTATAGATACTCCCAAGATCCAACTTTGCTCCCTATATATATATATATATATGGTGCAGTTGGCATATGGATGCATCCGTAGCTGTAGAGGTAAGGTGCACCTTCAAATTTTATCATGGTATGTAATTTTGATATAAAATGTTTTTAGGATTATCTCAAAATCTATTTTTATATCTAATTATAAAATTTTAAATTTTAAAAATGGTTAAAATAAAGTAAATCTATAAACATAAGAAAATATTGAAAATGGACGGTATAGATACTATGTTGTAAAATACACTATTTCTGAGACTTAAAATCTTTTTATTTATCATGGTCATACATCTCGATGTCGAGATGATCAATCAAATGGTTTTTCAACATTATAACGACCTTTTTCGATGGATTATTGAGGTGCATCCGTAGTTCAACATTATAAGATTACATCCTTATCTAAACTTTTTCCACATATATCTATACCATGATAAAATTTGAAGGTGCACCTTACCTCTACAGCTACAAATGCATATGTATGCTAACTGCACCTATATATATATATATATATATATATATATATATATATATATATATATATATATATATATATATATATATATATATATATATATATATATATATATATATAAAACTAAGTTATGAATCCCAACGCTGTTTTTTGTGTACCCACCAAGTAGAAAAGTAACATTTTAATGATGAAAATGCTCCCCTCTAAACCCACATTTCTCTTTGTTTTATATAATGAAGTCGATCGAACACATTATGTGACATAACGGTTTCTGTTCTATACTGAAGCTGGTCTAGCACGTAGTGCGCTAGACTGGCTTCTTGTCCATGTTGAAGCCAGTTTGGATTTAAAAAATATTTTGGACTCGGAGATGCATACAAAATTAATTGAGGGGGTATCTATTATTTTCCCTTGATTTAACAAGTTCCTTTTGTCTATCCATGGTAGGTTGATTAATTTGAACAGGGTTGTGCATAAGTTTGTAGGTGGTTATGATACACACCACGAAATATAAGAGGATCTATGGGTTGCCTAGGGGAGCAATTGAAGGTTGCAGGTTGTGTTGCCTAGGAGACAAATTAGTTAGAGCCAGAATAGGGGTGAAAAATTATTAAAAAGTAAGTATATTATGTTTACTGTCAAACTACTCCCTCAAGCATAAGACCCATTTGGGAGGAGTTTTTTAATTTGAAAATTTTGGAACCACCTAAAAATCATAGATGATTATTTTTGAAAATTTGAATTTTAAGATTTTCTAACACATTGGTAGGTCTCTATTGAATCTTAAGACATTATATTTCTCAAAGTGCATGGAGAGTACCATTTGGATATTTTTCCCCGGAAGTTATTATGGGTTGAAGAGGTTACATCCTCAAATTTTTTTATCTTAAAGTTATTCTTAAATTGAACTTTCTAGTAATAGATTGTATGCTTTCGCAAGAGAATGAAATATTTTGGCATTATTAAAATTATGTACATTTTAATCTTTTGCTTTTTTGAAGAGACATAGAGGCACCACTGGAGTTCAAATGAATTCCAAGTTGTGGATTGGGAGTACTTATATTTGAAAACATTGGTTTTAAAGTATAAAAAAATATATCACAATTTTCTACGCAGATTATAAATGTCAAGAATGGGCCCTTGTCGTCAACGTGGCAGAACCACAGAGTCCAATCCTACCCGCTAACACGTCAAGAAAAAAAAAAAAATACTATACTTCAATGGCTTACGGAAAATAACAATGTATGGGGTCATTAAGGTTCAAAGAAAAGGCCTTTGACGTTATTGAAGCCCACACGATATCTTCATCATTGCTAATTATAGATTAGACAATAGCAATATGTGTAATCATGAATGTTGGGAGGTGGAGCCAGGAACCTATTTTTTTACTCACACACATATTCAACTCAATAAAGTAATTAAGGTCAATAGAAAGGAGATTCATAAAAGTAATTAATGTCGATAGAAAGGAAAAAATTTGTTGGTCTTTCTATAACATGACTCATCCGACAAAATCATGAAAAGCTTGGAGTAATTAACATAAGTACATCTGGAGGAGAGCTCATCCACTTCAGTTGCGGACCGACGATCCAACATTAGAATCTTCAATTCCCTGCCAAAGTAATTTAGGAAAAGCAAGTTAGGTGCCATCCAAAGAAGATCTCAGTGAAATTGTATTATTTGAAATTAGCAAAATAAATAAATAAATAGTTTGTTAAATTTGAATGCATCAAAATGATCTACTTACTTTGTCCCTTGTGTGCGAGTGTGTGAGCGAGTGTGCACATAGGTGTGATCCTCTTTCTATTAAAAGTTTAGATCAATGTTATCGGGATCGGACTGAACATCTAAATGGCAAGTGGTTTGGTCAATTTAAAATCAATCCAACCACTAGTCAACTAGTTGGACCAAATTTTATGAAAAAAAAAAAAGAAAATAGAAATAATAGTTTAAAATATAAAATATACCACGTAAATTTTTCGAATTTCATTTGGTTGGTTGAACAGGCTAGAACAACTGTTCCATCGGGCCAATGCACCGATTGGCTGTCTTACTGGTTGTACCACTGAATCGGCCCAATTTTGATAACCATGGTTAACAGGAACATTTCAAGGACCTATTCTAAAAAGCTGCAGTGAAATCCTACATCTAGCCTATGAGTATTAACCAACTCCATAGAAACCTAACTACTACATAGAAACATGTGAATTTCTAGGAATGAAAGACCATACTTCCATTGTATTTGAGCTTGAGATATCTGGAGGGTGAATTGCAGGTGTTACCATTTTAACTTCAGGCCACTGTGAAGCTGTAGCATCAAACTGAACGAACTCTTCATTTGTTCTGACTTGATTGCTCCTATTGGTCGATTGAACTTGGTCTGCAATGTTTCTTCCAGCAACATTCATCATAGAAGAGTACATAGATGAAGTGGGTACACATTCAGGAACCGATTGTGGATGGCCCCTGGAAATCAAATTTTTGCAGTATTAGAAGAAAATTATTTGGTCTATAGGATTCTTAATGTTTTTTGGTTCATTTTAATCAATTAGTTATGAAATGTTTTTCATGGAGAGCAGGCTATGGTTATGTTCACCCACCATTTTGTTCTTTTTCTTTTTATCTATGTTGTTAGCCGATAATTTATTTTCTAAGTATTTATGAAAAATACCTCAGGGCGAGCAGGGAGATGCAATTCACGAAATTCTAAAGTGGGGCCTATAATTACCTCTGCAAGAACCGATCCATATTGTGAGCTGCATCATTTGCAAGGGACCCACCAGCAATGGAGCTCTGTCCATGAGAACACATCTGCAATTTTTTTTTTAACCCAGAAATAAGTCACGCCAATCATAGCAGTAAAGGTCTTTATTTTGTTTTATAGAAATTATTGCTCGGAAAACAATTTTTTACCTGTAAATTACTTGGGTTGTTGCCTCCGAGCCGAATTCTTTCTAATTCTTGCTGCATAAAACAAACAAAGTTTAGATAGATTCGTTTTGGGATTAAATGTAACTCAAAAAACAACAAATTCATGTGGCCTAAGAAAACAAATAATGTTTGATGAATTTGGAATTTGGATTGAGAATTTACTTCACGATTTCTCACTCGAGTGAGTGTTTCTTCAAGGAGATGCTCATAGTATTCGGCCTGTGCTAGTGATCTTATCTCGATGGGCTTGCCTTCAAAAAGCCTGAAAGTGAAGATAAAGATGTAAATTTATTTTTAATATGGTTGATATTAAAGTATAGTTTAGTTAAATATTCATTTTCCCATATGGAGAAAGGGGGTACCTTAGTGTTCTTTGTGCCTCTTCCAATTCACACTGCACTCTATTAATCTCAACTAGAAGCTCCTGAAATTTTCAGAGTAATTGGTTCTCATGAGGAAAACAAGGATGTAACAAGAATAACATGATTGTAAAAGAAAGGGAATGAAAAATAAAAAAAGGTGAATGAGTTTGTGAGCGTACCGGGATGCGTAGGTTAGGAGTATTTGGGATCCTTTAAGTCAATCCACAAGGAACCCGATATAAGGAAATCAAACATTAAGAAGATAGAGAGAAACCAGACATTCAGAAGAGGTAAGCATAAACGAAACGCCCCTATTTCCCAAACTTGAGTCATTTGAGACCACTCACCCAATTCCACTCAGATTCGGTTGAGTAACTTGGTTGAGGCCGAGTTCCCCTTAGTTAGCTGTACAACTTGGGGATATAAAAAAATATAAAAGAATCTTTTTTTCTTCTTTAAAGTTGCTTTCTTTTATAATTTTTATATATGATTTGGATGTATTTGGCAAAGATTATTTAGTGTTTTTTGTTATACCCATTACTTTATATATATATATATATATATATATATATATATATATATATATATATATATATATATATATATATATATATATATATATATATATATGTTTTACAATATCTTGAATTGTAAGTTAGTTGGTTTTTTTTTTTTTTTTAATCTATTGTTTTCTATTTCAACTTGTTTTAACTTTTTAAAGTTATTTTTTCATGTTTTTATTTTTTAAAATTTTAAATTTTATTTTATTTTTTTATGGCCAAATGGCCATAAAAAATTGATTTTTCACTACTATTTAATCTTATTTAGTTGCATTTTGTATAATTTTACTTTAAAAATATTTTCCTTTTTTGGATTTTTTTATTTTATTCTTGAACACTTTTTGGTCTAGTCTAGAACTTGATCCAACTAGGGCAAAGTTACTCGGACTCGAGCTGAGTACTTGCTCGAGCATAGACTGAGCAACCGGCCTGAGTTGATCTTTCTAACATTGATCCCAATGAGTGGGTCAAAATTTAGAGAAAAGATTTAAAACCTTGTGACACACACCAGGCTGAGCAACCGGCATGAGTCGATCTTTCTAACATTGATCCCATTGAGCAGGTCAAAATTTAGAGAAAAGATTTTAAAACTTTGTGACACACCCCAGATCTCCAGATTTTTCATCTGACATCTATATGTAACTGTGATCTTCTTACATCAAAAGAAAATGGTCTTATAGTATAAAATCCCATGTAAATACAAAGAAAGATAGAGACATACCTTGCCCTACGGGAAGGGTTTCGATAGTGCCTTGAAGGCATCTTATCCAATGATCCTGCTATATCTTTGCTTCTTGCTGCCCACTTTAATGATTTCCCTTAAATGGATAAGCTTTTGGATGGCCTCAAAAATCGCATATCACTTCGAAGCTTTTGCCTTAACACTATGTATTTTACTTTGAGGGGGGGACCTTTCTTGTTTGGTCACTTTTTCAGTTCCTGTAAATTTATTTTTAAAATATTATTATAATATTAAAATCAACCGATGTCAAGTGAACTGGCTTATACTAGGTCTCTGACTTAACCAAAACCTACGTAAGGGATTGTAAGAAACCAATAATGAGGATGCTTTAGTTTGAACTTTGCACATAAAGAATAACACTGTGATGGTGTAGTGAGTTTAGTAAGATACAATTTATAAGAAAATAAGAAACAAACGGTTACCATGTTTATTTTGGAAGGAAGCAATAATTAAGAAAAATAGTTATTGGTGAAGAAGTAATCAGGCATGTGTTTGACATGCATATAGCGAATATTGAAAGATATTAGAAGGGTTATTTTGTTCCAAAAAAATAAAAAATTATAAATGATACACCAAATAAATAAAAATTTAACATTTTACATATTTTCAACAATTCCAACTCATGATCATGTTTGACAGGATTTTGAAATTCAATAAAGATAAATAGTAAAATTTTAAATAGCTCATCTCTTATATCGATTTTGATAAATTTCCACAAAAAATGGCATATATGTTTTGTAGCAATTAAAGATAAGTTGTAGATGTTTATCTTAAATAAAATAAGTTGGTCAAATGCTATAGATATTTATGATAACTACCCAAATTTATTTGATATTACCTTTGAAAAGTATATATCCAATCTAAAAAAAAATGTTTATCTTAAATGAAATAAGTTGGTCAAATATTATAAATATTTTTTATAACTACAAATATTTATATAATATTACCTTTGAAAATTTTATATCCAATCTAAAAAAAGTTTGCATTGCAGTACTAGTTAGATTTGCCACAATCAAGAAGAGAAGGTTCAAATTAGTCCATATTAGACAACAATAAAAAGTCTCAAAATAATTCAAAATAAAAGTACAAAGAAAATATAAAACATGAAATAAAAAGATCAATTCAAAAAGTCAAATAAAAAATTCATATAAATTATAAGGATCAATATCAAATGTTTCAAATTTTTTAAAATTGTATTAAAATATTTTTGGGCTTTCAGATTTTGTTTATTACCGGCAAGAGAGGTCTCAATGTTTTTTGAACAGTGTTTTCATGGAAGAACATTATAAGTCATGGGGTAAGGCATGATAGGAAACCAACAATAGAGATGCTTTAGTTCGAACTTTACACGTAAGGAAAAAAAATTGATGATGGAGCAGTGAGTCCTGCTCGATGCAATCTATAAGAACATAACAAATGGACGGTTACTCTGTTTATTTATGAAAGGAAGCAATATTTTAACAAAACTAATCTTCGAGGTAGAAGTAATCAAGCATGTGCTTGACATGCATATTGTAAATATTTACAAGATATTAAAGGGGTTATTCTTCTAAAAGAATATGGAAATATATCAATGACATGCCAAACTTATCAACTATTTAACATTTTAGGCATTTTCAACTACTCCAATCATGATCAGTTTCATGGGATTTTGAAACCTAATAAAAATAAATAGTAAAATTTTAAATAGCTCATCTCTTTTGTGCATTTTGAAAATTTTCCCTGAAAAATAACATACATGTTTTCTAATAATTAAAGGTAAGTTGTTGATGTTTAAGAATGAAATAAGTGGCCAAATATAATAAATATTTCGGATAACTAAAGACATTTACATGATTATGATAACTACAGACAATTATATGATTTTACCTTTGACAAAGTATGTATATGATCTCAAAAGAATTTTCAACAATAAAAAAGAGAACATTCAAATTATTCTATATTAGATAACAATAAAAAAGTCTCAAAATGATTCAAACTAAAAGCATAAAAAAAACATAGAACATAAAAAAAGAGATCAATTCAAAAAGTGAAATAAGAAAGAGAGTTCTCAATATTTCAAACTTTCTAAAATTGTGCTAAAAGCTTTTTGAGGCTTCAGATCTTGTTTGTTACCTGCAAGAGAGGTCTCAATATTTCTCGAGAAGATCTTTCATGGAGAGAAGATGAGAAGTCATGGATGAAGAGATAGTAGGAAACCAACAATAAGGATACCTTAGTTCGAACTTTACATAAAATGAAGAAGACTGTCATGGAGCAGTGAGACTTGCAAAATACAATTTATAAGAATATAAGAAACCGACGGTTACCATGTTTATTTTGGAAGGAAGCAATATTTAGGTAAAAATAGTTATTGGGGAAGAAGTAATCAACACGTCTTGGACATGCATATGGTGCATATAGTGAATATTTAAGTCCTATCAGAAGGGCCCTTTTCTAAAAAAAAAAAAAAGAAAATTTATCAATGATAAACCAAACTTATCAACTATGTAATACCTTACATGTTTTCAACCATTCCAACTCATGATAATGTGTATTTTGATGGGATTATGAAAGTGAATAAAATAAGTAATAAAATTTTTAATTTCTCATCTCATGTCATTTTACAAATTTCCCCAAAAGGTAGCATACATGTTTTGTAGTAATTAAAATGATGTTGTAGAACATAAAATAGTTCTCAGCTCAAGTTACATATTAGGCTACTCAGGCAATTAATAAATATTGTTATTTATATTTCGATTAATTCATAAATATTTTTCTCTAAGGTTATACATGAAGTAAAATTAATAAATGTTGTATTTGTTGGTTATGATTATTGAAGAGTCTATGTAAGGAAAAAGTTAATCATGATATTCTTTGTATTTCTGATGAGGAAGGAAATCAACCATGTAGATATAGGAAGGAGCAAGTGGTGAATTAGCAATTCTTATATGATTAAAAATTATAAAAGAGATATACGATTTTACTTTTTCATAAAGCAATATTTAAGTAAACTATATCATAATTGGTAATGATTAGGTATTGGAAAAATATAAAACATGCATGTTATATAAATTATAAGTTTATTCTAAAACTTAAACTAGGCCTCAACTCAATTTGCACATAAATTCAATTGAGTTATTCAAAAACGTAAAACTTTTATATTTTTAGCTTGTTTGTACTCTATTGTATGTTGTTACCAAGTAATTCACTATTAGTAAATATGCTTGAAAAGTAAGCCATTGTGATGAAGAACATTTCAAAAATCTTCTTAGTTTGGGTGAGGAAGGAAACTGCACTTAGAATTAGCCTGAAAGGAAGAATTTTATGGTGGTTTAGAGAGTCTTGTATGATTAACATGATTTTAAGTTGGAACAGTTGCAAGTGGAAAAATGTTAAATGCTTCATTTTTAATTGGTAGTTTGGCCAATTTCCTTTATTTAAGTAATGATAACATAATTTAGTTCTTAGAAAAATTATTTACCTATATAAAATTAAATTGCAAGTTAGTTATGAGATCAACATAACTTATATAATAACCCACTTTAGTCATTAGTAAATATTCTTGTTCATGTAGTTGATTCATTTATAAATACTCATCCTCTGTGTATAGATCTAGCAATAAACTTAAGATTAATCAAAACTCAAAGCATTGTAAACCATCGTGTCAAAATAAAGAATAAAAAAGTCACAAATTTGTATATGACTTCAACGTGTAGCACTAGATACCCACCATTCCATACTTGACAATCATACATTTGTATTTCTACAGCAATGATATTCTTACAAGTAGTTGAAAACAAATCTTTAGTAATGTTTTTCTAGAAACAATTCTTAGGAATTAGTTGGTGTGGTTTATAGATGAGAGGTAGAGATTTCTATACAATCAGTCAGTGATTAAAAAATCGCCGAGTCGAATCGGATTTGCTCGGTTCGACTCGGGAATCGGCACTGGACGTGCCGAATCAGTCAAAAAACACGAAATCGCCCGGTTCTAGAGAGAACCGGGTGATTCTGTACAGTGACTTGCCGATTCACTGTACGGAATTGGCGAGTCCCGTGAAGAACAACGGCTGCACAGTGTTCTTCACGGGATTCTTCAAAATTTGTCATTTTTTGATCATTTTTTTTGTTTTTTTTGCCATGTGATTAAATATGCAGGCTTTATACAGATTTTTTCAGCCTTTTCATGGATTAAATGATAGAGAAATTTCGTTTTTTTTATCATGAAAGTTGGGTTTTTAGGGTTTTCGCCTTTCCTTGTGTTTCATGCCAAATAGGGCACGAATCTGTGAATATTTGTAGGCATTTTGATCGTAAAGTTGTTCATCAAAATATTCTGTTACGAATTTGTGATAATCGTTGAGAAAAACAGAGCAATTTGGAGATTGAAGGCTCGGGTTCACGAAACCAGGTAAGAACTTTGGGTTTTTTTTTTTTCCACTATATGATCAATTTTATTGCTTATTTTGAAAATAATGAGTTACATTTGTAGGGTTTTTAATCGTTATTGCTTCTTTTATCATTTAACATATTCAATTTTGTTTAATTTTCTCAATTACAGCCTGATTTTTTAGATGAACACAGTGAAGTCTGTGAAAAAAAATTTCTGCTGTTTTTTTTTTTTTTTTTTTTTCCGCCTTTCGATTTTTTGTTCATGATATAGTACAATTAATGTGTTAGATTTCTAAGGTTTTTAATTGTTATAGTCTTGTTTGTAATCAGATATACTCAATTTGATCTGATTTATTCAATTTGAGCTTCATTTTTTAGATTCAATGACTGCTGTCTGTGAAGAACTGCGTTTTTTGTTTTTTTGCACATTTTAATCGATTTGATTTGATTTATAGATGATAATATGTTCAAAATTTAGGGTTTTGATTCCTTATATTGTTATTTATCAGAAAATATACTCAATTGGATGTAATTTATTTGCTTGGAGGTGGATTTTTTAGTTAAAATGGTTGATGTAAGATGGCTCTGTGAAGAACATAATTTTTTTTTTTTTTTTTGTAATCCATTATCGAATTTTTTTTTTTTGTAATCCATGATCGCATTTTTTGTAATCCATGATCAAATTGTTTGTTTGTTTTTTTTTGTAATCCATGATCGAATTTTTTGTTTTTTTTGTTTTTTTTTTTTGTAATCCATGATCGAATTTTTTGTAATCCATGATCGAATTTTTTGTAATCCATAATCTATTTTTTTGTAATCCATAATCCATGATTGAATTTTTTGAAAATTTGTGATTTTTTTTTTTAATCCATGATCGAATTTTTTTTTGTAATCCACGATTGAATTTTATGAAAATTTGCTGTACTTTTTTTTTTTATCCATGATCGAATTTTTTGAAAAATGATGATTTTCCGAAAAAATGTGAAAATCATGACAAGATTTAGATTATCATGAGGTATTAAACCATATTTTAAATTTTTATTGTTAAATTTTTTGTTGAAAAAATTGTATGTTGATAGATTATTTATGCAAAAAAATGCATGTTATTATATTTTTAATGCAAAAATGTATTTTTTTAGTCTGTTGTTAATGCATTTTTTAGTTGGAATAACTTATGTTAGGTGGCTCTGTGAAGAATGATTTTTATTTGTTTTTTTTTTTTTTGTACATGATGGATTTTATTTTAAAAATCATAATTTTCTGAAAAGATGTGAAAATAGTGACCAGGTTTTGATTATTATGAGGTATTAAACCATATTTTTAATTTTTATTGTTAAAGTTTTTGTTGAGAAAATTACATGTTGATAGAATATTTATACAAAAAACATACATGTTATTATATTTCTAATGCAAAACTCTATTATATTTTTTATGTAGTTTTGCATTAAAAATGTATTTTCAATTTTTAAAATTTTGAACGCAAAAAATACATGTTGTTAAATTGTATTATCGTGTGGAATTAAAGTGAATATCATTGTACAAAAATCGTGGCATATATGACAATTATATTATCCTGCATTTTTTCAATTTTATTATTAATTTTTTAATGCAAAAAATGTATGTTCTTGATAATTGAGTTGTACCCATGTTTGGAGCTTGCATTTTGTATTATATTAATCTTCATGTTTGTAATTGACATGTACGAAAATATTATTGTCAATATAGGTATTTTGCAATAACAAATAACAACAAATATGACTACATGAACTACCCCAACATATTATTACTACACATGGTGATTATTTTTCTTGTTGAACTGTCAGGTTAATGTTTAACTTTTTAGATATTAAAGCAGTAGAATCATGTCAAGATCTGCAGAAGACTCTGCGTGGCAACATGAGGTCAGACTTGATCCCAACAAAAAAGATAAAATTATTTGTAATTACTGCCAAGAGTGATAAGTAGTGGGGTACATAGGTTCAAGCAACACTTGGCAGGGGTTAAGGGAGATGTTTTTACATGCAATAAATTTCCTTAATAATGTAAAACAACAGATGACGGCAATTCTTAATGCTAACAAAGGTAAAAAAATTGCCAAACATAGGATGAATAAGGAGATAGCTAGTTTGTATACGCCATCAAGCAGGAATGATACAGAAGAGCAATATAATAATGACCTAGAAGAGCAATATAATAATGACCTGGACATGGCCACAAGATTGAGTTTACGTGAACAATATCAGAGGGAACGTGGGTTTAGAATGCCCGGTGGGTCTAGCTTAAACATGCATGGTGGGTCTAGCTCAGACATATATAGCGGGCCCAGCTTAGACATGTATGGCGGGCCCAGCTTAGACATGCATGGCGGGCCCAGGTCGAGCATGTATGGCGGGCCCAGCTCAAATATATATGGAGGGGTTGGCGGCAATATGTGTCAACAAGAATCAAACGTTGAAGAAATAGTTCCTAACTTATCTAGGAGTGCCAGTATTGCAGGTCATGATCGTATAGACCCATTTCTCTCAAAGCCTAAGTCACAACAGATGACCCTAACAGGTATGGTTCAAGGTTGGGGAGATATGTTGGTAAATGGTTCTACGATAAAGGGATTCCCTTTGATGCAGCCAATAGCCAATATTTTCCACCTATTATGGTCAGTGCAATCAAGAGAGCAGGGCCCGGGGTAAAACCCACGACGGCATATGAGCTCAGTGGGCCAATATTAGATGAAGAAGTGGAGGAAGTTACTAAGTGGATTAAAGAATATAAACAGAGTTGGCCAAGGACAGGCATCACTCTCATGAGTGATGGTTGGTTGAATAAAGTTAGCAAAAAGGAGTTTTTAAACTTCTTGACCTATTCCCCAAAAGGTACAGCTTTTTTGTCTAGCAAAGACGTATCAGAAACGAAGAAGGATGCAAACTTCTACGTACGACTATATGATCAGAGAGTGAAGGAGGTAGGAGATAAGCATGTAGTCCAGTTTATTACAGACAATGCGCGTTCATGTGTTTCTACGGGCAGCAAGTTGATGGATAAGAGGAAGCATCTAGTATGGACGTCGTGTGCTGCACACAACATCGGTCTTATGTTAGAGGAGATAGGTGAGATCAAAATTGTGAAGGAGACTCTAGATGAAGCAAGGTTGGTGTCGAGATTTATATACAACCACTTTAAAATATTATTTCTGTTTAGAGAACACTCTAAGAAAAAAGAGATAATTAGGCCTGCCATAACCCGCTTTGCGACCGATTACTTAGCTGTGGACTCCATTCGGGAATCTGAAGATGTATTAAAGAGATTGTTTACCTGTGAAGAGTGGTTAAATGACCGCCTCTCGAAGTTCAGTACCGGTATAAAAGTAGACAGCATAGTCTCAAATAGGAGGTTCTGGTCTCGATGTTCCAGTGTCGTAGAGGCCACTGCTCCTTTGGTTATGGTGTTAAGAATGGTTGATGCTGACAAGAAAGCTACCATGGCATCCTTTATGAAGGTATCGAAAGAGCGAAATCAGCTATTAGGGAGAAGTGTAGTTTTGCTAACAAAGTGATCGAGATTATAAAACAGAGGTGGAATACCAAATTTGGACATCCAATTTATTATGCAGGTTAATATATATTTATATCATTAAAACGTTTCATTGTAAATTATTTTTTTATAAAATTTTAAATGACATTTCTCTATCGATATATTTTCCAGGTTACTTCTTTAACCCAAAATTTTTCTATTTGACACCTGAACATCCCCACAAGATTATGGAAGGGGTCAGATACATTATTGCCAGGTTGGAGAGAAGCCATCGAAACCAGGTAGCAGCAGTATAAGAGGTATTATTTAATGTTTGCGTAAGAACTTTATTGAGTTGTTATATTTGTGAGGAATAATGCACTAAAACGAAATATATTTGTTCTAGCTTGCTATGTATAGGGATGCTATAGGATCCTTCGGAACTAGACTTGCCAGGAATTCTCGAACAAAGATGGATCTAGGTTATCTCCTAGCTAATATTTTGTTCATTCATATATTTAATCTTATGAATTGTTCTTGCCCTTACAATGCTTTTTGCATTTTAATACAGCTGAATGGTGGGAGATATATGGTACTGATGCACCTCACCTAAAGAGGATAGCAATCAAGGTGCTCTCCCAGACATGTTCTGCTACTGGCTGTGAGCGCAACTGGAGTACATTCTAATGGTTGCACACTACTAGGAGAAATCGACTCGCTTCGGAGAAGCTTCATAAACTACTCTACGTTCATTACAACTTAAACCTCCGAGAGCGACAAATAAGAAGGAAGCTTGAAGACTATGGACCGATAAACTTAGATACAATATTTTTTACAGACACAGCAGACCAATGGGTAGTAGAAGAGGAGGAGCTAGTGTTGCACAAGAGAGCGTTCCTTGAGGCTATCGGTGAGGAAGATCTTGAAGAAGGTGATGAGCAGCATGAAAGAGGAAGCAATCAGCCAACGTATCCACAATTTGTCGGAGATGTCGATGATATTGCACCTAATGAGGGAGAGTGGGAAGGGGGTCTAAGGGAAAATGAGAGAGATGATGATTCTGAGGCCACCCTATCCCAGCCATATTATTCACATATCGAGTCCCAACAGCAACAAGGTAGGGATGAGCACGACAGTGTAGGTGAGCATGAAGGTTGGACAAGCTTCGGGGATTTTGGATTGGGAACACAACATAACACTCAGGGATTTGGATATAGTCTGACGCCTGCTAATATTGATGATTTGTTTTTAGATCGAATCAATGAACTGTCAAACGAATTCAATCAATAGCACCAGCGTGACCAAGAAGAAGAACGACATCGTTTGTCATTTTATTTTTAGATCGTATGTTACTAATTGTATGCTTTATTGTAGTCCATGTATGTTGATATACTTATTCCATGATAATTCTATATTTATCCTTTTGTGTGACGTAAATTAAATGGTAAATAGTAGTTCATGCAGGGAAAGAACAAATCAATATTCGCATATTCATGCAAAGAAATGAAAATTCTTAATGGAGTACCCTCATTTTTTATTGAATTCCTAAAAAACAATATTTATAATGAATTTTAATACTTTTTTCGGATTTTTTTGAAGCTTTAATTTGACCGATTCACCCGATTCCCGATCAGGATCGCCGATTTGCCGATCTAGATCGATTTTAGAAGTGCACGATCCGGGTCACCGATCCGCTTTTTAAACCATTGCAATCAGTACATTTGTATATGTGTAGTCATAAAGCCTGAATGTATGCTTGGAATTGGTATAAGATGGCCAAGTAAACAAATATACAAATGTAACTTATTAATAGCTTTACTACATGGTGCAATGAGAAAGCATCATACAAGTTGAAACAAGCATGTCTAATGAGAAACCATAGTTGTTTGTATTGGGTTGTTGATTAATGCTGATATCTAATGCTACAGGACAAAGCTTTGAAATCTAAAACTTAGATTGAAACATTACACTTAAAATTTTATAAAATAATTGTATAACAAATCAAATGCATCAATTAGGTAACCTCAAAATTTTAGGAAACAAACACAACTAAAAAAATAAACGCCAAAACATTCCATTTTATAATACATCAATTACATCAAAGTATGTGGTAAAAGGATGACTTAATAGAGCAGCACTATGTTGAGAATTTTGGAGTAGTGTTGCGATTTTCACAATCAACAGGAATAATAACAATGATTTTAACTTTTTCACTACATCATGAATGGAACCCATTGAAGGTTTTTCCTTGTGGATGTGGACCCCTATTATTCACTAGCGTTTTATTTAGCTTTCCATACTTATTTTTCAGAGAATAAAACGACTTCAATAATATAGCTCTTCAAAAGCTCACCAAAAGACTTGAATTCTTATCCAAAATGAAAAAAATTTGTGCAAGAGGATCAGGATGGTTTGATTCTAGATCACAAAGCAATGCTAGTAAAAAGTGTTTTTCACAAAATTAGATATAGCGACAATGTGGCTAGTGTAACTGGATGGATAAACCAACTATTAATATTTTTTAGGCTTTTTTATCCAAGTGGTAGAATGTTTATGGTGCTTGATTGATGCATGCGATGATAAGAATGCTAAAAAGTTCTTGTTTTGTTCTTTAAGATTTGCTTGTTAGGTGAATGTGGCCATTAAAGGCCTTTTGAGTGCTTGTAAAATGAAATGGTATAATGGAGCATGAACTCAGTGGGAGTGTGGTCCCTCGAAGACCATACTCAGCAAACAATACTTGCTGATACCGAACTGTTCTTGACAGTCTAGGCCAATCGATTGGGAAAACCTATGTTACATGGGCATAGAAAATTAACCAATAAGGGTTTTAATCAGTCATCCCTTCATGATGTGAGAGTATACCCGAATGAGTAAGCCGAGGTTCTCAAAGCCCTTTGTGTGTGATGGGGGGTCAAAACCTCATCCATGCACCATCACACGTCATATATAATGATATACCGTTTCGAGAAAGCAAACTACCTTTCAGGGTGAAGTTTATGCATGTGCGAGAGATACCCTTATACGCCATAGGAGCTGTGGTCGCATCAGGTCTTGGTAACCTTAGTTCGTCTTTAGGGGAGAACCTGAAATCTACAGACTGAGATTGTGACCCCTTGGCTTATTGGCCAGATTTTGGTGACCCACTAATGAGCCCCAGCATAGACTATGGGTCATGGAAAACACTAAGTCGGTTTGATAAAACAAGTGCGGTCTGTAGTCCACAGTTGAAGGTGGAGTGCCCTAGTGTTTTATTGATTTAATTCCCAAACCATATTGATCATTTTCTCATCTAATGAATTTAATTATGTTTGTTTTATTGATATATAATTTTTAAAATTATTATTTGAATTTTTCTAAATCTCTGGATATTTTATTTGTCAAATTTGGATTTATAAAATCAGAGATATTGATTTTATATTTATTTAAATATTCAAATAAATTCTAAAATTGTTTTATTGAGTTTTAAAAAGACTTACAATTGCATAGGGGCCCATTGTGCACATGGGCTCACTATGGCCTAGATGGTGGGGCCCATGAGATCCTCTTATGGGTGGCACGCCCCACCCATTTAGAAGCTTTCTATTTTTGTGATAAGTGATTTTGGCTAGTAGCCAAGTTGCTATGTGTTTTGAAAAGGTATTGGCTTGAAGAAACTTTGAGTGAATTTTTGGAAAGCATGAGAAGGCTTGTGCATTATTTTGGTATGCTCAATATTATATTTAGAATTACTTTATTTAATTTCTATTGATGGTAAATGGTTTAGAAAATGGGGATAATGGTTCTAGCACCTTCCATATTAAATTTCATAAGAAGAGGCAAGCCAAAGAAAGCTCTAAAAAACCCTAATCTTATTCAAAGAGTATGAAAAGAGACTGTTTCTACCTAAAATATCTCTACATTATCTATCTATCTTTATCTCTCATGAAAGCCCAAAAAGGGGGCACACCCCACTCTCTCATCTTTGAGGTCCATCTCTCTCCCACATTGTGAAGAGGGGCTAAGGGTTTAGGCTTTGGAGTTCTTCTCTGTCTCTCAACTATAGATTTATAGTCAAGGGTTTTAAGGTGTAGCAAAAAAAGAAATTCATCTATCTCAGACTTGGTTGCTAAGGGAATTCACCTAGGGTTTGATTTTGTGATCAAATGTGTTCATGTTCCATTGGTGTGGCTTGCCTTAAACTTGCTTTCTCGGTTGAGATTGAAGGTTGATTATTGATCCCGTACCATCGAATGGTGGTGACTTGGTATGGGGTTTAATAAGCCCGGTTGAGGTAATCTTCGACCCTCTATTTTTTGTTTCTGGTCATATTTAATTATATTATTTTTATACTCCTAAGCATAAGAATTATGGATATGTTTTTTGTTTTAAAAAAATTGGTTTAATGACATCAAGGTTTTTAAGATATTAGATTTGTTAATTTTGTTTTATTTGAAGCAAGGGTTATTGTAATAAGACTACTTGTAAGTGATCTTTACTAAAAGAAAGGAAAAAAAAGAAAGAAAATGAGTGAAAATAAGAAAAATAAAAAAATACACCCCACCGGCAAGATCGCATTAGTCTTTCTTTCATTGCTTGCTTTCTAAAAATTTGTGTTTTTATATCTAACATTCTAGGCTTAACTAAACATGTTAAATTCAATGGTTTTGTGAAGTATGAGACTTTGACACAAATTCCACTTCAAGTAACTGTAGTTCTTTATAAGACATGTTCGGTTATAACCAGTGTTTAACATAGAGGATCCGCAACCCGAATCAGTCAAACCCATATCCGTGTTGGATCAATGGATCGGTTTGGTGAATCGGCTGAATCGACAATTTTTGTCTCAATTGTTTTTAAAAAAATCACTATAAATCTTTAAAAAATAGTGTTTTTTTAGTTTCTAAAAGAAATTAGGAGTGGTGAATCATGTACTTTCATTACTCTATAAAATACGTGAATACTGAGACCCTACTTTTATGTCTGGAAGTCTATATAATTACTAATTATAGGGGAATGATTTCATGCAACACTTGTATAGTACTAGAATGCAACTGTCTTTAAAAACCATGTTAGAGACATTTATTTGACACAAATTTTTAAATGTACATTATTTTTCGTTTTGAAGAACAATCACAAAAAAGAAATTTTTGAAAAAATTGTGTAGGAAGTTTCAATTTAGCCTAATTAATATAAGCCGTCCATTTCATTGAGATGGTTAGATATAGGCCTCAAAAGCAATTTTTTATTCTCAAAATTTTTATATAGCATTATCATCATTAGATAAATAATGCTAAAAAAAAGAAAAAGTGATTTTGAATTATTAAGGCTTAGATATTGAAATTCACCAAATGGATGGTAGATATTCATTGTTGGATGGGTACTAATTTTGACCATATCTAGGGTGCAAATTGAAATTTGTTTTTTGTAGGATTGATTATGAGGATAAAGAGAGTGTGTGCAAAATTTGGGGTCAAACAAATTCCAAAAATATGGTTTTCTGAGACCTTGTATTTCTGTCTGGATGTCTGTATAATTATTAATTATAATATAGTATTATAATATTACATCAAAATAATTTAAAAATATTTAAAAAAATTTCCATATTATAAGATTGAAAACCAAATTACCATGTAAAGTAATTAGTATCAAATCAAACATTCATTAATTCTCTTTACTCGTCTAAAATTAATACAACCTAACTAACAATTATATTATATATTGAAAATAAAATTATTGGTTTATAATTTTATAATTAGTTTACTACAAAAATAAGAATAAATTTGAAATTTGTCTTATAATACCATCTAATTTAAAAATCTAATTTACAATTATAATAAAAAATAATATATTATATAATTTATAATACAATATTAGTAAGTAATATTTTATATTTGGTTATCAGTATAATTAATATAATTATTAATAATAATATTATACTAAATGTGATTCAAAAAACAAGATGGCTCTTGCATGTATATTTTAAATTGCCCGTATATGTTTTTTATCATAAACGTAATTAGTTTAAAAATACTTTAAATTGCTAGTATATTTTTTAAGCAATATTTGAGTAGCTAGTATACTTTAAAAAACACGCGTTGTTCTTGCATATATACATTGTGCTACCCAAAATATTTTTTTTCTGCAAATTAGTCTTCTATTTGAATGTGTGTGTGTGTGTGTATAGAGCAATGATCCAATGCAACAGTTGTATCATATTATAATGCAACGACACTTCTAGAAAACCATGTTTGTTGTATTTGTGTGGCCCCAAATTTTGCACACACACTATCTTCATCTCAATAATCAATCCCCTCAAAAAAAAAAAAAGTCCAGTTTGAACTTTAGATATGGTCAAAATGAGTCTCCTCAAAAAACGAATCTAGACAATTCATTTTGTGAATTTCAAGATCTTAGCCTTTATAGACTCAAAATCATTTTTATTTTTTATTTTTTAACATTGTTCATCTAATAGTTTAGGTGTGTCACAAAATTTGAGAAAATTTATTTTGAACTTTGAGCTTAGTCAATGATACAAATGCAGCCCACTCAATTTCACATCTAGGGTCAAGATTAAACACCTTGTGTAAAAAGTAAACAGTCTCATTATATACTTTTTCTTTTTATTTTTCGAATTTTAATATATTTATTTTCCATTTCTCAGGGTAAAACGTTTTTGAATTCTTTTTAGTGTCATAATATTAAAATTTATAGGGGGTTTATTTTTCAATCATGTTATATGGAATCATTTTTTAATAATTTGTTAATCATGTTTGTTATAACATTATAATTAATTATTATACATTGATTACATTGAAAATCAGATCGTGTGTGTATGTCTATATATATATATATATATATATATATATATATATATATAACGAGAGAGAGAGAGAGAGAGAGAGAGAGAGAGAGAGAGAGAGAGAGAGAGAGAGAGAGAGAGAGAGAGAGAGAGAGAGAGAGAGAGCAATGATCCAATGCAACGGTTGTGTTATAGTATAATGCAACGACACTTCTAGAAAACCATGTTTGTGGTATTTGTATGACTCCAAATTTTGTACACACACACTCTCTTCATCTCAATAATCAATCCAAAAAAAAAAAGTTCAATTTGGACCCTAAATATGGTCAAACTGCGCATAAATACACTCTTTTTATTCTAATGAAAAATCACAAAAAAAGAAGAAAAAAAAAAAGAAAAAAAATTGAAAACACAACTTAAAAGTATTATTCTAGCCCAATTAACATAGGCTGTTCATTTTGGTGAGATGCTTAGATCCAAGCATTAGAAGGATTTTTTCATTTCTAATTTTTTTGAATGGCTTATTATCATTAGATTTCACATTGGATGGTGATAAATAATTATGACCTCTCCGGACAAGAGGTAAATTGCGTCATTGTATACAATCCCAAGTAAAGAAAAGGGCATGTTTATTACCCTACGTTGCCCACTCCAAGAATATTTATTGTTGTAAAAAATAAAATAAAGTTGAAAAAGTGGCATGGGGTAGAAAAGCAAGCTAGAGAGGAGAAAACTATTTTGTGGTTATGGACCGTTAGAATGAGCCTCGTAGTAAATGCGCATTCCCTATTCGCACTTGAAAAGATGCAAGAATTATCCTACATTGCACCATTGAAGTGCACAATGGCCAAGTAAAAGGCATGACCTTTCCTTCACGAATAAGAGCTTTATGATTTCGTGGGGAGGTACACAACAAGTGCTGGCTACATGTGCAGATGGCCCCAACTGCCAATGATGTTGACAGGAAGATACGATCCCAAGTGTAATTTTTATTAAAATAATGTAGAAAAACCTAGTTCTATTAGATCCCAATATATTTCGGGACATAGATAGCTTTAGACAATTTTCGATCCGGATCGAGCGATTCCGATCCGAAGCAATGATTTTTCAAATATTGGTATAACATTGTACGTGATCTAACTTTACTTCATCAATTGTAAAGTAAATACTAAGTAATATTGGCCATCCTATACCAACTATTCATACTTTTGGTTTTTTAGACTGCCCAAATACAAATGTAGGGGCTGTATATAAAAGCCTACCCTTGTATATAAAAGCCTACCCTTCTCCTATAAACCACACCAAATTATTAAGAAGTATTATTTGTATAGAAATATATAAAAGCTTTTTTCAACTTGTGATATTACTGTTGTATAAAATTGTTTTCATGCAAATATTGTTGAAGCTTTTCTAACTACTTGTATTAATATTACCATTGCAGTACCAGTATTCTAATATCAGTCAAATATGGATTGATATGTATTTAAGCTTAACTATTTAAGTTAAAAAAGCATGTTTTTCTTATGTGCGGGGTTTGTATAAGGTTGAGGCCCTAAACAATAAAAGCAAGGCGTTCCTCTAAATATTGTCATAAGATGATTTTTCAATAACAAAACTATGTGTAATGACCTGAAAATTTATTATGTCTAATTATAAAATTTAAAGCTTCAAAAATAATTTAGATTAAATAGATCTATAGATACTTGAAAATATTGAAAATGGATGGCCCAAATAATGCATTTACAAGATGTACTATTTCCCTAAACTTAAATCCATTTTTTTCACACCTATAAATCCCAATATGATCGATTTGAGGGTTTTTCAACATCGAAACAACCTCTTATAGTGAAATTTTGAGGTGGAACTTTATTTGATTGTTTAAGGCCGATAAACTATTTCATTTTCTTGTTGAACTTGAAGTTATTAATTTTTGGTCCTTCTTTGTAAATATTCATGATGAGTTGCAATGCTCTTTCTTTAGATTATTTTTTAAGATTTTTATTACCTATTAAAGTCTTTGAAGATGATTGTTTATGAATAAGTCAACTACAAAAATAAGTATGTATAATGGTTTGAGGGGCTTTGGATGCTATGTAGAGCCCTAGTCTGAGTTTTATTACTGCCATACAATTATTTTTATAAAATGTTTTAGGTGTTTTTTTTTTTTTTTTTTCAAAAAATAAAAATAAAACCCAACTTAACTTGCTAACATAATTTAAATGTTGGTTATGTACATCGCGAACATCTGCCTTATTAATTGCTCCTAAGTAATTACCTTTGGCTAAATATTTGCTTTCTTCAAAAAACAAACATGGTGTTTTAGCACCCCTTTCGTATATTTTAAAAAATATTTATTATGCAATGCTCTCTAAACAATCATAACTTTCTGCATTACATGATAACTTCCAAGTGAAGTATGCATATGGTTGGTTTCCTTCTTCACCTAAACTATGATGCATTTTATTATCTTCTTCATTATAGGGGCACACTTAATAATCATCACCAACAATACGTATTAGTTATTCCCTAACCGCATTGAATTATAGATTATGAGAAGGTAAGGAATTAACTAAATATAAAAAAACTTATAATTATCTTAGTTTATCTTAGAACTTAATTTCAATTACTTCGACATACATATACTTTTTACCTTTTTTGTTATTTCTTAAATCCAAATCCTTCTAATATCTTTCGAATATTGTCTATGTGCATGTTATACGTGTGATCGATTTTTTCTTCTTTAATAATTGGTTTTTCCTAAATATTGCATCTTTCTAAAATAAACATTGTAACGGTCCCTTTCTTATATTTCTATAAATTACATATCGCAGTACTCTACTCTATTGCAATCTTCTTCCTTTTCTACTAAGTTTAAACCACAATATCTCAATTGTTGGTTTCTTTCGTTGCCCAATTATAAAGAATTTCATGATTTACATTCTTCTTTCCATGGACACACTCTTCAAGAAACACCGATAACTTTTTTGTTAGTTACTCTCTCTTTCTCTCTCTCAATCCATCCATATCCCTACATCTAATTCTAAACAAGATCTGAAGTCCCAAAAACAATCTCTTAATATAATTTTATAAAGTTAAAGATGCGAGATTTATATCCTAAAACCATTACCTTTTTTTGTATTTCATTTTTGGAATTAATATTTCTTTTCTTATGTTTAATATCACCTTTGGAGTTTTATTTGAATTCATATTTTAGACTTATTGTACATTCATTTCTTAATTGTATAAATCAAACTAGTACGTCAACTTGAACATTCATGACATTGTAATTTTTCTTTTCAACGTTAAAATCACGATGTTTACTTATCAGAAACTTTTATTACATTTAACTGATTTTCATTTAGGATACTTTCCACTTCAACTCACTTGAATCCTCATAATTTCTTTCTTTATTCCCTCTGTTTTATTCTAAATCTTTCATTCTATGTCTCTTCCATCACTGTGCGGTTTTAATCCCATGCCTTACATATTGTTTTCTTCCGATTCATAAAAAAAATAACTTTCAAATAAATGAAAGTCTCTAAAATTCATATTTGAAATATCAATTTTACCCTAATTGTTTTTTAGCCTTATGTCTATGCTATATTGCCTATATTTAAAGTTTCAATTTTTTCAATAGAATCCAGACATTCCACTTTTATGCATAAGACTATATGAGTCTTTTTTTTGTTAGAATCTTTTGTTTTAGCTTTTGAAAGTAGTTATTGTGTATGTGTATAGATAAATTGGTACTTAAGCTATTTTCATTAGATTTTACAGCATATTAAAATGACAAACAAATCCTATATCACAATAATAGACTATTTTATTTCTATTTGTTTTTATTATTCCTTCATTAAGATTCGTTTTTCTTGGTGTAGGTTTGTTGGGGTTCACACACATAATGTCATGGCACGATGCCCCTATTCCTTACTTACAATTCCAAGTACTAGAAACTCATCGAGATGTTTTGGGTGTATTGTTTTAAATGAGAACATCACATATTATTTTACAAGTTTTATCATATAGACCACTCATAGGTTAATTTGACGCCCTATTTTTCTAGCAAAAATAAAAAAAATGTCTAAAACAAGTTTTTAAACAAGGGTACGATCTGTATAGTGGCAAAAATATTAACAATAATACACTGTTATTTACATTTTATTCTTCTAGAAAATATGTGATATGCATTGTATTTATGTGAAGGAAATTTATTTTGTAACAAGCCCAGTTTGTCCCATCCAATAGCATTTATCTGGCCAGGGTTGCCCACCTACTCAACATCTGGGTTGGGCTTAGGTAAGGGTCCCTTTGACCTAGTCCTGACCAAGCTGGACCTTTAGGGCATTGAGAAAGAAACTCATTTATAAACATGGTGACTTCTATTCTATAGTGGCTCATATATTTTAGGTTTTCAAACGTTAGTTTTATATTTTTTTTTAAAATCCACTCCAACCAGTTTGACCAATGTTAAAAACTAGATTTAATTGAACTAGATTTTTTCTTTCTCTAGACATATTAATTGGAGCCATCTAATCCCACTAGGGTTTACCTTGGGAGGAGATTCTCTCTCTAAACATAATCATCATTGAAAACTAAGAAAAACAACAAAAACCAATTATAAATACTTTTATTTATAGTTACTCAATTAAAGATTGAGAGAGAGAGAGAGAGAGCGAGGGGATTCAAATATAGTTTTAAACCAATACAAGAAAGCTTCAGTTTGAAAGTAATAGCAAAGCTTATCTATTCTTCCTATTTTTTCCCATGCATGCTTAAAGAGACAAAACAAGTTTTAATTAATGGCAAGGCTTATCTTTTCGTCCTATTTTTGCCATGCGTGCATAGAGAGAAAGAGTAGGCCTATATATAGTTAGGGCCTATATATAGTTACTCAATTAAAGATTGAGAGAGAGAGAGAGTATTTTTTTGAGAGAGGATTCAAATATAGTTTTAGACCAATACAAGAAAGTTTCAGGTAGAGAGTAATGGCAAATCTTATCTTTTCTTGCTATTTTTCCCATGCATGCTTAGAGAGAGAAAGTGCATTTTAGCTAATGGCAAGGCTCCTCTTTTACTCTTATTTTTACCATGCATGCATAGAGAGAGAGGGTCTGGATTCTAGGGAGGTAAATCTCTATTCTTAAAAATTGTAATACTATTCCTCCCACCACTCCTTTTCTAGGGTTTTAACATCTATGGGCTTCATTCCACTATTCTCATAGATAAGACATGAAATATCATAAGCACCCCTTGGCTTTTGCTCAAGCACTCCCATTTGAAAATTGACAATATTGCCCTTGCTCCAGCTCATTAAGTTACAGTTTTGGGGTGTAGAAAGGGTACAAATTTTCTCCTAATGCAAAATTGGACCACTATACCTAACTTGATGATGTAACTTTTAAATTATAATGAATAATATTAACAATAACCAATACTTTTAATATTTGACTGAAATTCAAATATTAAAACTTGTGCTCTATGCCTTACTCGAGAAAAACTCTAGCAAATGGTGCACAATGTGTTAGAATTCGTGAGAGCATACATGCACATACATTGAATGAAGAATGGTGGGAGAAAAAGAGAGAACACAATATTTGGCCGAAGCCTTATGTCCATGGATCCAAAGCCCCTACCAGTTACATCTTCACTATTTTTGGATAAATGTTTACATCAATAAGTTCCTTATAAAGGACAATCACACAATTACATGAGATAAATATGACATGATAACTTGATGACTAAGTAACTGGGTATCTATCTTCTAGATACCTAACCTTATCAAGAGATATATACTCATACGTCCATAATGATGTATATCAATATGAACCCGAGATATATATATCCTAACACTCCCCCTCAACCTCAAGATGCTTTGACAGAAAGCAGTTAGAGTTTGAACAATACTAAGTTGCCAAAAAAAACGAGTAGTGATCAAATCTATGGTAAATTTCACAGGTTACCATGGTCTTCCAAGAAACAACCTTTTTTGGGCTCTCTACTTTCTTCTAGAGATTTTATCTCTCTAGGGTAGGGTTTTCTTCTTTGAAAATCTTTTCTCTTGGAGGTGTTTTTTCTTTCTAGATGCTTTCTCTCTCTAAAAGAAAATGATCTTTCTTTCTATCTTCTTTGGAAGATCTGGGATCGAGTAACGAAAACTCGACGATTATCACACTGGATGGAGCAACGAAAAACTCCATCATCAAACAGGATCAAGTAATGGAAAACTTGATCATCAACTAGAATCGAGAAATTCGATCATCATCATCTCCTCATCTGGAGACAGAACTCTTGATCATCAACCAGGATTGAGAAATTCGATCATCTTCATCTCCTCATCTGGAAATAGAGCTCTTGATCATCAACCAGGATCGAGAAATTTGATCATCTTCATCTCCTCATCTAGAGACGGAAAACTTGAATCAATATGACCAGACCATAACTTCCCTTTGCATAGTAGTTGGACTGATCCAAAATCTGGATTTTCTTGTCCACATAGTGGTTACACTAGAGAAGTTGACTTCATCTTTACTCATCTCATCTCCTTATCTCCTATCCTCTCCCCATCAAGTTGGGTGTGGATGCAAAGAAACACCCTACTTGTAAAATACAATTTTTTTTTTCTTTTCTTTTGAGTACAATCATATAAAAAAAAAATGCCAATGAAATTGTGCTTTTACACGAAAGGCCACACCTTAAAAAAATACCACCCGATTTTTTTTCTACTTCTTCAAATTTTTTTTTTTTAGAACAATCCCAAAATGAAGATAGTTTTGGCACCAAACCCGTACATGCAGGAGCTTTTACTTCCTTCCCTCTCTTTTAAACTCTCTCTCTCTCTCTCTCTCTCTCTCTCTCAAATTGCATTATCTCTCCCTTCTTTTCTCACTATTTCTCCACGACTGAATTCATGGAAATTCTATGGTTCTCGCTCTTATAGCTCGTGCACTCTGAAATAGTAGAATTGCTCTATGTAAAAATTTGCGACTCTTTGATCAAGGGGAAACACTTTCTGTAATTATAGCTTACGTGCATTCACTGGAAAAGTCCGTTTTTTTCTCTGCTGTAATATCTGAACTTGCACAAATCTCTTTCTCCCTCTATAAGTCCACTAGTGAAGTCTGCAAATCTCTCTCTTTCTCTCTCTTAAACCATAAGATTTCTTTTCCGCAGGTCACTCCCAAACTCACACCAGTTACAAAATTTCTCTCCTAAAATAAAAAAGAAAATATCAGAACTTTGTTTTCAGATGATTTGAGAAGATTCTCTTCATAGCTTGGCTCCTCACAAATAGTTTGCTCCATCTTAGCAACAATACCCTTGCCCTATTTGAAATGTCTCCTTGCATAATTAATCTCCTAAACCCAATTACTCCATAACTGCTCTCTCTCTCCCCCAATATGGGCTCCCATCAACCTTCCTGCAAATCTACCCACACAAACGCCATCAATGACTCGATGCATGAAACCCCCATTACTGGCCGAAATCGTAACCTCCACCTTTGTAAAAGATGTACAATTTCAGGCACGAAAACAATGTTCCATTCATTCATAAAATTCTTCATATAAGAAAATTCAGGTTGTGAGCCTTGGTTTGGAGGGGCCTTCGAAATAATTGCCCGCAAAGTGGTTTGAGCCCTTGGTAAACTAGGGTTTTGAAGCCCACAAAGGAAGGTAGCAGAGTAAGTCTGAGATGAGGGCAAGGTAACAGAGCATGGGGCTGGATACCAAACGCCAAAGAGTACAGGGAAATAATATGCCTGATTTTTCAGGACCAAGGGAGAGAGAGATGTCTTTGAAATTTTCGGAAGCCAACAACAGGGTAGACGATCTTGAAATTTCTCGATCCCAAAGCTGAGGTCCTCGTCGATCGCTTTGATACCATGTTATAATTCGTGGGAGCATACATGCACAAACATTGAATGGAGAATAGTAAGAGAAGAAGATATAACATAATATTTACGTGGTTCAGGCCAAACCCTTAAGTCTACGGATCCAAAGCCCCAACTGGCTACATCTTCATTATTTTTTGGATAAATGTTTACATCAATAAGTTCCTCTATATATAGAGAACAATCACACAATTACATGAGATAAAAATAGTATGATAACTTGATAACCAAATAACTAGGTCTCTATCTTCTAGATACCTGACCTTATCAAGAGATATATACACATACATCCATAATGATGTATATCAATATGAACCTGAGATATCTATATCCTAACACAATGCACAACTAGGCATTTACCATATTGTTGATGAATAGAAGAATAACTAATCCGCATTGTTGTGGCTATGTACCTTGAATGTCCTAAACAATATATATATGTAATAATTTCCTCAAATTAAAACTCGGCCCTTGTGATCAAGATATGAATTACAATAACAAAAAGAATAATGAGAGGTGAAAAGCATTTTGATAACTTCTTTGCTTTCTTGGCATGGTTGCAAAAGTAGGATATTATGCAATGATATATTTATATGTGCAAGATGAGACAAGGCTTTACAAGTTCAATAAGGATTGGGCAAGAACATAAGGTCATTTCACAATCGCTTGATATCCATTCAAGATGTTGTTCAATTGAATCTTGGTGCATCTTACCTAAGCGATTGATAGGACAATATTATTCATAGAAGTATGTTTCAATCTTTTTTAATTGTATACGTAATGTCCTATGAAAAAGAAGATGGCGTTTAGAGTGTTGTTAGGGCTATATTTTATGCTAGAGTTGCGTAAGAGTAGCACCTCCCTTGGAAGATTTAAAGCATATTGCTTAAACTTGTGACCCAAACAAACCCCATCTCTTTCTAAAATGCACCTATATACCTGTGAAAATTTCTTTTTACCCTTGATTCTATTTTCTATACTTGTTTACAATGAAGGCAGGACCTCATAATGAATTCAGCTATTTTCAGCCCTCACTTTGCTCTCTCATATTTACTTAAAAAGAAGTATTGTTCTTTTTTGCCTATAAAATGGCCTAAATTACTCTATCATTGTTACTCAAAGAGAAGTAGCTCTCTCATTATTCAAAGAGAAGTATTTTTTTTTTAGTCTAAACAGTGGTAGCAAGGAGAAAATGGGGTGAAGAAAGCTTGAAATGAAGATGAAAGAGAACAAAACAAATAGGCAGGTGACCTATTCAAAGAGAAAATATAACCTTTTCAAGAAGGTGTATGAGCACTCTGTTCTCTGTTTATGTGGATATTGCTCTTATCTTGTTCTCTAAAACTGGAAAGCTTAGTGTCTTCTTTGGGAAAAAGAGGTAAAAAAGCTAACCCTTTTTTCTTATTTATTTTCCTTTTTTTTTTTCTAAATATTCAGCTTGATCATGACTCTATCTCCTATATTTCTTTTATGTAATCTTTTGCAGGATTGAAGAAGTTTTTAATCGCTATATCGACCTTCTTGTGCATAAAAGGGACGTAAGAGTTTAAGATTAAAGGAAAAATTACATATACCCCCAAGATCCAACTTGGTCATGCCCCTCCCCTCAAAAAACACTTTTTTAAACCAAATTATGAACCCCAACGCCATCTTTCTATGTATCCACCACGTAAAAAACAATATCATTTTTATAATGAAATATCCCCCTATCTTAACCCATATTTCTCTTTGTTTTATATAATGAAACCAGTCCAATACATTATATATTGTAACAGCTTCTGTTCTCCATTAAAGTCGGTCAAGCATGTAGTGTGCCAGCCTGGCTTTTTATCCCTGTTCAAGCCGGTCCGGCTTTGAAAAGTACCCAAGAGTTGGGCATGCATAGAAAATTTGATCATGGGGTATTTATAATTTCCCCATTCTTTAACATGTTCCCTTTGTTTATCCATGGTGCCTTTTATTATACCCTCACATTTCCGTTTTCCTTTATTATTAATTGGATTCGTTTGCTTTCTCATTTATGTTTTTCCTACATGTGCAAAAGATTTTAAAATGAAAAAGTAAACACTACTCTCTTTTTCTCTTGTGCATGTGTATATGACTCTAATTTATGATCATACTCAATCTTGAGTGAAACTAATTTTCAATTTTATGTTGTTATTGACTTTGCGAAACAATGTGTCCGAGAAGACCTTATGAAGCTGAGGTCTGAAGAAAATTTGGCCGCTCAATTGAGCGGGTACCTCTCTTTTCTCTCACACACATATGCAAAATTCATGTTTATAAATGAATGACTTCATTTATGCTTACCTCTCTTGATTTTTTTGCTTTATTTCCCATTGTGGGTTCCTTGTTGATTGTCTTAAGGAATCTCAATCAATCCAGACCAACGCATCGAGGTACGCTTACAACTTATTTACGTAGAAGAATATAATTGTTTATTATTGGTACAACAAAGCTATAATCACTCTTAATCTTTAGATGTTAAATCAGACTAGGGATGTGTTATTGTCTATGTACAATGTCCACGAAAACTTTTTTTGGACATTGAGATACATCCTTAGCCACCTGATTTCGAATGTAATGGCTAGGGGTCATTCCAATATTTTTACACCTAAGTGATGCAAGAAAGGATGCCTGATATTATTATATTTTAAAATAAATTTTAGGTTTGTATTTTGTAATTTTTAAGTTTTATTATAAGGCTTTTGAATTTTTTAGGGATTATAAGATTTTTTTTTTTTTAGGTGTACTAGTGGCATTTTAGAAAATTATAATTTGTGTCTCTATGGAATTATTTATTTTAAGAAAATTTAGCAAAACTAAACGTATAATTTGAACTATTTAACAACTTATCCATAGCTTTTTAATCTAATTTCAGATAGCCCGTCATTCTTTTTTCAAATTTCTAATAGACATCAAACAACACATCATGATGAGTTTTAAAATTTATGGAAATACACCAAAGTTAAGATATTAAATAGTTCAAACTTTTGGAAATTTTATAAATATTTATTTATTTTTTCAAAACTAAAAATGTCATTACGAATTTGTGTTATAGCTAGAAGTTTTAGTTTTACTAGAATTAGTATTTCTTGAGAGTTAAGGTTTGAGGTATGAATAGAGGCCGTTGTAGGATTTTAAAGCAGAGTTGAATATTGTTTAGTTGGAAAATAGAGCTAGGAAGCTTGGTTTGATGTGCGATTATTTTTAATCAAATATTTGTTTGCGATCTTTCTGTAAATTCTCCATTCTCCACTATATATTCTTATAATATACCATCCCCTCACAATTGATCTTTCTTGGTCTTTCCTTTGCAATATTGTGACTATGGTTCCATTCATCATTTTTTTGGGTACAAGAGCCAACTACTTTGAAAATTTTAGGACTTCAACAAGAGACTACTAGGGCCCTGCATGAATTGGAGGATGTTGAGAGAACTAAGGTACCCCTTTGTCACTGATGGGAAAATAACTCATTTCCAAACTAGGGCCCTGCATGAATTGGAGGATGTTGAGAGAACTAAGGTACCCCTTTGTCCCTGATGGAAAAATAACTCATTTCCAAACTATATTTAAATAGAAATCAAAGTAAATAAATATTTCACATATTTATCTTAACTCTTAGGATTTTCGAAAGTGAACCCATAAGGATCATAAAACTATCAGAAGCATAATAATATTAGCATGTCTTTCAAGATACACTCAGTCGACTATAGGGAAATTATCATAAATATATTTTAATTTTTGGTTTATTAGAAAAAAAAAAAAAACCTTATACATTCCTAAACCTTGTCTATACCTTCTTTTTTTAAAAAAAAATTTTGTGATTTTTTTATCAAAATAGCCTTCACGGTAGAAGGGGAAACTGATTTAAAATTGATTAGGAGCGATAACAGAGCACGTATGATGGAACGAGAGAGAGAGAGAGAGAGAGAAGATTTAAGATTGATTGAGAGAGAGATAACGGATCATGATGGAACAATATATAGCCCATCACGGTACTAAGTATATCATAATGAGTTCACGGTCATCTCTTTCTTACTATCTTTCTCTTGCAGTGATGTTTTGATTAAACCCCATTTCCATCCATGGAGGACTCACTCAATTCCCCTAAGAACAAAAAAGAAAGACCTCTAAAGCCCCAAAACGATGGTGATCACCCTTCTCATGACCAAAGAATGCCTAAAAGAAGATCTTCATGGATTGATTAAGCAGATATTTTAGAACCCATTGCGCCTTTGTCCACTTCAATGGAGTAATCAGAGCCCACCATGACTTGTTGTTGTGGTTCACAAGTGGATTTGGAGACAATTCTAGGTTCTTATCTGGTTTGGAAGAGAAAAAAAAAAATCATGTACCTCATTTTTGCTGCGCATCTGAAGAGAACTCCGAAGTCATGAAGTTTTTGGGAGAGAGAGACGCATCCATAAATGTTTCTTATGATAGATCAAAATGGAGATTACAACCACTTTCAGTTGATCCTTGGAATTCAAACAGAGGCTTCTTTATCAGGTGTCGAACCCGAATTCAAATTTGCTATAGCGACAAGCTCTAATGAAGAAAATGTTGGGGTGATTACCTTGTGGGGTCGTCCAGCCCCATAGGAAGTGGCAAAAAAAAAAAAAGAAACTTGAGAAGAAACTCATATTGTAAATATTATTTGATTTTAGTTGATTTTTCTCTAGGATTTGCCCCATGGTTTTTCCCTTCACATTGAAGGGTTTTTCACATTAAACCTTGTATTGTGATTGTGCTTGGTGGAACTTTCCTTTTTGTGATTTGTGATTTCTACATTTCTTGGCACTTAGCAAATTGCCCATTTTCAGTATTTGCACAAACATACATTGTGGGATATTTTTACCTTTGATTCACACATAGAAGGGAAGGGCATTGTTCCCATCAACTGGTATTAGAGCACACCAGGTTAGGTTTTTTAAATTTATTATTTGTGTGTGAATCAAAGATGGATGCAAATACCTTCACGGATGATTAGTTTGAATGGGGGTAATTGGTCAATTTGGAAGGCCAATATGGAAGACCTTATCTATTCAAGAGACCTATATTTGCCAATTGAGGGGATATAGAAAAAGCCGGAAACCATCACCGATGATGATTGGAAGAAGTTAAGACCAGAAAGCAATTGCTTGCATCAGGCAATGGTTGAATGATACTGTGTTCCACCATGTATCAATGTAAATTAGTGCAATTTTCTTGTGGAAGAAATTGTATAATTTGTAAGAGAGAAAGATGACTCGAAATAAGGCATTTTTAATTAGAAAATTTGTAAATTTGAAGTTTAAGGAGAACAGGTTGATTGCGGAGCACTTGAATGAAATGCAAAGCATTGTAAATCAGTTGGCAGCTATGAAGATGATGCTATATGATGAGCTGCAAGTATTGTTGTTGTTGAGCTCATTGCCTGATACTTGGGATATCATTGTTGTATCCCTTAGGAACTCGGCATCCGATGGGGTTGTTACTACGAGCCAAGTTACAAGTAGTTTGTTGAATGAAGAAGTAGAATAAAATCTTCATATTCCTCCCACTCACACGCATTAGTCACTGAAGAATAGGAAAGATCGAAAAATAGAGAAAATCATAACCGAAGCAAATCAAAAGGGAGGTCCAAGTCAAGAAAATGAGTGACATATTACTATTGCAAGAAACCCGGATATATGAAGAATGAGTGTCGAAGTTCAAAAGAGATAAAAAAGAAGGAAAATGTGGTGATGAAAACAAAGAACATCAGAAAACCACTACAGTTGCATCCAGTGAAGTTATAATCTTCTCGACGTGTGATGAAGGTTGTGTTAGTGCAGCATGTGATGATTCAAATTGGGTGATTGATTCAGGAGTATCTTTCCATACTACTTCACACAGAGATTTCTTTACCATGTACAAGTCAAGAGACTTTGGTTCGATAAGGATGAGAAATAATGGAGTATCTAAAATTGTTGGAATAAGTGATGTTTGTATTACTACCAATACTGATTACAAGTTGGTCATCAAGAAAATGAGACATGTTCCAGACCTTAGATTGAATCTCATCTCAATAAGAATGCTTGATGATGAAGGCTATGAGTCACATTTTGGCAATGGAGTGTGGAAGTTGAAAAATGGCTCTCTTGTTGTGGCAAGAAGCAAGAAATGTTGCTCTCTCTACAAGACTGAAGCCTAGCTATCCAAAGGTGAGGTGAACATTGCCTTTGAAGAATCTCTATCTGACATGTAGTATCAGCAACTTAGTCACATGAGTGAGAAATATTTGGAGATTTTAGTGAAGAGAAATTCTCTTCCAAGTATCAAAGGTACATCCTTAACCCCTTGAGATCATTGCCTAGTAGGAAAAACATAATAAAGTTTTTTTTTCACATGCTAAAACTAAATGAGATACTGAAATACTTGATTTAGTTTACTCTGATGTATGTGGCCTTATGACTGTGAAAACTCTTGGTGATGCTTTGTATTTTATTATCTTTATTAATGATGCATCCATGAAAGTTTGGAGCTTTGTCATGAAGAGCAAATACCAAGTATTTGAAATTTTTCAAAAGTTCCATGTCATGGTTGAAAGGCAAACATCAAAGTCCTTGAAATGTATTCACACAGCTAATGGTGAAGAGTACACCTCAAGGAAGTTTGAGGAATATTGTGCCAAGCATAGCATACGACATGAGAAGACTATTCACTCCACACCGCAACATAATGGTGTTGCAGAAAGAATGAATCGTACGATAATGGAAAGGGTTAGAAGCATGCTTTCCTCAGCTAAGTTACCAAATGAGTTTGGGGTGAAGCTATGAATATAGCATGCTACTTGATAAATTTATCTTATTCGACTCTATTGAAAGGGGATGGGCCAGAAAGAGTGTGGACCGGCAAGGATGTATCCTACACACACTTGAGAGTCTTTGGATGCAAGGCTTTCATACATGTACCTAAAGAGCATCGAAGCAAGTTAGATGATAAAACAACTCAATGTGTATTTCTGGGTGATGGAGATGATGAATTTGGGTACAGGTTGTGAGATCACAAGGTCAAGAAGTTGCATAGAAGTCGAGATGTGATCTTTCACGAAAACCAAACACTTTTCGATTTTGATAAGGAGGAACCGCCAAAGAGGCTTGTAGATGAGCTGCCAGAAGCACAAGCCCCTTTATCCATACATAATGATGACAGGCAACAAGTTCAAGATGAAGATGACCAAATTTGAGGTGCTAAGACTCCTCAAAATGATGATATACATGATGATGTTGAGCAAGGGGAGCAGCCTCTTCAAGAAGAACCACCTATGGTGAGGAGGTCACAAAGGGAACGAAAACCTCAATAAAATATCTATCATCAGAGTATGTTACACTCATTGAAAGTGGTGAACCAGAAAGTTTTAAAGAAGCTATGGTACATGAGTAAAATGGATGGAAGAAAGCTATGTAAGAAGAACTTGAATCCTTGCATAAGAACAAAACCTATGAGCTTGTTGAACTACCAAAAGGACGAAAAACTTTGAAGAACAAGTGGGTATTTAGGTTGAAAAATAAAGATGACGAGAAGAAAATGAGGTAGAAGGTAAGGCTGGTTGTCAAGGGATTCGGGCAGACAAAGGGTGTTGATTTTGATGAAATATTTTCTCCCATTGTGAAGATGACTTTTATTCGCACTATCCTAGGTTTAATAGCTAGTCAAGACTTGGAGATTGAGCAGTTAGATGTCAAGACAACTTTTTTGCATGGAGATCTAAAGGAAGAAATATATATAAAACAACTAGAAGGTTTCCTAGTGAAGGGCAAGGAGCACATGGTATGCAAGTTGAATAAGAGCTTGTATGGGCTGAAGCAAGCACCACGACAATGGTATAAAAAGTTTGACTCTTTTATGATGAGTCATGGTTTTACTAGATCCACTGCAGACCACTGTGTTTACCTTATAAAGTATTCTGAGTCTTCATTTATTATTCTCATGTATTATGTTGATGATATACTCATCGTTGGTTTAGATGCTAATTTGATGGACAGGTTGAAAAAAGAATTGAACAAGGTTTTTGACATGAAGGACCTAAGGGCTACAAAACAAATTTTGACATGACAATCAAGCGTGATAAGAAGAACAAAAAGTTGTAGCTATCACAAGAAAAGTACATTCAGAATATACTTGAAAGATTCAACATGAAGAATGCCAAGCCATTCAGTACACCACTTCAAGTTGAGTGCCAAGTTATCTCCAACTAGCAGTGAAGAGAAGAAGGAAATGGAGAAGATCTCTTATGCTTCAGCCGTAGGGAGTTTGATGTACACTATGGTGTGCACAAGGTCTGACATAGCACATGCCACCGGTGTAGTTAGCAGATACTTGGCAAATCCAGGCAAACAATATTGGGAAGCTGTAAAATAGATTTAAGGTATCTAAGAGGTACATCTAAAGTTTATCTATGTTTTGGAAACTCATCACCCTTAGTGGAAGGCTATACAGATGCGGATATGACAAGAGATTTTGATAGAAGAAAGTCTACTTCGGGTTATTTGCTTACTTTTGCAGTAGGAGCCATTTCTTGGCAATCAACGTTGCAAAAATGTGTTGCACTCTCGACATAGTATATTACTTCCACAGAAGCTTGTAAGGAGATGTTATACTTGAAGCGTTTTCTCATAGAGTTAGGTTTGAAGCAAAAGGAGTATGTAGTTAGATGTGACAGTCAAAGCGTCATTGATCTAATCAAGAATTCTAGGACCAAGCACATTGAAGTGCGGTATCACTGGATTCGAGATGTCTTAGAAAATGGGTTGATGAAGATTAACAAAATCCATACTGATTGGAATCTGTCAGACATGATGACGAAGGCAGTGCCAAAGGAGAATAATGAACTATGCAGAGCTTTAGCAACCATAGGTGCCATGTGAACATCCAATATGGGGGAGGCCTCCTCATGGGTCTGGAGGGGGGAGTTTGTTGGGGTGATTACCTTGTGGGGTTCAGCCCCATAAGAAGTGAAAAAAAAAAAGAAAAAAAAGAAACTCATATTGTAACCCTCATGTGATTTTAGTAGCTTTCTCTCTCGGATTTGCCCAATGGTTTTTCCCTTCACATTGAAGGGTTTTCTACGTTAAACTTGTATTGTGATTGTGCTTAGTGGAACTTTTTTTTTTGTGATTTGTGATTTCTATATTTATTGGCACTTAACAAATTGTCCACTTTCAGTATTTGCACAAACATACATTGTGAGATATTTTTACTTTTGATTCACACATAAAAGGGAAGGGCATTGCTTCCCAACAGAAAAGGACTCCAAGCCTTTTGTGGATTGTTCTCTTTCAGAAGAGAAATATCCTCAATCAAAATCACTGGATGTTTATCTCTCTAATTTAGATAAGAAACCTAAATAGGTAGAGGTTTCTCTCTGTATAGGGCCTGAATCAATGGGGCCTTCTTTCCGACTACCTATGCTAAATGCCAGCAACAATCTACTTCAATTGTTATAGCTCCTTCAAATTAAAGGCTTCACTCCGTATTCAAACTTTGAGAAACTCACTTTTGATCCCGAGGTGGCATTTGGCAAGCTTTTACCATCTCTGGTGTCCACTATGATCGAGGATTGGCTGGGTTCGGTCGACTTACATTCAATTTCAGAAACAGTGAAGCCACATATGGCTTTTGTGGTTGATATGAGAATTGGCCCGCTGACTAAACAATGGCAAAGTAAGATCTTAAAATAGATAGCAAATTATTCAATCATTTTTTGTTCTTTTTATGCTGAGTGAAATTTGTTGTCTTCAAAGTTATATTATTTCAAAAAATAATATATAATCTCTATTTGTTTGTCTGGTGCATTGTGAATTGGAAGGAAGTGGGATTGGACTTTACAACCCAACTAATTTATCTGTAAAATATTCTTCTCAAACAAAATTTCTCAAAATAGAAACATGTTCTTCTAAGATTGGGCTAACTTGTTTGACCTTTGATTATAAGAAAACTAAAAAATGGGAGACATATTATCATGGAAAGAGTTCAAATGCAGATTGCTTACCCGGGTTCATCTGTGAGTTCTTTAATGATGAATACTAGTGCATTGAAACGTACTGATCAAGTTGGTTTGAACGATGAGAGCAATCAAGTGGAGACAAATGAAGAGTTTGTTCACGTTGAGATTGCAGCATCTCAGAGGCCATTCACACATTAGCGGCAAATCGCTAATAGCAACTCGCCTACCGTCATGATTGATTTGTCATATTTTTCCTCAAGCTAATATAGTGGCTGATGTACTTGCTATAAAAGCAAATTTTTTTTCAAATGCAACCATTTGGTGTTCTAGACCTTCTTATTTTCTTTTTTTTTTTTACTTCATGATATTGCACAATTGCCCTATTATAAGGTTGTAAAATAGTGAGTTGTAATTCTTCTTATTAATAAAAAGTGGTTAAAAGGCCATCTCCCCCGCCGATTTACAAAAAAAATAAATCTCAGAGGCCTGAAACATACAACACTGGAACATCTAAGATTCACACTCCAGCAATCTCAAGCCAAATATAGTGAATGTGGTATGATCATTGAATCCATGCAATTCAGTTGTTTGTATGTAGTAATTTGTTTCTTTTGGGTTAGCCAATACTTTTTGACAATGGTCCGAGTTACACGTGTTCTAAGTTGGGTGTCCAACTCAAGGATATTAAAAAAAATTCAAAACAAATCATAACAAATCTTTAAAATAAGGAATTTATTTGGGATATTTTATTTATGTTTTCTATCACAATGGCAAAAATTGAAAAGTGTTTTGGCCATAAATACTTATTTTTACATTTTTCCCATCTTTTTTTGAGTATTTCGAAAATACCCTTGTCAAAAGTTGATGTTTAAAAAAACACAAATTCTACTTTTTTAACCTCATTATAATATTTTTTTGGGGTAAGTTAACATCATTATGATGTGTTTTACTTAATCTTACTTTGAACATATATTTCCTTCTGTTTTTGAATTTTATAGTTTTTTTTTTTATATATAATTTTTTTAACCGTCGAGTTACTTGGACTTGATCCAAGTACTGGGATCTGGCATGGGTTAAGTACTCGGCCTTGCGTACTGGTTTCCGATACTGTTTTCACATTGTCATTGAAGACTTCTTTGCAATTCTCAGAATAATACCTTGAAATGAACCTTTAAATTCAGTAAATAGAAACAAGGCAAGAGAGTAATACTAAAAACGATTTATGCACACACACAGGGGCACAAGTAGGACTCGCAATGTGCTGTGTGGCCCAACATGGCCTGTCCCAATTTTTAGCTTGGGCCAGTCCTATTGGAACCAAGACCAAGGCTAGGCTGAGGGCTCGCGTCGCCCGCTGGCAGCCCTTAGCATAATTATACACTAATTTTTAGCTTGGGCCAGTCCTATTGGAACCAAGACCAAGGCTAGGCTGAGGGCTGCGTGGCCCGTTGGCAGCCCTCGGCATAATCATATACTAATGCATAAATGAATCTAACAGAATTTTTAGGTAGTTTTCATTGATCAACTGCCATCCGTACAATAAAACTAAAATTTTGTTATGCTTATATTTTTTTATTGGAGACCTTTTATTGAGAAGTTACAACTACCTCTAGTTGTCATGTGTAGAACCAAGCAGGTATAGGTGTGCGATTTTTAGAGACAAAGTTAGAAAAAAAAGTTTGAAAAAAAAAAATAGATAATTGAGGCTGATCAATGGCATATTTTTTACCCTTTTGATTCTATATTTGATGGCTAAGAGTAATTGCGATCTAACAATTTTGTGAAAAATAGTTGTTCACTATTAAGACTCATGTAACTAGTCTAACTTGAAGCATTTGAATTCTCACTTCTTCTTTTTTTTCCTTAGGTTAAATTATTTCAGAAAATGCTATTAACATATGATTTTGATTGGTTGGCATGGAAACAATTTGACAACGAATTGGAGAACCTGATCCGCCGATGCATCATCAAGAGGATTAGATCTCTTCTGACTATGCTCAGACTTATACACAAAGCAAGGATGACATTAATCTCAAATATGAGACCATTATGTGTTAAAAAAAAACAAAAGGTATTGTGTTTAAGAGAAAGAAAAAGTTTTTTATCAGTTTTGTTTTTATTGGGTAATTTAATGGGGAAGACAGGCTCCTATCTATTTTTTTAAAATAGATTAGGAGTTAATTTTTGACTCCTACCCATTTTTTTCAAATAAATCCCATTTTTTTCAAATAAATTAGGAGTTAACTTTTGACTTTTATTGATAGGTAATGTTAGTAGTAGAAATGAAAACCACAACATAGTAACTAACGTATAGGGCCACTACTGCAACGTGGTGACGGGCTTTTTTTTTTTTTTTTTTTTTGTCACCGATTGATGTACAACAAAGTCTTTCCAACTTTTCGCTTTCCTATCAACTTTCTCACTCTTTATTTATAACTTATACCTTCTCCTTCACGTAGCTAATAATAGGGTTGGAGATGGGGTAGCTCGGCTCTAGTTGCTCAGGTTAGCCGAAGGCATAGCCCAAACCTAACCAAAATAAATAAAAAAAAAAAGAAAAAAAAAAAGAAAAAAAAAAAACGGGACAAGCAATAAGGAAAAAATAATTACAAAAGCTCCTAGCGAAAGGCCAGCCTTATCCAAAAGTGGCCATCGAGCTACATACCCTAGTTTTTTATGGCGGGGCCACCTGACATTATCGTTTTATTCCTACAACCGACTGGCGACCTTTTTTTAAGAAAAAATTGAAATTTCCTTTTTGGAAAATGGTTTGATAGGGCTGCAGCCCTATCAAAATAAGTAAAGCCTTTCCTCACAACTCATCGAAAATTGTTATTTGCGTTGAAGAACATTTACATCGATCATCTCGGCTTGAACATTTTGGTTGAAAAAAATTAGAATTTCAAGCTCTAAAAGTATATATTGTAATAAATTATTTAGAATGTCCACTTCTCCCTTAAAATAAGTGTTCATAAATTTGTAAGATTTGTATATTTTTTGAGTCTCAAATTTTATTGTCGGAATTAAGAATATATTTTAGAGCCATTATTGAGATTTAAGAAAGGGGTGGCAATGGAGCCCACCCTCGAGGGGTGGCCACCCTCTCCACCACTATGGGAACTTTCTCATTCGGGAGTCTTGATAATGGGGTTGAGTTCACAATGGTGGCACTACCTGAGTTTAAGTTATAACTCATCGATGCATTCAAAAATCACTCACAATTTCTAAAACGGGTAGGGGCCTGTATTCCCAACTGATCTACCAAAAAAAAAGAGATCATGAGTCTTAAGCATTCCAATCCCTGATCAAGGATTAGATGAAAGGTTGTCCAAACATTTCGTTTGGGTGAATATGTGTCCAAATATTTTAAAAAAAACAACAAAAAGGGTGGTAAAAAAATTAGAGATGTAGAGAGAGAAAAAGCACAAGAGAAAATCATGCTCTTGTAACAAGTTCAATGAGAAAACTTATTAATAGTTTTTGGTTTATTTTAGCTTTTTAAACCACTGTAGCTGAAGAACTCACTGAAATGTTGGGCATGACAATGATTCCTCTGTAAAACTTTTGTGCAGCCCATGTGTAATTCAAAGAAACGAATAGTATATATATATATATATATATATATATATATATATATATATATAGATAATTGAGGCTGATCAATGGCATATTTTTTACCCTTTTGATTCTATATTTGATGGCTAAGAGTAATTGCGATTTAACCATTTTGTGAAAAATAGTTGTTCACTATTAGGACTCGTGTAACTAGTCTAACTTGAAGCATTTGAATACTCACTTCTTCTTTTCTCGACTACATATATAAAGATAGTCGACAAAGAATTTTTTAATTTCTTTTTAAATAATATGCTTCAATCTAAAAAAACTAAGAGTAAATAAATAATTTCTTAAAAATAAAAAGACAAAAAACCTACTAAAATTGGTCCGAATTTATTAGAAAGACAAAAGTATTGAGCTTCCCTTAAACCAATTTTCAGTCACTATTTTAGTCAGCATTCATATGATCAATTGATCTAACAATCAACAAAGGAAGAAAATATTTAAAGAAAAAAAAAAACAAAACCTACCATTGAAATTGATCTCAAAATCATCCAATTTTAGTCATGATTTTAGGCTATGTTTAGAAGTTCTTCTCAACGGTTTGTTTTTTTTTTCTTAATTAAAAAGAAAGAGTTGGCACGTTTAGTTTGCCTAATATCTTCTTTCTAGATCGGGCAATTTCTTTTTAATTGTCTTTTTGTTTTTGTGAGAGAGAGAGTTGTCCAATATGGTCGTGAAAGAGAAATAGATGTCCAAGAGAGAGAGAGGTGCACATGATAGGAGAGATGGAGCCTGGGGAAGCAGATGGTGAGGATGATAGTTTTGATGTTCATGTGGTGTTGTGAGGTTTGATTTGTCTTTTGGTTGCTCTCGGGTGCTAGTTTTTCTATTGTGGCTTGAGCGACTGGGTTAGGAGGGGATGGGGTTTGTCTTATGCTCATCTGGTTAGGTTGTCTTTTTTCTGCATAGCAAAGAGGAAGCTATGGAGGCCTTGCGTAATCGTTTTGTTAGGGTGCGTGGAAAGTTGTTGTCTTTAGATTTTTGGAAACCGTCGTCCCATTTGTCTTACTTGCAGATGGAAAGTCTCTGGATCAATCTTTTTGGTATTCCATTCCATGCTTGGAAACTAATTGTTGTGGGGAATTTTACGATGTTGACAGAGCTTCCTTTGGTGGGGTTAATTTGAGAGCTGTGAGAGTACGTATTCGGAAGCTAAGGGGAGCGTCCATTCTCAAATTGGTGAGATTAGTTGTGGGCCAAGAATCTTTTTCTATCGGGGTTTCATCCGATTTGACTAAGAAATCTCAACTTCGGCTTGCTGAGGAGGGGTGGAAGACGGTTCATCGTCGACGCTCGTTTGTTCATGAAATGGCTACCCCAAATTTAAACATTCCGGTAGTATTACATCGGAAAGTGCAGAAGAAGAATGGTCAACACTTTTTCAGGGAAGGCACTAAGGGTGTTCAAAATTTGAAAATTCATCAGAGATGGATTCCTCTGGGGCATTTTGTGAATTTCCCAAATGCATTTGCGTCGGCCGTTTCTGGTGATATGGAGGGTGTAGATCGATAAGATGGTCGCTTGGGCTCACCTAATTTGGCTCCACCTTTTTCTCGGATAAATCAAGAAATGGACGGCGTATCCTTGCATGGGATGATTAAGGCTCAAATATCGGAGGAGGATGGGCGTGTGGTTGCGTCCTCGGCTTTTATATCGGTGTGCGCAAGTGTACTGCCTCCTTTCTCTCCCTTTCGTTATAGGGTCGAAGGCGGCTTTCGGTTGCAAACAATGAAATTTTAGCTAGTTCGTCTTCTTCTATGTGGTGGTGGTGGTGGTGGTGGTGGCTGGGCAGTGGTGCTTATCTTAATTGGCCCTCCAAGTGCTTCTAGATTTGATTGGAAAAATGTACCCGTTAGTGCATCGGCGTGCTGTCAGATGGCTCCGCTCTTCTTCGAGACCCTCCTTCGATCCATTGGCGATTGACCTTTTGGCAATTGTGGTGGTTGATGGAGAAGAACCATTGGAGGAAGGAGAAATTGCACCTGAAGCCTTAGAGAACTTGGATGGAGGAGGAGATGGTTCAGAGGACGCACTTCAGAACCTATGATCCTGGTTGACATGGATACTCCTCCACCCCTTAACGTCATTGTCCAAGAGAATAGAGCCATGTTGCTTGATTTAGTTGCTGATCATCCAGTCAATTCGCCTCTTCAGACGAGTGCTGATAAGGAGGTTCTTGGTGATCCCGATCTGGAGAATATTAGCTCTATTGTTTCTGATAATGGTATGGACTTCAATGTCTCGATTGGTATGGTTTTTAAAGACATTCTCGCGAAGAAAAGGTTGGATAAGAAAGAAAATGTTGCTGCTAGTAAGGTGGTACCAGGGGCTCTGGAAGAGATGCCTAGATCAAAGAGAAAAGGAAAAAGCGTGATTAAAGGCACGAGGTCTTCTGCGAGGCTGTAGGCACGAGGAACCTTGACGCTTAATGCGACGGCGAGAGGAATCATCATTAACGATCAAGTAATTGAGGTTAGCTTGGATTCTTCAGTTGGAGACGGGATGCTGGGAGACAGTTTAGCGGAAGCAATGCTCCTGGAAGAAGCTTTTTTTCGATCTAGCAAGGATAGTCCAGGTTCCTCCTTTGCCAACCCTTTTTAATTAATATTATCTCGTAGAATGTTAGAGGTTTGGGTGACCTCAAGCACAAGAAAGATGTCCACTTTTTGATGACTTAAGTTTAAACCCACTATATTTATTCTGCATGAAACTAAATTTCCGTATCCCAGTTTGTCTGGTGTCAGGGAGGTTTGGGACCTAGTTCAGTTGACTTTTTAGGTATTGATTCAGTAGGTGCTTCTAGGGGACTGTGGATTCTTTGGGATCCTACAGTTTTACAGTCTGTTTGCATTATAAAAAAGTTAACTTTGTAGCAGTTGGTTTTGTGGGACCGGTTTTTTGCTTGAAATGGGTTTTGATGAATGTTTATGGACCTCATGATTTTTCTCTTAAAAATATATTTGTAAATGAGATGTCAGATGCCTTTCTTTTGCTTTATTGTCCTATATGTTTGGGGGGGATTTTAATTTTACTAGGTAGTCGGATGAGTGTAGCAATGGTGGACCGGTCACGGCTGCCATCCGCTTTTTCAATAGATTCATTGAGGGACATGCTCTAATAGATTTGCATGTCTCAGATACTGTCTTTACATGGACTAATGGGAGTTTATTGAAGTTGTCCATATCCAAACTTTATAGGTTTTTGGTTTCTGGAGATTGGTCAGAAGGCTTCCCTCTTGCTTGGGTTAAGGCTTTACTGAGACTCTCCTCTAATCATACCCCTATCATGCTTTGTACTAAGAAGGTCGCTTCGGGCCCTAAACCTTTTAACTGGTCCGTAAGAAAGAGAAGAGATATCACATTAGAGATAAAGTTGAGAAAGTCCTGTGTAGAATTGAAGAGGTGGATGTGGTTGTGCAAAATTCTAGATCATTGTCTGATGTGCTGGTGGTGGAGAGATACTCTTGTACTATGGAGTTGCAGGAGCTTAGAAGGGTTGAGGAGGTATATTGGAAGCAAACGTTTAAAGCTAAGTGGTTGAAGAAGGGGGATCTGAATACTAATTTTTTCCATGCCATGGCTAATGCACGTACTCGCCAAAATAATGTCTCCGGTCTGGTGATCCAGGGTGTTGATCTAGAGGATAGTATTGGGATGACTAATGCAATCATTAGCCATTTCCAAAAAGCTTTAGCCTCTGAGATTAATGTGACCCCCAGACTCAATACGGTGGGCTTTAGAGCACTCCCCTCTGGGATGGCTTCCTTGTTGGAAGTTTATGTCTCATTGGTAGAACTAAAAAGAGCGATATTCTCTTTGCCAAGAGATAAGGCTCCTGGGCCAGATGGATATCCTCTCATTTTCTTTCATACTTTCTAGCATCTGATTAGTAATAAGTTATTGGAGATGATCATGGGCTTCCTTAGGCGAGTCGAACTTTTTAAAGGCGTCAATTCTACTTTTCTTTCCCTATTCTTAATAAGTCTGTCATTGCGAACGTTGAAGATATCAGACCCATCAGTCTCTTGACGAGTCTATATAAATTTGTGGCTAAGGGGCTTGCTGAATGGCTTAAAGTGGTGTTGTCGTCCATTATTACTAGTCCTCAATTAACGTTAATTAAATATAGATTGATCACTGATAGTGTCTTGGTTGCACATAAGTGCATTCATTCTCGACTTTTAAGTGGTACCCCTGGAATTGTGATTAAGTTGGACATGGAGAAAGCTTATGATAGGGTGGAAGGGAGCGTCCTTTTGAAAATTATGAAGAATATGGGCTTTGGTGAGCAATGGAGGAATTGGATTTTCGGTTGTCTTTCATCTGCTTACTTTTCCATCCTATATAAAAGAAGCCTGATTGCTTCTTTAGAGCCTCCAGGGGCCTTCGTCAAGGTGATCATCTTTCCCCATTCCTCTTCAATATTTATGCATAGTGCTTCAGCTTATTTATTCATAATATTGAATCCAAAGCATATTTTGCTGGTTTCCAATTGCCGAATGAGGGACCATATATCTCTCATTTACAATATATTGATGATACTTTGTTTTATTGTGAAGCTGAGGTGGACCAGATTACCAATATTGCTATTTTTTTGGAAGTCTATGAAGCGGCCGTAGGCTTGAAGGCATTTTTTCTGAAAACTTCGGTTGTTGGTATAAATTGTGATGATGCAATGGTTCTTGAGATTGCAAAGGTATCGGGAGCCAAGATGGATCAGTTCCCAATTACGTATTTGGGCCTGCCTATTTCGGATGGCCGCCTGCCTTTGGCCATTTGGGATAAAGTGATTCAGAGGATATAAGTGAAGCTTGATTTGTGGAAATATAAATATATTTCGTTGGGGGGTAGGATTACTCTGATAAAAGCCTGTTTATCTAATCTCCCTATTTATCAAATGTCTATTCTTCAGATTCCCTCATCGGTTGCTAGGAAAATTGAATTGCTTATGCGAAATTTCCTTTGGGGGTCATTGGATCTTTCCAAAAAGTTCCATCTTCTTAGATGGGATAGGGCTTGCACACCTAAGAGGGAAGGTGGTTTGGGGATTAGAAAAATTAAACTTGTAAATCAAACCTTGCTTTGTAAATGGTGGTGGAGAAATCTTAATTACAAAGATCAACTCTGGTATAAAGTGGTTGCCTCAAAGTATGGAGAGGATAGATATAAGATGTGGGCTGGAATTAGAAATTGTACTAGGGGATATCCTCTTGTTGGAGATCTATTAATTTGTGCAGATCTTTAATCCAGAGGGATATCCGGTGGTCTATTAATGATGGTAGCAAAATTTCTTTTTGTGGCACCACAAATGGATTGGTAATTCTCCCTTGAAATATGTCTTCCTACTTGTCTTTCAGAGGACGGAGAATCCCAATGCAGTTGTTGCAGATTTATTTGAGTTGGGGGGTAATCAGGTTGAATGGAAAATTATTCTACCTTCCAATATGATTACTGATGATCTTTTTCTTTAGTTTATTGGTCTGTTGGCTTCTCTTAACGTTGTGTATCTCCCTTGTAGTGCTGAAGATGAGATGGTTTAGGACATTGTTAACGATGGTATCTATTCAGTTAAAGCTATGTATCATCTGCTTTTCCATAATCGATGGAGATGGTCCATGCCTGAAATTGCCATCATCTGGAAGTGGCCTCTACCTCTGAAGGTGCAAGCCTTCTTGTAATTGGTTGTGCAGGATAAGGTTTTAACTACTGACAATCTCATCAAGAGATGGAAGATTCTGCCAAATATTTGTCCGCTCTGCAATGGTGATGGTGAAACAGGTTCTCACCTGTTTCTTCATTGTCTTTTTACTTTTGAATTTGGTTGTGGCTTTTTTGTCAGATTCGAGTGGCATTTGTTTTACTTCCAGAAGTCAAGGGGATTATTGCAGCTTTATTGGTATCTATGTTTACCACAGACAGGAATTGTGATTTGGCAAATCGCGAGAGGAGTGATTTGGCAAATAGCGAGAGGAGTGATTTTGTGGGAAGTATGGAAACAAAGAAATAGAAGAGTGTTTGATGAGATTTGTATGCCTTTTGATAGAGTTTTGCATAACATCATTCAATCCATCTGGTTATATTTATCAATTACAAAAGTTGGGAAATATATCCTGGAAGTTTACATGAGGAGAAATTTATCGACCTTGTTCCAGTTGGGTTTTAGGAAGTGTAGGCCTAAAGGGAGATGGTTACCTCCGTTGAGGGGAAGCTTGAAGCTAAATTTTGAAGGCAGCTCTTTAGAGAATCTTGTTCTTGTGGGTTTTGGAGGCATGGTGAGGGACTGGGAAGGAAATATCGTGTTGACTTATGCAGGCCCTCTGGGAAAGGAAATAGCAAACCATGCTGAGTTCTTGGCCTTACTTCATGGTCTAAAACTTTTCGTGACCAAGAATTTAGGTTCACTCTATAATGTTGAAGGAGACTTCCTAAATGCCATTAATTGGTGTGTAAGAGAGAAGAAAGTACATTGGGAGTTGAGATCAGTGCAGCTACAGATTATTGACTTATCTCGATCTTTTAGTGTTTCTTTTGTACATGTATATCGAGAGGCCAATCTGTTGGGTGATTACCTTGCGAAGGGTGGTACCTTTCTTACAGAGATGTCTGTCTCTAATTCTGTAATTTCCTTCTAGTTATCATTTAATAATATTGCTGAACTTCTATAAAAAAAAAAAGAGAAATAGATGTCCAATATATTTTGAACAATTGTTTCATGCAGGCTAGACCACATTTCTACAATATGTGGTCAAGAGGTATAAAGCATCCATCTCAAAGATGGATGCAAATAGGTGGTCCATCCAAAAACAAGTGTAACTAACGATCCAAATATTTTCTTAATATAATTATTATTTATAGTTTTCAAAATTAATTTTATTTTTCATATTCATGATCTACATGTTAAAGATAATACATTCTCTAAAAATTAGGATCAAATTCTATTTAAAAAAATATATTTATCGCCAAGCCCACATTTCCACATGTGCGGGCTTGGCCGCATGCTAACCGCGTCCAATATAGTTTTCTGTATATATGAGAGAGAGATCTAATGTGTGTGTAAGAGAGAGTGAAACAAAGAGAGGGAGATCGAATGTGTTGTGTGTGTGAGAGAGAGATGTTCACAAGTGTTTGTGTGTGGTGTAGGAGAGAGACGTTGAATTCAATTGTAGTTAAGACTTTTTTTTTGGTTAAGTAATTGTAGATAGACTTTCAAATAGGAAATGACATATCAATATTCACATATTTTTGTAAGACAAACAATTCATAATGCACTGCATCCATTTTTTTGTAAAACCCCTCAAAAAAATAATCTATGTTAATTTTCAATACCTTTTTGAAAAAAATTTATAAGGCTTGAGAGGGTGGATTCGGTTGATTCACCGTTTCATATCGCTGATCAACCGCTCTGGACTGGTTATCGGGATGGACGATCTGAGATCACCGATCCATTTTTTAAAAGATCGATGCAAACTAATGCCCTTGCTTATGTTTGAGTTTGGTTTTGTTATTAAGCTTTGCACGTAATAGATCTAAAGAGAGAGAAATGCATCATATTGTGGGTATCGTTCATACTTCCATTGGTTCTTCATGTGAAATTGTATATTTGTTTTACCTTTTTTTTTGGTTTATCATACTAGGTGTATGATTTAATTTTATTTTTTTGTATATCACCTCTACATATATAGGATTTCTTCTGCAAGTTCAATACTGAAATAGAGAGTTTTTCTCACATGGTACTAGAGCCTAGTCCATTGGATCTAGGAGCCTGCAAAACCACTCCGTCAAAATTGCCATAGAAAATTCATTCACTAAAACTGCCATATCTGAAACACTGTCGAAACCACTACACCCAAAACTGCACTTAGAAAACCACCCAATAAAATCTAAAACAGTCAGAAAACTACCTACAAAAACCGCCATCTCAAAACTGAAACCACAACCTGAAATCCAAAACTAACATCTGAAAACCACCATCTAAAATTTGAAAAACTGAACCACCATCAAAATTGAAAAACCGAAACCACCATCTGAAATTTGAAAAACCGAAGCCACCATTTGAATTTGAAAAACTGAAACTACTATATGAAATCTGAAAAACGATGATTTGAAATCTTAAAAACTGAAACCATCATCTTAAAAACCAAAACCACCATCCTGTTTCTCTATTTTGATCTCGTATTTTAGAGAGAGAGAGAGAGAGAGAGAGAGTTATGTAAGAACTTCTAGAGCTTTTGGTTCGGCATTGTTCTGAAATATGAAATCAAAACCATCATCTTAAAAACCGAAACCACCATCCTATTTCTCTATTTTGATATCGTATTTTAGAGAGAGAGAGAGAGAGTTATGTAAGAACTTCCAGAGCTTCTCGTTCGACACTGTTCTGAAATTTTGGTGTATAGAGGATTACGTTTTCTCTCAAATAAAAGGTAAAGCGAGGCTTCCACGATGTGCGGAAGGGCAACTTTGACAAATCTGATGATCTATTTTGCATTGAGAAGAAGGAACATGAGGAAGGCGAGTTGAGTGATGTTCACGCAAGATCTTTATCAAGAGGTGAGCAAGTAAATATGATGGAGCAATGATTTCATGCAACAGTTACATCATAATATAATGCAACAACTTTCAAAAACCATGTTATGGCCATTTGTTTGATCCAAATTTTAAAATATACACTCTTTTCATTCTAATGAACAATCACAACAAAAAAATATATTTGAAAACACAATCTAGAAAGTATTTTTTTAGCCCAATTAACATAGGCCGTTCATTTTGGTGAGATGCTTAGATCTAGACTTTAGAAGGATTATTTCATTTCCAATATTTTTGGATGACTCTATTATTATTAGATGAACAATATTAAAATAGAAAAAAAATGATTTTGAGTTTATAAAAGTTAAGATCTTGAAATTCACCAAATGAATGATCTAGATTTGTTTTTGGAAGGGACTCATTTTGACAATATCTAGGGTTCAAATTGAGATGAAGAGTGTGTGTGTGCCAAATTTTGGGTCATATAAATAACACAAACATGGTTTTCTAGAAGTGTCATTGTATTATTCTATGATGAAATCATTGCTCAATATGATGATATGTTTTCCCTTGAAAAAAAAAAGGACAAATATCTTAAAGTAAAACGAGTTTGTGGCCCGGATTGTTTCTCGGTGGTCCATGGTCTTGCAACTATTGGTGATTCATAGTGTCTCTTGCTCAACTTAATGGAAAAATTCATATCTTTTAGACTTGTTCCAGTAAATTGTGGAAATTGTGACGGATCACTTTTGTAAATTGTGACGACCAAATTTCTTTATTAAAAAAAAAAAAAAGCTGGAACTCAAGCCTGATCTATTGGCCATGACTATTGGAATTGAGGCACTAGGTGTAATACCATCAGCTATTGGTATTGCTTCTTCATTAATCACTCTTACAATGGAACAACTTCAGCGGTTGCTCTCACAATCCCGATTGCCCAAAAGGTCTACATCTGCTTTCTCAATCACTCTTACTTGTTCATTTGAGTCTAATTAAGCTTAAATTTCGGAGAAGAGCTAGATCTCGACGACCCTCTTGTTTTGACATATGGCACGTGTCATGGCATGCCCGAAACAAGAGAATTTTTGGAGAGAAGATAAACTCGAAACATGAAAATTCAGATTTTTTAAAAAAAGAACATCTAATCCTTTGAGGTGCCATAGCTCAAGATCCTGATGTCGGATTGTCACAAGTATGTGTCCATTGCGACCGTGCTTCAAAGAGCTACAATTTGATATAGTTTTTATGAATGATTGGAGGCTGGATGACACGAATTTTAAGGTAAAAAATGACATACTTTTCTGGTCGTTAGAAAATCCCATTTTTCGACGACTTTCCAAAATTGGAACATGCTCAAACGGAGACCAAAATGGACGAAATTTATCACAAAATAATCGTGATAGTATCATCTTCAAATTATGATCAAAATGAAGGCTTAAGACGTCATAGATCGTGCCAAATTGGTGGTCGAAGAATTACAAGTTTATGAAACTTGACCAGATTTCATTAAAAATCCATTTCAATATGATCAAAGGATATCAAAATGTGCACAATAGTTCAAGCATCAATTCTACAATGATTAATTGCTCAAATTACCACTACAAGCATCCGAAAAAGCTCTCGAGGCCTAGCAATGGCAAGAGGCCCCACATGGAGAGATGATTTTGTCATTTGTTGAAAATTGTTGAATGGTATTTTGGTCATTTGGTACAAAAAGGGATCAATATTTTAATTTATAAAATGTGTATTTTTTGATAATTTTGGGTGTTTTTGAGCTTTCCACCCTTGTTTTGTGGTTGCTCTATATAAGGAACTCAAGTAATTTATAATGGAACTTTTCTTTGAGCTCTTTTGAAATCACTCCTGAATATTTTGAGTAAGCTCTTGAAATTATCGCTTGTTCTTTTGCTTTGCTTTCAAGTTCAAGACTCAAGATGAGAGGAGAGAGAAACATTTTCTAGAGAGCAAAAGTACCCCTAGAACCCCTCACTCCCTAGAACTTCAAAATTCTAATTCCTTTAGGATTTCCAACCACCAATCCTATACATCCTAGAACTTCTAGCTTCCATACAACTTAAGACTCCTAGCTTCCAACCTATTACATAGACCCTACACCCTATACCCTACTTTAGCTTGCCTACACCCTAGTTTACACTATACACCATAGTACACCATACACCATAGCATTCTATATACTTTAGTTATCTTATACCCTACCTAATCCTATACACCCTAGTTTCTATATGCCATACTTCAACCCAACCCACCTAAGCTAGACACCTAAGCCCCTAAACCGTAACCTTGACCCAAGGCTTAAACCTCTCTCTCTCTCTCTCTCTCTCTCTCTCTCTCTCTCTCTCTCTCATGTGCATGCAAAGGGACCGACGAAGGTGCACCTAGGCTCAAGCCCATTTTAGGTTCACTCTCTCTCCTCTCTCTTTTCTCTCTCTTCTTTCGCTGTATTATTCTTTTTTGTCTCTGTTCTTTCTCTCTCCCTCTCTCTGTCTCTCTCTCTCCTTGCTTGGACCCAGGGCGCCCGCACCTTCCCTCTCTCTCTCTCTTTTCCTCTCTCTCTCCCATCTAAGCCCGGATCTGCACCTTGGGCCGGCTCGGATCCTCCTTCTCTCTCTCTTACTCTCCCTCTTCTCTTCTCTCATCTTCTCCATTCGCCCCTCTTTTCCTCTCTCTCTCATCCACTCTCTCCTCTCATCTTCCTTCTCTATCCGCCCCTCTCTCACTCTTCTCCATCTGCCCCTCTCCCACCTTCTGCATCCGCCACACTCTCTCTTCCTCTCTACTCTCTCCATCCGCCCCTCTCTCCCACTCTCCTCATTCACCCTTCTCTCCCATCTTCTCCATCCACCCCTCTCTTCCTCTCCACTCTCTTCATCAGCCGCTCTCTTCTCTCATCTACCCTATCTGCCCCTGTCTCTCACTCTACCCTATCCACCCTACTCTCACATACTCCCCTATCCACCCTATACCCTATACGCCCTACCCTCACATACCCCTATCCGCCCTACTCTCATACTCCACTATCCTATCCCCCACTCTCTCATACTCCACCTATCCTATCCCCCACCCTCTTAGACTCCACCTATCTTATCCCTTACTCTCTCATACTACCCTATCAGCCCTACCCGCAAATACTCCTCCATCCGCCCTACCTCATACTCCCTTTTCCGCCCCACTATATACATTATTACTCTATCTTCTCTACATTCCCATACTAGCCCCATCCGCTCTCCATTCTCTCACCTCCTCTATCCTCTCATCTCCCCTTAGAGATCGGACTCGCACCATAGCGGGTCAATCATTCCTTGACCCCATTCATCTTATTTTCTCTAACCTTAAACATTCTCTTTTCTCTCTAAATCATACTTCAACTTCTCATTTATTTCATTTTGTTTTTTTTATTTCATCATTCCTTTATTTCTCTCTTTACTCATTGTTTCTTTCACCTCTTGAGTACTCGTTTTGGGGTCGTCCTGAGATAGTGCCTTAGGGTTCTAACTCTTAGATCCCTACTCTTACCATCTGCTCATACAGTGAAGTCGGGTCACAAGAGACATTAATTCTCTTATACTCAGTCAGTCGAGTTGGGATCATCCTGAGTTAGCTTTTCTTAGAGTTTTAACATGTTCACTACTCTAACTACCGAGTCACACAATGCTCGGGTTGTGAGAGACCTTCATCTCTCTCTCTCTCTCTCTCTCTCACCTTCTTTTAACCCTTGACCACTTTTAAGGGGCTCTTTGGTTTAGTGACATAGTTATAGGCTCAGTCTTGTAATTCCGCTTTCCAAATCCTTTGCGTATCAAGGCTTTATGCCTGGTGTTTTTCCTTATCTCCGGTAATACCTCTTAGGAGCGGTTACGCCTGGACGCCCGGAGGCTGCCCAATTTTCTTTGGGTCATCTTTTCATTTCTTTTTACTTTGCTTTCTTTATGTTCTTCTTCTTCTCACTTTTAAAATAAGTCATCATCAAGTTGTTATTATTATTCTCTTCTTTATCTTCTCTCTTACTTATTTCTCCTACTACTCTACTCCCAAAACTAAAGCCATTTCTCCATAAGAAGCACATCAAAGAGGAGTATATTATATTTGGATTTCATTAGCAGTTTTCAAGAGAGAGTTCAGGTGAGATATTGAGTTTAGAGAGGGGGCCGAATGCAAACCGCGTCGCTGGACGGCCGGAGGGCTTTTGTTCATTGATCTAAGAGGGCAATTGCCCAGGCTTATCCCACGAACTCAAACCACAATGAGGTAGGTGCTCTAGTCCATCTCTTTATCACTTTAAAATCCTCTCATAGTTGAACATACCTATTCGCATGTGACACACGAGCCGCACACGCACTCATGACGTCAAGCGGTTGTTCGAGAGGAGTTCAATCGAACCCGGTCCCCGAGGGAGGTCGAGCGAGGTAGATCCAGGCCCGACCAACTGTTTCAACCTCCTAGTTAATAGACTCTGGTCCTTCTTGCCAGATGATGGCCAATGAGTCTATTCTTGTTGATTGTAAACCCTGTTTTGATACTATTCGTACTGCTGATGGTATGCTATGAAAGCTTCTAAGGTTGGCTCTATTGCTCCATCCTCTGATCTTTCTGGTAAATTGAATATTTCTAGTGTTTGTCATGTTCCCTCCATTGCCATGAATCTAAATATTTCTAGTGTTTGTCATGTTCCCTCCATTGCCATGAATCTATTTTCTGTTGGTCAAATTACTCGTTCCAATTGTATTGTTGTCTTCACTCTCTTCGGATGTCATGTGTAGGATCGGCAGTCAAGGAAACTGATTGGGACTGAGCATAAAGTTGATGATCTATACTATCTGGACCATCTTCATTTATAAAGGATATTTGTGGCATGTATTGCAATACTTTATAAAGGATTTTTGTGGCGTCAACGTCTGAGTCATATTTCTATCTCTACTGTTAAAGATTGTGAGTTGTTCAAACTCTCGAAAATACATGCATTACCATTCAATCGCAGTAATTCAATTTCAGTTTCTATGTTTGATCTAGTGCATACTGATGTCTGGGGTCCAACTCCTCTTGCATCAAAGAGAAGGTCTCGGTATTATATCATTTTTATTGATGACATCCTTCAAATGATACCTACAAAATGTGCACAAACGGTAAGAGGAAAATCTTCATTTGACAAAACGTCCGTGGCCTCATATTACCTTGAATCAATAATGAAGACGAAAAAACATGAAGAAAAGCAAAAGGACAAGTAAGCATCTAGTGGAGTATAGATATAGTACAAAGTACTCCAAAAGGGCATCCACGACTACTATATATAAAGTACCCAAGCAACTATATATATAACTTCTACTATAAGTAAGGGCTCTAGATAAAATAATAAAATATTAAATAGTTCATCTTCTATAGCATATAGCTCTAGAAACTGGTGAAAATCCCTATACGGAAGACTTTTGCTAGTTGACGCAGCTAACCATGAATGGTTAAATCTCCAAAATATTTCTGCGTGCCTCAAACAATTAAATAAAGTTAATGTCAATCCATACTTCTGGCTTGTAACATGGCATCGCTTACTAAATCACGTCCAACTTGCACTAATGGGGCCGAGTAAGTTACAATCGGTTTGTAACTGAGAGAGATACATGCACATATCTCAAAAATCAGGATTAATACTTCTGGCACATGATTGTGCATAGCTGTGATTAGGCCTGAGCCTGAGATGACTAATCCAAACTCGGGTGCTTCTATCCAATTATGGAAGTTTGAGCAAGTGCCTTGGTTTAGTCCAGGGGCGACAATTTGCAGGTCCTTTTCTTATTTCGTATTTTTTTTGTCGAAGTGTACCTCAAATTTTATATCACCAGGCTCTATAATCCACCTGAGCGGTATGCTAGTATGTGTTCCTGGATAGTTTCAAACATATGCAACTACACGAAATCATATGAACCAATCTCAGGTCTCAAACATTGGATTGATCCAATGTTTAGGGCATTAAACAATTCAACTTTAGGGTGTTTTGATGTTTCAAACATCAGACCACGTCAAACTGACCTCTAAACTACCCTATAGTTTTAAAAAAAGAAAAAGAGAATAAAATAAAAAAAAAAAGGTCTAGGTCTAAAACTAGCAAATAAAAACACACGAGAAAGTATGACTTCTACGTATTTTCTAGGAAAATATGGAGCATTTTGTGATACAACAAATATTTTGTGGGTTTTCTTGAGAATTTCCTCAATTTTTATATTAGAATATTTATCTTTTTTTAAAAGTTCCAAAAGAGAAGTTAGATATATATATATATATTTTTTTTTTGAGAAATGAACTTAGATATAATTTTTTTTTTTTTTTTGAGAAATGAAGTTAGATATAATATTTTTGAGAAATGAAATTAAATATACTATTAAATAACAATTTTAATGTTGGTCGAGGCCACGTTGGTGAGCAAACAGGTGAGTTTTCTGTCACCGACTGTGCGAAGGGTTAAGATGCACAACCAAACCCAAAATATCAGAGTTTCACCCAATTCATTTAAAAAAAAAAAAAAAACTAATCCAACAATATACGAAAGAGAGAAAATTAATTTTTAGTCGGGAAAGCCCAATTTTCAAGTAAGTTGGTCATAAGTTACAAATCAGATGGCTTATACAGGTTGTCTTAGTTTGCCACAAGTCGCGGCTCGACTGAACCAAGGCCAAGAAGGAAGATATATCCAGTTCGGCTTCTTTCCATGATTTGCAATGGCCCTTGAGCACGACTTTTATGGCTGATGGCGCCCACTTCCACATTCCCTGATGGGGAGACATCAGTGAAGGGCGATGGCATACCCTTGTTTCACTTTCTACATCGAAATTATGGCTCAAGCTTGGACCTTCCCACCCTTGGAAAGAGGATGCTGAAGACTTCAGGCCTAGTGTGGTCCTCGAATGGCCTCTGTTTCTTGGGGGAGCATCAGTACCTTCGTGGGTACAACAGTTGGAACTTGGGTGTGGTGCACTTTCACAAGGCCCTCTTACATCCATTTTCATGCTCTCGGCCTGTCAATGCTCGGCCGGGTATTATGACTGGTGCTCCAACATTGTACGACCGGTGCTCCAACATTGTAAAGGCTCTCTTGGAAACATGGAGCAGGGTAAGTAACTCTTAGTTGGGGATCTTCCTTCTAGATATGCACTGCGCTGCACTGCACTTTGTGGGCGGCTTACCGCTGCTAGGGTAGTTGTAGGAGGAATTCGTTCTAAGTAACCAAGTTATAGGAGGAATTCGTTCTAAGTAACCAGGTTATCTTTGGCAATCGCCCCGTGGGTGGGGAGCCTCCTCCTCCAGGGCTTCATGAGCCGTTTGAGATTTATCAGCTACTATGCTCAAGGACTAGTGGAGCCTTTGTCAGCTTTGCCCAGTGGTTATTCTTTTTCCATGGGAGCCGCGTAGATGATGGAGAGCCAGGCTACAACCGTGTTATTGGTGGGAAGGGCAAGGTTACAGAAACGCAGGATATTGATTCTTCTTTCTGAAAATGACCATATTATCTGGCACCCTACTCCTTTGCAAGTTTGCTCTCCTTAGTGATCACCTCTCTATAGCGGAGAAATTTGCAGAGGAATTTTGAAATCCACTTAATCAGTCTTGAGTCTCTTACTACCCTCATCTTTCTTTGGGCCAAAATATTCCCATTTTAGCTACCCTTCCAATCCAAGATTTCCTTACTAATTGGGCTTGTCTCCAACATTTATCTTCCCAGACAGTTCCCTTGGGCTTCCTTAAGCTTAATACTGATGGGGAAACCCAGGATCCTCTGGAAACTTTATCAGACTATGCTTCTATTGTTTTTTCTTTGTTAGCTTACATTGGGGTCCACGACTCTTACCTTTGCTGAGGCTATGGCTCTGCTAGAAGGCCTCAAAAGGGTCGCACAGATGAGATGGGAACCAATGTTCAAGGTTTAGTGGTAGAAGTTTATTCCAACAATGGCCTTCTTTCGGCCACCCACCCACCAACAGCAACCGCTTTGGAGCCTATTCTCAATCTTTGACCAAATATTTTCCTATTGAACTCCCTCCCCCACCTTACCTTCAAGCACATTCACCGATCAGCCAATGCTAAGGCAGATAGGGTGGCAAAAGAAGGAGCTTCTGTAGGCACAGGAGCTCAACCTACTTACTCTCTAAATTAACATAAACAATTAATCAAAATTCGGTTGCAAGATATATTTTGTGCGTTGTGTACATTTATGATGCAGCACAAAATGCCTTCTATTTTGCCTAGTAAATTCTAAAAATGTATTTTCTGGATTTTCATGGCTTATTTATAGGGTTTTAAATTTGTTTAAGGATTTTTTTTTTTTTTTTAAGTACTTGAGGGGCTATTTGGCAGTGTAGTTAGAGTCCATACAGACTTTACTTTTTTACCAAGGGAAAAAATATCATTATAATTTAAGAATTCTATTTCAATGAGAATAGGGATTTCTAGGTTTTAAGTAAGGTCTTTACAATAAATAGGGTTTATTTAGGTTTTTCCTCTCTGATGGAGGGAAAAATTGTTCATATTCTTTATTTTTATTCAAATTTAAAGGATGTATAATATAGTTTTCTTTTAGAACTTATTTCTAGGGTTTTTAGATTTTTAAGGATTCTAGTGTTTTTATCTATTTTTGTTTATTTCATGGAAACTACTCACAAGTACTATTATGAGTACTATTCAAGGTTATTATTCACAAGAGTAAATTTGTCAATACAAAATTTAAATTTAAGTTAGGATATATAAGTCATTTTAATTATTGTATGGATGTATAATATCCTTGAACATTGAATTGTAATATATAAGGTATGTGGGGCCTCAAGAGGGTTAATTACACATGGTTTTTAAAAATTGAAAGAGATAAAAGCTTAGGCTTTTAGAACTCTAGCTTTGGATATGGAGAAAAACCCCTAGTTTTTTTGACTTGTGTTTGTGTTTGGCTTGTTTCTTTCTTATTTTATTATTTTCTTCCCTACATCAAGTGGTATCAAAGCCCGCGATCTGCACGGAAGTTACTGTAGCAAGTACGGAAGTTATTGTAGCATATACGTAGTTACTGTAGCACCACATTTTTTGGTGCCCTTGGTCAACAACAAAGAGGGAAAGTTACAGTGGAGTCTAGGGTTTCCTGATTTTAGCCAAAATTTTGTCAAAACAACCTAGATATTGCTTATTTCAGCAATTTTTGTTGATTATTTACCTAAAGTTTGTAATTTTGGTGAACCTATAGCAGCGAGAAGAGAACGGGATTTTCGTAGACCCACTCCGTGATCCCATAGATGACAGAATTGAGGAACTTGAAATGCAAGTACAGCAGCTGGCACAACAGTTCGCGAGCTTCAATAATGGGCAATACGGTGATCTTTGAGCCCAAGAGGATATCAAGCACAAGCCTTTTCAATTTTGCGCTCCGTGTGTGAAGTTGAGTGATGACGATAGCGATAGAAGACCTAAATGTGGGGAACATCACTCTATGGTTTTCGATTTGAAGGATGAATTTTTTTATTAACACAGAATGCATGGAAAGTCAACGAGTTGTAGATTAGGATTCGTCACCAATCTTCGATACATACTCAGATGAACAACAAGATCTTTTAGGAAATCCGATCTTTGTTAAGGCTCACGATGATGGTTAAGATATTATGGAAGAGGGTGAATGTTTTGGTTTAATCGTTGATCTCAAAGATGCACTCATGGTGTAATCTAGAGCTGAGCCTGGGAAAAATTCATAAGGGTTATATGGCTGACGTGATGCAAATTCAACAAGTTTATGTGATTAAAAATATTCTATCGACATATAGTGACCCTTTTCTCGAAGGTTTCTCAGTTCCAATGCATAATCATTGTGTTTTGATCAGTGTAGTAACCCACAAGTCCCATGATCATATTTACAATATTTGAGTTGAAGAATGTTGCCAAATTAACGCCAATTCCACATGATTTTTAGAAATTGAAAAAGAGAAAAGCTTAGGCTTTTGCAACCCTAGCTTGGGTATGGAGAAGACACGTGGTTTCTTCAACTTATGCGAGTGTTTAGCTTGTTTCTTGCTGATTTTACTATTTGCTCTTAAATTTCCTTGCATCAAGTGGTATCAGAGCCTAGGATCTACCCATTTTTTTCTAGGATCACCAAAGTGTGTCTTTTTCCTCTAATTCAAGCATTCTTTCATCCAGGCATGATGCTTTTAGTGGTTAGCTTTAGACCAACCACTTGTCTCTTAATCCTTTTTTCACTGCTCCCCACTCCCCGAACAAAAGATTTGTTGGAGACGGAATTTCCAAAAGATCCTCTAGTGATTGAATCTCGAGCGGACAAGAACTAGACCTTACATACATCCTTCACGGAGACCCTAATCACTCATTGTACTTCCATGGGAGCCTCCTTCAAGTCCCTCGCCCTCTAGCCCCCGGATATCCATTCGCTCCAGCTAGCCGGAAGAAATAGTTGGTATCTATCCCTCTCTTGCCGATTGAGGTTGTTTGAGCAACTCACTCATTGTCCTGAAAATGCCGAGCAGTGCCCCCCAATTCAAATAGCCAGTACTTAACTACACTCCGAGAGAAACTGTAGCAAGCACGAAAGTTACTGTAGGAAGAAAGTAGTTTCTGTAGCACATACGAAGTTAACGTAGCACCACTTTTTTTGTTGCCCTAGGTCACTAACAAAGAGGGCAAGTTATAGTGGGGTCTAGGCTTTGCGGATTTTGGCAAAAAATTTACCAAAACAACTTGGATCTTGCTAATTGATGCAATGTTTTGTGATTATTCACCAAGGGTTTAGAATTTTGGCAAACCTATGGCCATGATAGAGGGACGTAGAAGGGGTTTTCGTAGATCCACTATGTGATCCCCTAGATGACAGAATTCAAGAACTTGAAAGGCAAGTACTGCAACTAGCGCAGCAGTTTGCGAACCTCAATAATGAGCAAGACAATGATCTTCAGCCTAAGAGGATATCAAGTACAAGCCTTTTCACTTTTGCACTCCGCGTGTGAAGTAAAGTCATGAGGATAGCAATAGAAGCCCTAGATGTAGGGAACATCACTCTAGGGTTTTTGATTTGGAGGATGAGATTATTTATTTTGACACAGATTGCATGGAAAGACTGCATGTTGTAGATTGGGATTCACCATCAATATTCAATATATACTCAAATGAACAACAAGATGTTTTAGGAGATCCGATCTATGAGAAGGATCATGATGATGGTGAGGATATTTTGGAAGAGGGTGAAGTTGTTGGTTTAATCGTTTATCTTAAAGATACACTCATGATGTGCTCTGGAGTTGAGCACATGCAAATTCAATAGGGTTACATGGCTCAAGTGATGTAAATTCAACAAGCTTATATGATTAAAAATATTTTGTTGACATATAGTGACCCTTTCCGAGAGGGTTTTTCAGTTCCAATGCATAATCATCGTGTTTTGATCAACGCAGTAACCCACAAGTCCTAGGATCATATTTATAATATACAAGTTAAAGAATGTTGACAGATTAATGCCAATTTCATTTTCGCACACTTCAAAACTCGATGATGACTTTTCTCCAACCAAGAGAGAATGATGGAAAGAAAATTTGTTTGTATTCTTTATTTTTATTCAACTTTAAAAGATGTATATTATAGTTTACTTTGAGAGCTTATTTTTAGGTTTTTTATAACAAATTTACCCCCGTGGATAGTACAAATTAATAAGTATTATTCATGAGTACTATTCACGAGTACCATCCAGAAGGGTAAATTTGTTATTACAAAATTTAAGTTTAAGTTGTGAGTTTGAAAAGTTCAGTTATGGTTAGGCTTGGATGGTGAAATTGTAATTCAATTTGAAAATTAGTTACGATCCAATTTGGATTGCAAGACCCTGTAAAATGTTCACATGAAATCCACCCAGGATTAGAAGAATGTCGGAATGGGATTCCTCAAAAAAATAATGGTGAAATATTTACCCCTGATCCAAAATGAATGTCTAATGGCTGGATAACTGACTCCATATATCCCATTACAATTAGAATGTTAATAACTTCATCCTTTCTTACCCCTGCATAACACTACAAATAGGCCATTTTTTAAAAATTCAGACTCAGATGCCTAGGCGAATGGCACCTGCCGGGAGGAGGAAGAGAGAAGAAGGAAAGGTCGGAGGAAGCCCTCTGTCCCTAGTATTGTTTTGGTTTGTAGAGAAGGTAATATTAATGCCATCCATGTGCAGTTGTATATAAAAACTAATATTAGGAGAAGGCACTTTTTTCTGAAATAAAAAACAAAATCACAATTATAGTAAATCGCTCTCCATAAGGACCAAATTCTCTATTTAAAATAAAAGTATCTCTCCCAAAATTTTAAAAGGGATACTTCTCTCTAAAGTAAATGAAAAAAAGCACAACTACAATGAAAACTCTCTCCCTCTCTAAAGACCAAAGTCTCTCTAAATAAAATAACATAGTTTTTTCTCACAAAAATACCTGTTTTTTTTTAAAAAAAATGAATAAGATCACAAGTACAATAAAAATTCTGTCTCTAAAGAACATATTCTCTCTCCCTAAATAAAAGAACCGCACTTCATTTCTCACAAAAATAGGAAAAGGACCCTTTTATCTTTCTAAATAAATGAACAGAAGTGCAAAAGGGACTCGCCTGAAGAGCTCCTATGCATGCACCTAGGCTCAAGCCCATTCGCTTGGCTTGCTTGGACTGTCCAGGTGGCCAGGGAGCCAATTTTTCAACATTAAATCTTTGCTGATATACATAGGGAGATTAAAATTAGAAGGCCTACAAGATGGATGAAATTTTTTTGAAGTTGCACGTTGTATAACCCTATCATCACCACTCACAGAGATTATCCATGGATCAAAGCAAAGGAATATGGATTAATTACGACAACAGCGGATCGTTCTCTTTTCATCCATAGGAGCACCAAAGGTAGTGTAATTATCCCCCTGTATGTCAATGACATCAACATTACAAGAAGATCTCTAGATCTCATCACCAATGTCAAGAGATTTCTTCAGGACAGATTCCAGGTGAAAGATTCGGCACAACAATGTACTTCTGGGGAAAGCAGAAGACCGCATTCAGGATGAACTCCAACTATCTCAACATAAATAAGAGCTTGTTTTCTTTGAGCACACCAGTACGTCGCGTTTCAACACATTAGCCACTCTAGCAGCCCTCAACAAAAAATTGAGCGTGAATCCACAAAAATGACTTGAGAAAACAGAAAATCAAAACGGCATGGTAGAAGTACTTCAGTATCCCATCCCCTACATGTCCTGACATAACCTTCACATTAAATCGGTAGAAGTTTATGCACCCACCAATGCCCATATGGAAGCAATAAAGTGCATTATCCTACATTTGAAAAGGACCATTAATCACTGAATTATATGCTTGCAAATCAAATAGATGATGCACATGTAGCTTGCATATTGGCTACACTAATGCCAATTGGGCAAGAGATCTTGATTCACGAGTCAATCTCAGAATATTGTGTTTATTTAGAAATAAATTTGATATCTTAGAGGAGCAAGAAGCAAAATATTGTGGCAAGATCAAGTAAGGAGGCTAACATAGAGCATATACAAGCATTGTGGTAGACATTTCTTGGATAAGAAACCTGGTAGTATATCACAGCCATAGAGTACAGAGGTCCACTATCTATTATGATAATCAGAGTGCACTCGCTATTGCAGCTGAACCTATTTTTCAGGATCGTACCAAGTACTTAGCACGTAGATATCGATTACCATTTTGTCTACAAGAATATATAAACAGATGAAATTCAAAGGGATAATACAGGAATCGAAAACCCGATAGCGGTTATTTTAACCAAAATGATAACCAGTGAACAGCATCTCTTAAAAGATAAATCATATATGTCCAAGAAAGATGTACAATTTGAGGAGTTCCACTATGTATTATAATGCGTATGGCATGCAGAAGAGGAATTATTGTCATTTGTTTGTTATTTTACTAAACAATATAAGGCCCTTGAATGCCTTTTTTTTTTTTTTTTGACAAGGTTAAATAGGAATGGATCTTGAGACGTAGTACTATGAAAACCCAATGCTACCGTCTTAACCGAAGCCCAATCCCTTATAAGGCCCTGAATGTCAAGGCCATTTATGTAATTCTACATACCTTAACAAATGACCCTTGCAGTATATAACGCTATAATGAAGATGTCGCCCCATAGAGATTGGAATTCAGGAATCTCTCTCAAGCTCTCCTCTTGTGTCTCCCCTTTCAACTTGTTTTCGTTGACAAGATATCGAACTGACTGGGGGATCAAAGTTGAGCAGGTCATAGAGAGACAAAGAGACGGTTTTTTTTTTTTTTTTTCTATTCTATGTGAAAAAAACAGTAAACTATTCATGGAATGAATTTATGGCTTCATTGTGATACAAGCAAGGGCTTCCCTGATGGTTTCAGGAGCATTATATGTGATTTTAATCCTCACCACGGTTTTGGAAGTTGGGTAATACAGCCCAATTTTCTTCTTACACCCCCACATAGCTCAGGGGATGTCTTTTCTCATAACGTAAAAAGTATAAATACCGTTCTCTAAAAAAAATCACTTGAGATAGTTTCTCTTAAAGAACCCTTTTTTTATTATTTGGCTCAAAGCCATTCAAAACTAGGCAGAGCCACCTGTAAACTAGACTAGAGAATTATGAATCTTCAATCAAATCTAGAAAAATCCAAGAAGGAAATATTAACTGCCTAATCGACTTCAAGATTAAAAGGAAAATTTAGTCTACCAGTTCACATCACTCTCACCAATCAATCCCAATTGCTCACTAACATACACAAATAATTGGACTATTGCCACACCAAGTCTCCACCAGTAGAATCGGCATCAAGCATGCATAAAATGCAAGGAGAGAGTATGGCCAAACATGTGCAAAAATAGGGAGAAACCTGAAAAAGAGAACAATCACCCGCTCGACAAGCAAACTTTCAAAATCCAAGAAAAGGGCTTCATCTAAGAGCAACAAAACGATAGCAAAATATTTCACAGAAGTTACCTCCAACTTCAGGGTGGCAAAATCCGCAGGATGGGCTTGTAAAAATTTTGATAAAACTTATCGATCAGCATTTCTTGAATGATTATTTGCATCTCCATCTCCAAACCAGTCTGATTGGTCAGTGCACATAGAAGTTCCAACGCATTGAAGAAGAACCTTTATTTTCTGCAAAACATGAAGATATGAGAACCCAAGAGGCAAAGTGCTCATATTTCCACAAAATAAATCACACAGATTGATACAATCTAGCAACCTGCTGCTCATCTGATCTATTTTCTGCACATATATTATGCAGGCCGGGTCCCATGTCAATACCAGCAGAAATTAAAGAAACAAGTTTGCAATGTTACAAGACGATGGCGATTGTCAATTAAATTGCTGAATAGGAGGAATTTAGCCAATCCCAATTTTTCAAATACTTCAAGATATAAAACTTCACAAAAGAAACAAAACCTCCCCATAAGACTTCATTCAGCTAACTAACCAAAACAAATCCTCATTTTTTAATAAAAGACTTCAATACAGAAATATTGAAGACTACTCTCGTCATGCAAGAGTATAATAAAGTTATGACAAGCACATGTTTTATGGTAGGGCATACCCCTCAATTTCATCACTTTAAGGTGTAGATGGCACAAGACCATGGAAAACATCTACAGGCCATCAATTCAAATTAATATGAACTACTCTGAGCAACACCCATCCAAAATTTTTTGATATCTAGGATTGATATGATTCGATAAACCAAAACTGAGGAACCTATAGGTAGTCTGACAAGAAAAACGGGCAAGCTTCTAATAGAGAAACGCGAGTTAAACTTATGGGTGGAATTGAAATGAAGGCGCCAAAAAAGTGTGCAGGGAAAAGCATACAATATTTGCATCTATTTTCATACATGTACCAGCAAGTTTCAACTGTATGGAATATGTAGTGTGTCCAATATCCTCTATGATCACAAACTAACAAATTGTGAAGAAAGAAGTTCAAACTCCCTACATATATCTTGTACTACAATGCATATCTTTAATATGTAGAAAGTTGCGGAGCAGTAAAAGCACTACTTATCAAAGAAAGGTGGTACCCATGTAAGCAACGGATGACAAAATATGTCAAGCCATATCACATTCATGAAGACAAAGTAGAAAACGCGAGAATGATTCAAGGAACAAGAATAAGATATCGACAATCCATAATCATAACAACAGAGAAGCTGCAGCTTTAAAGCAAACTATCACAGTTAATGGGGATCCAAATCATCATTCGGAAAAGCAACTGGTACTCAATAGAACATGCAGAAAAAGCAGTAAGGTGAGATAAAAGTTGAGAAATATTTACATAATGCAACAAAAGAACCACAATGTAGAGATGGTGGGAGCAAAATAGAGTTCTCAACCCTGGGAATGATGCAGATGGCCTCTTGTCTTCTACACACTCCCTCTCTCTCTCTCTCTCTCTCTAGAGGATTGGAGAAGCCAATTGATCTAGCAACTCTGTGAACGACACAAGGTGCTTCAAAGTAGAAACTTTTAGAGAAAAAATGTTGTCTCTCTCCCACTGTGGAGCGGTAGGTTACAAAGAGAAACATGGATAGAAGAGGGAGGCTTCAAGGGTTGAGTACATAGGTCGGGATAGAGAGAGAGAGAGAGAGAGAGAGAGAGAGACAGAGACAGAGACAGAGAAGATGAAGGTTTGCGTATAGAAAAAGATCACTTACCTATATGTCATTTTCTTGAGCATCAGGATTCGATGGAAGAAATGAAATGTTTCCAGTGAATGTTGCCATCGATAAAATGTTTCCAGTGAATGTTTACCCAAAGAAAAGGATATTCTCTGCATTTCCCTGGGTTAGTAGTCCAGCTGTACCCAATGAGGATAGCATTCACCAATCGTCCAGATTTCCCAGATATAAACTATACTTACTATGACTCTCAGAATCTCTCATGCTCTTTTCAGAAGAATAGTAAGACAATGATACTCAATCACACGTTCTAGTGATTTTCCATGTGAATGCATTAGCATGGTTCATTTGACAGAGGATTGAACCAAAAGCAACTTACCTTGGCCATTTTCATTTGCCCTCAAGGCCAAAAATAAATATTTGAGAAGTGGGATAAGAGTTAACAGAGTATATAATCAGTGAAAGAGCTCTTATCACATCTTCTGGGGCATTTATTCCTTGAGGAAAGGTGCTGTAAAATACATACAAAGGAGACGTGCAAGGCGCAGAGTAAATACAGTTGAAAAATTTCTTCTCCTCGTACATGCTCAGAAGCCGACCAGCCTCTTCATCCACGGGCTGGTCGAGCTTTTACTCGAGAACCCACATGCTTCCCTTATCGTTACCTTCATTCTCAATGGATGGATCCATCGAATTCCAGTTGACAATTTCTTGATTTTGTCAAAATCAATGGACCACCATTCATCCACCAGCCAAAACTGATCACACTTTGCCGGAACGTACCTCAAAACCAAGCAGGAAAGGGACCCATGAAAGCCCGCAGAATTGACAACACGCCTGCTTTTCTCTAATTCTCTTTCTACCATGGAGAATGAATTTGTTTTATTTAATCAACAGAGATATTGTGAAGTGAAATGGTGTACCAGTCCAGCGCTCTGTGAGGAACTGATGAACCCCAAAAGTAGACTAACTGAAAGAATCGCTTTGGTGAACAGAGAAGCCTGATGATCAGCATCATATAACCCACTCCACCACATAAACTGCAAAGAGAGAACCAAACCCTTTCTTCTATGTATCCACTATTGATCTATACGTTTCTTCTATGTCTCCACTATTGATCCATACGAGAGAGAAACACAGAAAAGATGTGTCCACTATTGATCCATACGTTTCTTCTATGTCTCCACTATTGATCCATACGAGAGAGAAGCACAGAAAGGAATCGCACAGAGAGAGTTTATTTAAACAAAAAAAAAAAAAAACCTAAAATAGACTATCAACTTACCCCACCTCCATCTTTTCTCTCACACTTACATCCTCCAATTCTCTCACTTATATCCTCCAAGCAACCTCTCCTGCAAATAACCTCGGAAAGGTAGTATGAAATAAGACTAAACCACTTTTATTTGTTTGCACACGGCCTCTCTCATGTTTTCACGCGTGCTTTTGACATTATGAATGTACTGCTCCGGGTCTGAGCCGCAGCATTCTGACATTACAAGAACTCTCTCCGGTAGTGCTAAAACACGCTCTGACATTTAGCTCTGGCAATGAAGCTTTTGAAACCACAGAGCTCCGGTAATGAAGGATCGTGCTCTGACAGTATAAACAAGCGCTGCTCCATTCTAAATATGCGCTCCGACGATGCAGATATGAACTACAGTGTTCCGGCATTATGAAAATGGCAGTTCAAACAGAATTCATTTGATTTATATGGAAATAGCATTTTCGTTCAAATAATAATAATTTTTTTTTTATAATGAGATGTTTTTTCCAGAATAAAATTAATATTTTTTTTTTTGTTAAGAAAAATTTTGGGAGAAAAAATGAATCAAATAATTTGGGGTTAGGTGAGTTGTACAGTCCATTTTAGAGTTTCTTTTTTTGTAATTTTCCCGATAACAAACACTAGAGAGAAAGAGTGTCTTTGAAATAAAAGCTAGACAGAAGAGGCCTTATTATATTAAAGGTAAGAGAGAGTAGCTTTTATAACACCTCACTTTAGACGTGTCAACGGATAATGATATGGGTGGTCAATAGTATACCAAAGGGGTTCTTAAGTTGTCACGTTGAGGGAGTCGAGAGAGAAGCCAACAAATTGGTGTTGCCACGTAAGGTAAGGTGGTGAAACACAACGTGCAAATAAAGTGTAGACCATAAGGTCTACACTATAAAACTAAACTAGCATCAAATTTAAAATAATAAAAATAGTTTTTAAAATATTTTATTTAGAAAAAAACTAACGGTTCTCTATTAGGAAAGATGAAAAGAATGATCCTTATAATGTATTACTAACCTTATGGATTTTTATAAAAAATTATTATTATTATTATTATTATTATTATTATTATTATTATTATTATTATTATTATTATTATTATTATTATTATTATTATTATTATTATTATTATTATTATTATTATTATTATTATTATTATTATTATTATTATTATTATTATTATTATTATTATTATTATTATTATTATATTATTATTATTATTATTATTATATTATTATTATTATTATTATTATTATTATTATATTTATTATTATTATTATTATTATTATTATTATTATTATTATTATTATTATTATATTATTATTATTATTATTATTATTATTATTATATTATTATTATTATTATTATTATTATATTATTATTATTATTATTATTATTATTATTATTATTATATTTATTATTATTATTATTATTATTATTATTATTATTATTATTATTATTCAGTTTCAAAAAATTTTGGATTGTCACACAATATGGGTCCAGGACACAACGGGTTGGGTCTGGGTCTAAACCTGAACCCGGATACTATTTGGGTTTGGGTCTCGGTCCAGCCAGACCCAACCCACTACCACCTCTACTTAAAATAACACATCTCGCAATACATTATTTGGACTGTCCATTTTTAAAAAATTTATGCATTTATGAATCTGCTTAATTTGAACCATCTTTTGAGTCTAGAAATTTATATTAGAGATAAAATAGGTTTTCACAATATCTTTAAGAATTTCAACACCAAATTACATCTCATCGCAAAGTTTGGAGGTGCGGCTTAATTTGATTGTTTAAGGTTGCAACCTTATGAAAATATTATCATCATCATCATAGCTTTTTTTCAATTAATTGAGGTTAGCTACACGAATCCTAGTCCATCATTCTGCTCTATTAAAGGTCGTACCTCAATAAGGCCCGGTCTTTATATATTTTTGAACTACTTCTTACCACGTCCTTTTGAACTTACCGCTTGTCTTTTTTTGTCATTCCACTTAAACTAACTCGTACCTTTACTCCTCTTGTTTTTTTTTGTCATTCCACTTAAACTAACTCGCACATCTACTTGATTGGCATTATGTATGTCCAACCCACCTTAGTATACTCTCTCTCATCTTATCGCCTATTAGTGGCATACTTAAATTTTTTCAAATAGATTCAACCTTACAAAAACCATACCCCTAACCTAATATCTAACATTACAAGGTACAAATTTTTTTGGTATCAGAGTTAGGAGCCAGCAAACTAAGAGAGAATATGTAGAAAAATATTTCATTTGTCACAATACACTGAAATGGTTGACTCCATCGTCCATGGATAAAAATTACAACGCAAAGGCTGATAAAAAGCGTGGGATCAAAATAATTTTCTTTTTTATCAGATCATGATTTGCGTAGGAATATTTCAGCATTTATTTGATATGAATGATGAAAAATGATAACATTATAAAGATGTTAAAGAGAAAGGAAGGAATAAAGACTACATTATTCTTGTTTGGGAAATTATCCCTAATATACTTTAAGGAAATTGAAAAAAAAAACCCAACTTCCCTACACCTCCTTACACCTCGCCCACATCCTTTTTTACAAATTTTGACAATTATTTGACGAAACTATGGTAGTCTTTTTACCATAAAAAGCATTACGGTAATTTAAATACCGTAATGCTTAGTCTCGTCTATACGATAATATATATACCATATTAATAAGGAAAAATTGTACGGTAATTTAATTGTTGTTTTGGTTTTGCAATGAATTACGGTACTCGTAGTACCGTAATATAAAGATTTACAATTGTGTGTGAGAGAGAGAGAGATTTACATTTTTGCGAGAGAAAGAGAGATTTACATTTTTGCGATTCCTTCGCCCTCCTCCTGAAGTCCTGCTCCCCCAACTTCAGCCCAACACAAAAAATTCAATGAATTAAATGGAGATGATTATTTCCATAGATCAAAAGCAGAATCAGAGTCAAGCTAAATATTATTTGAAACCAAATATGATAGCAATTACCACTAAGGATGAAAACACCAATCAGACAAGCATCTCAAAAATTGCGGAAAAAAACAAAAAATACATAGGAAAAGGAGATTAAATTTGGTCATATAATATCCATAGAAACAAATAGCCACATTGATAATTTTACATCCATTAGTGCTATTTTTTATTCTAATGGCCCCACGACCATCGGAACCTTTAAAAAAGAAAAAATGCATATAAAATGGAATTCAAATTTCAAAAAAAATGTAAATTGTAAATGATAAAAAAGAGATCCACGCATTGAGACTAACCTGCAATCACTGCTTGCAATCGAAGAACGAAGCTCCCCATCTGAGACTTTTGAACTGAAAACCCCAGAAGAAGAACATGAACATGGGGAGAAAATGAAGAGTGAGAATTAACTATGCGCTCAACAACTTGTGGTTGCAAGCCTGGTATGCCCAGTTTTTTATTTTCGAACCCTCTTCCCATCCATCGTTTTTCTCTATTCCTCTCTCTTCCGGACCCTGGCTGTGGTATATTGTTCATGGCTTCTTCAAGCAAATGTCTCATAAGTGTTCTTCAAGCAACCTTGCAGTAATTATGGTATTAAGAGCACCGTAATGTAAAGTTTTGATATTATGGTACTCTAAGTACCGTAATATAAATTCATCTCATTACGGTATTTAAAATACGATAACATTATGTGAAATGATAGCAGTACTTAAATTACCGTAAATATAAAAAAAAATTACGGTAGTCTTTTTACCGTGAAGGTTATTTTCGTCCAAAAAATGTCAAAATTTGTAAAAAAGGATATAGGTGAGGTTTTGGGAAGTAGGGTGTTTTTTTCCAATTTTCTTAAAATAGAGATATATTAGAGATAATTTCCCTTATTGTTTTGAGTTATACATGGCGAATGTCAATATTGAAGGGTGGCTCTTCCTCTCATATTTGATTCTATTTAGAAAATTAAAAGAGGCCGCCACTCTCATTGTTTTGTACTTTCCAATTTTTAGAACATGTTCATCAAACTCCAAGCCTGCAACAAACAAACCTAATTATTTCCATGAGGGCCTCTTATAAGATTTCTTGAATGTACATTTTATAATAGCTTGCAAGTCCTCTTCCTTAAGTCATCAAACTCATTTTCTTATCATCTTTGGAAGTGAATCTATTTGTTTTTGCTTCCATAACAAACTACCAAAATGCACATAGGATGACAAAGAAATATGGGTTGAAATGAACCTTCCTATTCTTTGGTATATGACGCATATCCATCTCTATAGTTAATGTGAGAGAAACCCCAATTATAGAGGGGAAAGGTTTCTATACTTCCCCTACAGTGTAGAAAAGCTATGCTTCTCCTATCATCCAGCCGTCCAATTTTGATCAAGAGAGTCACTCACCGTTTGATTTTAGACCTGATGTCTCAACATTTTATTTTTAGTTTTTTCTATACAAATTGTATGAATATAAAATTTCGTACGTGCTATCTTCTCATTGGGGCGCACCTATGAAAAATATTAAAAATAATTTTTCGATAAAATATAATGACCAAAATAACCCTTGAAACTTTCAAGGGTATTTTGGTTATTTTATTTATTGGAAATATTTTTTTATATTTTTCGATAGTGTGAATTTAATAGAGGATTGGACGTACAAAATTTCGTGTCAAAATAGTTTATAGAAGAAAAATTAAAATAAAATAGTGTAAGGCAATCCTAGCCCTCCATTCAAGATGGACGGTTGGATAAGATGAAGTATATAAGTTTTATGTTGTAGGGGAAGCGTAGAAAGCTTGCCCATTATAGAGACCCTTCACATTCTTAAAATATGGAGAGAGACTTGCCATGAAGAAAAATAAAATAATTAGACATAGAGTTGCTTAAAAAAAATTGATAGAGAGAATGATACGAGTTATCTTTTATAACTACTTTTGTGGGTTTGGAGTTAAAGTGATAAAAAGAGAGAGATATAGGTAGGGGTCTAGAAGTTACATGAATATAACACCAAAAAATTATCTTTTTTTGGCTAGGAGTTAAAATGAGAGATTAATGTCAATCGAGAGAGAGAGAAGAGAGAGAAAGAGAGATACTTCGGCCTAATAGTTACATGAACATAACATCAAAAAAAAGGAGAGCTATGTTTATGACTTTTTATGCATATAGGGTAGAGAGAGAGTTTGGAGAAACGTGGGAGGGAGAAAGAGAAAGAGAGTAAATTAAGATAAATTAAAATAAAGAGAGACTATTAAGATAAATTAAAATAAAGAGAGACTTACTTAAATCGGGAAGAGAAAAAAGATGAGGTAGCATCACACTAAAAAAGGAGTCATCATTTTTATGTGTGAGAGAGAGTGTGTCCGTAATTGTGGAAATATATGAAGGAGAGAGATAAAAATGGAAGGAAAAAGCACACGTGGGGTGACAATAAGGGGGTGTTTCTCTTGCTTTATGTATAATAAATACTTAACTTAGGGACCAAAAACTCAGAGTTTCGGACTTGGATCAGACCATCATTTTATGCTACCATCTCCTTTTGGATGCGTCTAGTTCGCTGGAATTGGTAGATCTAAAGTTCGTTCACCTAGATCTAAGATTCCTAAGGTTGTAGAGAAGGCTAGGGATTTTTAGCTAGGATCTAGCTAAGCTTTTTTTGGGATCAGAGAAGGTTTTCCTTAGTTTTATAAGGTTTTTGGGGTTTCATAATATTAATTTGGAATTTTTGAAAGTTTTATGATTTGTGGGTAATTTACCCTATTTTTTCTAAGTTTCTAATGTATAATTCTATTTTTTGGGATTTATTAGTTATTTTCCTAATTTCAATTTTTTTAAGGATTCTAATCTATTTTCTATGATTTGCTAAGGATTTCTAGATATTTTCATATGTTTTTTAATGAATTTTGTATGGGGTGTTTATTGGTTGAAGTAGGGTCAAGTTGGAGAATAGATTTGTTTGATCCAACAGCTCAAGTTGAGTTAAAATAGTTAATTTTTAGGAATTTTTCCGACCTTGACTAATTTAAACCAATTTGGAAAAGAAATTGGCCTGAAGGGGCCCATCAGGCTATGCGAAGCACGATGCCATGCGACCCGTGTGCGAGGTCCGCCTCACATGGTCCGACGCACGATTTGGGTTGGGGCATTTTGGTATTTTGTCCCTTGTTCCATCAAGGCTTCCAACTCTGGCTCTGGTGGTCTGATTTGTGCGAAACTTATACCGTTACAAAGCTCTAGGGGTTTACTTTGATCTGGGATAGATTTCGGGTGGTTTTAGGGCTTGTACGGTCCTTTCGACTTAGAATTAAAGGCTTTAGGAATTCCCTTAGCCAAAATTTTGAGGGGAGTGTCTGCAAGTATGTCATTTCAAATATATTCAATGAGGCCTCATATGCCTCTAGTCCAAGAATCATATGAATTGAACGTCATTCAGCCTATCGATCATGATTCATCGACAGCCAAGATATACCTTGACCGATGACTCCGAACTTGATATTTTTGGGATTGGTCTAAAATTATTGGGAAATCATGTTTGAAGCATCATATCCTTCATCCCAAAGTTTATGGTCATATCGAGATGGCTTAACCAATCATTCATATTCGTCAGCTACCAGATCCTTATGCATCATCTGCTAGACAAAGAGTTAGGATGACCTTTGGTCACTAAATTTGATATTTCTTTCATTTTATAAGGAGTTTTATCATGGGATCTAGATCAATAGATTCCTAACTCAATTCCCTATCAGCCATATAAGTACGAAATCTTGTCATTCCCTCATGAGAAAGTAGCAAGCTCTACAATAGTAACCATAAAAAATTTACAAAAGTTTGACAGCCGATGGATAATTTCTCCCATGATATGGAGAATATTGAGCCCAAATTTTGTGGAGATGTATGTCGTAGTCCCAGCTACAAAATTATCATACTCCCCAGGGTCTATAATCCCTTGTAGTGGAAGCGCTTGGGTCAACAATCCTCAGATTTGTTGTTGCAATCTGCAACATAAATGTGTTTACTTTGACGGCCCATATCTCTCTTGTTTGTGATCTATTTGAGGTGAGGTTTGGACCATTATGTTCATCCTTGAGTTCTCTATCATTTTTCCAAATTTTATGGTAAATGGATTTGGCATCAGTGAGTGTTTCCATTTGCATTGTGTTTGTGCCGTACATAAAATGCATGGATTATTGAAAATTCAAATACTCACTAGTTCCAAGGAGGTATACAGAGAGTCTATAGAAAGATAGGGAATTTGATGGATCCATCTTCACATATGGTCTTCTAAATAATATTTATTTTTAAATTTTTAATTAAATTATTTTCTAAACTACTCTTAAATTATTATTAAGTATATTAGTAAATATATTATTTGCTTTTAAGTTAACATGATTCTAAAAAATTAGAAAAACTAAAAATACAAAAATATATTATCAACTTCAAAATATGATTATAATTCTATTTTTAACACGCGTTTTGCAGTATTGATTTTTTTGAAAATAATTTTGATTATATTATTTATCACTATAATTTGTATTTAGGTTATTACTATTTTTCCCTTTTTGGTATTTTTTAATGGGTGCGGTTCTTATAAGGTTGCAACCTTAAACAATCCAATTAAGGCGCACCTTAAAATTTTATCATAACATGTAATTTTGTTGTTAAAAATTATTAGTTTTATCTTAGAATCTATTTTTATACCTAATTAGAAAATTTTAAATTCTAAAAATAGTTAAAATCGAGTAGATCTATAGATATATGAAAATCTTGAAAATGGACAGTCTAGATAATGTTTTTCAAGATGCTATTTTCGGAACTCAAAAACTTTTTTTTTTCATATTCATATATCTCGATGTCGAGATGATCGATTAGAAGGTTTTTTCAACATTAAAACAATATTTCTGATAGATGTTTTAGGTGCATCTATGATTCTATATTTTAAGGTTGCAACCTTATATAAACTTTCCCCTTTTTTAATTTTATCACTCACTTATAAGTGAGTATTAAATATGAAAATAAAAAATTTGCAAATATTAAAAATAAAATGGAGAACGAATTATTTTTTATTTTTTACATTTAAAATATACAAAAACATGTCTCATGATACACATAATAAATAAAGGGAAAGTATGTAAGGAGACCATATACTTTTGGTACAAGGCGGTCACAATTAATCTTGACCATTGGATGTAAAATTTAGTGGCTGCATTTATTTCATTGACCAAGCTTAAAGTTCAAAAGAATTTTTCTCAAACTTTGTGATACACCCAAGCTATTAGATTTCACATCGGATGGTTGTAACTTATAAGTAATTATGACATCCCTATACCCAAGGTAAATGGTCTTATGCTGGAAAATTTTTTTCTCTTTGTAAATTATAAAAGATATCATTTTTTTTGTTTACATTATTAAAACCAACTCTAAATTTTTTAAAATCTCATTCATACCCATTTTCACCATTTTTTATGCTTTTTTAAAAATAAAAATACCCTTCACGGCAGTCTTAGTTCTATGAAGTAATTGTGGTTAATCCAGACTCGTGATGATCATAGTCAAAGTGAGGGTTTAAGGCTAGAATCGTGTTTGAAGTATCACGACACTTAATACACTGTGATGGATTGTTTGACTATCACAATTTTAATTGATCCATGATAGTCAAGGCGATCATCACTGTTATTTAAGTACCGTGATGGTTCTAACGCTACCCCATTGTCACGGTCCTAATAGAACCGTGATGACTTATGCCCCACACCAACCCTCTACGACCATCAAGGTTTTGGGTTAACCGTGATGCCTTGATGGACTTAATACTTATGTTAAGGGTATTTTAGTAAAAAAAATGCTAAAAGTGTTGAAAAGGGGTATGGATGAGGTTTTAAAAAATTTGGAGTTTATTTTTAATCTAAAAAAGGGATATTTTTAATAATTTATCTAAATGATATTTTGAAGTGCCAGCTTATATATGCACAAATGTGAACCACACATATGAGTTACTAATTATAATACACTTCATTGCAAATAACACTCTAAACAAACAAGGCCACACGCTTCCTGTCACACCCCAAGAATTTACAATACTATTATTCCTGAGTTGTGACGGACAAAACATATATACATCTATTGATAGGACAAATTTACAGTGGCGAGGTCTTACTTAGTAAATAAAGAAAGCTAGCACAACAACAGTATCTTCCAAAGTTGATATTGACTAGCACTCAAAATGAATCTGTAGTTATCCTGAAAAAATGTTTACCATAGTTTGATGAGTTTGGCTACTCAGTAAGTGATCATCATATTCCTAAAAATAATCATGATTGAAAGATATCAATATTTTCCAAAATGAGATCTATTAACAGAAATGCATCAACAGTTTCACTTTCAATAAATGCATAATTTAAGTATAATCCGAGTAATTGAAATGCTTATAACACTTTTAACGGCAGTACATAATTCAAAGGATTTCACAAAATACCCTACTGGCGTCCCAAGTAGGTCACCTATATACCCCATCAGCGTCCTGATGGGTCCACTTAATTCCTATCGGCGTCCCAGATAGGTCCACTTAATCCCTGCAGGTCCACTTATACCTCACCGGCGTACCGGATGAGTCCACTTAATCCCTACCGGCGTCCCAGATAGGTCCACTTATACCTCACCGACGAACCAGATGAGTCCACTTGCATACTTAAATTATTTCTAAATCTCTTTAAACATTCGAAAGCAGCAATATCATGTACTCAACATATCACTGAAACCATTAATATGAATTTCACTTAAACCATTAATAACAGTCACTCTCTATAATATTTAAAAAATAACCAATCAAATATTTTGGGCTCAAATTTAGAAAGGTAGCAGTTTGTAAAAGCATTCTAGCATAATTGCCAATTTAATATGTATAGAAAAACTCTTATAAAAATTCAAGAATACGGAATTATCACAATTTATGGAATATCAATTCACAAATAAACATTTCACAACAATACTGTAATCAATTGCAAAAATGTCAATTTTTAAATAATAAGGCAGTCATTTGCACATGAATTTTACAATGTCTAAATATTCAAAACAGTAGAAAGAAATATCACAATTTTACTAAAAGCAGAAATATCACATTTATTTCTACCAATAGACAAGAAAAATAAATAAATTTATTTTTCTAATTTACAGCATTCAAAATTTCTAACATAGATAAAATATCACAATTTTTATTAAAAAGATTATTTTTCAAGATAATGAGGTCACGTGCGCATAAAATTTATCGGGCCTAAAATTCATGATAATAAGCATAAATACTTATTTCATTTCATTTTTAAAAAGAATGGATTATTTTTCGAGACAATGGGGTCACTTACACACAAAACTTATAAAATAAAGATCCTGGACGGAAATATCACTATTTATTAAAAACAGACTAGTTTTCAGGAAGACGATGTCACTTACCCACAATTATTTGAGAGGAAGCTTCCGATAAAAAATTCGGTTCGAGAGGGGAGTTCACTGTGTTTCGACCAGAGAGAGAGATCTCAAAATTTTGTTTTAGGGTGGGAGTGCTCACATCCCCTATTTAAATTCTTATAATGTATTATTATATTATTTTATTACGCTCTACCTCATACCTGAGGTGTCGCGTTAAAAGTCTGCTTTTATCGTACGAAAACCACGTCCGCTAAAGGACGTTGCCAGCTGCAAGCAGCAGGAGGCAAAAGCAGGCAAAAAAAAAAGTAAAGGCAAAGGCAAAATCTTTTGAAAATAGTGATGGTCCTCAAGGACCATCATACTCAAACAGAACATCACCTATTTAAAAGCATATTTTCTCCTTTTTTTTTTTTTTTTTTGAAATTTTAGGATTGTTACACTTCCACTATGCCGTATCCATGTCACAGCCACATGGAAGTGACATGGCAATGTGGGTCCATGGATTGTGGCACACATTTGGCCATTTGTGTGCTACCATCCACACGTGGAGTGTCCTTGTTTGGCATAATTATTAAAACAAAGTTTATAAAGCATTTTCCTCAAATAAAATTATCAAAACTTCTATAAAATTATGCTAAATTATTTTTAACCATTTTTTATAAAAATATCTCAATCCGGTATTCCAAAACAATCTAGTTAAGGAAATTAAGATCCTTAGGAGGCTGGGCTGTGTGGTACTCTACTTGGATCCCAGTCCACTTTCTCGGATCAAGCCAATAGGCCCATGTTTCATAGTCTTAACCCATAATATATGGTTGGACTCGTCAAAGACAGTCCAGCCTTTGGGTATTTAGTGGATTGCAGATGTACCCCTGAGGGACATGCACTCTTGTGGATGCGAGGTTTCCTCTCTATGCAAGTATGCATAGTTCTGATTCAGTAGATCTTACTTCATCATAATGGCTTCCAAGTGCGACTATCTTATGCACATGTTGTGAGCAAATTGAATACGCTTTGAGCAAATTGAGTACATTCTCTCATAGCCTAGTGCACTCACACAAGGCTTTGTTCTCATAGAGGTACTCTAATAAGATAGAATTCTCAATCCTTTCTTATATGCCCTGACTCTAACGATCAGTAGGCATTCTCACCGACCTTGGCTAGAGCCGACCCTCAAACTCTCAGTTTTAAAAAAGTCCTATATTGTTGCCTCATGACTCAAAATTTTATTGCCTCAAAAAGTTCGATTCGTAAAAGTTCCTAGCTCACTCCCATTGTGACCGAGAATCCAAGAAAAATCACTTACTCAAGGCCTTGAAAGGCCACAATTCCAACAAGGGTCACCGTTATACTTAAACGACATGCTGCATGAGATAACGTGTTGGCTAGAGCTAGGAGAACTAAAAAGAGATTAGAACAGAAGTACCTTAAAGTATAATACTACATAGGATGGTCATGACTCAAGACCATAAGTCGGTACCCTAATATTTCATCACCCTATGGCATGTGCAACCGCAGTCACATAGGAAGCCACTCTTCTGATGTGTTATAATCCAACTAGGAAGAGCTAGTGTATATATACCTTGAAAGGACCCCTATATAAAGTAGTACCATGTCCTCAAGGGTGTACCTATAATCTACTAACACCTGAGGATGTTGGGAAATTGATTAAGGTGACTTTGATAAGCCACATTATGCATCTCTACTCTAGACTATGGAATATAAGTTCATTGGTTTATTCTAGAGAATGGATCATCATTCCAGATAAACCTAATGGAATACTTGAATACCTAGATGTCATCCATAATATCTTGTTTACTCATTATTCAATTTTATTTTGTCTCCAAAGTGAGTGTTGTTTATGGAAAATGATGTAGATACTTTTTAAGAATTATTGGGATTTTTTTAGAACTTTTTAAAATAAAAAGATGTGATTTTCAAAATTATTTGGGACTAATTCCACACAAGAACAACTAGTTATGGCCCACATATGCCATCCACGTTGCCATAAATAGGCACATGGCTGCTCCCCATCAGTCCCAGACGGATAACATCAACCCAGGCTGATGACATCAGCATGATGTGGAAGGGCCTATGTAGAATTTGTTGGTTTGTTTTAGAAAGCGTTTTTGTATAGTTTGAAATAAAATTATGTTTTTTTATTTAAGTGAACAATTTTGTCACATGGCCAAATGTGTCTAAGGTTAAGAGCAAGCCTTGATAATTTGGCTTGGACCCTAAGTCTTTGATGGATATCTTATTATAGCTTACCTTTTTAAGTGGCATCATTCTATTTGCTAAAACCCATATGATATTTTTGAATGGCAACATTTGATTGGTTAAGTTTTTTTTTTTCAATTACCAAAGGGGCACGCCGGGCAATTTAGGTAAACTAAGTTGGCATATAAGAACTTTATTTAAAACCTGAGGACAATATGGTAAATTAGTCTAATGTAAGGTTTTATGAAATAATAATGGTGTGAAATATCACCCTTTCATCTTGATGGCTAGATATAGTTGCATAACTATGATCATAACTATGATCGTGATTCTCTCATATATCATAGATGATGAACATCAAGAGCCAAGACTATATCACTTAACAATGTCACATTGCCCCTTGGGGGGCTTCATTTCTCTACACACAAAAATACATCCACTTAGAGATAGAAAGAGAAAAAACGGATAGAGAGAGCTCCATGCTCCACTCTCCTTATCATTCCATCTACTTCTTATGAGCAAATATCGCTTATGGCCTTACGACCTTTCTCCGGTGTGTAGCCCATTTGGTCCTTCATACATAAGGTAATCTCATAGGCGCTATTCCTTCATTACTAGAGTATTTTCCCCATCTTTCCCTTGCTTTAGATCTCTGATTACAGGATTATTTCCATCCTTTTATGCTTGAGTGTTCATAATCTTTGGGTTCCTTGTAGAACTATCCATCCATACCATCGTATATGCATTAGTGTACAATCTTGTATCTAGACACCATTTCTCTACCATTTTATCCATCTGATTTTTTTTTAGAACTCTCTGACTTACTTCATGCATATCAACACGTATCGAGTACCATTTGAGTAACATATTTTGGAACTCTGATCCTAGAGAATTTTCCTTGTGAAACTATACTTGTATTCACTAGTGTAAAGCCATAGATTCCCATCTAGCATGATTTGTCTATACCTGATTTATGCTCACTATTTTCACCATTAAGGTTCATCTCTCTCTCTCTCTCATTTTAAAGTTCATCAAATGGTAATTAAGTGTGCATAAGCTTCTCATTGTATAAGTGATATCAGCCTTTATGTATCAAAGTCATATGTGCTATCTTCCATGGGGCAAAGTTGAGTCTCTAAAAGGTCTATTTATATCATGTGGGTACAAAAGGTTCGATCATTAATTTTCCCTTTCACACTTTGCACTTTAGTTGATGTAATCATGAGTTCATAAACGTTTTGTGTCGTGAAGAATTGATTGTGTAATGCTTGAAGCTTGTTTATATTAATGAGAAAAATATGTGTAGTCCATGTACATGTGAGTACGTAAAGAAGTTTGTTTGTTTCTCCATGTGCAATGTGTTTTATTTTATGACTTGAGGACTCTATTGTGTTGCGAATCTTTTATTTTCAATGATGTTAGAGTTTTTGTAAGTTCATTTTTGTGACTGTAACGCTGAGCAAAAGTAGTGGGTACTTGTATGTACAAGTTTTACTTTGTCATTTAAGTTAACTATTGTAGAAGAGCTAGACTCTATATCACCTTCAATTTTGGGATGTGACATTGATAGTTCCCTTGTAAAGTATCGAGGAATGCCATCAACAGAAGGTAGAATATCTTCAGTCTATTTGCGATCCTATCATTCAAAGATTTCAAGTTAAATTGGACTTATAGAAAGCTAAGTACACGCTTTCGAATCTGCAATCCATGTCTCTTTATCAAATGCCAAATGATAGTGTGAAGACATTGACGGGTTTGACAAAGATCATTTTATGCGAAGGGAATGAAGAGAAAATGAAATATCACTTACTGGCATGGTAGAATGTCTCTACAACAAAGGAAGGAGAAATGAGTATGAGAAAACTCAAGTACATGAATTTAGCTCGACATGGACATCAAAAAACTCAAGTATGTGAATTTAGCTCCAATTACTAAGTGGTGATGGTAAAATGTGCATCGGGGTATCAGTAATGGAAGGATTTGTTGGTAAGCAATTAGTTAACAAGTCGGAGACTATCAATATTAGAATTCTAGTAGCATAGAATAGAGAACGGAGAGAGAATAAGAGAGAACACAACATTTACGTGGTTCAGGTCGAAGCTTTGTGTCTACGGATCCAAAGCCCCAACCGGCTACAGCTTCACTATTTTGGATGAATGCTTACATCAATAAGTACATCTATATATAGAGGACAATCACACAATTAGAGAAGATAATTATGGTATGATAACTTGATAACCAAATAACTTGGTATAATGATGTATATTTTTATGAAAAGAGATATTCATAGCCTAACACTCCCCTTCAAATTCAAGATGCTTTGACACAAAGCAGCTGGAGTTTGAACAATACGGGAGTTTGAACAATACTAAGTTGTCAAAAAAAACGAGTAGTGATTAAATCACTGATAAATTTCAGTGGTTACCATGGTCTTCCAAATACAACCTTTATTGAGCTCTCTACTTTCTTCTAGAGACTCTCACACTAGGGTCTTCCAAGAAACAACTTTTCTTGGGCTCTCTACTTTCTTCTAGAGACTCTCACACTAGGGTCTTCCAAGAAACAACTTTTCTTGGGCTCTCTACTTTCTTCTAGAGACTCTCATACTAAGGTCTTCCAATAAACAACTTTTCTTGGGCTATCTACTTTCTTCTAGATACTTTCTCTAGAGGGTTTTCTTCTTTGAAGATTTTATCTCTCAGAGGCTTCTTTTCTTTCAAGAAGCTCTCTCTCTAAAAGAAAAGGATCATTACACAGGATGGACTAACAGAAAACTCCATCATCCAATAGGATTGAATAACAAAAAACTCTATCATTGAAATATAGGCATCTTGAACAAATAGGATCGAGTAAATTCGATCATCACACAGGATGGAGTAACGAAAAACTTCATCATCAAACGAGATCAAGTAACGAAAAACTTGATCATTAACCAGGATCGAGAAATTCGATTATCTTCATCTCCTCATTTGGAGAGGAAACTCTATTTGGAGATGAAACTCTTGATCATCAACCAGGATCAAGAAATTCAATCATCTTCATCTCCTCATTTAGAGAGGAAACTTTATATGGAGATGAAACTCTTGATCAAGGATCAAGAAATTCGATCATCTTCATCTCCTCATCTGGAGAGGGAACTCTTGATCATCAACCATCAATCATCTTCATCTCCTCATCTCCTATACTCTCCCCTTCAAGTTGGGCGTAGATGCGAATAAACACCCAACTTGCAAAATACAATTTTTTTTTTTTTTCTTTTGAGTACAATCATATAAAAAAAAATGCAAATGAAATTAGGCTTCTAGACAATAGCCCGCATCTTAAAAAATACCATCCAAATTTTTTTTATTTTTTATTTTTTTTATTTTTATTTTTTTGGAATCAATCGGTGGAAGAAGGATCTGTTGAGGAGCGGCCTCAAAGAAGATGCTCAAGGCTTAAACTATACCGGTGATGGCTCCACCACCACCAAAGACTGCTCATTCTTTTTTCAAGCACAGTCCTCACGGACACGTCTATTTTGATATAATATGGTCCCTATGAACCACGTCTTTCTACCCTTTTTATTTCTCCAAGAAACAAGGATCTCGTTCGCCGTTTTACTTTCTCTCTCTTCTGGTTTTCTAATTTCTCCTTTTTCTGGTTTCATACACTCTCTCTCTCTTCTTCTCTAGAGATGGAGCTTCGTTTCCTGCCGAATTGGACTGGACCTTCTCCGTGCGCGATTGGACGGTAGATGTAGGCTCCAACTAGATGGCTGCGATTGATGGTGGCTTTGGATAAGCGGAGATGGCAATTTCTCGAGAGACCAGGTGGCGGAGCTCCAATGCAACGATATATTCGGGCGAGTTTTTTGGGAAAAAAAAAACGAGGGCGTTGCTCATTCGAACTCGAAATCCCAAGGCGTTTACCTGAAAACAGATCTTAGGGCTCACCTGTTGGTGCAGATATGATGGTGAAGAGAATTTGATGGGTTCAGGGCGGAGATAAATTGATGGGGAAAAGCAAAAAGAATGGCTCCAGAGACTTCTCCCTCTACTTTCGACCCCATCTCTCTCTTGGGTTTCCCATCTCTATCCACCTTTTTTTTTTGGTGATGTTTCTAGTGCGTAGAATTCCCCATCTCTATCCACGTTTTTTTTTTGTGATGGTTTCTAGGGCGTAGAATTCCATGGAGCTCTGTGAAGTGTGATACCAGGTTTTGATCATCGAAATTTTAGGGTCTTTGTAAAGAGAGAACGCAATTTATCAAGCAAGGTGATCAGTTGATCACCGCTATGCCTTGCCTTCAGCCCATGTGTCTTATGTTCAAGCTTTACACGGCGTAGGGCAACAAAAAGACGGTGTTGGTATTGAAAGGCGGTGACTGAAATTTCCAGAACAAGATTCAACAAAATCAGAGATGGTGCGGCAGCTGTTACACAGAGAGTTGCAATTAGATTGAGCTTCACCGCTTCACCGATCAAATGGAGGGCTTCACCGATCAAAAAACTGGATACAAAGGCTTGAGAGACGAAATATGGTGAACCTTGTCCTGATACCATCTTAGAAAAGAATAAAGAATGGAGAGAGAACACAATAGAGAATGGGGAAAGAATAAGAGAGAACTCAAAAGTACCATCTTAGAATTCGTCGTGGTTCAGGCCGAGTTATTCATTGTGTTGCGGTTCTGTCCGAATTCTTGGAGGTTTAGATCGAAGCTTTACGTCTACATATTCAATACCCAACCGGTTATATGTTTATTATTTTAAATGAATATTTATATCAATAAATAAGTACCTCAATAGAGAATAATCACATAATTAGATAAAATAATTATAATACGATAACTTGATAACTAAGTAACTAATTCTCTATCTTCTAGATATCTAACATTATCGAGAGATATATCCTAACATCCATAATGATGTATATCTTTATGAATCGAGATATCTATATCCTAACAATCAATAAATCGGCTCATGCTAAAATAAGAAACAAATCTTTTTTATTTTTAAAAGTCTAATGAAAAAATAAGGTAAAAAATATGGATCGACAAAAATACTTCTTGTACAGATATCGCCAATGCATTAGACTAGGCTAAAAAATTCAAAGTAAAAAAATTGGATAAATATATGTTGCATTTGTATTATAGTTTTCTAGCATAATAGCTTAATAATAATCCCAATAACATAAAATAGCACGGTAGCTTAACAATAATCCCAATAATGTTTTTTAATTAAGTATAGAAGTGCACTATGATCCCTAGAGCATATAATTTTTGTTCTCATTTTTGTTAAATGAGTAATATTAAAAGGTCTTGTCCTCTCATACAATATCTTGAAGAAGAAGCTTCAATCAGGGTAGGGCAACAATTGCGACATTATTGGTCTGTATTTAGAGAGAAAGAAACCTTGGCAAAATTTGGTATTATTGTTTTTATAGAAAGAAATAAACCCTACGGCTCAAGTGGAGGAGCTGATTTTACAGATTATAGAGAAAGAAAGAAACTCTAACTATGCATGCATTGTTGGCAGAGATTTGGGTACTCATTTTTAAGGCTCGAGCAAGATTTGGAAAGGCAAGAAGAGATGGTGGAACTAATTTTAGAGAGAGAAAGAAACCCTAACCATGCTCTGTTTGTAGATATTTGGGTACTCCTTTTTTGAGATCGGGCAAGATTTGGAAAGGCAAGAAGAGAAGGTGGAGCTGATTTTAGAGAGAGAAAAGGAAGAGGTGATTTGTTTTCATCTATAATCTGTAATTTCTCTTCTTAACTATACGTTTTTTTAGAAAGCATGAAAATAGAAATACACAAACACGAAAAAAAAGAAGGGAAAATTATAAAAGAAGGGAAAATTTCTCTTCACCGCATTTTCTGCTTTCACTCTCTCTCTCCACCGATGACCAAGCACCGTTTTCACCGAAGAGCTTTCTTCGCTGCCTCCTTCCAAGCATGCACCATCTTCCACCGGCTCTCTATTTTCACTGTGTTGCTCATTTTTTCCCCGTAGTGCTCTCTCTGTCTTCAAGATTTACCCTCAAACAGGCTCCCTCAAACCAGGCGAATTTGTGGAGCTCGATTTTAGCCCTAAATCAACCCATAGGTATAAAATCTGAGAAATAAAAAATTGAATGTGGAGCTCGATTTTAGGGCTTGAAACTGTTTTCTTTTGTATAAAAAATTGAATGTGGTACATTTAGGGCTTGAATGTTTTTTATAGTTATAGATTTTGTTTGAATCTGTTTTCTTTTGTATAAAAAATTGAATGTGGTATATTTAGGGCTTGAATGTTTTTTATAGTTGTAAATTTTTGTTTGAAACTGTTTTTTTTTATATAAAAAATTGAATGTTGTATATGTAGGGCTTGAATGTTTTTGGTAGTTGTAAATTTTCGTTTGAAACTGTTTTTTTTGTATAAAAAATTAAATGTGGTATATTTAGGGCTTGAATGTTATTTGTAGTTGTAAATTTTTGTTTGAAAATGTTTTCTTTTGTATAAAAAATTAATTTAGGGCTAGGGTTTGAATGTTATTGATAGATGTAAATTTTTGTTTGAAAGTGTTTTTTTTTTTTTTTTGTATTAAAAATTGAATGTGTTATATTTAGGGCTTAAATGTTATTGATGTAAATTTTTGTTTGAAATTGTTTACTTTTGTATAAAAAATTGAATGTGGTATATTTAGGGCTTGAATATTATTGATGTAAATTTTTGTTTGAAACTGTTTACTTTTGTATAAAAAATTGAATGTACTATATTTAGGCTTGAATGTTATTGATGTAAATTTTTGTTTGAAACTGTTTACTTTTGTATAAAAAATTGAATGTGGTATCTTTAGGGCTTGAATGTGCCATCTTAGCAAAGATGGGACTCATTGTGAAGTTAGTGGTACAAAATATTGACTAGCTCGTTACAGAGAAGGTTAGGATTATAGAGTTGTCATTTTTACAAAAAAACAATGAAAAAAAGATAAAATCAGAGAGATTATTTATTCTCTACTGACTGGAATTGTGTTCCTTTTGTTGTCAATTATGATATGAATAATCTATCATATTATTCTTGTTAACTTTAGTTTATTAAAAAATAAAATTATGTGTAGCTCTTGTTATTTTGTAGGTTATATACCCCCAACAATATGCATACCTCCTGTTAAAATTTAATTGTAGCTCTTTGAAAAAAAATCTAATAGCTTGCTAAACTTCTGTAAGTTTTAAGGTTATTTTTAAGATGTTGTAATGCAATGTATAGAGTGTAAATTTTTACAAATATTGTGCAAGGCAAAAGAAAATGGGTGATAACAGATTGGGTTATTGTATTTATGGCGGAGAACTCCGAATAAGTGTCGATGGGATTTTGGATTATATTGGTGGTTATGCATGTACATTTATGATTGACAGTAGTACTAGGTTAGATGACATACGAAAATACATAGCAGAGCGATTTTCACTTGACATCCACTTAATATCTTTAAGATACTTTGTCTTGAGAAATAAAAGATTTATTGTGAACCTATACAATGATGACGATATTATTAGGATGTTGAACGTCTATAAAGGTGAGAATGAAGTGCTTGTCTATGTATTTGATGGAAGTGAACGTAAGGATGGAAGTACTTCACATAATACCATGACAGTCGAAGAGGTCAGACTGCCACAATCCTCTAATGTTTTAATCTCAGTCTCCGAACAAAGCATTGCACCAAAGGTGCTTAGTACTTGGGAGAATGCACTTTCTGGGATAGGGCAGCAGTTTAAATCTTTAGAAGACTTTCTAAAAGCCCTTAGCAAGTTTGTTATAGCAAACCATTTCATACTTCGTTTTATTAAAAATGAGGGGTATCGCGTAAAGGCAAAATGCAAGGGTGAATGATGCAAATGGGAGATATATGCTGGAAAGCTTGGCAAGACGAATGTTTTCATAATCAAAACATCGATAAGAGATCACTCATGCAATATTGGGACAAGCAGTGATGTATAGAGAAGAGCTTTACAAAAATTTGTTGTATCATTTATCAAGGATAAATTAAGTGACACTGCACATTACAAGGCCAGAGAAAGCATGATTGATTTGCCTCGAGATTATGGATTAGAATTACCATATTAGAAGGCTTGACGAAGAAAAAAAAACGGACATAAAAGACATACATGGTTCGCAAGATGAGGCATACAACCAATTACCAGCATATGTAAACTGTGTGATAGAGACAAATCCTGGTAGTTATGCGACAGGACAAGTATGACCAGGTGATAGATTTCGTTGATTGTTCTTAAGTTTTTATGGGTCAATATATGGCTTCAAAAATTGATGTCGTCCACTTATATTTCTCAATGGGACATCATTGAAGGCATGGTACCTTGGGACTCTACTTGCTGCCAACTCACTCGATGGGGAAAGGCAAATGTTTCCTATTGCATTCACAATTGTGGATGCCAAAAATACAGATAATTGGTTATGGTTTATGGAATTGTTAAAAGTTGCTGTTGTGACGGATCGTGAAATTATTTTTTTATTAGATAGATACCCTAGTCTAGTTGATACTGTGTGTCAAGTCTTTGAAAATGCTCATCATGCCTTCTGTGAGCATTATTTAGCGGAGAATTTCAAGAAAGAAACAAAACACATACCTAATGATGTTAAGAAGGCAATTGTATGTACCTTTATCAGTGCATGTAGAGCATATAGGCAGCAATAGTATTTTGATAAGATGATGGAAATTATATCACTTTCTGAGGACGTATTCCAGTGATTCATGGAAGCCTCACCAAACCGTTGGGCCACATCACAGTTCAAGGGTAATCGATATGACCAAGTAACAACTAATGTGGCTGAGTCATATAACAAGTGGATTCTAGAAGCACGAGATATGCCAATTCTCCAATACGTTGATTTGATTAGAAGACAAATCATAGAATTCATGGCCACTCGCAGCTTGAAAGTTGAAATTTGGACTACAACACTTACCCCAAAAGCACAAAACGAACTAAAAAATGTCATAAAACAATCCCTTTCCGTGAGAGTCACTGTGGCAACAAGTGGAGCAGTTTATGAAGGTAGGGGTGATCGCATAAATTACAAGGTAAATATTATTACACGAGAATGTGAATGTCAAGGTTGGCAAATAACAGGTTTGCCTTGCAAGCATGCTTGTCAAGCTCTTCAAGTAATGAATAGGGATCTTGTTGACTATTTTCAAGAATATTTCACAGTTGCAAAATTTCGTGAAACATATTCCGTAGCTATCATGCCAGTTACCTTGAGGGACTTGTCTAGGCATAGTTTACGTGGACAGCTTCATCTAGAGGGAGTAAGAGTACTTCCACCTCACTCAAGGTGTCCCCCTGGCTGACCTAAAAAGAAGCGCATCGAGTCACAAGAAGTACCAGTGCGACCTATTCACTGTAGCCGGTGCAAAGGAACTAGTCATAATTGGGCAACTTGTAAAGCACCTACTTGAACTTTATTTACATTTTCTTTTCTTTTTAATTTGATTGATGTAATTGTACTTATAGTTGTGTTCATTTTGGTTAAAGAAGCATACTTTACTTACATTTTCTTTTCTTTTCTATTTGATTATTGTTATTGTACTTGTAGTTGTGTTGATTTTGGTTAAATAAACATACTTTATTTACATTTCCTTTTCTTTTCTATGTGATTGTTGTTATTTTACTTGTAGTTTTATTTATTTTGGTTAAAGAATCATACTTTACTTACATTTCCTTTTTTGTAATTGTGTTTATTTTTTATTAAAGAAGCATACTTTCCCTTTGTCAATTCATATGTTTTGCACATGTAAACTCTAATACTATAAATACATAATAGTGATGCAAGACCCAGATCCGTCAAGTGGAACAAGGGGCCCATCCACTTCCTCTGATCAAAGGGAAAAGGTATGATACTCAATTTACTTTAGTTCATGATTTAAATTAATTAGACAATTATTATATTGTTAATAAATATTGACATATTTTATTGAATCTATTTCAGAACAAAAACAACTTTCGTATTAATGAATCAACTAAGACCCAGGGAAAATGGGAGCTGGATCCATAACAATTAGTTTTGGTTGAAAAAACCAATTTGATATCCTTGAAAGACATAGGGGTCATACATATCCATTGCAGTTTACTGAAGGCCTTCATTGGAAAATGATGCAAGGTGACTAATACCTCACGATTAACTGTTGGTGAGATGACTCCAACCCTATACGATGGGTTGCACATATTATGGATACCTATGACAGGCCAGCCTGTAACAGGCATAAGACCTAAAGACTACATGGCTTTCATCATGGACTTTTTAGGAGTTTGCCCTATTGGTGATAAGTTGAACCGACTTAAATATACTTGGTTGAGGGATTTGAGCAACTATCGAAAAAACTTACCAAATTAAAATTGCTTCAACACACTAGAGCTTATATCTTGTATTTAGTCGGCACAACTATATTTGCTGATGCATCTAAAAGAATGACACTAACAATTTACCTGCAACTGTTTTGAGATCTCGATGAGGCAGGAAAGTATGCATGGGGTGCAACAACACTTGTATTCTTGTATCGTTCCTTATCTAAGGTTGTGGACAGGAATACACATTTTAGTTGGTCAACAACACTACTACAGGTAACTTGTAGTGTTGTTTATTGCTATATTTTTACATTCTAGTTATTTCTAGCTATTGTTTATTGCTATATTTCTACATTGTAGCTATGTCTTTTGCAGTGTTGGATCTATGAGCATTTTCCAGCTCTAGCCAGCAAGCCTACAACTATCACTATAGAAATGCCTAGAGCTTCCGAATGGAATAAACAACCATGCAAGAAAGACCCATTAACAGCATTTGATGACATCTCAATTGACATGGTTTGTTACTTGCTAGTGTATATGTAATTGTAAATAAATACAAATACAAATAATTTATAATTGTTTTTTGCTCTTGTGTAGGTGACTTGGCAACCATATGAGGAGTACAATCCACGAGATACATTAAGTAAAGAAAATGCATTGTGCCGATCATATTTGATATGTTTCAACATTGTAGAGTTTTATATGTCTGATCGTGTATTGCGACAATTTGGGATGATGCAAGCGATTCCTGTTGGGCCACCCAAGTGGGATAGGAGGGAAAATGTCGGCGTACATCCCACAAGTTGGATTGAAGCGACTGATGTCAACGAGAAAGCAACATTGTCAGGGCAGACGTGGATAAATATGGTGGAATGCTTACAAATGAATATATGAGCTGGTACAACATGTTCACCCATAGATATAAAAATACTCCAATGTACCCCCCCTCGCAATCGCAATCAAGTTATATAAATACTCCCAAGTGCCCCCCCTCGCAGCCGCAATCCCAATTACCCCCCCTCGCAAGGCATCAGTCAGAGAGGACATTGATATATTATGTAATTTATGTATTTTCTTTTTTATTGACTTAATATGCATTCAAAATAATTTCTGATTTTGTTTTTCATTGTCTACTTGCAGTGATTAACCTGCATAGGGATTTTACAAGCTGCACTTAGGGGTGAAGTATTAGTAGGTGAATCAAGACAATACGTACAAGCGGCACATGATTTGCTATTACAAAATACTCTTATAGAGACAAATGCCGAGGAGAGGGTGGAGGGAGATAGTGGAAACGAGCGTGAAGAGAGAAATGATAGAGATGATGAAAGCGATAGCGATGAGAGAGAGAGTGGAGACGATGAACTTGTTAGCGAGGAGAGAGATGATGATAGAGATGAGGAAAACGAGTCTGAGGAGGAAGATGAGAAAAACAAGACTAAGGAGGGAGATGAAAGTGACACTGACGAGGGAGATGAAACGAGAACAAAAAGCAGCTATGACAAAAGCAGAAGCCTGCAAATTCAAATTCTGCCAACCTTACAAGAGGAATCAAGAAGGCATACAAGATCACAAGGAGATGGAGATGTCCAGGCAAATGTAAAAAGAACGGGTATTACAAGCTGGCCAAAAAAATGGTTGAGGCGAAAAAAGTGATTCAGTTGTATCTTTCAATTAATATATATTTTTGTATTTTGAAGTAGCCAGCTAATGAAATGTATCATTGTAATAGTTTTTGTACTTTGAAGCTACTATATCAAGTAGCCAGCTAATGAAATGTCCCCTTACATATATATATATATCCCTGTTAGCTAAAGTCCAATTTTGCAGGCTTTAGTGGCTAATAACGAGCATCCAGTATGGGTTATTTAGATTGTATTCAAAACTTTAGCCAAAATTCAGTTATTGTAGAAGAATCTTTGAAAGTTAATAAAAATAAAGTGATGTTTGAAAGAGAAGCAATTTGAAACCTTTGTGAAATTTTGTTGAGTTATAGCAATAACAATGAAATTGCATCAAATGACAATGTAAAAGAGTACTGCTTCACCTAGGAAGCTGTATCTTCCTGCAGCTGAACAATCATTGAAATCACAGGGGCAGTCCGGTAATATATTGGGCCGCTCCGGTGATAATGAGGGGCAGTCCGGCACCTTAAAGGCACGGTTCGGCGATCACTAGCAGTAGGCTGACACTTAATGGGAACAGTCCGGTGAAAGGTTGGCTCAATCCGGTGATCACTAGGAGCAAGCCGACACTTAATGGGGGCAGTCCGACGAAAAGTTGGCTCAATCCGGCAACTATTGGGGCAATCCGGCGTCTGGTCAATTGAAAGACCGGTTCGGCAATCCTCTAAGGGCACTTCGACACTTTGGGCCTTCGGTCCGGCGTTTGTCTTAGGCAATCCGGTGATTGAACTCACTGGAAAATCCAATCCGGCACTTCAAAGGGGTAGTCCGGCAATATGCTCTGTCAGTCCGGAAATTCATGGGGGCAGTTCGACGACTATATCAATGAAACACTCAGTCCGGCAATAAATAAGGTCAATCCGGCGTTTAAGGGCATCAGTCCGGCATTTAAGCTAGTGGCTCCGGTGATTATGCTCACTGGAATTTCCAGTCTGGAGTTTTTGACAATCGGTCCGACGTTTATAGCATTCGATCCGGCGTTGTCTTTGTTCACTCCGATGTTTGATCTCACTCGAAAACCAGTCCGACATTCTGTGGACATGTCCGGCATTTCGTTTCGTCAGTCCGGTGAAAGAACTGTCCAGTCCGGTGTTAGAGTCACTGGAACTGCCCCATTCCGGCGTAATAAGAGACAATCCGGCATTTTTGGCACATTAGTTCGGCGATTCTTTGCATCATTCCGGCATTTTACATTTCGACGAATTTGTTGGGGAGTCCGGCGATTCATATCACTGGAACTGCCCCAGTTTGGTGTTATCATGGACCAGACTGGCACTATATACGGTCCAGTCCGGCGTTTTTGTAGGGCAGTCAGGTGTTTTTTAATCCGGCAGTTTTTTGGGGCAATCCGGTGCTTTATGTCACTGCAGCTACCCCAGTCCGGCATTTGATGGAGTTGTCCGGCGTTTGTTTGTTACGGTCCGGATTTAAGTTTAATGGGACGCGAAAAAAAAAATTTGACGTACGGGAAGGGTAAATTCGTCCAAAAAATACCTACTTTTGTGTTGGGGGGTTTTTTGTTAGAAAAGCTGAATTTTAAAAAAAATTAGTAAAAAAAGTTAACTTAGGGTTTAAGTTGATAGGGTACTTGATTTTGGGGGGGTTTTTATAATTTTCCAAAAAAAACAATAATCTTTCAAAAAAGAAAAATTACAGGATATAACTTTTTTTTTCTTAAAAAAACGTGATTTTTTTCCCGAATTTGTCAAAAAAACGTTGTTTTAAATATTTTTCATAAAAGCTCATTTTTTTGAAAAAATTGTCGTTTAATCGCGGAGTTGCTAAGAATGATATAGACAGGATGACCCGGTTATTAAGAAGATGTCTCAATGAAAGGGCATCTCCATTATAGAGGAATTTATTGAGGTGCATGTCTCTATTCCTAAGCAATGCATGTTTTTAATTTGGTAGAGGTAATAAAATATGAAAAAAGTTTATATAGAGCCAAGGCTCTAAACATCAAATTAGAGCCCAACTAAAAAATTTCACTAGAAGAGGTTGTTTTAATGCCCAAATATCTTCAAATTGATTATCTCGACATCAAGATGCATGAACATGCGAAAAAAATAGATTTCAAAATTTGGAAATAATACATCTTGTAACTCATTTTTGGAGCATCAATTTTAAAGATTTTCAAGTTTTCATAGATCTTCTCGATCTACACTATTTTTTAAGCTTTAAATTTATAATCAAAGATGAAAGTATATTTTAAGGCTATCACAAAGATTTCCAGTATTGAAACTATATTTCTCGATACTATTTGAAGATTCATTTTACTTTAATTGTTTAGAGCCTTGGCTCTATACAAACTACACCCCATAAAAAATTAATGAGATTATTAGTTTCGAAAATGAAATTTGCTATTGATTGCATTGCCTATCCAAAAGGAAATTTTTCGAAATTAGTGGCACGTCTAAGCTATTGGATTTCACATGTGATAAGTATGGGTGATCATGACTTTATATAAAAAAAGTAAACGACACATAATCCCTTGATTTTAATGTGAAAAAGGGGAATCTGAACATAATATATTTAAAAAAAAATTTAGGAAGAGATCAGCTTTTGGAAACCATATTTGTGGCGCCAAAAGAGTATCTGATCAAATATTAAGGGTGTCAAATTTGATCCTATCTCAATTCGAAAAAACTGACAAGGTAACGGAAGGTAATTATAGAGATAGTTTTTCTTTTGCATCTTATTTTTGAAGCTGCGCACTGGTTGGGTAGCTCCTACTAGGCAATGGCACGCTAAGCTCTTAAGCAATCTAAAAAGAAAATGTGGACTGTCAATACGAGCAAGTATTGAGCCATAGCTTAGCCAAAGCATTAGGGGTGTCAACGGGTTGGGTCCCGGACCGGGACCAGGATCTATACCTGGACTTGAGGTAGGGTCTACAGATCGGGTCTAGTTGGATCTATTATCACACTATGCTTGTGAGCTTCTTTATTCTCTTTTTGTTGGCCATTTGTTTTACCATCATATACCCATATGATTGGCATATTATTGGCAATATTTACAGTATTGCACAACATTAAAGAATACCCATATATACCCACATTTTTTATTATTTTACATAATTAATTGGAAATTCTTAAGAAACAAACGCATTGGCAATATTTATGAGTACCCACATATACTCATATTATTTGGGTTGGGTCCAACTGCACTCGGAAGTATTCAGGTCTAGGCTTTGGACCTGGACCCAACCTTTTGGATCCAAAATTTGGACCCATATCGGACCCAAGGTGAAGTCTACCGATCGAGTCCCGGGTCTGGTTGGGTCCATTGCCACCCCTACAAAGCATGCCCAAATTAGGAAACGGCTTGGGGTCATGGTGGTAGCATCCCCACCCCCAGTTACCACATCATAGTATCCATTTTTGCCGTTGACAACCCCAATTAATACCTTCGAAATGTAACTCCTTAATCTATTGAAAAAATAAGTAGGGGCCTGAGCCTGTCTTCGCCACTGAATTACCCAAAAAAACAAAGCATGCCCAAAATAACTGGTCAATCAGGATAGGTTCGGGCTGGGTTTAAGGATACAATCCAGGTTACGAGATAAAGTGGTTTTGGCCATAATGGGCCTGGGTTCGGGTCTGGGTTGAAGCTCTTTAGCCAATGGGTTGGGCTTGGTGGACCTTTTCTTGGCCCAGATCTAGCCCACTTTCAGACCTACCATTTTTTGCTTGATTATTATTGATTTAAGATTGGGGACAATAGTTATACTCTGCCAAGAGAAAAAGGCTATGGTTGCACCTTGCACATCAAAACCATTAGTTCCCACTCACCATCCAATCTAAATAACATCTATGGCCCCAAAAAAAAAAAGAAAGCAAAAGCAAACTGTAGGTTCAATCTGGTTTTCAGATCAGGGGGAAATCGGCGTCCATCGACCGAACGCCATGGCAGAAATGTTGTCTTGCAGTTCTTTTGTGTCTTCTCACATTGCTTGCAAGTTCATGCATAATGGCCATTGCATTAGTTCTCAGGATGAAGATATGGAATAAAACACAGCCTCAACCCATTTCTATTTTACTCTTTTCTTTCTTTGATTTCAATAGATTCATTCTAATATAGGAAATTCAGAAGTCGATTGAGCAAAACAAAGAACAAGGATGACAGCAATAACAAAATGGATATTCTGTAATTCCGCATTTATTTTTATTTATTAGCTGAAGCAATATCCATGCCGGTTACCCAAAAGGCACACCAGAGAGGAAAAAAAATGGAAAAAAAACAATTTATGTTTTGCAATTTTTTTGTTAAAAATAAACATTTATTTAGACTTCTCTGATCTCAATCACATATTTCTCAGAGAGTTTGGGGAACAAGTTCAGTGGTGGCGACCTGGCAACACCGGCAAGGGGCGGAAGGTATCGACGCGGCCTCTCCTCAAGTGACCTGGCTTAACTGGCAAGGGCTTGAAATTCACTTTGCCAAGCACTTTATGTGGTTTACCAGGCTTCACAGGCAAGGGCTTGAAGGCGCTTTCCCCTTGTCCGAGATCATGTATTTTGTTCGAGCCCCCCGGCTTCACAGGCAAGGGGTGGAACGCATGATGGTTGGCCTCAGGAGCAGGAGGCACCAATAGCCCAAGCCTCGCTTCCGTTCGAGCAACCAAACCAAGCAAAAGGACCACAACTGCCACCACCGCCACCACCATTTGACCATTCCTCAAAGCCATTGTTGGTTGTAGATTGTTTAGTTGTGCAAATGGGAGGGGAAGAAGAGGCCGAGGATGGAATGAGAGGGAGGATGAGAAAGTGGCATTTATATACATCCTGGTTCTGAATAGGGGGAGAGGGTCATGAGGAGAAAAATATGCAGAAACAGCAATGATGCTATTTTAGGTACCATCAAGTTTTTGGTTCACAAAGGGCGTGCAGTAATAAGTTGCTAATTAGATGGGAGAGACATTTTTAATGGAGATCTATAGAGGTGTTAGTTGTATGTTCAGGTTGAATGAGACCTCCTAACCACACAAATTAAGAAAATACTAAGTTTAGATAAAAGAATGGGGTATGATCTTATGTCATGGCCACGCAGGTTAAACCTGACCTAGGTCGGGTCCAAGTCAAATGGACATGACACCAACATGTTGGCTGCAATTGTGGTCTTCAACTAGACCAGGTTGGGTCGACCCAACCCATTTAACACCTTTAACTTCGAATAATTTCATGTGATCCCAGATGTTCAGGGCTAGAGGCAAGGCCCATTAGGATGCAGTAATTGTTATTTTAAAGACACTAGCGTTGCTCATTGTCGTGAATCTTTTTTTTGGACAATAACTTCTTTTTTTTTTTTACAAGAATCCCAATCAAAACATCAAGTACAATAATACAATGAGCAATGTCCATACAACAATCATAAACAAAAGAAAAAAGTTTAATGCAAAAAACTTACTCACCCAAAAAAAAAAAAAGTTTCTATATTTCTCTAAGATTTATGTTTTCCCTACCATCCAGCAGTTCAATTTTGATCAAGAGAGCCATTCACCGTTTGATATTAGTTCCGATAGCTTAACATATTTTTTTTTTAATTTTTTTACACAATTTTATGAATATAAAATTTGGTACGTGTCATCTTCTCATTGGGGCATACCTATAAGAAATATTAAAAATAAAATATAATGACCAAAATACCCCTTGAAGCTTTCAGGGGTATTTTGGTCATTTTATTTTATTGGAAATATTGTTTTTATATATATTTTTATAGTGCGAGTTTAATAGAGGATTGGACGTCCAAACTTTGGTGCAATTAATTTATAAAAAAAATTAAAAATAAAATAGTGTAGAGATGTGACATTGTGATTAGAGGCAATCTTAGCTCTCCATTCAAAATGAACGGTTAGATAAGGGGAAGAATATAAGTTTTATGTTGTAGGAGAAGCATAGAAAGCTTGCCCCAAAAAAAACTGCTCACTCCACAAGTAAAATCTATTCATGCCTAGCCAACCCATCCACTATGCTATTATTCTCTCTAAAGACAAGCTCGAAACTGTACACCAATTAACCACAATTAAAGAATGATCTTAAACAACAAATCTATCCCCCATATCCTTTATTAGTTTCAAACCTTGCAATATTGAAGAGAACTCTACTACATTACCTGCAGGCCGATAATATTTCTTTAAAATCACTCTATTACTATCCCTTATGATCCCTCTACCTCTCATCTCGATTTCCCAATAAGCTCCCATCAAAATTAAACTTCAACAACCCCTCCTCGAACGCAACAACCCATGCACCTGTTGATCTTCCTGCTATTACATACCATCCCTATATCTCCTTGCAATCAGCTGCCCATTCGGCTACACCAATGGTTTAAAAACCGGATCGGTGACCCGGATCGGGCTTTTCAAAAACCGATCCGGATCGGCGAATCGGCAATCCGGATCGGAATCGGGTGAATCGGTCAGAATAAAGCTTCAAAAAAATCCGAAAAAATTATTAAAATTCATTATAAATATTGGTTTTTAGGAATTCAATAAAAAATGAGGGTACTCCATTAAGAATTTTCATGTTTTTGAATGAATATGCGAATATTGATATGTTCTTTCCCTGCATGAACCGCCATTCAGTATTTAATTTACAGTATTTCGTGCTCATCCCTACACTGTTGCTGTTGGGACTCGATATGTGAATAATATGGCTGGGATAGGGTGGCCTCAGAATCATCATCTCTCTCGTTTTCTCTTTGAATAATATGGATTAAAAAAAAAAAAAAACAAATTTTCGAAAAAATCTATCATGGATTAAAAAAAAAATCACAAATTTTCAAAAAATTCTATCATGGATTACAAAAAAAAATTCGATCATGGATTAAACAAAAAAAATCACAAATTTTCAAAAAATTCAATCATGGATTACATAAAATTCGATCATGGATTACATAAAATTCGATCATGGATTACATAAAATTCGATCATGGATTACAAAAAAAAACAAACAAAAAAAACAAAAAATTCAATCGTGGATTACAAAAAAAGAAAAAAATAGTTCGATCATGGATTACAAAAAATTCAATCATGGATTACAAAAAACTCTATCATGGGTTACAAAAAAAGCAAAAAACAAAAAATTCAATCATGGATTAAAAAAAAACAAACAAACATTTCAATCATGGATTACAAAAAAAAAACAAACATTTCGATCATATATTACAAAACATTCGATCATGGATTACAAAAAATTCTATCATGGGTTACAAAAAAAAAAAATAAAACAAAAAAATCGATCATGGATTACAAGAAAAGAAAACAAACATTTCGATCATGGATTACAAAAAATTCTATTATGGGTTACAAAAAACCAAAAAATTCGATCATGGATTACAAAAAAAATCTATCATGGATTACCAAAAAAAAAAAAAAAAAAAAAAAAAAAAAAAAAAAAAAAAAAAAAAAAAAAAAAAATTTCCGTACGGAATCGCCGATTCACTGTTCGGACTCGCCGATTCCGTACAGTGAATCGGCGATTCACTGTACAGAATCGTCCGGTTCTCTCTAGAACCGGACGATTTCCGATTTTTGGACGATCCGGTTCCTTTTTCACTATTTCCGAGTCGAACCGGGCGAGTCCGGTTCGACTCGGCGTTTTTTAAAACGCTGGGCTACACTAAGCAACACCTTCTCCTGAATCAGTTCAACATGAATCGCCTTGTTTTAAAAAATTCTCTTATTCCTAGCCTTCCATACCTCCCACACCAGAGCACCTTTGATCATTCTCTGCAACTTTCGACCCACTCCCCTAACTTTGCCTCTTAGGTCAATTAATTCATTTCATTCTTACTTCCTTTCTTACAAGTAGGGCTGCCAATGGCAGGGTCCAGCTCAAGATTTAAAATTTGAAATAATTTTTCTCTCTAAATTTTTTGAAATAGTTTCTCTCAAAAAAAATTTAAATACTTTTTCTCTCTAAAACTTAAAATTTGAGATATTTTCTTTCTCTATAAATTTGTGATAGTTTCTCTCTTTATAAATTTTGAGATAGTTTCTCTCTGTAAAAAAATTGAAGTAGTCTCTCTCTAAAATTTGATATAGTTTCTTTCTCAAAATTTTTAAGATACTCTCTCTCTCTAAAAGCTTCCATTTTAGTTTCTCTTTGTAAAAATTTTCGGATAGTTTCTCTATTTAAATATTTTCAAATAGTTTCTAAACTTAGATACATTTTATCGCTCTAAAACTTTAAGATACTTTAACTCTCTAAAACTTAAAATTTGAGATAGTTCTCTCTCTAATTAGTGAAAGTGTTTTGGCTAAATTAATTGTATTGCATTATTGCATAAAGTAGGCTTTTATGTGACAAGGAAATTTGACTCAAAATTGGTTATTTAAGGTAAAGGCAAGGATACAAAATTTCTTTATTTTTTACTTGCAATGAAGAAAATAATTTCTGGCAAAATACTTTACAATCCCAAAGTTTCGATCTAAATGCCAAAAATGTGCCATTTCCACATAAAAACATGTCTAGAAATGTATTTTTAGGCATCCAAACACCCCTTATTATTAATTAATATTATCTATATCAAATAAATACATATTAATTAATATTATATCAAAATACTATTTAATATCAAATTCATAATTATTTTATAAAATATGCAATTGTGAAGATAAATACCATATAAATTAATAATTATCTATATCAAATAAATGCATATTAATTAATATTCTATCAAAATACTATTTAATATCAAATTTATAATTATTTTATAAAATAGATAAATTATCACAAATATACTTTAATTTTTTTCTATTTTATTTTTCATTTATTTTATATAAACTATTTTGATACCAAATTTTTGACATCCAATCCTCTATTAAACTTGCACTAGCAAACAATATAAAAAAAATATTTCCAATAAAATAAAATGATTAAAATACTTTTGAAAGATTCAAAAGGTAATTTGGTTAGTATATTTTATCTAAAAATTATTTTTAATATTTTTTATAGGTGAATCTCAATGAGAAGATGACACGTATCAAATTTCAAGTTCATAAAAATTATATAAAAAAAACTAAAAATAAAATACTTTAAAATATCATATCCAAGATCAAACGGTGAGTGACTCTCTTGATCAAAATATGAGTGACTCTCTTGATCAAAATTGACAGATTGGATGGTAGAAAAAATATAGATCATCTATATTATTGGGAAAATATAGATCTTGATCCATGCTCAAGGGAAAGTATAGAAATCTTTTCCAAAAGAGATTGTGACAAAAGTAAATGGTCCTTTAAACTCTCCTTTTTTTTTTTAAATGATAAATATATTTTTGGTACTGATTAGGTGTACGACGTAAAGTTCACTAACACGTGTCCATCTGAATCTTCATTTAAGAAAACCTCTCACACAAGAAATTTAAGGCCGGCCCAGAAAATCCACCCCTTCCTTTCAGACTCAATCTCGTCTCTGCGTTGACGGTGGTAATCCGGACCACCGAATCTTTTCCTGAATCGAATTAGGAGGTAACTGCACTCGGATGTCTATGAGTTTGACATTAAGATATCAAAAGATTCATTCCGTGCACCCACGGGAGCGTAACTGAAGAGAAATCCAGTAAGCATCAACCAAATCTCTCTTACCCGAGGTAGCTATCCATTGATTTTCTCCCTCTCTCTTCCCTTATAAACGAGTAACAGTAACCAAAATCCTTTTTTGTTTTATTTTGTTTGAGATAGTATCGAATATTTGGAGAGCAAAGACCTGCTTTGTTTTGGAGATCACGCAACGTCTTCAAAGTTGATAGATTTTGCTGAAACTCGGTTGTGATGCTTTTCCCTCACCATTATTTGCAACATTGGCAAGCTTTGGTTGAAGTTTGGGTAAGTACCATGTTTTCTCAACCTGTCTCTTGGTGATTGGAGCAATTACTGGCATGAAAATATGTCAATTCTAGAGAGAGAATAGTGACTACTGGGCTTACCTAAGTCAAATTGAAAAACCGAAATCACCACTGAACTGTTTGATGCAAAATTCTTGGTTGATTTGCTCAAGGAAATAACCTTGAAGAAAGCATGACCACTGGGTTTTCTCGATATTTCTAAATGTTTTCTTTTGTTTGCAATGGCGGTCGGTTTATTCGTAACTGTCCAAAAATTTCAAGGTCTATATTTGGCGGTATCATTAGAAATAGTGAAGAGTTGGGAGGTAAAGAACCATCAGAACAGAATGTAGAAAACCATTCTTCAAATCGCATGTTTATCGACAGTGATGTTGCAGAGAAAAGCTCACAAAAACCAGAACTAGAACAAGATGTTGGGGAGTCTCTTGTGTTGAATGAGCTTCTCTCTTGTGGAACAGATGCTCATGAGGATGACCCATCGGCAAGTTTCACTTATGGGGATAATCCACCTGAAAATTTCACTCAAAATTGCAACCGCTCTCCTTTGGGGCATTTATTTTATGATAGCATTGTTATGGAAGCCAATAAAATATTTGAAGTACTGCGAAAAGATGGACCAGGGTTCGATTTGCGATGTGAATTGGATGCTATGGAACCCATTATCACTAACCGGATTGTTCGAGAAGTCTTGCTTAAGATAAAAAGGGGTATAACCGATGACAATAGGGAGAGAAGTGCTAAATTGGGCTACAAATTCTTTGTATGGTTAGGTCAACAAAAAGATTACCGACACACCTCGAACACATACAATCTAATGTTGGAAATCTTCTCAGATACTGGGGAGTTTAAACCAATGTGGAGGTTGGTTGATGAAATGATCCGAAATGGCATTCCTGCCACTGCTAGAACTTTCAACATTCTTATATGCACTTGTGGGGACGTGGGCTTGGCCAGGAGAGTAGTGGAGAGATTTCTGAAGACCAAGGCCTTCAATTACCGTCCTTTTAAGCATTCTTATAATGCTATTCTCCACTCTCTATTGGGTTCAAATTTGTATAAATTGATTGAATGGGTCTACAACCAAATGCTTCGGGATGGACATTCCCCCGATACACTATCATATAACATCCTTATTTTTGCAAAGTACAAAATGGGTGAGCTACATAAGTTGCACCGATTTTTAGTAGAAATGAGTGAGAGTGGCTTTGCCCCAGACTTTCATACGTATAACATTATGCTTAATGTATTAGGTAGAGGAAACAAGCCTGCAGCCGCTTCAAAGCTATTGAATTATATGGATGAAGTGGGTTGCCACCCTCGTGTTATTCACTTCACAGCTTTGATTGATGGGTTCAGTCGTGCAGGGAAGCTTGAAGAATGCTTATATTATTTTGAAGAAATGCTTAGCAGGGGGTGTATGCCTGATGTGGTTTGTTACACTGTGATGATCACTGGGTTTATAGCGTGGGGTGAACTGGACAGGGCTCAAGAATTCTTTCATGATATGATTAATAATGGGAACCTCCCAAATGTCTTCACGTATAATTCCATGATTCGAGGTTTCTGTATGGCTGGGAAATTTGAGGATGCATGCTATATGCTCAAGGATATGGAATCAAGGGGTTGTAACCCTAATTTCCAGGTGTATAGTACGCTAGTGGAAAACCTTCGGAGTGCTGGGAAAGTCTCTTTGGCAAATGAGATTATAAGCCAGATGGTGGAAAAGGGTAGGTACATTCAATTGATCTCAAAATTTAGGCGATATAGAAGATTGTGAAGAGGCAATAGTGTGGCAAAAACTTGTTGGACAGAACCTTTTCTGAGAGCTTGATGATCACAACCATGTTGATACTCTGTTTTCCAATATTGGTTCTGTATTATTTCATAAGTTATTGAAAATTTTCTGATGTCATTTCTTTCTATTCAGTTATTGTGATTTTTCTTTTTTTGGTGAAATGGTTTCAATTGTAAAATATCCATTGAGGTCTGATTTATTTACGATTTTGGCATTGACTATGTTGTGAAGGTATGCAGATCACAATGACTTTCATGAATGGTTCATGTAAAATGTAAGAGGTCAATGGTTCAATGAATTTTGACACTGACACAGCTTTTGTCGATTATAAGAAAACAGAACATTGTTTTAACATAGTTCATTGACTCAGGCATGTCCGGTTGACTCACATGATTCTGGCAAGCTCAGCAAGAAACCAGTTCATAACCATGATGACTGGCTTCTTTAAGATTCACCTGTATGAATTTCCTGATAGACTCTTGCGAGTGATGGTTGAGTGATGGAAAAGTCATCCAAGCCGTTATTTACCATCTAAGTTTTTATTATTAAATGCTATAAGTTCTCATATAAAAGAGGAAAGCTTTAACAGAGAGGTTCACCTGTATGAATTTCCTAATAGACTCTTGCAAGTGATGGTTGAGTGATGGAAAATTCATCCAAGCCGTTATTTACCACCTAAGTTTTTGTTATTAAATGCTATAAGTTTTCATATAAAAGACGAAAGCCTCGACAGAAACAGTCAACAATAAGTGAGAAGCTATCTTAAATAATCTCTCCTCCTCCAACCCCAGTGCACCACCCCCAACCTCCCCCCCCCCCCCCCGCCCCCTTCCCCCACACCAAAAAGAGAAAAAACCACAGCGGCTATCCTAATTTGACAGTACATGTTTATATTGTCTCTCACATGCTCACGCACATGTTGTCATGTAGATATCCTTTTTAGACTTGAGTCTAGTTTTATTTTCTGGAATTTTATAATTTATATCGAAATTTTTATGCTTCAAAATTTTAATATAAATAAATGATAACTGTAAAAATGCCCTTGCTGAGTTTCCTATGACCCACCTGAGTCCTGGGTTGATTTGATTTGGCATCTTAATTTTTGCTTCTCGGGTGTTGTTTTAGCCCGACCTTTTTGTACAGGTCCACTTCTTAGTGACCATTTTTTGGTTGAGAGACCCGGTCCCCATACTTTTGTACCCCCTTGATAATAATATTAACCGTGAACGTTCTCAAAAAAAAAATAGTCCCAAGTTAGTGACCGTTGTGTTTTTATCCAAGTTGACTCCTTAGGCTTCATTAAGGAGAGATGCATTTAATTTATTCCAACCCAGTTTGAGTGACATTGTGTCGTTGGTGAACGGGTTATGGTTTACCATAACCCTTTCACATTGGGTGAACATGCAAAATGCCGCTAAGTGCATTCTATATGGAAAAGGGTCCTCCTTCTTTCCACTTCTATTATAGGCATACAATAGGGTGCTGCACCTAGTGCATTGCCAATGTTAAGGGCCAGTGCTCCCGAATACCCAAACACAGCCTAAGTTCTTGAACACTGTTGAGCACCGCTTTTTGATCATGGGTTTGTGATACAGGAACAAGCAGCGTAGGTTTTTCGCTACGCCAGTGCATAAATAAGCAGTGTACATTCTTTGTTGCCAATCCATTCCAATGGTTATCAATTGAAAATTCTAATAAACCAAATTTTTCTCTTATCTTTTTGTTTTCTCTTCCATGATTTTGTATTATATAAAATTGTATCGAGAAAAGGAAGATATGAATTTATGAAACGGCTCTGGAAATATTTGGACAAAATCAAAGAATTCAATGGTCTCTTGGACCCAATTCATGAATAAAATCTAAATATAGTACAAGTTTTTTCTTGTTTAAAAATCCTCCATAATATGTTTTGAATGAAGCCTTAAACTTGATTGGATTTTTCAGATCCCATTACAATATATTAAAATCTTTTATGGGGAAGTTACACTCTCTTCTCTTAAGCATCACTTATTTCTTTTCGAATGACTTAATTAGGAGAAGAAAACTCGAGTTAGCAGAGTTTTTTGGTATTTCATTGTAAAGCATTTTTTGGCTTGTGTTATTCTTTATAATCATACAGATGCAAATCACAGGCACAAAAATGTGTGGTAATTATGGCCTCTCCATCAATTGGTTGATCCTGTTGAGGCACCTCTTCAGGTACTGATTCTTAGCTTGCATATTCCAAAAGTTTCATAATTGAAGACTAAACCAATTGAGTTTATTTATTTTATATAGTTGGCCAAGGGAGGGATTCTTATATTCTAAATATGAACAGTAAGTTATTTTGGTAGGTGTTTTGAGCAAGATTTGGCATGCTGTACCGTATAAGCCAAATTCTCTTTAGGGGTCAGTATTTCCTTTTGAAAATGGTGATTCCAAGTTGATTCTCGTAACCTACTCAAAATGCATTTTAGGCTGTGTAGCCTTTAAAGGCCATGAGGGCAAGTGATTAACATTTGTAGTGCATCATACACTTATGTGGGAGAGTGTAATGTTTTGACTGACCAAGGGTTAGGCGGTCTATGGCCCTGGTCATCTCCTTACACCTAGGCATGTGGTATTACTGAAAAGGGTTTACAGAGGGTCATCCCTTGTTGAGGTTGGAGAAATTCCTAGCTATGGTTAGTAGGCCAGGAGATTTGTGTGGTCTCTTGTATGGAGATGTAGGCCTGTGAGAACGACGACCAAATCCTCAACAACTTTTACACAACATGTACATATGACAACCACACTACTGGGAACAACCCTTGTCAAGGACATGTGTACATGTGCATAAAGAGAGTCCCCCTTGCACTATAGTGACATGTGCTTGACTTACTCTTAAGGGAAGAAATGTAATCCACATTGGGCCTTGCTTCAAATGATTCAGTAATCATGGAATTAGAAGAAAAGGCTCTAATTTTAAACATGATTAAAAGATCAAAGTGATAATTTGGGTGATAAACCATATATTTGGAGATGATTTTAAAGTCTTCCCAACATTTAAATGCTTCATCGTCATCATAACCTTTTCCCAACATTTAAATGCTTAACCGCGGTCAAATCAGTGGGAGAGATATTCATGTGATTTGATTACCGCATATTCAAAACAAAAGGCTTTGAGATGAATTCAAATGTGACCCAAAAGGTCGAAAATCCTTTTAGGTTCAAATTCTACCAAAAAAAAGGAATTTGGATTGAAACTGTGGTCTCTGTGGTGACAAATCTTAACCGTGGGGAAAAAAATTAGACTGTTAACTTGAAATCCTGGGCCAGTTTTCAATAAAATTGAGTCCAAATATATCAAAACACATATGCATTCATATAAATGCATTAAAATGGTGAAAATCATACAAAATTTGAGCAAAACGCTCATAATTTCTTCATCAAAATTGGGTGGGGGCTCTTTGTGCAACCAATAGACATATGGGTCAATCCCTTCAAAACACCTGTCATACAGTATCAAAATATGGTTTTGAAACTCAATGGCATAATTATCAATCATGTTAACACATTCCTATTTAACACAATTAGCATTAATGAGTGTCATTCTTGATTCCATGAACATTTGCTTGTAATAGTCATGGTGTTATAATGCATATATGCATCCATACATGGTTGGATTCATGTTTGTGTCTAACTAGTATTTCGTTTTATTTTGTTTTTGCTTGTTTTTAACTTATATTTTGGCCATTGATGGTGGACTCTACCCTGTGCATTAGAAGTTTGGATTGAATGGATTCCTTTCAATACCATTTGTTAAAATATATATTTTTCATAGCTGCAGTTGTTTAGCAGTGTCAATATGTTTATATTCTTGAAATAAGTGTGCTAACATGGGCATGTCCCCATAACTGACGGATAACATATATCCTTCCCTTTTACTATGGGAAGAAACCATATAGACATTGGCATCTCGTGCTCTCTGTTTGTGCACCGAGAAACTTATATATTGTTTTTATCTTTGGATAAGTTCACCAATAGGTAGCATACAGAGATTCAATTGGCTAGTTTTCTGGGTATGTATTATTAGAGTAATATTTGATTGTTGAAGTTTTAGGGGAATCGGTTTTGTTGGGGACCAAAAATTTAAGTGTACGTCAGTGGATTAAATTTAAATGGTGATGGAACTGATCACAGAAAACTGTCCTAGAGCCTCCATTGCACTGTACACATGCAATTCATATAGTGTTAAGTATATTTCAATATTTCCAATATAAGATTGTTTTGTTAAGGTAATATCATATGAGACCCCATCCTAAATGGAACATATAGGACCCCATTCTCAACCTTTGTTGATCTACCGAGATGGTGAAGATGATTCATGATTCTCCTTGATGGACAATTGTTAACATGTAACTAAGTTATGGTCATCTCCACTGTCTGGATATGCCACGGATGGTCAATATTGGGGTCCTACATGTTTTCTGTTGAATGAGGAACTATCATCTCCCTTGTTGTGATTGATGATTTTCTTTCTCCTACATTGGTTATCTGGGAAATGAACTGCAGATTCTGTGCTGGAGCCCCATAAACCCTAGCCTAACTGCCAAGCAAAGAGCCTGCATCCAGCTGATTTTAATCTCTTTAAGATAGTAGTTTAAATCTAAAAGTTTTGCACGAAATTTCTACCATCTTCCAACCATTGAAGTAAAATTTCCATATCTCAAGAGAACCCTACAATAGACCAATTAAACTTTTGAAAAATAAGAAATTGAGGTTTTATCTAGGTTACTGCCTATTATGTGCTGTACATGTGGCCCACTCTTTGTAATCTTAGTCATGGATCATTTTGACAATCTAAGGGGGCCATTGCATGAACATAATGATTGCTTGCTAAGTGTTTTCCTTTAAAATTATCAAAGAACTGGATTGTCTAATTACAAAGATCGAATTTTAGGAACATAAAATATGTTAATACCAGCCTTAGATGGTTATTTACTGCATCCCTGATATTTATGGCTTCCGAAATTATAATGTTTAAATCTGGGATTTAGTTATTGGAAGGTAAGGTGATGGAAGTTCAATTGATAAATGCTTTGCAAATCCTCGTTCCTGGAAATATTGCATATGATATACATAGTCACTTGGTATGATTGGTACTTCGCAGTCTTACTGCGCATAGCCTAATAAACTTTTTAGACCTGCATTTGAGAGAATTGTGAAAGTGCATACAAAGACTAGAGCAAATTTTAAAGCCGAAAAACAGGGCAAAATGGACACATTCAACAAGCCACTTGCTAAAAACCAAGCTAAGTGAATAAGTTCCAATCCTTTTACATAACAATTACAACTATTTCTAGCCTTATATAACCACTGTAAATAAACTTAAATATTAACCCCTTATGGGGCAATTACATATAAAGCAAGACTAGCTTATGAATTACACTTTCATAGTACAAATTATATAAACTATGTCCCAAAGCTTAATACATCATGCAACTAATCTAAACAAAATTCTAAAGAATAAAATCAACTAAACAGGGAATTAGAATGCCAAATTAAAATAGGGAAGCCATGTTTCGAACCCTTGTGTCGGGGCCACACAATCGGGCCCTATAAAGACTTAATTTTGTCCCTTCGGATTGTACAAAAGTGGTTCAATCTCACAAGAATGTCTAATCAAAATGGGAAGAAGTTACGCACCTTAAAATCACTTCTTAAGATCTCAACACACTGGCATTATCATCCAAAACAGAATGAAAAAGGTTTGAATCGAATTAGATAAAGAACAAGAAAGTTATTGCCAAACTACACATGGTGGTCCCCGGACCACCAAAACAGTCTTGTATGGAAAGATTATGAACCCCGATAGGTAAAAGCATAATGAAAAAGTTCTGAAAATGGAGTGACACTCTGAGACTGAATTATTTGATTTGTTTGAAGCAAAGTAATTAATAGATACTATGCATGATCATGGATTCTCTTGCGTATAGGCTATAACTCATGAAGGACCACGCTATGAATAAGCATGATGAAAAGATGATCAAATGGGGATTCTAAGATCAATGAAACTTTTCTAAATTCAAAACTCCAGCAACTATAGATGCCAAGGATATGATCTTATGAGAAAAAAAAAATTCAATGGAGTTTACCTTGATAAATGCATATTATGGACTTAAGCATAAGAAAAGAGGACCACTATCAAGATCACCATTAATGGAACTCTAAAAGTTCTCTCACTTCAATTTTCTCTCACAAAACCTTAGAAGAAGGAGGGGAGCAACAATTTTCCAAAATGGTTCAAGAGTTGAGATAGTTAGGGTTAAAGATCTCATGATGTACTTTTATAACATCATTGTAATTTTGAATTCAATCAACACCCATGATGCACTAATCCAAAGGCACATGAGAGGCTAATATACTTAGCCACCCATCCCCATCCAACCACTAGGATGAAGGGATGGGATTTCGCATCATTATTATTCACCCTAACCTTAAGTTATGCCACTTTACCATTTTGTCTTTGGCCCATGTTTTTGTTCCAATTGTATCCAATATGGCTTTACAAAAATACCCTTAGTTTTTTAGTAATGTATTAGAGTAGATAACCACAAAGGCTAAAGGGCAAATAAGTAATTGGCAAAGCTCACACATGTGTAGATTTTCTACTTTATCAAAGCCAATCACTTTGTAGATCTAAAATTTCAAACTAATCAATTTAAAGATAATGTCCCCTTCAAACATGTGTGAAGATATTTTTCAACTCAAATTTGAAAATGTATTTTCTCTTTAATGTCAAATAAATAAATTAATTAAACTTCACACACGCCATGCATGACTCACGTGTGAGTTAATTAAGATATGTGACAAAAATGGGGCCTTAATTTATAACATTATATAACAAAATATAACAATATATAACAAGACACCATAACACAACCCCTTATAAAACAAGCTACCAAATGCCAATCTAGTCCCCCGCCAAGGGATGAGTGCCCAGCTGGGGCGGTGATCTTAGAGTGAGGTATGGGGTGCCATGTGGCATCCCTATGGCCACTCAGATGCCACATGGCACCACCAGGTCAAGACTAAAGTGGAATTTGAGTCAAACAATATGAAAACCCTCATTTTTTCTATCAAATAAAATTTTGAAAAATTCTCTAAAATTCACAATAAATATTTGAAGTATTTTTGAGTAATTATTAGGTTTTTCTCATCATTATAAAATCGGACAAAAGGTATAGTGAGATCTCAGGCTAATAACTATAGGTATCGGAGTACTCCATTGGGTTAGTCTCGAATAATGTTCTGCCGAGTCTCAGATCGACCCAATAGTCCTATGTTCCACAGTCTAAAGCAGGGACACATAATTGGTCATATCAAAGTTGCTGAGCCAGAACTTCCGATCATTCGGCTCTCAATGGATTACAGGTGTACCCCTGTGGGACATGATCCAACTCAACTACAGGGGTCCTCTCAAAGCACATGTGCACTGGCTCTTCCAAACTCGGATAATGCATTTGGAAGAGTGGCTTCCCGTATGAAATGAAAATGCATATGCCATGCAATGGTCTCGTGTCAGGATACGGACTTATGTTCCATAAGTCTTTACCATTCCATACAGGGCAAATACTCAATAAGTACTCGGGTTCTATTTTTCTCATTTGGATTCTCCAAGCCCTGGCCGATTGCAGCTAAACATGAGGCTAACCTATAAAATCCTGACTAGGAGGTGACCCTCACACCTCCTTGAGAAATTGCTTTCCCAACACGTGAACTCTCGATGCCTTATGCGTACTTGGGGTAAAAGAATCTGGGCTCCATTTCGCAAGACTCAATCTCTCAATTGCTCCCACTGAATGAGAGACTACTAGAATTTAGGCCTTGATAGGCCATATTTCCAACATGTTGAATTGTACGAGGCAAAGGCAATGGCAGGCTAGTTTTTCAATAAAGTAAAATGCTTGTAATCTTGTCTGTTTGGCTTTTTAGCACTCCATGAGTAACTGTTCCAAGTTCTCTGCATTTCTCTCTAGGATATCGTAATGTCCAAAGCTGAGCATGGATCTAAAGTGCATTCAGGTATTTTTGTGGCTAGAGGGTCTTTATCCTGCCTGCAAAAGCTCAGTTAGGTTCTGAAATAAAACCTAAGTCTCTTAAGATGCCATAACTGCCCCTGAGATATGCAGTTTCACTTAAATTGTTCTATACATTTATAGTTTCTAGAAGATCACTGATGAAATTTAGCCAAATCGAAACTGATATAACATTGTTCTGATTGAGTTCAAAATCAATCAATTTCTTGAGGTTTACAAATTCAATAGCCTTGTGGATGGTGAGGTCGACTAATTTTCCGAGTAGAACTTAAATGGAATTTGAACTGGATTGATGATTGTTCCATTTGAGATCAACCGGTGCTTGTCATTCCTTTATAAATGTTTATGTATTTCTTGGTTCTTTATATTATGGAAAACATATGTTGTGTTCATGGCTCATTAGGGAGCAACAAATTTGTCCTCCTAAAAGCTTCATTCTTAATTTCTATTAGATTTCCTAATCTGTCATGTGCCAGCATATCTGTAACCCTCGTAGTATCTTTATCTTAGTTTTGGACCTCTCTTCTCTAAAGCTTGCTCATGTGAATTATTCTGCCTTTCCTATCTGGCCATCTTATGAAATCTCCCTTACAAAGAGCAAAGTTTCTGCTCAAAATATTGGTAGTTGATCATGTTTACTTTCTGAGTGTTTACTTTCTGTTGGCAATTGCGTCCTCGAGATGGTTATTGCTTATGGTAATGTTTTTTTTCTCTATTTGTAATTGAAGAACATCCTTTCCTTTTTTTCTAGAAAGGATATGACTGTTGCTGCAACAAGAACACAGGAAGTGCCCTCTTTGATATCCATGTCCCCTGGCAGTCCAGATGGTCCACACCCTGTCTTCCAATCACCCTTCATGGAGAGGCAGGGAGGCCACCACATGTCTCTCACCTGTCCCGTTTACACCACATATACCGGTCACCGTCTTAAGCACGCTCGTGAGGGATCACATGGCTGCCTCCCCACCATCCATTCCTCCTTCCCCATGCGGCAAGGGTGTCCACTCCTCTCCTCATCCAACGGTCAACTATTCTCAACCTATGACAGCACATTCGACCGACTGGAAAGTGGCCCTTTGGTAACGTCAGCAACGTGTTCCTTCTCCAACTCCATTATGTGTACTGGCTCTCCCTCTTCGGCTTCCCCCTCCTCTGTTGCCTTAGTTCCCGACCAACCCTTGGCCAATACAGCAACAAGGCATCCCTTCTTCCCTCTGACTGTAATTTGGCTGCTATTGCAGAGCACGGGTGGGTTGCCTTTGGAGGCGTCACCTATCACAGTACCCCTCTCATCCCACAGGACTTGCAGCAATAGAAACTCACACTCCCATATCTGACCCACACTTTTTGTCTTGGGTCCTCATCTCGGCTACCATCCTGGACCTTCCACCGGTGCCCTCTTCGTCTTCTTTTGCGCTACCTCTACTTCCCCCACCATTCCCCGCTTCCCTGCACTGGCCCTCACTCCCTCACAACCCAAGGCCTTTCCCCCAACCTTTCATCCACCCTTCCTCTCGGCCCTCCTCACCCCCACCCCCCACTGTGGGGATCTTCCCCTCCCTCTCAATCCTCAGATTTGCGCCCTCAACAGAGACAACAACACTCTCTTCCCCCTGCCAGAGCCCCACAACCTAACAGGAATTTAGGCCACACCCCCATACTGTGGTTCGATTGCCCCGCATCCCTTCATAAATTCGTCCAAGGAGGTGACAGATCTGGTCTTACTCCTTGTTTCGCCCCATCAAATGCCTCCCCCACCCACCGGCCCTCCATCAAGCCCTGCTCCTCTCCCTCGTCGCCCTTACTCCGAACCCTATTTGTTTCCTACCCTACTCAACGTCTCCGGCAACCACTCTGGTCTCCTCTTCTCCCTCCTTTCCCCTGGTGGGATCCACCTCATCTCCTGGACTCAACTCTCCACCCCTGGTCAACACCTTTTTTGCCTGGTCCCTTGAATCCCCAATTTCATCCCGGATCTCGCTTGATAGCTTCCAATCGGAATCGGTGATCTCGGTTGACTGCACATTTGTCCATGACATGGACTATGCTCAAGGCAATGCTCTTGAAGTCATGAGGGTCATGGGTTTCAAATTCAACGGCCCCAGGGAGGTTTTGGAAGTCTCCATCTCTGCTGACATCAACTCCCCCTCCAAAGCTAAGACAAAGGGCTAAAGAGAACTGTCTAACCTCCTAGCTTTGGGGTAAACTATGACAAAAGACAGCTACCGGACCCCCCACTATCTTCACCTGCCCATCTGGGCTCTTTAGCCAGTGCTTTGACCAAACTCGCCTCTCCCAATGAGGATCTTGATGTGGAACATTCGTGGCCTGGGCCACCCACAAAAAAGAAACGTGGTTCGAGACATCTATGCTGAGTTCTCACCCTCCTTCCTTGCCCTGATCGAAACCAAAGTCCCCTCCCCCACTCTCTGCTATCTGGAGTATTTGGGTATTCAGGGCGTATATTTTAACTTAGGCCAATTTTCAACCATGGCAATTGTCTTTCGATCGTCTGACAAGCCACAATGGAAGTGTTTGGCGGTCTATGTTCCCAATCCCGACAGCCTCAGGCCCTCGTTCTGGGCTGAATTACAGACCATAGCCTTGAGGCCCGGCCTCCTAGTGTTGGGGCGGGGACTTTAATGTCACCCGTTGGTCCTCTGATTGCAACTCCAGCCAATCAATCTCACCGGCTATGGTTCAATTTTCAGATTTCATTTTCCACAACCAGCTTATCGACATCCCTCCCGAAGGAGCTCAGTTTACTTGCTCAAACCATTCCATAAACCGTTCCCGCTCTAAGGTGGACCACTAAAATTTCGGAAGAAGGCAACAGATGGGCAAAGGAAGAGATTATGTGCGTGGTGGTTGGCTGTGCATAGGTCTAGTACATTAAATTTTTTATTTAGAATGTCAATGCACTCATAAACATACCAAAAAAAAAAGGAACTTTAAAAAATAAACAAAACTACATTTCCTTTCACAACTCATATTTGACACAGAATTAGTCTAGGCTTAAGTATGGCCTACCGTAGGAATCTTGAAAGTATGGACAAACTAACTATTCCTTTATATCTATATTTTTATTTTATTTTTTGACAACACAACGTCCACATAGGCTCCCTAACACACACTAAGAAATAAGCAAAACACCCTACCTTTATTTTTGCAGACTTTGTCAATTTAAATTTGCTAAGGCTCAAGTATGGCCCCAATGTGGTGGACGAGAGAGTTTGAGGCCCATAACCTTTTACCTACACCCACCTTCTTGCAAATTCACCAAGGACGTGTTTGATAACAGAAAGTTGCTTTTCAGAAGTTGGAACTTACCTGTTACTGTTTATCTTTTGTGTTTGATAGAAAAAGGTTAGATAAATAAGTAACTTCATTTTACTATTCCTCTTCTCACTTTATTCATAAAAAATGTTCCATGAAAAACCATGAAACTTAAAAAAGGAAGTTTTGCCCCTGTGAAAACCCGTGAAAAAAGCCTGCGCGCTGCACTCCTCAGCTAGTGCACAGGTCCTCTCTCGTGCCTCTCTCACTCTCTCCTGTGTTCTTTCTCATCCCCGACCTTCTCTATCTCTCTAGGCCCCTCATACCTCTGCACTCTCTCTCGCTAGAGCTCTCACACCCTTGCACTCTCTCTTTGTGCACTAGGGCTCCCACACCTCTACCCTCTCTCTTTGTGCACTAGGGCTCTCATACCTCTGTACTCCCTCTAGAGCTCTCACACCACTGCGCTCTCTCTCTCTGTGCACTAGGGCTCTCACACCTCTGCACTCTCTCTTCTAGAGCTCTCATGCACTTTCTCTCTCTCTCTTTGTGAAAATCCCTCTATCCCTAATTTGGGTTGTAGGCTTCATCAGCTCTCATATCATTATGTCCTCACTCTTGAAGCCCTTGAAGCTATTTTAGGTATGTTTTTTTGTTGTTTTTAATTTTTCTCATCAATCCAAAAGGGATTTGGATTGATGGGTTGTTGCAGAAGATTTTTTAGATCAAAATTTTCTTTTTGGGGATAAATTATCTGTAAATGATGGATTTTTGGGTTTTCGGTTTCTTTTTCACTTGTTTTGGTTTCTTATCAGTTTTGGTTTCTCAGTTCATCAAAGTGACTTGGATGACGAAGACAACAATGTGAAACATCTCGACCACTACGCCATCCTTTACTTGGCTCTTCAGGTCTCTCTCTCTCTCTCTCTCTCTCTCTCTCTCTCTCTCTCTCTCTCTCTCTCTACATATTTCAAAACTCTTAAGTGTTTTAACCCATATTTGTTCATAGGATTGCCTTGTGAATACCAACAGGAACTGGAAATCTTGCCAACCAGGTAAATGTCTTGGCATCACAAGCTTAACAGAGTTGGGGTTATGAATTTAAATCTATTTTAGTGTATTATTATGTTTCTTTTGTTGTGGTTTTTACTATTTCATTGGATTGACTTACGTTGTTATTTGGTTTAAGCAATGAATTTGGTTTAGATATTTTGATTGGCTTGGAGTTATTTGCATGATTGTTTAGTGAGAATTGGCTCCTCTTTGGGTGTTGCCTTTCTTTAGATTTTTTATTTGTAGATGAAATCGTAGTTATTCTTTTCATTATTTCCTTCTTGAATTCACTGGAGCCATTTGGTCTTGCTTTTCATGGCAGAATTGATGTGTAGTTCACATAAAACAAGAGTATGCTAAGTGATTGGTTAAATTCATCTCTTAAACAGCTTCCATTTAACTCTTTCAAGTCATTTACTTCATTGGATATATAGAAGTTCTATTGGGTACTTTTTTTCTTCTTTATGTTTTAATGTTATTACTTTTCTTATTAAATATTGTTAATTATTAGTATGATGAAAGTTTCAACTGCTATTTTAAGGATAAATAATCAGGGAGCCAATTGACTGAGAGCCGAAGGGGGCTCCATGACTTTTTTGTCTTCTCAATGGGAAAACATCCCCTGAACTTCATCTCCTAAAAAGCATCAGCAAAGTTCACATTCTTGTTGTTGTTAATCAGTATAAAAACCATTTTCAGTGCATCTTATGGCTTGATTGTTCTCTCATTGTATACAAGGTCCTCTTTACCCTTGTGTTTTTGCTGTCAAGTTCTTCTTTTCTTGTGATGGTATGCGAATGTGAGATCATAGTTGCATATGTTGTAGATCATTGTGGAAGAAGACTTGCTCAATGAGGTGCGCTCTGCTATTAGGGTCTCCCAAAATGTTCTAGAATATAGATTGCTGCACTATAGAAATTTCATTGCAACATGTTCACTGGGAAACTAAGGAGCAGGTTGATGTGCTGGCCCTAGTTGCGATCTCTAGTATGAATTTGCCTGTGTTTCTCTCCCTTTCTTGTAGTGTCTGTTATATATTGAGTCTTCTATATAATTCCCTTACCCAACAATACAAGCAAATCCTTTAAAAAAAATTTAATGCAAGAATTATATGCCAGTGTCAAGATTCCTCTTCGATGTAAATTCTATTGATGAGATAACTTGAGAAACATATGTGAGAAGACTTCTGATGGTTTTGCATTGATGTTAGTTCTGTCCAAACAAAAGAAAATTGAGCAAATAATGTCTTTTCCATGAATTACTTCACTAGAAAGTAGATGGTTTTTTTGTGTGGGAGTTGGGGGGTGCCTCCGTCAGCATTGTTTATCAGCACACTTGAAAAAGTTAGATTTCTTTGCTACTATCTGTTGAATCAACTCTTAGATCCACTAGAAGGTACATCGTACAGTACCGAATGTTACCATCTCCTTATGAAGCTGAAAATTTGTTGAAGAAATTCTCATGCGGTTCATTTTTTTTCTTCTATAGTAGTTGCCAAAACGGACGGGGCATTGGAAAGATCAGTGCTATTTAGTATATATGAAAGATCATTTGCATCTAGTTCATATACAGGAAATGCTTGCATGGAGGTCCTGAACATTGAGATTGAATAACATAGTGAAGCTGTCATTAAAGATCTTGTCTTTTGAAAAATACACTTGATAGGTATGTCCAATTACTTTTTTCATGTAGAGGTATTTGCCCACTGATGTTTACCATGTACTTGTTGTATGATTATAGAATGTAAGTATTTGCAAAAATATGTATGTTTATGCACATGATCAAGTGATCAGAAGCTTCTGGAGATAATATATGTGTGATGACTTTAGGCTCTTTATGGTCTTTACATACCGGTGATGGATGGCTGTGAAAGCCATAAAAGCCCATAAATTTATAAATTTAGGGTTGTGTTCTGGGCACCATATTGATTGATCACGATGCATCATCTTGCTCTAAGGAAAATCACATAACAGCAATTTATATTTTCATTATTAGATTGTATGATATTAAGACTATTTTGTTAGGTCAGCAATGAAATTTAAACATTGGACATTTTGTTGCAGCCCTCAATGCCCGACCACCAAACAATCAGCCCAAATCCCTTGTAAATTGTATATATTCTTGTGTTACTTCATGAAAAACTATAGCTTAGGAAATGGCCATTGTTCGATACTTTAAAATCATGACTTTCTTCAGGGTATTCTGGTTGGCAATCCTTGCATGCATAAATACTAGTTTTTGATACGTACCTCCCACCTTCCAGTCAAATTTATTTTTAGGACAGATTTCTGTGATCACATGATTGATCTTCACCAATAAAGGAAAATGAGAGTGTGATACAGGTGGAGCACCAAAAGTTTTGCTCCATCCACCGAAAAACGAATTTTGAGGTGTGAGGCACATCAAAAGAATTTCTTGCTCCTTCAAAATTAGTCTTATCTAAATTTTGATTTGGTTTGGAGCTCCGAAAGAGCTCTAAATCCACCTGACCTATCGCCCATTTTGAAAGAGCAAGTGCTAACTTGCAAATGTCTTAATTGGATCTTCATGCCTCTAGTTATATTTTCATTCCTCGAAAGAAAAAGTCAGCTCGAATTTGTCAAATCAGACCCGCTGCTCTCACATATGTATGCTTTTTTTTTTAGTAAGATATGTATGCAGTTTAATTACAGAGTTTCTGAGCACTTCCTCCTTCCCTGTTTTTGCCTCATTAATTTTTCTTGTGTGAGCATCCTATATTGACCTTATATTATTTTATTTTTTCTTTTTGCGTTTTTTAATCTGGGTGATGAATGTGGTTGCAGAGGTGCAGGCTTTGAAAGCATGCCATGAGAGGAAGAAGAGAGTACCGAAAGAGAACTCCAGTGCTTTTGATGGCTGTTTCTGATGAGGTGTTTACTCGAGAAATCATACGTCCTTGGAATTAAAAAACTGTAAAAATTTTGTGGAAAACATAAAAATAAAGAAAAATATATTGGGAATAATGTACAAGTTGACTTTGGATGTTTTTAATGCTTACAATTCAAATTCTGCACATGTTTTGTTGTAAATTATGCAGCATAGACCTTACTCGTCGGGAAACAATGTAGCACATGCACAGAAAGTCCATCATGTTTCTCCTTAAAGGGTCTAGGCGATATAGATCTACATTCTCGTTGTTGTAGAACTTGGTTACTGGATTGTACTTAGAGCTTCCAATGAATACTAAAATTCATTGTGGTACTTTGTTATAGCTTTCTCTGCATTTTCTCTATTTATGTTTGAGCTATAATGCCTTTCAATTTTTATTATTTATTTATGCTTAATATTTATGTACAGGGAAGTAAGAAACATTTTGAGACAACCAGGTTTTGGCTAGGATAAGGCTAATCGAATGGTGACTGCCGAACCAGCCATATGGGATCAGTGTACAGCGATGAGTTGAAATGCATTTGTTGTCTATTTCTTTGTGGTTTGGCAAGTTTAGGTGCAATGTTCACAGAAATTCAATACATACGTGTGTTATCTTTACAAGAGTTTACTTTTGTGACAAAGTACAGAGGCAAGTCTTTGCCAGTATACTTCAATGAATTGGAGAAGATATTTGGCACAGATGTTTCGGATTGAAGCCATGTGAAAGGGGGAAGAAATAGGGGTTGATGTCTTCCTCAAGGTATATCCGCATCTCAAGACTATCTTCCTAAGCATCTAATCTTTGCTTTCATTAAAGTTCTAATTGTTGTCTAAATATTTTTTTATTTTTTATTTTGGGAACATTGTGGGACAAACAACAACGTTGTTTTATTGTTGAATGAGATATATTTTTGAGGTTGGGATATGGATGCATGAGTAGTGAATGTATGTCTACGTTGTGTTGAAGCTATTACATGTTATTGTTGAATGGGCTGGTTTCTTACTGCTTGCATATAGATGCATTAATTGTGCATGTTTGTTTGTATGTTGTGCTCAAGATATTATAGCATAGCTTAATAGAATACAGAAAACCAAATCCATAATTGCCATGACCGCCGATAGATATGAGTGTGCATGTGTGTGTGTGAATGTGTGTGAGAAATAGCGAGAGAGCGAGAGAGTTTGTATTCGGTTTAAGAAGAAAGTCATCGATTACCTACTTATGAGATTTAAAACCACCTATTCTACTTCACAATTGTAAAAAAAACTCAACAAATTGTATACCCATAATAGTCAAGAAAATATATTGATTTCTATTTTAAGATATGGATTGGGAAACTAGTGATTTGGTACACAATATTGAATTGAGGTTGTGCTTGACGTTATCTGGAGACTGCTTCAATTTTGAGGTGCAATGAAGTTTATCATGCAACATCTGCTTCAATTGTTGTACAAATATATCCTTCTAGGACGTTTCTCTCACTCATCAATAAAACTTTATCTCTATTTCAAGCCAACGTATTTTACTTTCAATTGATATTTTATCTCAAAAAATAAAATTTTAAAAATTAATAAAAAATAAATAATATCTAAGTTTCAATTTTAACATTTTACATCTTGTCTATTACTTCTATAGCTAATCCAATACAGATACCCAAAATTTCCTAGTCTTTCACCATGTTATCAAACACAGGTATTTAGAACTTACTTAACATTCCAGGAGGTTATCAAACACAGAAATTCATAATTTTTTCAACGTTCCGATTATCAAATACAAAACTTCCTACAATAACTTCTTTCTTCCCAACAAAGAGGAACTTTCAATTTACAAATCATGAACTTGCTTTCAGTTATCAAACAGGTCCCAGATCAACTTTTGAACTTCATGCACATACAAAGCCCCATGTAGACACTAGAATATGGCCATGCAGCACAACTTGTGTCACTCACAGCGATACTGTTACTTTTATTATGTAAGGTAGCAACATTTCAAAAGCATTGAACAATATATTATGCGACTCATGAACATATTCCCAGTATAACATGACCATGTATATGTTGGCCATTTCTGGAGTCTGGCATGTTATATGCAAATATGACTCAGGATATTCTCAGACTCATTACAGATGCTTAGATAATTACACTCACACATTAACTAGTGGAAAGGGAAAACGCCATTTTTTAATCGATTACAGTTTGCAACAATTTGAAAAAAAAAAAAGTACAGTATACGTCCTTCACATATGAACTAGTGGAAAGGGAAAACGCCATTGTTTAATGGATTACAGATGGCAACAATTTGAAAGAAAAAGTACAGTATGTAAATAGCCAAATTCCCTTGCTCATTCAAATATAAAGACGAGATACCATCATCCTTTACAGCCATAAAGTATCTCATGCATAAAATAAGACCAAAAGAACCATGCAAAATAAAATTCAAAGAAAATAATAGATGAATTCAATGATCTAGAAATCGTATAAAACAAAAACCTTTAAAGGAAAAAAAATCCCCATCTTGCATTTATTTGACCAAAAAATCCCTGCTCTTTCATAATTGATAGTTTTGCGAGAATGTCATATATGAGCCCAAAAATTGATGACTCCCACTAAGCAGTACTTAAAAAAGTAGTGGTCCACACCAGAATTGCCGGGTTCTGGGGCTGTCCTTGTGTTATTAACCCTAGAATTACCACTTCTCCTCGTTCTTTTGTTTTTTTAATCTTTTCATGTGATCCACATATTCGAATACGGATTCTCTTAATCCGAATTAAGTACATCAAAACTAGTGCCCCAACGATTCTGTACACAGATTCCTTCATTGATATTTTAGACTCCGCCGTCAAGATTATCTATCGTTCCCTCAAATTGTTTAATGATCTAGTTCTAAAGGATGAATGGTGGAAATTGAATAATTACAAAGCAAATAAACCGGTCCACAAATAATATTGTAATCCTTATTTGACGACTTAGACCTACCCGGCGTCCCCCACCCAAGGAATTCTTAGAAATCCTTGTTATGATTTCTAAAGACCGGATAAAATTTAATGAATCATAGTCAACTTAGATCGGGTTTAATTGTCCCAAAATCTATCCCAAGTCATAAGAGGTCTCGAGAGCTTTCTAACGGCCCAAAGATCATCAAAATCCGATTTACCATCTAAAAGACATAGACCATGGGATTAAAAAGGTAGAAATTACCAAACTGCCCATGAGCGAGACTCTCCCCATTTTGTGCACAGGCCGCGTTCCATGAGGCGAGTCGGGTAGCACAACGTGTGGCATGGCCTGATTGTCGTTAGTCGGTGAATTTCTCGTCCAAGTGCTATCTTATTTAGAATTTTTAGTCCATCTTGACTGAAATATTATGGAAAAATTCAAAGATTGGCTTATTCCTAATCAAAATAGAATTAGGAGATTATATCAATTAAATTCAATCCTAACCCTAGCTTAAGCATATAAGTACCCCCTCAAATTCCCTAGAAACTAGATCCAAAAAAAAATCATTAGGACAATCCCTAGTATTAGGAAATTCCCAGAAAATTCTAGAAATTAAGAAATATCTAGAAAATAATAAAAAGCTTGAAAAGTTAGGAAATTTGTCCAAAATACCTAGGAAAATGTGAGAAATCCTAAAACGCTTAGAAAATTATGGAGAACTTCCAAAACATTAGGGACAAAATCCCTGGAAAACCCTATTCTAGGGGCAATAAGCCCAGATCCTCTCAATATTTCTCTAAAATTCAAAATCCCAAGAACAAGCTCTCCTAGATCTAAATCAAAAACCTTAGAACCATGCTTCAAGAAAGGTAGAGAAAGCATCAAAATGTGTAAATCATCCCGCGATCTTGATACGGGTCCCAACTCTCGATTTTTCAAGTACGCGATCTTTCTCTCTTGTTTATTTATTTTTTGTTTTATTTTTGTGTTTATGTTTATTTCTTTATTTCTTAGATTTAGCTAATATTTAAGCGTTTTAAGATCTAATAAATGGTTTTTGGAGCTAGTGCTGCCAGTAGGTTTAGATGACAACTGGATATGCAAAGATTTGTGATGCCCTTAAACCTATAATTTGTGCGATCTCATTCTCTCTACTAAATTTGAAATTTAACTTGTTGTGAAAGAGATTTGAGTTGATCTCGCTCAGAGATCGGTGCAAATTCGAGCGTGAACACTTTGGCACTTACTGTGGAGCCCTCGAGCTTCAAATCCACACACTAATATTGTAAAAATCATTTTGTGAATATACAATAATATCCAGAAAAGCAAGAATTATAGAAGCCGAAAACTCCAAAAATGTATTGGAAAGGATCCCAAAATCTGATCCTGGACCTTCTGGATAACACAACTCGAACCTAGTCTCGCAGCGTGACACGACAACACATAACTATCGACAAAACTGCTGGAAAATTTTCAGCAATCCCATTTTTTGCCCTATTTCGGCTCGCTGTGATTTTTGAGTTTTTTCTCTCATGTTTTCAATGATTTGAAATTTCAGAACAAAGAGAGAGAGAGAGGACTAAGGGTTAGATTAGGTTTTTTTGGCTTATATGTTTAGGGTAGATTTGATCTTTTCAATCTTATCTTATCTGCTTAGTTTAGAAATCTTGATCTTATCATATAAGATTAGATTTCTTTGGATCATTATCTGTTTGTTCTATATCTTAGTATAATAGGCTGATTGCAGGTGCATGCTAGATCACACCACACGCACACACCACTAGAGTGTTCATTTTACACACGTTACCACACATGTCCAGACATACCCAACAAAGTTTTCAAATTTTCTAAACCTTCTATACCAAGACTTATCTCAAGGCCTTCTTACAACGCATTAGCCACTAACCTACCTTTATATCTTTCAATATTACCATCAGAGTTAAATTTCTTAGAGTATACTCATTTATAACCAATTGTCTTTCTATTTGAAGGCAAATATACTATGACCCATGTTTTATTGCTCATTAGGGACTCATATTGATCCTTCATAGCTTCTAGCCAACTATTTGCTTCATCGAAGCTGATTGCGTCCTTAAAATTATGGGGTACTTCATTCAATTCATTATAATTTATCTAAATGACTAAGTTTTTTAATTTTTCTAGTACTCATTCTACGCTCGTACAAATTAGGGGTCCGATCAAATTTAGAAGAGTTTCTTACATTTGTTGTCCTAAGATCGGGTGATTCCTCTTGGTCACTTTATTCAAAAAGTCTAGCTTGCTTATATATTGATATTTGAAAGTCTTCAAAGAAATGGGCTTCTCTACTCTATAATTTCTTTAGTTTCATCATTGTAAAATCTATATCCCTGGGAATTAGTACAATACCCAACAAATATACACTCACAGTCCTAGTTTCCCTCTCCCTTTTTATGAGGAATATGAACAGAGCCCCATACTCTAATATGATCGAAACTAGGATTCCTTCCAAACTACAACTCATACATTAATCGATTTAGAAGGGACTCTATGTCATATGTATGTTGCTGCCATAATAGCTTCATCCCAAAAGTAATATTTTACACTGGCTTCTTGTATCATATAGTTGACAATATCAATCAATGTTCAATTCTTTCTCTCGGCCATACCATTTTTTTGAGGAGTATATTGCATGGAGGTTTGCCTATGTATCCCATTCTTACTGCAAAATTGATTAAGCTCATATGATATATATTCTCCTCCCCGATCACTTTTAACAATTTTTATTTTCTTATTTAATTGACTTTCAACTTCTACTTTAAATTTATTGAATTTGTCTAATGCTCTATTTTTATGATTCATTAAATAAGTGTAAGAGTATTTAGAATAATCATCTAAAAACGTGATAAAATATTCACACCCACCAAGACTTTTGGGTTTTAATTTACCACAAATATCAGGATGGATAATTTCAAGTATGTTTTGAGCTTTTTGACCTTTAGGAAATGATCTCCTATGCAGTTTTCCCTTTAAGCAAGTTTCACATTTGAATTTTTTTTTTCTAAGGGATTATATTTTCTTTCATTAGTCTATATAGTTTTTCATAACCAATGTGACCAAGCATTTTATGCTAAACATTAAAACACTCATCATAAGCAAATGACCTCTTCATTTTATTATCAAGATCAAGCTTGTACATATTGCCAACTATAGTGGCTTTTACAACAAAAACATTATTTTTTTAATAATTATTTTCCCATTTTTTATATAGACATCACCTCCACTATTATCAATCCCAGAAAGAGAGAGAAAGTAAGTTCTTCCTTATATCTAGGGCATATAATACATTAGTAAGAGTCAAAGTACCACTGGTAGGAAGTGGAAGTTTGACGGTCCTATGTAAAGTTTTCTAGCACCGTCACTCTTTTATTTGAAGTCTACCATGTTGTTCTTGGTGTTGGAAATGTGTTGAGTAGCTCATGAGTCCACGCAACACTGATCTGGGGAACTCACCATCAATCATTCTTCAACCACAAAGGTAAAATCCTTAGTGCCACTCACTTGTCCAACATCCTTCTTCTTCTGTTCTTTGCAATATTTGGTGATATGATTACAATTATAACATTTTTTAAATTTCAAAAAGAGATTAAAATATCTTTTTGAGCTTCACTTGAAAATATTATCAAACACTTCAGATGTATATAACTATTTACATAAGACGCACAAACAATAGGGAAATGTTTCTATACTTTACCTACAACATAGAAGATCTATACTTCCCCTACCATCCAACCATCCAATTTTGATCAAGTGAGCCACTCATTGTTTCATCTTAGAACTGACGCCTTAGAGTATTTTATTTTTAATTTTTTATACAAATGGTATGAATATAAAATTTGGTATGTACCATCTTCTCATTGGGCGCACCTACAAACAATATTAAAATAATTTTTAGATAAAATATAATGGCCAAAATACCCTTTAAATCTTTCAAAGGTATTTTGGTCATTTTATTTTATTGAGAGTATTGTTTTTATATTATTTACAAGTGCGAGTTTGATAGAGGATTAGATGCCCAAAATTCGGTGTCAAAATATTTTACAGAAAAAAATTAAAAATAAATTAGTGTAAAGTCGTGACATTGTGATTGGGGCCATCTTAGCCCTCTGTTCAAAATGGAGGGTTAGATAAGGGGAAGTATATAAGTTTTATATTGTAGGGAGAGCATAAAAAGCTTGCCTAAATAATAATCTATAATTAGAAGCTCTTCAAATCATTAAAATAAATCCCCAAATTGTTATCACCTAATTTCATGCTTTATCATAGCTATTAATCATACCAAATGACCAAATATGAAATAGGGAACAAACTCCAACTAGGGCATTTAGAGAATGGTGTGGTTTCTATAAGGTTGCAACCTTAAACTATCCAATTAAGGTGCACTTCCAAATTTTATCATAATATGTAATTTTGGTGTAAAAAAATCTTAGGAACATCTCAAAATCTATTTTCATATCTAATTATAAAATTTTAAACTCTAAAAATAGTTAAAATCAAGTAGATCTATAAACATATGAAAATCTTGAAAATTGACGGTCTAGACAATGTGTGTAAGATGCACTACTTCTTGCATTCAAAATCTTATTTTTTTTCATATTCTTATATCTTGATATCAAGATGATCAGATATGAGGTTTTTCAGCATTAAAACAACATTTTTCGATAGATTTTTGAGGTGTACTTGTAATCCTACATTTTAAGGTTGCAACTTTATATAAACTTTTTGCTTTAAAGAATAAGCAAATCGACAACTCAAAAATATGACAAGCACCCCAATATATTGCTGGAAATTCTGGAATATCAAGAGTATAGAAACAATATAGAGATAAAATGTTAAGGTACTGGGGAATGGAAAAGACTCAAGAGTAGCTTGCTTCACGGTGTTCTTGCAAAGCTTTGGGTGCTCTCTTGTGACCAAGACACTTTTAAATTTGTAGAAAGAGATAGAAGAATAATGAAGAGTGAGAGAGAAAGACTAGAAGACTAGAACTTACTTTCCCAACCCATCTCTTTAAGCTACTAATTTCAACATGTGGGTAGTTTTGGAGGGTGAGCTTTTTTTTTTTTTTTTATCCTTTTGACAATTGGCTAAAAAAAAAAAAAAAAAAACATGCAAAATCTATTATAGTATATTATAGGGGCAGCACAGAAATCTCTCTATCTCAAGCAGGTGAGGGAGCCGCCCAAAGATTTTTCAGTGTTCTTCAGGCACAAGCTCAGGGGTTTCTCTCTCTAACCTAGTCAGACTCCCCTTGAACGTTTCAATCTCACCCAATATTGTTAAATTCACTTCGCTTCCGTTCGGGCGAAGCAACCGAAGCCTTCGGATTTTTTTGTCACCACCGAAGCGAAGCGAAGCGAATGTAGAGGCATTTGGGCGCGATATTTTTTCCGTCCAATGGTGAGAAAGCAAGAACCCAAATTTTACGCAGGAGCCCAAGAGTTGTTTTTGTCTTTTAGTGTGTCCTTTAATTACTTCACCCTACCTGTGGCCCATCTATCCCTATCACCATGTTGAACAAGCAAAGCAGCCGAACCAAAGGGCGCCTTTTGGTTTTCTGTCTTTATGCAGAAAATCAAAGGTGCCCTTTTGGTTTTCTGTCTTTAGGTAAAAAACCAAACGTCTTGAACAAGCAGCCGCCCTTTGGTATGTTTTTGTGCGGCCATGCCCACACCTATTATGCTGAGGTCTCAAATCCAAGACGTTCATGTAAGTATGAATCGATGATTTTCAGATTTCATTATGGATAACCGGATAACCAAAAGTGAGTTGTTTTCAAAAGCTGGCTACAACAAATTTAGAAAACCTCACATCATTCATTTCCTATCCGTACATGCAACCGTCCCTCATCCCAAAAAATCTTGTCCCCGATTTTAGACCTCCGTTATCCCAAAAATATGTGCCCCATACCCTTGCTCTCTCATCTCCCTTACCCTCTCTCTTTCCATTTTCTCTCCATCACCGTGATAGATGGCGGGTAGTGTCTTATCGAAAAAAAAATGTGTTAGAGAAAACCCACCTATTTTTAGAGAGAGAAATTAAATCAAAACAAGTAAGATAGAAAGTGGATTTCTTTCCTGCTTTGTTTTAAGAGAGAGAGAATTAATTTAAAACAAGAGAGTATGTGAGTTTCTTTAGACAAAAAGCCACTCTTCTATCTATAGACCCGATCAAAGCCAAGAGAGAAATCGATAGACTACGAAGAGAAGCGTTGTATGCGCTAGGGGTTTGAGAGAGAGAGAAGAGTTCCTTTGCCCGTCATGTTTCTCTAGAGGGTCTAGGTGTTTTAGAGAGAGAAAATAATAAAAATATTTGTTTTGGGTGAGAGAGACAGATAAAGAGAGGGAGACCGGGGCTGCCGGTCACGTTTCTTGCCTCGATGATAGGGAACAACGTACTCCGTCTGATTACATGGATAGTGTAGATTTCCAAACTCGCATAGTACCAGGTGCGGGCTTGGGCGCACCAAACAATTATCCTTTATTTTTGTTAAAATAATAAAAAACTTACCCCTCCTGTTTTTAGTGTCTTCACTCCTTTGCTTTTATTAAAATAATAAATTAATTTCCAAGCTTCATGTCTCCTCTTATATGCACTATCTCCTCACGAGATATATAAATATTTTTTCAATTCTTCAAGTGATAAAATAAATTGGATAAATTTTTTTATTTATTTTTATGATATTTTTATTTTTTTATTTTAATTTGTTTTTATATATAAATATATATTTTATTTATATTGATTTAAAAAAGTCTGAAGTCTTCTCCGAATTAACTGAAACACCAAATTGCTTCATTTTTAAGACCAAACCGAAAAAAGTTCTGAAGCGAGTCTGACAACATTGATCTCACCCTTCCATAGTATCAGCTTTGCCATTCATGTGGCCTATCCGAAACACAAGGACCTTCATACGTCAAGATTGGGCACGCAGAGCCCATTAATAACCATAGCAGTAGAGGGGACAGGCCATTGAAGCAAGCTTAGAGCTTAGTATTAAGCTTTTAATATAGGGTGCGGTTTCCATAAGTTTGCAACCTTAAACAATCAATCTAAGGCGCACCTTCAAATTTTATATATCATTTTGATGTAAAATATTTTTAGGATTATCTCAAAATCTATTTTCATATCTAATTATAAAATAAAATTTTAAACTCTAAAAATGGTTAAAATCAAGTAAATCTATAAACATATGAAAATCTTGAAAATGGATGGTCTAGGTAATATGTTGTAAGATACAGTAGTTCTGGGACTCAAAATCCTTTTCTTTCTCATAGTTATACATTTCGATGTTGAGATGATCAATTAGAGGCATTTCCAACATTAAAACAACTTTTTCCGATGGATTTTTGTGATGCATCTGTAGTTCTACATTTTAATGTTGCAACCTTATATAAATTTTTGCCTTTAATATATGTGTATTCTACAAGGAAACCGTTTCTATGTGGCTAGCCCACATATTGTAGAAATGCGGGCTTGGCAATAAATATTTTTTAAAAATAAAATTTTAGCCTAATTTTTAGAGAATATATAATCTTTAACATGGGGATCATGAATATGTAAAAAAAAAAAAAAAAGAATTTGAAAATTAGAAATAATAATTATATCAAAAAAACATTTGGATCGTTAGTTAAATTGTTTTTAGATGGACCACTTATTTGCGTCCATCTTTAAGATGGATGCCTTTTACCTCTGGACCGCATATTGTAGAAATGTGATCTGGCCCGCATGAAATGATTTTCCATTCAACAAAGTTGTAGTTAAGGATGGGATATGTGCGGAGGACTCTATTACTAGAGAGAATGTATGGCAAATGGCAAGGCATACCGTTCAAGATAAATAGAGAACTATTTTCCTTATCTAATTTTATGAGGTTGGAAGATTAGCACAAGAAATCCTTGGACGGAGAAGCCCCCGTAAAGATATAATAAATACACTAGCAATTATTATACATTTATTTCTCTATAAGGGCATGTTTGGTAACTTGAAATATTTCTTTTAGAAATAAAATGTTTCTAAAATAAGGGGGTTTTAGGGTTTATCAGTTACGGCCATGGATAGTTCATTACTGGATTCAGCAGGGTTGCAAAGATTTTTAGAGGAATACTTTCTGTGAGTTACTAAAAAAATCAGCAAGAAAGAGTATGAGCATTTGGAATAGAGAAAGGTTTTGTTGTCTTGCGAGTGCTTGTTCTTTTGTCCCTCTCATTGTCATAGAAATAAGGGGTTAGATTTTGCCAATAGACACTTCTCTCGAACCAATGATACAACATGATCTTGTTTCTCTCTCTAAAACTCTTTTTTTCTGTGAGTTACTCAAAAAATGGGCAAGAAAGAGAAGGAGCATTTGGAATAGAGATGGTAGTGTGTGGAGGAGGTGATGATGGAGATGCAGAGGAGGGGGGTGAAGATGTCGTGGTCACTATTAGGTATGATCTGTCAGGAAGACTTCTGTCAGGTATGAAGTTCCCAGTAGTGGGTTCTTTCTTTCCCCCATCAATCCACATTTTTGGGCTTTTGGATTAGGCTAGAAGAAGTTGGAGCTTGACTTATGCTCCGAAGGTTAAAATAATGGGGGATAATAAGGTCATCTTCTTCCTTCGTACTAAGGAAGTTTCGATGATGGCAATGAAGAACCGTTTTGTTCGTATTAGGGGGAAGCTTCTATCCCTTGACCTGTGGAAACCAGATTCCCATCTCTCTTATTACAGAAAGAAAGTATGTGGATCAGGTTATCAGGTATTTCCTTTCATGCTTGGTCGTTGTCTACTTTTCGTAAATTGGCTAATAAGTTTGGGGAGTTCTGTGATGTTGATAAGGCAGCTTTTGGTGGGGTTGATTTGTGATTTGTTAGGATCTGTATCTGGAAATTGTGTGGGGCCCTCATTCCTAAGAAGCTGATTCTTCAGGTGGGTCAAGAATTTTTTTCCATAGCAGTATTGCAAGAAACAAAGGACATAAGCAATAACCTTCATGGTTTTTAGAAGGTTACTAATGAAGTGGTGGAAAAAAGTGGAAAAAATGGTTGGCAGGAGATGGTTAGACATCATAGATGTTTGCCGGTACATGTAAATTCCGGCCACTTGCAGCTGTATGGCTCCCGTAATTTCAGTGCAGGGAAGAGGGAGTTTCAAAATTTGAAAATCCGCAAGCATTGGATTCCCGTTGGACGTTTTGCCAATTTACCGGCGGCTTCCACGTCGAGCGTTATAGATCACGTTGAAGGTCCACATGAGGTCTCGGTTTGTGCGGGACCATCAAAGTTGGGATTTTGTCAAGCTAAAAGTATGGTAGGAATATCTCTGAGCCAAGGATTTGAGGCGCAAGTTTCGGGAGTTGTGCTGACGGCGGATGGAGTCAACATGTTAATGCAAGCCTATCCTCAAGCACGCGTGAAGGTCGGTGCCTTCTTCCCCAAGTTGATGGGAGGTGAGTTTAAGGGGTGGAAAGAGCCTCCACTAAGGTTAAGGCTCTTGTTCTTTTGCTCACAGGCATTTGTCTTAGGTTGACGACTGCCCTTCAAGTTGTGCTTTGCTATTTTGGCAGCCATGTATCTACTGTGGCACCGCCGAGCAGCCAGAAAAAACCGTGTTTCCCAAAAGCTGATTTTGATCCTTTGGTTGTTAATTCGCTGGCATTGGTCGTGATAGAGGAAGACGTTGAGCCCATCGCACTGGTGGAAGAGGAAGTGCTGGAACCTTCCACGATGGCTTTGCTAGAGGAAGGATAAACTGTGTAGGAAGCGGAGCAAGCGATGGTGGTGTTGGTAGAAGTCGAAGTGGCTGCCCCCATTTTTGTGGTTCGTGAGGAACGGTCGATGCTCCTTCACTTGACAACGGTGCCATCTGGGGATGCAACTCAGGTCTTTTTTGAAGTGATGACTCAGAGTGATCACACTATGGCTACAGGTGCCCCGCTGGTGTGCGACAATCTGACTCAGAGTGATAAGGCAGAGGCTACTGTTGGCTCGATAATGCTTGATAGTGGAATGGATTTTGATTTGCAAATCGGGGTGGTTTTTAAGAAACCGTTGAGAAATAGGAGTGTCTGATGCAGGGGAGAAGAAAACTGAAATGGAGAAGAATGGTGGAGATGGTGGTGAGAGTACTCCTGCTAAGGAAGTGGACAAAAAGAAAACGAAAGGCAAGAGCCCAATGAAGGGCACTAGATCATCTGCTCGGCTGATGGTTCGTGGTCAGCGACCTAGTGCTGCTACTGGTATTGTCATTCGAGATGAACAGGTTGTTGAAGTCCCCTCTTCATCGTCATATAAGGAAGTAGCTTTTGATGAGACTATGGAGTAGGCGTTGATGGTGGAAGAGGTCTATTTTGGGTCCAGGGAGGATGGTTGAGGTTCTTCCCTTCCTAAGTTTTCTTAATGCTTATACTTTCTTGGAACATAAGAGGTCTGGGTGATCTTAGACGGAAAAAAGATGTTCAGTTTTTGGTTAGTAAGTATAAACCTAATGCTCTTATCTTGCAGGAAACCAAACTCCTCAGTCTCAGTGTACCTAGGGTGAGGGAAGTCTGGGGTCTTGGAGCTGTAGATTTTGTGGGTATTGACTCAGTTGGTCAATCTGGTGGTATTTGGATTTTGTGGGACCCTCCTGTCTTGCTTTCTTTTTGTGTACTTAAAAAAGACTTTTTTGTGCTTCTTGGTTTTGTGGGTCTGGAAGCTGATTTTCAATGGGGTATTATGAATGTGTATGGTCCCCATGTTGCTGCCCAGAAAAAAAGTTTAATTTCGGATATGACTGAAGTGATTTCTCAGTTTGACGTTCCGATCTGTATTGGGGAGGATTTTAAATTTACTAGATAGCCGGAAGAGTGCTTTTCTAGTAGGGTGATTACTTCGGCCATGCGTCTCTTCAATAGATTTATAGAAACCCTTGCTCTTATAGATTTGCCCATTGCAGGTGCAAATTTTACTTGGACCAATGGGAGTATTTCTAATCTATCAATGTCCAAGATTGATAGGTTTCTGGTGTCTGCTAAGTGGTCTGAAACCTTTCCTTTAGCATCTGTTAAAGCCCTCCCTAGACTTTCATCTGATCATACTCCTATTATGTTAACTTCTAAGCTTTGGTCGAGGGGCCCAAAACCATTTAGATTTGAAATTGAGTGGTTATAGGAGAATGAGGTTCTTGACCTAATCAAAAGTAGTCGGGAGGACTTCCAAATCCATAAGAAACTCTTGAATATTAAACATAAACTTATAGATTGGAAACGAGAAAAGTGATTTTCTGTTAAAAAGAAATTGAACAAGTGTTGAGAACTATTGAGGAGGCAGACAAAGTTATGCAGCAGTCTGGGGCTTGGCCTGCAGAGATGGCAGGTGTGAGAAGTGCTAAATTGAATGAATTACAAGAGCTGAGACGAATGGAAGAAGTATACTAGAAACATAGGTCGAGGGTGAAGTGGCTGAAGGAGGGAGATTTGAATACAAATTTTTTTCATGCAATAGCTAATGATAGAAGGCGCCAAAATGATGTTTCGGGTATTATTATTCAGGGAGTTGATGTTGATGATGGTACTGGTATGTCTCAAGCTATTATCAATCACTTCCAGAATGCCTTTACTTCTGATGTCAAATTCACTCCAAGACTCAGTAGAGTGGGTTTTAGAGTTCTGCCGCCCATTCTACTTCCTGTCTTTGATAGGGATGTTTCAATGGATGAACTGAAAAAGGATGTCTTTGCTCTCCCGGGTGATAAAGCATCTGGTCCGGATGGCTTCCCATTAATATTTTTCCATAAGTTCTGAAATTTGATTAGTCGTGAGCTATTGGAGATGACAAGGGGCTTCTTAAAGAGAGGACATCTTTTTAGAGGTGTGAACTCTACATTCATTGCCTTGATTCCTAAAAAGTTCGTGATAGCTACTCTGGGAGACATTAGACCTATTAGCCTTCTTACAAGTCATTACAAAATTGTGGCTAAGGTCCTCTCTGAGAGGTAAAAGAGGTTCTATAGTTTATTATTTCTGGTCCTCAACTAGCTTTCATTAAGGATAAGCTGATTTTTATGATGTTATGATTGCACAAGAGGGCATTCATTCACAGTTCCTCGATGGAAGTCCTGGAGTGGTTATTAAACTTGACATGAAAAATGGTTATGACATGGTGGAGTGGAAGATTTTATTAGAGATTACGAAAAACATGGGCCTCGATGATAAATTGAGACAATGGATATTCGGTTGCTTATCTTCAACCCACTTCTCCATCTCGTATAAAGGTAGCTTGATTGGGTTCTTTAAGGCTACTCGGGGTCTTCGTCAAGGGGACCCCCTTTCTCCTTTCCTTTTCAATATTTATGCTAAGTGCTTTAATATGATGTTGTCAAATGTGGCAAGGAATGGGCACTTCTCGGGTTTTCAAATGCCTAATGGGGGACCTTTTATCCCCCATTTACAATATGTTGATGATACTTTGTTATTTTGTAAAGCTCAAATTTCTCAGGTTACCAAAATTCCTAGTTTGTTGAAATATTGTGAAGTTGCCTTGGGGTTAAAGATTAATTTTGGGAAAACAAATGTTGTTGGCTTAAATTGTAGCGATGAGGAGGTGGGGTCAATAACACAAGTATTGGGATGTAAGGTAGAAAAATTCCCGATCTGTTACTTGGGGATGCCGTTATCAAATGGTTGTTTGCCAATTGCAGTATGGGATAAAATTTTCTAGCGTATCCAAGTAAAACTTGATCTATAGAAGTTTAAATTTCTATCCTTTGGGGGTAGGATTACGCTGATTAAGGCATGCCTGTCGAATTTTCCTATTTATCAAATGTCAATTTTACATATCCCTTTCTCAGTGGCTAGAAAAATTGAAATGTTGATGAGGAACTTTCTTTGGTGGTCTTCGGTGGAGACAAGAAAATTCCATCTTCTTCTATAGAATAGGGTGTGCACGCCCAAAAAGGAAGGGGGCTTTGGTATTAGGAAAATTAAAATTGTTGATCAAGCCTTGCTTTATAAGTGGTGGTGGAGAAGTTTAAATCTTAAAGAGCATCGCTGGTACAAAATCATTGCCTCGAAGAATGGTTCAGATTATTTTCGTATGTAGGTGGGAGCTAGAAGTGGAGTTATGGGAATGTCTTCATGTTAGAAGTCGATTCATTCCTACAAAGGTCTTATTCATAGAGATATTCGATGGTCTTTGGGCAATAACAGCAAAATTTCAAATGGGTGGGGGATTCTCCACTGAAATTACTCTTTCCTATGATTTTCCAAATGATGGCTAACCCCAACGCTACTGTTTCAAAATGTTATGTTCGTAGGGGTAACCAAATCATGTGGAACATCAATCTTCCTTATAACAGGATCCCTGACTCTCTTTTTCTGAACTCTTTGGACTACTAAGGTTATTGGAGGAGATCTATATCCCTCATAATGCTGACAATGAGGTAGTTTGGGAGATTGATAAAAATAGAGTATATTCGGTGAAGTCTATGTATCATTTGCTCTTCCATGATAGATGGAGATGGTTTAGGCCCGAAATAGCCTTCCGTTGAAAATGACATTTATCTTTCAAAATGCAAGGTTTTTTATGGCTGACGGTTCAAAATAAGGTTTTAACGGTAGATAATCTTATCAAGAGGGAGAAAATATTGCCAAATATTTGCTCAATGTGTAAGGAGGATGAGGAATATGATGATTATCTTTTTCTCTTCACATTTGGAGTTAGTTCTTTATACAACTTGGGATTGCTTTTGTAATGCCGCCTTCAATTGCTGGGATTTTACAAAATTTGATGGTTGATTTATCACAGACTGGGATTATTATTTGGCAACATTTTATGCGAAATCTGGAAAAAGAGAAACATGAGAGTTTTTTATGGGAGAAGTCTGCCTTTCGAGAAAATCTTAGATAGGATCTTGCATTCAATTTGGCTATATTTTTTGGTTACCAAAGTTGGCTAGGATATATTGGGAGTGGATGTTAGGAGAAATTTAAATAATCTTTTCCATTTGGGTTCTTAAAGTGCAAAGCTAAAGGAAGATCAGTGGCCCCGGCCTTTGGGATCTACAAGCTTAATTTTGATGGTAGTTCGTTACAGAATCCGGGTCAAGCTGGTTTTGGCAGTGTACTTAGGGATTGACTGGGGAATGTTATCTTTACGTATGCAGGTCCACTTGGGATGAGTACAACTAATTTTACAAACTTTTATGCTCTTTTTTACGGCTTGCACATCTTTGTGGCAAGAAATTTGGGGTGTTACTGCATCCTTGAAGGGGACTCTCTGAATGTCATTAAGAGATGTAAGGTGGAACAGAAACTGCCTTGGGAGTTCAAATCTTTGCTACTACTGATTTTGGACCTTCTTCTTTGTTCATGTATATAGTGGGGCCAATGTCTTGGCTGACTCTCTTGTCAAAGGAGGCTCCTTCCTTCCTTAAACTATTGCTTCTGATTTTGTAATATATTTCTAGCTTAATACAATATCAGAATTTCTATCAAAAAAAGAAAAGAAAATGTTTCTATTTCTTCTAAAAAGTGGAATGTTTTGTTCTTGAAGGTTTAAATAAGTTATGGATACTGTGTTTCTATTTCTTATGAAAATATTTTGTTAAATAAAAAAAAATCTCATACTTTCCTAAACCTCGTCCATACTTTATTTTCAATTTTCACATTTGTTTTTACTAAAATAACCTTATAAGTAGTCATATGACTGTCAAACATCTACATGAAATACTGCGATGAATATAAGAGGTATCATGGTACTTAAAATACCGTGGTGACCACATAGTGTATCACGATATTTTAATTACCGTGATGGTTTCAATGTTTTTTAAAAGTATTTTATCATGGCATCGCCCCAAAAAAAAGGTGACGGAGGAGAGAGAGTATGAGGTGAGATCCATGTTTTACCCCCATAACATGGTTGGCTTTGTGGACGTTACGGAGGCCAACGACGCTGAAATGCAAGGATCTCTCTCTCCTCAAAGGCTTCAACTACACTCATCACCACTCTCTTCACATACTAACTCTCAAGATAAAAAACAATGGTGTTGTCCGCTCACTGTTGGAAAAATCGGGCAATCTAATAGCTAACCTCCTGGTTAGATCAGAAACGGTTTTGGGCAGTTTTGGTGATCGACCAGTATCTAAAATTTTTTTCAAGAAATATATATATAAATTCTCAAAAATAAGAAATTTGGTTTGTAAACATTTTTTAATATTTTGTACATTATGGTAAAGATTAAAAATTGCTTCACTTTAATTCGAAAATCGATTTGTTAGAATCCATTTTTTTCATTAATTTCAACTTCATTTGAATGTAATTTTTTATAATCATTCTTTATATGCTTTTCATATTTTAGTAGTTTTTTTTTTAGTAATGATGTGGTGAGTCCTTGCCACACCTCAGTGGCCTGGGACCCCTCATGATCACCATTAAACCTCTATTCCCAACCTTGAGATATGGAACATGTTCACCGTCTAACCCACTCAAAATCGAGTTACCGGTGCCAATAAAGTATAAAGTAACCACACCAATCTCTTTTCTAAACTCTCCTAATGGTTCTCTCTCTCTCTCTATAATCAAGAACCACCCTCTCTCTAAAGCCCAGGCATGCTTCTGCCTCTTTGTTTTTCTCTCTCTCTCCTTGGGCGGGTGCTGGCAGAGAGATGGAAAACGACCCCCTCTCTTTGAAACCTGGGCACATAGAAAGCTATTCTAGGGCAAAAAATATCGTATCTTCAAATGAAAACCTACAAAGTTTAATGGAATCCATAACTTTCAATGAAAATATTAATCATTAACTATCCAATCTTTGATAAAAGATTTATTTCTGTAACTGATATGGAGAAAAAGGAGTGGGAGAAAGAGAAGATACAAAGAGTAAGAGTTACAAATGCCAATGATTAAGAGTGTAAAAGAAATTTAGGGGTGGCCTTTGTGGAGAAAATTCACATTGGTATATTTAAGTATTTGTCTTATTTTTTAACGGAAAGAAAGAAGAGTAATCATGTGCATATTTTTTTGATCTAGATAAAAAGGAGAGATTAGAGGGATTAGGACAAATCTTCTCTATTTTCTCTTAAAAAATCATAGCTTATCATGTGAGATTTGGGGAGGAACTGCACAACATAGAGGTATAGTGATTGGATAGAAGAGGCGATGGGAGAGAAGAGAGAAGAAAGCGGGAGTTAGAGAGAGAAAGTACTTGTTAGATGAAGATCTGCTCCCTTTTTTAGATAGAAAATCTCCATCCAACCTGATTTTAGAGAGAAAATTCCTCTCAGCACTCCTATGCCCCAATTTTGGTTGGAGAAAAACCCTTAGAATCAGATTGTAGAGAAACAAAAAGCCTTTTAATACTCATGTGCCCCCGTCTTGGTTGGAGAAAAACCGTCCATAGAACCAGATTTTAGAGACAAAAAAAGCCTTTCAATGCTTAGATTTAGACAAAAAAGGCTTTCAATGCTCTTGTGCCCCATCCTGGTTGTAAAAAAACAACCATTGGAACCAGATTTTAGAGACAAAAAAATGCCTTTCAATGCGCTTGTGCTTGTCTTTAGAAAGGTGGACTCCTTATCTCTTCTCATGTCATTTCTTACTTTAGAAGAAAAAGGAGAGATTCAATTAGCGTATTTTAGAGAGAGAGATAAGAGAGGGATGGAGTTTTATCAGAGGAGAGGCATTCACCTAACCTTCTTGACACGTCAGTCATGTTCACTGGTCTTGACAGGTCAGCCGGTACTACTTGATCTTGTGTTGAGACTTGAGAGTTGATTCAACGGCCTAGATTAGGGGTCCCATGCCATTAAGCGTGGCAATGTCGGTCATTTCCCTCTTTTTTTTTTGTATCTTTTTTATGTTTTCAACACTTTTTCGACCACCCTAAACTTGCCAAGTTAGAATGGTTGAATCGACCGGTTTACCAGTTAGGCCGGTTAAACCGCTTTTAGGCCCATGTCCAGTTAACTGTTCCGGTTCGATTTGTATCCATACGCTCTCTCTGTGGTTTTCAAGGATAAGAACGCATCAGCCGATCTTTGCTCTCTGAGATTTTGAAAATGGGATTTGCATTTTCCAACTCCACTCTCTCTTGAAGGTTCTCTGAGATTTTGAAAATGGGAAAACTCCACTTTCTCTCTTGAAGGTTTTCAAGAATACTATGGCATTTGCCAGTAAGTTTTGTCTCCCTGCTCTACCTCTCTCTAAAAATATTCAAGATCACACTCACCAATGCATAAAAAATTTCAAGTCAAGAACGTGGTTACTGCCCAATCTCTCTCATATCGTTCGCTTGCTCAGTGTAAGGATTTGAAGATGGACATCCTTTCATGATCAAGAAAATGGCATTTAAGAAAGGCACAGGGACTTGGCGGTAGTATTGTTAAGCCTCATGATGAAGTCTTTGACTCCATCCTCATCATAGGTTAGGGGTCCAAATCTCCACTGACTTGCACTTTTCACTCTTACCACAGGGTAGGGGCCCAAATCCCCACTGACTTACCACTTTTGAGAATGACATGGGGCCTTAGTGGTAGTATTGCCAAGCCTCATACGTTTCATTTTCACCACAGGGTAGGGGCCCAAATCCCCACTGACTTACCACTTTTGAGAATGGCATGGGGCCTTGGCGGTAGTATTGCCAAGCCCCATACTTTTGATAATGGCATAGGGACTTGGCGATAGTATTGCCAAGCCCATGACGAGGTCTCTGACTCCATTCTCATCCATCAGTTTTAGCTTCGAAAACAATGGCCAACCTCTTCAAAACATTGAGACCATCACGGTAGTTAAAATACCGTCATACACCATGTGGTCATATATACGGTCGTGCTTCATACGATTACCACTTTTTTGGTAAAAAAAAAAAATATACGACTAGGTTTAGAAAAGTATAATTTTTTTTGTTTATTTCTAATAAACCAAATATTAAGATATATTTATGATAATTTCTACACTTTAAATTTCATATGTTTAATAGAATAAAAAGTACAAAATTCTAGGTTCAATTTGAAATCTTGAAACCAATGTTTAAAAAATTGGTTACCCGATCTAGAATCGGGCGATCCAAAGTGTTCTGGATCTGTTTAAAAAAGGGATCCCGCTGATTCCATATCGTTCTACCGGTTGTGGCATCATTAAGCAGGATGTATGATGTCATCAAACAGGCTATTATGTAGCAAACATCACTGTTTTTTTTTTTAATATTAATTTTAACTTTTTTTATCTCCATCTTTTTGTTTGACTTTTTTGTCTTTTGTATTTGCCAAATGGTATTTTTATTGCTTATTTGAAAGGAAAATTTTTATATGAGGATGCTACCTTATAATGTACAACTACATATGCCATTAAAAAATTCATCAAAAAATGTAGTTTTTTTATTGATCATCTCGACATCGAGATATATGACTATGAAAAATAACAAGATTTTAAGTCTAAAAAATAGTGCATTTTACAACACATTATCTACACCATCCATTTCCAAGATTTTTGTATGTTTATAGATCTACTTGATTTTAACCATTTTTTAAATTTAAAATTTTATAATTAGATATAAAAATAGATTTTGAGATAATCCTAATAACATTTTACATCAAAATTATAGACCATGATAAAATTTGACGCGTGCCAAAAATGTATTATCCTAAATTCTTTAATATTAGAACGGACGGCATTCTATAATTCAAAAACATTTTGAATTGCAAACCATAAGACTTTCCAACATGAAGGATTTGAAAGAACACCTTCTTTCTACGTGACATATTTTCCATGACGATTTTAAAATGATCTATATACAAGTTTTTATGAGAAATTATTATTTTTAAAATTTTTTAATATAGAAGTGTTTTTTAATATTTTAAATTATTTTGATGTAATATTATAATATTATTATAATTAATAATTATACAATCATCCAAACAGGAGAACAACCTCTCAGTATCCATTTATTTTTAATGAAAATATATAATACACCACTCCTAAATTCTTTTAAAAACTAAAAAAACTCTATTTTTAAAGATTTATAATGGTTTTTTGGGCCGATCTGATTTTTTAAACCTTACTTGAACCCAGTGTTCACCGGAGTCGACACATGAACGGTTGATTCCTGTGTAAAGCATGTTGAATCGCCTGGTCCTAGAGAAGAACTGGCGATTCTGTATATGTATGACATCATAGGTCGGCGTATGACGTGTATAACGTCATAGATCGACACATGACATTACAATCTTCCCTTACACATTAAAATGACATCATGGATCACCTTGATGACATCGATAGACCCATTTACACGTGGCCACGCATCAATATTTCGTGGTTGTAGGGGTTGGTTTTCTTATTTTATAGGGCCTCTTCTTCTCACGTCTGTTTGACGTGAGACAATTCCTTAATATGCTTTTGCTTTCTAATATAGCCTTTTATTCACGTAAATAGGACAACAAGTGGTGCTCTGGTATATTTGGTTATCACGTTTTTTTTACGCACTGAAGATCCCTAGTTCCGAACTTCTTGGGCGGCACCATCTTCTTAATACAACAGCTATTTCTTGTTATATTCTTATTTTTCTCTTCAAAAAAAATAAAAAGTAATATAACAAGTTTGTTTTTTTTTTAAAAAAGAAAAAAGTAATACAACAAGTATCATATTTTTTTGGCAAAAAAAAAAAGGTAATACAACAAGTATTTCTTGTCAAGAAAAAAATAACAGGTATTTCTTACTATAACAAATATTTATGGTTATTTTCTTATGTTTTTTATTTTCTCATAAAAAAAATAAAAATTAATACAACAAGTATTTATTGTCAAAATAATAATAAAAGGTAATATAACAAGTATCATATTTTTCTTGTAAAAAAAAAAACAAAAAGTAATACAACAAGTATTTCTTATATAAAAAAAAAAATGTAGTAAAACAAGTATCATGCTTTTCAAGCATGCATTTAAGCTGCGGCCCCATCTTCTTAATACATCAAGTATGTCTTGTTATTTTCTTATTTTTCTTGTCAAAAAAAAAGAAGTAATACAACAAGTATTTTTTGTCAAAAATAAAATAAAAGGTAATACAACAAGTATCATATTTTTCTGGTAAAAACAATAACAGGTAATACCACAAGTATTTCTTGTCAAGGAAAAAATAAAAGGTATTTCTTAATACAAGTATTTCTTGTTATTTTCTTATTTTTCAAGTAAAAAAAATAAAAACGTAATACAACATGTAATAAAAAGCAATACAACAAGTATCATATTTTTCTTGTAAAAAAAAAAAAAAAGTAACACAACAAGTATTTCTTGTAAAAAAAAAACAGGTAATACAACAAGTCTCATGCTTTTTAAGCATGCATTTAAGCTGCGACACTATCTTCTTAATACAACAAGTATTTCTTGCTATTTTCTTATTTTTATCGTAAAAATAAAATAAAAAGTAATACAACAAGTATTTTTTATCAAAAATAAAATAAAAGGTAATACAACAAGTATCATATTTTTCTGGTAAAAAAATAAAAGGTAATACAAAAAGCATTTATTGTTAATAAAAAATAAAATGTATTTCTTAATACAACAAGTATTTTTTGTTATTTTCTTATTTTTCTTATTTTTCTCGTCAAAAAAAAAAAGAAGTAATACAACAAGTATTTTTTGTCAAAATAATAATAAAAGGTAATGCAACAAGGATCATATTTTTCTCATAAAAAAAATAAAATAATAATACAACAAGTATATCTTATCAAAAAGAAAAAAAAGATAATACAACTCTAATGTTTTTCAAGCATGCATTTAAGCTGCGATTATTATAAGTTTAAATTAGATATGTAAAGGTAATAAAATATAGGCTTGGAACATGTTAGCTCTGTTTCCCTCTCTCATCTATGACTGCCTATTGTTTGATTTTTTTTACATAGGAATAAATTGTCTAATTATATTTGTTTTTATTTTTATAACATGGTGACTTTTAATATAAATTTAAGAATATTAATTTAAAGATATAGTTCATACTATGAGGCCATTTGAAATCTCTCTCTACTATCAATCTCTTATACTAAATTTATTCTAGAAACCTAAAAAATTAGATTTTTGAAAAATTAAAGTATTGTTTCAAAAATTCGTATGCATTCTACTAATTTATACATTGATAACCAAATCTTTTATTTTATTTATTAATTTATTTTTATTATAAATTATGTAATGTACTATATTCTTTTATATTTATCAATAATATATTTTAAATTAGATAATATTATAAAAAATTTTGGATTCGTTATTATTTGTATAATAAAATAATTATAAAATGTAAACCAACAATTTTAATTTCCATATATAATATTATAGTTAGTTAGGTTGTAATAATTTTTTATTATAGTTAGTTAGGTTGTAATAATTTTTTATTATAGTTAGTTAGGTTGTAATAATTTGAGTTGTTTTTAGAGGATTAGGGTTTTCCGTCAATTCGAGATTTTGATGGCTATTTTTTCATCGATTTAATCTATTATTTATTGTAGTCTATATATAATTATATATTTCATCCATGACAATTTTATAATTTTTTTTAGTGTGACGTAAATTTAATTATTAATATAAGTTCATATAGGAAAAGAATATCTCAATATTCACGTATTAATGAAAAAAAGTGAAAGTTAATAACGTAGCATCCTTATTTCTTATTGAATTTTTTAAAAATAATATTTATAATAAATTTTAATAAATTTTTTAAATTTTATTTAAAGGACGGATTTCTGATCAAGATGGCGGATTCACCAATCGAGATGAGTTTTTGGGGTGGCCGGTAACCATGAACCATACCATCCCTTTCCTCGTTTAACGGATGATAATTTGTACTGTGACTGATTGTCCTGGCTCTGCAAAATGTTTAGACCTTCCCTCTGCTTTGGCATGAGCCATAACCATGGATGCTGGCGAAGATGGTCAGTGGTATTCAGAGCATTGGGGCGAGCTGGTATCTAAGAAAGCATTCTCTCTCTAGAACGGGAAAGCCCTAAGGCCGTGAAACTACTGTTTCGGCAGCGTTTCTCATGTCTTCTCCATCTCATGGTATGACCCAATTTTGCCCTAAAGTTTATGTTGAAAACCCAATTTATAACTGATAGTTGAGATAGTATTGCGTCAATTAAGAACGAAGTTTTACTAAATCCAGTGCCAGAGTTAGTGAGATTTTGCATTTTTTCAGTTCATGCTGTATTATGAATTTTAACCAAATTTTATAACACTCAACAAGCATTACCTTATTTATTAAAAAAAGATAAGAAAAGAAAAAATCATTACCTTATTTTCTCTTGCAGTTTAGACTGTATCTCATTCTGTTCCTCCGTTTTGCTGTTGCTTTTACGTTGCGAGAATAAGCCTCTTCGTGTTTGGCATGTATTTTACATTGCATTATTCATTTATTTGTCTTCCTTGATATGAAAAACATAATCATATTCCCCATTTTTATTTTTATTTTTTTGGGTTATGCCCTTTTGGTTCTATGCTTCATGAAACTTGACACAAGCTTTGTCACTCACTTTGATCTGTGAAATAAATCAATATATAAATAAACCTTGTCTTGGGTCTGTAATTTTGATTTTCGTGCATTTTTTCTGTTATTTCTTAACAGATTTGCAAGTTGTAGCAATGGGAACTGGAACCAAGTGTCTTGGGAGCTCACGTTTGAGTCGATATGGTGATGTTGTGAATGATTCACATGCAGAAACTATTGCATGAAGATGTCTCGTGAGGTTTGACTTGTTTGCAGTTTAACAATTTTGGTTTGCTTGGGGTGACTACAAACATCACTTGGTGCGAAATCTCAAGGTATTTAACAATACAAAAAAAGGCAAATTCATGAGTATCTATTGTATTAGGAGAAGTCATATGTGTAGTTCATGGGTAAAGAAATTGAGTGAAACTTGCTTCCGAGACTCACTCTCCTCAACCAATCTATCTGATAATCAGGCACCCAATTGGCCTCTCTTTGTCCTTGAATTGCATCCAAGATACATTAATAAGATGGAGCAGTTCTCAAATTATTCAAGAATCTGTTGACATCCATGGATGCAAGGGAGTCTCCATGAAGCCATTGAATGGAATTTATGCTTTGGGATTGTATAATTGCATATTATGGTACATGTTGCATACAATCAGCAGTATGATACATGCAATCTACACTACTCATGGTTAATAACACAGAGTGGGTATAAGCTATTTTCCTCCTTGAGTGGACACAGAAATTGTGGCCAATCTCCATAATCCCTTGTTTAGTACTAATGGTGGAGATGACATGTGGCAATCGTCGGTTTGTTGCTTGTATCATAATACAGTATCCCTTAGTTTTTTGATATGGTCTTAACATTATTGAGTTGCATACGAGGCACCACCCTTGTGGGCTGGCGAAATCATTGATAAACATCCTCATTGATGCTAGCGCCAAGGGGCTTGGCTCCCGCATGTGTGTAACACCCAAGGTGGGCTTAGAAAGAAAGGGTTTTGAGGTTGGATTGGTGTTCTAGTTAGGTTAGGGTTTAAGAGATGTAATGGTTTTGATTTCCTACAGAGTTAGGAAAGTAGGTTTATGAGGGTGTTCAGGTCTCCTAGTTCGAATAGGATCGGGGAATTCAATGTCTAAATGGGGAAGGCTTAAAGATGAGGTGATAGGGAAGGGTTAGGTGTGATTAGGGAAACAACTAGGGTTAAGATTAGAGGGTGTTAATGGGGCTAAAATTGTTAGAAAATTCCAACGATGGTGGTTGATAGATTTGAACGAGATGATGTGATGTAATGTCTACTTTATGGTTGATAGGCAAGGGGTTTAGGTGATAGGTTTGGGAAGTTGTGCTTTGATATTACTGCTTGGGAAGGGTCAATTTGATTGGGGACGATAGATTGTGAATTCAATTGTGGGCACATGAAAAAAGGGAATATGTTACACAAGAGGCAAAGAAAAAGGTTCTAACTTGTTAGATAAACTCTCTCAATCCTATGGGTAGAGTTGTAGAATCACTCTTCACAAAAAAGTTGAGGAATCTTTTCTCGAGGTGAAGGAATCACTCCCAAATATGACCTCACACCGGCTTTTCTTTTTTATTTAAAAAAAAAACTGAATTTTATTCTCAACTTCATTTGATCTAGTTATTGGGTGTTTACACCTAACTTGGGTGCTGCTTCATGTAATATAAACTTACCTAAAAAAAGTAGATTTTGAAATTAGGATACTAGGAAATATTTGGGAAGCCAAGGATCCAATTAGAGAAACATTTGTAGAAGGAAACGAAACCTATCAACATAAATAAGAAACAAAGGACTCTGAATCGAAAAAATGAGACCTAGAAACTAACAGTCTTCCTCAAAAAAATAAAATAAAATAATATAAAGGAAATTTTTACTATTTAACTTAAGCCCTAATCAGTCCAATTTTCTTCACTAATTATCTAAGCAGCCTTCAAATATGATCTGAAGCCTGAAAAGTCCAAATTAGGAAATATTCACATAGATAAGGGTTGTAATACACAAAATTATTCATTTTTTAACTTTGAATCACCCCAAAAAAACATGCGAGTAAAAGGTTACAACTTCAGAAAGCTGCCTACATCACTCACCCCCCAAGGACTCAAAATCTGTCTGAAATACTGACTTCTTCAGAAAAGTATGAACAAATCATGCTCTAATAGATAAATTTTGATGAAATTGCATTTTCCATCAGTGCTGTATTGTGCTGGAGTATACATGCTAAAGAAATGCTTCGTGCTCACGGCAGGTTGTTCTATGCAGAGATTGTGTGTCTCAATGAAGCCTACAAGAGAAAAGAACATCTCGAATGTCAACAATTGGGGATTGATGAGAACTTAGACTTGCTGTTAGAACTTGTTGGTGATGTGTCTGGTCAAGCAAAATATAGAATGGAGCCAGGCTACCGGTTACATCTATATATCTCTCAATTGCCTAGTAACTTATCTTCAATTCTTCGTTGACTTTATTATTTGTGTTTGACTATTTGAGTTCTTTACTGCATGAATCTGCTATGAGTTTTCATTTTAGTCAATATCAGTGCTTGATCGGATCACATGTTGCTTGTATCTCTTCTTTCTCATTTTATTGTTTTGGTTTTTGAAGGTGGGGATGCTTCCAGTTCCCCTTTGTTGCCAACAAGGGATTTGCTCCAGCCAGCAGGGATTTCACACTCTTGTTTCAAAGATCGAAGTAACAGTAGTGATAATCAGGAAGTACATCCAAATCATGGTCTTTGTAGATCGCCTGACAGTAATCATAGCTATTATGACAATAACTGTGAATCTTCAGGAAAATGCTCTGCTGAATTTTGGGAGAACTTTTCTAAAACTGGAGTCCAAACACCATACAGGGGAGTTGCTAATAGTAGTGATAAAGAAATGGCAGACTTTTGCCTGGAGATAGTAATGGTGCCATTTCTTCCGCTATGACTCCTGAATATTTGTTGAGGGGGTTGGAGAATAGTAGCTTACATAGAACAGATAATTTGACAAATGACGTAGATGCTGTTTTTGTCGCTCCTTCCCATTCGCTGGTTCATTTGCATGGCCTGGGAATGGTTAGAAGAAAACCTGGTCGTGGTGAGAACTCTTTCTGTAAGCTGTTCAGACAAGATTGCCTGCTGGAATGTTGTTGGTCTTCAAGGTTTGTTCTTTTCTATTTTCATTCATCTATCATGGACTTATACTTTGATTAGATTGCAGCTTGTATTAACATATATTTTATAGGAAGAAAGCGTACTGTAATAATATAGATTATTGAAAATCACATTCAATCGTTATCAATGGTCAATGAAATGATTAACAGTGGTGGAGAGAGTGGGATCCACCAGAACAGGCTTGTCTGCATCCCACTTTTTACCCATTACCATCCATTTTATTGTACGAATATGACACTAATGGACTATGGTTCTCTATCTATCCTCTTGATAGACAACTCATGCATCATATTAAAAGAATGAAACCATATTGTATTGAATTGAGGGAACCTCACCTCATATCTGATACTACCTATAGGTTTTGCTTGGTCTATGACCCTTCATTGGGTGATAGAAACTTAAGCAAAAAGTTCTTTTAGATGAACTGCATTTTGAGGTGTGCGTCAAAGTGTCTCCATATCATGTCCCTCATTCATTGATATTTCTTATCACGTTCCTTATGTGGGATTTTATATTTATGTTTTGGGCACATGAATGCATGCATGTGATGCATGCATCAGTGTTACCTCGACTCTTCCCTTGAGGCTCTGTAGACACTGGGTTATGCGTGTCTGACGATATCCCGGTCATACAGTATGCGTTGACACATCTCATAGAAGTGTCAACTGAGTGGACGCTGCATATCCCATTTCGTCACAAGGGAAAAAGGCCATACTACTCACTTGACATGAGTGAGGTACCTCCATGTGACTAGCCATAATTGTTACTCACATTTCTTTCAATAATGTCATGTGGGCCATGCATGACTGAATGATGTCATGACACCAGATGGGCCTTAGAGTGATAACCAATAGGAATGAAGTGAAGACCACAAAATACCTTCGTAGTGGCTCGAACCAAGATGGCTTGATTCTTAGAAATCACTATACTGGTGGTGCTCGAAAGTTAGCTTGATTGCAAACAAAGTTCATAACGGCTTTTTTATGCAGCACATAATTTTATTCAAATTTTCTTAGATATTCTAGTATAACACATTTTGTCTTATTTAACAAAATACTATTTTAACTTTGCTAAATTTTTTATTTTATATATATATGGGAGTCACTGCTGTACGCTCATACGCCCCTACACGAATGGCCCAGAGTGAATCTGGGCCATTCTGTGGCTGATCTGACGCTCACGAATGTCTGATAGTATTTGAATTTTAAATTTTTTTCTACAAATCTAAATCACTTGAAATTTTACGTGGTGTTCTTCTCATCAAGGCGCACCTAATAAAAATATAAAAAAAAATAATTCGAGAAAACAATTGACCAAAATACCCCCTGAAACTTTTCAGGGGTATTTTGGTCAATTTATTTCATGTAAATTTTTTTTTTGATATTTTTTGTAGATTTGCTTATTTTTGAAGAGCACACGCCTAAAATTTAATGTGATTTGGATTCGTAGAAAAAAAAATTAAAAGTCAAACACTAACGGACATCTATGATTGTCAGATCGGCCCAAATTCAATTTAGGCCATGGGCGTTTACTGTAGCAGTACGCACCTTGGCGCACAAGATCTTTTTCCTATATATATATATATATTTAGGGTGCGGTTTATATAGAGCCTACCTTCAAATAGTATCGAGACATGTGGTTTCACTACTGAAAATCTTTGTGATAGCCTTAAAATATATTTTCATATTTATTTATAAAGTTTAAAGCTTAAAAAATAGTGTAGATAGACAGATCTATGAAAGCTTGAAAATCTTGAAAATTGATGGTCCAAAACTGCGTTACAAAATGTACTATTTCCAAAACTTGAAATCCATTTTTTTCTCATGTCTATACACCTTGATGTCAAGATGATCAATTTGAAGATATTTGGGCATCAAAACAACATCTTCTAATAAATTTTTTGAGGTAGGCTCAAATTTGATCGTTTATATATATATATATATATATCCTGGTTCTCCATTCTGCTCTAGTAAAGGTCATATCCTTAGTGAGCTTATAAGTCCCCATATTTTTTTCGGACTAACCACGTCTTTTTGGGCCTACCCTTTGCCTTTTTCAGTCCTTCCACTTGCACTAGTTCGCACCTCCTGTTAGGAGGTGCGAGTTTATAAATTAAGAATGTACGGACGTATTGGGAAGTACGGCCTATTTGGCCTAGCATACTAGACATTCTAACACTGACACTTACTAGATATGTAATACTGGTGTGCATATGTATTTTTGCATGCATGATATATTAATATGCATATATCTTTCTCTTTATAGCCATTGTTTTATTTCTAATGATCCTCACTTCCTCTAACTGGTTGCTAGGATCTTTACTCTCATTTTTCCTGCAACAGATATATATATCTTCAATCACAATTGAGCAACCAGCTTGTGAGAATGCTAAAGGTTGAATCTAGAGAATCACTTAGTGGAATCTCTTTATCATCGTGTTCTTCCAATATCAAAGGAGTTGCACGGTCCTTTCAAACTGAACAATGTCTGTACGCTATTTCTAAGTTATGAAAGAGGAGAATGAAAATCGAGCTAATATTTATATTTTGGCAGCTGAAGTTTTTTCGAGCTTCAGTTCCACCAAAGGAATTTCTTCAAGTTCAATGTTCCACTAGCATACCTATTTTAACATGCGGGTATGGTAAACTTTCCTATATATTGTGATATATTTGAAGAAATGTTGATACTTTGCTATGTGCTGTGAGATAAACCTCAACATATTCACATGGGAAATCACAATATAGCGCAATCACCAATGGAATATGGAAAAACCATAGTCTATTGGATAGTGACTGTCCAGTGAAATGATACATACAAAGGGATAGAATAAAGAGAAAGTTGGACCCACCAGAAAATTACTTGGGTCCCACTCTCTTTCCCCATCACAGTTTATAATGGACTAAGGTTTTTCATAGTCCCTTGATAATAGTATGCTCAACACTTCTCATTATATGCTGTTGATATGTTTTTTGAAATTTTACATTTTGTTGTATGATGTGGATGAAAATCAAAATATTTACATTACCTAGTACTTACTCAAGTAATGTTTTAAATAAATAGTATGTGTTGCTAGGATCGGAGTTGTGTTTGCTCGTACTTTATGAGTAATTGAGAAAGATGAGTAATTTAATTTATTAATCTGAATGATTCGTGAGTTCTTAGTGATTGGATCTTTTTTCTTTATTGGGTTCGATGTTCCAAATTTTTTCAATTATTACAAATAATTTCATTTGTTAATATTAATGATTTGTGATTTCTGATTACTTGGACTTTCTTGTGGTAGATATTCGATCTGTTGGAACAGATTGGGGTTGCATGAGGTCATTCTTGGAACTTCCGGAAGGAAGCTAGGCACCACAGCAAAAGGGGCATTATCCGCATCTACAGAGTCTTCTCTATGCAAGTAGGAAGACATAGTTCACATCTGCTGGTGTTTGTCAAATTTATGCTTTTTCTGTTGCTCCTTTTGATGTAGGCATTTTTTAAGCTTGCGTTCCACATAATTTTCTCGATTTTGGTGTAGAGCAGTTTTTGGGCCACTAGGGGTTGTAAGGGCAGTGTTATCAAATTTGCTTCGCTTCGGCCGAAGAGGCCGAAGCCTTCGGATTTTAGGCATAAACCAAAACGAAGCGAAGCTTGGTGCTACCTCTTCGGTTAGATTCGGGCCGCTTCGGGTTTCTTTGGTTAGATTTGGGTCTGCTTTGGGTAGCTTCGGGTTTGCTTTGGCAAGAAAAGAAATATCTATATAAAAGTAATTTTTTATTTTTTATTTTCCATTATTTGTATATTTTTTTGTATATAAATATCGAATATATTTATATTAAATTAAAATAAAACTTCCAAAGTTTTTCCCCTAATCGGTCGAAGCACCGGCTTGTTTTATTTTTCTCACCAAACCAAAGAAGACTCCGAAGCGAATCTCACAACATTTGTATAGGGCACCCATTTACTGGGTTTGCCTAAATTTTGCCTCTCTTCCTTATCTCTTTATATCTATTAATGCAATAGTCAACTGATATATATATATATATATATATATATATATATATATAAGATGTTAGGGTGAGCCCACTAGCTCACAGGAAAAAATGAGCCCAACGGCCCAGATTGAATCTCGGCCAATCTGACGATCACGGATGTCGGTAATGTTTGAATTTTAATTTTTATTCTACAAAATCCAAATCACTTTAAATTTGGAGCCTATGTACATCAAAATTAGGTGAATCTTCGAAAAATAGCAAAAAAATATTTTACATGCAATAAATTGACCAAAATACCGCTGAAAAGTTTCAGGGGTATTTTGGTCAATTTATTTTTCATTATATTTTTATTAGGTGTAACTTGATGAGAAAAACATACGCCTAAAATTTCAAGTGATTTGAATTTGTAGAAAAAAAATTAAAATTCAAACACTACAGGACATCCGTGATCGTCAGATTGGTCCAGATTCTGTCTGGGCCGTTGGGCTCATTTTTTCCTTTGAGCTAGTGGGTTCACCCAATTTTTTTCCTATATATATATATATATATATATATATATATATATATATATAATTGTAAGTCATTCATTCCAAATAGGGCCGTAACCCGGTGTTGGTCCAGCCTATGTAGGGTCCCGGGAGGGGTGAGCTGGAATGAATGACTTCACTCTAGGAAACAGCTTTTGGAGGCTTTTGCTACACTTGTACGTGCTTCTTCCACGGGATTCAAAGTGGAAATGTTTTCTTACCTTGAGCTCAAGGTAATATGTGGTCTGATTTTGTTAATTGCTAGTTTTATTGGCTTACTTTATTACTTATTCAAGTGTGTAAATAGTATCGTGTTCTTCTATTTCATATATAGCAAAGAAATATTACAGCAAATAGTTATCTTGGTCTGATGTGTGTGTGTAAGCAAAGACATGCATGCTTGGGGTGCCTGCATGCACACAGCTGCATGTACCAAATATGGGCTTGTAGGTGGGCGCACTCATGAATCACAATCATGCACCAAGTATGTAGATACGTATGGGCACAGACTCTTGTGTGTGTGTGTGTAAGAGAGAGAGAGAGAGATCTTTCGTGCATGTCTGAGTCAATTTGCTCTGTACAGAGTATGGCTAAGGATTACAGAGCTGCTGTGAGAATTTTTAAGAGCAGCCCATGTTTCACAAACTGGTTTCAGAAGCCACCAGATCTTGAGATGTTCCTCTGTTCATCTTGACTGTGAAGGTACTGAAGTCCCAAATAAATATACTCCTTTTCTGGCCTGATTAATCTTGTTGTTTTAATTTTCTGAACCTTGTATTCGTTATTTCCACATAGCTGTCTGGCTTGTGTCTCATAACCTTCAGTTGTAACAAAACCAATATCGATTGGAAAATTGGCATTGGGGCTCATTGTGCAACAAATTTTATCGCGGTTTTCCATTTGTGGATCAATTTATTCCACAACTCGATGTAAGCTACAAATTTCGATTGTTAATATCTTTAGTCAAGTATATGTGGGAGAGGGAGGGGGTGGGGGAGGGGGAGTGGGAGGGGGAGGAGGAGGGGGGTGGAGGGTTGTTAATTATATGAAAAAATGACTTCAAAAATTTCGTCAAACTTAAATAGATTTTATTTTATTTTTGGAATAATCCTAACTTCCATTAGTTGTGTAAAAAAAAGATGTAAAAGCATGTGACTTTTTTTTTCCCGAAAATGTACAAGTATGTAGACTATTCCATTCACAAAATTGAATCTATGTGAAGTAGACTGTAGAAAAATGAAAAATCTGTCACAAATAGAGAAGAGTTGGCCACAACTTGCTTTGCTGTTGGTTTCCCTACATGAATGTATCATATTGGAGATTTTTTTGAAAAAGTCACCTATTAAAATGAGGCATGTGTACAAAAAATGAGTTTCCTGTAATTTGGAAGCTATATACATGAAAAATGGCTGCCCAACAAGCTGGGAGTGCTATACAACCACCACCTTAGGTGGGGGATAGAAGGACAAAAGGATTGCACATTACGGATAAGAGGGGGCAAGGACCCCTGAAAGGAGTATGGACTGAAGTCTTCGAAAATTCACTCAGTCACTAGCATCTGAAGCGCCTGACTTTGTGAGCAAGTCGGCCTCTGAATTGCATTCCCGCCAAATGTGGCTCTAAGAAACTGTTAATCCCAAATTGAGATGAGAGATTTTGTCGAAAGTATGAATTGAGGGGCCCTACAAAGTGTGAATACCTCATCTAATTCAATTTTTATCTCTTCCTGTAGTAGATAGCAATCTGATTAAAAATATGTAATAGGAAATCTAATTTAAAAAAGAAACTATATCTTTAATATGTACTTCATATTTGTTCAAAGTTAGGACTGAATATTTTGGATATATTTATTTGGGATATAAAATAAGCCATATTACATAAGGGTACTTTTATGCATTTCCATGAATAGACCCATTTTTAACCTTATTTCTGATACCTTTATATGTGGAAAATCTTTACATGTGGCACTACCTATATATCAAATATATGTGACACTATTTGTAGTTGTCTGATTTGGAAGGATAGTTGGGAGAACTTTAGCCCTATTGTTCCAAGTTAGTTTCTATTAAGCGTTTAATCTTTGGTTAGATGCCTCAAAGAATTTTATTTTTGTTTTTTTCTCAATAATTTATTTTGTAGTGAAATTTGGGTTGTGCACACCTCACTCAGGATGCGCCTGATAAAAATAAAGAAAAATATTCTTGATAGAAAATGACAGATAGCCCCTAGATCTTGCAGAGGTATTTTGGCCATTTTAATAAAAATAAATGCGGTTCTTTTATTTTTTCCATGTCTGCCCCAGTAAGGTGAGGCATGCCTCAATTTTAATGCAAACCTGACTTGTAAAGGAAAGTTTAAAAATAAATTGGTTGACGTCCTGACAAAAGCTATCCAAATTGGACTGTTGGGGAAAGGAGTAAAGCTTTATTATGTAACCAAAGGTCTAAGTATGGTCCAGAAATTCTGAAGGCATTGGCTCAATGGGCAAATGGCTTTTCAAAATCTTTAAAGGGGCATATATTTGTGTGACTATTTTAGTCGACCCCAAATAGTTGGGATAAGGTTAAGATGAGGATGATGATGTACATATATGGTTCATTCAAGTCGACCTTAGGTTCCTTTATGTTGAATACAACCCTGTGTTGTATGTATTATTTAGCTTCTCAAACACGATAAGGCATAGATTAAGAAACGTCGATAAACTTCAACGTGAAATCTTTTGCAATTTATAATTCGTATAAAGACTGATATTTCAAAAAACAAAATCGTATAGAGACTGGAAAAGATCTAATGAATGTGTCAATATATGTCAAGGAAAAGTAGTGCAGCAATAATTATCATATGAATGAGGGTTCAGGTTCCTATATTTTCAGTTGCAAGAACAATCGTGGAATGCAAGAAGTGTTGATAGCCTCTGGTTTTCCATGGAGAGTTCCTCGTTCTATATGCCTGCAAGCCCGACATGATGATTGCAACTGAAAATTCAGTTCAAATGCCAACCATAATCTTAAACACTCAGGTTCACCCAAACATTTTAGAAATAATTAGGGATATTTGTATCTTGGCCTTGAAGCAATTCAATTCAAACTCAAGAAGTTTCTGCATTACTAATCACAATATCAAAACATGCATAAGACCATGTGACCTTTCTGATTACCACATGAGTATGTGTGTGTGTGTGCATGTGCTACAATGCCCATAGCAGTTTCTTCACAATAAGATCAATGAACTTGAAACATGCACGGCTCCAAGGCCTTTTGACAGATAGAACTAAGAAAAGACCTCCAAATCCTATGCCGAAACCCATCCCTACACTCACATCAATCCCAAATCCAACCTCATCATCATCTTTCTTATGAATAGTAGTCCACACTTGGGTAGGGACTTCACACTTTTTAAAAAGAGGAAATCCACAAAGATATGGGTTCCCAGAATATGTCGATTCCTGAAAAGTTTCCATTTGATTGCTGGAGGGAATGGGTCCTGATAAGTTGTTATTTGAGAAGTTTAAGTAGCTTAAGAATGTCAGGGATGAGATTCCTGGTGGGATGCCATCAAAAAGTAGATTGTTCGAAAGGTCTAGAGACTCCAGCTCCTTCAGTGCACTGATCCTTTTGGGGATATTCCCAGTTAGGTGATTGCTGGACAAGTTTAGCACGATCAAGCCTACCAAGCTGGTTAACTCTTCCGGGATAATCCCGACAATATTATTACTAGAAATGTCCATGCATGTAACCAGGGAAAGAGTCCTGCTATATGGGAGTGCTTGCCCCTTTGTTGAAATTACAATGTTTTCCTCATAATACTTCCCATGGGAACTGTTATGGAAGTCTCTTAGCTTGATTGCCATTGATGTGAAGTTGTCAAATGTCCGAGGGATCTCACCTGATAAATTATTTACTGCAAGGTCCAAGACTTGAAGAGAACGCAAGAGTGGCAGCTCTTGAGGGATTCTCCCTGTAAACTTGTTTGATCGTAAACGAAGAATGCGTAGTGATGAGAAGCTTTCACCAATCCAAGTAGGAATAACACCTGAGAATCCATTCTCACCAAGATCGATAATATCTAAACCAGAACAGTTTCTCAAGGATGAAGGGATCTCTCCTGATAGGCTATTGTTGTTCAAGTGCAGTGTCTGAAGGATCCCTAATTGCCCGAGCGACCATGGAATGCCTCCGAGCATATTATTGTTGCTCAAGTCCAATACTTCAAGCGACTTACAATTCCCCAAGCTAGAAGGGATAACACCACTTAACCTGTTTCCTGAAACGTCTAAGACAACCAGTTTGGTCATGTTCCCCACAGAGTTGGGAATGGTTCCCGTGATGTGGTTATTAGAAATCAGAAAGTATTCCATATTGGGCAGCGAGGTGGGGATGGTACTAGTGAAGTTGTTCCCAGAAAGGTTGAGAAGACCCAAATATCTCATCTTGTGAATAGTGGAAGGAATTGTTCCCACCATATGGTTACCTGCTGCAGATAGGAAATTTAGTTTCGGCATTGTTTCATCAATGTTTTCTGGAATGTGGCCAGAAAATTGATTCCTAGACAAGTCAACAGACATCAGATCAGGATGGACACTGAAAGCCTCGAAAACATTCCCCTCGAGACGGTTATTCTCGACTACGAACCAGATCACACTCGTGCAGTTCTTCAAGCCTTCCGGCAGGGGCCCCGAGAAATTGTTGTGGCTGGCGGAGAAATTTATGAGGTTATTCCCTCTACATATTCCTGAAGGTAGTGTACCCGAGAAGGTATTGAAAGACAAGTCGGCCCCCAACAATTGATTGTGCTCCCAAATATCTACTGGAATGGTGCCAGAGAACAAATTGCTTTCGATAAAGAACATTTCCAGCTTCCTGAGGCGGGATAATGTTCTCGGCAATGAGCCTCCGAGGGTGTTACTCGACAAATCGAGAGATGTTAACGATCCCAAGTTTCCAATCTCAGAAGGAAGAGCTCCTGAGAGCTGGTTATAGGAGAGATCCAAGATGGTGAGCTTGGTTAGGTTACCAATAGAAGGAGGAATGGGGCCAGATAGAAGGTTCTTAGAGAGAGAGATTTCAACCAACTCTTTCATGTCTCCTATTTGTGGTGGGATGTTCGAACTCAGATTGCATGTACTAATATCCATTCTCTGAAGCTTTTGGAGCTGGACAAGAGAACCAGGGATGGGCCCTACTAAATGTGGGTTTTCATAGAGTTCGAGTATTTGGAGAGAGTGGACAAAACCTAGTTGTTCAGGAATAGAACCAGTGAAGGAGTTGTAACCGAGCCGAAGCTCACGAAGCTTAGTAAGGTTTACAATACTTGTTGAAATTTGGCCGCCAATATGATTTGTAGTGAGGTTTAGGATTTGAAGTTTTCTGAGACCAGAAAAGAATGTATTCGGGATTGAACCAGATAATTCATTATGAGACAAATCCAAGAAAGTGAGGTTCGAAAGACGACCAATATCTGGCGGAATCGTTCCTTCAAGGGAGTTCAAACTGAGATCGAGGTGGATTAAATGGGGTAACAAGGAGAAGTTAAATCGACCAAGAGTACCTTCAAGATTTGAATTTGAGAGGCTTATCTCAATTACACTTCCCCCATCGCTGCATTGAATGCCAAACCAGCCACAATGGCCGGTCTTATTGTTGGTCTTGAAAAGCCATGAATCCAAGGTCTGATTTTTCAGACTGGTTCTCCAATTCAAGAGTGCTTGGGCTTCTAGTTCTACTCCTGATAAACCATCAGATGATTTGATTAGAGCAATGAAAACAATAGTTTGGAAGAAGAGGATGAAAATTGGAAATGTCATCACCATTTCCATTTCCATGGCCCATAGAAATGGTTACTCAGTTTAGCTTCTGTGTGTACTGGAAGGAGCCTGAATTTATAGATGTTCGGAGAAGTAATATGTAAAGCACTGAGTTGTACCACACAGTCACTTAGTGGGTTAGGCCTGCATTTTTCTAGTCTTTGTTGATGAATTTGTGAGAGCATAGCCTTTATCAAAGTCATCATGGCAACATCTGTGGAATCAGGAATTTGTCCGAGTGTTTCCGTTTTTTATGGTGCGGGATACGAACTGTTCTTTTATCCCTTTCTTCATATTATTTTATCTCCTAATGATTCTGTCAATCCTTTTAACTTTTCTTATTTTTAAATTTTTTTAGAGATTCCCCCCCTTTTGAAGCCTTTTTTTTTAGGGGTTTACCCAACTTGGCCGAGTTACTTGGCTCAGCTAATGGCCGAGTACAAGCACCTTGGCTGAACTGAGTATGAGTACTTGAGCCGAGTTGATTTTTTGTATACTGCTTCGAAGAGCCTTGTTGATAGGGGTAGGTCATGATTGAACTTGGACAGGTGGCGCTTACTTGAGTGGTACCATGACTAGAAGACTCCCTGACTGTTATGGTTGATGCCACCAAATTCTCAAGTGGAATTGATACTGGCACATTATTTTATGACTGGAGTGCTTAATGCTTTTCATACTGGGTTGCTTAGGATTAACCTTTTCATATTGGGTTGCTAAGGACCAAAAGGTTAACCTCTCTTTCTCTTGGTTGTTAAGGACCAAAAGGTTAATCTCTCTCTCTCTATATAGTTGAGTTTTGATATTGTTTTATGACTGAGCGCTAAATGCATTTCATAGTGGGTTGTTAAGGACCAAAAGGTTAATCTCTCTCTCTCTCATAGTGGGCTGCAAAGGACCAAAAGCTTAATCTCTCTCTCTCTCTCTCTCTCTCTCTCTCTCTCTCCACTTTGTATTCTAAAACTCTCTCCCTGCCTTTGTCCTCTATAGTCTCAAGTCTGAACTATGAACTATGTCCATGTCTTATTTGTGGGTTTCTATGAGATGCACATTCTTATTAAGCATTCATTTAATGGAGCCTGACATAATGAATACTTTTGACTCCAATAGCCAAGAGATATTTTACTCCCTTGGGTAAAATCTCACTTAGATTTAATTTTAGGACCTCAAATTTGGGAATGTAATTTCTTACTCTATAGATTAATTAATTTTTTTTTTTGAATTATACTTTTTATGCACTTGAAAAAATAATGTCTCGAGATTAAATGGAGTGTATCCAATTTTTTAATGGTGAGATCTAAATATTAAAAACTCAAAATTTCAAATATTTTTTACTCCAAAGTGTGTCTTCCGTTCTCCAAAGGGAGCATGGTATAAGTGCGGGCTCCAAGAAAGACATTTTATGTGGACTCTGCAGCCCATAAATATAAAATAAAACAAAATTTCTGTGGCATTTCCCTGCTTGTTCCCATTGCCAAATTGAATGGCATCATGACTTCCAATTATGACATGATATTGGATATGTGATCATGAGGGTTTTGAGTCAAAAGTGAGACCCACTAATATAATCAAGATAAGGATGAAGCTTCTGTAGGGCCTAGGCTTTATGGAACCAAAATAAAGCTTCACCTCAAATTCTCATAAGGAAAATTCTCATAAGGAAAAGCACTTTGAGCATAAGAAATCTTCATGATGGTTCTAAAATCAATTTTCAATACAAATAATAAAATTTGAAACTTAAAAAATAATATTGATCTTGCGGGTCTATGAATACTTATTTTTAGGGTGAAGTTAATCAATATTCTCTGTGAATAAAGAAAACAACAAATGTAAGCAAATTCAAATTTCACATTAAATTCTTAGCTGCCTAAATCTTTAGTATGATTGAATCTCTTTCTTGCTCTTTATAACAACGTTCCAGTTTTTAAGGGAAAAAAAAAGGGGGTTTTCATCGAGTTATTCTTCTTTTTACTCTACCTACTTTTATTAAAAAAAGTTTTCTTTTAACTCTACCTATTATTGAGACATACGATTAATTTGATATCTTAGTTTTTGGCGAACATATTGCCTATGTTTTCCATATACGTTTTTTAAGGGAACTTTTTGGTGAACTTTTTTGTGAAAGTTTTTGTTAAATAAAGATTCTTAATTTACTCACACTATTAATGTGCCTATCTTTATATCAAAATTCAATATGATTAAGTTAATGAAGAAATAAATTTATGGGGAATAAGTTTTTTTTTAAAAAGGTAAAATATGGATTTATATTGGTTCTATTAAAAAAAGTGATTGTTTAAAGATCTTTTGAAAAACTCGGGAGTTTTTAATGGATTTTGAAAAATCAGACTTTTTGGAAAAATCGTGTTTTAAATGGAGACTTGCTAGTTATGGTTTTAAGATATTACTACTCAGGCGAGTCACTCATGCTCGCCCGAGTAACTCAGTTTGGGCTACGCCCGAGTCCTTAGCTTGAACCGAGTCACATCACAATGGGTTTCAATTTTACATTTTAAAATTTTGAATGGTTAAATCATATTACGTTGATTTAAATATGAGAATAATTAAATCAATTTAAATTTATTTAATTCTAAATCGATTTAAATTTATTTAATTATAGAAAACGATCGACTTAACTTGATTTAAATATGAAAAACAACTGATTTTTGCTATTTTAGTTGGTGTATCCTTGCTCTCTAATTGCTCTCCCTTTTTTTTTTTTTTGGACAAGAGTACTATGATTTCATTAATCACTCACAACTTTACAATAAAAACAAAAAAATAAAATAAAATTAAAGAAACAACTTTTCACCAACTGCCAAATCATTCAATTGAGCCTTTTTTTTTTTTCCCAACTCATCCGCTATGAAATTCGTCTCTCTATACACATGTTTGAAAGAGATTATCAACTGACCAATAACATCCATGATTTCCAACCACTTGCCATTCAGTTTCCATGACACCCTAGCCTCCTTATTACACCAATTGATAATATTCATGGAGTCTCCTTCAACAATACAAGGCCATGACCTAAATCACTCAAATAGAAGATGCAACCCTTGTAGCAGAACCTCTATCTCTGCAGTATTGCCGATGTCACTCCACAAGGCTTTGCATAACATAACTACACTTCAACATTGGAGTTTCTTATAACACTGCCATACCCAGCTATCCCAGGATTCCCTACAGAGCTACCATCAAAATTCAACTTAAGTATTCCATTAGTTGGAGGCCTCCACACACTCCTTGGTCAAACCTTAAACATCCTTTGTCGAATCAAATTTGAAAGATTGACTAAAATATCCACTTATGATATTTCAAATCCCTCTTTTGTAATAAAAAATCAACTCCCAATAAAAAAACCAACTCCAAATATGATGAATGATCCTTCTTTTTAATGCATTCATCACCACTCATTTTGCTTTGAAAATTCTATTATTTCTTTCCTTCCCTATCTCCCATAAAACCACCACCTTAATAATCTACTATATTATTCTCCCTACTTTTGAAAGGCTCCCACCATCCCATTGTTCCAAAATCTCAACATATGAACTAGGAAAAACTATTTACATCCCCATCAATTGAAGCACCCAACACCACAATCCAAATGGAAAAGGACAATGTAAAAAGACGTGATTACCACTTTCTCCATCTTCATTACAAAGAATGCATACATTAAACATTATCCTTCATCTCTTATTGTCTACCGTTAAAAAATCTTTCCTTGAAATAAAATTCATAAGACAGCACCATCATCCTTTTTCTTTAATTACTCTCTCTAACCCTCCCATCTCCCTTTTTTCTAACTCCATTCTCCCTAATCATGTCATCTCTCTCTAAACCTTTTTATTTCTAAGTATTCCCTATCTCTCTCTACACGAACTTTTACTCTCTATCTCCTTGTCTCTCACACCACTCTAACTGTCCCCGCTCTCTCTCTAACACCTCCCTCTCTTTCACTCATCTTCTTTTTAATATGCATTTTACCTCTCTCTAACTCATCTCTTTCTAACTATGTATTTCTCTCTATCTAACCATATACACTATCTCTCTAACTTAACTAATTATCTAAGTGCTCATTTCTCTTTCTAATTGCGCCTTTTTTCTCTCTAACTCCATTCTCTTTTGAATTGTCAATTTCTCTAATTGTGTCATTTTTCTCTCTAAATTCTTTCTCTAACCATGCCCTTTCTCTCTATAACACCCATTCAGTACGTCTTTTCTCTTTCTAATTATATGATTTCTTTCTCCATTTGCTCTCTCTCATTGTGCACTTTTTCTCCAAACCTTGTGTTAAAATTCTGTATCCTCTAGAGAAATCTCTGTATATTGATTAATTGTTAAGAATATATAAAGTCCCGTATAAATATACGGCTTATCAGTTATTGATAATGACTTACTAATCTAATATTATCAAGAGAGATATCTATATCAAATACAAGATAAATTAAAATTAAAACTAAAAACTATCTTTATCTCTACACTCCCCCTCAAACTGAGGTTGGGTGAACATCATCATTTTGTCAACGCGATAGTAATGACGAGCACGAGTCATTGCTTTGGTAAAGATATCTGCAAGTTATTGTTGGGAGGTAATATATGAGAGAGTAACTTCTCTGGCCATAAATTTTTCACGAATGAAATGACAATCAACTTCTATATGCTTTGTGCAGTCATGAAACACTAGATTTGATGCAATACGTATGTCACTCATATTATCAGTATACAATGGTGTAGGAGTTCGATGAAGAATATTGAGGTATTGTAAATGGCCTCTCAACCAAATAATTTCACTGCAAGCTGAGGACATTGCTTGATATTTGGCTTCTGCAGAAGATTTAGACACAGTTTGTTGTTTCTTACATTTCTATGATATGAGAGAATATCCGCCAGTGGTTGAACGTCTAGTATCGGGGCATCCTGCCCAATCCGCATCAGCATAGGCTCGTAACTGGAGAGAAGAGTTAGAAGAAAATAATATACATCTATGGTACGTACACCGTAGATAACGAATGATACGATAGATAACAAAGAGGTGGATGCGACGAAGATTAGCAACAAATTGGTTAACGACCTGAACTGCATGAGAAATATCTAGACGAGCCATAGTGAGATAAAGTAGACTCCCAACCAGTTGGCTATAAAGAGTAGGATCCAGAAATTTGTCTCCATCATCCTTTCTATATTTTACATTCACCTCCATTGATGTATCCACTCGTTTCTCATCAGATAAGTTGGTGTACTTTTTCTGGTTAACTATGTATCCATTAGGAGAATAATGAATTTTTAGTCCAAGAAAATAAGTTAACGAACCCAAATGTTTTATTTTGAATGATTGACTGAGAAGCTATTTCAAGTGTTTGATATTATCAAGATTGTCTCATGTGATGAAAATATCATCAACATATAGGAGAAAAATTGTTATTCCTGAAGAACAATGATGAGTAAATAGTGAATAGTCATGAGCACTTTGTTTCGATCCAGCATGCAGAATGACCTGTCGAAATCGTTCAAATCAAGCTCTTTGAGCTTGTTTTAAACCATACAATGATTTTTTTAAATGACATACCATAGATTTATCATTGCAATAACCAAGAGGAGGTCGCATATATACTGTCTCTTTCAAATGTCCATGGAGAAATGCATAGGAAAAAGATAGGATTAGCCCACTAGCTCATTGAACATATGAGCCTAACGGCCCAGATTGAATCTAGGCCGATCTGATGATCACAGATGTCCGGTAATGTTTGAATTTTATTTTATTTTATACAAATCCAAATCACTTAAAAATTTAGACGTGTGTTTATCAAAAAATAGGTGAATCTTCAAAAAATATAAAAAAAAAAATTTACATGAAATAAATTGACCAAAATACTCCCGAAAAATTTTGGAGGGTATTTTGTTTGTCCGGTAGTGCTTGAATTTTATTTTATTTTTTACAAATCCAAATCACTTGAAATTTTATGTGTATCAAAAATAGTGAATCTTCTAAAACAATCAAAAAAATATTGTACATGAAACAAATGGACCAAAATACCCCCAAAAAGTTTTGGTGGGTATTTTGGTCATTATGTTTGAAAGAGCAATGAGCTCTTTCAAATGATATACCATAGATTTATCATTGTAATAACCAGGCGGAGATCGCATATATACTGTCTCTTTCAAATGTCCATGGAGAAATGCATTTTTCACATCCATTTGAGACATAGTTCACTGACGAATAGTAGAGAGGGCAATTACGGTTTGTACAGAAGCAACATTATAGTCTATGCCATACTCCTGTTTGTAACATTGAGCAACTAATCGTGCTTTATATCGCTCGATCCTTCTATCAGATTTAAGCTTCACAAAAAAGACTCATTTGCTTCCAATAATAGATGTGTGAGGAGGACACTACGTAAATGAAAAGGTGTACTACGGGAGATAGAAAGTGAAATATTATCAGTACCAATAATATTCAGTTTCTCCTCATTAGCAGTGAGAATCTGACTATTACTTTGGTATGGTTTATTAGATGTTGAACTTGTGTGTACTTCAGTCATATGATTAGAGGCACTCGAGTCAATAAACCAAAAGGGGTTTACACTACGGGATAGTTAAGAGTTCATACCAGACAAGCCCATAATATAAAAAACAGAAGAGATAGCCGTAGATACATCGTTTTGTACCAACTGTTGAATATCATGTCTGGGACATTGTCGTATTTAGGTCATGAATAGTGCTGGATGGAGGGGTTTCTACCTTTAGTCCCTTGGAAGCATCATTAGCAGCTTGGTATGCCTTGTGAAAAGGTTTGCGTATATCGAATGCTCGGTTGCCTCGTTGAGAAAGATTTCGACATTCTGTGATAATATGCCTAGCACGTTTACAATAAGTACAAATTTTTTGCTTCTTACCCTAGTATGTTATATGACCACATTCTTTACACTCATAACATTGCAGCAAATATGGATCTTTTTGTGATGGATCTTATTCAAAATATTGGCTCGAACAATCTCATAGTTTGGGCACAACTTCGTAAAAAACTGCATCACTTTCCTGTCACCATTTATGTCCATTAAGCTCTTAATGCAACAAGCACTAGTGATACCTTCAAGTTTACATATTCATATTATGTCCACAAGTTCATGAAACCAGCTTAACATTCTTGAATGATTTTCTCCCCTTGGCTATAAGAAAACATATCATACTTGATTTGGAAGCGTCTTGCAAGATTTGATTGTTGATAAAAAATTTTCAAATATTTCCATATTTTTTTTGCAGTACGGAAGCCTCTCATTGGCCTTCCAATATCCAGATCTACAAAGCCGAGGATCCATGAGATAATTTTTGCATTGTTGATTTTCCATTGTTGGGTATCTTTAGTATTGGGTGTAGCCAGTTTAGGTTTAGCTTCAGTGCCATCAACATACCTCCACAAACCTTTCCCTTCAACAAAAAATTGAAAATGGAATCGCCAATCAGAATAGTTTTTCCCATCAAGTTTTATAGCCAATACATCTCCTTTTTAAGAAGCCATGTGTAAATTGTATCACTCAAGAGTTTTGATATAAGATGCTAGTTTTGATATAATATGATCCTCAAGAGTCTTGAAATAATATGGTCCCTATGGACTTGAGCAAGAGATCACAATCCATATTTGCAAACATGTAAAATGTAACGCTACTTGAGAATGCATTAAACCAAATTGCAAAGCCAAGATATTAGTAAATTTTGCAAAGGCAGCGTGTTACAAGATCTTAAAAGATGCAAATCATATTGGATAAGTTTTTGCGTACAAAAGTTTGCATAGCAAAGATATTAACGAAGGTTTGCGAAGGCGTGTGTTAACAAAAATTAACGGATGCAAACCTCATAGGCAGTTTCCAAGGGACCTTTTGCAGACGCTTATGGCCTCAGATAACAATACAAATAAACTTTCTGGTTTCCATTTCCATAGATGAAGATCGAGCAAGTTTAACTGATGATCAAGTAGGGTTTCAGCCTTTGAGTTGCAAAAACAAAGATCGAGCAACTCTGGATGGGGATAGATTAGGGTTTCTGCCTCATGACAAAGATCGAGCAGCTTCGGATAAGAATCAATTAGGGTTTGCTACGCCAATGAGTTTCAAGGATAAAGTTCGAGCATCTCTCTATAAAAAAACACAATTGCAATTTCTTTGGTTGTTGAATCATACGAGAACGAGGTTGCTAACCTGGCTTTGATACCATGTTAAGATTTTGAATCCTCCAGAAAAATCTTTGTATATTGATTAATTGTCAAGAATATACAAAGTCCCGTATAAATATACGGCTTATCGATAATGACTAACTAATCTAGTCTTATCAAGAGAGATATCTATATCAAATAGAAGATAAATTAAAATTAAAACTAAAAACTATCCTAAAAACTATCCCTATCTCTACACCTTATACTTGTGTGTATATATTTTCTTTTCATTTCTTTCCTTATACAAGCTGTGATATATTCTCTTATATGTTCTTTCCATTTTTTGTATGGGGGCGGTTTCTATAAGGTTGCAACCTTAAACAATCCAATTAAGGCGTACCTCCAAATATTATCATAACATGTAATTTTGTTAGTAAAAAATTATTAGGATTTTCTTAAAATCTATTTTCATATCTAATTAGAAAATTTTAAACTCAAAAAATGGTTAAAATCAATGGATCTATAAACATTTGAAAATCTTGAAAATAGAAAGTCTAGATAATGTGTTGCAAGATGTACTATTTCTGAGACTCAATAACTCCTATTTTTTTTATATTCATACATCTCGATATGGAGATGATCAAATAGAGAGTTTTTCAACATTAAAACAACCTTTCTGATATATTTTTGTGGTGCATCTGTAATTCTACATTTTAAGGTTGAAGCCGTATTGTATATTTCACATTTCCCTTTTTGTATATTTCACATTTTGTGTAATGTGCCCACTGTAGAATCGAAAAACAATTTATGAAAATAAGAAAAAAGAAACAAACACAAAAGAAATAGACAACCAACCACAACACAAAGATATACGTGGTTTGACAACGTGCCCACGGGCTATGAAAGCTTATTTATTGGCAATGGAGAATAGGGTTACAACAACTCTCTTCCTCACGCCTCTCTGTTCTCTCTGATTACAAAGCAATCTGCGTTTTTTCCCTTAACCCTTAACGCTCATCGCCACAATATATATAGAGTCTTGTACAAATTACCAAAATACCCATGTATGGATATATATCGAGTCCCAGATAGATGGTACAAATTATCGAAATACCCTTGTACGGATATTTGATATTTTCCTTGGGTGCTGCCGCCCCCGAACCCCACAGGGGTCGAATCTAAGCCTCAAGCCCTTTGGGCCTTCGGCCCTCCGGAGTTGTCTCTTTAACTCTATCTTGATAGATCTATTTCTTCGTAATACAAGACATCAATCCTCAACACCCACTACTATAAACATATATATAGAACTTTTCAAACAAGATCAATATAGAGAAAACTCTTTGTTTTTTTCCACACGATATTAGAGCATGGCCTGTTAAGTCTGTCAAAACCACCAGCATAATAACCCTATGAAATCGGCCACCTTTGAAAACCACCGATCGACCAAAAAAACAACAAAAAAACACCTCTTGCAGAACTTCCGCCCCCTGAGATCCAGTCTTAAATCTAACATTGCACTCTTTTAAATGACAGATATGGCGTTTTTCCCTCGATGATGTTCTGCGTATCTGAAGGTCCCCTTCGTTGTCTGATCTCTCTTTACTGGTTTTCTAGCAAACAAAACTGCATCTGCCTGAGGTCAAGAAATCTTCTCGTGATCTTTCTCTTGCCACTCTCTCTCTCTCTCTCTCTCTCTCTCTTGTCATCTTGGTAGGGGGATCCCAACCCAACTTAAGGTTTCATCTCTACCATCTAATATCTTCCTCTTAGTACTAAATGAGACTTCTTTAAATCAACTTTTTGTCCTTTAGTTTATTGTTGTCACTTATTTTGGCCTTTGAGCTTGCACCTATTTCAGGATCATTGTTTTCGTTTAGTTTCATGCTTGCACCTATTTTTAGTTGATCATTGTTACAATATTTTTATATTACATATGGATTAATCTGAAATGGCTCCAGTAAATCAAATAGGAATAACCATATTTTTTGGGCTTCTTTTATGAGAGATGTTATTCATGGGAAGGGACTTTTGGGTTATATACATGGGAATTGAAAACGAAAATCTTATGACCCTAAAAACTAAATGAATGGGAAATCAACAATCCTAAGATTATAGCCTAACTAATGGGGTATGTGAAAAGCAATATTGGTATCAATTTGAGTGATTTTGAAAGTGCTCGAGAGTTGTGGGTTTTTCTTAAGAATCTACCATTAATCTAACTGGGAAAGAAAGTATCAGTAAGTATAGGAACTTCATTCATTCCGACAAAGTGCTCGATTCATTCAAGATTTTTATTCTTCCATGATGGTGCTTTGAGACGCTCTAGCACTTATGGAACTTGAAATCACTTATGAGCCAGTATAAAGATTGAAAAAAAAAATTCATGAAATGAGTTCATAGATATTGAATTCCTAAGGGCACTTCTGCAAGAATTTGAGAAACTAGGAATGTGATGCTGTACAGAGCCACTCTTCCACTCTAACTCAGGTTATTTTTTAGTTGATTGCATAAGAGACTAAGATTATGTCTCTTATATTATTTTAGTGGGAGAAGCAATTTTATCGCAACTCAAAATTTAGAATACAAAGACCCTAAACATAATTCTTCTTATGTACCCCACAAGGGCATGTCCTCTATTAGATGTAATTACTGTAAGAAACTTAAGCATGTGAGATTTACATGTCCAAAGAAGAAGAAGAAACATATAGTTGCAAATGTGTTAGAGTTGAGCCAACATTCATAGGGGAGCAATCCTGTTCAACCTGCCATTGGTGCAACATCAAAGGGTACTGGTGTTGCTTCGCCATCTGTCACTTCTACATCAATTTGGCATTGGTGCAACATCAAAGGCTACTAGTGTTGCTTTGCCATTTGTCGCTTCTACAATGGAACAACTTCAATCATTGGTCTCACAATCCCAATTTTCCAACATGTTTGTCTCTATTTTTTCAAGTAAAACAACTTTAGCTTCTTGGTTTATAGACTATGGTGCTTTTATGTGATAACCCTTGTGGGTTTTCTACTTAATTGTAAAGCATTTTTTGATATTATTCATATTGATGATAGTGCTTTTATGAAAGTTTCTAAGGTTGGCTCAATTATTACATCCTCTGATGCCTCTAATAAATTGAAGGTCTCTAGCGTTTACTGTGTTCCTTCCATCACTACAAATCTGCTTTATGTTGGTGAAATTAGGTTCCATCACTACAAATCTGCTTTATGTTGGTGAAATTAAGTGTCCTAATTGCGATGTGGTTTACTCTGCCTTGGATGTTACACATAGGATCAACAGTTATGAGAGCTGATTGTGACCACGCATACATATAGAGAAAATTATATTTATTTCATGGTACTTTTCTCTGTGACGTCTCTCTTTCTAAGAATGTTCTTTCTTGTTTTTACAATGCTCGTTCTCTCCCTAAGCATGTCATTCCTCTTTTTAATCATACTCTCTCTCTCTCTCCCGTAGTCCCCTCAGCGCAACATCTACATTTTCCATTAGATTGCATATCGTGGATATGCCAATATAACTTTTTTTTCTCGGGTATGCTTATTCATGATAACAAGCACTTTTGGGGATTTGCACATTGCATATGGATGGTTTAAATTTTCAAATGAAGCCGGACATATTCTTCTGGCTCTCACCCATGATATGCAATCATAGGATCCAACAGGTAAGCTTTTTTTTATTTTATTTTGAACAGATTTTTATTTTATTTTGAACAGTTGATAGTTAATAGCGATTTTTCATTGATGAAATAAAAAGATTAGTGCAACAGGAAAGGAAGAAAAGAAAATTACAAAAGAAGGAAAACAAAAAAGCAGATAGAGGGAAGAAGGGAGAGAAAAAAATCACAGCTCCACTCCTCTAGCTAGAGCATCAGCCTCTCCATTTCTCTATGGAAAGACATGGATGAATTGAACCTCCCACCCAAGGAGATAAAGATGGATATGCCCCCTTATCTGGGTCCATTGCCAAGGGATGGTGGTTGAGTCTCTACATCACTTAATCACATTAAGAGAATCTCCTTCAATAATCACCCTAAGATAGTCTTTTGCAAGTCTACTGACTCCATGGGCTCATAGTTCTGCTTCATGGGCCGAGCATAGGTGTAGATTCCCATGATTGGTCCAGATGGTCTACCCAGAGCTATTTCCAAGGGGACCCCCATAATGTGCCACCTGACCATTCCCTCTCACACTACCATCAAAGTTAAGCTTCACCCACCCACTCGGTGGAGGTAACCGACAGCTATCCGTAATGACTCTCCTTTTCTTGAAGGTCAGAAGCTCGTTAAAATGTGACTCAAAAAACTCCTTTAGGATCTGCATAAAGGGAAGTTGAGCTTGGGCCCAGCAGACAATACTTTTTAGAATGGAAAAAACAAGATGAACCACGCTTCTTGATTTGCACTCAAAACATCTAGCATTCATTTCTTTCCAATTGACCATATGATTGCAGCCACACTAATATGCCACAAGACAAAACCCAATTTTGAGAATGGAGAAGTTTAACCATGCTGAAATGGCAAGGCATATCTCAGAACCAATTGCACTTAGCGAGAAGAATCCCAAACCTATAGAGCTAAAGGGTAAGTGAGAAAGACATGAGACACACTCTCCACATCTTGTTTACACATAATGAAAGCATTTACAATGGCCACCCCCTGATGTGCAGTTGGTCTGTCGTTAAAATATGCCCCCAGCTATGTAGCCATAACATGACTCTCACTCTAAGAGGAGCTTTGTACCCCAGGACCTTTGGAGAAAAGAATTGCGAGGGATAAATATGTCCATTAGTAGGCAATTATACAATATCTTGACTGAGAAAACACCACTAGGTTCCAGTTCCCAAACGACCGTGTCCCCTCTGGTAGGAGCAAGCCAAAAATCATATAACTTGGCCATAAGTTGAGTAAACTGACTCTCAACCACCAAATTGACCCTTCTAGCATTCAAGCTTAGGTTTCAAAAAACAAGACTACCGTGCAAATCAGCAATGTCCCCAACAATGGCACTTTTATGGGAGGATTTGGAGAAAAGCTTTGGATACTGAAGCTTTAGACAACAACTTCTTAACCATTTGGAATTCTAGAATTGTGCATCCAATCCATCACCAACCATGATTCTACTATAAGCAACCGTAAACTTCAGTAAACTTCTTAGACTAACCCAATAGAACCCATGACTCATAACCTATAACATAGAATCTTGATTGGTCCATCAAAGTGAGCTAATAAATGAAGGTTATATGGTTCTAGTCTATAGCCCCTCAAGGACAAGTCATGCCCCTATGGACAAACGCACACTACTGCAATGGTACACATGTGTCCTTCTGCATATGTACATGTTACAAACGTATGGATCACTTATCAAACATGGTTATCATATATAAATATTGTGCAATGGCAATTATGTGGATTCGGCCCTCGCCCTTTTAGGCCAGCCAATGATACACAGGGTCACAAGGTCTCCTGGCCAACAAACCACCCTAGGCATCTCTCCGACCTCGTCAAGGGCTACCCCTGCAAATCCTTTATGGTTGTACCTCATGCCTGGGGCTAAAGGGTTTTCAGACTCAATCATGGGCCTGAACCGGTAAACCCAATTGAGTCATAGCATTACAAAACATGCCTACGTTCTTACTTCCACTAGAGTCAATATATCATGATAATCAAAATTTTACATGCTCTTGTAAGGCTTTTAAATAGCAAAAAACCTCAACAGCCATATTATAATAAAAACCTTTTGCATAGAATGTATTTTAACATGTTTATAGGAATGAACCAAATATTTGTAATATCACGTATATTTTTGTGCAAATATTTACATATGAATCAAATGTACCCAAAAGAAACCAAACATTTAACAAAAGGCTGCCAGATTCAAAACCTAAATGGAACCCAATGCGAGCAAATGGAATAGGGAAAAAAAAAAAAATAGAAGAGAGAGGGAGAGAAAAAAAAGAGAGGTTTGAAACTTTCAAAGCAAAAACCAACAGACGCTCGAAAGTTCCCCGAAAAAAAATCCAAAAGCTAAAGAGGCTAACAAAATACAAAGCAAAGCAAAAGCCGATCAATTTCTCTAAAGCCAATACATCTCAAAAAAAATCACGAAGGTCGTAGATGTTGGTTCGATGTGCTAAACAATCATGAGCAGTAGTCTGACAGATCATTTTCTAGGAAATTTTCAAGTAATCTTGCAGGACCTCGACCATCTAAACTTTAAAAGATAGGTGATGGAAAAATGGAATTAGAAGTCCAAGGAGATCCCAAGAACGAGCAGGAAATATCTTGCATTTTTCGAGACACCATTTTGTTCAAAGACTCAAAAGCACTAGATTTTTGGCTAAGAGACGACCTGAAATTTGAAAATGGAGTACTTCATGGTTTTGAGTCTTGAAAGTCCCAGCCAAAGGTCTGCCAAACCGTAAGGCCCACGTTTTTTAAAAATTTTAAAAAAAAATTGTTCTTGTTTTTTTTTGTTTTCAATACCCTTACTGAGAAAATTTTCCAAAGGTGCTCCACGGTCGATGAATTAACCTTGTTGCATTTTTCTTTTCTTAATTTTAAATTTTTTTTTTTTTTGTTTTCAAAACTTCATCAGGGGCAATTTCGAGTTGGATGCTTTTGAAGTTTTATATTTTATGATTTCTAAAACTTTAATTTTTTTGTTAAAATCGTAATACCCAACACCTAGTACTATTTTCCAAAATTCTATTTGTTATTAAAATCTCTAAAACCATTTATCAAAAGAAAGAGTATACAGTTGATCCAGGCCCAATCTGGTACGAGAACTAGGGCAAATTCACCCTACATGTAGTGAACTTATTATACGTGAAGTCCTGTTGAATTCCAACCCAAAGGTGATTAGATCTCACTTCAAATATCAAACCCTCTTTGAATCATCGGTAGTGTTGGATGTAATCACATCAAAATCGAGAATATTGAAATAAATGCAAGATGCAATATCATGTGCTGAAAATCGAAAGAAAATACTATAACAATTGAAAATAAAGCAAAATAAAGGACTTACAGACCGGTCAAGGCATTTTGGCTAGGCACCCAAAATATTATGAATGATTGAACTCTTGTTTTAATGAATGACTTGTTTTATTTCTTGAATGAGTTGGATTGAAAAGGCCTCTAGATTTGCGGTTTAATATTAGGTAGTTGAGAGTGAATGGGTTTCTCTGAGAAATAGGTGATCATCGTTTCTGGAAAATCAGAGTTTGAGGTTTCTAAAAATAGACTAGGGCTTAGGGGTTTTGAGGGTTAGGATTAGAGCTTAGGTCAGCCCAAGATTTGGGTTTAATTTGATTGTCGACCATTTAGTGGTCAAAAATAAGAATTTATATAAACAAATGAATATGATTAATTAGAAGGTGGTGATATATACCAATCAGGAGCGATAGCTAGCCACGTTGCACCCTGCAACGCGCAGTCTACGACTTCTATGCCACAAGTTGTGTCGCAAATGGCTAACTGACTCTGCATGACGTAGACTTTCTTTGGGATTTGATTTTGTAGGTATTTACTTGTCTTATTTATTCAAAATTAGTCGGTTAGTTGATTTTCTAAATTTCTCCTTACTTTTCTATTGAAAACCCCCCTATTTGGAATATTTATGCTTCTTAAGGCTAGATTCTATGGTTCTAGGAGACAATTTTGGATAATTTTGGGTTGGCTTGTAATTTGGGATGACTATGATTTGTTGTGGCTGTTGGAAAAAATACGGTCCAGCGACCGAAGCGCAACCAAAATAAAACAACCGGGAACCGAGTATCATACATAAGTGCTCGCAAAACAGTTTTGGTGAACGAATGTGGAGAGGATTAATCAACTCACATAGGCACGTCTGACAACTACTAGAGCTGCCGAAATCTATTTTACATCGCAAATCGCGAGTGAGGTGGAAGCTCACAAATACTCTCAATAAGTGCGATTGAAGAGCAATCCGAGCTTGACTCGCACGCACAACTCTTTATCTCTTAGGGCCGAATCTCTCCTTATGAGATCTCAAGTATGAGCCTCGAAACCCATCGAAGTAAAGTTTCCTAATGTAGTCTAAGGTCTATGAGGGCATCATGTGTCACCTACATATTAGCCTCGCACAATGGCAAAAAAGAACACGATCATCTTTTTCCACACGAGTAGGTGTTTTGGTCACTAATATAACACGTGTGGTATGAATCAAACGTCATGGTGGATCACATCAAATATGCATCGGAATCTGCACCATGCAGGTTACAATCTTTTCACGGCTATGCAACTGGTCGCCATCTAGCGCCCCACAGTCACATCCATGCGTCAACCTGAACATCCCTGATGTTAATCCTTGGCTACTTACAGTCTACATGATCGTTGGGACATTAATTTAAATAGATCATGTCAATTCCCTTATGGAATCTCATCTCGAACCCTTGGTCGAGGCGATAAATACACCATGTATATATCTCATCCTCCAATATCCCAGATATTGAGCGTAGCTCGTGTGAGTAGTGAGCTTTAGCCTACTGATGAATTAAATGATAATATCTGCTGTGTGTGAATTAAAATGCACAAACAATTCATCATAACATAAAATAACATCCATATTTCATTATAATAGTGTATCAAGATCCTCTAAACTCATACGATCCTGAGTTCCATAGTTCTTACGTGAGTCTGATATGCGGATCCGCCACCATTTTAGTTGTAGGAATATGAATTAACACCACCTGTTTATGTGCAATAATGTCTCAAATATAGTGATCTCTAACATTAATATGTTTTGACCTTTCATGATACTTTGGGTCTTTCGCAATAGCAAGTGCCGTTGTATTATCACAAAATACAGTGACAGACTCATTATTTGTCATAATAACACCCAAGTTCCTTAGGAATCTTCTCAATCATACGACTTCTTGTTCTGCTCTACTACAAACAATGTATTCAGACTCCATAGTGGAGAGAGCGACACAGGAGTGCTTCTTGCTACACCATGAGACTACATCGCCTCCTAGCAGGAAGACATAACCTCAAGTCGATTTATGCTCATCTAGGCCTGCTGCCCAATCAACATCATTATATCCCCATAAACATAAATCGGTTCTTTGAAAACATAGCATTTGAGTCAAGGTTCCCTGAAGGTATCGAAAAATCCTCTTCACTGCTTGCCAATGACCTTGTCCTGGATTACTCTGGTATCGGCTAACAAGACCCATTGCATAGAGAATATCTAGATGCGTGCCGAGCATTGCGTACATCAAACTACCAACTGCATTTGCATATTGAACATGGGATATTTTATTCCTCTCAGCTTCTGTGTGTGGACACATGTCAAGACTTATAGTATGCCCTTTCTCAACTGGAGTATCTATGGGTTTCGAGTCTTGCATACGAAATTGCTTAATAATCCTTTGGATATTTGTTTATTGTGACATAGTAAGAAACCTTTGAGAGCGATTTTGATGTATCTTAACACCGAGTATGTAACTTGCCTCACCCATGTCCTTCATCTCAAATTTGGATGACAACCACTCCTTCGTGGTAACAAGTTGCTCCAGATCATTCTCAGGTAATAAAATATCATCAACATACAAAGACAATATCTGGATGTTTTTCTTGTACTTCTTAATGTATATACAATGGTATTCTTGAAGCATTTCAAAAGCATAAGTCATTATAGCCCTATGGAATTTGATATACCACTGTCTTGATGACTCTTTGACACCATATATAGACTTCTTAAGTTTGCACACTTTGCGCTCAAGGCTAGAGGCTACAAAACCTTTAGGTTGCTCCATATAGATCTTGTCCATCAAGTCACTATTCAGAAAAGTAGTCTTCATATCCATTTCATATGTGTGTCGATTTCTAAGATTAAGTGAATCGATGTCATTCTCACCATCGTGGAGAATGTCTCATCGTAGTCTACTCCCTCAATTTGAGTGAGAACCCTTTCGCCACTAAGCGGGCTTTATATTTATCTATAGTTCCATTTTCCTTCCTCTTGATTTTCAAGACCCACAAGTTCCCAAACTTGATTTTGCTCTATAGAACTAAGATCGTCTTTTATAGCAGACATCCACTGGTCCACAACAGGAGAATTCAAGGCCTCTTGGAATGAGCTAGGTTCATCAACATCAAGTAAAATGCATGTGAGACCCTCTACTTCAAAGTATCTGTGATGAACTTTTCCACGTTGACTTATTCGAAGTTCGGCTTGTGATCCACTCTCAATAGGTGTCTCTAGCATGGTTGGTGACTTAATATGGGTCATATGCTCATTCTCAACTAGTGGCCCACTCCCACTATCACTGACAATCATGGGAAGATTCTCACTATTACCCTCAAGTGAAGGACCTATCTTAATGTCAGTCTGAGATTCCGGCTTTCCATAGAGCTCGTCAAACATACGAGACCGCTTCCTATTAAGGAATTTAGTCTCTATAAAATCTACATCACGAGATCTATTTTCTTCATTCTGCAATCATCACGTTCTTGACAAAATACATATCCCTTCAAGTGCTCAGAATATATAACAAAAATGCACTCGAGAGACCGTCTGTATAGTTTCCCTGTCAATTGAGAAGGGATGTGAACATGTACAACTGACCCTCAAGGACGTAAATGAGAAAGATCTGGCTTTCTACCTGTCCATAACTCATAAGGGGTCTTAGGCACTATGTTTAGGACATACATCGCATTAAGGAGTGCATCTCCCCAAAATGATATTGAGAGGTTGGCGTGAGCCATAATAGACCTCACCATGTCCAACAAAGTACGATTCCTTCTTTCTACAACACCATTTTGTTACGGAGTGTAGGACATCGTCTCTTATTTTCGGATTCCCTTATTCTCACAAAGCTTCTTAAGTTGATCAGATAAGTATTCTCACTCTCGACCAGTGCAAAGAACCTTAATTCTTCTGTCCAACTGATTTTCAGCCTCTAGCATAAAACGGTTAAAGCAATCTATTGCTTGTGATTGATGCGATATTAGCTATACATACTCATAGCGAGAATAATCATTGATAAATATGATAAAATAACAGGAACCGTCATGGGCCATCTCATTAAATGAACCACAAATGTCAGAACGATTATATCTAGAAGACTAGTTGCTCTATTTACTTTAGGAAATGGCTTTCTAGTTCATTTTCCAGTTATACATGGTTCATAGATAGGCAAGTCTATTTTGAATAAAAGCAACAATCCTTCTTTGGTTAATCGGATCATCCTATCTTTTCCTATATGGGCAAGCCTAGCATGCCACATTATGGAGTTGTGTGCAATAGAAGAGGTAAAAAAGGATGAAGATATCGTATAGGTAGAAGGAAGTGAAAAATTAATATCATCATTATCTAAAATAAACAAGTCATTCGTTATCTGGCCATAATAGTGAAAACCATCTGGAAATGTAAAGGTAACATAATTAAGCATGAAATTGATAAATCAACCGTTTCTAACTAGACATAGAACTGAAAGCAACTTTTTCTCATTCCGAGAGTATGGAAGACATCATGGAGAAGAAAGGTCCGGCCACTTCAGAATCGGAGTTGGTAAGTTCCAACCCTTAACACATTCTCTAATGTGCAATTCCCCATGAAGATCTTCTGACTTCCAACCGGCAAAGTTTGGAACTCAATGAATCCTTCTCGATCCCTTGCTATATGCCTTGTTGCTCCTGAATCCACAATCCACTCAGTAAATTGTGAATGAACAACAAGAACCTGAGTGCAAACATTTGCATAGCTAAGGAAATCAGTTCGTACCTTTCTAGATTCAGGATATTTGTGTGTATAGTGGTCATTCTTCTCGCAATTATAACAAGTTATTTCATATTTGTCCCTTGTGCGCCTCCCGTATCCATGCCTGACCTTGTTGTTTTCCTGAGCCACTTGCTTAGGTTTCTCCTTCCTTTGAGGTGTGCCATTACTGAACTTACCTCAAGGTTTACAACTTCGAGGCCTGCTTGACTGGGCAACTAGAGTTGTTCCGCCCTAGAAGATGAGCAGAACTCAACCTCTATCTCAAGGTGATGAGAAAGTTGGAAAAAATTTGTTACAGCTTCATTATGCAACATCAATGACTTTATATTTTCCCAAGATTCTGGAAGAGACCTAAGCAATCCAAGCATATGTTGCTCGTGACTAAGTTTGTTTCCAGCTGCCTCTAGGTCACGTATCATTTGAAAGATTTTTCAGAGGTGGTCTACCATTGACACATTTGGAGGCATTTTTTATCTCTTAAAAGTCATAGATAAGGGTCATAACCGAGCAGCGGAAGTGCCAGCATACTTCTGCTGAAGCGTATCCCATATGGCCTTCGCCATGGTGAATCCCTCGAATTCACGAATGAGGTCATCACCCATAGCACTTAGCAAAGTGAAGCAAGTGCTACGGTCAACATTGTCCTATGCCTCATACTCACGGACAAGTTCTTCAATGGCACCTTGTTCAGGTTTTTGCTTAATGGTAGTTAGGTGTTCAAGTGTACATTTCTCATTTAGAATTGTACCGATTAATATGGATGTCTCATGGTTTGTTTGATACATGATTGCACTTAGATTATCATTTTTACGCTTGTTAATTGTCAAGCTATTTGAAAAAACTTGACCCTTGAAAGTCTTGATATGAAAATTTTACATGGCCACATTGAACTCTTGCGTATAATTAATACCAAGTTTCTTTTTTGGATCTAGCATCTCAAATATCTCATAATTTGCAAGCGGTGCACCTTCTTAGATGCACTCCCACTAAAAAAAATGCCCTTTTATGCAGCCTTAAAATACAAAAAAAAAAAAAAAAAGAGTAGGGTCCACCATGCACAGCTTAGCATATAAGGCCTAGTTAGCCATGATTCTCATGGTCTAGGATGCCTCAACTTGCATAGCCCATGCATAAGGCCAACACGACTATGTGGTCAGTACATATGGTTACATAGTGTACATGTCAATAGTCTTAATATAACCACCATATGCACTTTGCAACATCATAGGCCAACCATAGCCAAGCCTTTACAAGTAAGGCAAGAACGATAATGTGGGCACAATTGGGAACTTGATTCCATGATGGCTCTGATACAAATGTTGGAAAAAATGTGGTCTAACGACCGAAGCGGAAACAAAATAAAACAATCAGGAACCAAGTATCATACCTGAGTGCTCGCAAAACAGTTTTGGTGAACGAATGCAAAGAAGAATGATCAACTCACGTAGACACATCCAACAACTACTAGAGCTGCCGAAATCTATTTCACACCTTAAATCCCGAGCGAGGTGGAAGCTCACAAATACTCTCAACAAGTGCGATTGAAAAGGAATCTGAGCTCGACTCTCACACACAACTCTTTATCTCTCAGGGCCGGATCTCTCCTTAGATCTCAAATGAGAGAGGGATTGTAGTCTCTTTATCTCTCTCTCACTCTCTCTCTCTCAATGGGAGCTCTCACACCTCTCACACATGTCTCGTGTGTGTGTTATTGTGTGTAGAAACCTACACCCCTCCCCCTTTTATAATGAGAGAAAGGGTCATCTCATTCATGAGAGAGTAACCTCCTCATGAATGGGCACCCTTATGGTGCATGGTGCATTCCATTCATGGGAGGGTAGCCCCCTCATGAAGAGGTGCAACGTAAGTCAAAAAATGAATGGGGTGTGGTCCACATAGGTGTTCCCCCACACTAGGGATGCACCCTCATGTCTACAGTGGCCTATTGGGCCAGTGTGATCCTTAGAGGTCGAATGACTCATTCTAAGGCTTCTCGTATGATTTAAGGAGTCATTTGTATGCCTTGAGATCTACAAATTTAGAGAAAAATGTCAATTTCAAGTCTACAGAAAGGAGTTAGAAAGCCCGTACATGATGTAACCATGTTTCTACCTTCTCTAAAACCTTTAAAGAATGAGCTGAAATTGCTTAATAAAAAAAGCTTTCCTAGTAAGAGTTAAGAGTAAACTCTAAACCTAAGAGGGAAATGGAATTTAAGGAAGAGTAGACAAATTCAAAAACCAAAATTGATCGTGTTCCATGGCCAGAAAATCCAGTTTGGACACCAATGATTGACAATGTAAAAAAAACATCAAAACACAGTTCAAGTCGAAAAACCCTAGGAGGGGAAATAAAAAGCCCCATGGGACTGAGTTGGATGATGTCGTATCTCCAGGATGTCCCAAAAATGGTGCACCCGCGAACCATTTTATATTAGGAACACTTGCATTTTTTTTCAAAAGTTGCTTTAGGAGTTTACTTCTTTCCCACACACCTATTCCTCGAAGACCAAGGTGTACTAATGAGGGGCAACTGTAGACCTACTATGAAATTGGCTGATTTCCAAAATTCCCAAAACCCTAAATTCCCATAAACCTATAACCTTAAAACCTAGGGACCATCCTAGGATGATGAACCTTAATATATCCTAACCTAGTCCATAATCCTTAAGAAAACTACCTAATCTAGTTAAATTAACGTAAACTTATCCAAATATTTCTGAAGCAGTGGTTTAAAAAACGGATCGGTGCCCCGGATCGAGCACCCCAAAAACCCATATAGATTGGTGAATCGGCAATCCAGATCGGGAATCGGTCGGAATAAACCTAAAAAAAAATCCAAAAATATTATTAAAATTCGTTATAAATGTTGTTTTTTAGGAATCCAATAAGAAATAAGGGTACTACATTATTAACTTTCATTTTATTTCATCAATATACGAATATTGAGATGTTCTTTCCTTATATGAATTTATGTTAACCATTAAATTTGTATCACACAAAAGAAAAATCATAAATTATCATGGAAGCAGTATAAAATCATACATAGGCTACAACAAAGAATGGATTCCATCGATGACAAAATGGCCACCAAAAACTTGAATTGGCAGAAAACCCTAATCGGCTAAAAAAAAACCCAAATTACTAAAACCTAACTAGCTATAATCCAAAATTAGTATAGCCAACTATAATATTATATACTGAAATTGAAATTGTTGGTTTATATTTTATAATTATTTTATTATAAAAATAATAACAAATCTAAAATATCTTACAATATCATCTAATTTAAATTATATTATTGACAACTGTAAAAAAAAAATAGTACGTTACACAATTTATAATGCAAATAAATTAATAAATAAAATAGAAGATTTCATTATCAATGTAGAAATTATTAGAATTTCATACCAATTTTCGTAATAACACTTTAATTTTTCAAAAATCAAATTTTTTAAGTTTCAAAAATCAAATTTGTTTAGGTTTCTAGAATAATCGCAGCTCAAATGCATGCTTGAAAAGCATGATACTTGTTGTATTATTTTTTATTTATTTTTTCATAATAAATACTTGTTGTATTACTTTTTTCATTTTTTTTTGACAAGAAAAATAAGAAGATGGTGCTGCCCTCGTAACTTTTATTATTTTGTCAATATAATTTTTATTTTTTTGTCAAGGTAATTTTTATTCTTTTGTCAATGTAATTTTATTTTTTGTCAAGGTAATTTTTATTTTTTTTCAAGATAACTTTTATTTTATTTTTTTGACAAGGTAACTTTTTTTTTTTTTTTGTATGTGGTAGAGAGAGATGCTTGCGTTTGTTAAAGATAGAGAGACAAGAATATTGGTATGTTTAGAGAGAGATGCTTGCGTTTGTTAAAGATAGAGAGACAAGAACGTTAATATGTTTTAGAGAGAGAGGAACTTTTAATGTTGACTTCAGTGGGAGAAGAGCGTGGGGATTTGGTGCAATGTTGGGCATTGTGAATTGTCCCACATCGAAGGGATGTGGGATGAAACGTGTATATAAAGGTTTGCAATAGCCCCACTTGCAAAGGGTTGGTTAAAATGGGGGCCACCTGCAAGGTGTGATGGTTCCTCTTTGTCTGCGCGTCACGTTATATGGGCTGTTCATGTTGATCTTATGATGTCATACACTTCTAGAACTGGGCGATATCCGGTTTTACAAAAAAAATAGACATGTGGTGGCCGATTCTCGTGTCGATTTAGACGAGTCCGTTGTGACTCGCCGATTTTTAAAACACAAGATATTCTATTATACGATAACAACATAGAAACATCTAAAAACACCCAATCACAAACCCATAAGAATCGGTCACCCCATGTCGATTCAGGCGAGTCCGTTATAACTCGCCGATCCGTTTTAGAACAACATAGAAACCTCTGAAAACACCCAATCACAAACCCACAGGAATCGACACGGGGGTGACCGATTCTAGTGTCGATTCGGGCGAGTCCGTTGCTCCTCGCCAATTTTTCTGAAGATATCCTATTTGTTCTAGACTTTTTCAGAACAACATAGAAACCTTCGAAAACACCCAATCACAAACCCCAAAACAAGTCCAAATTTAATTAGACTGCCACCATACTGAACTGGACATTCTCTAGACTCTCACTGTTCAGAACACGATTCCCCGCAAGAATCAGATGATACCCGGTTTTACATAGGAATTGACACGGGGTGACCGATTCCCATGTCGATTCAGGCGAGTCCGTTGCGACTCGCTGATTTTTAATATACAAGAAATTCTAATTGTTCTAGACGTTTTCAGAACAACATAGAAACCTTTGAAAACACCCAATCACAAACCCACAGGAATCGACACGGTGGTGACCGATTCTAGTGTCGATTCGAGCGAGTCCGTAGCGACTCGCCAATTTTTCTGAAGATATTCTATTTGTTCTAGACTTTTTCAGAACAACATAGAAACCTCCGAAAACACCCAATCACAAACCCCAAAACAAGTCCAAATTTAATTAGACTGCCACCATACTGAACTGGACAGTCTCTAGACTCTCACTGTTTAGAACGCGATTCCCCGCAAGAATCAGACGATACCCGGTTTTACACAGGAATTGACACGGGGGTGACCGATTCCCATGTAGATTCAGGCGAGTCCGTTGCGACTCGCTGATTTTTAATATACAAGAAATTCTAATTGTTCTAGACGTTTTCAGAACAACATAGAAACCTTTGAAAACACCCAATCACAAACCCACAGGAATCGACACGGTGGTGACCGATTCTAGTGTCGATTCGGGCGAGTCCGTAGCGACTCGCCAATTTTTCTGAAGATATTCTATTTGTTCTAGACTGTTTCAGAACAACATAGAAACCTCCGAAAACACCCAATCACAAACCCCAAAACAAGTCCAAATTTAATTAGACTGCCACCATACTGAACTGGACAGTCTCTAGACTCTCACTGTTTAGAACGCGATTCCCCGCAAGAATCAGACGATACCCGGTTTTACACAGGAATTGACACGGGGGTGACCGATTCCCATGTAGATTCAGGCGAGTCCGTTGCGACTCGCTGATTTTTAATATACAAGAAATTCTAATTGTTCTAGACGATTTCAGAACAACATAGAAACCTTTGAAAACTCCCAATCACAAACCCACAGGTATCGACACGAGGGTGACCGATTCTAGTGTCGATTCGGGCGAGTCCGTTGCGACTCGTCAATTTTTCTGAAGATATCCTATTTGTTCTAGACTTTTTCAGAACAACATAGAAACCTCCGAAAACACCCAATCACAAACCCCAAAACAAGTCCAAATTTAATTAGACTGCCACCATACTGAACTGGACAGTCTCTAGACTCTCACAGTTCAGAACGCGATTTCCCGCTAGAATCAGACGATACCCGGTTTTACACAGGAATTGACACGGGGTGACCGATTCCCATGTCGATTCAAGCGAGTCCGTTGCGACTCGCTGATTTTTAATATACAAGAAATTCTAATTGTTCTAGACGTTTTCAGAACAACATAGAAACCTCTGAAAACACCCAATCACAAACCCACAGGAATCGACACGGGGGTGACCGATTCCCGTGTCGATTCCTACGAGTCTGTTGCGACTCGCCGATTTTTCTAAAAATATCCTAATTGTTCAAGACTTTTTCATAACAATATAGAAGCCTCCGAAAACACCCAATCACAAACCCCAAAACAAGTCCAAATTTAATTAGACGGCCACCATACTGAACTGGACAGTCTCTAGAATCATTAAGAGCAGCGCTTGGTTTAGTGACATGTATCACTACAACTCTGAAGTCCATATAAATCTAACTAGGTGACGAGGTCTTAAGTCTTTTTTTTACTTTATAGAGACTTCTCAATTTTGTTTTGATGATGGGTTTGACCCAATCAGAAGCCTTAGAGGTCTAATCCTTATCAGATTTAGAATTCTACATATAAACTAGTACACCTCATTCTAATTGAACTAGAGGTCACCAAAAATCCTATATAAACCCCCTTTCTATTTCCTTTTAGAACATAACCTAAAACCTCATAACTTAATTAGAGAAACCCCTTAGGCTAGAGTTCTAGCCCTAGATCTCAAATCCTAGTTATTGAAACCCTAATTCTCTACAAACCCTAATTTGAGAAAAGGCTTAGGAAGAACATGGCTTAAGCAATCCAATCCTAAGAAGAACATGCCCTCAATTCAATTCAGCTAATTTTTGAAAACAAGAGAAAGCATACAAAGTAAATCAACTCACGGTTTGATATGTGTTCGAACTCTAGATTCCAGGTGTCTCAAGGCAACCCGTTTAGCTGAGGTAATTGCCCTTTCTTTTTCTTTACTTTTAGTTTAATTTTTAGTTTATTTTCTATTTTATCTATTTTTTGTGTTTCCTAATTTCTATTTATTTTTTGTGTAATTTCAAGTCGGCTTTGCTAATGGTGTGCGAGGAGAAGATCTATGTTTGCAGATACATCTTCTCATTATTGTAATTTGATGGACCCACTATTCTCGGTCAAAAATTTTAATTGTTTATTCTGAAGCACGGATTAGAGAGAATTTCTTCTCGAGATCTTTCTGGACTTGGCTGTAAAAGGTGGTTTATCATTCATTAAATTCCTTAGTCTCACCATTATATAAAACATTTCGTACAGTAAAATCCGGTCTTTTAAACAAAACGCACGACCAAATAATTGAAAATTCAAGAGAGAAAATTCAAGAGAATAAGTAATGATAAGGGATTGTAATGTAGATATCGAACCATTAAAGCAGTAAAACCCATGCTATAAGAACCTCTTTTATTTTTATATTTTTGGGTAAATTGCTATATTCAAACAAGATCAAATTTCAAGAAAAATGAGTGAGAATAATGGATGGGAAAATAAATGAATAAACACATAAGTACAAGCACAACCAAGTATCCACTAAATAAATAAAAAACATTTATTATAGTGGAACATAAATTCAGTGGCAGTGTGGTCCCTCGAAGACCATACTAAGCAAATGATATTTGTGGATACCGGAATGTGCTTGACAATCTAGGCCCGTCGGTTGGAAAACCCAAGGTACCTGAGCATAAAAAATAAACCGATAAGGGTTTTTGGGTTAGCCCTTGATGAAGTCGGAGCTTATGCCTAGATGAGTGAGCCGAGGGACTATGTGACCCTTGTGTGTGATGGTAGGCCTACAGAGACGGGAGTCAAAATCTCAATCATGTTCCATCACACGGCATGCATATAGATAGATCGTTCAAGAAAGCTAAATATCCACCTTTAGGTGAAGCATACGCATGTACGAGAGAAACCTCTATGAGTCATAGAGCTGTGGTCGCATCAGGTCGTAGTGACCTTAACTTGTCTCTAGGGGAGGACCTGTAATCCACAGACTGGGATTAAGACTCCTTGGCTCATCGACCAGACTTTAGTGACCCGCTAATGAGCCCCTGCTTGGACTGTGGGTCATAATGAGAAACACTGAGTCGGTTCGATAAAGTAAGTGTGGTCTGTAGTCCACAATTGAAGGTGGAGTACCCCGTGATCGTTGATTGACTTCTTGAACCATATGAATCCACTTCTCTTCGTATTAATTTAATTGTATTATTTTATTATTAAATTATTTTAGATTTATTATTTGAATTTTTATAAGTCATTTGATATTTTATTTCTTATTTTTGGACTTATAAAAATGAATTATTAATTTACAAAGTTATAATGTTTTAAAATTCATTTTGTTTAATTTTAAAATATTTATTAAAAAAAATACATGGGGGCCCATAGTGCACATAGGCCTACCATGTGGGTATTAGGTGGGGCCCCACATACCATACATGGGTGGTACGCCCTACCCTTGGATACCTTCTCTTGTTGCTTTGTCTTCAAGTTTATTAAATATGGTAACTATATCTTGTAGCATATGGTCAAATATTGATTAAGAAATATTGACTATATCTTATCTTGAAGGAATATCTGGACTTGATATTATTGAAATATTCTTATGGAAAATATGAGATGAAATATGCAATTTATGGCATGCATTATATCTTTAATGGATTTAATTTATTTAAATATATTGATGGGAAAATGGTTTAAGGAAATGGAGATAATGGTTCATGCACCTTCCTAAATGTTGATGGCTCATCTATGGAATGGATGGCTAAGATCTCTCACCCCACAAATCACCTTGATCAACGGTCCATATTCAATCTCAAGAAAGAGGCAAACTATAAGAAACCTTAAAAAAACCCTAAACCTAAATTTCACTATAAATAGGGTGCTCTCCCTCATCTCTACACACCTCTCTCTCCCATAAACTCTCTCTCTTCCTTAGAGGCCACGTTTCTCTCTCTACTCTTTGATTTTCTCTCTCTACTAAAAAGTTTTCTCTCTACTAAAAAGACCCTAGGGGGCACGCCCCAACATAGGGACTATCTCTCTCATGATCTAATCTAAGGGCTGGGAAAATTAGGGTTTGAGCCTAATTATTTTGGAGTTAGGGTTTTGTAGAGATTTAAGGGTGGTTATCTAGTTTGGCCAAAATTAGCTTTTTCGGTTCGAGATTGAAGCTAAACCGTTGATCCTGCGCCATTGGATGTGGTAACTCGGTGTGGGGTGTAAAAAGCTTGGTTGAGGTAATCTCCGTCATCTTTTCTTTTAATTGTTTGTTCTTTTATTTTATATTCTCAAGCATAGTATTAGGTTGTATGAATGTCATCAAGTAATTAAGATTTATTTTATTGATGTGTTATTTATTTTTGGAATTTCTATTGTTTGTAATAAGACCATCTGTGAGTGATCTTGTTGCCAAAATTATAAAGGGTGATTATTATTAAAAACAAAAAAAATTTGTATTTCTCCGATGAAAGATTATATAGGTCTTTCTTTCAGAAAGTACCTAAATTTTGTAGAAAGATAAACTATCTCAAAATTTTTAAAAAGAAAACTATCTCAAACTTTAACTTTTAGAGAGAGCAAGCATGTTAAAATCTTAGAGAGAGAAAGTACTACATTTTTTAAAGAGATGAACTATCTCAAATTTTAGAGAGAGAAACTATCTCAAATTTTAACTTTTAGCAAGAGAAAGTATGTTAAACTTTTACAGATAGAAAGTATGTTAAAATTTTAGAGAAAGAAAGTACCAAATTTTTTTAGAGAGTTAAATTATCTCAAAATTTTAGAGCGAGAAACTATCTCAAATTTTAAGTTTTAAAGAGAAACGATCATATTTTAGAGAGACAAGTACATGCAAATTTTTAGAGAGAAAAACTATCTCAATTTTTTAAAGAGAAACTATTTCAAAAATTTTAGAGAGAAATAATCTCATATTTTAATTTTTAGAGAGAGAAACTATATCAAAATTTAGAGTGTACTTAAAAAGTTTTAGAAATAGACACAATCTCAAAAAAATTTAGAAAGAGAAACTATATCAAATCTTAAATTTTAGAGAGAGAAAATATTCTTAAACTTTAGAGAGAAACTATAATAAATTTTAGAAAGAGAAATGGAAAAAAATTAGAGAGAGAAATCTTTTTTTAGAGAGAGAAACTATCTCGAATTGCAAGTTTTAAAGAGACACTATCTCGAATTGCAAGTTTTAGATAGAAACTATCTCGAATTTTGAATTTCAGAAAGAGAAAACATATTAAAATTTTAAAAATAGAAATTATAGCAAATTTTTTAGAGAGAAACTACCTAAAAAAATTTAGAGAGAGAAACTATCTCAAAATTTTTGGAGGTAAACTATCGCAAAATTTATGTCTTAGAGAGAAAAAGTATATTAAAATTTTCGAGACATAAATTACATCAAATTTTAAATAGAGAAAGTACATGAAATTTTTAGAGAGAGAAACTATCTCAAAATTTAAGTTTAGAGAAAAAGTATCTCAAATTTTAAACTTTAGAGAGAGAAAGTATATCAAAGTTTAGAGAGACACTATCAAATTTTAAAGAGAAAAACTATTTCAAAATTTTAGAGAGAGAAGCTATTTCAAACTTGAAGTTTTAGAGAGAGAAAGCATCTTAAAATTTAAGAGAGTAATTATATCAAATTTTAGAGAGAGAAAGTACATAAATTATTTTAGAAAAAAAACTATTGCAAAAATTTTACAGAGAAATTATGTCAAATTTTAGCTTTTACAAAGAGAAAATATCTTCAAATTTGAAAGCAAAACTATATCATATTTTAGAGAGAGAAACTATTTAAAATTGTTTAGAGAGAGAAACTATCTCAAAATTATTGAATAAGGGAACTATCTAAAGTTCTAAGTTTTAAAGAGAGAGTATCTTAAAATTTTAGAAAGAGAAACTATATTAAATTTTAGAGAGAATAAAGCACTTAAAAATTTTAGAGAGAGAAATTATCTCAAAATTTTTAGATAGACAATTTTAAATTTTAAACTTTGGGTAGAAAGTATATTAAATTTTAGAGAGAGAATCCATATCAAATTTTAGAGAGATAAACTATTTCAAAATTTTAATAGATACACTATCCCAAATTTGAGTTTTAGAGAGAGAAAGTATATAAAAATTTTAGAGAGATAAATTATCAAGTTTTGTTACCAAACAATGGACATGGAAGTGATTGCAAGGAATTCATGAATTTTTTTATAGTTTATCCAAACAAGAGATTTAAGGAATCCATGACAAAAAATCTATGATATTGAAAATCCATAGATTTTCTTGGATTTCAAATATCTAAGATTCTTAATTTCCTCCTATCCAAATGGGTTAAAAAATAGCTATGAAAAAGTAAGATCTGGGCGATTAGTTAAACAGGAAACCACACACATTCATGCATACATGCACAAAAACACATGTTCTGTAATTGTGAGACAAACAAGTGCAATATGGGAGAACAAAAAATTCTCATCCAATCCCCTAGACAATGGATTTCTTCAAAATGTTCAATGCACAGAAGACCTAGAGTACACATGAATTTTGAAGAGAGGGAGGGACGAATCCAACTACAATTGTTCATGGGATTGTTGCGTTTATGTGGTATTTAAAGGCCTAATGAGTGATTGTGATGAGACATTTAATATAATAGATCATGAACTCAATGGGAGTATGGTCCCTCATGGATCATACTATGCAAATGATGTTTACAGATACCAGATTGTACTTGATGGTCTAGGCCAGTCGGTTGGAAAAATCCATGTTATCCGAGCATAGAGAATTAACCGAGCAGGGTTCTAATAGGTCATCCCTTGATGAGGTTGGAGTATATGCCCGGATGAGTGAGCTGAAAGGATGAAGAATACGTTTTTTTTCACAGTGTTATTCACGGAAGAATCCAACTGCCGAAGAGATGGATACATCGTGACATGTGAAATCAAAGACCAATATATTATTCATTAGTTATGTGCTATTTCAATATCGCCAAACGATTGTAAAAGTAATGAATCAAGAAAGCCCAAGTACCACGCTACATGGTTTTGTGGTATGAAATATATATCATATTACATGGTAAGGTCATATAGGGAAAGAAGATTCAATTATTTTTTATTGATTATATTTTGGCTAATTGTTTTATGAATATGTGGAGTATATGGACATTGAGAGATATGTGCTGACAAATTTGAATGAGCATGTTTATGAATAACATGTATTATGGTGCCTCCTTGTGTTAAGAGTACAAACTACTTAAAGTAGTGATACACATGGAGAAGTGATTTGATCAAGGGCTTTGAGTCCTAAGTATGAGATACAAGATATGGGTATGGCTCATTCAAATATGTAAGCACGAAGGGAGTGTTCTGATGGAACTCGATCTTAGTGACCATCCTCCCAATGATATCCACTAATATGATGTGTTACATGTGATGATAATATCTTCATAAAGTCTCCATATTTGCCAAAAAAAAAAGTTTTGTCAAGATTTTGATAATCATTTTTTAGTCATACTTTGTTTAAATATAATTGTAATATGGACTTTATGGTTTGTTTTTATAGTTGTAAACATGACTTGGTAGGTAAATGCGATAAAATGATTTTTGAAGACTAAACATATATTTTAATATTAAATTGGATGTTTTGAGAAAAACTCGATACTATTATCTAACCATTGCTTATGATATATATAGTTATTTTTTTTTAAAAAAAAAAGGTGAAAACCATTATGTCTTCAAGGTATTTATAAAATTAGGAGAAAGACTGTCATGCACAGGTTTTAAATTACCCATATACCTTGACTCATATTTGTAAATATTTAGAACCAAGACCTTGAACTATAATGTTGTAGGAAGGCTGTCTTGCTAGGCTTCCTTGACACATGTTATATTGATCAGATAAGTTGGTTTGTAGGATTTATTACCAAGATGATTATAGTGATTGAACATTTGTAGTTTATAAAGGTTTTGCATATTGTGAAATCAATGGGCATTGAATTACTTATTGCATGAGACTTGCTATGCTACCTCATGACATAAGCATAAAAATGTTGAGAATGTATATATTGTATGTGCAATAATTGAGTAAGAGCTGCTATAGTCCCACGTTATTTTTTTAGCTGCTTAGATATTCAGATATACAGATGCAAGTTATCTCAATGATCCAGATGATGTGAAGTCTACATTTGGATACATGTTCATGTTTTGAGGGAGTACAACTTTTTGGAAAAGCGGTGGCAATGTCCATCCTGGATGTATAATACGTGGCGCGCTATTTGGTGGCCAAGGAGGCCGTATGGGTTAAGAAATTTCTTAATCGACTTGATTTTCAACCCGTATATTGTGAGACAGTAAGAATTTTTTGTGACAACATGGCGGCGATATGCATGTAAAAGAGAGTCACGATTCTATAATAACTTTATGAGTATAAAACTACATATTTCAATGGGAGCACCTAGTGTTTGACAGGTTAACTGGAACAACAGACTATGGTGTTATTCACCCATGGAACCCAAATGTGTGGCGCTGGTTGTATGGCTACAGAAAGAAGCGGCTTGTTTAAAGAACTCCTTTAAGCTTTGAAGATACGACCTCATGCGATGAGGATTCACGTTGCGATATGAAAGATGGACTATGATGACTTTCGAGATGATATCCGAGCAACAAAGAGAAAGAGACATTGCCTCTATGACTCTTTTTTGTGAAATGATTGATGGCGAAAGTCATGATTAATGTATTGAGAGATATTGTAATTGGAAGAGAGAGATGGGGATAAGAGAAAGTGAGGAAGAAAGAATGTAAGGCCTTCAAAGGCCAAGTTGGAGATGTTGGGTTTATGTGGCCTTTAAAGGCCTTATGGGTGATTGTGATGAGACGTTTGATATAGTGGATCATGAACTTAGCGGGAGTGTGGTCCCTCGTGGACCATACCATGTAAACAATATTTACAGATACCAAACTGTATTTGACGATCTAGACCAGTCAGTTGAAAAAAACCTATATTACCAGGGAGAATTAACCTAGAAGGGTTCTAATGGGTCATCCCTTGATGAGGTCAGAGTATGTGCCTGGATGAGTGAGCCGAGGGACTGTGTGACTCTTGTGTGTGATGGTGGCCTAAGTCAGGGGCCAAAGCCTCATCCATATACCATCACATGGCATGCATATTGATAGACCATTTGAGAAAGCGTGCAAGCTACCTTTTAGGGTGAAGCGTATGCATGTGTGAGAGATACCCCTATGCGCCATAGAGCTATGGTTGTATTAGGTCCAGGTGACCTTGACTCGTCTCTAAGGGAGAACTTGAAATTCACAGACTGGGATTGCGACCCATTTACTCATCGACCAGACTTTGGTGACCCACTAATAAGCCCTTACTTGGACTATGGGTCATGGGCAACACTGGGTCAGCATGATAAAGTAAGCATGGCCTGTAGTCCACAGTTGAAGGTGGAGTGCCATCTTATTAATTTAATTCATTGACCATATGGATCATTTTCTTATCAAATTAATTTAATTATGTTTTTTTTATAGTAGATATTATTTTAAAATTATTATTTGAATTTTTATAAATCTCTGGATATTTTATTTATAAAATTTAGGTTTATAAAATTAAAGATATTATTTAAATATTTAAATAATATTATAAAATTTATTTTTTATTATTTTTAAATATATAAAATTTTTAGGGGCTCATTGTGTACATGGGCCCACTATACCCAAATTTTATTTAGGGTGCGCGGGGGGGACTTGAGTAAAATCTTCTAGAAAGCCTGATGAGGCTTATGGATATATTTTAGATAAATATAATATTTTTTTGATTAATTTTTATTTGATGGGATAATGGTCAAAAGAAAGAGAAATAATGGTTCAACACATTCCGTAATATTGATGGCCCATCTATGAAATGAATGACTCAGATCTCTCACCCTACAAATCACCTTTAATCGACGATTCAGATTCAATCTTGTGAGGCAAGCAATGAGAGTCATAGCCCCAACATTATAAATAACGGACCTTTCTCTCTTTTCACTTACGCGTCTCTCTTTCTTCTCTCTCACTCTCCCTCATCAACTTTATCCTAAACGGGGCATGCTCCCATTTATTTCTCTCTCTCTCTCTCTAACTTATTTCCCCAATATCTCCTCTTGGTTCTCCAAAAAGAGGCACACACCTCTTTCTTCTCTCTCCAATATTTCAAGGCACGCACCTCTTTCTTCTCTCTCCCATATTTCAAAGCCACACACCTCTCCCTTTTCTCTCCAATATTTGTTCTATACCTAGGGCTTAAAAATAAAATAGTGAAAGGGGAATTATTGGAGTAATATTTTGACAAATTGAATCTAAGGATCATATGAAGACTGTAAGGGTTCTTTGAAGAGCTTGCCCGAAATTAGCTTTCTCAGTTGAGATTGAACGAAAACCGTCGATCCCTCACCATCGGATGGCGGTAACTTGGTGTGAGGTGTAATAAGTCCGGTTGAGGTAATCTCCGACATTTTCTTTTTATTTCTTGCATATTTAATTGCACAATCTTTATATTATCAAGCACAAGATTTGTGGTTATTTTATTTGACTAAAGAAAATTGGTTTAACGGCAACAACGTTTTTAAGATCTTGGATTTGTAATTTTTTATTTTATTTGAAACAAGAGTTATTGTAAGAATACTACATGCAAGTGATATTTGCCACAAGAAAAGAAAAGAAAATGGGTGAAAAGAAAAAAAAAAAAAAAAAAATCCCCTGTCCAGATCACATTGGTTGCACTTTCAGGGATTGCATCTCATAATATAAACTCATCTGCAACGTAACTGAAATGTTTATTCTACAACTTTATTGGCCTTGCTTGGGTTCCAAACTGGAACCTTCTAAGGGCTCGTTTGGCTAGGTATTTGAAATCCAAGGAAATCTATGGATTTTCAATGAAGGATTTTTGTCATGAATTCTTCAAATCTCTTGTTTGGATAAACCAATGGTTTAAAAAGTGGATCGGTGACCCTGATCGGGCACCTCAAAAACCGATCCGAATCGGCGAATCGACGATCTGGATCGGGTATTGACTGAATCGGTCAGATTAAAGCTTAAAAAAAATCCGAAAAAATTATTAAAATTCATTATAAATATTATCTTTTAGGAATTCAATAAGAAATTGAGGGTACTCCATTAAGAATTTTCATTTCTTTGCATGAATATGTGAATATTGATATGTTATTTCCCTGCATGAACTACTATTTACCATTTAATTTACATCACACAAAAGGATAAACATAAAATTATCATGGAATAAGTATATCAATATATATGGAATACAATAAAGCATACAATTAGTAACTAAAAAAATGCATCAACAACAAATTAAAAAAATACGGTTTTGCATTAAAAATATAATAACATGCATTTTTTTGCATAAATAATCTATCAACATGCAATTTTTTCAACAAAAACTTTAACAATAAAAATTAAAAATATGGTTTAATACCTCATGATAATCAAAACCTGGTCACTATTTTCACATCTTTTCGAAAAATTACGATTTTTCAAAAAAAATTGATCATGTATTAAAAAAAAAAACAAATAAAAACAATTCTTCACAGAGCCACCTATCATCAGTCATTCCAACTAAAAAATGCATTAACAACAAATTAAAAAAAAAACAGTTTTGCATTAAAAATATAATAGCATACATTTTTTTGCATAAATAATCTATCAACATACAATTTTTTCAACAAAACCTTTAACAGTAAAAATTAAAAATATGGTTTAATACCTCATGATAATCAAAACCTGGTCACAATTTTCACATCTTTTAGGAAAATCATCATTTTTCAAAAAAAATTGATCATGGATAAAAAAAAAAAAAAAAAAGTACAGCAAACTCAAACAATAAAATTAAAAATATGATTTGATACCTCATGATAATCAAAACCTTGTCACGATTTTCGCATATTTTCACAAAATCACAAATTTTCAAAAAATTCGATCATGGATTACAAAAAAAAAAAAAAATTGTTCTTCACAGAGCCACCTTACATCAGCCATTTCAACTAAAAAATCCACCTCCAAACGAATAAATTACATCCAATTTAGTACATGTTTTGATAAACAACACTAAAAGGAATCAAAACCCTAAATTATGAACACATTATCATCAATAAATCAAATCAAATCGATTAAATTGAGCAAAAAAAAAAAAAACGCAGTTCTTCACAGACAACAGTCATTGAATCTAAAAAATGAAGCTCAAATTGAATACATCTGATTATAAATAAGATTATAACGATTCAAAACTCTAGAAATCTAACACATTATTTGTAATATATCGTGAACAATAAATCGAAGGCGGAAAAAAAAAAAAACAGCATAATTTTTTTTTTTTCATTGACATCACTGTGTGCTTCTAAAAACTCAGGCTGTAATTGAGTAAATTAAATAAAATTGAATATAGTAAATGATAAAAGACACGATAAAGATTTAAAACCCTACAAATTTAACTGATTATTTTCAAAATATGGACTGAAATTGATCAAATAGTGAAAAAAAAAAAAAAAAACGTAGAGTTCTTATCTGGTTTCATGAAACTGTGGGCTTCAATCTCCAAATTAATCTATTTTTCTCAAAGATAATCACAAATTCGTAATAGAAATTTGTAATGAACACATTTACGATCAATATGCCCCAAACTTTTCACAGATTCATGCCCTATTTTGTATGAAACAAAACGAAGAATGGAAACCATAAAACCCGCAACTTTCATGATCAAAAAATTGAAATTTTTCCATCATTTAATGCATGAAAAGGCTGAAAAAAGTTACATAAAGCTTGAATATTCGATCACATGGCAAAAAAAAGAAGAAAAATGATAAAAAAAGAACAAAATTTGAAGAAACCCGTGAAGAACACTGTACAGCCCGTGTTCTTCACGAGACTCGCCGATTTGGTACAGTGAATCGACGATTTACTATACAGAATCGCCCGGTTCTCTCTGGAATCGGGCGATTCCGTGTAAAATACCAGAACCGGCACGAACTATGTCGATTCCCGAGTCGAACCGGGAGAGTCCAGTTGGACTCGGCGTTTTTTAAAACACTGGGATAAACTATACAAAATTCATAGATTCCTTGCAATCACTTCCATGTCCATTGTTTGGTAACAAAATTTGATACAATTTCTCTCTCTAAAAGTTTAATATACTTTCTCTCTCAAACTCAAAATTTGGGAAAGTGTAAAAATTGTCAGACAGTTTCTCTCTCTAAAATTTGATATGATTATTCTCTCTAAAGTTTAATATACTTTCTATCCAAAGCTTAAAATTCGAAATTGTTTCTCTAAAAATTTTGAGATAGTTTCTCTCTCTAAAATTTTTACGTGCTTTTTCTCTCCATAATTTAATGTAGTTTCTCTTTCTAAAATCTTAAGATACTCTCTCTCTCTCGAACTTAAAACTTGAGATGATTCCCCTCTTCAATAATTTTGATATAGTTTCCCTGTCTAAACATTTTTAAGTAGTTTCTCTCTAAAAGTTAAAATTTGAGATAATTTCTCTCTAAAATTTTTGCGATAATTTCTCTTTCTAAAAATTTTTATATACTCTCTATCTAAAATTTGATATAGTTATGCTCTTAAATTTTAACATACTTTCTCTCTCTAAAACTTCAAGTTTGAGATAGTTTCTCTCTCTAAAATTTTGAAATAGTTTCTCTATTTAAAATTTGATGTAATGTCTCTCTAAAATTTGATATACTTTCTCTCTCTAAAGTTTAAAATTTGAGATACTTTCTCTCTCCAAAAACTTAAATTTTGAGTGTTTCTCTCTCTAAAAATTTCATGTACTTTCTCTATCTAATATTTGCTATAGTTTATGTCTCTAAAATTTTAAGATACTTTCTCTCTCTAAAACATAAATTTTGCAATAGTTTCTCTCTCTAAAATTTGACATAATTTCTATCTTTAAAATTTTAATATCTTTTTTCTCTCTAAAACTCAAAGTTCGAGATAGTTTCTCTCTAAAAAACTAGATATATTTCGCTCTCTAAATTTTTTTTGGCAGTTTCTCTTTCTAAAATTTATAATAGTTTCTCTCTAAAAGTTTGATTATATTTCTCTGTCTACAATTTTAAGAATACACTCTCTCTAAAACTTAAGATTTGATATAGTTTATCTCTCTAAAAATTTTGAGATAGTTTCTATATATAAAACTTTTATGTACTCTCTCTAAAATTTGATATAGTTTCTCTCTCTAAAAATTAAAATTGAAGATTGTTTCTCTCTCTAAAATTTTCGAAATAGTTTATCTGTCTAAAAATTTGAGATAGTTTCTCTCTCTAAAATATGATAGTTTTTCTTTGAAACTTAAAATTTGAGATAGTTTCTCTCTCTAATTTTTTGAGATAGTTTCTCTCTAAAAAAATTTGGTACTTTCTCTCTCTAAATTTTAACATACTTCTCTATTTAAAAGTTAAAATTTAAGATAGTTTCTCGCTCTAAAAATTTTAAGATACTTTCTCTCTTTAAAAAAAATTAGGTACTTTCTTTCTCTAAAATTTTAATACCTACCAAATGTTTTTTATGTTTCGGGTTGAGGGAGCCAATGAGGGAAATCCATGGGGCTTGGAAATTCAAAGGAACAGGTTTTATTGTGGAAATGAAATTATGGAAAAGTAGGCCTTATTTTCATGATTTTGATTTTCTTGATTTTAAATATCGTAGTCATTAAGCAATCCAAATGGTGGATCTTGGTATTATCTAAAATATTAGAATTCCTTGTTCCCAAATAAGCCTTAAGGGATTTTACCTTTTCCACTTCCAAAAAAATGCTCGCCCAAAAAACAAAGTTGTTTATCAGAACTATGGACTTTGATCGGATCATGGGCTTGCGATTTGAAGGTTCCCAAGATGAACACTTCCAACTTTTGTTTAATCTTCTTTTGAAGTTCATGGACAAGAAATGTATTGGAACCCATACTCAAATCACGTGAGTCCTTCTCGGTGCCACTTATGGTTGCCACCAAATCTCTGGCGATGCACACAACAATATCACTATCTTATCTTCATCTTTATTTTTCAACTTTTGAAAGTGTTCAAATGATCAGAAGCTTTTGTCCTTGTTTTAATCTCAAATTATGCAACATTTTCTTCAATAAAATCCAATTTGTGAGAGTAAACAGTAGCCAACTTCCACTAACCTTGACCCTCTTTTCTCCTAAAATGTTGCACAAACCACTATTTTACAAATATAAACATACCATAACCAAAAGCTATAAGTTTCAATTCAAATTATGTTTTAAAATACTTTTTACAATTGTGTGATAGTGAGAAGTATGAATATACCAAATTTGAACTTAATCAGATATGTAAATTAAAAAATAAATTAAAGTACACTTTATGCTGGACTTGAATATATAAAATTTGAAATATACTAGACTATTTTTAATTTTTTTAAATAAAATAGGATTCTTCTAAAAATTTTCTTTTTTTTAGAAATCTTTTTTTAGACTATTCAAGTTGAATTTTGGTCGAATCATCTTTTCTCTTCTTCTTTTTTTGAAAACTAGTTTATGCTTCAAGGATACACTTCTACAATAGCGTCCCTTCATCCATCTTGAAGATGAATGTTAGAAATGGTAACCCTACAAAAATTTAAAATCGATTGGGTTAGAAACTGTCAACAACATTTATTTTTATTTTTAGAATTTATTTATTTATTTATTTCAAGTTTCTAAATATCATGGTTGAGATTTTCATTCTCTAAAATTATGCTGGGTTTGTATAAGGTAACCACCTCATATTATACAAGTACGGTGCGCGCCTAAATTTTGCCACAAGATATTGTTCTAGCGTCATAAATCTTATTGTGGTTTGAAAATTCATGTTTAACATTAACTATGAAATTTAAAATTTTAAAAATTTGTAAATTGAGTAGATCTGTAAACAATTCAAAATCTTGAAAATAAACGGTTCAGATAACTTGTTATAAGATGAACTATTTTTAAGATTTGAAATTATTTTCTTCTTTACCCATGCACATGGAGGTCAAGATGATTAATAGGAAAATTTCAACTTTAGAACACTTTGGTGTATTAGATTTTTGAGGTACACATTACTTTTATAGTACAAGGCTACAACTCATATAAATTTTTTCGCATTCTGAATCTAAAATACATCTTTAAAATAGATTTTGGAGAGATTACCTATTTATGTAGAGACGAGTCAGCCGACTCATATAAACCTTGTTTTTTTTTTTTTCCTCCCTTGTTTGTATTTTTTTATTGCCCCCACCGAGCACTCTTCTTAATGAGAAGCTCTCATGTCCATATCTTGTGGGTCGTGGAAGCGTGCAGAAGTATCGTTTTGATGTGGCTACATCCAACAACACAAAAGAAATTTATTATTTTTATTTAAATATTATCAAACAAAAAATAAAAACTATTTTAATTAAAAAAAAAAGTTGACCAAAATACTCTTAAATTGTTTTAAGGTATTTTGTTCAATCTTTTCGTTCAAATATTTTTTATTATTTTATTATTTATTAAATCTCATATAAATATAATTTTTATAAAATAAAAAATAGAAATTTCTTTTTGGGCCATAAGATGCTATGTTCAATTTGAAGTTTGCTATGACTACTAGTCCAAGCCAATTTTGTGATCCCTCAAGACTAAACTGTACACAGCAGGCAAAATATTTAGACCCCTCCTTCTGCTTTGGCATGAACCACAACCATGGATGCTGGCGAACATCGTCACTGGTATTCAGAGCACTGGGGCGAGCTGGTATCTAAGAAAGTATTTTCTCTCTATAATTCTCTCTCTAAAAAGGGAAAGCCCCAAGGCCGGGAAACTACTGTTTTGGCAGCGTTTCTCCTGTCTTCTCCATCTCATGGTATGACCCAATTTTGCCCTAAAGTTTATGTTGAAAACCCAATTTATAACTGATCGTTGAGATAGTATTGCGTCTATTAAGAACGAAATTTTACTAGATCCAGTGCCAGAGTTAGTGACAGTTTGCAGTTTTTTAGTTCATGCTGTATTATGAATTTTAAAGAAATTTTGTTACACTCAACAAGCATTACCTTTTTTATTCAAGAAAAAAAAGAAAAGAAACATATCATTACCTTATTTTCTCTTGCAGTTTAGACTGTATCTCATTCTCTTTTTCAATTTTGCGGTTGATTTTACGTTGCGAGAATAAGGCTCTTCGTGTTTGGCATGCATTTTGCATTGCATTTTTTTCTGAAATGCAGTCTTCTTCATTTATTTTGCCTTCCTTGCTATGAAAAATATATTTATATTCCTCCTTTTTCTTTTTCTTTTTCTTTTTTTGGGTTATTTCCTTTAGGTTGTATGCTTCATGAAACTCAACACAAGCTTTATCATTCATGTTGATCTGTAAAATAAATCAATAAATAAGTAAACCTTGTCCTGGGTCTGTAATTTTGATTTTCGTGCAATTTTTCTGTTATTTCTTAGCAGAATTGCAAGTTGTAGCAATGGGAACTGGAACCAAGTGTCTTGGGAGCTCACATTTGAGTCGAAATGGTGATGTTGTGAATGATTCACATGCAGAAGCTATTGCACGAAGATGTCTCGTGAGGTTTGACTTGTTTTCAGTTTAACAATTTTGGTTTGCTTGGGGTGACTACAAACATAACTTAGTGAGAAATCTTGAGCATTTACCAATAATAAAAAGCCAAATGCATGAGTATTTATTTTATTAGGAAAATTGATATATGCAGTTCATTGGTAAAGAAATTGAGTGAATATTGATTCCTGTCCATGGGTATGTAAGGGATGTGATGGAATATTAGTTATGCTGTGGCGTCAACAAAGCACAAGAAGGAAAAGAGAACCAGAATTGATATTATACAATCTGATATTATGCATTGAACTTCTTGTTGCTGTTTTTCTTTTCTTTTTTTCATTTTCTTTCCTTTTTTTTTAAAGAGAGCTTGTAATGAGAATCATTTTGAGTGACCTTCATGCAACATAGTTGATACATGAATACCGAATTTAGGTTGAGGTTGATAATATGTCAATTAGGATAGACATAAGGTACAGAAAGAGAATAAATTATATATATTTATTCAGGTTTATTAATTATTTGACTCAAAAGTACAAAAACAGTTACTTACAATGGAGTGATATTGGATATTAAGTTAGGATGTAAGAGAAGCTATATCGGTCAAGCAATACATCATGGTCCCCAGAACAAAAGTGTCCTGACTTGTGGCATTGTGTAATAATTTGTTAAATTAGAACCATAACAAGCTATTAAAATTATTCCTTCAAAGAAAATACTATTCGGATTGGTTTATATTTAACTTCTACCATGATATCATCAAAGTTGGAAGAGCATTTCTGTTCCATTTTTTTATCTATCTTTTGGATGTACTATAACTGTTTAAATAAAATAGAGACCATTACAACGGTTGGAATCCATAATAAGCATATTCGTGTTGGCCTGTGGTCCAAGGCACTTGCTTCCTAGACTCACTCTTCTTAGCCAATCTGTCTGATAATCAGGCACGGAATCGGCCTCTCTTTGTCCTTGAATTGCATCCAAGACACATTAATTAGATGGGGTAGTTCTCAAATTCTTCAACAGTCTGTTGACATCCATGGATGCAAGGGAGTCTCCATGAAGCCATTGAATGGAATTTATGTTTTGGGATTGTATAATTGCATATTATGGTACATGTTGCATACAATCAGCAGTATGATACATGCAATCTACACTACTCATGGTTAATAACAGAGAGTGGGTATAAACTATTTTCCTCCTTGAGTGGACAGAGAGAAATTGTGGCCAATCTCCATAATCCCTTGTTGAGTACTAATGATGGAGATGACATGTAGCAATCATCGGTTTGTTACTTGTATCATAATATAATTTCCTTCAATTTTTTGATATGGTCTTATCATGGTTGGGTTGCATACAGGAGCCACCCTTGTGGGCTAGCGAAATCATTGATAAACATTCTCATTGATGCTAGCACCATGGGGCTTGGCTCCTGCATGAGTGTAACACCCAAGATGGGCTTAGAAATAAAGGGTTTTGAGGATGGATTGGTGTTCTAGTTAGGTTAGGATTTGAGAGATGTAAAGGTTTTGATTTCCTACAGAGTTAGGAAAATAGGGTTATGAGGGTGGTTAGGTCTCCTTGTTCGAATAGGATTGAGGAATTCAATATCTAAATGGGGAAGGCTCGAACATGATGTGATATGGAAGGGTTAGGCGTGATTAGGGCAACAACTGGGGTTAAAATTAGGTGTTCATGGGGTCGAAATTGTTAGAAAATTCCGGGGGTGATTGATAGATTTGAATCTACTTTACGGTTGATAGGCAAGGGGTTTAGGTGATAGGTTTGGGAAATTCTGCTATAATATTACTGCTTGGGAAGGGTCAATTTGATTGGGGACGATAGATTGAGAATTCGATTGTGGGCACTTGTAAAAGGGCAATATGTTACACAAGAGGGGAAAAAAAAGGTTCTAACTTGTTAGAATAACTCTCTCAATCCTAAGGTAGAGTTGTAGAATCACTCTCCGCAAAAACAGTTGAGGAATCATTCTGCGAAGTGAAGGAATCACTCCCAAATATAACCTCACACCAGCTTTTTTTTTTTATTTAAAAAAAAAGTACTGAATTTTTATTCTCAACTTCATTTGATCTAGTCATTGGGTGTTTACTCCTAACTTGGGTGGTGCTTCATGTAATCTACAATTAACTAAAAAAATTAGATTTTGAAATTAGGAAACTAGGAAATATTTAGGTAGCCAAGCATCCAATTAGAGAAACGTTTGTAGTAGGAAACGAAACCTATCAACATTAATAAGAAACTAAGGACTCTGATTCCAAGAAACGAGACCAAGAAACTAACAGTCTTCCTCAAAAAAAAAAAAAACATAAAATAAAGAAATTTTTTACTATTTAATCTTAAGCCCTAATTAGTCCAATTTTCTTCACTAATTATCTGAGCAGCCTTCAAATATGATCTGAAGCCTGAAAAGTCCAAATTAGGAAAAATTCACAGAGTTAAAGGCTGCAATGCTCAAATTTATTCATTTTTAACTTTGAATCACCCCAAACAAACATGCGAGTAAAAGGTTACAACTTCAGAAACATCACTCACCCCCCAAGGACTCAAAATCTGTCTGAAATACTGACTTCTTCAGATAAGTCTTAAGAAATCATGCTCTAATAGATAGATTTTGATGGAATTGCATGTTCCATGAGTTCTGTATTTTGGTGATGGAATATACATGCTAAGGAAATGCTTCCTGCTCACGGCAGGCTGTTCTATGCAGAGATTGTGTGTCTCAATGAAGCCTACAAGAGAAAAGAACGTCTCGGATGTGAACAATTGGGGATTGATGGGAACCTACACTTGCTGTTAGAACTAGTTGGTGATGTGTCTGGTCAAACAAAATATAGAATGAAGCCAGGCTACCGGTTACATCTATATATCTCTCAATTGCCTTGTAACTTATCTTCAATTGTTCACTGACTTTATTATTTGTGTTTGACTGTTTGAGTTCTTTAACGGCATGCATCTGCTATGAGTTTTCATTTTAGTCAAGATCATTGTTTGATCTGATCACATGTTGCTTGTATCTCTTCTTTCTCATTTTATTGTTTTGGTTTTTGAAGGTGGGGATGCTTCCAGTTCCCCTTTGTTGCCAAGAAGGGATTTGCTCCAACCAGCAGGGATTTCACACTCTTGTTTCAAAGCTCGAAGTAACAGCAGTGATAATCAGGAAGTACATCCAAATCAGGGCCATTGTAGATCCCCTGACAGTAATCATAGCTACTATGACAATAACTGTGAATCTTCAGGAAAATCCTCTGCTGAATTTTGGGAAAGCTTTTCTAAAACTGGACTCCAAACACCATATAGGGGAGTTGCTAATAAAAGTGATAAAGAAATAACAGACAGAATAGATGGAGAGATAGTTGGCAGACTTTTGCCTCGAGATCGTAATGGTGCCATTTCTTCTACTATGACTCCTGAATATTTGTTGAGGGGGTTGGAAAGTAGTAGGTCGCATAGAACCGATAATTTGACAAATGATGTAGATGGAGTTTTTGCCGTTCCTTCCCATTCGCTGGTTGATTTGCATGGCCTGGGAATGGTTAGAAGAAAACCTGGTCGTGGTGAAACAACTCTTTCTGTAAGCTGCTCAGACAAGATTGCCCGCTGGAATGTTCTTGGCCTTCAAGGTTTGTTCTTTTCTATTTTCATTCATCTATCAGGGACTTATACTTTGATTAGATTGCAGCTTGTATTAACATCTATTTTATAGGAAGAAAGTGTACTATAATCAAATGAATTATTGAAAACCACATTGAATCGTCATCGATGGTCAATGAAATGATTAACAGTGGTGGAGAGAGTGGGACCCACCAGAACAGGCTTGTCTGTGTCCCACTTTTCACCCATCACCATCCATTTCATTGTACGAATATGACTCTAATGGACTATGGTTCTCTATTTATCCTTTTGATAGACAACTCATGCATCATATTAAAAGAATGAAATCATCTTGTTTTGAATTGAGGGAACCGCACCTCATATCTAATACTACCTATAGGTTTTGCTTGGTTTATGACCCTTCATTGGATGATAGAAACTTAAGCAAAAGGTGCATTTAAATGAACCACATTTTGAGGTGTGCCTCAAAGTGTCTCCATATCAGGTCCTCCCTCATTCATTGATATTTCTTATGAAGTTCCTTATGCGGGGACTATATATTTGGCTATGGGCACATGCATGCATATGCATGTGATGCATGCATCAGTGTTACCTCGACTCTTCCCTTGAGGCTCTGTAGACACGTGGGTTATGCGTGTGATGGTATCCCAGTCATATAGTATGTGTCGACACATCTCATAGAAGTGTCATCTGAGTGGACACTGCATATCCCATTTTGTTACAAGGGAAAAAGGCCATACTACTCATGTGACATGAGTGAGGTACCTCCACATGACTAGTCATAATTGTTACTCACATGGCTTTGAATAATGACCTGTGGGCCATGCATGACTGAATGATGTCATGACACCAGACGGGCCTTAGAGTGATAACCAATAGGATTGAAGTGAAGACCGCAAAATACCTTCCTAGTGGCTCGAACCCAAGATGGCTTGATTCTAGGCAGTCACTCTGCTGGTGGCTCGAATCCAAGATGGCTTGATTAAAAACAAAGTTCGTAATGGTTTTTTTATGCAGCACTGTACCACTCATTGTATGATATGTTAATAGATAATTTTTTTAATAGAATAGTTTTATTCAAATTTTCTATGATATTCTAGTGTAACACATTTTATCTTATTTAACAAAATACTATTTTAACTTTGCGAACTTCTTTATTTTTTTATTTTATATATATATATATATATATAAAGAAAATTGTTTATAGGAATGTACGGACGTTTTGGGAAGTACTGGCTATTTGGTCTGACATACTACACACACTGCCTCTGACACTTACTAGACATCGATATCCGTGTCGGAGTCTATGTAACACTAGTGCGCATATGTATGTTTGTATGCATGTTATATTAATATGCAGATATCTTTCTCTTTATAGGTATTGTTTTATTTCTAATGATCCTCACTTCCTCCTACTGGTTGCTAGGATCTTTACTCTCTCATTTTATTCAGCATCCGATATATATATCTTCAATCACAATTGGGCAACCAGCTTGCGAGAATGCTGAAGGGTTGAATCTAGAGAATCACTTAGCAGAATCTCTTTATCGTCGTGTTCTTCCAATATCAAAGGAGTTGCAGAGTCCTTTCAAACTGAACAATGTCTGTATGCTATCTCTAAGTTATGAAAGAGGAGAATAAAAATCAAGCTAATACTTATCTTTTGGCAGCTGAAGTTTTTTCAAGCTCCGGTTCCACCAAAGGAATTTCTTCAAGTTCAATGTTCCACTAGCATACCTATTTTAACATGCGGGTATGTTAAACTTTCCTATATGTTGTGTAATATTTGAAGAAATTTTGATACTTTGCTGTGTGATGTGAGATAAACCTGAACATATCCACATGGGAAATCACAATATAGCCCAATCACCAATGGACTATGGAAAAACCATAGTCTATTGGATAGTGACTGTCCACTGAAACGATAGATACAAAGGGATAGAATAGAGAGAAAGTTAGACCCGCGAGAAAATTTGTGGGTCCCACTCTCTTTCCCCATCTCAGTTTATCAACAGATGGCCATTGCCCTAATGGACTATGGTTTTTCATAGTCCCTTGGTAAATAGTATGCTCAACACTTCTCATTATATGCTGTTGATATGTTTTTTGAATTGACATTTTGTTGTATGATGTGGATGAAAATCAAAATATCTACTTTACCTAGTACTTACTCCAGTAATGTTTTAAATAAATAGTAAGTATTGCGAGGATCAGAGTTGTGTTTGTTAGTGCTTTATGAGTAATTGAAAAAGATGAGTAATTTAATTTATTGATCTTAATGATTCGTGAGTTCTTAGTGATTAGATCTTTTTTCTTTATTTGGTTCGATGTTCCAAATTGTTTCAATTATTACAAATAATTTCATTTTTAATCTTAATGATTCATGACTTCTGATTACTTGGACTTTCTTGTGGTAGATATTCTATCTGCTGGAATAGATTGGACTTGCATGAGGTCATTCTTGGAACTACTGGAAGGAAGCAAGGGACCTCTGTGAAAGGGGCATTATCCCCATCTACAGAGTCTTCTCTATGCAAGTAGGAAGACATAGTTCACATCTGTTGTTGTTTGTCAAATTTATACTTTTTCTGTTGCTCCTTTTGATGAAGGCATTTTTTAAGCTTGCATCCCACATAAATTTCTCAATTTTGGTGTAGATCATTTTTTGGGCCCCTAGGGGTTTTTGTATAGGGCACCCAGTTACTAGGTTTGCCTAAATTTTGTATCTATTCCTTATCTGTATCTCTTTATATCTATTAATACAGTAGTCAACTTGATATATATATATACACACACACAAAGAGACCATTTATCTTTTGTACATGGAGATCACAATCATTTTTGTCCCTTAAATTTCAAAATGGGTGGTTGTAAGAGTGTCATTGTCATTGAATAGATACAAAGTTCCAAAAAAAAAAACTTCTCGGACTTCATGACATATCTCAAGCCATCCAATTTGACAACTAATGAGTAAGAATGATTGTGACCTCCATGTTCAAATGACAAATGGTCTCTTTGTAGACAATTCCATGATTGTGACGTCCACAAACATGGTTTTCTATAAGTATGGTTGCATTACACTATAATACATGCGTTGCATGAAATCACTGCCCTATATATATATATATATATATATATTCATTCATTCCAAATATAAAGAATAATATGATGATTTTTACTTATGAGAAAAAAGGAATAATATTAATTTATTGAAAAGAAAAGAACAATAAGGTGGTTCAGCATTTGAGCTCATTGTTCTCATTTCTTTGGTGGTTTTTACTCTAGGAAACGGCTTTTGGAGGCTTTTGCTTCACTTGTACGTGCTTCTTCCACCAGATTCAACGTGGAAATGTTTTCTTACCTTGAGCTCAAGGTCATATGTGGTCTTATTCTGTTAATTGCTAGTTTTATTGGCTTACTTTTTTATTTATTCAAGTATGTGGACATGTGTGGGCATGGACATATGAGAGAGAGAGAGAGAGATATCTTTCATGCATGTCTGATTCAATTTACTCCGTACAGGGTGTGGCCAAAGATTACAGAGCTGCTGTCAGAATTTTTAAGAAGAGCCCATGTTTCACAAACTGGTTTCAGAAGCCACCAGATCTTGAGATGTTCTTCTGTTCATCTTGATTGTGAAGGTACTGAAGTCAAAAATAATTATACTGATTTTCTGGCCTGATTAATCATCTTGGTTTAATTTTCTAAACTTTGAATTTGTTATTTCTACATAGCTGTCTGGCCTGTGTCTCTTAACCTTCAGTTGCAACAAAACCAATATCGATAGGAAAATTCGCATTTGGGGCTCATTATGCTACAAATTTTATCACGGTTTTCCGTTTGTGGATCTATTTATTCCAACTGGATGTAAGCTACAAATTTAGATTGTTCATGTCTCTAGTCAAGTATATGTGGGGAAGGGGGGTGGAGGGTTGTTAATTATATGAAAAATTACTTCAAAAATTTAGTCAAACTTAAATAGATTTTATTCTATTTTTTGAATAACCCTAACTTCCATTAGTTGTGTAAAAAAAGATGTAGAAGTTTGTGAACCTTTTTTTTTCCGAAAATGTACAAGTATGTAAACTATTCCATTCACAAATTTGAATCTATGTGAAACAGACTGTACAAAAATGAAAAATCTGTCACAAATAGAGAAGAGCCCACAACTTACTTTGTTGTTGGTTTCCCTACATGAATGTATCACATTGAAGATTTTTTTGAAAAAGTTAACAATTAAAATGATGTAAGTGTACAAAAAATGAGTTTGCTGGAATCCGGAAATGAGTTTCCTGGACCGAGTCTTTAAAAATTCTCTCGGTCACTAGCATTTGAAGCGCCTGACTTTGTGAGGGAGTCGGCCTCTGAATTGCATTGCCGAAATGTGGCTCGAAGAAACTTTTAGTCCTGAAGTGGGATGAGGAATTGAGGGGCCTTACAAAGTGTAAATACCTCATCTAATTCAATTTTTGTCTGTTCCTGTAGTAGATAGCAATCTGATTAAAAATATGTAATAGGAAGTCTAATTTAAAAAAGAAACTATATGTTTAATATGTACTTCATATTTGTTCAAAGTTAGGACTAAATATGTTGGATATGTTTATACGGAATATAAAATAATATTACATATGGGTACTTTTATGCATTTCCATGTATAGACCCATTTTTAACCTAATTTCTGTTACCTTTATAGGTGGGAAACTTTTACATGTGGCACTACCTAGGGTGTGGTTTGTAAGGCTCTAAACAATCGAAGTAGAGCACACCTTCAAATAGTGTCTGAGAGATATGGTTTCAATTCTGGAAATCTTTGCCAGCCTTAAAATATATTTTCATTTCTAATTATAAAATTTTAAGCTTCAAAAATGGTTTAGATCAAGCATATCTATAAAACTCTTGAAAATTGATGGTCAAAAAATGCATTACAAGATGTACTATTTCCAAAATTTGAAATCCATTTTTTTTCTGTTGTCCAGGCATCTTGATGTCGAGATGATCAATTTGAGGATATTTGGAGATCAAAGTAACCTCTTCTAGTGAAATTTTTTAGGTGCCCTCTAATTTGATTGTTTAGAGCCTCGTGCTCTATGTAAACTTTTTCCATATAAAATATATGCGACTCTATTCGTAGTTGTCCGATTTCGAAGGATAGTTGGGAGAACTTTAGCCATATTATTCCAAGTTAGTTTCTAAGCGTTTTATCTTAGTTAGATGGATAAGAGAATTTTATTTTTGTTTTTTTGCTCAATAATTTATTTTATAGTGAAATTTGGGTTGTGCACACTTCACCCAGGATGCACCTGATAAAAATGATAAAAATAAAAAAAGATGTTCTTGATGGAAAAATGACCTGATTGCCACTAGAACCATTTTAATAAAAGTAAGTCCAGTTCTTTTATGTTTTCCAAGTGCGCCCCATAAGTGAAGGCACACCCCAATTTTAATGTAAACCTGACTTGTAAAGGAAAGTTTACAAATAAATCTGTTGGTAGGACCCCACGCCTTAGTCACCATGATTTTCATTTCTGCTGAAACCAATCTATTAACACTTTCGAAAAACTAACTCCTAAATTATTTGAAAAAAACGGGTTGGGGTCTGTCTAAATTACCCCAAAAAAAGAAAACGGAATGTTGGGAAAAGGAGTCACATATTTGTTTTGTACGTGAGTGGCTCCACGTGTAAAGGTTTATGTAACCAATGGTCTAAGCATGGACCAGAAATTATCAGGCATTGGCTTAATGGGCAAAAGGCTTTTTGAAATCTTTAATAGGGGCATATATTTGTGTGATCCATTTTAACCAACGTCAAATAGTTGGGATAAGGCTCTGATGATAATGATGAGACGACTGTTTTCATATATATGGTTTATTCAAGTAGACTTTAGGTTCCTTTATGTTGAATATAACTCTATGTTATTATGTATTATTTAGCTTCTCAAACACGATAAGGCATAGATTAAGAAACGTCGATAAACTTCAATGTAAAATCTTTTGCAATTTATAATTCATATATGGACTAATATTTCAAAAAAAAATTCTTTTACAGACTGCAAGAACAATCGTGGCATGAAAGAAGTGTTAATAGCCTCTGGTTTGTCATGGAGAGTTCCTTGTCCTATAAGCCTGCAAGCCCGGCATGATGATTGCAATTGAAAATTCAGTTCAAATGCCAACCATTATCTTAAACACACAAGGTCACCCAAACATTTCAGAAATAATTAGGGGTATTTGCATCTTGGCCTTGAAGCAATTCAATTCAAACTCAAAAGAAGTTTGTGCATTACTAATCGAAGTATCAAAACAAGTGCAAGACCATGTGATCTGATCACCACATGAGTATGTGTGTGAGCAGTAGAATACAACGCTACAATGCCCATAGCAGTTTCTTCACAATACGATCCATAAACTGGAGACATGCATGGCTCCAGGGCCTTCTGACAGCTAGAACAAAGAAAAAACCTCCAAATCCTATGCCGAAACCCATACCTGCACTCACATCAATCCCAAATACATCATCATCATCTTCATTATGGATAGCAGTCAACACTTGGGTAGGGACTTCACATTTTTTAAGAAGCGAAAATCCACAAAGATATGGGTTCCCAGAATATGTCGATTCATGAAAAGTTTCCATTTGATTGCTGGAGGGAATGGGTCCTGATAAGTTGTTATTTGAAAAGTTTAAATAGCTTAAGAATGTCAGGGACGAGATTCCTTGTGGGACACCACCTGAAAGTAGATCGTTCGAAAGGTCTAGTGATTCCAGCTCCTTTAGTGCTCTGCTCTTTTTGGGGATATTCCCAGTTAGGTGATTTCTGGACAGGTTTAGCACGATCAAGCCTACCAAGCTGGTTAACTCTTCCGGGATAATCCCGACAATATTATTACTGGAAATGTCCATGTTGTTGCGATGACAACCTTTTGCTCATAATACTTCATGACAATCATTTCCTCATTATACTTTCCATAGGAACTGCTATGGACATCTCTTAGCTTGATTGCCATTGATGTGAAGTTGTCAAATGTCCGAGGGATCTCACCTGATAAATTATTTACTGCAAGGGCCAAGACTTGAAGAGAACACAAGCGTGCCAGCTCTTGAGAGATTCTCCCTGTAAACTTGTTTGATCGTAAACGGAGAATGCGTAGTGATGAGAAGCTTTCACCAATCCAAGTAGGAATAACATCTGAGAATCCATTCTCACCAAATTCGATAATCTATAAACCAGAACAGTTTCTCAAGGATGAAGGGATCTCTCCTGATAGGCTATTGTTGCTCAAGCGCAGTGTCTGAAGGATCCCTAAATGCTCGAGCGACAATGGAATGCCTCCGAGCATATTATTGTTGCTCAAGTCCAGTGCTACAAGCGACTTACAATTCCCCAAGCTAGAAGGGATAAGTACAATTCCCCAAGCTAGAAGGGATAACACCACTTAACCTGTTTCCCGAAAAATCGAAGACAATCAGATTGGTCATGTTTCCCACAGAGTTGGGAATGGTTCCCATGATGTGGTTATTAAATATCAGAAAGTATTCGATATTGGGTAGTGAGGTGGGGATGGTACCAGTGAAGTTGTTCCCAGAAAGGTTGAGAAGTCAAATCTCTCATCTTGTGAATAGTGGAAGGAATTGTTCCCACCATATGGTTATCTGCTACAGATAGGAAATTTAGACTCGGCATTGTTTCACCAATGTTCTCTGGAATGTTGCCAGAAAATCGCTTCCCAGACAAGTCAACAAACATTAGATCGGAATGGACACTGAAAGCCTCAAAAACATTCCCCTCGAGATGGTTATTGTCGACTACGAACCAGGTCAAACTCGTACAGTTCTTCAAATCTTCTGGCAGGGGCCCCGAGAAATTGTTGCGGGCGGCTGAGAAATTTATGTCCTTATTCCCTCTACAAATTCCCAAAGGTAGTGTACCCTAGAAGCTATTGAAAGACAAGTCAGCCCGGAACAATTGAATGTGCTCAAAAATATCTACTGGAATGGTGCCAGAGAACACATTGCTTTCGATAAAGAACATTTCCAGCTTCCAGAGGCGGGATAATGTTCCTGGCAATGAGCCTCCGAGGGTGTTATTCGACACATCGAGAGATGTTAACGATCCCAAGTTTCCAATCTCAGAAGGAAGAGCTCCTGAGAGTTGGTTCCAATAGAAGGAGGAATGGGGCCATATAGAAGGTTCATAGAGAGAGATTTCAACCAACTCTTTCATATCTCCTATTTGTGGTGGGATGTTCGAACTCAAATTGCAAGTACTAATATCCAGTCTCTGAAGCTTTGGGAGCTGGCCAAGAGAACCAGGGATAGGCCCTACTAAAAGTGGGTTTTCATAGAGTTCAAGTATTTGGAGAGAGAACACAAAACTTAGTTGTTCAGGAATTGGACCAGTGAAGGAGTTGTAACCGAGTCAAAGATCACAAAGCTTAGTAAGGTAGGATTTGAAGTTTTCTGAGACCAGAAAAGAACATATTCGGGATTGAACCAGATAATTCATTATGACACAAATCCAAGAAAGTGAGGTTCGAAAGACTGCCAATATCTGGCGGAATCATTCCTTGAAGAGAATTCCAGCTGAGATCGAGGTGGACTAAATGGCATAACAAGGAGAAGTTAAATTGACCGAGAGTACCTTCGAGATTTGAATTCGAGAGGCTTATCTCAATTACACTTCCCTCATCGCTGCATTGAATGCCAAACCAGCCACATTGGTGGGTTTTATTGTTGGTCTTTAAAACCCATGAATACAAGGTCTGATTTTTCAGACTGGTTTTCCAATTCAAAAGTGAGAGCATAACCTTTTGTGATGACAGGATTTAGAAGCAGTGTGCTGGGGCTCGGCTGAGTACACTCTGATTGGGCCAAGTAACTCGGACAAATGCAAGTTCTTAGCGAATTAGGTGTACAACTCGCCAGGCTGAAGTAAATGTTAAAAAATATTAATAAAAATTAAAATATATAAAAGATAAGAAAACACTAGCATAATGGTTAGAAATATTTATTTAAAAGATTTTGACAGTTTTTAGGATCATTTGGATATTTTCATATTTTTCACTTTTTTCTAAATTTTCCCGTAGTATTCACGGTATAAATCCACTTTTTCAATAATGCATCTTTTATCCCTTTCTTCATCTTATTTTATCTCGTATTGATTCTGTCAATCCTTTTTAACTTTTCTTATTTTTAAAATTGTTTTGAGATTTTCCCCTCTTTTTAAGCTTTTTTTCTATTTTTTTTTGGGGTTTACCTAACTCGATCGAGTTACTTAACTCGGCCATCGGCTGAGTACGAGCTCCATGGCTGAGCCGAGTATGAGTGCCTTAGCGGAGTCAATTTTCTGTGCACTGCTCCGAAGAGCCTTGTTGATGGGGATAAGTCATGATTTTAGTGAAAATTGACTTGGGACTTGCGTAGCTTACTTGAGTTGAACAATGACTTGGAGTCTCCGTACGTTACGGTTAAAGCCACCAAATTCTAATTGGATTAATTGAAAACATAGAAAAAATGTTAGTTTTAAAAATTAATGTCTTTGGTCTATATACATAGTATGAGGATGGGGTGAGGTACTCGTATATTTGGTGAGGGATTGGTGAACGAGAAAAGAAGGACATTTTGGGTATTGTGATGTGAAATTTATGAATTAAGTTTTGACATTGTTTTAGGATTGGAGTGTTGGGTTTATGTGGCTTTTAAAGGCCTTATGAAAGCTTGTATGAACATTTTATATAGTCAAACATAAATTCAGTGGGAGTATGGTCTTTTTGTGGACCATACTGGGCAAATGCAATTTGTCGATACTCGAACTAGGTTCAACGTGTTAGGTCAGCTAAGTTGGAAAAAACCAAAGATACATGGGCATAGGGATCTACCAAGAAGGATATAATGGGTTAGGCCTTGATGAGGTCGAAGTATGTCAAGATGCAAGAGGGACTGTGTGGCCTTTGCATATGATGAATAACTTTTAGAGACATGGCTAAAACCCTCATCATTATATCATATAGATAGCTGTATTGAGATTCACCAATGAATGTGAAGCGTGTATATATGCGAAAGATTACCTCTATGCACCATAAAGTCATAGTTGCATCATGGTCTGAATGACCATGATTTTGTCTCTAGGAGAGAACTTGAAATCCATAAACTAGCATTGTTTCCCCTAGTCTATTGGTTGACTTTGGTGGTCCAATTATGAGCCCTTGCAATAGATTGTAAGTCATGGGAACTGTTTGGTCAGTTTGAAAAAGCTAAGTGGATCGTGTTCCGCAGTTGAAAGTGGAGTCCTCCCGTATATTTGAATCCCATCAAAATTAATTAGTTTTAATTAATTTTACGATATATGATTTTTAGAATGTTTATTTGAATTTTTATGAATCGTCTGATATTTTATTTTTGTCATTTAGATTTATAAATTAAGATAAATTAATTTTTCAATGTTTTAAATAAAATATAATATTTACAAATTTTAAATACAAAATAAAATATATTTTAAAATTATATGGGACCCTCTATAAATATATGATCCAATTTAGAACATGTGGGATTCAGTAGGGCCCATGTGGCCCCACCTATAACACTACCTTGTTAACTTGTTCGCCAAGATTGGGTGATAGTTATCCCCTTATTTGTTGGCTTATCTTTTGTGTATAGCCATTGAGTATTTAAAATATTTAGTAAATCTTTGAATCAATATTGTTTGATCCAAGAAATAAAGATTAGATATATTAAAATATAAATGAAGATATATACCTTTTTTATTTAAAGATTTGATGGGAATAGATTTAGGAAATGGAGGATAAGGCTCTAGCTCACATCTTTGAATCTTGATGGATCAAAAAGATTGATGACTCAAATCTCTCACCCCACAAATATCCCTAGATTGATGGTCCTACGAATTGAGGCAAACCCCAAATGCATAGAAAATCTATAAAAATAGTCTCTCCCACCAAATAAATTCTCTGCACCTATTTTCTCTTCAAGGGTTTCTCTAAAGTTTATCTATCTCTCAAAGATCTCTCTTTAGGTGGCACGCCCCACTTAGGGCTTCAATATCTCTCTCAAGTTTTTCGAAGGAGGCACGTTCCAACCAAAACCTCTCGAAGCCAAGGCAGACATCCCCAAGTTATCTCTCTCTCATTTTTAGTTGGCACGCCCAAGCCAAAGTTAGATTGTGGTGGTTTGATTTTTGGGTAGCAAAGGAAGGATCCCTTGCTAATAGATCTCTCTTTCTCTCTTTGATTTAGTTTTTATCTCTCCAAAGATCAAGCCAAAGGGGTTTGAGTAAGACTAAGGTATTGAGGCTTTTGGTAGTTCGTTCTAAATTGATATTCATACCTCATTGAGAGGTAGTTGGTTCTAATTTGATATCCATATGTCATTGAGAGGGTTTTGTGATATGTAGGAGAGTCAAGAGACTGATCATAGATCTCGTATACCATCAGAAGGAAGAGATTCGGTGTGAGGTGTACTAAGCCTGGTTGAAGTACTCTCAGGCAATTTTACTCCTTTAAATATTTATTTGTGATTTGATATTCTCTTTCCATAAACTAATGAGTTAATGTTTTGATTCAAGGAATTGTATTCGTGGTAGCAAGTGAGAACCGTCAACCGTGTGTCTTTTCTTTAATTTATTTGTGTCAAGAGTTATTTGTATCTAATTGGATATTGTGAGTGGTCTTGCCGGTGTAAGAATAAGAAAAATAAAAAAAAATTTAATTTAGGAAAAATTTTATATAAGGTTGCATCCGTAGAAATACGGATGTATCTCAAAAATTCATCGGAGAAGATTGTTTTAATGTTAACAACCCTCTGGCTGATCATCTCGACATAAATATGTATGAATATGACAAAAAAAAGATTTTGAGTCCCAGAAATAGTGCATCTTACAACACATTATCTAGACCGCCAATTTTCACGATTTTCATAGTTTTGTAGATCTACTTGATTTTAACTATTTTTTGAGTTTATAAATTTATAATTAGATATAAAAATAGATTTTCAGATAATCCTAATAATTTCTTACGCCAAAATTACATATTATGATAGAATTTGGAGGTGTACCTTAATTGGATTGTTTGAGATTGCAACCTTATATAAACCACACCCTTTAATTTATATATACTGTGCTTGATCGCATAGTCCAATTTTATTGGATTGTTTGAGATTGCAACCTTATATAAAATACACCCTTTAATTTATATACACTGTTTGATCACGTAGTCCAACTTTCATGAAGTGTTTAATGCATTTCTAGTGGGTTGTTAAGCAAAAGGTTAATCTCTCTCTCCCGGTTGTTAAGGACCAAAACATTAAACTCTCTCTCTCTCCACTTGTATTCCAAAACTCTGTCCCTGCCTGTCTTCTAAAGTCTCAAGTCTCAAGTCACAACTATGGACTAAGTCCAAGTCCTCTTTGTGTGTCTCTTTGAGATGCAAAGACTTACCAAGCATCCATTTAATGGAGTCTAGACGGCAGGAGTACTTTTGGCTTCATTGGCCAAAAGATATTTTATTCTAGAATGTCCATTTACTCCCTCAGGTATATGCCTCTTAAGCAGCTTTAGCACTTCTAGTTTTAATTTTAGGACCTCAAATTTTGAGATGTAATTTCTTAATCGATAGGTTAACTCTTTTTCTTTCTTTTTTTTATTGAATTGTACCCCTCCATGTACTTGAGAAAATAAAAAAATAATGTCTCGGGATTGAATCGATGTCCAAGTTTTAGATGGTGAGATCTAAATGTTAAAAAACTTAAATTTTTTATTTTATTTATTAAAGTGGTTCCCAAAATTCAATATTAAAAAACTCCTCAATTCAGGGAGTAAAAATAAATTGTACTCCCAAAGGAGGAGCATAGTGTAAGTGCGGGTTCCAATGAGGACCTTGACCTTTTGTGTGGACTCTGCAACTCATAAATAAAATAAAATTTCTTTGGCACTAACCTGCCTGTAGCCATCGGCAAATGGAATAGCGTCATGACTTCCAACTATGATATGTCTATATCATGTGACCTTGAGGGTTTAGGTCAAAAAGCGGAACCCGGTAATATAGTCGATTGTAAAAGGTTTTGCTGCTACTCCTAGCCTACTTTCTATTGGAAAATTATTTCATACGGGTTGGATCCCAAGCCTACCTTTTATTGGTTCTAAAATGAGATTCATATGCTATTGATAAAGTTTTTCCATATATAGGAAAATCAAGAGACCGATCATAGATCCCAAGCATCATCAGAAAGAGGAGACTCAGTGTGGGATGTAGTAAGCCCGGTTGAGATAATCTCCGGTAATTTTACTTTTTCCAAATTTTTACTTGTAATATTGTCATCTCTTCTCATAAAGCAATGAGTTAAGGTTTTGATTTAAGAAATTGTATTCAATAGTGACAGCAAGTGAGAACCGTATTTCTTTTCTTTTATTTATTTGTTTCAAGAGTTATTTATTTGTAATTGGACATTGTGAGTGGTCTTGCCAATGTAAGAATAAGAAAATTTTTAAATTATATACACCCTGATTGGCATGTAGTCCAACTTTCATATGTATCAGAGCTAGATCTATTTGCTTCCCTAGTTATTTATTTCACTATATTTAGTGACTAGAGAATGAAATACAAGAAAGCCCAGGACTTTTGTGGTCAAGTGATACACATCTGGAAGAATTATCGGCATGTTCAAACATCGAAAAAACACTATACATAATAAGGTATTTTGTGCTATTTTGGAACAATGATATGAAAAAGATAATAAGGCATTTATCTTTTGAATACTAAGTGATATTATGTATTTTTTAGAGTAGGATCTACCTGTAAATTTTCCATAGGAGATCCTTGGGAAATTGAAAGTTATGGACACATCAATGAAGGGCGTCAATTCCCGCAAAATCCAAGAACTGTCTATTGGGTTCCATGAATTTTCCCACAAATCATATGATTTTATTTTTAGCTGAAATTCAATTACAACTTATGAAATTGAGTCTACATTAAAAAAAAAATAGTTTCATGAAGAATTGTGGTTTGAAAGATATAGTCAATTTATTGAAGGGTGCGTAAGTGCTATTTTCTATAACAAAAATAGTTTCAATGACTTGGAGGTCATGATTGAATTTATATACTTAACAAAATGTTTATGGCCTACACCAAGTTTCTAAACCATCATTTTGAGTTTAGTTTCTAATAAAAGTTATTTGAGAGAGATATATCTATGGGAAATAAGGAATAAAAATTCTAGATTTGAGAGAGATCATCTTGAATTTTCTACAGTTTGGTGTGTCTTCACTGAGATGTGAATAACTATATTTTTCAAGCCTATTTAACAGAGTGATTTGAGGCCTGTAAAAATATATGTTTTACCATTCTGTTGTACTTTCAAACAAAATAGGTTTGAAAGGAAAACTCTATGAGGGTGGAGAGAAAAAACAATTTTACTAGAGAGTGTTCATCTTGGAATTCTGCATTATGATATATTTATAACGTGAATGTCAATTATTAAATTTTTTTTAAAAAAATATTATTTAGGATTCACACCATGATGTTATGCTTTGATTTTGAGTCTAGCTTTGAACAGAAAAGTTTCAGGAAAAAATCCTTTGTGGATTGAGAGGAACAATTATTTTATTGAGAGGTGCGCAACCCAATTTTTTATTGTGGAAACTATATTGTGATATGAATGTCAATAAATCGAAGACTCACTAAATGTTGTAATTTAAGGATGGAACTGAGCAATATTTTTTTATTTTTTGAATCTATTTCAATACTAAAAAAGTTTCAGAGATAAACTCCTCATGTATTGAGAGATATTGTATTTGTATCATGGGATGTTCATCTTCCATTATGTAATAAATTAAAAGATGTGGCATGTTAAGGTACATCTTTGTACTCCTTATATGGAAACTCTTTTAGGGCTTGTTCAAAAGTTTTATAATGTGCTATGAGTATGATTTATAACAGTAAAACTTCAGAGATAGATAATACAAGGTTGGCGTGATTTGACATTTTAAGGGAAGAGTGTTCAATCTAGGAATCACATAAAGCAGAAGAAACATAATACCTGTAAAAGCATCTTGGTTTTTCCGCAACGTAGGGATTTGTAGAGAGACTTGGTGGAAGCATAGAAACTCTAAAGATCAGTGGGAGAATTAAATTTGTGATCTTTGGAATGACGGGATGAAGAAGAGTATTCATTTATATATGTATAAGATAATCCAAAGGCCGAAGTGGTGGATGCTTCATCGACGTGTAAAGATGATAACTGAGTGATTCTTCATCAGTTGTGTGTTCTTTCAAGTACAAAAAAACTCGTCATCAAGTAAAAAAAAAGAATCAAGAAAACTCAGATACCACACTACATAGTTTTGATGTATGAAATATATCTCACATTACATGGTAAGGTCATATAGGGAAAAGATGATTCAAATTGCTTTTTGTTTTATATTTTAATATACTTCTTTGATTATATTTTGGCTATTCATTTATGAATATGTATGGAGTGTATGAACATTAGGCAATAAGTGCTAACATAATTGAAAGAGCTAATTTTTCTTAATACCTTGTGTTTTAGTACCCCCTTGTGCTTATAAGAACTACTTAAAGTAGTGATAAACATGGAGATGTGGTTTGATCAAGGACTATGAGCCTAAGTATAAAACACGAGAGATGGGTGAGGCTCATTCAAACATGTAAGCACGAAGGGAGTATTCAGATGGAAGCCGGTCTTAGTGACCATCCTCTTAATAGTATCCAGTAATATAATGTCTTGCATGTGATGATGATCTCATGATAAGATCTCCATATTTGCCAAAAAGAAGTGTTATGTTAAGATTTTTATAACCATTTTGTAGTCATGCTTTATTTTGGATAAAATTACAAGATGGACGTTATGATTTGTTTTTGCGGCCATTTACATGACTTGATAGGTAATTAAAGGTGAATGCCTTAAAATGATTAATGAAGACTAAGTATGTATTTTAAATATGATCATTTATGAAAAACCTAAGTCTATGGATATGATTTTGAGAAAACCTCATAGTCTTGCGAGGTCCACTAAGTATTTGAGAAAAATCATTTTTCAAAACCACTGTGCTATTTTATAATTATTGTTTGTGAAAATATATCACATCAAGAGGTTTGATATAATAATAATAATAATAAAATAAAATAAAAAACTTTGGTTCTTGAAAGTATTTTATGTATATGTGAAAGGTATCATTAATCTACACACTATTTTCAATTACCAAAATGTCTTGACTCATGTTTTCATAGTACCGATTATATGACCTGGTTTTGAGTTCTTTGGAATCCTCGATTATCTAAGACCATGAACCATAGAGTATGTCATAGAATGACCATCTTGTTAGGTCTCCTTGGCACGTGATGTGTGGATTAGATAATGTGATTTGTATGAGTTTACAAGCAAGAGACTAGTGTGGTTGATCTTTGTGGTTCGAAAAATAGTTTCTACGAAACCAAACGGGCATTGAGTTATTGTTTGGTATGAGACTTGCTATACTATATCATGACATAGGCTTGTGAATGCTGAGATAATATTTTTTATGTGTTATGTTGAGTGGGAGGTATTAACAATCCCATTGATTATTTTTAGCTACTTGGATATTCAGATATACCGGTATCCTGTTATGAAAGATCCAAATATAGTCAATATTCCAGTAGGAGCACCAGCTTGTGTTTGATGGGCCAGCTAGAACAACATATTGTTGTTCACCCATGAAACTTGGATGTGTGGTGCTAGTTGTATGGCTACATAAAGGAGCAACTTGATTAAAGAATTGCTTTAAGCCCATGAAGAAACGACCCCATGTGATGAGGGTATGTGATGATCTTCTGCGGCAACAGGTCCATAATTCGCGATGCGAAATGCAAGATAGACTAGGACTATGTTCGGGATGAGATCCGAGTATTTTTGCTTCAATCATTGCTCTCACAACCCAACTGTCCAATATGTTTGCCTTTGTTTTTTCAAGTAAAACAGCTTCAGCTTCTTGGTTTATAGACTTTGGTGCTTCTCATCATAAGACAATTAATGAGTCTATTCTACTTAATTGTAAACCATTTTCTGATATTACTCATATTGATGATAGTGCTACTATGAAAATTTCTAAGGTTGGCTCAATTATTACATCATCTGATCTCTCGGATAAATGTTTACCGTGTTCCTTCCATCAATACGAATCTGCTTTTTGTTGGTGAAATTGACTGTTCTAATTGTGATGCGGTTTACTTTGCCTTGGATGTTATGCATAGGATCAACAGTTAGGAGAGCTGATTGGGACTTCACGTACATATAGAGATAAGTATTTTTCTTTCATGGTACTTTTCTTTAATTGTGACCTCTCTTTCTAACAATGTCCTATTTTGTTCTTACACTGCTCGTTCCCTCCCTAAGCATGTCATTCCTCTTTTTAACCGTTCTCTCTCTCTCTCTCTCTCTTGGTAGTAGTGCCCCCAACGCACCATCTCCATTTTCCATTAGGTTGCATATTGTGGATATGCCAATATAGTTTTTTTTTTCTCTGGTGTGCTTATTCAGGATAACAAGAACTTTTGGGAGGATTTGCACATTGCACATGGATGGTTTAAATTTTAAAATGAAGCCAGACATATTCTTCTGGATCTAACCCAGGAAATGCAAATCATAGGATCCAACAGATGAACCTTTTTTATTTTTAAACAGTTAACCATGAATTTTCATTGATGAAATGAAAAGATCAGTACAACAGGATAGGAAGAAGATAAAATCACAAAAGAAGGAAAAGAAAAAAGCAAAGAGGGAAAGAAATGAGAGAAATAAAAATCACGGCTCCACTCCTCTAGCTAGAGCATATCAGCCTCTCCATTTCTCGTTCGAAAGACATGGATGAATTGAACCTCCTGCCCAAGGAGATGAAGATGGATATGCTCCTTTATTTGAGTCCATTGCCAAGGGATGGTGGTTGGGTCTCTACACCACTTAATCACATTAAGAGAATCTCCTTCAATGACCACCCTAAGATAGTCTTCTGCAAGTCTGCTGACTCCATGAAGAAGGACCTACTTCATTGGCGGAGCATGGGTGTAGATTCCCATGATTGGTCCAAATGGTCTAATCAGAGCTATCCCTAAGTAGACCCCCATAATGTGCCACCTAACCATTTCCTCTCACACTACTATCAAAGTTAAGCTTCACCCACTCACTCAGTAGAGGGAACCAACCTCTCACACTACTATCAAAGTTAAGCTTCACCCACTCACTCAGTGGAGGGAACCAACTACTATCCTTAATGACTCTCCTTTTCTTGAAAGTCAAAAGCTCCTTAAAATATGACTAAAAAAACTCCTTTTGGATCTGCATAAAGTGAGGTTAAACCTGGGCCCAACAGACAATAATTTGCAAGATGGAAGAAATAAGATGATCCACACTTCTTGATTTTCCCTCAAAACATCTAGCATTCCTTGCTTTCCAGATGGACCATATGACTGTAGCCGCACTAATACACCACAAGACAAGGCCCAGTTCTGAGAATGAAGAAGTCCAGCCATGCTGGAAAATTTCTTGGATGTGGGAAGGCATAACCCAGAACCAATTACATTTAGCGAGAAGTAAATCCCAAAACTGTAGAGCAAAAGGGCAAGTGAGAAAGACATGAGGCACACTCTCTGCATCTTGTTTACACAAAATGAAAGCATTTACAATGGCCACCCCCTAATGCGCAGTTGGTCTATGGTTAAAATATGCCCCCAACTAAGGAGCCATAAAAAGACTCTCATTCTAAGAGGAGCCTCGTACCCCTGGACCTTTGAATAAAAGAAATTGAGAGAGATAAATCTATCCACTAGTAGGCAATTATACAACGACTTGATTGAGAAAACACCACTGGGTTCCAGTTCCCAAATGACCATGTCCCCTCGGGCAGGAGCAAGACATAAATCATATAACTTGGCCATGAGCTGAGTAAGCAAACTCTCAACCACCAAATTAACCCTTCTAGCAATCAAGCTTAGATTCCAGAAAACGAGACTGCCCTACAAATAAACAATGTCCCCAACTTTGGCACTTTTATGAGAGGATTTGGAGAGAAGCTCTAGATACTGAAGCTTTAGACATCAGCTTCCTAACCATTTGGAATTGCAGAATTGTTCATCCAATCCATCACCAACCAGGATTCTTCTGTAAGCAACCGTAAACTTCAATAATCTTCTTGGACCAGCTCAATAGAACCCATGACCCACAACCTATCACAGAGATTCATGTTTAGTCCATCTAAGTGAGCTAATAAATAAAGATTACACGGTTCTAGTCTATGGCCCCTCAAGCACAAGTCATGTCCCTCTGGACAAATGCACACTGCCGCAATGGTGCACATCTGTCCTTCTGTACATGTACATGTTACAGACATATGGATCACTTCTCAAACATGGTTATCATATATAAATGTTGTGCAATGGCAATTATGAGGATTCGGCCCTCGTCCTCTTAAGCCCGTCAACAACACATAGGGGTTAGGAAGTCTCCTAGCCAACAAACCACCCTAGGCATCTCTCCGACATCATCAAGGGTTAACCCTGCAAATCTTCAATGGTTGTACCTCATACCTTGGGCTAAAGGGTTTTAAGACTCTATCCTAGGCCTGAACCGTTAAACCCGGTTGAGTCATAACATTACAAAACATGCATACGTTCTCAACATACCGTACTTCCGCTAGAGTCACTATATCCCTAGAGTCAAAAGTTTACATGCTCTTGTACGGCCTTTAAATAGCGAAAAAAACCCCAACAACCATATTATAGTAAGAACCTTTTGCATGGAATGTATTTTCACACGTTTATAGGCATGAACCAAATATTTGTAATAGCACTTTCATATGAAAGTATTTTTGTGCAGTATTTACATATGAGCCAATCGTACCCTAAAGAAACCCAAACATTTTTAAAAAAGGCTGGCCGATTCAGAACCTAAATGGAACCCCAATGCGGGCAAAAGGAAAAAGGAAAAAGGAAAAAAAGAGAAATATAAGAGAGAGAGACGTTTGAAACTTTCAAAGCAAAAACCAATAGGCACTCAAAAGTTCCCCAAAAAAATCCAAAAGCTAAGGAGGCTTACAAAATACAAAGCAAGGCGAAAGCCGCTCAAAATTTCTCCAAAATCAATTAAAGGGAGAAAAAAATGACGAAGGTCCTAGAAATTTCAAGTCAATGTTTGTTCGATGTGCTAAACATTCATGGGCGGTAGTATGACAGATCATTGTTAAGGAAATCTCCAAGTAATCCTGAAGGGCCTCGACCATCTGAACTTCAAAAGATAGGTGGTGGAGAAATGAAATTGGACGTCCAAGGAGATTCCAAGAGCCTAACGGGAAATATCTTGCATTTTTTGAGACTAGCATTTTGCTCAAAGACTCAAAAGCACTCGACTTTGGGCTAGGAGACGAGCTGAGATTTGAAGATGAAAGAGTACTTCATGGTTCTGAGTCTTGAAAGTCCCAGCCAAAGGTCTACCAAATCGTAAGACCCATGTTTTTTAAAAATTTTAAAAAAATTTGTATGCATTTTTTTATTTTCAAACCTTATTGAGAAATTTTAGAGATGCTCCACGGTGGATGAATTAACCTTGTTGTCTTTTTTTTGTCTTAACTTTTTTTTTTTTTCGAAACTCCATCTTAGGGGCAATTTCAAGTTGTATGCTTTTGAAGTTTTATAGTTTATAGCACTATTTTTCAAAATCCCTTCTGTTTTTAAATTCTCTAAAAATATTTATCAAAAGAAAGTGTATACAAGTGAATCCAAGCCCAATCTGGTACCAAAACGGGTGCAAATTCACCCTACACGTAATTAACTTATTATACGTGAGGTCCTATTGAATTCCGACCCAAAGGTAATCAGATCTCACTTAAGAGATCAATCCCTCTTTGAATCATCGGTAGTGCCAAATGTAATCACATCAAAGTCGAAAATATTGAAATAAATGCCGAAAGCAAGAACTAGTGCTACAATAGACCGGCCAAGACATCCTGGCTGGGCGAGAATAGAAGCCTCGATCAGAGCCTGATTTGAAAGAATGAACTCTTCGTTTAATGAGTGACTTATTTTGGATGTTGAATGAGTTGGATTGAAGAGGCCAATAAAGTTTTGCGGTTTAATATTAGGTAATTGAGGATAAATGGGTTTCTCCTAGAAATAGGTGATCATGGTTGCTGGAAAATCAAAGTTTGAGGCTCCTAAAAATATACCAGGGCTTAAGGGTTTTGAGGGTTAGGATTATGGTTTAGGTCAGCCTGGGATTTGGGTTTAATTTGATTGTCGTTTAGGGGTAAATTATAAGAGTTAATATAAACAAATGGGTATGAGAAACTAGAAGGTGGTGATCTACACCAATCAAAAGCAACAACTAGCCATGTTGCACCTGCATCGCGTAGTCTACAACTTCTATCCCACAAGTTGTGTCGCGAATGGCTAACTGACTCTGCAAGACGTAGACTTTCTTGATATTTTGATTTTGCGGGTATTTACTTGTCAATTTCGTTCAAATTTACTTTGTTAATTGATTTTCTAAATTTCTCCTTGCTTTCTATCGAAAATCTACCTATTTTGAATATTTATGCTTCCTAAGGCTAGATTTTATGGGTCCTAGGGACAATTTTGGATTATTTTAGGTTGGATTGTAGTTTGGGATGACTGGGGTTTATTGTGGCCTATGGAACCAGTGTGCCCCTAGGGATCGAATGCCTCATTCTAAGGCTTTTTGTATGATTTAAAGAGTCATTTTTATGCCTTACTATCTAAAAATTTAGAGAAAAATGTCAATTTCAAAACTGGGTGTCTACAAAGAGGAGTCAGAAAGCCCGTACATAATGTAACCATGTTTCGACCTTCTCTAAAAGCTTTGAAGAATGAGCTGAAAATCCTTAATAATAAATTTTTTTTTAAAAAAAAAAGGAGTAAGAAAGCCCGTACATAATGTAACCACGTTTTGACCTTCCCTAACAGCTTTGAAGAATGAGCTGAAAATCTTTAATAATTATTTTAAAAAAGAATATAAAAAAAAAAAAAAAAAGAGGAAGAAAACAACCTTTGTAGTAAGAGTCTTACAGTAAACTCTAAACCTAAGAGGGGAAATGGATCAAAGGAACAGTAGACAAGTTTAAAAACCAAAATCGAGAAATTAAGAAAGCATAAGACCATATTCTATGGAATCCTGTTTGGAGAAATAAAGTTCAAGTAAAAAATCCCACCTGCAAGATTCAAAAGTCCCCACCTCTGTTTTATGTGCCTATACCTCGCAGAACAAGGTACAAGGTGCAAGATTCAAAAGTCCCCACCTCTGCTTTATGTGCCTATTCCTCGCAGAACAAGGTACAAGGTGCACAAACAAAGGCACACAAATTTATGTGCCTGTTCCTCGCAGATCAAGGTACAAGATGCACAAACAAGGGCAAGGGCAACAAACTCACAAACAAGGGCAAGGGCAAGGGCAACAGGCACACAAACTAGGGCTAAACCTTGAATAAGGTACATGGTGCACAAACAAGGGCAACAGTAAACCTAGAGGTCTTGCTGAACCCGAACCCGAAACCGAAACCGTAATAATTTTTATGGATACGTAATCAAGGCACAATAAAATTAAATTTTAACTCACATCCGAATCAGTCTCTAATCTAGCCCCAACAGGTTTCTTTTGAGCAATGAGACCTTGCACACCATATCCATTTTATAGCTTTTAACTTCCTTAGAATTTATTCATGTCCTCGATGTGGGATTAATCCCACCTACTCCCTTCCTCTCTCTATCTCTCGCTCGTTTTTAGTCGCTTTAAATTTTTGAATGCGCCAGCTTGCCACGCACTTTCTCTGTCTCTTTCTTTTTTTGGGTGAGTTTCTCTGAATGCCCAGCCTGCCATACACTTTAAATTTGAATTCCATGCCAGCCTGCACAGACACATTAATTTTTAATGTGTATGTTGACTCTTGTTAAACCATCTCATTAATTATTTTATGCCTTATATTGATAGATAATAAAAAAATAAAAAAAATAAAAAAAAGTAGTTGTATGTGTAGGATTAATCCCACATCAAAAATATGTATAGAACCTTACGATGTAAGTTCTATAAAAGAGTGGTTTAAAAATGTAAATTATATATAAAATAATAAAACAAAAGTTAAATTATATTACAATAAATATGGGTTCGGGTACCTATTGGGTCGGGTATTGCTATAACCGGACCCAAACCCGAGATTTCTCGAGTATCATATATTGGACCCAGACCTTACCTGCAGGTCCAAAACTTGGATCCAAACTGACCTTACCTGCAGGTCCAAAACTTGGATCCAAACTCAAACCCGTCTCATGATATACCCGCCGGGTCCGGATCTATTGCCACCCCTACCTACTATGAAATTGATTGATTTCCAAAACCCTAAATTCCCATAAACCTATAACCTTATAACCTACGGACCATACTAGGATGATGAACCCTACTATATCCTAACTTAGTCTATAATCCTTAGGAAAACCTAATCTATAATCCTTAGGAAAACTACCTAATCTAGCTACATTAATGTAAACTTATCCAAATATGTCTGAAGATAAGCTAATTGTTCTCGATTTTTTCAGAACAACACAAAAACCTCATAAACTCCCAATCGCAAACCCCAAAACAAGCCCGAATTTAATCAGACTACCACCCTACTGAACTAGATAGAACTAGATAGTCTGTAGAATCATTAAGAGCAAGGCTTGGTTTAGTGACATGTATCACTACGGTTCTGGAGTCCATAAAATTCTAACCAGGTGACGAGGTCTTAGGTTTTATTTTGACTTTATAGAGAGGCATCAATTTTGTTTTGATGATGGATTGACCCAATTAGAAGCCTTAGAGGCCTAATCCTATCAGATTTAGAATTCTAAAGATAACCTAGGACACATCATCCTAATTGAACTGGAGCTTACCAAAATTCCTATATAAACCCCCCCACTATTCCCTTTTAGAATAAAACCTACAATCTCAACTTAATTGGAGAAACCCCTTAGGCTCGAGTCCCAACCCTAGAATCCTAACCCTAGGTCTCAAATCCTAGTTATTGATTCTCTACAAACCCTAATTTGAGAAAAGCCTCAAAAAGAACATACCCTAAGCCATCCAATCCTAAGAAGAATATATCCTCGATATAGTTCAGTTTAAGTTTTTAAAATAAGAGAAAGAAGACAAAGTAAATCAACTCACGTTCTGATACGGGTCTCAACTCCAGATTCCAAGTATCTCAAGCCAACCCGCCTAGCCGAGGTGCTCTTTCTTTTTCTTTAATTTAGTTCAGTTTTTAGTTTTTAGTTTATTTTCTATTATATCTATTTTTCATGCTTCTTAGTTTCTATTTGTCTTTTGTATAATTTCAAGTCAGCTTTTCTGATATATTGGAATTTGGTGGGCCCACTATTCTCTATCAAAATTGTAATTGTTTTAGTTCGAAGAACATATTAGAGAGGATTTCTTTGTAAGATCTTTCTGGATTTGATTGTAAAAAGTGGTTTATCATTCATTAAATTCCGTATTCTCACTATTATATAAAACATATCGTACAGTAAAGCCCAGTCCTTTAAACAAAACTCACGACCAAATAATTGAAAATTCAAGACTTATAATGTAGACATCAAACCATTAAAGTAGTGAACCCATGCTATAAGAAACTATTTCCTTTTTTTTTTGTTGGGTAAATTGCTATAAAAAAACTCCAAATTCAAACACGATCAAATTTCAAGAAAAATGAGTGAGAATAATGCATGGGAAAATAAATGGATAAACACTTAAGTACCAACAAAACCAGGCATCCACTAACCTAAATACCCAAATTAGAAGTGACATTCTGAGAAATTTGTTCATGATAACATCATAAATTAAATTTGAATTCAGAAAGTCAAAAATCAAGAAAACCAAATCAATTTAAAGCATCAATAGGCAAATAGAAATACAATGAGGCACATTGTTTAACTAACGGGCAAGCTTTCTATGCTTCCCCTACAGCATAAAACTTATATATTCCCCTTATCCAACCGTTCATTCTGAATGGAGGGTTAAGATTGCTCCAATCATAATATCATGTCTCTATACTATTCTATTTTTAAGTTTTGTTCTATAAACTATTTTGACACCAAATTTTGGACGTCCAATCGTCTATTAAACTTGCACTAGTGAAAAATATAAAAAATATATTCTCAATAAAATAAAATGATCAAAATACCATTGAAAGATTTAAGGGGTATTTTGGTCATTATATTTTATCGAAAAATTAATTTTAATATTTTTTATAGGTGTGTCACAATGAGAAGATGGCACGTACCAAATGTCATAATCATAAAATTTGTATAAGAAAAAACTAAAAATAAAATGCTTTGAAATACAGATCTAAGAGCAAACGGTGAGTGGCTCTCTTGATCAAAGTTGGCGGCTGGATGGTAGAGAAAACATAGATCTTCTATGCTGTAGGGAAAGTATAAAGACCTTTCCCATAACTAAGGGCAAGCCCTCAATAAATCCCAACTCCATTAAGTCAAAATTTCAAATAATCAATATCTTAAAGCATTGACATGTATACGAGTGAGGCCAGTATTGTGTTCACTGTACAATGACTAAGGCCTTTATTGTGCTCCTTCATATTGTTTGATAATTAATATTCAAGAAAACCAGGATATATTGGTAGATATATCACAAACCAATGAGTCAATTGCTATGCTTGTTCATATTGTTTGAACCAACAAGCCTTGCATCAATTCCTGGCTAGAGAAGTTCTACATCTCCCTAATATTATTCAATTTGGCTTAAAAAATGCCCGGTACGTGATGGACTCCTTCATCAACCTATCTTTTATGTAATCTTTTATCCAATAATAAGGAAAATGGAGAAGAAGAAGAAACCCATCCGATGAAAATATCGAGGAAGAAAGAAATAAAATATTGACAAAAAAATGACTATTCTCATTTAATTCTCAAAACCTGATAAACAATATAAGATAGTAAACAAGTAACATCCTTAAAGAATAGCTATGCAAAATTAAGGTCTGGTCAAGTAATTAAACAGGAAACCACACACATGCATGTATACATACACAGAAACCCATGTCCTGCAAATGTGAGACAAACAATTGCAATATGGGAGAACAGAAAATTCTCATCCAATCCCTTGAACAATGGATTTCTTAATATCCAATGCACAGAGGACCTAAAGTGCACTAGGACCCTGAAGAGAGAGGGAGAGGGAGAGAGAGGGAGGGGGGAATCCTCAACATAACTTAAATGTTTATTCTACAACTTTATTGGCATCGTCTTGGCCTTGGGTTCCAAACAGGAACCTTCTAAGGGATTTCCCCTTTTTCTCTTCCAAAAAATTTTCATTTATATTACGGGGCATGCCACATGTGTTGGGTTTATGTGGCCTTTAAAGGCTTTATAAGTGTGTAATGAAAAACATTTATTATAGTGGAACATAAACTCAGTGGGAGTGTAGTCCTTGGGGACCATATTAAGCAAATAATGTTTGCTGATACGAGACTGTACTTGACGATCTTGGCCAGTTGGTTGGAAAACCCAAGATACTTGGGCATAGAGAATAAACCGAGAAGGGTTCTGGGTTATCCCTTGATGAGGTCGAAGCTTATGCTTGGATGAAAGAGCCGGGGACCGTGTGACCCTTGTGTGTGATGGTAGGTCTACAGAGACGGGGGCCAAAACCTCATCTATGATCCATCACACGATATGCATATCGATAGATCGTTCGAAAAAACCTGATATCCACCTTTGGATGAAGTGTATACATGTGCGAGAGATACCCCTATGCACCATAGAGTTATGGTCGCATCAAGTCGTAGTCACATTGACTCGTCTCTAAGGGAGGACCTGTAATCCATAAATTGGGATTGCGACCCATTGGCTCATCGGTCAGACTTTAGTGACCCGCTAATGAGTCCCGGCTTGGACTGTGAGGCATGGGAAACACTGGGGCAGTTCGATAAAGCAAGTGTGGTCTGTAGTCCACAGTTGAAGGTGGAGTACCTCATTATTACAGATTGAATTCTTAAACCATATGGATCTATTTCCCATCAAATTAATTTAATTGTGTTCATTTTATTATAAAAATTATTTTAGATTTATTATTTGATTTTTTTATGAATCTTTTAATATTTTATTTATGTTTTTTGGACTTATAAAAATGAAATAATTGATTTTACAAAGTTATAAAATTCAAATAATGTTTTACAATTATTTTGTAAAATCTCATGGGGGCACATAGTACACATAAGTCCACCATGTGACAAATGGTTGGGCCCCACATGTGCCACACATGGGTGGCACGTCCCACCCCTTGCATGCTTCCTTCTCATTGCTTTGAAATCAAGAAATCTATTTTTGGTAAGTATATCTTGATCCATGTGGTCAAATTGAAATATGATATATTTTGACCAAATCTTATCTAATTGAGATAGCAAATATTAACTTGATATCTTTTGAAATATTCTTATGGAATATATGAGATGGATTATGCAATTTTATGGAATGCATGATATTTTAATAGATTTAATTTATTTAAATATATTGATGGGAAAGTGGTTTAAGGAAAGGGGGATAATGGTCCACGCACCTTCCATAATATTGATGGCCCATTTATGGAATGGATGGCTCAGATCTCTCACCCCACAAGTCACCCTGATCAACAGTCCATATTCAACCTTAAGAAAGAGGCAAACTGTGAGAAACCCTAAACCTAACTTTATATTATAAATAGGGTGTACCCTCCCCTATTCTCTATACCTTCTCTCTCTCATAACTCTCTCTCTCAGCTCTCTAGAGGGACGTGCCCCACTCTCTCTCCTCAAGGTTTCTCTCTCTAACACTCTCTCTCCTAAGACCTATAAGGGGCACGCTCCAACCCTAGGCCTCCTACTCCCTCTCTCTCTATTGACCTAAAGATACTAAGGGTTGGGAAATTAGGATTAAACCAAAATTAATTTTGAGGTTAGCGTTTTATAGAGATTTAAGGGTTCTTACTCAGTTTGACCAAAATTGGCTTTCTCAGTTCAAGATTGAAGCTAGACCGCTGATCCCACGCCATCAGATGTTGGTGACTCGGTATGAGGTGTAATAAGCCCGGTTGAGATATTCTCCGACGTCTTCTTTTATTTCATACAAATTTATTTTTTATTCTCAAGCGTAGTGTTTAGTTTTATAAATGGCATCAAGTAGTTGAGTTTTATTTTATTGTTAAGTTGCCTTTATTTTGAAATATTTATTGATTGTAATAAGACCATCTGTAAGTGATCTTTTTGCCAAAGCAAATGGGGTGATTAAAAAAAAAATTATATTCACCGGCAAAAGGTAACATAGGTCTTACTTTTATTGGTATCAGAGCTAGTTTTACTTGATTGCCATTAGAAACATTTTCTTATTTTTGCTTGAGAATAGAAAGATATGGCTGCATGTACCTTCATCTCAGAGATCCTAAAAATCGAAAGGTTTGATGGGACCAACTATATGTGGACCTATAAATGTGACCACCAAAAGTAGAAAAAGATATTTCATCACTTTTATAGATGACCACTCTCGATATAACTATATGTACCTTATTCATACAAAATCAGAAGCCCTAAAAAAATTTAAAGAATATAAGGCCGAGGTAGAGAATCAAACCGACCTGAAAATCAAAGTCCTTATAATCGATAGAGGGGGGGAATATTTATCTGACATTTTCAAAGAACTCTGCATTGAAAATGGAATTATCCATCAATACACCATGCCTTATACTCCTGAACAAAATGGTGTAGCTAAAAGACGAAATAGGACCTTAGTTGAAATGGTAAGGAGTATGATGAGGCATGCAAATCTCTCCTTAGACTTTTGAGGAAAAGCCGTGTTGATGACATGCTACCTCCCTAGTCGGACTCCCACAAAATGCTACCACACTTACTCCTCGCCAAATTTTCACATGTCGTACTCCCTCCCTTGATCACCTGAAAGTTTTGGGTTACTCAGCCCATGTCCTTATCCCATACCAAAATAGAACCAAATTGCAACCCATGACTGTCAAATCCATTTTCATTGAATACCCAGATCATGGTAAGGTATATCTATTCTACAACCTTGAAACAAGAGCGGTCATTGAGATTCGCGATGCTCACTTCTTCGAGGAAAAATTCCTTGAAGCAAGGGTAAGTAAAAAATAAGCCGACTTCTTTGAGGAGGCGAAAGACAATGATGTAGTTCGAGAACCTGAACCTGAAACTGATCCCCCTAAAGAAAGTGAGTCGTTACCCTAACCAAGACGAAGTAACCGAGTCAGTAGATTACCTCTGTACCTAGAACAATTTGTTTACCTTGTGGAACATTTTGATTGAGTTGGAGAAGATCCATATTTTGAGCCTAAAACCTATCATGAAGCCTTATCATGTCCTGAAAGGGAATACTGGGTAGAAGCCATGAAAGATGAGTATGCTTCCATTAACCAAAACCATGTGTGGGAATTAATACATCTACCTCGAAAACATAAGGTCATTAGTTGTAAGTGGATTTTTAATAAAAAGTTGAACTCTGAAGGGAAAATAGAAAAATACAAAGCTAGGTTGGTTACAAAAGGTTTAATCCAGAAAGAAGTGATAGATTATGAGAAAACTTTTTTTCGTATTGCCAAATATCCATCCATCCGAATCCTTATAGTTATAGCAGCCCATTTTGACTTTGAGGTTCATCAAATGGATGTCAAAATAACCTTTCTAAATTGAGACTTAGAAGAAGAAATTTACATGACCCAACCTTAGGGATTTGAGGAGAAAGGGAAAGAGAACCTGGTATGCAAACTTAATAAATCCTTTTATAGCATGAGACAAGCATCGCGACAATGGTACAAAAAATTTCAAGAGACCCTTGCTCTTACATGTTTCTCTACAAATAATGAGGATTATAGCATATATCAAAAGGTCAGTGGGAGTAATGTGATCTTTATATCGTTATATGTGGATGATATGTTAATTGCTCAATTGCCTTAGTAGTAGAGACAAAAAATTTTCTTGCACAACACTTCGATATGAAAGATCTTAGAGAAGCTTCATATGTGTTGGGCATCAAGATAATAAGAAATATGAGAGAAAAGACTATCCAACATTCCCAGACAACCTACTGTAAGATGACACTGAAAAAGTTTGATATGAGTATGTGTAAGCCTATGTCTACCCCAATTGACAAAAAGTCGAAGCTTAGTAATAAAATGTGTCCTACTGAAGACATAGATATAAGAGCCATGTAGAGAGTGCCATACATGAGCGCAGTTTGGTCCTTTATGTATGTCATGACGGGAACAAGGCCTGACTTGTCCTTCATCATGAATCTGGTGAGCCGTTTCCAAAGCAATCCAGGAAATGAGCATTGGAAAGCAGTAAAAAGAATTTTCAGATATTTAAAGGGGACCATGAACTATGCGCTCACATATAAAGGGATACTTGAAATAGTAATAGAGGGATATTCAGATGCAATCTATCTCGCGGATCCAGATGACGTGAAGTCTACATCTAGGTATGTGTTTATGCTTGAAGGGAGTGCGGTTTCTTGGAAGTAAAAGAAATAAGATATAGTGACATTATCCACCTTGGAAGTGAGGTGAGATTGAAAGAGATCGAGATCAGCTACATATCTACAAATTTTATAATTGCAGATCCTCTGACTAAGGGAGTTGTCCCTAATGTTTTTGTAAGACATGTGAGAGAGATGGAGATGAGAGAAAGTGAGGAAGAGGGAATGTAACGCTTTCAAATGCCAAATGGGAGATGTTGGGTCTATGTGGCCTTTAACGGCCTTGTGAGTGTGTAATGAAAAACATTTATTATAGTGGAACATAAACTCAATGGGAATGTGGTCCCTCGAGGACCATACTAAGCAAATGATGTTTGCTGATACCGGATTGTGCTCGACGATCTAGGCCAGTTGGTTGGAAACTCAATTTATCGAGGCATAGAGAATAAACTAAAAAGAGTTATGGGTTATCCCTTGATGAGGTCGGAGCTTATGCCTAGATAAGTGAGCCCAGGGACTGTGTGACCCTTGTGTGTGATGGTAGGCCTATAGAAACGTGGTCCAAAACCTCATCTATGATCCATCACGTGGCATGCATATTGATAGATTATTCGGGGAAGCCAGATATCCAACTTTGGGTAAAGCTTATGCATGTGCGAGAGATACCCCTATGCACTATAGAGTTGTAGTTGCATCAAGTCGTAGTGACATTGACTCGTCTCTAGGGGATCTGTAATCCACTGACCGGGATTGTAACCCCTTGGCTCATCGACCAGACTTTGGTGACCCGCTAATGAGCTCCTGCTTGAACTGTGGGTCATGGAAAATACTGGGTCGGTTCGATAAAGCAAGCGTGGTTTATAGTCCACAATTGAAGGTAGAGTACCCCATTATTGCAGATTGAATTTCTAAACCATATGGATACATTTTTCATCAAATTAATTTAATTATGTTCATTTTATTATAAAAATTAGTTTAGATTTATTATTTGATTTTTTTATGAATCTTTTAATATTTTATTTATGTTTTTTGAACTTACAAAAATGAAGCAATTGATTTTATAAAGTTATAAAATTCAAATAATGTTTTAAAGTTCTTTTGTAAAATCTTATGGGGGCTCATAGTGCACATAGGCCCACCATGTGACGAGTGGGTGGGGCCCACATGTGCCACATATGGGTGGCACGCCCCACCCCTTGCATGTTTCCTTCTCATTGCTTCGAAATCAAGAAATCTATTTTTGGCAAGTATATCTTGATGCATATGATCAAATTGAAATATGGTATATTTTGATCATATCTTATCTAATTAAGATAGTAAATATTAACTTGATATCTGTTGAAATATTCTTATGGAATATATGAGATGGATTATGCAATTTTATGGAATGCATGATATTTTAATAGATTTAATTTATTTGAATAAATTGATGGAAAAATGGTTTAAAGAAAGAGGAATAATAATCCATGCACCTTCCATGTTGATAACTCATCTATGGAATGGATGGCTTAGATCTCTCACCCCAGAAGTCACCTTGATCAACAGTCCATATTCAATCTTAAGAAAGAGGCAAACTGTGAGAAACCCTAAACCTAACTTTGTACTATAAATAGGGGTGTACCCTCCCCTATTCACTACACCTTCTATCACACCCAAAGAATTTACAATTCTGTTATTCCTGATATGTAACAGTCAAAACATATATACATCTCTTGATAAGACAAATTTGCAGTGGAGAATTCTTACAAAGTAACAAAAGAAAGCTTAAAAACAAGTACAATATCTTCCAAAGTTGCCCTTGACGAGTACTCAAAGTGAAACCGTAGTTATCCTGAAAAAATGTTTACCATAGTTTGATGAGTTTGGCTACTCAGTAAGTGATCATCATAATCCTAACAAAATAATCATGATTGAAAGATATAAATGAACTTTCAAAATGGAGGTCAATTAAAAACAATGCGAGCACTAGCATTTATAGATAGCAATTTCACTTTCAGAAATTCACAATTAAACATAATCCAAATGATTGAAATGCATATAACATTTTATCGGCAGCGCATAATTCAAAATATTTAACAAAATTACCCTACTGGCGTTCCAAGTAGGTCACCTATATATCCCATCAGCGTCCTGATGGGTCCACTTAATCCCTATCGGCGTCCCAGATAGGTCTACTTAATCCCTGCAGGTCCACTTATACCTTACCGGTGTACCGGATGAGTCCACTTAATCCATACCGGCGTCCCGGATAGGTCCACTTATACCTCACCGGCGAACCGGATGAGTCCACTTGCATACTTAAAATATTTCTAAATCTCTTTGAACATTCGAAAGCAGCAATATCATGCACTCAACATATCACTGACATCATTAATATGAATTTCACTTAAACCATTAATAACAGTCACTTTCAAAAATAACCAATCAAATATTTTGGGCTCAAATTTTGAAAGGTAGCAGTTCGTAAAGACATTCTAGCATAATTGCCAATTTAATATGTATAGAAAAACTTTTATAGAATTTCAAGAATACAGAATTATCACAATTTATGAGATGCCAATTCACAAATAAATATTTCACAGACAATGCTATAATCAATTACAAAAATATCAGTTTTCAGATAATAAGGCGGTCATTTGCACATGAAATTTACAATGTCTAAATATTCAAAAACAATAGAAAGAAACCTCACAATTTTACTAAAAGCAGAAATATCATATTTATTTCTAATAATTTTACAGTATCTAAAATTTTCTAACAATAGACAAGAAATATAAATAAATTTATTTTTAAAAATTTACAGCATTTAAAATTTCTAACATAGATAAAATATCACAATTTTCTTATAAATATTATTTTTCATAATAATGAGGTAGCTTGCGCATAAAATTTATCACGCCTAAAATTCATGATAATAAATAGAAATAATTATTTCATTCATTTTTAAAAAGAACGAATTATTTTTCAAGATAATGAAGTCACTTACCTAAAATATTTTGAGAGGGAGCTTTCGATAAAAATTTAGCTAGAGAGAGAGAGACCTCAAAATTTTCTAGGGTGGGAATCCTCGCCTCTCGTATTTAAACTCTTACGACACCTTATAATAATATTTTATTAAGTTACACCTCATACACGAGGTGTAACGTATATATTAAACGTAAAATCTTTTAAGTCCCACGCAACCAACGGACGTGTTAAAGGGAAGGTAAAAGGTTAACAAAAGTGGTGATGGTCCCTCAGGACCATCCATCACTTATAAAAGTTTATTTTCTCTCTCGTTTTTTTTTTTTTTTTTTTTTTTGAAATTTTAGTATTATTACATTCTTCCCCCCCTTAAAGAATTTAGTCCTCTAAATTTTTTTACCTGATTATTGAAAAAGATAGGGATATTTTTCTCTGATATCGTCTTCTCGTTCCCAAGTCGACTCCTCTCTTGACTGGTACTGCCATAATACACGGACCAAAAGAATCTCCTTCTTGCGCAACACTTGCACCCTTTTATCCAGTATCAAAATTGGCTGCTCAATGAAGGATAGGTCCTTCCTGATCAGTAAAGGTTCATATTTCAATATATGGGATGGGTCGGGCTGATATTTTCGTAGTGAAGATACATGAAAGACATTATCGACATTTATCAATTCAGGTAGTAAGGCAAGTCTATAAGCGACAAGTTCAATTCTTTCCAGAATTTCAATTGGTCCGATGTAACGTGGGCTTAGCTTTCCTTTCTTGTCGAATCTCATAATGGCTTTTATTGGTGAGATCTTTAGGAAAATTCGATCACCTTCCTCAAATTCAAGATCTCTCCTTCGGTTATCAGCATAACTCTTTTGCCGACTCTGAGCTGTCTTGAGCCTTTCACGAAATAATGTTATCTTATCTGTGGTTATCTGGACAATTTCTGACCCCAAAAGCTTTCTTTCACCCACCTCGTCCCAACAAATGGGTGTCCTGCATTTTCTTCTATACAGGGCTTCATATGGTGCCATCTGAATACTGGCTTGGAAGCTATTATTATAAGCAAACTCAATCAGGGGTAAATGGTCATCCCAACTTCCTGTAAAGTAAATGACACAGGCCCTCAGCATATCTTCTAAGGTTTTGATGATCCTCTCCGATTGTCCATCAGTTTGGGGGTGAAAGGCAGTGTTAAAGGTGAGTCTCGTCCCCATGGCTGACTGTAGCCTAGCCCAGAATTTAGAAGTAAACCGACTATCCCTGTCCGATACAATACTGACCAGAACTCCATGCAGCCGCACTATTTTCTTAATGTACAACTGGGCCAGTTGATCCAAAGTGTACATCGTGCGAATCGGCAGAAAATGAGCAGCTTTGGTCAGAAGGTCCACAATGACCCAAATGCTATCATGTCTCGAATTTGTTCTAAGCAAGTTAGAGAAAAAATCCATAGATATGTGCTCCCACTTCCATTCTGGCACGGGTAAAGGCTGCAACAACCTAGCGGGCCTTTGATGTTCAGCTTTTACTCGCTGGCATGTTAAGTACTTAGACACAAATAGTGCTACCTCTTTTTTCATATTATTCCACCAAAAGGTTTTCTTCAGGTCCTGATACATTTTAATACTTCTGAGATGTATTGTATAACGAGAGTGATGTGCTTCTTCCAAAAATAGTTTTCTTCACACTCTCATCATTCGAGACACAAACCTGACCTTTGAATCTTAGCAAATCCTCACTACATATACAGAATTAATCTCTTTTTCCTTGCTTCACTTCTTCTATAATTGTTATAAGCTGAGGGTCTTTCTTTTGTGTCGATCGGATCTGTTGGATTAGTTGGGGTTCTGCCTTAATGTTGGCAATCATACTTACCACACCATTAATGGACGGAGTCAAGTGCCAATCCACTATTTCCTCTAACAATCTCATTTCTTGGATCATTAGATGAGCTAAGACTCCCGTAGATTTTCTACTTGGAGCGTCAGCCACAACGTTAGCTTTTCTTGAATGATAATGGATTGTACAATCATAATCTTTTAATAAATCCATCCATCTTATCTGCCGCATATTTAAATCCTTTTGAGAGAATATGTATTTCAAGCTCTTATGATCCGTGTATATTTCGAATTGCTGACCATATAGATAATGCCTCCATATTTTTAGAGCGAATACTATTGCAGCCAGCTCCAAGTCATGAATTGGATATTTTTTCTCATATTCTTTCAACTATTTGGATGCATGTGCCACTACTTTCCCATATTGCATTAATACACAGCCCAAGCCTTTATGTGAAAATCACTATAAATCACAAATCCCTCACTCCCCTTAGGAATAGTTAAAATAGGTGCTAAAGTTAATCAAACTTTTAGTTCTTGAAAACTCTCATCACATTCACTTGTCCACTCAAATTTGACATTTTTCTGTGTCAACCGAGTCAATGGGGTTGCGATTCGAAAAAATCCTTTTACAAATTTTCTGTAATATCCTGCTAATCCCAAAAAGCTTCGAACTTCAGTCACATTACTTGGTTGTTTCCAATTCACAACGGCTTCAACCTTTAAAGGATCAACTGATAGACCTTCCTTTGATATGACATGTCCTAAAAATGTCACTTGTTCAAGCCAAAATTCACATTTACTAAGTTTGGCGTACAATTTCTTTTCTCTTAATATTTGCAATACCATTCTTACATGTTGCTCATGTTCCTTCTGATTCTTGGAATAAATTAAAATATCATCGATGAATACCACAATAAATTTATCCAAAAAGGGCTTAAAGATCCAATTCATCAAATCTATAAATGTAGTCGGTGCATTGGTTAATCCAAAAGGCATGACTAAAAATTTATAATGGTCATACCTTGTTCTAAAAGCTATCTTGGGAACATCTTCACTTTTAATCTTAAGCTGATGGTATTCAGATGTAAGATCAATTTTTTAAAATACTTGTGATCCTTGTAATTGGTCAAATAAATCATCAATTCTAGGTAATGGATACTTATTTTTCATTGTCACTTGGTTCAACTGTCTATAATCGATACACAATCTCATGATCCCGTCTTTCTTTTTATCAAACAATACCGGAGCACCCCAAGGTGACACATTGGGCCCGATAAAACCTTTATCTAATAATTCTTCTAATTGTTGTTTAAGTTCCTTAAGTTCTGCAGGAGCCATTCTGTAAGGTGCCTTAAAAATTGGGGCCACCCCTGACAATAATTCAATTTCCCTTTCAGGCGGTAATCCTGGCAATTCTTCAAGAAAAACGTCGAGAAATTTTCGGACAACCGGAGTGGTATCCAAATTTATCTCTTCCTTCCTATCTTCTTTGTTATAGGCAAGAAAACCTTGACACCCTTTTCGAAGAAGACGATTAGCTCGAATACAGGAGATTAAATATGATGGGGAGTCTTCTTTGATACCATTAAAGTAAAATACTGGTTGATTCGGAATACTAAAGGTAACCATTTTCTTATAACAATCAATACTTGCATGGTATGCAGAAAGCCAATCTATGCCTAAGATTACATCAAAATCTTGAATTTTCAGTTAAATAAACCAACAGTTCCTTTTCTTCTATCTTTATTACACATGATTTGTACACTATATTGGTGTTAATTGAATTTTCCATCGGTGTGGCTACCTCTAAAATGTATTCTAATTGTTCTGGTTCTACCTTTAAGTGGCATGCAAAGTGTGATGACAAAAATGAATGAGTAGATCTAAGATCAATCAAAACATGAGCTACTTTTTGGAAAATAATAAGAGTACGTTGGATCACTGATTTTGAGGCTTGAGCATCTTGCTCGGTGATCGCAAATACTCTTCCCTTTATCTGAGGCTTTTGAGCTATCTCTTCTTGCTTTGGAAGCTGTTGCATCTGTAAGTTAGGACATTGTCTAATATGATGCCCCAATTTTCCACATTTAAAATAGGCTCCGGTATTCCAATAACAAGGGCTGGATTCATGGTTTTTCCCACATTTCTTATATGGTTCTATTGGGCTTTGAAGTGGCAAGGGCCTTGGCTTCTTGTTTGTCATTTCAAATTGTTGTCGATTAGATGGTGTGGGTCTAACATGGATTTTCTGATTTTTCGTCTTTTGGTAATCTTCGAAATCTTTTTCAACAATTTGGGCTCGATCCACTATTTCAGCATAAGTTCTCAATTTTAAGATTGATATTCTGCTTTTAATAGCTGGCCTGAGACCCCTTTCAAATTTCTTCACCTTTCTTATCAAATTGTTAATCATATGTGGTGCAAACCTGGACAATTCAGTAAACTTAGCCTCGTACTGTGCTACTGTCCCGTTTCCTTGGATTAATTCCAGAAATTTTATTTCTTTTTTGTCTCGAATAAAATCTGGGAAATACTTTTCATTAAATGTCTCTAGAAATACTTCCCAAGTTAAGGGTTTATTTTCTTTAACCAATACTCATTTTGCCATTCGCCACCAATGTTGTGCTTCTTCTTCTAACATAAAAATTGCCAAGGCCACCTTCTTATCATCAAGACATTCCATTACCTTGAATATTTTCTCCATATGCATAATTCATCCCTCGGCTTCCAGTGGGTTTACAACACCCTTAAAAGAAGGTGGGTTCAATTTCTTAAATTGTTCGATATCACTCCCACCATTTCCCGTGACTGACTGCTTAGGTGAATTGTTGTTTTCCATCTGATGTTGCATTAGAGTAACCATACTTTCCAAAGCTTTGTGAATTCCTTCCATAATAGCTTTAGCTATTCTGGATCATGACTTCGTCCCAGTCTGTACACGTAATAAATGTGATTTTAAGTATATTTTTTAAAAAATTTCCTAAGAATCTTTAACCTATTGCTCTGATACCATAATTGTCATACCCCAAGAATTTACAATACTGTTATTCCTGAGATGTGACAGTCAAAACATATATACATCTCTTGATAAGACAAATTTACAGTGGCGAATTCTTACAAAGTAACAAAAGAAAGCTTAGGCACAACTACAATATCTTCCAAAGTTGCACTTGACGAGTACTCAAAATAAAACCGCAGTTAGCCTAAAAAAATGTTTACCATAGTTTGATGAGTTTGGCTACTCAGTAAGTGATCATCATAATCCTAACAAAATAATCATGATTAGAAGATATAAACGAACTTTCAAAATGGAGGTCAATTAAAAACAATGCGAGCACTAGCATTTATAGATAACAATTTCACTTTCAGAAATTCACAATTAAACATAATCCAAATGATTGAAATGCATATAACATTTTATCGGCAGTGCATAATTCAAAAGATTTAACAAAATTACCCTACTGGCGTCCCAAGTAGGTCACCTATATACCCCATCAGCGTCCTGATGGGTCCACTTAATCCCTATCGGCATCCCAGATAAGTCCACTTAATCCCTGCAGGTCCACTTATACCTCACCGGTGTACCGGATGAGTCCACTTAATCCATACCGGCGTCCCGGATAGGTCCACTTATACCTCACCGACGAACCGGATGAGTCCACTTGCATACTTAAAATATTTCTAAATCTCTTTGAACATTCGAAAGCAGCAATATCATGTACTCAGCATATCACTGAAATCATTAATATGAATTTAACTTAAACCATTAATAACAGTCACTTTCAAAAATAACCAATCAAATATCTTGGGCTCAAATTTAGAAAGGTAGCAGTTCGTAAAGACAATCTAGCATAATTGACAATTTAATATGTATAAAAAAACTCTTATAGAATTTCAAGAATACGAAATTATCACAATTTATGAGATGTCAATTCAGAAATAAATATTTCACAAACAATGCTATAATCAATTACAAAAATATCAGTTTTCAGATAATAAGGTAGTCATTTGCACATGAAATTTACAATGTCTAAATATTCAAAAACAGTAGAAAGAAATGTCACAATTTTACTAACAGCATAAGTATCACATTTATTTCTAATAATTTTACAGTATCTAAAATTTTCTAACAATAGACAAGAAAAATAAATAAATTTATTTTTAAGAATTTACAGCATTTAGAATTTCTGACATAGATAAAATATCACAATTTTCTTAAAAATATTATTTTTCAAAATAATGAGTTAGCTTGCGCATAAAATTTATCGCGCCTAAAGATCATGATAATAAGCATAAATAATTATTTCATTTCATTTTTAAAAAGAACGGATTATTTTTCAAGATAATGAAGTCACTTACCTAAAATATTTTGAGAGGGAGCTTCCAATAAAAATTCAGCTAGAGAGAAAGAGTCCTCAAAATTTTCTAAGGTGCGAGTCCTCGCCTCTCGTATTTAAACTCTTACAACACCTTATAATAATATTTTATTAAGTTACACCTCATACACGAGGTGTAACGTTTATATTAAACATAAATGCTTTAAGTCCCATCCAACCAAGGGAGGTGTTAAAAGGGAAGGTAAAAGGTTAACAAAAGTGGTGATGATCCCTAAGGACCATCATACTTATATGGACCATCACTTATAAAAGCTTTTTTTTTTTTTTTTTTTTTTTTTTTTTTAAATTTTAGGATTATTACACCTTCTCTCTCCGAGAACTCTCTCTCATCTCTCTCCTAGAGAGGCATGCCCCACTCTCTCTCCTCAAGATTTCTCTCTTTAACCCTCTCTCTCTCCCCTATGACCTATAGGGGGCACGCCCCAACCCTAGGCCACCTACTCCCTCTCTCTCTCTCTCTTGATCTAAAGATACTAAGGGTTGGAAAATTAGAGTTAAGCCTAAATTAGTTTTGGGGTTAGGGTTTTTTTAGAGATTTAAGGGTGCTTACTCAGTTTGACTGAAATTGGCGTTTCCAGTTCGAGATTGAAGCTAGACCACTAATCTCGCACCATCTGATATCCGTGACTCGGTGTGGGGTGTAATAAGCCCGGTTGAGGTAATCTCCGACATCTTCTTTTATTTCATACAAATTTATTTTTTATTCTCAAGCATAGTGTTTAGTTGTATAAATGACATCAAGTGGTTGAGTTTTATTTTATTGTTAAGATGCCTTTATTTTGAAATATTTATTGATTCTAATAAGGCCATCTGTAAGTGATCTTTTTTGCTAAAGCAAAAGAGATGATTAAAAAAAAAAATTTATATCCACCGGCAAAAAGAAACATAGGTCTTACTTTCAACATGCCCAACAAACAAAGTAGTTTATCAGAACAATGGACTGTGATTGGGTCATGGACTTGCTTCTTGAAGGTTCTCAAGATGAATTACCCCAGTCATTTGATTGATCCCTTCTCATGAGCACTTCCAACTTATGTTCAACCAGAGATGCTTCTTTTGGAGTTCATGGACAAGAAATGCACTAGAACCCATACTCAAATCAAGTGAGTCCTTCTTGGTGCCACTTATAGTTGTCATCAAATCATCTTAGCACCCTGGTGATGCACACAACAATATCACTATCTTATCTTTATCCTTTATTTCTCATCCATCACTTTCAATTTTTGAAAGTGTTCAAGATCGGAAGCTTTTGTCCCCTGTCTCAACCTCAAGTTGAAAAATATGTTCTTCAATAGAATCCAATTTGTGAGAGTAAACACCAGCCAACTTCTTCTACAAACCCTGATTATCTTTTCTCCAACAACATTGAATAAAACAGTATTTTACAAATATAAACGAACAATAACTAAAGCTACAAGTTCCATTTCAAATTATGTTTTAAATATTTTTATAAGTGTATGATAGTGATAAATATGGATATACCAAATTTGAACTTAATCAAATATATAGAATAAAAAATGAAATTAAAATACTCTTTATAATATAAAAAATGGGACTTTAGTGTAAATTTTAAAAGAAAAGTTTATATAAGGTTGCACCGTTAAAATGTAGAACTACAGATGCACCTCAAAATTCCATCGGAAAAGGTTATTTTAATGTTAAAAAAACCTCTAATGAAGCATCTCGCCATTGAGATGTATGAATATGAAAGAAAAAAAAGATTTTGAGTCCCAAAAATAGTGCATTTTGCAATACATGATCTAGACCATCCATTTTCAAGATCTTCATATGCTTATAGATCTGCTTGATTTTAACTATTTTTTTAATTTAAAATTTTATAATTAGATATGAAAATAGATTTTGAGATAATTCTAAGAATTATTTTCACAAAAAATACATGTTATGATAAAATTTGGAGGTACACCTTAATTGGATTATTTAAGGTTGCATCCTTATAGAAACCACACTCAATTTTAAAATATATGAGACTATTTTTAAATTTTTAAAAATAAATAGGATTCTTCTAAATTTTAATTTTTTTTAGACCATTCATTTTGAATTTTGGTTGAATCATCTTTTCTTTTTTTTGGAAAACTATTTTATGCATAAAGGATACACTGTTAGAATAGCGTCCATCCATTGAAGATGGACGTTAACAAATGGTAGCCCCACAAAAATTGAAAATCAACCCTGTCAGAAACTGTCAAAAAAACTTTATTTTTATTTTTAAAATTTATGTATTTATTTCAAGTTCCTACTTATCATGATTGAGATTTTCATTCTCTAAACTTGTGCTAGGTGATATTTGTATATTGTACCCACCGCATACGATATAAGTAGTTTGCACTTCTAAATTTTGCTACAATATGTAGTTCTGGCATCAGAAACCTTATAGTGGTTTGAATTTGTCTAAAAAAAAAAACAAAAAATGTAGTGTTTTGAAAATTTATGTTCAACATTAATTACGAAATTCAAAATTTTTAAAAAGTTACAAATTGAGCAAATCTGTAAAATATTCAAAATCTAAAAAATATATAGTCTAAATAACTTGTTACAAGATGAACTATTCTTACAACTTGGAATTTTTTTTTTTCACCATAATCTTGAGATCAAGATGATTAATAGGAAAGTTTTCCAACTTTGGAACACTCCGTATTGGATTTTTGAGGTACACATTACTTCTATAGTACAAAGTTACAGCCTTATATAAACTTTTTCCAATTCTGAATCTCAAATCCATCTTTAAAATAGATTTTGGAGAGAGGACGTGTTAAATTGATGTGTCGGCTGATTCATCTAAACCTTTATCTTTTTTTTTCTTTTTAAGCGTTCCATTGGGTAGCGACTCACCAAGCACTCTCCTTAATGAGAAGCTCTCCTGTCCATATCTTGTGGGTCATGGAAGGGTGCAGAAGCATCTCCTTAATGAGAAGCTCTCCTGTCCATATCTTGTGGGTCATGGAAGGGTGCAGAAGCATCATTTTAACGGTTCAGATTAAAAATGGTCACATCAAACAATCACAAAAGAATTTTATATTTTATTTATTATATTCATTTAAATATTATCAAATGTGATTACCACATATCAATGACGTTGAAAGGTAAGTTCTATAGGACAACTGTGATACCAACTTTACTCTATGCCACAGAATGTTGAGCGGAAAAAAAAAAGCCCATAAAATAGTGTAGCGGAGATGAAGATGTTGAGATGGATGAGTGACAAGATAAAAAAAAATAGAATCCGAAATGAATTCATTCGACAAAGTTTAGCTGCAGCATCAATAGATGATAAGATGAGAGAGTAGACTTAGGTGGTTTGACCATGTGTGGCATTGACCCAATACAACATTTGTCAAGAGGTGCAAGTTAGTTTAAGTGGAAGGATTGAAAATGACAAGGGGTAGGCTCAAAACGAAATGGTTGGTAGTACTCCAAACACTATGGGGACTTATGACCTCGCTGAGGGTATGGCCTGAAATAAGGCAGAATGGTAGACCAGGATTCGTGCATTAAAAAAAAACTACGATGATGATAATTTACATATTACCAAATAAAAAATAAAATCGATTTCAACAAAAAAGTTGACCACATTACTTGTAAATTGGTTTTAAGGGTATTCTCGTCAATATTTTGGTTCAAATATTTTATTATTTTATTTGGTTGGCCCAAATAAAAATACAACTATAATTCAAATTCACATAAATATAATTTTTATAAAATAAAAAAAAAGATAATTATTGCTAATATACCTATATTTTAAAGAAATTGGAAAAAAAATCTTCCCAAAACCTCGCCCACAACCTTTTTCCCTATTTTCGTGAATTTTTGGATGAAACTACCCTTTACAGTAGTCTTTGTACCGTAAATTATTAATCATTATGGTAATGTAATTACCATAACAAATTAAGATATTACTACCGTATTTTTAATACCGTAATAGTTTAAAAAAATATTACGATAAGTATAGTACTATAATGAGAAAACAAAGCATTACGGTATTCTTAATATCATAATGTTTCAACATTCATTACGGCAATCGCATTGCTGTAGTAGTTTGGCGTATAAACCCTAACAGCAAAACCCTCATTCTGTTGCTCTGCCGTATTTGTTCAAACAAGTACAATCTTCATTCTGCCATTAGAAGGCTGCTGGTTACGGTCTTCTAGAGCTCAATCTCTCTATCCCTCATCACATATTTGAGGTAAGAAATAGTTGTTAGATTAGGGTGTATATTTATTTTAGAGATCAAAATTTGGGTTTTTTTTTATGGCTTTATGATCAATAAAAGTTTAATATTTGATTTGAAACTAAATATTGTTCAAGCTTGTGTAATGGTATCCTGTATTTTGGATGAAAAATAAGTTCATTACCTTATTTGGTAATCCTTCCCTGCATTTTGTGCAACCTAAACTAGCATATGTCAATCACAATAAGACAAAATAAAACTACAAAAAACATATGAATCATTTTCGAAATAGCCTGAAATCCTTGTCGAAATGTTCGACATGTTTTGACATAAGGTCATTACCTTATTTGGTAATCCTTCCCTGCATTTTGTGCAACCTAAACTAGCATATATCAATCACAATAAGACAAAATAAAAATAACACTTTTATGGCATTTCTTTGATAGCATGAGTTCTAGTTTGGAATAGAGTCTAAGTTGTAGATATAGTGGTTTTAAATATAGGTACCAAATTCATGGAATTTTTATTTATGATGCCTTTTTTATGTATGGTGGTATTTTGAACAGTGATCATGTCAGAAGATGCACCCTTCCCTGGAGGTCCTGAGATTCTTATATTGTTCACTAGACAAAGAGAACATATATCACATAAGCTTTGGGAAGAGATGTATGTACAAGTATTTAAAATTATATTATTTGTCTATCATGGAGTTAATCAATATATATAGTTTAGTATCTGAAATGACAAATTCTATTTCAGGATTGGGAAAATACCCTCATAATTGATGAGAAGCCCAATGCAAATTCTTCATGACCGTTAACGAACAACGATCAAATTGATTTGGTCAGAAGATCAGGATTGTATCACCTGACCATAGTGTTGATGAGTCAGCATGACCGTGGCACATCATCTACAATTATCGAGAAGTGGCGCGTAGAGACGAACACGGGGCACTTCAATGTAGACATCAGAGAGATGATGCCTACACTTGAAGATACATGAAAAATTCTTCGGTTAAAGGTGACTGGTGTAGTTGTAATCGTGAAGAGTGGAGAACTACGAGGATCATATAGTCTGTATGATATGACAGCTGCCACCTAGTCGTAGTCATTCCAGTATCCAATTGACATGGTTGAGGAACACGTTTAAGCGGCTACCATAAAACCATAACCACGCTACTCTTCTACGATACACTCGTGCCTACCTCTTATATCTAGTTGGGTGCACAATATTTACGGATTTCACTTATGGTACCGGTTCCTACCATCCATTAACAACTTTTTGAGGATATCGATGTAGTTGGTCAGTATGCATGGGGTGCAACTGTGTTAGCGTTTTTGTTTCGAGCCTTGTCTAAGGTTGTTCATGCTGATCATCAACACCTAAGTGGATCGGCAACTCTCTTGCTAATAGTGGTAGTATCTTAGTGTTTTGATATTTTTTTTAAAGTTCGATAGATATTTGTTGTGATTCTTATTTTTTTATATATGTAATCTAGTGTTGGGCGTATGAGCATTTTCAATTGTTGTACCTAATTCCAAAAAAAATAAGTACAGGGCAAACTAGATCCCTCAGGTGGGCCCCTCCTAAAGAATGAGATAACACTCACAACTTTGGTCTCGTGGGGCGACAGGAGCTTGATAACGGGCGAATAAATGATGTTAGTATAATATAGTTATATTTTGTTTTGTTTATTTATAATTTAATTAATTTTAGATGCATGTTATTTATATTAAAAATTATCTTATTTTTTACGTAGGTCATATGGACCTCATACGATGATTATCTTAAAACAGGAGAGAAAACTGCAGAGGACAAAGATTATGGGTTTCGTGTCTATCAGACTGTTTTGTGTGGCACATACCTCATATGTAGACACATCTATGAGGAGTATATGCCAGATCTTGTGCTACGGCAGTTTGGACTTCACCAAATGAAACCTGCAGATCCCTTGCAATAGGAGAGGAGGGAGAGAATGGGGAAGATCTTTGACAACTAGGGAGATGAGCTAAGAGATAAAATAGATATGTGGACGCATCGCTTAGATTATATTGTTAGGCAGATGAATATATGTTCAATGGGAAGCCGACACGATAATACATTGAGTGGTACAAGCTAATGACTAGACCCCTAATCCATAATCCATTTAGAAAACATCCATCCAAATACACATCTCGAGGTTATAATGCTGAAGATAGAATGGTAATAATTTATTTTCATATTTCATATGACTTGATGCAATTTAGAACTCTCAATAATCTAATTTCATATTTTATATGACTTGATGCAGCCTAAGGACATCAGTCATGCAACTCAACTTTTATTGCAATTCAAGAAATTTAAACCTAATTGGGGAAGCATTAGACGTGCTTAAAATGTATGACCCAAAAGTTGCAGGGGAATTTTGATGATGAGCTGGATGATAACGTGCCAGTATGACATCCTTCTCGACCAGATAAGGGGCCAAGTAATACAAAACCCATCCCCACACCGATTCAACTAGAGGAGCCCAGATGGGAGTTGTGTCATCGTGTTGCAAAACGGGAGCAGAGCAGCTCTGATACAGAGTTGCAGTTACCACAGTGGGCTGAGAAGCTACCAGTATGACAAAAGCATTCATGATGTGTACTTGGCTGGATGCATGGTTGAATGCATAATTGTAAATAAGCCAGTAGTGGTGTTTAAACTATGTAAAGAGGCCATTAGTGCCTATATAGTTTTATGTACATGGCTAGATCTATAGTTGAGAAGTTTTATTTGTATGTGAATTGCTTTGTATGTCAATTGGTTTGTATGTGAATTGCTTTGTATATCAATATATTAGGTACATCACATGTATGACATTCTAAAGTCAGCAAGGTTTGCCATCTTATAGTTTGTAGTTGAAGCAACTCATAAAACACTTTAAGATGCATTACATAGTCCATAGATCTTCTTGATATACACTATTTAAGCTTGAAATTTCATAATTAGAGATGAAAATAAATTTTCAAGCTACCACAAAGATTTTTCAAGCTACCTGATTCATCTTCAGTTATGGAAGTGATTCTACAGTGTAAAGGTCAAATATTAAGCAAGTGATACAAACCACACCCTTATGTATAGGTCAAATATCACAATATACAAACCACACCCTTCTATAGAGTAAATGCACTCTATACCATAAGATGATGATGACATATCAATATAAAGTTTAATTTTTTTTTTTTTCTTATTACAGTCTTTTTAAGACCGTAATGCATGTGAAGAGCATTACGGTACCAACAATATCGTAATGAGGTTTAAAAACATTACGGTACTAACAATACCGTAATGCTCATTACGGTATTGTTAGTATCGTAATGATCTTCACATACATTATGCTCTTAAAAAGACCGTAATGGTCAAAAGTCTACTGGAAATCAAGTGAACTTTTCACCATTACAGTCTTTTTATGACCGTAATGAAGTTTTAAAGAATTACGGTATTAACAATATCGTAATGCTCATTACGGTATTATTAGTACTGTAATGATCTTCACATACATTACGGTCTTAAAGAGACCGTAATGGTAAAAAATCTACTGGAAAACCGGTGAACTTACGGTCTTTTTATGACTGTAATGAAGTTTAAAAGCATTATGGTACTAACAATACCGTAATGCTTATTACGGTATTGTTAGTACCGTGATGATCTTCACATTCATTACAGTACTAACAAGACCATAATGAGAATTTTTTTAAAAAACAGAAAACTTTATATTGAGATTTCATCATCATCCTGAAATGGTACAGAGTGCATTTACTCTGTAGAATCGTTTGCTTGATATTTGACCTATGTGTGGTTCATTTACCATTTCCTTTTCTTTTTGTTAGACTTCCATAACTGAAGATGAATCGGGTAAGCGTGTGGTTTGTATGTAGCTAAGGTCCTAAACAATCAAAGTAAGACGCACCTTCCAATTGGATAGCTTAAAGAGACCATTTAGCTTGAAATTGGATAGCTTAATTAATTATAACCATCTGATGTGAAATTGGATAGCTTGATATCAGCATTGGCCTCTTTACAAAATGACATATCAAAAAAAGATCAACTGACACTAATAGCCTATTTACATTATTTTATATACTTGATTTACATGTCTTCTAGTTATGGCCCACAACCCCTTATCGGCTACACTAAAGAGGCCTAATCTCTATGTACTCTGTTTGCCTGTGATGTTTATTTGTCCGACCCGTGGTTCACCTTACAGCTGGCGGCATATAGTTTTATAGACAATCTCTAGCAATTCTAGTACATCAAGCATTGGGTTGAAGGGAATGGAATGTGCTCCACGGTACAGTGAAATAAACGCCGCAAAAATTTATAACATCTTCATGTCTATGATCTATAGCGGCGATTGCATGATTGCACGACAACCCACTAACCTACCACACCCGACAACTGCATGTATGAGTTGCTAGATTAAGAGCATATTTCTTATCCGCAATGATCTCATACATACTATCATGTGCCCATGTGACTGTATGAAGGAATTTGGACTTATCCCTCCTCAGGTCTATTACCTTTTGATCCTTCGATGTAAGCATGCCGTTCCATTCTAGGGATATGGCCATCTTCTATGAAAATTCTCCCATAAGCTTAATCTGAGACAATAGTCAATTTAAAACTACTCATTCAAAAACTCTAGGAACCAAGTCTAACTTAGTGTTTTTTTACTCTCAACCACTGCATATGCTATAGGAAATATATTTTCATTCGCATCTACCCCAAATACAGCCAATAATATCATTTTGTATCTTCCCTTCGAAAATTTCTCATCTAATCCTATTAGCGGTCTACAACCAAACATAAAACCATACAAACATGGACGATTGCCTATAAACACACGCTTAACCCTATTATGATCATATGTTTGAATAATTGTTAAGATTCTAGGGTTAGTGACTTGGATCTTATGTAGATATTTAGTGATATCCTCGTATGACTTCATATGAAAACCTTCATTTATATGTTTGTGCAACATCTTTGCCCCGCCAAGCTTGTTGGTAAGATAACATGATACCGTGATCACATTGTATATCATTAACCACATCTCTAGATATAAGATTGGGCATATTATTCAACCGGTCTTTGATCTTGTTTACCACCAGTGGCTTTGAGCAAGTGGCTGATGAACCCTAATTATTTCGTCGACACATGAGTGCATGTTTATGAACTTCTTCACCCAGAAGAAGTTTGTTGTATTAACCCTCTAACAACTCATTTTCCATGAACACTCAGCTGCAGCATACCTTGCCCATACACGTCTCCCATCGCTTTTTATAAACTTCATATTGAAGTTTTGTGATATGGCATAATCAATAAGATGATTACGGCATGCTTGTACATCATCAAAATCCTAAACATCTTGAAGTACAACTTTGTAACAGTTAATCCTCAAGGGGCTTTTTACCTGATCGATGTCGTCCATATGCTGCTCGATTTTTTATTCATGCTCATCTTGTACGCCTATGCCAGCAATACATTCGTTGTGAATCACTGCATAGAAATTTCAGATGGAAATATAAATAAAATACTTATAAGAAGTTCAAAATACTTACAAATAGTAAGGAGGTTGCATGAGGGACATTAGATTGCAATACAATTGTCAAAATATAAACAAAAATTATAATGTCCAACCAAACTACATCAAGTGTTATAGGAAAACATTATTTTGATTGCCAACCATTAAATAAATCTAAAATTATTTGTACAACAATATAAATAAATCTAAAACTTATTTATCCAACATAATATTTTTTTAGATGCTAAAAACAACATAATATTTTGATGACATACCTAAAAACCAGTTGGTGTGTAAATTTGATGCTCTCAGAGGCCTCCTCCAAAGATTGATAAACAATAGAAGATATGATAGAAAATAGATGAGAGATAAAAAATGGATGAGAGAGATAAAAAAGGATGAAAGTGCTAAACAATTCGTCAAAATAGGGTTTTATAAAAAAAATATAATTTTGGAAGTATTACGGTAACTTTATTACCGTATATAATTTTGAAAGTATTACGGTACTACGAGTACCATAATTCATTGTAAAAACAATACGGTAACCATATCACCGTACAAATTTTATTTATTAATACGATATTCCCATTACCGTATAAAGGTATCTAAACATTACCGTATTAAAAATACCGTAATGCTTTTTAATGTGCAAAGACTATCGTAAAAAGTAGTTTCGTCTAAAAATTTATAAAAATAGAAAAAAAAGGTGTGGTGTGGACGAGGTTTTGAGAAGGTGGATTTTTTTTCCAATTTTTTGAAAATATAGATATAGTAGCCATAATTTCCCAATAAAAAATAGAAAACTCTATTTGGGCTTTGAAGTACGATAGCATCCCTTCGATAATTTGTTCTGCGACTGCCGGTCCTAGCCAATTTTGTGATCCCTCAAGAGTAAACTGTACACGGCAGGCAAAATATTTAGACCGCTCCTGCTGCATTGGCATGAGCCATAACATGGATGCTGGCGAAGATAGTCACTGGTATTCAGAGCCGTGGGGCGAGCTGGTATCTAAGAAAGTATTCTCTCTCTAAAAGGGAAAAGCCCCAAGGCCGTCAAACTACTGTTTTGGCAGCGTTTCTCGTGTCTTTTCCATCTCATGGTATGACCCAATTTTGCCCTAAAGTTTACGTTAAAAACCCAAATTTTAACTGATAGTTGAGATAGTATTGCGTCAATTAACAACTTTGTTGAGAAAATATTACTAAATCCAGTGCCAGAGTTAGTGAGAGTTTGCAGTTTTTAAGTTCTTGCTGTATTATGAATTTTAAAGAAATTTTATGACACCCAACAAGCATTACCTTATTTATTCAAAAAAAAAGAAAGAAAATAATCATGACCTTATTTTCTCTTGCAGTTTAGACAGTATCTCATTCGCTTTTTCCGTTTTTCGGTTGCTTTTACATTGCGACAATAAGCCTCTTCTTGTTTGGCATGCATTTTGCATTGCATTTTTTCTGAAATGCAATCTTCTTCATTTATTTGTCTTCCTTGTTATGAAAAACTTAATCATATTCCTCCTTTTTCTTTTTATCTTTTTGGGTTATTCCCTTTTGGTTGTATACTTCATGAAACTTGACACAACCTTTGTCATTCACTTTGATCTGTAAAATAAACCAATAAATAAGTAAACCTTGTCTTGGGTCTGTAATTTTTATTTTCGTGCATATTTTCTGTTATTTTTTAACAGAATTACAAGTTGTAGCAATGGGAACTGGAACCAAGTGTCTTGGGAGCTCACGTTTGAGTCGATATGGTGATGTTGTGAATGATTCACATGTAGAAGCTATTGCACGAAGATGTCTCTTGAGGTTTGACCTGTTTGCAGTTTTAACAATTTTGGTTTGCTTGGGGTGACTACAAACATCATTTAGCGCGAAATCTCAAATATTTACCAATAAAAAAAAAGGCAAATTCATGAATGTTTATTGTATTACGAGAAGTGATATGTGTAGTTCATTGGTGAAGAAATTGAGTGAATATTGATTCCTGACCCTGGGTATGGAAGAGATGTAATGGAATATTAGTTGGGCTGTGATGTCAAGAAAGCACAAGTAGGAAAAGAGAATAAGTTGTGATATTATGCAATCTGATATTATATATTAAAATTTTTGTTAGTGGTTTTCTTTTCTTGTTTCTTTTGCTTTTTTTTTATTTTTAAAAGAAGGCTTGTAATGAAAATTATTTTGAGTGATCTTCATGTACCATAGTCAATACAGGAATACTGAATTTATGTTGATAATATGTCAAGTAGCCTAGTAGATGGACATAAGGTACAGAAAGAGAATAAAATTATATAGATTTATTCATGTTTATTAATTATTTGACTCAAAGTACAAAAACAGTTACGTACAGTGGAGTGATATTTAATATTAAGGTAGGGTGTAAGAGAAGCTATATCTGTGAAGCAATACATCATGATCCCCTTAACAAAATTTTCATGGCTTGTGACATTGCTAAATTATTTGTTTCATTAGAACCACAACAAGCTATCAGAATTATTCCCTCAGAGAAAATATTATTCGGATTGGTTTATATCTAACTTCTACGATGATATCATCAAAGTTGGAGAAGCATTTCTGTTCGTTTTTTAATCCATCTTTTGGATGTACTATAACAGCTTAAATAAAATAGAGACCATTACAAAAGTTGGAGTCCATACTTGCATTGGCCTGTGGTCCATGGCACTTGCTTCCTAGACTCACTCTTCTCAGCCAATATATCTGATAATCAGGCACTGAATTGGCCTCCCTTTGTTCTTGAATTGCATCCAAGATACATTAATTACATGGAGTAGTTCTCAAATTCTTCAAGAATCCATTGACATCCAGGGATGCAAGGAGTCTCCATGAAGCTATTGAATGGAATTTATGTTTTGGGATTGTATAATTGCATATTATGGTACATGAATCAGCAGTTGGATATTTGCAATCCACACTACTCATGGTTAATAACACAGAGTGGTTATACCACCAATGTGGGCTGGCGAAGTCATTGATAAACGTCCTCATTGATGCCTAGCATCAAGGGGCTTGGCTCCTGCATGAGTGTAACGCCTAAGGTGGGCTTAGAAAAAAAGGGTTTTGAGGTTGGATTGGTGTTCTAGTTAGATTAGGGTTTGAGAGATGTAAAGGTTTTGATTTCCGACCGAGATAGAAACGCAGGGTAAAGGTGGTGTTCAGGTCTTCTAGTTCGAATAGGATTTGGGGAATTCAATGTCTAAATGGGGAAGTCTAGGAGATGAGGTGATAGGGAAGGTTTAGGTGTGATTAGGGCAACAACTTGGGTTAAGATTAGATGGTGATGATGGGGTTGAAATTGTTAAAAAATGCCAACGAGGGTGATTGATATATTTGAATGGGATGAGGTGATGTAATATCTAGTTTACGGTTGATAGGCAAGGGGTTTAGGTGATAGGTTTAGGAAGCTGTGCTATGATATTACTGCTTAGGAAGGCTCAATTTTATTGGGGACGATAGATTAAGAATTCGATTGTGGGCACTTGTAAAAGGCGAATATGTTACAGAAGAGGGGAATAAAAAGGTTCTAACCTTCTAGATAAACTCTCTCAATCCTATGGTAGAGCTCTTGAATCACTCTCCACAAAAACAGTTGGGGAATCTTTCCTCGAGGTGAAGGAATCACTCCCAAATATGGCCTCACACCAGCTTTTTTAATTCATTTAAAAGAAAAATAGTGAATTTTTATTCTCAACTTCAGTTGATCTAGTCATTGGGTGGTGCTTCATGTAATCTAAGTTACCTAAAAAAATTCGATTTCAAAATTAGGAAACTAGGAAATATTTAGGAAGCCAAGGATCCAATTAGAGAAACTTTTGTAGAAGGAAATGAAACCTATCAACATTAGCAAGAAACTTAGGACTCTGATTCCAAAAAATGAGACCCAGAAACTAACTGTCTTCCTCAGCAAAAAAAAAAAAAAAAACAAACATAAAATAAAGAAAAAATTTACTATTTGAACTTAAGCCTACTTAGCCCAATTTTCTTCACTAATTATCTAAGCAGCCTTCAAATATGATCTCCGAAAAGTCCAAATTAGGAAAAATTCTCATAGTTAAGGGTTGTAATACTCAAAATTATTCATTTTGAACTTTGAATCACCCCAAACAAACATGCAAGTAGAAGATTATTACAACTTCAGAAAGCTGCCTACATCACTCATCCCCAACGACTCAAAATCTTCTGAAATACTGATTTATTCAGAAAACTATGAACAAATTGTGCTCTAATGGATAGATTTTAATTGAATTGCATGTTCCATGACTGCTGTATTTTGGTGATGGAGTATACATGCTAAGGAAATGCTTCGTGCTCACGGCAGGTAGTTCTATGCAGAGATTGTGTGCCTTAATGAAGCCTAGAAGAGAAACGAACATCTTGGATGTGAACAATTGTGGATGGATGAGCACCTAGACTTGCTGTTAGAACTAGTTGGTGATGTGTCTGGTCAAGCAAAATATAAAATGAAGCCTGGCTACCGGTTACATCTATATATCTCCCAATTGCCTTGTAACTTATCTTCAATTCTTCATTGACTTTATTATTTGTGTTTGACTATTTGAGTTCTTTAACTGCATGAATCTGCTACGAGTTTTCATTTTAGTCATGATCATTGTTTGATCTGATCACATGTTGCTTGTATCTCTTCTTTCTCATTTTATTGTTTTGGTTTTTTGAAGGTGGGGATGCTTCCCGTTCCCCTTTGTTGCCAACATGGGATTTGCTCCAACCAGCAGGGATTTCACACTCTTGTTTCAAAGATCGAAGTAACAGTACTGAAAATCAGCAAGTACAGCCAAATCATGGTTTTCGTAGATCCCCTGACAGTAATCATAGCTACTAGGACAATAATTGTGAATCTTCAGGACAATGCTCTACTGAATTTTGGGAAAACTTTTCTAAAACTGGACTCCAAACACCATATAGGGGAGTTGCTAATAGAAGTGATAAAGAAATGGCAGACAAAATAGATGGAGAGATAGTTGTCAGACTTTTGCCTGTAGAGCGTAATGGTGCAATTTCTTCTGCTATGACTCCTGATTATTTGTTGAGGCGGTTGGAAAATAGTGGCTTACATAGAACAGATAATTTGACAATTGACGTAGATGGAGTGTTTGCCACTCCTTTCCATTCGTTGGTTCATTTGCATGGCCTGGGAATGGTTAGAAGAAAACCTGGTCGTGGTGAAACAACTCTTTCTGTAAGCTGTTCAGACAAGATTGCCCACTCGAATGTTGTTGGCCTTCAAGGTCTGTTCTTTTCTATTTTTGTTCATCTATCATGGACTTATACTTGGATTAAATTACAGCTTGTATTAATATCTATTTTATAGGAAGAAAGTATACTATAAGCAAATAGATTATTGAAAACTACATTCAATTGTCATCAATGGTCACTGAAATGATTAACAGTGATGGAGAGTGTGGGACGCACCAGAACAGGCTTCTCTGTGTCCCACTTTTCACCGATCACCATCCATTTCATTTTACGAATATGACACTAATTGATTATGTTTCTCTATTTATCCTTTTGATATACCTACAGGTTTTGCTTCGCCTATGACCCTTCATCTGGTGATAGAAACTTAAGCAAAAAGCGCATTTAGATGAACCACATTTTGAGGTATGCCTCAAAGTGTCCTCATATCAGGTCCCTCATTCATTGTTATTTCTTATTAAGTATCTTATGTGGGATCATATATTTGGGTTATGGGCACATGCATGCATGCATCGGTGTTACGTCGACTCTTCTCTTGAGGCTCTGTGGACACATGGGTAATGCGTGTCTGACGATATCCTGGTCATACAGTATGTGTCGACACATCTGATAGAAGTGTCAACTGAGTGGACACTGCATATCCCATTTTGTCACAAGGGAAAAAGGCCATACCTCTCATGTGACATGAGTGAGGTACCTCCACGTGACTAGCCATAGTTGTTACCCACATGGCTTTGAATAATGACCTGTGATCCATGCATGACTGAATGATGTCATGCCACCAGATGGATAATAGGAATGAAGTGAAGACCACATAAGACCTTCCTGGTGGCTCGAACCCCAGATAGCTTGATTCAAGTTAATCACTCTTACCACATGCGTAGTAGCCTCCTAAATGGTACATATATAAGAATTAACATATATGATATTTAATAAATCTTTCTCCTTAACAACAAAGTTTGTAATGGTTTTTTTATGCAGCACTGCCTACCACTCATTGTATGACATGTTAATAGATAAATTTTTTAAAAGAATAATTTTATTCAAATTTTCTTTAGATATTCTAGTATTACACATTTTATTTTGTTTAACAAAATACCATTTAACTTTGCTAACTTTTTTATTTTTCTATTATATATATATATTTATATAAAGAAAAGAGTTTATAAATTAGGAATGTACGGATGTGTCGGGAAGTACTGGCTATTTGGCCTGATGTACTAGACACTCTGACACTGGCACTGACACTTACCAGACACCGACACCCGTGTCGTGTCTATGTAACACTGGTGTGCATATATATGTTTGCGTGCATGTTATATTAATATGCATAATTATAGGCATTGTTTTATTTCTAATGATCCTCTCTTCCTCTAACTGGTTGCTAGGATCTTTACTCTCTCATTTTATCCAGCAACCGATATATATGTCTTCAATCACAATTGGGCAACCAGCTTGCGAGAATGCTGAATGCTTGAATCTAGAGAATCAATTGGCGGAATCTCTTTATCTCCGTGTTCTTCCAATATCAAAGGAATTGCAGAGTCCTTTCAAACTGAACAATGTCTGTGTGCTATATCTAAGTTATGAAAGAGGAGAATTAAAATTGAGCTAATATTTACCTTTTGGCAGCAAAAGATTTTTCAAGCTCCGGTTCCACCAAAGGAATTTCTTCAAGTTCAATGTTCCACTGGGCATACCTATTTTAACGTGCGGGTATGGTAAACTTTCCTATATATTATGATATATTTGAAAAACATTTGATACTTTGCTGTGTGATGTGAGATAAACCTGAACATATCCACATGGGAAATCACAATATAGCCCAATCACCAATGGAGTATGGAAAAACCATAGTCCATTGGATAGTGACTGTCCAGTGAAATCATAGATACAAAGGGAGAGAATAGAGAGAAAGTTGGACCCTCCAGAAAATTATGTGGGTCCCACTCTCTTTCCCCGTCAGAGTTTATAAACAGATGGCCATTACCCTAATCGACTATGGTTTTTCATAGTCCCTTAGTAATATTATGCTCAACACTTTTCATTATATGCTGTTGATATGTTTTTTGAAATTTAACATTTTTGTTGTATGATGTGATGAAATTCGAAATATCTACATTACCTAGTACTTACCCAATAAATGTTCTAAATAAATAGCAAGTATAGGATGAGAGTTGTGTTTGCTCGTACTTTATGAGTAATTCAAAAAGACAAGTAATTTAATTTATTGATCTTAATGATTCGTGATTTCTTAGTGATTGGATCTTTTTTCTTTATTGGGTTCAATGTTCCAAATTTTTTCAATTATTACAAATAATTTCATTTGTTAATCTTAATTATTCGTGACTTCTGATTTCTTGAACTTTCTTGTGGTAGATATTCTATCTGCTGGAACAGATTGGGCTTACATGAGGTCATTCTTGGAACTACAGGAAGGAAGCGAGGGACCTCTACGAAAGGGGCACTATCCCCATCTACAGAGTCTTCTCTATGCAAGTAGGAAGACAGTTCACATCTGTTGCTGTTTGTCAAATTTATACTTTTTCTGTTTCTCCTTTTGATGCAGGCATTTTTTAAGCTTGCATCCCACATAATTTTCTCGATTTTGGTATACAGCATTTTTTAGACCCCTAGGGATTTTTGTATAGGGCACCTATTTCCTGTCTGTCTCTGTATATCTATTAATATACAACAGTCAATATATATATATATATATATATATATAGATATATATATCAAATCGTAAGTCATTCATTCCAAATATAAAAAATAATATGATGCTTTTTACTTTTAAGAAAAACAGAATAATTGGTAGTTTATTGAACAATAAGGTGGTTCAGCATTTGAGCTCTTTGTTCTCATTTCTTTGGTGGTTTTTACTCTTGGAAGCGGCTTTTGGAGGCTTTTGCGTCACTTGTACATGTTTCTTCCACCGGATTCAAAGTGGAAATGTTTTCTTATCTTGAGCTCAAGGTAATATGTGGTTTTATTTTGTTAATTGCTAGTTTTATTGGCTTACTTTCTTATTTATTCAAGTATGTAAATAGTATGGCGTTCTTCCATTTCACATGTATCAGAGAAATATTACAGCAAATAGTTCTCTTGTTCTGATGTGTGAGTGTAAGCAAAGACATGTATGTGTGGGTGCATGCATGCACACAGCTGCATGTACAAAATTTGTACTTGAACGTGGGCGCACTCACAAGTCACAATCATGCACCAAGTATGCAGACATATGTGGGTACGGACATGAGAGAGAGAGAGAGAGAGAGATCTTGATCTTTCATGCATGTCTGAGTCAATTTACTCCCTACAGATTATGGCCAAAGATTACAGAGCAGCTGTCAGAATTTTTAAGAACAGCCCATGTTTCACAAACTGGTTTCAGAAGTCACCAGATCTCGAGATGTTCTTCTGTTCATCTTGATTGTGAAGGTACTGAAGACAAAAATAAAAATACTGATTTTCTGGCCTGATTAATCATCTTATTTTAAATTTCTAAACCTTGTAGTCATTATTTCTACATAACTGTCTGGCTTGTGTCTCATAACCTTCAGTTGCAACAAAACCAATATGGATTGGAAAATTGGCATTTGGAGCTCATTGTGCAACAAATTTATCACCGTTTTCCATTTTTGGTTCTATTTATTCCAACTCGATGTAAGCTATAAATTTATTGTTCATGTCTCTAGTCAAGTATACGTGGGGGAGAGGGGTGGAGGGTTGTTAATTATATGAAAAATTACTTCAAAAATTTAGTCAAACTTAAATAGATTTTTTTTTTTTTTTGAATAACCCTAACTTCCATTAATTGTCCAAAAAAGGATGTAAAAGTTTGTGAACTTTTTTTTTTTTTTCCCAAAATGTACAAGTACGTAAACTATTCCATTCACAAAATTGAATCTATGTGAAACAGACTGTACAAAAATGAAAAATCTGTCAATAGAGAAGAGCTGGCCTCAACTTGTTTTGCTGTTGGTTTCCCTACATGAATGTATCACATTGAAGATTTTTTTGAAAAAGTGAACTATTAAAATGAGATAAGTGTACAAAAAATGAGGTTCCTAGAATCTGGAAGCTATATACAGTAAAAAATGGCCGCCCAACAAGCTGGGAGCGCTATAAAACCACCACCTTGGGTGGGGATAGAAGGACAAATGGATTGCACATTGAGTAGAAGAGGGGGCAAGGACCCCCAAAGGAGTATGGGCTGTCTTAAAAAAATTCACTCAGTAGCGCCTGACTTTGTTAGAGAATCAGCCTCTGAATTGCATTCCTGCCAAATGTGGCTCCAAGAAATTGGTAGTCCTGAAGTGAGATGAGAGGTTTCATGAAAAGTCTGAATTGAGGGGCCCTACACAGTGTACATACCTCATCTAATTTAATTTTATCTCTTCTTGTAGTAGATAGCCATCTAATTAAAAATAGGTAATTGGAAATCTAATTTAAAAATGAAACTATATTTTCAGGGAAAGTATATGATGAGACTATTTATCATTGGTACAAGGTGGTCGCAATTAATTTTGACTGTTGGATGTGAAATTTGGTGGTTGCATTTATTTCATTGACCAAACTCAAAGTTCAAAAGAAACTTACATTGGATGAGTGTAAGTAATTGTGACCTCTTGTACTAAAAGTAAGCGATCTCATTATATACTATCTGATATCTTTAATATATACTTCATATTTGTTCAAAGTTAGGACTAAATATTTTGGATCTATTTATTAGGAATATAAAATAAGACCATATTACTTCAGGGTACTTTTATGCATTTCCATGTTTAGTCTCATTTTTTTTGTTGAGTGATTTCATACAACAGTTGTGTAATAATATAATAAAGCAATCTGCAAAAACCATGATAGGGATTTGTTTGATCCAAATTTTAAAATATACACTTTTTTCATTCTAATGAGCAATCACAAAAATAAATAAAATAAATAATAAAACAATTGAAAACGCAATTTAGAAAGTGTTTTTTAGCCCAATTAACATAAGTTGTCCGTTTTGGTGATATACTTAGATTTAGGCCTTAGAATGATTTTCTTTTTTTCCAAATTTTTTAGATAAATGTATTATCACTAGTTTAACAACATTAAAAGGAAACAAAAATTAAGTTTGAATTCATAAAAGCCAAGACGTTGAAATTCACCAAATGGACGGTCTAGATTCATTGTTGGATGAGATTCATTTTGACCATATATAGGGTGTAAATATTTATTTTTATTTTTTTTCTTTTGAGATTGATTATTGAGATGAAGGGAGTGTGTATACAAAATTTTAAGTCATACAAATGCCACAAACATGATTTTCTATAAGTTTGGTTCATTGTAGGATAATGGAATGGTGACATGATGTCATTTCCCATTTGTGTTACCCTTAAAAGGGGGGAACCTTTGCATGTGGCTCTACTTATATATAAAGTATATGTGACCCTATTGGGAGAACTATAGCCCTATTGTTCAAAGTTAGTTTCTAAGCATTTAATCTTGATTTGATGCCTCAAATAATTTTATTTTTATTTTTTTCTCAATAATTTATTTTGCAGTGAAATTTGGGTTATGCACACCTCACCTAGGATGCACCTGATAAAAATAAAAAAAGATATTCTTGATGGAAAAATAACCAGATTGCCCGTAGAACTTGCAGAAGAGTCTTGGCCATTTTAATAAAAATAAATACAATTCTTTTATTTTTCCCAAGTACACCCCAATAAGGTGAAGGCATGCCCCAATTTTAATGTAAACCTAACTCGTAAAGGAAAGTTTACAAATAAATTGGTTGACATCGCGACAAAAGCTATTCAATTGGTGGTAGCACCTCCATACCTTAGTCATCCACGTTGTGGTTTCCATTCTCACTAATACTAGCCTACTGAATACGGATCGTTGGAGAAAGGAGTCACATGCTTTTTGTATGTGAGTGGCTCCACATGTAAAGGTTTATTTAACCAATCATCTAAGTATCATAAATTATCAAGGGATTGGCTAAATGGGCAAATGGCTTTTTGAAATCTTTAATAGGGGTATATATTTGTGTGACCCATTTTAGCCAATGCCAAATAGTTGGGATAAGGCTCAGATGATAATGAAGACGTCTATTTTCATATATATGGTTTATTAAAGAAGACCTTAGGTTCCTTTATGTTGAATACAACACTATATTATTATGTATTATTTAGCTTCTCAAACACAATAAGGCATAGATTAAGAAGCGTCGATAAACTTCAATGTAAAATCTTTTGCAATTTATAATTCATATATAGACTAATGCTTCAAAACAAATATCTTTTACAGACTGCAAGAAGAATCGTGGCATGAAAGAAGTGTTAATAGCCTCTGGTTTGTTATGGAGAGTTCCTTGTTCTATAAGCCTGCAAGCCCGGCATGATGATTGCAACTGATAATTCAGTTCAAATGCCAACCATTATCTTAAACACACAAGGTTACCCAAACATTTCAGAAATAATTATGGGGATTTGTATCTTGGCGTTGAAGCAATTCAATTGAGACTCAAAAGAAGTTTCTGCATTGCTAATCGAAGTATCAAAGCAAGTGCAAGGCCATGTGATCTGATCACCACATGAGTATGTGTGTGTGTGAGCAGTAGAAGTACAACACTACGATGCCCGTAGCAGTTTCTTCACAATACGATCCATGAACTTGAAATATGCATGGCTCCAGGGCCTTATGACAGCTAGAACAAAGAAAAAACCACCAAATCCTACGCCGAAACCCATACCTGCACTCACATCAATCCCAAATACATCATCATCATCATCTTCATTATGGATGGGAGTCAACACCTGGGTAGGTACTCCACACTTTTTAAGAAGCGGAAAGCCACAAAGGTATCGGTTCCCAGAATATGTCGATTCATGAAAAGTTTCCATTTGATTGCTGGAGGGAATGGGTCCGGATAAGTTGTTATTTGAGAAGTTTAAATAGCTTAAGAATGTCAGGGACGAGATTCCTTGTGGGATGCCACCCGAAAGTAGATTGTTCGAAAGGTCTAGCGACTCCAGCTCCTTCAGTGCACTGATCTTTTTGGGAATATTCCCAGTTAGGTGATTTCTGGACAGGTTTAGCACAAGCAAGCCTACCAAGCGGGTTAACTCTTCCGAGATAATCCCGACAATATTATTACTCGAAATGTCCATGCATGTAACCAGGGAAAGAGTCCTGCTATATGGAAGGGCTTGCCCCTTTGTGGCAATGACAACCGTTTCCTCATAATACTTCTTGAGAATCATTGCCTCATTATTCTCCCCATTGGAACTGCTATGGACGTCTCGTAGCCTGATTGCCATTGATGTGAAGTTGTCAAATGTCCGAGGGATCTCACCTGATAAATTATTTACTGCGAGGTCCAAGACTTGAAGAGAACGCAAGAGTGACAGCTCTTGAGGGATTGTACCTGTAAACTTGTTTGATCGTAAACGGAGAATGCGTAGTAATGAGAAGGTTCCACCAATCCAAGTAGGAATAACACCTGAGAATCCATTTTCACCAAGATCAATAATCTCTAAACCAGAACAGTTTCTCAAGGATGAAGGGATCTCTCCTGATAGGCTATTGTTGCTCAATTGCAGTTTCCGAAGGATCCCTAAATGCCCAAGCGACCATGGAATGCTTCCGAGCATATTATTGTTGCTCAAGTCCAATACTTCAAGCGACTGACATTTCCCCAAGCCAGAAGGAATAACACCACTTAACCTGTTTCCCGAAACATCGAAGACAACCAGATTGGTCATATTCCCCACAGAGTTGGGAATGGTTCCCATGATGTTGTTATTAGAAATCATAAAGTATCCCATATTGGGTAGTGAGGTCGGGATGGTACCAGTGAAGTTGTTCCCAGAAAGGTCGAGAACAACCAAATCTCTCATCTTGTGAATAGTGGAGGGAATTGTTCCCACCATGTGGTTATTTCCTAGCTGTAGGAAAGTTAGACTCGGCATTGTTTCATCAATGTTTTCTGGAATGTAACCAGAAAATTGATTCCCAGACAAGTCAACAATCATTAGATCAGGATGGCTACCGAAAGCCTCGAAAACTTTCCCCTCGAGATGGTTCTTCTCGACTACGAACCAGGCCACACTCGTGCAGTTCTTCAAATCTTCTGGCAGGGGCCCCGAGAAATTGTTGTGGCTGGCCGAGAAATTTATGAGCTTATTCCCTCTACATATTCCCAAAGGTAGTGTACCTGAGAAGCTATTAAAAGACAAGTCGGCCCCCAACAATTGAACGTGCTCAAAAATATCTACTGGAATGGTGCCAGAGAACACATTGCTTTCGATAAAGAACATTTCCAGCTTCCAGAGGTGGGATAATGTTCTCGGCAATGAGCCTCCGAGGGTGTTATTCGACACATCAAGAGATGTTAACAATCCCAAGTTTCCAATCTCCGAAGGAAGAGCTCCTGAGAGCTGGTTATAGGAGAGATCCAAGGTGGTGAGCTTGGTTAGGTTACCGATGGAAGGAGGAATGGGGCCATATAGAAGGTTCATAGAAAGAGAGATTTCGATCAACTCTTTCATGTCTCCTATTTGTGGTGGGATGTTTGAACTCAAATTGCAACTACTAATATCCAGCCTCTGAAGCTTTTGGAGCTGGCCTAGAGAACCAGGGATGGGCCCTACTAAAAGTGGGTTTTCATAGAGTTCGAGTATTTGGAGAGAGAAAACAAAACCGAGCTGTTCAGGAATGGGACCGGTGAAGGAGTTGTAACCGAGCCGAAGATCATGAAGCTTAGTAAGGTTCACTAGACTGGTTGGGATTTGGCCTCCAATATGATTTCTGGTGAGGTTTAGGATTTGCAGTTTTCTGAGACCAGAAAAGAACGTATTCGGGATTGAACCAGATAATTCATTATGAGACAAATCCAAGAAAGTGAGGTTCAAAAGACTACCAATATCTGGCGGAATCGTTCCTTCAAGAGAGTTCCAGCTGAGATCGAGGTGGACTAAATGGGGTAACAAGGAGAAGTTTAATCGGCCAAGAGTACCTTCGAGATTTGAATTCGAGAGGCTTATCTCAATTACACTTCCCCCATTGCTGCACTGAATGCCAAACCAGCCACAATGGCTGGTCTTATTGTTGGTCGTGAAAACCCATGAATCCAAGGTCTGATTTTTCAGACTGGTTCTCCAATTCAAGAGTGCTTGGGTTTCTAGTTCTACTCCTGATAAACCATCAGATGATTGGATTAGAGGAACCAAAACAATTGTTTGGAAGAAGAGGATGAAAATTGGAAATCTCATCACCATTTCCATTTCCATTTCCATGGCCTGCGAAATGGTTACTCACTTTAGCTTCTCTGTGTACAGGAAGGAGCCTGAATTTATAGATGCAAGGAGAAGTAACGTGTAGAGCACTAAGTTTTACCACACGGTTACTTTGCCGGGTTAGGCATGCATTTTTCCCGTCTTTGTTACTGAGTTTGTGAGAGCATTAACCTTTGTCAAAGTCATCATGGCAGCATATGTGGAATCCGGAATTTGTCCATGTCTGTCTGTTTTTTTGTTAGTTTTTAATATCATTTGGGTATTTTCCTATTTTTCTCTTTTTTTTCTAAATTTTCTTGAGGTATTCAAGGTAGAAATCCACTTTTGCATCCCCTTTCTTCATCTAATTTTATCTCCTAATGATTCTGTCAATCCTTTCGACTTTTCTTTTTTTTTTAAGTTTTTTTTAGAGATTGCCCCCTTTTAAAGCTTTTTCTCACTTTTTTTGGGGTTTCGAATTACGAGTCTATTTTCTGTACACTGCTCGAAAGAGCCTTGTTGATTGGGGTAGGTCATGATTATAGTGAAAATTGACTTGGGACTGGCGGCGCTTACTTGAGTGGAACAACGACTTGAAGACTCCCTTACTGTTATGGTTGAAGCCGCCAAGTTCTCAATGGATTAATTGTAAACATAGAAAAATGTTACTTTTAAAAAGTAATGTTTTTGGTCTATAAACATGGTATGAGGATGGGATTAGGTACTCGTATATTTGGTGAGGGATTGGTGAACGATAAAAGAAAGGCATTTTGGGCATTGTGATGTGAAATTCATGCTGTAGTTGAGTTTTGACATTGTTTTATGACTGGTGTGCTTAATGAATTTCATAGTGGGTTGTTAAGGACCAAAAGTTAACCTCTCTCTCTCTATGGGTTGTTATGGACCAAAAGGTTAATCTCTCTCTCTCTCTCCTTGTATTCCAAAACTCTTTCCCTGCCAGCCTTCTATTGTCTCAAGTCTCGACTATGGACCAAGTCCAAGTCCAAGTCCTCTTTGTGGGCCTCCATCAGATGCAGACTTATCAAATATCCATTTAATGGATTCTAGACATGAGTGCTTTTGACTCTACTAGCCTAAAGATATCTTCTTCCTGCGGGAGTAGAATATATGTTTACTCCCTCGGGTATACGCCTCTTAAGCAGCTCTAGGACTTTTAGATTTAATTTCAGGACGGCAAATTTTGGAGATATAATCTCTTAAGCCTTAGGTTAACCTTTTTTGTTTTTCAAATTTTACCCCTCTATGCGCTTGAAAAAAGAATGTCTAGCAATTGAATTGAGGCCATCTAATTTTTAGATAGTGAGATCTAAATGTTAGAAAATTCAAATTTTTAAATTTTTGTTTATGAAGATAATCTAATAAGTGATTCTTAAGTGGTTCTCAAAATTTAATATTGAAAAACTTCTCCCAAATCGGTATTCCAATGGAAGGAGTAGAAATAAACTATACTCCCAAAGGAGCATATTGTAAGTGCCGTCTCCAATAAGGACCTTGACCTTAAAATTGGCACTAACCTGCCTGTACCCATCGGCAAATTGAATAGCATCATGACTACCAACTATGACATGTTTTTGGACCTACTTTCTATTTGCTCCCTATGGAAAAACTCAAGAATAGTTTTTGGACCCCTAAACTTTTTGGGTATAGAGTCTCTAGAACTAGCAACCAATTTAAAGGGAAAAAGAAAAAACATTGTAGATCTATGTGCCTCAAAAAATTAACATTGCAAGATTAAACACGAGCCGTCCAATTTTTGGAGGGCAAGATTTAGGTATTAAAGAACTTAAAATCCAATTTTTTTCAACTAAAATAATCATCTCATGATACTTGGAGCCAAAATTTTGGATCAAATAAATCCACCCAATTTATACTTTTACTGAGGGGCGTTGTCTTACAGTATGCTCCTACAGAAGCATCTTATATCATGCTATGGAGGAGTATGATAATCAGATATTGTGACTTTTTGAAAGTTAGATAACCAAAATATAGTAATTTCCTATATTTGGGCTTCAAAATTAAAAGAAGAGCATGTATACTACGCTCTATCGAGAGCATAGTTTACTTCTACCACCTCGTCCAGATGATCTACTTGGGAGGATTTTTTTGAATTTGAAATTTTAGTAACAACCTTAGAATCACTAGATGATCATTCTCAAAAAATAAAAATTTGAAATTTGATTTTTCTGCCACTTAGATCTCATCTTATAAAATTGGTTAGTTTCTATTCAATCTTGAGGCATCATATTTTTTTGAAGTGCTTAGAGGGTGCAATTAGAAAAAAAAGGTATTGAGGATAATCTGTACAAGGTTATATTCCAAAATATGGGTCCTAAAACTAATCCTAGGTGCGGTTTTACCCGAGGCAGTAAATGAAAATGTATACTCCCTAAGGAGCAGAATATCATTTGGGGTTAAAGGAAAGCGTTTCTATATTTGCTACGCATCCCAGTCCATTAATATAGTTTTCTACTACCTTTAGCATTGTGTTTCTCTTACTTCAATTGTGTATATATCACTTCTTGTACAACTTACTATCAATAGATTACTGCAAAAAGAAAAATAAATATAAAAAGGAAAAAAAGAGAGGATTCTACAATAACAGTAATCTACTCCAAAACACTACACTAAAAAAACAAATTGTAGCATTACAAATAGCAAAAGTATATAGAGACCATTTGTTTTTTATACAAGGACGTCACAATCGCTCTTGTCCATCGGATTTTTAAGTGGGTGATTGTAAGTGTGTCATTGACAAAACTCAAGGCTCAAAAAAAAATTCTCAAACTTTATGTTACACCTCAAGCTCTCCAATTTGACATTTAATAGTTAGCAATGACTGTGACATGCTTATAACAAAAATAATTGTCTTGTACAATCCCATACAAATATTACATCTATTTTTTTTGTTTGGATGAGGCAATGGGGAGAGGACCCCCACCCTTGGTAAGAATTGAGTCTAGGACGTAGCGTTGCAAATCGTCAAGTGATAACCAACTAAGCTCAAGCTCTTTTCCAAAATATTACATTTATTTGCTCTTGTCAAAATTGTATATGAATGTGGGATGTCTTTTTCCCTTTGTTTAATGAGATAATTAAATACACTTCCTTTTATAGAATGTATTTTAGAAATGGATTTAGGATCTAAAACACGTATAACTTTCTAGACATATATTCGCTTCAGATTTACGAGTTTGCAGCTCCAAAAAATATTGCACATAATGATTTGTGAATAATAGAAATGAATGCTGACCAACCATCCAAGAACGATATCTTAGATAGTCATTTTTTAATGTTCAAAATTCAATTTTTTCCATATCATGATCATGGTCATCTAAATTATCGACCTGTAAAATTTCGAGTTTAGAATTCACCCTTTACCTGGATATTTGAAGGACAACGTTTTTGAATAGGTTTGTTGGCTGACACACCAAAACCCGATCCATTTAATAAGAGGAAGCTTACATTAAACCTCCCTTCCACTGCAACATTGTGGACCATTGGATCAATGAACATGGGAATACTCATGTCCAATGAGCAGCCATCTAACATGATTCCCCTTGTTGGAGGGTGTTGATTGGCTCTAACATTGATCCAACGGCCAACAACGATGAAAAATCCTTATGTTTTCCGTCTCGATACTGTAATATTATGGGCTACAAAGAAACAATAGTCCATATTGTTATCACCATCAAGTTGAGATAATGCACGCCGATGGATAGATAGAGGAAGCTCCTATGTTTGTCTCCCTTGTCATCACCACTTCGATGGATAGACCTGAACCTAAGGACCATGTTGGGTTTATGTGGCCTTTAAAGGCCTTGCGAGTACTTGTAAAATGAAATGACATATTAGAACATGAACTCAGTGGAAGTGTGGTCTCTCGTGGACCATATTATGTAAATGATGTTTGCAGACACCGGATTGTATTTGACAATCTAGGTCAGTCGATTGGGAAAAAAGCATGTTACCTAGACATGAAGAACAAACTGAGGAGGGTTCATGGGTTAGCCCTTGATGAGGTCGGAGAACATGCCCAGATAAGTGAGTCGAGGGACTGTGTGACCATTGTGTGTGATAGTGGCCTATAGAGACGGGGGCCAAAACCTCATTCATATACCATTACATGGCATGCATATCAATAAATCGTTTGAGAAAGCTAGAAATCCACCTTTTAGGGTTAAGCGTATGTATGTGCGAGAGATCCCTCTATGCGCCATAGAGTTGTGATCGCACCAGGTCGTGGTGACCTGGACTCATCTTTAGGGAAGGATCTATAATCCACAGACTGGGATTGCGACTCCTTGGCTCATCGGCCAGACTTTGATGACTCACTAATGAGCATTTGCTTAGACTGTGGGTCATGAAAAACATTAGGTCGGTCTGATAAAGCAAGTGTGGTCTGTAGTCTACAGTTGAAGGTAGAGTGCCCCATAATTGTTGATTCAATTCCTAAACCATATGGATCTATTTCCCATCAAATTAATTTAAATGTGTTTGTTTTATGATAATGATTAGTTTAGAATTATTATTTAAATTTTTATGGACCTTTGGATATTTTATTTATAATTTTTGGATTTATGAAATTAAAGAGATTGATTTTACAATGTTTTAATATTCACTAGAAATTATTTTGTTAATTTTAAATGTATAAAAAAATAATCATGGTGGCCCATTGTGCACATGAACCCACCATGTTTCTAGAAGGTGGGGCCCACATGTGCCTCCCATGGGTGGCATGCCGCACCTCATACTACTTTCTATTTTATGGAAAGTTTGGTGGTCCATGTGAACTTATGTTTTAGTAACTTTAAATTGTGACATGTGGTCAAATTATGGATCGATTATGTATTGACCATATATTGACTTAATATGAAAGTAGATATTGACTTGGTATATCTTTGATAGATTTTATGGAAAATATGTATAGAGATGTGCTAATTTATAGAATGCACAATATTTAATTAAAATTAATTTAACTTATTTTTCTATTGATGGGAAAATGATTTAAGAGAGGGGGATAAGGGTTCATGCACCTTCCATAATCTTGATGGCCCATCTATGAAATGGATGGCTCAGTTCTCTCACCCCACAAGTCACACTTAATCGACAGTCAATGTTCAATCTCACAAGAAGAGGCAAGCCAAGGAAAACCCTAAGAAATCTGAATCTTGTTCAAAGCTTATAAAAAAGGGATTGTCTCTATCCAAAATCTCTACACCTTATCTCTTGTACCTAATTCCATATTTCTCTCTTATATCCCACTTAGAATTTCTCTCTCTCTCTCTCTTAAAAAAAATTTCTCTCTCTCCCTCATTGTGAAAGAACCTAAGGGTTTAGGTTATAGAATTTTTCACTCTCTTATCTCTCAACTATAGATTTATGGCTAAGGGTTTTAGGGTTTATAAAAAAAAAATCCATCTCTCTCAAACTAAGTTGCTAAAGGAATTCACCTAGGGTTTGAGTTGGTGATCAAAAGAGTTCATGCTTTATTGGTGTGGATTGGCCTAAACTTGCTTTTCCGGTTTGAGATTGAAGCAAGATCGTCGATCCCACGTCATCGAATGGTGGTGACTCGGTGTGAGGTGTAATAAGCCCAATTAAGGTAATCTCCGACACTCTTTTCTTTTATTTTTTGCAATCTTATTTTTTATTCTCAAGCATAGTGCATAGTTATTTCAATGGCATCAAGTTTTAAGCTATTGGTTTTATTACCATGTTGATTTTATTTTGAAGTATATGTTGTTGTAATAAGACCAACTGTAAGTGATCTTTTACCAAAAGAAAAGGGGTGATATAAAAAAATAAAAAAATAAAAAAAATCCCCAATAAAAGATCACATAGGTCGTTCTTTCAGTTTTCATATAATCTGATCTCCTATTTTCATCATGTTGTCTTCTAAACTCACATCTTTTCCATTGTGGAAATATGGAAACTTTCAATTAGAGTCACACCATGTCCGTGGTTGCATGTGTAAAGGAAAGATTTTAGGAAACTAAAACAAAAAAAAAAACAAAACAGGGCCACTCTTTCTATGCAACTTACCCCCAACCTCACTTTTCTCTCACATAACATAGTTTCTTAGTAAATATCCTAACCCACCCCCCCCCCCCAACTACCCTCCCTTACTTTACCCACGCCTCTCTCTCCCATTTCCCTGAAAGATCTAATTTTTTACTGCAAAGAGGACCCACGGTCCACAAAACTCACTCACATTGTCTCCCTCTTTCTCGTTTTCTCTCCAAGCCCGAGGTCCCTCCCTCTTTCGCGCGCTTTCTCGGGCCGAGCTATCTTCCTCTCCCTCTTCGAAGGACTGAAGGCCCGAGTCCCACCCTCTCTCTCTCTCTTCCTCTCTCTCTCTATTGTCTCCTTGAATCCAGGGCCCTCTCTTTATGAAACAACTATCAGTTTCTTCACCTCAACCCAAGTCCCCAAAGCCTAAGCTCGATTTTTAGCTCGATCTCTCGGCCCCAAATCAGCCCCATCAAAGATACGAAAGAGTTATTTACTTATTTCTTACAAAAAAATATATAGCTGATTTTTAGATTAATCTCTCGGCCCCAAATATGTTGTTGGGTTCTTATTTGTCGAAATGTATTGTGTTTGACAATGAACTAATGGATTGCTCATGACTTAAGATTTATAGAAGAATTTCTTATTAATTTGTTATGGAATTTGGCTTTTTATTTTTTCTATTGTCATTTTAGGGCTAGAATGTTCTTGGTGGTAGGACATTTTGGGTTTGTTTTGTTGTATTTGTTTTCTGTTGGTTTTCTTTGCATCAATTGGTTCTTTCTGTGACTATCTAGGAAGATTGAAAATCATTCGGTCGTTTGATCTTAAATTGATTGCTCATGGCTTAAAAATTATTGAATGTTTTTCTTATTTATTTGTTATGGAGTTTGTTATTTTTCTGTATTGTGATCTTAGGGCTTGAATACTCTTGGTGGTAGTAAATTTTGGGTTTGTTTATCTATATTTGTTTTCTGTTGGTTTTCTTTGCATCAATTGTTTCCTATTTGATGATCCATTATATTTCTATTGTTAAAATTAGTTTGTCACATATATATATATATATATATATATATATATATATATATATATATATATATATATATATATATATATATATATATATATATATATATATAGCTCTTGTTAATTTTAGTAGTAGCTCTGTTAACTTGGATATGAATTAGTTTTTTTAATTGTAAAAACATTGAATTGCATGTTCATCTTAAAAGTTGGGTCACATCTTTTGAGGCTCTTTATTTCAAGAATATTTTCACTCATTAACTAAAAAATTGAGATATTAACAGGGTAAAATCGTTAAGATTGCAGTATGCCTACCTTTTGTTAAAATTTAATTGTAGCTCTTTTTAAAAAATCTAGCTTGAACTTACCAAATTTGAGCAAGTTTAAAGGCAATATTAAGATGTTGTAATGCAATGTGTGGAGTGTAAATTATTACAAATCTTGTGTAGGATAAAAAAATAGATGATAGCAGATTGATTTATTATATTTTTGGTGGAGAGCTCTGATCAAGTGTCGTTGGGACTTTAGAATATATTGGTGGTGATGCATGTACATTTATGATTGACAGTAGAACTAGGTATGACATACAAAAGTACATAGCAGGCCATTTCTCACTTGACGTGCACTTGATATCATTGAGGTATTTTATCCTGAGAAATAAAAGGTTTATTCTGAACCTCTTCATTGATGATGATATTGAGAGGATGTTGAACGCACATGAAGGCGAGAATAATGTGTTTATCTATGTATTTAAATAGAGTGAACATAGGGGTGGATGTACAACACGTAATAGTAGGGTAATCGAAGAGGTCAGACCCCCCAATCCTCTAATGCTTTTGTATTTTGTTTCTAACAAAGCAATTCACCAAGGTTGCTTAGATCATGGGAGGATGCACTAACCAGTATAGGGCAACAGTTTGAATCTCTAGATGACTTCCGAGAAGCCCTTAGCAAGTTTGCTATAACACACCATTTCACATACCGTATTGTTAAAAATGAGGGGTATCGCATAAGGGCGACATGCAAGGGTGATGGATACAAATGAGAGATATATGCTTCAAAGTTTAGCAGAACGAATGTTTTAGCATCAAAACATGGAAAAGAGAACACTCATGTAATATTGAGACAAACAATGATATACAGAAAAAAGCCTCCAAAAGATGTGTTGCACCATTAATCAATGATAAAGTAAGTGACAATGCACATTATAAGGCCAAAGATATCATGAATGATTTCTCTCGAGATTATGGGTTAGAGCTACCCTATTGCTAGACTTGGCGAGAGAAAGATATAGCCATCAAAGACATACATGGTTTGTAAGAGGAGGCATACAATTAGTTACCCGCATATGTAAACGCGTGATGGAGACGAATCCTAGCAGTTACGTGACAAGACAAGTATGACAAGATGGCAGATTTTGTCGATTGTTCTTAAGCTTTTATGGCTTAATACATGGTTTCAAAAGGGGATTTCGTCCACTTATATTTCTCGATGGGACACCATTGAAAGCACGATACCTTGGAACTCTACTTGCTGCCAACTCACTTGATGGGGAAGAACAAATGTTTCTCATTGCATTCGCTATTGTGGATATCGATTATGGTTCATTAAATCTCTAAGTATTGTTATTGGCACATATCGTGAAATCATTGTTTTTGTCTTATAAACACCCTGATATAGTTGATATTGTCTATCATGTTTTTGAGAATGCCATTAGGCCTTCTGTGAGCGTCATTTAGCAGAAAATTTCAAGAATGAAGTAGAAGACATACCTAATGATATTAAGAAGGCAGTTGTAAAATATTTTATCGGAGCATGTAGAGCATACAGGTCACAAGAGTATTTTGAGAAGATGAGTGAAATTAGATCAATTTCTAAGGACGTATTCAAGTGGTTCATGGAAGCATCGCTAGACCGTTGACCCGTTGGGCCACACTTTCAGGGATAAATTATATAACCAAGTAACAACCAATGTGGTTAAGTCATATAACAAGTGGATTCTAGAAGCACGAGACATGTTAATTCTCCAGTGCGTTGACTTGATTAGGAGACAAATTATGAAACTAATGGTCACCCGTAGCTTGCAAACTGAAACCTGGACTACAACACTTACCTTGTACGCTCAAGATGAACTGAGAAAGATCATAAAGCAATCCCTTTCCATTAGGGTCATTGTATCAAGTGGATTCCTGTTACACCTCCCAATTTGGGAACGTGCAAGTGATTCCTGTTACGCCTCCCAAGTGAGATAGGAGGGAAAAGGTCGATAGACAACTCATAAATTGAGCTGAATAGTTGTGCATGCAGGTAAAAGATTGGCAGCAACGAGAACGTAATGTTATTAAGGCAGCCCAGGATAATTTTGGTGGAGTGCATACAAAAGAGTATATGGTCTGGTACAACATGTTTATGCAGAGATTTTTTTTAAAAAAAAAACCATATTCCCCCCATTGCAATCTCAATCACATGTACAATCCTTCACAAGCCATGATGACAATAGGGTATACTATTTATTTTATGTATTTTGCTATTTTATTGTCTTAATATGTATTAAACTTTTGAAAAATAAAATTAATAGTCTATTCTATCTTTTTATTGTCTACTTGCAGTAACATACCTGTATAGAGATGCTACATGCTTGACTTAATGGTGAAATATTAGTCAATGAACCCAAGCGTTTTGTACAGGCAGCTCATAATCTGCTATTGAACAACACTCCAGTAGAAACAAGGGCTGAGGAGACAACACGAACTAGGGGTAAAGAAGTGGAAAGTAAAAGTGAGGAGGACGATGATAGAGAAAGCGAAGAGGATGATGATGATGGAGAAGAGGATGTTGAAGGCCACGATGATGGTGAGAGCGAGGAGGAAAGAGAGGAGAACAAAGAAAAAAATTGATCAGTTTCAAGCACCGGGGTTACAAGAGGAATCGAGGTGGAATTTGTGATCGCAAAGAGATGGGAATGCACAAGAGGGAAGGACTATGGAGGAACCCGATGTGAGGAGAAAGGGCATTTTTGTTGGCCAAAAAAAGGGTTGAGGCGGAGAAATTTACCTTTATTTTTTAAGTATGATATGTATGTTTGAAACAAATGTTAAGTAAAGAATATGTTTGATATTGATTTTGATGTGACGTTTCATATGTATTTTGGATTTGATTGGTATGTTTGAAACATATGTTAAGTAAATGATATGGTTGATATATATTTTGATGTTGAATTTGATATGTATTTTTTTATTTCATATGAATGTTTGAAACAGATGTTAAATATAGGATATGGTGGGTAGGCATTTTGATGTTTAACTTGATAAGTATTTTTTAGTTTGATATGTATTTTTAAAAAAAGAAATGGTTCAAAAATATTTGGTTATGTATGTTCTTTGTTTCTCTCAATGATGATGATATTTGGTCTCTCCCTAAACTGCAACTCTATTGCAAATTATTAGTGATTACAAAACGGATTTAGACATCAAATTCATCCACCACTTAAAAACAGTGTCACCACCACCTAAAGCCAACACGTAACTCTAGTTCTCCTTATTATTACTTAACTTGTAACACCACTGAAAAGCAACAAGAAAAAAAAAAGGTGGAGGGACAGAGAGAGAGAAAAGGGTCCCGCAGTCCATGAGGGCGATACAGCAGAAAGAGTTTCTAGAAAATAAAAGGGGTCCATCAAATAAACAAGGTCGTCTGGCACATCACACTTGCACTCCAGTAGTACATGTTACTGTAATTAAATGGCTCCAGCACTATGTAAGTGTCGTCTAGCAGTAGAACACTCGAGAGTCACAGGGCTCTGGCACTGTGTAAGTACGGTCCGAATGTAGAACACTTTGGAGCTACAGGGCTCCAGCACTGTCAGTGTGGTCTGGCAGTAGAGCACTCTGGAGTCATAGGGCTTCGACACTATATAATTGCGGTCCGGCAGTAGATACTTCTGGAGTCACAAGACTCCGGCACTATGTAAATGCTGTCTGACAGTAAAACTTCTAGAGTCACAAGGATCCGGCAGTTGCAAAGGGTAGTTCAACAGTAGATACTTCTACAGTTACAGGGCTCTAGCACTTTGTAAGTACGGTCCGATAGTAAAAATTTGGAGTTATACCGATCTGGCAGTTGCAAAGGGCAGTCTGGTAGTAGATGTTACTGGATTCCAATGCTCTAGTACTATGTAAAGGGTGGTCTGGTAGTACTCAGTTTCGATCTGGTAGGTGTCTTAGGGTGATCCAATACTTAAGCTTCTGGAATAATGGGTCCAGCAATGCGATGATGAGCTCTGACAATGTGCTACTGGGGTTCAAAATTCAATGTCAAATTTGGCCAAAGATTTTTGTGTACGGGAATGGAATTTCTGTTTAAAAAAAATGAAATTTTTCCCTTGGGAGTGTATTTGCATGAATAGTTTGTTTTGGGGAAAAAGTGAGAGAAAAAGTTAGGTTGGGGGTAAGTTGCATAGAAAGTGTGGTCTTGGGGGTTTTTTGTAATTTTCCATAAGTTTATATAAGGTTGCGACCTTATGGTGCCTAAAAAAAATCAGTAGAAAAGAGTGTTCCGAAAGAAAATCTTTTAAATGTTCAGGCTGGACCTGAACCCGGACCCGAACCCGAATAGTACTCAAGTCCGGGTTTTGAACTCAAACCCAACCTGTCGGATCCAAAAATTGGACCCATACCCGTACCCATCAAGTTCCAATTCTACGCGTCAAGTCCCGAGTCTGGCGACTATGAGCTTCTCATTTTGTTTTTTTGCCTTTTTTCTTACTATCATATATCCATAGTACTGGCAACAAGAGCACAATCAACCGCCATTAGATTTCAAGCCGTTTGATTTGTCATTTAATAGCTAAATATTACTATAAGTTCTTATTGTATACAATCCTTTGTACAACTAAACGAATAGGGATTAAAGTAAAGTACTTATTCTCCAACGGTTTATGGGTATGGGTCAGGTCCGGCTAGACCCGAACCTGAATAGTCCTTGGGTCTAGGTTTTTTACCCGAGCTAGACCCGTCCTGACCGATCGAGTCCAATTTATCTAGACCCAAGGTCACATCTACCCGTCGAGTCCCAATTTTGGTCGGGTCCATTGCCACCCTACTTGTTATGCACATTTGGATGAGTTAACCATGCTATCCATCAAGGGAAGGCGCCTTTTCAAATACTCACAAGCCGTGTGCTCCAAATCCTTGAACCTTCTCATACAAGGCCTCTCCCACTTTCACAAATAGATGATATCTTCCCTCCCAAACTTTGGTGCAAGGTTTGAAAAACTGGTGATTCAGATCGGAACTGGCTGGATCCAAATCAAGAATTGGGTGGGGCCAACTCACTTCTCGTAAAACATTGGGAACAAGCGGGTTCCTCTAGGACCTGGCTTGTTTGACCCGATTATAGACTTGGCTCATTTTACCCGATTATCTTACAAAACTGTCCAATTCAGTCAAAATTGGCAAGAATCAATCCTTAGTACAACTAAATGAATAGGGATTAAAGTAAAGTACTTAATCTCCAACGGTTTATGGGTAAGGGTCAGGTCCAGCTAGACCCGAACCTGAATAGTGTTTGGGTCTAGGTTTTTTACCCAGGCCCGACCCATCCCGACTCGTCGAGTCCAATTTATCCAAACCCGAGGTCACGTCTACCCGTCGGGTCCCAAGTTTGGTCGGGTCCATTGCCACCCCTACTTGTTCTGCACATTTGGATCAGTTAACCATGCCATCCATAAATGGAAGGCGCCTTTTCAAACACTGATGAGCCGTGTGCACCAGATCCTTGAACCTTCTCATACAAGGCGTCTCCTACTTTCACAAATAGATGAGATCTTCCCTCCCAAACTTTGGTGCAGGATTTGAAAAAATGGTGATTCAGATCAGAACTGGCTCGATCCAAATCAAGAATTGGGTGGGGCCAACTCAATTCTTGTAAAACATTGGGAACAAGTAGGTGAAAGAAAGACTTATGTGATCTTTTGCCATGAAATACAATTTTTTTCTTTCTTTCTTTTCCTTTTTTTTTTTTTATAATAACAATCACCTTTTATATTTTTAGCAATAAGATCACATACAGATGGTCTTATTACGAACAAGAGATATTCCAAAAATAAATAGCACATCAATAAAATAAACCTCAACTACTTGATGCCATTCATACAACCTAATACTGTGCTTGAGAATATAAAATAAAAAATCAAGCAACTAAAAGAAAAAATGTCGAAGATTACCTCAACAGGGCTTTTTACACCCTACACCGAGTCACCACATCCAATGGCACTGGATCTGTGGTCTAGCTTCAATCTTGAATCGGGATAGCTGATTTTGGCCAAACTAGGTAACTACCCTAAAAATCTCTACTAAACCTTAATCCCCAAAATTAACTTAGGCTCCCTCTAATTTTCCAACCCTTAGTTTCTCCTAAGTTCTTTCCATGTATTTGATATTAATGTGTCCTAACCTCATATGTCATAGAGTAGCATCCAATTCATTAGGGGACGAGATATAAGCAATATTCTCTTTAATTTCAATAGTAAATAGCCATCTACAAGTCGTCCAGTCATGATCACATCTTTCCCCTTTTTGACCACCACTTTCTCCCCAATAAAACTGGTTATGAATCCAGCCATAAACATCTTAGGAACCAAAACTAAGCACTTCCTCATATCAGGAGCATAAAGTGCTTGCTTTAGGATCAAGGTGCTCCGACTCTTCAGTTTTAGCTCAAAATTTCCAACCCCAAAAACATCAATATTTTGATTTCCTCCCATGTAAATATATTGTTGTCCTGGCCCCATGGGAGTGAAAGAACGGAAATCATCCTTGGCGTTTATGACATGGGCCGTAGCACTTGAGTCAAGACACCAAGAGGCTCCCTAGGGGTCAGTCAGCATAGACTAAAAAACCACACATGCTGATTCTTTATTGGTCCCTCCAGATTTGTTAAATCGACAACTATTGACTATATCACCCACTTTCTTACAAATAAAGCAAGTTCTAGTCTCTCTCTTTGCTCCCTTATTTCCAAAATATCTCATTTTGAAATCTCTTTTCTTTCCAAAATGATTTCTTCCCTTTCCCTTCTTAAATTTAATAGAAGGTGAACATTTTATCATATGCACAACTTCCCTTGAAGTTGTTGTCACTAGTTGCCTTGAATTTTTCCTCTCCTCTTCTGCTTTGATTGTAGTGATGAGCTCCTCCAGTTTTGGTGCTTTTCTTCTGGCTGAGATGGAAGATATGAAGGTCTCCCATGAATTAGGAAGGGAATTCATAAGATGAGTCACTTGCATAGGTTCATTAGGTTTCATGTCTGTGTCTTTTAGCTCTCTTACTAGCGCACGAAACACGTGCACATGATTTGCAAACTTGGTACCTTCTGCCATCTTTATTTCATTATACCTCCTCATCGCCATTGTTTGCTTCATAAGAGAGGGTTCAACATACTCTCTCTCAAGTTTATCATAAATCTCACTTGCAGTATAGATTAACTCATATTCAGAAGCATATGAGTCAATCATGACAAATAAAAGAATGTGTTTGCATCTCAAATTCCTCTTCTTCCAATTGGGGTACTCATCTTTAACGACTTGATATGAGTCGTCAATTGGACGACGAGGTCGGTCCTTAAAGAGTACCTCATGCAAGTTTTCCTCATAGAGCACAAATTTGATTTTTCTTTTCCATGAAACAAAATTGGTCTCATCAAACCTTTCGGTTTGTAGGATCTTTGAAATGAAGGTACGATCAACCATATATTTCTATTCTCAAGCAAAAATAAGAAAAGACTCTTAATGACAATCAAGTAAAACTAGCTCTGATACCAATGAAAGAAAGACCTATGTGATCTTTTGTCGAGAAATACAAATTTTTTTTTTTTAATAATCACCCCATATGTTTTTGGCAATAAGATCACTCACAGAAGGTCTTATTACAAAGAATAAATATTCTAAAAATAAATAGCACATCAATAAAATAAACCTCAATTATTTGATGCCATTCATACAACCCAATACTATGTTAGAGAATATAAAATCTAAGATCAAGCAAATAAAATAAAAGATGTCGGAGATTACCTCAACCGGGTTTTTACACCCCACACCGAGTCACTACATCCAATGGCACTGGATCTGCGGTCTAGCTTCAATCTCGAACCGAGATAACTGATTTCGGCCAAACTAGGTAACCACCCTTAAAATCTCTAATAAACCTTAAGCCCCAAAATTAACTTAGGCTCCCTCTAATTTTTCCAACCCTTAGTTTCTCCTTAGGTCTATAGAGGAGAGAGTATATTATCTAGAGTTTTGGTGAGAGAAAGTTAGAAAGAGAAATATAGAGGAGAGAGAGTAGGGCGTGCCCCTCTAGGAGAGAGAGAGAGATGAGAGAGATTAGGGGAGAGAGAGAGGGTGTGTAGACATAGGGGAGAGCACCCCTATTTATAGTGAATATTTAGGTTTAGGGTTTCTTAGGGTTTTCTCATAGTTTGCCTCTTTCAGGAGATTGAATCTAGACCGTTGATCAAGGTGACTTGTGGGGTGAGAGATTTGAGTCATCAATTCCATAAATGGGTCATCAACATTTTGAAAAATGCTTGGACTATTATCCCCCTTTCTTTAAACCATTTTCCCATCAATATATTTAAATAAAATAAATATCATGCATTCCATAAAATTGCATGTTCCGTCTCACATATTCCATAAGGATATGTCAAAAATTATCAAGCAAATAAATACTACCAAATATAAATAAGATGAGGTCAATTTTTTACTATCTATTCAAATTGTCCATATCCGCTTAAAGCAAACTTGCTATAAAACAAAATAAGTCATAGTCAATATTTCCCTTCCAAGATTTGATCACATGCCACAAATCAAAGTTACCATAACTTAAAGACTTCAACACAAAGCAAATAACAAGCATCCAAAGGGTGGGGCGTGCCACCCCTATGTGGCACATGTGGGCCCCCCACCCCCATGCCACATGGTGGGCCTCCCACCCACATGCCACATGGTGGGCCCATGTGCACTTTGTGCCCTACATGGAATTTTATAAATAGTTTTAAAACAAATTAATATATATATATATATATATATATATATATATATATATATATATATATATATATATATATATATATATATATATATATATTTATAATTTTATAAAATCAATAATTGTATTTTTATAAGTCCAAAATTCATAAATAAAATATTGAGAGATTCATAAAAATTTAAATAATAAAACTAAAATCATTTCAATAATAAAATGAAGACAATTAAATTAATATGATGGGAAAATGATCCATATGGTTTTAGGAATTCAATTTGTAATTATGGAGTACTCCACCTTCAATTGTGGACTACAGGCAACACTAGCTTTATCGAACTGACCCAGTGTTTCCCATGACCCAGAGTCCAAGCAGGGGCTCATTAGCGGGTCACCAAAGTCAGGCCGATGAATCAAAGGGTCGCAATCCCAGTCTGTGGATTACAAGTCATCCCCTAGAGACAAGTCAAGGTCACCACGATCTGATGTGACTACAGCTCTATGACGCATACGGGTATCTCTCGCACATGCATACGCTTCACCCAAAGGTGGATGTCTAGCTTTTCCGAACAATCTATCGATATGCAAGTCGTGGGATGGAACATGGATGAGGTTTTGACCCCCGTCTCAGTAGGCCTACCATCACACACAAGGGTCACACAGTCCCTTGGCTCACTCATTTAGGCATAAGCTCCGACCGCATCAAGGGCTAACCCAAAACCCTCCTCGGTTAATTCTTTATTCTCAGGTACCTTGGGTTTTCCAACCGATTGGCCTAGATCAATAAGCACAGTCCAGTATAAGCAAACATCATTCGCTTAGTATGATCTTTGAGAGACCACACTCCCACTGAGTTTATATTTCACTATAATAAAAAGATTTCAATACACACTCATAAGGCCCTTAAATGCCACATAAACCCAACAGCCGGTTCCTCTAAGACCTGGCTCGTTTTACCCGATTATCTTACAAAGCTATCCAATTCAGTCAGAACCAAGAATCAGCCAAACTTTTTTATTCTCGATTTTTCTTTTATCAGTTGGTTCACTACGCCGGATTATAGATCTTGATCGATTCGTTATTTTAAACTTTGGGTTGGAGAGAAGGAATTGTGGACATAGATTCAAAGAGTGAATTTTGAGGTCTTCTTTTGTTTAGTGGGTAGACTCTTTATGTAACCTCGAATGTATGAGAAATTTTTGCATTCTCAATGTAGTAAATACCCTCTAGTGGTGGAAATCAAGACACGATTGGAATTAGGCGAGCATATACTCCTGAGATACAATTGTTGTGCGTGGCAGCTTTAAAACCCAATGACTTGATTTTTTTGACAAATAAATAGTGTGAAAATAGATCTAGCAACAAGCAACCAACAATTACGACGAAAAAAAAAAGAAGCAAGAAAGAAATAACGTAGAAAAAATACTAGAATTTACATGGTTCATCATAGAGATGACTATATCCAACGAGTCGATAATCACTAGTTTTTCATTAAACAAACAAAAAAATAAAAACTATAAAATGGCTCTTACTTGAGAGCATTAAATAAAAAACGCAATTTCCCACCCAGCCTTCCTCACTCTATAATTTTCTCTCAATAAACATTTAAAATTTCCTTATTCTCTAGTCAATTTTTACCAAAAGGCACCCAACTCTCTCCCTCTACTGTTTTTTAAAAGGCACCCAATTCTCTCCCTCTACTGTTTTTTACATTTCTTGTTTATCATTGAAAATGAAACCTTAGTAAAAATCTTACGTTTTCAGCCTCACTATCACACCAAAACCTTCTACCAAACATTTAATAGGATGTAAAAAGGTTAATCATGTGAAAGAAGAACAACTATGTGAAAAGGAGTTGTCAGCAAATAAATAATTATAAACCAACAAAGATATAAGAGGATTACAACACAATTACTATGCTCTTTTATAGCCTTCTCTTTATTTTTGTTGCTTGTATTATATTTGGCAATTTTAGGGTGCTCTCTGCGGTGGTGATCTTCTTCTTAGTGTTTAATCCTCATTGTTGAATTGTTTGGGATAGAGAGTTTATCATTATATTCTTATTTTAGTTTAATTCAAAAGATATAATTTTGCATTGATTTCTAAACTATCTTATTGATCGTGGTAAATGGGTTCACAGTAAGAATAACAAAAAACCCTATCACTAGAGATGATATAGGGTAGTTGACTTTAAATAGGTGTTTATAGTACTGTGTAGGGTAACTCATTCCTTTTCAAGGGATGGATGCATCATGTAGAGTGACTAGCTTCCTGCAAGGAATGGACATAGCATGTAGGGTAATTGCAAACTTCCTCTAAGGGGTTTATACATATCTGAAGACTAAAAGGGGGTCCTATCAAGTCAGACGACCTTTAAAGAGCAGGGATGATAACCAACTTCCTAATTTTAAAATAATGGTGCGGATGAAATGGGGGCTGGAATTTTGTAGAGGATTTTAAAATCACAAATAAGGATGGATATTCCTATTTTCAAGCATGCTAATGGGCTATTTGGGGCCTAATATTTGCAAAAGCTGGTCATGCATTTAAATCCTAGGTACGCAAATTCCAGTATTTTGTAAAACATGCTTCAAGGATAGATGTCGTTTGGGTGCCTTTGGCATATAACAAATACCCTGTTTAGATATAATAATATTAATATTAATGTTGTTGACAATATTTTATAAAAAATAATAATAACAACAATAAAAATAACAATCATGATAACAACCATAATAATAACAATAACAATAATAATAATAATAATAATAATAATAATAATATTATTATTATTATTATTATTATTATTATTATTATTATTATTATTATTATTATTATTATTCTTATTATTATTATTATTATTATTGTAATTATTATTTTTATTTATTTATTTATTTATTTATTATTATTATTATTATTATTATTATTATTATTATTATTATTATTATTATTATTATTATTATTATTATTATAGGATTATTATATTTTAATAATACTTATTGAAATATAATATTCATAACGTTTATGATATTTCATAATAGATGTTATAAAAATGATAATACATATAAATATTATAATTAATAATCACAATTATAATAATTATATAGTAATAAATCATATTATATTAATATAACAAGAAAACAACATTATATTATAATAAAATATATTTAACTAAAAATTTTCAATGATAAATATTTATAATAATACACAAATGTATTAATGTTATGATTATATTATAATATATTTAATTATAATATTATAATATATTTAATTATAATATTATAATATATTTAATTATAATATTATAATATATTTTATGATAAATATTTGGAATAATAATAATACACATAATATTATAATTATATAATATAATAATAGTAATTATTATTATTATTATTATTATTATTATAATAATAGTAAACATTTAATATAAAATATTATAACTATAAAATAATATCATTATTTTGAGAAGGGAGTAAAAAAAAGAGGGAGGAGGCACGGACCCTAATAAAAAAAAGCTAGCTTTCCCTATTTGCACATTCCAAGTTTTTTTTAGAATGAGCAAATGCTTAACATGAGTGGTTTTGAGGATTTGGATATCTAGGATATGGTCTCAAAAACTCATCTAAACAACCTTAAGCCATCAAAACCTGGATTTGCATATCCTAGGGTCCCAAACGACCCATAAAGTATTGTCTCTAGACCATATTTGCTCTATACTGATTAAAGGAAAGAGTTTATATCAGATCAAGTCCTCAAACCATCAAAAAAGGAAAGAGTTTATATCAGATCAAGTCCTCAAACCATCAAAATAAGATGCGCCTTCAAAAATGGACTTCACTAGAAGAAGTTGCTTTGAAGTCGAAAAACCCTCAAATCCGATCATCTCGACCTTGAAATACATGGACACAGAAAAAATAGATTTCACGTCTTGAAAATAGTGCACCTTGTAATGTATGATATAGATCGTCAACTTTTCAAGATTTTGAAGTGCTCAGCTTGATCTACACTATTTTTTAAACTTTAAATCTTATAATTAGAAATAAAAATAAATTTTAGGTTATCATAAAGATTTTGGGTATTGAAGTGACATCTTTTGATACTATTTGAATGTACGCCTTAGTTAATTGTTTAGGGCCTCAACCTTATACAAATCACACCCCATGATTAAAATGAGTGTGCATAAGTTTGTATCAGGCAAACCAGTCCTTTCCATACCTAAAAACAGAAGAACTCTATGACATCTTGTCTACTAAATACACTAAAATAGTGGGCCTTTAATACCCTCTTTATTTTGAGAGAGAAAAAGTAGATATTGCTAGAGATTTATTTTAGAGAGAAAAAAGTAGTTGTTGCTAGAAATTTAGGTAAAAAACGTTATTTAAAGTGAGAAAAACGAATCTTATTAATATAGTGAGAACATGGCTTTTGAGTTGAGATTATAACACGATTGGCTGAAGATGAACTTATTTTAAGTGAGCTTAAATTCTAAATAATTTAAAATGAAAAATCGTCAGTTATTCAATGATTATGTATCATATCAGATTATTGTGTGCATTGAGGATGTGACCCTTGCAAATATCATTGCACTCGAACCACTTTGTGCAAATTTGGATAGCTTGGGGTCTCTGTACTCTTGCACTCGGTGATGGTAAATTGGTTTTTGATTGGTGATGACAAATCTGACATTACGCTTGGTCACTAAAAAAGTTTGGTTCCCACCTTTTAAAATTCATCCCAACAAATAAATCAAGTTTGGCTTATCTTTTTTAAAAAACTTGTTATTTCCATTGTTTCACCAACGAATATTGTGTTGAATTGTTGAAAATAAAAGTGTGACTGAATTGAGGGCTGAAATTTTCATGTTGTGGAGGATTTGAAAATTACATGGAAGGATAGATCCTCCTATTTCTAGCTATACTAAGTTGTTGTTTCGGGTAAATTGGGGTGCATAGGGTTGTGCCGGGTAAATTAGTCCTCATAATACCTAACAACAAAATATCTATGTGATAACTATTGCACTAAAAATATTAAGCTTTTATTGCACCGCAATTGCATTATTTCTAGTGAAAGAAAATAGTTATTGCTGAAAATTTTATTGAGAGAGAGAGAAAATAGTTATTTCCAGAATTTGGGTAAGATCAGGGGTGATGTTTGTATAAGATGATGACCTTTTACTATTCAAGTAAGGAGCTCATCTATATTTTATTGGAAGATGTAGTTTTCATGTCAAAGATCTTCCGATGAGTTGAAAATATATATTCAACTCTAGTTATGAAATTTAAATTTTCAAAAAAAATACAAATGAAGCATATTTATAAACACTTGAAAATAGATAGTCAAGATAAGTTGTTACAATTTTATACTATTTTTAATATTTGAATTTTCTTTTCTTTATATGCATACACCTTTTTCAACTTTAGAACACTCTTTTCTCTTGAATTTTTACTTTTGAGTTGAGAGATATGATTCGTTAGGGCAGTTATAACTAGCTAAACATCACTAACTGCCAAACACCTAATAGTCACGTATTTTAACACCTGTCAACTCTCTCAACCAGTGTTTGTAAAATCGAACCAAAACGGTATACCGGACAACGGCTTGAAAGCGATTTAACCTGCCTAACTGGTAAATCGGTTGATTCAACCGCTCTAACCGGACAATTCTGGAACCATTAAAAAAATGTTAAAAAAGTAAAAAGATACAAAAAATCTACTAAAATATGAAAAGCATATAAAGGATGTAATTAAAACAAACCACACTCAAATGAAGTTGAAAATTAATGAAAAAATGGATTTTAACGAGTCGATTTCATCTTATAGGTATTTTTAATACATATTTACAATTTTGGACCTTTTCTATTATATTCATACTAGCTTTTGAGGTTTCAAGCTTAGGAAGGTGTCTTCAACTTCAGGTGGTAAAGGAATATTATATTCAGTGATTAGATTATCAAATTCACCTTATCTTTTTTCTTCTTCTTCTTCAATTGCTTCGCTGATAGGGTTCTGAGTTAACTTTAAGATTTGAACCCTTGCTTTTAAAGCTATCAACTCATTCCTGACTTCATTTATTTCATATTCTAGCTCAAATATTGAAGGTTCTTTTTTGTATATGTTTTATTTTGTACCCTTTTCAAAATATCCTAGAAACTATAATCTTCTTTTGTTGGGACAAGAAAAGACTTCGGTTTTCTAGAAGGGGCTTGATTATCAATGACCAAAATATTTTTTAAGCTTTACCATAATGTAAAGAATATTAAAATAGTATTAAGAAAATCGAGTTGACCAACTCTTTTTTTCAAAAAAAATAATCCTTTTCTTTAACGAAAATGATCTTTTAAAAAAAATGATCTTTTTCTCTTAAAAGAAAATAAAAAAAAAAATGTTATAAACCCTTATTTTTACCAACTAAGTAGTAAATGGCATATGGTTTTTGAACCAAGGGTGCGGTTTCTATAAGGTTGCAACCTTAAACAATCCAATTAAGGCGCACCTCCAAATTTTATCATACCATCTAATTTTGTTGTAAAAACTTCTTAGGATTATCTTAAAATCTATTTTCATATCTAATTAGAAAATTTTAAGCTCCAAAAATAGTTAAAATCAAGGAGATCTATAAACATATAAAAATCTTGAAAATGGACGGACTAGATAATGTGTTGCAAGATGCACTATTTTTTAGACTCAAAAATATTTTTTTTATATATTCATACATCTCGATGTCGAGATGATTAAATAGAGGTTTCAACATTAAAATAGCCTTTACAATAGATTTTTGATGTGCAATTGTAATTCTACATTTTAAGGTTGCAACCTTATATAAACTTTTCCCTTAACCAATGAAATGACTATTCTTAAAAGTAAATAACAATTCTTAAAAGTAAAGATTCGGAAGAATGCTGACGGCAGGAATGGAACCGGAACCCTGATTCATAAAGAAAAGAATGTTGGCGGCGGGAATGGAACCCTAATACCCTGATTCATAAAGAAAGTTGGCGGCGGGAATGGAACCCTAATTCATATAAATGGAACCCTAATTCATATAAAAAACATTTGTTAAATCTATTCAATAAACCATCATAATATATTTGATAAAACTTGTAGTAATATTCTATTTAACGTTTAAAATAGCGGGTGACCACCAAAACCGGTCGCTGGCCGGTTCCAATCTAACCGGTCAGTTAGCAGCTAAATCAACCGGTTTTTCGAACACTGATCTCAACCACCTCGTGAAATCCAACGGCCAGAAACAATTGTCTTTTCGACTCGATCCACAAGTTCTTTCTTTCTACAAAATAATAATTTAGAAATACTAACAAAATCATATTATTTTAAAGGGTGTGGTTTCTATAAGGTTGTGAACTTAAACATTTTAATTAGGGGCCGTTTGGATACCTAGAAATGTATTGTCTGTGACATACATTACTGACGTAATACATTACTGCATAATACATTATCTGCAAATGGATTGTCAATATTTGGGTAGTATTTAGATGCAACTTGGGAAATACATTACTACTGGTTGGCTATGTCTCGAAGAAATATGGGAAATGCATTACCAATCAGATATGAAAATATAGCTATGTTTAGTTAAAATGATTAGATTTTGGTTTCAACATGATAAGTCATTGGAATAATATGATTGGAATTTTGTGATAAGCTTTATTTTTATTTATTTATTATAGAAGTCTTTCAAATGTCTTTCTATATATAATTTCAAATAAGCAATAAATTTATGATACCAAATCAAAATCTTAATGGTATAAGTTAAAAAATGGGAAGAAGTTTGATTAGTAAACTAGAAGGTTTGGTAATTGCAGTATAAAATTTGAAGCATTGGAGGAGACCAAATATGTATCTTATTTCAATTGTACTTTTACTAATCTCTTATGAGGATTATGTTGTGTAAAATTTTTTATTATGATTCTGTTGTGTAATTTTTCATCGATTATCAATTATTATTTTATTTCAATTGAGCTTTTACTAATCTCTTATTAGGCTTATGTTGAGTGAAATTTTTTATTATGATTGTGTTGTGTAATTTCTCATCGATTACCAATTATTATTTTTATTATTTTTGTTTTATATGAGAGCTAAAGGTTTCAAATGAGAACTACAACCCAAATTGGGGATAGAGGGATGTAGAAATTTTTTTATTATGATTTCACTAAAAAATTGTCCCTTATCAAGTTCTACACCTGTTCGAATCAATTTAGATTTCCCCGCTTACTAATTATTAGCTACCATCCAAATTAGGGATAGAGGGATGTAAAAATTGTTTTATTATGATTGCAATAGAAAATTGTTCCTCAATAAGTTCGTACAACTGTTCAAATTAATTTAGATTCCCATTTTCATATCCCTACTTTCACTTTCTACTTACTTTAATAATTATACAATACAGCGCAGACTTGAGAGAGGGAAATATTTTTTTGAGTGGACAATACACTATAGACTTGACAGAGGGAAATATTTTTTTAAGCGGGATTAGGCAGAGAGACGCACGTGAAAGATTTCCAAAGATTACCTCTCAAGTCGGTAATAGATTTTGAAATATTTGTTTAAGTGGGAATAGGGCGACGCATGCCAAAGATTTCCAAACATTACCCATCAAGTTGATAATAGATTTTTCACTCCTCAATGCGCCTAATAGATTTAGTGATTTTTTGAGAAATCTTGGGTAATCTAGGGTAATCTCTTTCTATTTCCTTACTATTAAGATGTACTTAAACAGTAGAAATGTCATATTTCTTTGTACCCAAACAATGGAAATATCATATTTCCTTGTAATCTAGTATCACGTAGTAGATTTTCAGGTACCCAAACGACCCCGTGTACCTCCAAATTTTATTATAACATAAAATTTTGGAGTAAAAAATCCTTAGGTTTATCTGAAAAATCTATTTTCATATCTTATTATAAAATTTTAAACTAAAAAATGGTTAAAATCAAGTTGATATATAAATATATGAAAATCTTGAAAATGAATGGTCTAGGTAATATATGCTGCAAGATGCACTATTTTTGGGGCTCAAATTTTTTTCTTTTGTTTTTTTTTTCATATTCATATATCTCGATGTCGAGATGATCCATTAGAGGGTTTTCAACATTAAAACAACCTTTTCCACCCATAGGCTCAACACAAAACTATGGGCGAAAATGAACAGTGTTTTCGCCCATAGGCTCGGCACTGTCCGATTTTTTCGGACAGCATGGATTAAAAGACCGCAACTGATATAGTAGGTCCGTTGTGGTTAAAAAACACAAGGAAGCTGCCACGGACCACACACCGTTCATTGTGGCTCCGTTGAATAAATTGCGATGGATATATATGTGGCGGGGTGAAACACTTTCTTTAGGAAATTTGGATCTTTCCTTCTAAAAAGTTTTAAGTTTTATTTTTAAAAGATTTTTCTTTTTATATGATTTATCCTTATGCTTCTTATTAGAATTATAACCAATGACTAGGATCTCATATCCAAATTGTTCACGGAAATTATCTAGTTTTTTTTTTACCAGTTATTTTATCTTTTTCTACCTGTCTTTTTAGCCTAATATTAGTGCATAGAGGCCCTTCTGCATAAATTTATGATGAAATTTGGCCAAGTGTATATTGTTCCCAAGATATTACCCCGTCATGCTTATTTCTCAGTCTAGATTTTACCATTTTGGATAATAAATTGGGACGTCTTTCAACAAACATTTCCTTCCAATAATCTACCTTAGCATCTTTTCTAGTTAACAATCTAGACCAGAAAACATCTTTATACTATTTATAATGCGAAAGAGTAGGACACCTTAGATTTGATAATAAGTCTTTTGATTTTTCTAGCTGTAAAGTAATATAGCCTACAAAATCTAGAGTAATTGTATAAAGTAAAGTATTTACATCATCATCCTCATCTACCTGGTTTTCTTGTTTAATTTCTGGGATAACCTAATTATAGACTATCAATTGCTTTTTAGCATTGAGTAATTGGCTCCTAGTGTTTTCATCTAGGACAAAATCCCATCATCCTTTCAAGTTGGCCAGTAAATATCTAGTCCCTATTGTCATTATTGTTAGATGTTGTGGCATACATAGTCATCTGTTTCATTAAGTTTATAATTTGATGTTCAGACATTCCATCAATATTACACTTGACAATAGTTCTGCCACAGTATTCAGCACCTCCAATAGCCTCTTCTTCATACTAAAGATCTATTGGTGAGGGTCTAGGATAATACATTTTTGTAAAGGCAGTTGGGATTGTTTTAGTTCCATAGGAAATTCTATTTAATTTCACATTTGGATTAAATCATCTTTCAATTATAGGTACTCTTCCTCTGAATAATCAACAGTTCTATCTTGAAGAGTCAAGGCTTGACTAGAACTTTGGGGATCTTTCTCTTTTATGTCTAATCACAAACAATGGCTCTGGCAATATCTGGTCCTTATTGCCGTTATTGTTAGAGGTTGTGGCATACATAATCATCGGCTTCATTAAGTTTATAATTTGATGTTCAGACATTCCATCAATATTACACTTGACAATAGTTCTGCCACAGTATTCAGCATCTCCAATAGCTTCTTCTTCATACTGAAGATTTACTGGTGAGGGTCTAGGATAATACATTTTTGTGAGGGCAGTTGGGACTGTTTTAGTTCCGTAAGAAATTCTATTTAATTCCTTATTTGGATTAAATCAATTTTCAATCATAGCTACTCTTCCTTTGAATAATCAACAGTTCTATCATGAAGAGTCAAGGCTTGATTAGAACTTTGGGGATCTTTCTCTTTTATGTCTAATTTAGACAATATGGTAGTGAGTTACTTTCTTTGATATCAATTCTTTAAGAAAAAAAGATCCAAATTTTCTAAAGAAGTAAATAAAAGACAATTCCATATTATTATAATTGTGGGATGTTAGGACATTACAAGAATAAATGTCACATTAAAAAGAAAATAAATTCTTTAGAAATAGATGATGAGGTTAAGCAACAAATTCTTCATATTATCATTGCAAATGAGCTATAATCTCTTTCAGATTTTGAAAAAGAGATGGTTGTTGGTACCATTGAGGATGAAAACTTATTGATGTTAAGTTCTGATGATAGTTCTTCTTATTCAAGAAAAACAAATAATAATAATAATAACTGTAAATGTGACCATTATAAAGTCATTATCAATATGAATGGTCAATTGAAGTCCAAATTACCATTATGAAGCCTCATTCAGGGCAGTGAAGATGTTCAGCTCTATTTTAATAAGGTCTTGGATATTGTTTTGTTCATCCATGATATTTGATATATGAATAATAGATGCTATTATTAGATTTTAATATGATATGACATTATAATGATACAATATCAGGTAAGAATATTTATATGATATTCTTACCTGATATGGCGCATTAACTATGTCATATAAATATTGAAAGGAGCATTAAGGTCAAATAAGCCTATTTAAATTTTAACAGCCAAGTTGAAGAGTTAAATTTAATTATTAATTCAAATATGATTTTATTCAAGTAAATTAATATTACAATCATAGTTAGACATTAAGATAGTTACCCATTAATTACCCATTATTATTACTTCTCATTATCATGACATTATGATTACCCAATATTCCTCACATTATCCATATTATGAGTACCCAAATTAATGTTATGCCCAATATTGTTCCTTACATTATCCAAATGATAATACCCAAATTAATGTTTATAATATAATTGTAGCTGTTTATAATATTAACTATCTGTTTATAATATTAACTATCTTAATGGCTATGTTAACATTAATATATTTTCTGTTCAGGTATTATAAATCCAACTATCTTAATGGCTAATTAACCAACCATTGTAAAGCCTCATTAACCAATATTACCCACATAGTTAAATTTGGTGATATGATATGATTTAATATCATTGAGATTGTGGGCGCCTGTTAAATATAAAATCAGATTTTAATATGATATGATATCTGAATAATAGATGCTAAGAAAATCTGCCATAAACAAATAAATTTTCACTATGAATGGCTTCAATGCCCTTGTCCAATATCCAAGAGTTAGCCATTTTAGGATTATTTTTATCAATTTATATTTTAAAATTTATCTTTAAAATATTTTTATTAGGTACGTGTTGAAGAGAATAATAGACTCTTAAAATTTAATATGATTTGGATTTGTAGAAAAAAATTAAAATTCAAATACAAAAGAGGTCGTGTCCATCACCCAAATTGAATATCCTATATATATATATATATATATATATATATATATATATATACATATACATATATACATATACATATATATATATATATATAAGAAAAACTTGGGGTTAGCCCACTAGCTCATATGAACATATGAGCCCAACGGCCCATATTGAATCTGCGCCGATCTGACAATCACGGATGTCCGACAGTGCTTGAAATTTCTTTTTTTTTTTCAACAAATCCAAATCACTTGAAATTTTACGTGTGTGTTCTTCACATCAAGGTGCACCTAATAAAAATATAAAAAAAAATTATTAACAAAAAAAAAGACCAAAACCCCCCAAATCTTTTTGGGGGTATTTTGGTCAATTTATTTCATGTAAAATATTTTTTTGATATTTTTCAAAGATACACATATTTTTTATAACATATACCTAAAATTTTAAGTGATCATCATAATCCTAAAAATAATCATGGTTGAAAGATATCAATATTTTCAAAAAAGATCTATTAACAGAAATGCATTAACAGTTTCACTTTAAAAAATGCATAATTAAGTATAATTCTAATAATTGAAATGCATATAACATTTTTACGGCAGTGCATAATTGAAAAGATTTCACAAATTACCCTACTGGCGTCCCAAGTAGGTCACCTATATACCCCATCAGCATCCTGATGGGTCCACTTAATCCCTATTGGCATCCCAGATAAATCCGCTTAATCCCTGCAGGTCCACTTATACCTCACTGGCGCACCGGATGAGTCCACTTAATCCCTACTGGCGTACCGGATAGGTCCACTTATACCTCACCGGCGAACCGGATGAGTCCACTTACATAGTTAAAGTATTTCTAAATCTCTTTAAACATTCGAAAGCAGCAATATCATGTACTCAACATATCACTGAAATTATTAATATGAATTTCACTGAAACCATTAATAACAGTCACTTTCAATAACATTTCAAAAAGAACCAGTCAAATATTTTGGGCTCAAATTTAGAAAGGTAGCAATTCGTAAAGACATTCTAGCATAATTGCCAATCTAATATATAGAAAAACTCTTATAAAAATTCAAGAATACGGAATTATTACAATTTATGGGATGTCAATTCGCAAATAAGCATTTGACAGACAATGCTATAATTAATTGCAAAAATATTAGTTTTCAAATAATAAGGCAGTTTTGCACATGAAATTTACAATGTCTAAATATTCAAAAACAGTAGAAAGAAATATCACAATTTTACTAAAAGTAGAAATATCACATTTATTTCTAATAATTTTACAGTATCTAAAATTTCCTAACAATAGACAAGAAAAATAAATTTATTTCTAAGAATTTACAGCATTTAAAATTTCTAACATAGATAAAATATAACAATTTTATTAAAAATATTATTTTTCAAAATAATGAGGTCTCTTGCGCATACGCCTAAAATTCATGAAAATAAGCAAAAGTAATTATTTCATTTCATTTTTAAAAAGAACGGATTATTTTTCAAGATAATGAAGTCACTTATCTAAAATATTTGAAAAGTTGTAAGAGGGAGAGAGAGAAAGGAGTTGTTAGGCGACGTCTTACCTTTCGTCCATTTAATTTCCTTAAAACGCCTCCATCTCATGTATGAGGTGTCGCGTAATTGACGGCCTTTAACACCTGAAAACCACGTCCACTAAAAGACGTGGCAAGGCAGCAAAAGCTTAAACCAAATGAAGGTAAAAGCTTTTGAAAGTAGTGATGGTCCCTAAGGACCATCATGCTCATATGGACCATCACTTATTAAAAGTTTCTTTTCTTCTTCTTTTTTTTTTTTTTTTTTTGAAAGTTTAGGATTGTTACATTCTTCCCCCCTTAAAGAAATTTAGTCTTCTAAATTTGTGTATCTGATTACTGAAAAAGATAGGGATATTTTTCTCTGATGTCATCTTCTCGTTCCCAAGTCGACTCCTCTCTTGAATGGTACTGCCATAATATACGGATCAAAGGAATCTCCTTGTTGCGCAACACTTGTACCCTTCTATCCAGTATCAAAATTGGTTGCTCAATGAATGATAGGTCCTTTCTGATAGGTAAAGGTTCATATTTGGAGATATGGGATGGGTCGGGCTGATATATTCGTTGTGATGATACATAGAAGACAATATGGACGTTTGCCAATTCGGGTGGTAAGGCAAGTCTATAAGTGACACCTCCGATTCTTTCTAGGATTTCAAATGGTCCGATGTAACGTGGGCTTAGCTTTCCTTTCTTACTATATCTCATAATGCCTTTTATTGGTGAGATCTTTAGGAAAACTCGATCACCTTCCTCAAATTCAAGAATCTCTCCTTCGGTTATCGGCATAACTCTTTTGCTGACTCTGAGCTGTCTTGAGCCTTTCTCGAATTAATGATATCTTATCTGTGGTTACCTGGACAATTTATTGCCCCAAAAGCTTTCTTTTACCACCCACGTCCCAACAAATGGGTGACCTGTATTTCCTTCCATACAGGGCTTCATAGGGTGCCATCTGAATACTGGCTTGGAAGCTATTATTATAAGCAAACTCAATCAGAGGTAAATGGTCATCTCAGCTTCCTGTAAAGTCAATGACACAAGCCCTCAGCATATCTTCCAAGGTTTGGATGGTCCTCTCCCATTGTCCATCAGCTTGGGGGTGAAAGGCAGTGCTAAAGGTGAGTCTCGTCCCCATGGCTGACTGTAGCCTAGCCCAAAATTTAGAAGTAAACCGAGTATCCCTGTCCGATACAATACTGACCGAAACTCCATGCAACCGCACTATGTCCTTAATGTACAACTAGACCAATCGATCCAAAGTGTACGTCGTGCGAATCGACAGAAAATTGGCAGCTTTGGTCAGCCGGTCCACAATAACCCACATGCTATCATGTCCTGAATTTGTTCTAGGCAAGCTAGAGACAAAATCCATAAAGATGTGCTCCCACTTCCACTTTGGCATGGGTAAAGGCTGCAACAACCCAGCTGGCCTTTGATGCTCAGCTTTTACTTGCTGGCATGTTAGGCACTTAGACACAAATAGTGCTACCTCTTTTTTTACATTATTCCACAAAAAGGTTTTCTTCAGGTCCTGATACATTTTAATACTTTCAGGATGTATCGTATAACGAGAGTGATGTGCTTCTTCCAAGATAGCTTTCTTCACACTCTCATCATTCGGGACACAAACCCAACCTTTGAGATAAGAGGTATTTCAAGCTCTTATGATCCGTGTATATTTCGAATTGCTCACCATATAGATAATGCTTCCATATTTTAAAAGCGAATATTATTGCAGCCAGCTCCAAGTCATGAATTAGATATTTTTTCTTATATTCTTTCAACTATATGGATGCATATGCCACTACCTTCCCATATTACATTAATACACAGTCCAAGCCTTTATATGAAGCATCACTATAAATCACAAATCCCCCACTCCCCTCAAGAATACTTAAAATAGGTGCTAAAGTTAATCGAACTTTTAATTCTTGAAAACTCTCATCACTTTCACTTGTCCACTCAAATTTGACATTTTCCTGTGTCAATCAAGTCAATGGGGTTGCGATTCAAGAAAATCCTTCTACAAATTTTTCGTAATATCTTGCAAATCCCAAAAAGCTTCAAACTTCAGTCACATGACTCAGTTGTTTCCAATTAACAATGGCTTCAACCTTTGAAGGATCAACTGATAGACCTTCTTTTCATATGACATGTCCTAAAAATGTCACTTGTTCTAGCCAAAATTCACATTTACAAAGTTTGGCATATAATTTCTTTTTTCTTAATATTTGCAATACCTTTCTGACATGCTGCTCATGTTTCTTTTGATTTTTGGAATAAATTAAAATATCATCGATGAATATCACAATAAATTTATCCAAAAAGGGCTTAAAGATCCAATTCATCAAATCCATAAATGCAGCCGGTGCATTGGTTAATCCAAAAGGCATGACTAAAAATTCATAATGGCCATACCTTGTTCTGAAAGTTGTCTTGGGAACATCTTCACTTTTAATCTTATGCTAATGGTATCCAGATCTAAGATCAATTTTTGAAAACACTTGTGATCCTTGTAATTAATCAAATAAATCATCAATTCTCTGTAATGGATACTTATTTTTCACTGTCACTTGGTTCAACTGTCTATAATAGATACACAATCTCATGGTCCCATCTTTCTTTTTAACAAACAGTATCGGAGCACCCCAAAGTGACACACTGGGCCCGATAAAACCTTTATCAAATAATTCTTCCAATTGTTGTTTAAGTTCCTTAAGTTCTGCAGTTGTCATTCTGTAAGGTGCCTTAGAAATTGGGGCTACCCCTGGCAATAATTCAATAGAGAATTCAATTTCCCTGTCAGGCGGTAACCTTGGCAATTCTTCAGGGAAAATGTTGGAAAATTCTCGGATAACCGGAGTGGTATCCAAATTTATCTCTTCCTTCCTATCTTCTTTGATATAGGCAAGAAAGCCTTGACACCCTTTTCGAAGGAGGCGATTAGCTTGAATACAAGAGATTAAATATGATTGGGAGTCTTCTTTGATACCATTGAAGTAAAATACTGGTTGATTCAGAATACTAAAGGTAACCATTTTCTTGTAACAATCAATACTTGCATGGTATGCAGAATGTCAATCAATGCCTAGGATTACATCAAAATCTTGAATTTGTAGGAATATTAAATCAACCAACAATTCATGTTCTTCTATCTTTACTACAAAGGATTTATACACTATATTGGTGTCACTTGAATTTCCCATCGGTGTGGCTACCTCTAGAATGTATTCTAATTGTTCTGGTTCTACCTTTAAGTAGCGTGCAAAGTGTGGTGACATAAATGAATGAGTAGATCCAGGATCAATCAAAACATGAGCTACTTTTTGGAAGATAATAAAAGTACCTTGGATCACTGATTTTGAGACCTGAGCGTCTTAGTGGGTGATCTCAAATACTCTTCCTTTCATCTGAAGCTTTTGAACTATAGCTTTTCCCTGCTTTGGAAGCTGTTGCACTTGTAAGCTAGGACATTCTCTAATTTAGTGCCCCAATTTTCCACATTAAAACAGGCTCCAGTATTCCAATAACAAGAGCTCTATCCATGGTTTTTCCCACATTTTTTACATGGTTCTATTGGGCTTTGAAGTGGCAACGGCCTTGGCTTCTTGTTTGCCCTTTCAAACTGTTGTTGATTAGAAGGTGTGAGTCTAACCTGACTTTTCTGATTTTTCATCTTTTGGAAATCTTCGAAATCTTTTTCGACAATTTGGGCTCGATCCACTATTTTAGCATAAGTTCTCAATTTTAAGACTGATATTCTGCTTCTGATAGCTGGTTTGAGACCCCTTTCAAAAAATTTCACCTTTCTTACCTCATTGTTAATCATATGTGGTGCAAACCTGGCCAATTCAGTAAACTTGGCCTCGTACTGTGCTACTGTCCTGTTTCCTTGGATTAATTCCAGAAATTCCATTTCTTTTTTGTCTCGAGTAAAATCTGGGAAATACTTTTCATTAAATGCCTGTAGAAATATTTTTCAAGTCAAGGGTTTATTTTCTTTGACCAATACTCCTTTTTCCATTCGCCATCAATGTTGTGCTTCACCTTTTAACATAAAAACTGCCAAGGCCACCTTCCTATCATCAGGACATTCCATTATCTCGAATATTTTCTCCAATTGCATAATCTATCCATCGGCTTCCATGAGATTACAACACCCTTAAAAGAAGGTGGGTTCAATTTATTAAATTGTTCGATATTACTCCCACCATTTCCCGTAACTGATTGCCTGGGTGGATTGTTGTTTTCCATCTGATGTTGCATTAGAGCAACCATATTTTCCACGGCTTTGTGAATTCCTTCCATATAAGCTTCAACTATTCTAGATCTTGACTTCGTCCCAGTCTGTACACGCAATAAATGTGATTTTAAGTGCATTCTTTTTAAATTTCCTAAGAATCTTAAACCGTTTGCTCTGATACCATAATTGCATGCCCCAAGAATTTACAATATTGATATTCCTGAGATGTGATAGTCAAAACATATATACATCTCTTGATAGGACAAATTTACAGTGGTGAATTCTTACAAAGTAATAAAAGAAAGTTTAAGCACAACTGCAATATCTTCCAGAGTTGATACTGATGAGCACTCAAAAAGTAACCACAGTTATCCTGAAAAAAATGTTTACCATAATTTGATGAGTTTGGCTACTCAGTAAGTGATCATCATAATCCTAAAAATAATCATGGTTTAAAGATATCAATATTTTCAAAAAGGAGATCTATTAACAGAAATGCACTAACAGTTTCCGTGTAAAAAATGCATAATTTAGTATAATCCGAATAATTGAAATGCATATAACATTTTTATGGCAGTACTTGATTCAAAGGATTTCACAAATTACCCTACTGGCATCCCAAGTAGGTCACCTATATACCCCATCAGTGTCCTGATGGGTCCACTTAAACCCTATCAGCATCCCAAATAGGTCTACTTAATCCTTGCAGGTCTACTTATACTTCACCGGTGTACCGGATGCGTCCACTTAATCCCTACCGACGTACCGAATAGGTCCACTTATACTTCACCGGCGAACCGGATAAGTCCACTTGCATAGTTAAAGTTTTTCTAAATCTCTTTAAACATTTGAAAACAGCAATATCATGTACTCAACATATCACTGAAATTATTAATATGAATGTAACTGAAACCATTAATAATAGTCACTTTCAATAACATTTCAAAAATAACCATTTAAATATATTGGGCTCAAATTTAGAAAGGTGGCAGTTAGTAAAGACATTCTAGCATAATTGCCAATCTAATATGTATAGAAAAACTCTTATAGAAATTCAAGAATACGAAATTATCACAATTTATGGGATATCAATTCACAAATAAACATTTCACAGACAATGCGATACTTAATTGCAAAAATATTGGTTTTCAAATAATAAGGCAGTCATTTGCACATGAAATTTATAATGTCTAAATATTCAAAAACAGTAGAAAGAAATCTCACAATTTTACTAAAAGCAGAAATATCACATTTATTTCTACTAATTTTACAGTATCTAAAATTTTCTAACAATAGACAAGAAAAATAAATTTATTTCTAAGAATTTACAGCATTTAAAATTTCTAATATAGATAAAATATAACAATTTTATTAAAAATATTTTTTTTCAAAATAATGCGATTGCTTGCGCATAAAATTTATCGCGCCTAAAATTCATGAAAATAAGCAAAAGTAATTATTTCATTTCATTTTTAAAAAGAACGGATTATTTTTCAAGATAATGAAGTCACTTACCTAAAATATTTGAGAAAGAGCTTCCGACAAAAATTCGGCCAGAGAGAGGAGCTCATTGTGTTTGTAAGAGGGAGAGCGAGAAAGGAGTTGTTAGGCGATGTCTTACCTTTTGTCCTATTTAATTTCTTAAAAATGCCTCCATCTCATGTATGAGATGTCGTGTAATTGCCCGCCTTTAACACCTGAAAACTACGTCCACTAAAGGACGTGGCAAGGGAGCAAAAGCTTAAACCAAATGAAGGTAAAAGCTTTTGAAAGTAGTGATGGTCCCTAAGGACCATCATGCTTATATGGACCATCACTTATTAAAAGTTTCTTTTCTTTTTCTTTTCTTTTTCTTTTTTTTTCTTTTTTTTTTTTTGACAGTTTAAGATTGTTACATATGTTCATATGAGCTAGTGGGCTAACCCTAAATTTTTCCATATATGGGGTTAGCCCATTAGCTCATATGAACATATGAGCCCAACAGCCCAGATTGAATATGGGCCTATTTGACGATCACAAATGTCCAGTAGTATTTGAATTTTATTTATTTTTCTACAAATCCAAATCACTTGAAATTTTAGGCGTGTGTTTTGTCAAAAATATGTGTATCTTTGAAAAATATCAAAAAAAAATATTTACATGAAATAAATTGATCAAAATACCCCAAAACTTTTCAAGGGTATTTCAATGAATGTAATATATACGAATTATTTTTTTTGTATTTTTATTAGATTATATTATTTTAGAAGAATAGACGCTCCAAATATCAAGTAATTTGGATTTATAGAAAAAAATGAAATTCAATTACGAAATACAATTGTGATCACTTGATCGGTCTAGATTCAATCTGGGTTGTTGGACTTAGTTTGTTCCATGAGCCCATGGGCTCACAAGAGTTTATATATATATATATATATATATATATATATATATATATATATATATATATATATATATATATATATATATATATATATATATATATATATATATATATATATATATATATATATATATATATATATATGAGCCCAACAACCCAGATTCAATATGGGCCAATCCAATGATCACGATTGCATTTCGTATGTGAATTTTAATTTTTTTCTATACATTCAAATCACTTGAAATTTTGGATGTGTGTTTTTAAAAAATAGGATAATCTAATAAAAATATTAAAAATATTTTGTGAAAATTAAATTGATCAAAATACCCCTAAAAATTTTCAGGGATATTTTGATCAATTTTTATATTGTGAATTATTTTTTTAATATTGTTGTTGGTGCGACTTGATGAGAAGAATAGATGATTGAAATTTCATGTGATATGAACTTTTAGAAAAAAAATTAAAATTGAAATACAAAATGATGTTGTGTCTGTCAGATCGGCCCGGATTTAATCTGGGTCGTTGGGCTCATATGTAGTTGTAAGACTAGTAAGCCTACGCTAGCATTTCCTATATATATATATATATTTAAAAAGTTTATTTAAAGATGCTACCTTATAATGTAGAACTGCGGATGCCCTTAAAAATCCTTCGAAAAAGGTAGTTTTAATGTTGAAAAACCCTTTGATTGATCATCTCGACATCGAGATGTGTGGCTATGAAAAATAAAAAGATTTTAAGTCTCAGAAATAGTACATTTTACAACATATTAACTACATCGTCCATTTTCAAGATTTTCATAGGTTTATAGATCTACTTGATTTTAATGGTTTTTGAAATTTAAAATTTTATAATTAGATATAAAAATAGATCTTGAGATAATCCAAAGAACATTTTACATCAAAAATGTATACCATGGTAAAATTTATAGGGCACCTTACCTCTACACCGATATAGAGCCGAGGCTCAAAACAATGGAAAATTTATATAGAGCCAAGGCTCAAAACTAGCAAATTAGAGCCTATCTCAAAACTTTCACTAGAAGATGCTTTTTTTGTTCAAAATATCTTCAAATTGATCATCTTGACATCAAGATGTGTGGATACAAGAAAAAAATCGTTTCAAATTTGTGAAATACCATATTTTGTAACGCGTTTTTGGACCCTCAATTTTCAAGATTTTAAAATTTTCATAGATTTGTCTATCTACACTATATTTGAAGCTTTAAACTTTATAAATAGAAATGAAAATATATTTTATGACTATCACAATGATTTTCAGTATTGAAACCACAATTCTCGATCTATTTGAAGGTGTGCTCTAATTAGATTGTTTAGAGCCTAGGCTCTATACAAATCGCACCCATATATATATATATATATATATATATATATATATATATATATAGGAATAAACTACAAAATGCTTATAGGCGAAAATGAACAGTGATTTCACCTACCCTCATCACTATGCAAACTTCATCGCACAATTGCAGTTGTCTGGTGGTGTTTCATTTTTTATTTTTTTTACTAATCTGAATTATCTGAAATTTAGAGCGTGTACATCTTAGTGATGCGCATCTAATAAAAATATAAAAAAAATGATTCACAAAATATAAATTGACCAAAAATTCATCGCACGGTCATAATCGCCTATATATATATATATATATATATATATATATATATATAGAGAGAGAGAGAGAGAGAGAGAGAGAGAGAGAAAAAAAGCTCAGTTAACCCATAGGCTAATGGAACCGTGTAAGCCCAACAGCTCATATTGAATTTGAGCTGATCCAATTATCACAGATGTATTTCATACTTTGTTTTTTCTACAAATCTAAATAACTTAAAATTTGGAGCGTCTATTATTCAAAAATATTTGAATCTGATAAATTTTCAAAAAAATAATTCTTATAAAAGAAATTGACCAAAATACCCTTGATTTACTAGTATTTTTCTCAATTTATTCAAGAATATTTTGGTTCATTTATTTTATGAGAAATATTTTTATTAGGTGCACCTTGATGAGAAGAGTTGATGTTCCAAATTTCACGTTATCTGGACATGTAAAAAATATTAAAATTATATTACCAAAATACAATCATGACTATTAAATCAGCCTAGATTCAATATCGGTCGTTGAGCTTATAATCTTCCATTAGCTAGTGGGCTAGCCTTAGCATCTTATATATATATATATATATATATATATATATATATATATATATATATATATATATATATATATATATATATATATATATATATATGCGGTTTGTATAGAGCGGAGGTTCTAAACCAATATTCGCAAAATCAAACCGGAACGGTTAACCTGACATGGGCCTAAAAGTGGTTTAACCGACCTAAATGGTAAACAGGCCGATTCAACCGCTCTAATTGGGCAAGTCCTAGGCGGTCAAAAGAATGTTAAAAAAAATCTACTAAAATATGAAAAACATATAAAGAATGATTAAAATAAAACACATTCAAGTGAAGATGAAAATTAATGAAAAAATGGATTTTAACCTATTTTATATTTTCCAATAGCTATTTTTAAAAATTTATAAGAAAGATAGGAATATATAAAAGTGAGTATTAATGACCAAAATATTTTTTAATCTTTACCATAATATAAATAATATTTAAAAGTGCATTACAAATCAAATTTCTTATTTTTCAGAACTTATATATATGTTTTTGAAAATTGTTTTTCTTAACACCGGTTGATCACCTTAACCGCCCAAAACCGTAACCGATTACTGGCTGGTTTCGATTTAATCTGATAATTAACGGTTAGATTTATGGTCTTGCAAACAATGCTCTAAAGCAGTGTTTAAAAAAATGCCGAGTCAAACCGGACTCGCCCGATTCGACTCGAGAATCGCCATTGAGGGATCGAATCGCTGTAAAAAACAGGAATCGGCTGGTTCTAGAAAGAACCGGACGATTCTGCACAGTGACTCACCGATTCACTGTACGGAATCGGCGAGTCCCGTGAAGAATACGGGTTGCACAGTGTTCTTCACGGGATTCTTCGAAATTTGTCATTTTTTGAGCATTTTTCTTGTTTTTTTTGGCATGTGATCTAATTTGCAGGCTGTAAATAGCTTTATTCAGCTTTTTACACGGATTAAATGGTTGAAAATTTTGGTGTTTTTGGATCACGAAACTTGCATTTTTAGGGTTTCCGCCTTTCCTTGTGTTTCATGCCAAATAGGGCATGAATCTTTCAAAATTTGTAGGCATTTTGATCGTAAAGTTGTGCATCAATACCTTTTGTTACTAATTTGTGATAATCGTTGAGAAAAACAGAGTTTTTTGGAGATTGAAGGCTCCGGTTCACAAAACCACGTAAGCAGTTTGGGTTTTTTTTTTTTCCGCCATATGATTAACTTCACTGCATATTTTGAAGATACTGAGTTCAATTTGTAGGGTTTTTAATCTTTATTGTGTCTATTATGATTTAACATTTTCAATTTTATGTAATTTGGTCAATTACAGCATGAAATTTGAGATGAACACAGAGATGTCTGCGGAACCAAAATTCCGTTGTTTTTTTTTTTTCCTTTCCGCCTTTTGATTTTTTTTTCATGATATATTAGAAATAATGTGTTAAAATTTTAGGGTTTTGATTCCTTATATTGTTGTTTATCAGAAAATGTACTCAATTGGATGTAATTTATTCACTTAGAGGTGGATTATTGAGTTAAAATGGCTTATGTAAGATGGCTCTGTGAATAACAGAATTTTTTTTTTTTTTTTCGTAATCCATGATCGAATTTTTTGTAATACTTGATCGATTTTTTTATAATCCATGATTGAATTGTTTTTTTTTTTTTTTTGTAATCCATGATCGAATTTTTTGTTTTTTGTTTTTTTTTGGAACCCATGATAGAATTTTTTGTAATCCATGATCGAATTTTTTGTAATCCATGATCGAAATGTTTGTTTTTTTTTCTTGTAATCCATGATTGAATTTTTTGTTTTATTTTTTTTTTTGTAACCCATGATAGAATTTTTTGTAATCCATGATCAAATGTTTTGTAATCCATGATCGAAATGTTTGTTTTTTTTTTTGTAATCCATGATCGAAATGTTTGTTTTTTTTTTTGTAATCCATGATCGAATTTTTTGTTTTTTTTTTTTTTGGTAACCCATGATAGAGTTTTTTGTAATCCATGATTGAATTTTTTGTAATCCATGATCGAATTGTTTTTTTCTTTTTTTGTAATCCACGATCGACTTTTTTGTTTTCTTTTTTTTTTTTTTTGTAATCCATGATCGAATTTTATGTAATCCATGATCGAATTTTTTGTAATCGATGATAGAATTTTCTGTAATCCATGATCGATTTTTTGTAATCCATGATCGAAATGTTTGTTTTTTTTTCTTGTAATCCATGATAGAATTTTTTGTTTTTTTTTTTTTTTGTAACCCATGATTGAATTTTTTGTATTCCATGATCGAAATGTTTTTTTCTTTTTTTCTAATCCAGGATCGAATTTTTTGTTTTTTTATGTTTTTTTTTTTTTTTGTAATCCATGATCGAATTTTATGTAATCCATAGTCGAATTTTATGTAATCCATGATCAAATTTTTTGTAATCCATGATCGAATTTTTTGTAATCCATGATCGAATTTTTGGTAATCCATGATTGAATTTTTTGAAAATTTGTGATTTTTTTTTTTAATCCATGATTTTATTTTTTTTTGTAATCCATGATCGAATTTTTTGAAAATTTGTGATTTTTTTTTTTTAATCCATGATCGAATTTGTTGAAAATTTGCTGTACTTTTTTTTTTAATTTCTTTTTATCCATGATCGATTTTTTTGAAAAATGATGATTTTTCGAAAAGATGTGAAAATCGTGATAAGGTTTTGATTATCATGATGTATGAAACCCAATTTTTAATTTTTATTGTTTGAGTTTGCTGTACTTTTTTTTTTTTTTTTTCCATGACCGATTTTTTTGAAAAATGATGATTTTTCGAAAAGATTTGAAAATCGTGACAAGGTTTTAATTATCATGAGGTATTGAACCATATTTTAAATTTTTATTGTTAAAGTTTTTGTTGAAAAAATTGTATGTTGATAGATTATTTATGCAAAAAAATGCATGTTATTATATTTTTAATGCAAAACTGTATTTTTTTTATCTGTTGTTCATGGATTTTTTAGTTGGAATGACTGATGTTAGCTGGCTCTGTGAAGAATTGTTTTTATTATTAATTTTTTAATGCAAAAAATGTATGTTCTTGATAATTGAGTTGTAGCCATGTTTGGAGCTTGCATTTTGTATTATATTATCATGAATGTTTGTAATTGATATGTACGAAAATATTATTGTCAATAAAGGTATTTTGCAATAACAAATAACAACAAATATGACTACATGAACTATCGCAACATATTATCACTACACATGGTGATTATTTTTCTTTTTGAACTGTCAGGTTAATTTTATACTTTTTAAATCTTAAAACAGTTGAATCATGTCAAGATCTGCAGAACACCCTGCATGGCAACATGAGGTCAGACTTGATCTCAACAAAAAAGGCAAAATTATTTGTATTTACTGTCAAATAGTGATAAGTAGTGGGGTACATAGGTTCAAGCAACACTTGGTAGGGGTTAAGGGAAAAGTTTCTGCATGCATTAGTGTCCCTAGTAATGTAAAAAAACAGATGGCGGCAACTCTTATGTAACAATCCTAAAATTTCAAAAAAAAAAAAAAAAAAAAAAAAAGAAGAGAAAAGATGCTTTTTAATAGGTGATGGTCTGTTTGAGTATGATGGTTCTTGGGGACCATCACTATTTTCAAAACTTTTTACTTGGTTTAACTTTTGTTTGCCTACTTTTGCTTGCTGTTTGCCACGTCCTTTAGTGGACATGGTTTTCGTATGTTAAAAGCAGACGCTTAACGCGACACCTCAGGTATGAGGTAGAGCGTAATAAAATATTATAATAATACGTTATAAGAATTTAAATAGGGGAGGTGAGCATTCCCACCCTAAAAAATTTTGAGATCTCTCTCTCTCTCTCTGGTTGAGACACAGTGAACTCCTCTCTCGAACCGAATTTTTATCGGAAGCTCCCTCTCAAATATTTGTGAGTAAGTGACATCGTCTTCCTGAAAAATAGTCTATTTCTAATAAATAGTGATATTTTCGTCTAGGATCTTTATTTTATCAGTTTTATGTGTAAGTGACCTCATTGTCTCGAAAAATAATCCATTCTTTTTAAAAATAAAATGAAATAATTATTTCTGCTTATTATCATGAATTTTAGGCGCGATAAATTTTATGAGCACGTAACCTCATTATCTTGAAAAATAATCTTTTTGATAAAAATTGTGATATTTTATCTATGTTAGAAATTTTGAATGCTGTAAATTAGAAAAATAAATTTATTTATTTTTCTTGTTTATTATTAGAGATAAATGTGATATTTCTGCTTTTAGTAAAATTGTAATATTTCTTTCTACTGTTTTGAATATTTAGACATTGTAAAATTCATGTGCAAATGACTGCCTTATTATTTAAAAAAAATGACATTTTTGCAATTGATTATAGTATTGTTGTGAAATGTTTATTTGTGGATTGATATCCCGTAAATTGTGATAATTCCGTATCCTTGAATTTTTATGAGAGTTTTTCTATACATATTAAATTGGCAATTATGCTAGAATGCCTTTACAAACTGCTACCTTTCTAAATTTGAGCCCAAAATATTTGATTGGTTAGTTTTTTAAATGTTATAGAGAGTGACTGTTATTAATGGTTTAAGTGAAATTCATATTAATGATTTCAGTGATATGTTGAGTACATGATATTGCTGCTTTCGAATGTTTAAAGAGATTTAGAAATAATTTAAGTATGCAAGTGGACTCATCCGGTTCGCCGGTGAGGTATAAGTGGACCTATCTGGGACGCCGGTAGAGATTAAGTGGACTCATCCGGTACGACGGTGAGGTATAAGTGGACCTACAGGGATTAAGTGGACCTATCTGGGACGCCGATAGGTATTAAGTGGACCCATCAGGACGCTGATGGGGTATATAGGTGACCTACTTAGGACGCCAGTAGGGTATTTTGTGAAATCCTTTGAATTATGTACTGCCGTTAAAAGTGTTATAAGCATTTCAATTACTCGGATTATACTTAATTATGCATTTATTGAAAGTGAAACTGTTGATGCATTTCTGTTAATAGATCTCATTTTGGAAAATATTGATATTTTTCAATCATGATTATTTTTAGGATTATGATGATCACTTACTGAGTAGCCAAACTCATCAAACTATGGTAAACATTTTTCAGGATAACTGCGGATTCATTTTGAGTGCTAGTCAAGATCAACCTTGGAAGATATTGTTGTTGTGCTAGCTTTCTTTATTTACTTTGTAAGACTTCGCCACTGTAAATTTGTCCTATCAATAGATGTATATATGTTTTGTCTGTCACATCTCAGGAATAATAGTATTGTAAATTCTTGGGGTGTGACAATTATGGTATCAGGGCAATAGGTTTAAGATCCTTAGGAAATTTAAAAAGAATGTACTTAAAATCATATTTATTGTGTGTACAGACCGGGATAAAGTCAAGATCCAGAATAGCTGAAGCCAATATGGAAGGAATTCACAAAGCCTTGGAAAATATGGTTGCTCTAATGCAACATCAGATGGAAAACAACAATCCACCCAGGCAGTCAGTTACAGGAAATGGTGGGAGCAATATCGAACAATTTAAGAAATTAAACCCACCTTCTTTTAAGGGTGCTGTAAACCCACTGGAAGCCGAGGGATGGATTATGCAATTGGAAAAAATATTCGAGGTTATGGAATGTCCTGAAGATAGGAAGGTGGCCTTGGCAGTTTTTATGTTAGAAGGTGAGGCACAACACTGGTGGCGAATGGCAAAAGGAGTATTGGTCAAAGAAAATAAAACCTTGACTTGGGAAGTATTTCTAGAGGCATTTAATGAAAAATATTTCCCAGATTTTATTCAAGACCAAAAAGAAATGGAATTTCTAGAATTAATCCAAGGAAATAGGATAGTAGCACAGTACGAGGCCAAGTTTACTGAATTGGCCAGGTTTGCACCACATATGATTAACAATGAGGCAAGAAAGGTGAAGAAATTTGAAAGGGGTCTCAGACCAGCTATTAGATGCAGAATATCAGTCTTGAAATTAAGAACTTATGCTGAAATAGTGGATCGTGCCCAAATTATCGAAAAAGATTTTGAAGATTACCAAAAGATGAAAAATCAGAACAGTCATGTTAGACCTACATCATCTAATCGACAACAGTTTGAAAGGCCAAACAAGAAGCCAAGGTCCTCGCCATTTCAAAACCCAATAGAACCATGTAGAAAATGTGGGAAAAATCATGGATCAAGCCCTTGTTATTGGAATACCGGAGCCTGTTTTAAATGTGGAAAATTGGGACACCAGATTAAACAATGTCCTAGCTTACAGACACAACAGCTTCCAAAGCAGGGAGAGATAGCTCCAAAGCCTCAGATGAAGGGAAGAGTATTTGCGATTACCGAGCAGGACGCTCAGGCCTCAAAATCAGTGATCCAAGGTACTCTTACTATCTTCCAAAAAGTAGCTCATATTTTGATTGATCCTGGATCTACTCATTCATTTGTGTCACAACACTTTGCATGCCACTTAAAGGTAGAACCAGAACAATTAGAATACATTCTAGAGGTAGCCACACCGATGGGAGATTCAATTAACACCAATATAATGTACAAATCATGTGTAATAAAGATAGAAAAAAAGGAACTGTTGGTTGATTTAATACTCCTGGAAATTCAAGATTTTGATGTAATCTTAGGCGTGGATTGGCTTTCTGCATATCAAGCAAGTATTGATTGTTATAAGAAAATTGTTACCTTTAGTATTCCGAATCAACCAGTATTTTACTTCAATGGTGTCAAAGGAGACTCCCCTTCATATTTAATCTCTTGTATTCGAGCTAATCGCCTCCTTCGAAAAGGGTGTCAAGGCTTTCTTGCCTATATCAAAGAAGATAGGAACGAAGAAATAAATTTGGATACCACTCCGGTTATCTGAGAATTTCCCAACGTTTTTCCTGAAGAATTGCCAGAATTACCGCCGGACAGGGAAATTGAATTCTCCATTGAATTAGTGCTAGGGGTAGCACCAATTTCTAAGGCGCCTTACAGAATGGCTCCTGCAGAACTTAAAGAACTGAAACAACAATTGGAAGAATTATTAGATAAAGGTTTTATCAGGGCCAGTGTGTCACCTTGGGGTGCTCCAGTTTTGTTTGTCAAAAAGAGAGATGAGACTATGAGATTGTGTATTGATTATATAGACAGTTGAACCAAGTGACAGTGAAAAATAAGTATCCATTACCTAGAATTGATGATTTATTTGATCAATTACAAGGATCACAAGTGTTTTCAAAAATTGATCTTAGATCTGGATACCATCAGCTTAAGATTAAAAATGAAGATGTACTAAAGACAGCTTTCAGAACAAGGTATGACCATTATGAATTTTTAGTCATGCCTTTTGGATTAACCAATGCACCAGCTGCATTTATGGATTTGATGAATCGGATCTTTAAGCCCTTTTTGGATAAATTTATTGTGGTATTCATCGATGATATTTTAATTTATTCCAAGAATCAGAAGGAACATGAGCAGCATGTAAGAATGGTATTGCAAATACTAAGAGAGAAGAAATTGTATGCCAAACTTAGTAAATGTGAATTTTGGCTTGAACAAGTGACATTTTTAGGACATGTCATATCAAAAGAAGGTCTATCAGTTGATCCTTCAAAGGTTGAAGCCGTTGTTAATTGGAAACAACCAAGCCATGTGACTGAAGTTCGAAGCTTTTTGGGATTGGCAGGATATTACAGAAAATTTGTAGAAGGATTTTCTCGAATCGCAATCCCATTGACTCGATTGACACAGAAAAATGTCAAATTTGAGTGGACAAGTGAATGTGATGAGAGTTTTCAAGAACTAAAAGTTCGATTAACTTTAGCACCTATTTTAACTATTCCTGAGGGGAGTGGGGGATTTGTGATTTATAGTGATGCTTCACATAAAGGTTTGGGCTGTGTATTAATGCAATATGGGAAAGTAGTAGCATATGCATCCAGACAGTTGAAAGAATATAAGAAAAAATATCCAATTCATGATTTGGAGCTAGTCGCAATAGTATTCGCTTTGAAAATCTGGAGGCATTATCTATATGGTGAGCAATTCGTAATATACACGGATCATAAGAGTTTGAAATACCTTTTCTCTCAAAAGGATTTAAATATGCGGTAGATAAGATGGATGGATTTCTTAAAAGATTATGATTGTACAATCCATTATCATTCAGGAAAAGCTAACGTTGTGGCCGACGCTCTAAGTAGAAAATCTCGGGAGTCTTAGCTCATCTAATGATCCAAGAAATACGATTGTTAGAGGAAATAGTGGATTGGCATCCAACTCCGTCCATTAATGGTGTGGTAAGTATGATTGTCAATATTAAGACGGAACCCCAATTAATCGAACAGATTCGATTGGCACAAAAGAAAGACCTTCAGCTTATAACAATTATAGAAGAGGTGAAGCAAGGAAAGAGAGATGAATTCTCTATATGTAGTGAGGATTTGCTAAGATTCAAAGGTCGGGTTTGTGTCTCGAATGATGAGAGTGTAAAGAAAGCTATCTTAGAAGAAGCACATCATTCTCGTTATACAATACATCCCGGAAGTATTAAAATGTATCAGGACCTGAAGAAAACCTTTTGGTGGAATAATATGAAAAAAGAGGTAGCACTATTTGTGTCTAAATGCCTAACATGCCAGCAAGTAAAATCTGAACATCAAAGGCCCGCTGGGTTGTTGCAGCCTTTACCGGTGCCAGAATGGAAATGGGAGCACATCTCTATGGACTTTGTCTCTGGCTTGCCTAGAACAAATTCAGGACATGATAACATTTGGGTCATTGTGGACCGGTTAACCAAAGTTGCCCACTTTCTACCGATTCGCACGACGTACATTTTGGATCGACTGGCTCAACTGTACATTAAGGAAATAGTGCTGTTGCATGGAGCTCCTGTCAGTATTGTATCAGACATGGATACTCGGTTTACTTCTAAATTTTGGGCTAGACTACAGTCAGCCATGGGGACGAGACTCACCTTTAGTACTGCCTTTCACCCCCAAACTGATGGACAATCGGAGAGGACCATCCAAACCTTGGAAGATATGCTGAGGGCCTGTGTTATTGACCTTACAAGAAGCTGGGATGACCATTTACCCCTGATTGAGTTTGCTTATAATAATAGCTTCCAAACCAGTATTCAGATGGCACCATATGAAGCCCTGTATGGAAGGAAATGCAGTTCACCCATATGTTGGGATGAGGTTGGTGAAAGAAAGCTTTTGGGGCCCGAAATTGTCCAGATAACCACAGATAAAATAACATTAATTCGTGAAAGGCTCAGGACAGCTCAGTGTCGGCAAAAGAGTTATGCCGATAACCGAAAGAGAGATCTTGAATTTGAGGAAGGTGATCGAGTTTTCCTAAAAATCTCACCAATAAAGGGTATTATGAGATTCGGCAAGAAAGGAAAATTGAGCCCACGTTACATCGGACCATTTTGAAATCCTGGAAAGAATCGGAAGTGTCGCTTATAGACTTGCCTTACCACCTTAATTGGCAAATGTCCATAATGTCTTTCATGTATCTTCACTACATCAGCCCGACCCGTCCCATATCTTAAAATATGAACCTTTACCGATCAGAAAGGACCTATCCTTCATTGAGCAGCCAATTTTGATACTGGATAGAAGGGTGCAAGTGTTGCGTAACAACGAGATTCCTTTGGTCCGTGTATTATGACAGTACCATTCAAGAGAAGAGTCGACTTGGAAACGAGAAGACGAAATCAGAGAAAAATACCCCTATCTTTTTCAGTAATCAGGTACACAAATTTAGATGACAAATTTCTTTAAGGGGGAAAGAATGTAACAATCCTAAAATTTCAAAAAAAAAAAAAAAAAGAAAAGAAAAGATGCTTTTAAATAGGTGATGGTCTGTTTGAGTAAGATGGTCCTTGGGGACCATCACTATTTTCAAAACTTTTTACTTGGTTTAACTTTTGCTTGCCTGCTTTTGCTTGTTGTTTGCCACGTCCTTTAGTGGACGTGGTTTTCGTATGTTAAAAGCAGACGCTTAACGCGACACCTCAGGTATGAGGTAGAGCGTAATAAAATATTATAATAATACGTTATAAGAATTTAAATAGGGGAGGTGAGCATTCCCACCCTAGAAAATTTTGAGATCTCTCTCTCTCTCAGGTCGAAACACAGTGAACTCCTCTCTCGAACCGAATTTTTATCGGAAGCTCCCTCTCAAATATTTATGAGTAAGTGACATCGTCTTCCTGAAAAATAGTCTATTTCTAATAAATAGTGATATTTTCGTCTAGGATCTTTATTTTATCAGTTTTATGTGTAAGTGACCTCATTGTCTCGAAAAATAATCCATTCTTTTTAAAAATAAAATGAAATAATTATTTCTGCTTATTATCATGAATTTTAGGAGCGATAAATTTTATGCGCACGTGACCTCATTATCTTGAAAAATAATCTTTTTGATAAAAATTGTGATATTTTATCTATGTTAGAAATTTTGAATGCTGTAAATTAGAAAAATAAATATATTTATTTTTCTTGTTTATTGTTAGAAATAAATGTGATATTTTTGCTTTTAGTAAAATTGTGATATTTCTATCTACTGTTTTGAATATTTAGACATTGTAAAATTCATGTGCAAATGACTGCCTTATTATTTAAAAAAATTGACATTTTTGCAATTGATTATAGTATTGTTGTGAAATGTTTATTTGTGGATTGATGTCCCATAAATTGTGATAATTCCGTATTCTTGAATTTTTATAAGAGTTTTTCTATACATATTAAATTGGCAATTATGCTAGAATGCCTTTACAAATTGCTACCTTTCTAAATTTGAGCCCAAAATATTTGATTGGTTATTTTTTTAAATGTTATAGAGAGTGACTGTTATTAATGGTTTAAGTGAAATTCATATTAATGATTTCAGTGATATGTTGAGTACATGATATTGCTGCTTTCGAATGTTTAAAGAGATTTAGAAATAATTTAAGTATGCAAGTGGACTCATCCGGTTCGCCGGTGAGGTATAAGTAGACCTATCTGGGACGCCGGTAGGGATTAAGTGGACTCATCCGGTACGTCGGTGAGGTATAAGTGGACCTGCAGGGATTAAGTGGACCTATCTGGGACGCCGATAGGGATTAAGTGGACCCATCAAGACGCTGATGGGGTATATAGGTGACCTACTTGGGACGCCAGTAGGGTATTTTATGAAATCCTTTGAATTATGTACTGCCGTTAAAAGTGTTATAAGCATTTCAATTACTCGGATTATACTTAATTATGCATTTATTGAAAGTGAAACTGTTGATGCATTTCTGTTAATAAATCTCATTTTGGAAAATATTGATATCTTTCAATCATGATTATTTTTAAGATTATGATGATCACTTACTGAGTAGCCAAACTCATCAAACTATGGTAAACATTTTTCAGGATAACTGCGGATTCATTTTGAGTGCTAGTCAAGATCAACCTTGGAAGATACTGTTGTTGTGCTAGCTTTCTTTATTTACTTTGTAAGACCTCGCCACTGTAAATTTGTCCTATCAATAGATGTATATATGTTTTGTCTGTTACATCTCAGGAATAATAGTATTGTAAATTCTTGGGGTGTGGCATCTTAATGCTAACACAGGTAAAAAAATTGCCAAACATAGGATGAATGCGGAGATACCTAGTTTATATACACCATCAAGCATGAATGATACAGAAGAGCAATATAATAATGACCTAGAAGAGCAATATAACAATGAGCTGGACATGGCCACAAGATTGAGTTTACATGAACAATATCAGAGGGAACGTGGGTTTAGAATGCCCGGTGGGTCTAGCTCAGACATGCATGGTGGGCCTAGCTCAGATATGCATGGTGGGCCTAGCTCAGATATGCATGGCGAGCCCAACTCGAACATGTATGGCGGGCCTAGTTCAAATATATATGGAGGGGTTGGTGGCAATATGTATCAAGGAGAATCAGATGTTGAAGAAATTGTTTCTAGGTTACTTAGGAGTGCCAGTATTGCAGGTCATGGTCGTAAAAACCCATTTCTCTCAAAGCCTAAGTCATAGCAGATGACCCTAAAAGGCATGGTTAAAGGTACAAGAAACATGTTAGGGATATGTTGGTAAATGGTTCTACGATAAAGGGATTCCCTTTGATGCAGCCAATAGCCCATATTTTCCACCTATGGTCAGTGCAATCCAGAGAGTCGGGCCCGAGGTAAAACCCCCGACGGCATATGATCTCAGTGGGCCAATATTAGATGAAGAGGGGGAGGAAGTTAAAAAGTGGATTGAAGAATATAAACAGAGTTGGCCAAGGACATGCATTACTCTCATGAGTGATGGTTGGTTGAATAAAGTTAGTAAAAAAGAGTTTTTAAACTTCTTGGCTTATTCCCCAAAAGGTACAGCTTTTTTGTCTAGCAAAGATGTATCAGGGACGAAGAATGATGCAAACTTCTACGTACGACTATATGATTAAATAGTGGAGGAGGTGGGAGATAAGCATGTAGTCCAATTTATTACGGACAATGCGCGTGCATGTGTTTCTGAAGGCAGCAAGTTGATGGATAAGATGAAGTATCTAGTATGGACCCCGTGTGGTGCACACAGCATCGATCTTATGTTAGAGGAGATCGGTGAGATCAAAATCGTGACGGAGACTCTAGAGGAAGTAAAGTTGGTGTCGAGATTTATATACAACCACTCTAAAATTTTATTTTTGTTTAGAGAACACTTTAAGAAAAAAGAGATAATCAGGCCTGCCATAACCCGCTTTGCGACCGATTACTTAGCTGTGGACTCCATTCAAGAATCTGAAGGTGTATTAAAGAGATTGTTTACCTGTGAAGAGTGGTTAAATGACCGCCTCTCGAAGTCCTGTATCGGTATAAAAGTGGACAACATAGTCTCAAATAGGCGGTTCTGGTCTCGATGTTCCAGTGTTGTAGAGGCCACTACCCCTTTGATCACGGTGTTAAGAATGGTGGATGCTGACAAGAAAGCTACCATGGGTATCCTTTATGATGGTATTGAGAGGGGGAAATCAGCTATTGGGGAGAAGTGTAATTTTGCTAGCAAAGTGATCGAGATTATAAAAAAGGAGGTGGAACACCAGATTTGGACGTCCAATTCATTATGCTGGTAAATATATATTTTTATCATTACAATGTTTCAGTTTAAATCATTTTTTTATGAAATTGTAAATGACATTTTTCTACCTATATATTTTTTAGGTTACCCCAAAATTTTTCTATTTGACACCTGAACAACCCCACAAGATTATGAAAGGGGTTAGATACATTATTGCAAGGTTGGAGAGAAGCCATCGAAACCAAGTAGCAGCAATACAAGAGGTATTATTTAATGTTTGGGTAAGAACTTCATTGAGTTGTTATATTTGTGAGGAATAATGCACTAAAACGTAATATATTTGTTTTAGCTTGCTATGTATAGGGATAATATAGGATCCTTCGGAGCTAGACTTGCCAAGAATTCTTGAACTATGATGGATCCAGGTTATCCCCTCGCTAATATTTTGTTCATTCATATATTTAATCTTATGAATTGTTCTTGCCCTTACAATGCTTTTTGCATTTTAATCCAGCTGAATGGTGGGAGATATATGGTACTGATGCACCTCACCTAAAGAGGATAGCAATCAAGGTGCTCTCCCAGACATGTTATGCTACTGGCTGTGAACGCAACTGGAGTACGTTCCAATGGTTGCACACTACTAGGAGGAATCATCTCGCTTCTGAGAAGCTTCATAAACTAGTCTACGTTCATTATAATTTAAACCACCGAGAGCGATAAATAAGAAGGAAGCTTGAAGACTATAGGCCGATAGACTTAAACACAATATTTGTCACAGACACAGCAGACCAATGGGTAGTAGAAGAGGAGGAGCCAGTGTTGCACAAGAGAGCGTTCCTTGAAGCTATCGGTGATGAAGATCTTGAAGAAAGTGATGAACAGCATGAAAAAGAAAGCAACCAGCCAACGTATCTACAATTTGTCGGAGATGTCGGTGATATTGCACCTAATGAGAGAGAGTGGGAAGGGGGTCTAAGAGAAAATGAGAGAGATGATGACTCTGAGGCCACCCTATCCCAGCAATATTATTCACATATCGAGTCCCAACAGCAACAGTGTAGGGATGAGCACGACAGTGCAAGTGAGCATGAAGGATGGACAAGCTTTGGGAATTTTGGATTGGGAATACAACAAAACACTAACACTCAAGGATTTGGGAATAGTCAGACTCCTGCTAATATCGATGATTCGTTTTTAGATCGAATCAATGAATTGTCAAATGAATTCAATCAATGGCACCAGCGTGACCAAGAAGAACAACAATGTCGTCTATCATTTTATTTTTAGATCGTATGTTACTAATTATATGCTTTATTGTAGTCCACGTATGTTGATATACTTATTCCATGATAATTCTATGTTTATCCTTTTGTGTGATGCAAATTAAATGCTGAATGGCGGTTCATGCAAGGAAAGAACATATCAATATTCGCATATTCATTCAAAAACATGAAAATTCTTAATGGAGTACTCTCATTTCTTATTGAATTCCTAAAAAACAATATTTATAATGATTTTTTCGGATTTGTTTGAAGCTTTATTACGACCGATTCACCCGATTCCCGATCCGGATCGTCGATTCGCTATCCGGATCGGTTTTTTGGGTGCCCGATCCGGGTCACCGATCCGTTTTTTAAACCATTGGTATAACATATATATATATATATAACAAAATAATGTATTATTTATTTATTTCATTATATAATATATATTTATATAAAATAATATAGTATATTACACATTGTATATTATATTTATTCCATTAATATATATTTTTATTGTATAATATTATAAATATCTATTATAATATATTATAATATATTATAATATATTATATATTATACGAAAAAGTATATTATATATTATATAATAAAATATATACATATATCATATATAACGTACTGTAAAATATAATATAGTGTATTTTATTTTTATTTTATTGATATATATTTGTATTATATAAGATATGTTATATAGTGAATTATTTTATTAATCTTTATTTTTATTATATAATATACATAAAATAATATTATAATATATATATATATATATATATATATATATATATATATATATAGGAATAGGAAAAAGATCCTGTCAGCCCAAGGGCGTACTGCTATAATAAATGCCAACGGCCCAGATTCAATTTACGCCAATCTGACTATCCGGAATATTCGGTAGTATTTGAATTTTTTGTTTTTTTCTATAAATCGGATTGACCTGAAATTTGGAGTGTATGTATATAAAAAATAGATGAATCTTTGAAAAATATATAAAAAAATATTTTACATGAAAAACATTGATCAAAATACCCCTATGATGTTTCAGGGGTATTTTGATCTATTTGTTTTTTGCGAATTATATTTTTTTTATATTTTTATTAGGTACGCCTTTTTGAGAAGAATATATACTTAAAATTTCAAGTGATTTAGATTTATAGAAAAAAAAAGTAATATTCAAATACGAAAAGATGTCATGACTGTAAGATCAGCCTATATTCAATCTGGGCCATTGGCGTTTACTGTAGCGGTCAGCTAGTGGGTGTACAGAATCCACTTATATATATATATATATATATATATATATATATATATATATATAAAACATAGTATTATATTTTTTATTTATTTTATTATAATATATATATATATATATAAAACATAATATTATATTATTTATTTATTTTATTATATAATATATATATATATTATAATATAATATATTATACATTTTATATATTTTATTATATAATATTATAAATATCTATTCTATAAATAATATATAATAAAATATATTATATATTATACAATAAATTATATTGTATATTATACAATATAATATATATATTTTATATATGGTGGGGGGGTTCATAAAAAAAAAAGTTTCAAGTTTAAGTTCCAACCCAAGGGTTGGAACTTTTATTTTAAAGCAAGATTGGAACTTGAACAGTTCCATGAAGTTTTGTTTGAAGTTCAATTTTTTTATCAAACACGAAACTTGAACAGCATTAATAAGTTCTAAACTTCCAAGAAGACACTTCCTGCTATCAAACACGCCTAACGCCTAGAGAGAGTAGCTAAAAAGTTTTAGAAATAGAAACCATCTCAAAAACATTTTGAGAGAGAAAGGATATCAAATATTAAGTTTTAGAGAGAGAAAGTATTCTTAAAATTGTAAAGAGCGAAAGTATTCTTAAACTTTTAGAGATAAACTATTATAAATTTTAGAAAGAGAAACGGCCAAAAAAATATTTAGAGAGAAAAATATCTCGTTTTTTAGAGAGAGAAACTATCTTGTATTTTGAGTTTTAGATGGAAACTATCTCAACTTTTGAATTTTAAAAAGAAAAAATATATGAAAATTTCAAAAATAGAAATTATATCAAATTTTAAAGAGAGAAACTACTTAAAAATTTAGGAAGAGAAACTATCTCATATTTTTTGGAGAGAGAAACTATCGCAAAATTGATGTTTGAGAGTAAAAGTATATTAAAATTTTCAAGAGATAAACTATGTTAAATTTTAAATAAAGTGCATGAAATTTTTAGAGAGAGAAAATATCTCAAAAAAAATTAGAGAGAGAAATTATCTCAAAATTTAAGTTTTAGAGAGACAACGTATATCAAATTTTAAAGTTTAAAGAGAAAGTATATCAAAGTTTAGAAAGAGACTACATCAAATTTTAAAGAAAGAAACTATTTCAAAAATTTTGAGAGAAACCATATCAAATAATAGATAGAGAAATTATCTCAAAATTTATATCGATATACTAAACCAAATTTTGAGTTTTAGAAAGAGAAATATATAAAATTTTTAGAAAGAGAAATTGTATCAAGTTTTGTTACCAAACAATGAACTTGATACCAAACAATAGATATAGAAGTGATTGCAAGGAATCCATAAATTTTGTATAGTTTCTCCAAATAAGAGATTTAAAGAATCAATGACAAAAATCCTAGATATTAAAAATCTATAGATTTTTTTAGATTTCAAATATCTAAGATTTCTAATTTCCTTCTATCCAAACCGGCGACATACCAAGCTGTCATATTTGACTTTTAATGACATGTCATTGTGACTTCTTTGTATACAATTCCAACCATTTACTGCTCATTGTGGGAGGAGAGAGATTTCATGAGTCTGATTTTGGGAGGGAAATATGGATATTGCTTTGCTCCTTCAGTTTGCCCCTTTTCACTTCAACTCACGGGGAGAGAGAGAGTATATGTGTATTTTCAGGTTTCCTAAGTCAAAATGGATACGAACTTGCAAATGCCAAAATTGCTTTCAGGTTTCCTAAGTCGATGGTCCTCATCAGTGATCTCATTGATCAGTCAAATGGATACGAACTTGCAAATGCCAAAATTGCTTTCAGGTTTCCTAAGTCGATGGTCCTCATCAGTGATCTCATTGATCCGAAGAATTCTCTGTAAGACACTATTGATTGCAGTTGTGTGGAATTTGTGGAAAGAAAGGAAGCAATAAACCTTTGAGGGGGCGATCTTAGACAAAATAACCCGAAAATCAAATATTTCAACCGTTGCAGCAAAATGGGTCATCAATTATAAGGGATAAGGGGCACTCCAAGTCCACATTCAAAGCAGTTGCCAACTTACCATCTGACTACCAATCCACCATCTCAGGGGTGGATTAAGCTAAATTTTGACAGAAGCTCAATAAGCAACCGAGAAGACCGGGTATGCGGGGCTCATCAAAGGGATAGTGCTGCTTACATTCTTGGGGCCGTGTAATAGCGCCATAGCGAATGAGGTATAGGTCAGAGTGTCATTGCAAGGTCTTAGGTTGATCTCTAACTCTGACGGCCCTAAAATTGCACTTGGTGAATCGGTAAACACTCTTTTTTTTTTTTTTCCAATATTACTTACTTTATTAATGAATTAAGAAAGAGCAAAGATCACTTAGGCCATGAATGCGATAGAAAAGGCTATAAACAATTAACACCTCTTTTAGCAAAATTATTTGCTACTTTATTTGCCTCCCAGTAAACATGGCTAAAGTATACCTCCAAACCATTGCAAATGTCCATAACCTACAACTAAATAGATCTCAAACTCCAAAGTAGTCTATCCAACTTGTAAAACCAATTAATTACATCAAGAGAATCACACTTTACAATACAACAACGAGCCCATCTTTCCTTTAAGAGATTAAGCCTCCTCAATGTGCATATAATTCTACCTTATTTGTTGTCAACAAACCACATGGATTTAAATAACAGAATCGGTCAACACTCTTAAATGGGTCATGGAGCGGTACGGCCACCCCGGAGAATTTGGTCAAATGTGGAGGACATCAAGGACATTCTAAGGGTCAGGGTGGCAATAGACTAGGACCTAGCAACTTGACCCTGGTCCCGGTATGGATCAAAAAATTGAACCCGACAGGTCAGGTTCAGATCTAAATCTTTTGGGATACGACAAGTTGAGGTCGAACCCTATAACTTGCATGAAGAGCCCCATACGGTACAACTTGTCCAAACCCCTAACACACAACATATTATCACCTTGCATCACATGGCAAAGAAAGAAATCCAGACAACTCCACCTTCATGCTTCTTTCTTATTTCTAGCCATCCCTGTCAAACGTGTTACAATTGCTACCGCAACTTACCCTCTTCAGGTTTGCTTACTTGCAATGTGCCATGCTCAGCATTTCCATGTTTGCAAACTTTGGAAGAGAATGCCCAATGCATTATTTGATTTTATCATAAAATTGACTCGTAAGTTGAGTTTGGCAATTGCAAGCTGAAATTACTCTAGAAGCTGGAAATCTTGGATTTTGGGAACCCTAAGTTTTGGAAAGGTCATTGCTTGGGTGAAAATGATATCGACCATGAAATCAATGGTGTCCATAATTTGGCCCATGTTTCCAATGTGTAAGAGTGATTTCCTCACACGAGTGATGGTTCCGTTAAACCACAATAATTATTGGATCGATTGATTGTCTTTAAAGGAAAAAGTTTATATAAGGTTGTAACTTTATCTCTATAGATACATACAGATGCATCCCAAAAATTCATTGGAAAAGATGGTTTTAAAATTGAAAGACCCTTTGATTGATCATCTCGATATTAAGATGTATGACCATGAAAAATGAAAAGATTTTTAAATCTAAAAAATAGTGCATTTTACAACATATTATCTCCACCGTCTATTTTCAATATTTTTATATGTTTATAGATCTACTTGATTTTAACTATTTTTGAAATTTAAAATTTTATTAGATATAAAAATAGATTTTGAGATAATCCTAAGAACATATTACATCAAAATTATATACCATGATAAAATTTGAAGCTTCACCTTACCTCTACAGCTACAGATGCATCAATATGCCAATTGCACCCTTTTTTAAAATATATTCATATGTCGATGTTTATGCCCCAATCTATGTACATTTATGCCTTGTTTAGTTATCTGGAGATGCATGTCTTAACGAGATGCCTCTCCTGGAATTGGTGTTTCTTGGAATATGGGTGTATGTTGTTTGGATAGTATTTGATAAGAGACTTGGAAGATGTATGTCAAATGTTTGGATTGTACTAATAATATTGTAATATAATAAGGAATAATATACTACGAGACTATTTATTATCGGTACAAGGAGGTTGCAATCATTTTTAGCCATTAGATGTGAAATTCAATATATTGAAGTTTGTTGCAACTTTCGAGGAATTTTACTTGGGACTTTGTATTTAATCAAGGCACATCCTCAACCACCCGATTTCACTTCTAATGGTTATTAATGATTGTGACTTATTTGTATCATGGAATTATTGTATAGATATTTTTATAATAATAATATCAAGGGAAAGTATATAATGAGATAATTTATCTTTGATACAAGGTGGTCAAACTTAATCTTGACCATTGGATGTGAAATTGGGTGGCTGCATTTATTTCATTTACCAAACTCAAATTTCAAAAGAATTTTTCTCAAACTTTGTGATACACCCAAGCTATCAGATTTCACATCTGATGGTTGTAAGTATTTGTGATCTCCTTGTACCAAAAGGTAAATGGTCTCATTGTATACAATCCCTAATATCAATATAAATATGGGAATATTATAGTATTGTATTATAATAACATTATGAATACGATATTGATATTATTGTATTGTAATATTACTAATATCATTGTAATATTTATAATAATATTAATATTAACAAAGTATTAATAACATTATTATAAAATAATAGAATTGCCAAAAGATATTATATTCCCTCCATTTATTTACTCGGGTAATTTTTAGATAGTGAGATCTAACTGCTAGGAAACTCAAATTTCAATTTCGTTTTTGAGAATAATCATATCATATTCCTTATGTAGTTTTCAAAATCTCATATTGAGAAAAAAAAATAAATTCCTCCCAATTAGATCATTTGATCTAGGGAGTAGAAGTGAACTATGCTCCCAAGCATTGTTTTAAAAACCGCCCTATCTAACTGGTAACCACCCGGTTAGATTGGAACCAGCCCCTTGCCGGTTCCGGTTTCGAGCAGTTTTGGTGATCCACCGGTATTTTAAAAATAAAAATTTAAAAAAATGTCTATAAGATCCCAAAAATAAGGAATTTGATTTGTAATATAGTTTTTACATTATAGTAAATATTAAAAATTATTGTGGTAATTAATACTCACTTTTAAAATCTATTTTTTCATTAATTTTCAACTTCATTGAATGTGTTTTTTTTTAATCATTATTTATATGCTTTTTATATTTTAGTAGATTTTTTTACATCTTTTTTATTTTTTTCAATAATTTTTTGACCGCCTTGAACTTGTCCGGTTAGAGCTGTTGAATCGGCTGGTTTACACCCAGTTAAACTGCTTTTGGCCCCATATCTGGTTAACTATTCCGATTCGATTTTGCGAAGTCTGCTCTAGAGAGAGCATAATATACATGCCCAATAAAATATATTAATAATAAAAATCATAATAGCATAATAATATATATAATAGTAATATATTACTATATATATTAAAAATAACAACAACAATAATAAAAATAATAATAGTTTTATTATTACTTTAGTGGATTCCCACGCTTGGCCTGAAAACATTGAGATATGTATTCTAGCTATTTTGGTAGCGTACACATCTCCATGCTTTGGCTTCGAAACGTGGAGTATCCTCACGGAGATAAAAATCCAATCTCCAAACTGTGGAAGTGTACGATATCCATGGGAAATAAGTATCCCAGAGGCCCAGGGAACCAAACGCACCTTTAGGAAAGTATGACTCCATGGCTCTCTACTGTGGGTAAATCACTCATAAGTCAATCACTCAACCAAAATGGATCGGGTCCCATTGTCTGTTCATCAACGTTAATCGTTTTATTTGAAATAATGATACCTTCTTCAAATCCATTGATTTTTATATAAAAATTCCAGGGAAACAATCCATATAAAATTGTAAAATGGAGTACAGATAAAACAAAGTCAATAAGGGAACATTGGGTAACTAGAAGCTGGGGATTTCCTAGAACCCGGAAGTTTTTAGTTCTTTAGAAGCTGAAACCATTGATATTTGGAAGCTCTGGAAGATTTGTTTGATAATGTGATTGGAAGTTCTCTACTATGAAGATCAGGCTTCACAATCATTTAACAAAACCTCTGGAGTCTGGGATTCAGGATTTCTCTCTCATACACATAGAAAGATAGGGGAGGGAGGGAGCGAGAAAAGAAAGGAGGAGGGGGGGTGGCATTCCTAGAGAGAAGATTTAGAGAGAGAGCTAGGACATTTTTATTGAGAGAAATGATATATTTGGAGAGAGGAAGAAGTCAAAGAGAGAAATGACACAATTAATGAGAGAATAAGCACCATCGAGAAATGGAAGCACCAGATCTTCGGTTTTTGAGAACCCAAAACATACTAGAGCCAGTTTCTTCAAAACACTTTTTTTTTTTTTGGTAGTTCGGTAGAAAAAAAGTCCCCCCATATAACATTAATGGAACTCAAGATGTCACATTATGATACCTAACCACCTTGACCTACCGGCCTTTCGTAATACTTTATGTTAACAAATAAGGAAGTACTATAATAAACTGAAATTTCAAACTTCTAAAAACCAAAGTTAGCTCACCCTTCCGATAATGCAACCCGAAATGATAGAAAATAGTGAAGTACAAAATTAAACCAAGGGCATGTTTGTTTGGTGGGAAAGAATTATTTGAGGAACTTTTTTCTTGTTGGGCTGTGCTTCCATGTTTTTTTCATCATAAAGCAGTAGACACTGTAGTCGCTAGGAAACCGCATTTCTAATCGTGTCCATACTTTTTTATCTTATTTCAAGTTACACGTTATTATTTTTATCAAATTTCAAATGGCTCATTAATGACACATCAAAATAAGTTTTAAAATTTATCAAAATATACCTATAACAAAATATTAAATAGTTCAAATAGTAAGTGTATTTTGATAAGAAAAATAGTTTGATAGTCCTGCAGCACTATCAAAATAAGGTAAGCTTCACCTCATAACTCATTGGAAATTACAATTCAAGTATTGAAAAACTTTTGCAAGATCCAACAAATTATCTAGGTTGTCCATTTCGCGTTAAAAATAAGGGTTCGTACACCCATAATATTTGTACCAATTTTTTAGTTTCAAATTTCATCATTAGGATTGAAAAATGATTTAGAGCCAAGCCAGTCTAGAGATTTCCGTGGAGAGTGCTTTCCAGACAAGGATTTGAAGTGAGGCTTTATTTTGTTTTCATATAGCCCAGGCCTTATAGAAATTTCAATAAACTGTGTATTTCCTTTCCCACTCAACATTTTCCCTCCACTTGTTCAGAGTTTCAGACTCTTCATAGTTTGGCAAATGTTACCACTTTTGTCTGATTAAAACCGAACTCAACTGCTTTTCAATTTCAAACTCTTCTCTCTCTCTCTTCAAACTCCTCTCTCTCTCTCTCTCTCTCTCTCTCTCTTTCAAACACCTCTCTCACTCTCTTGGAAAGCTCTGAATGACACGCTTCTCTCTTTCTCGGTCTTTAACCCATTCTGCCTTGGAGGATCATTTGGAAATGGCGCTTTCTGCCTTAGACTCCTCTGTAACATTCTCGGGAGACGGAGTGAAGAAGATCAGAAAGCTTTACACAACCACTAAATCAAGGGAAATCTGGACTGGGGAGGAGCACGATAAGTTTCTTGAAGCTCTGCAATTGTATACATATATATTATAGCTCTGGTGTTCTCTTCCCTCTTTTCTTTTCCTTTTTCCTTGATTTCCTAAAAATACTACCCTTTTTCTTCCTTTCTTGGATAGATTTTCATGTTTTTTTCTTGATGAGGAAAATATAAATCTGAATGGACTTGGCCGTGTTTTCCTCAATCTTTGTGACTTGGGATCCTCGAAGTCTTGCTTGTCTTTGAATTTTTTGTAGGATGATATTAATTTGGTTTTGAAAGAAGGAAGAAGATACGCAATATCAACTTTGTCTAAAATGTAAACAAAAGAACTCGAGTCTGTTTCGACTCTTTTGTGTCTTTCTACTACCTTTATTTATTCACCGCAATATTGGTTTTGTTTTATAAAATGTATATCCACTAGTTTGGTGCCATAAATCTTGGCGAATTGCGTATCTTAGTTAGAGCAATACTGTAATGGCATCAAGAAACTTATATTGCTTCTTTCCTGCTTCACTATTCATTCTAATTTTGAGCTTATATAGTTACTAGGGCTTATTAGGTTTGTTTATGCATATGACATGGCCTTGCTTGCCCCTTTTCATGCTTAATGTTGGTTTAACCTGAATAGGGATGTAACCATGAAGGCAAATTGATAAAATGGGGACCTGGGTAAAGCATGATAAGTCAATCCAATAATCTATTTGTCTTTATCTGCATGTTGTCCCCATTCCCCTGTTGCATATGAACCCCAGGTGCTTCTATTTAATTTGATCTATTTATGAATGTGAAAGCATCCCGCAAAACTAAAAAAGCAGCGTTTATTGTGTCCTTGTCTTATAAAGTATTCTGTTAGGCTTGCAATTATTTACATGGACTTTGGTAAAAATAAATTTACCATATTCTTATACATGGCAAAGAGAAATTTTAGTAGATGATTTAGAGCTAGTTCAAGTTAGAATGGACTCTAGGTCCATGTTTATAATGATGAAAAAAACTCCATATGTATTCCATGGCAATCCAATAACAGCCGGGATCCTTTTATCCTCTTTTGGGAATTCTATGGTATTTTGTGAGGGGTGTCTTATTGTTCTGAGGCCTTAGAAGACTTCCCTTTTCATCTAATAACAAGGTCATGCTACAAGATACACTAGAGACTGGTGCTTGCCACCAAGGGCTCATTGTGAATGTGCCTTGGTCCTCTCAAAACACAACTTCTTCATCTATATATAGAAACTTAGCTTTCCACTATATAGATTGACCATTCCCAGTCCAAAATTAACAGAATTAGTAATTTAAATGGTTTGAACAAAACTCCCAGGGATTATTTCCTGTGAAAAACATGAAATGAGTTAGCTAAAATTAACAACTGATTTTCTTTGATGGAATCTGACTGAAGGTTCCATTGGAAGGAAAAGATACAATTCTGATTTAGCAGTCTTACAAAGTTCTGGAATTGAAGGTGAAGTGTGAGTGTATACCATTGGAGTGATCGAAGTTTAAGATATACCCTGAATCCTATGTTTTTAGCTGTTCCTTTTTCTTCCTTAGATGAACCTTCAGATCTTTATAATGTCACAGAGACACAGAGAATATTCAACATATATCATTTTTTACCTTAACCCCTTTTTCTTTGAATTTGAGAACTCCTCTGAGTTGAGCTCACCATTCATCTTCATTACGTATTTCATGTATGAGCTTGTATGAGCTTAAAGCCTGCACAACATGCTATGAACTTAAAGCCTGAATGACATGCTATGGGACAGGAAAACAATGTGTATTGGTCTGTACTTTATGTTCCTAATGCTTGCACTCCTTACCCTCGAAATGAGGGTTTAATGTGGTCTTTAAACGAAGTTTTAGAAGATGATTGTTTTGTCCTTCCAAGAAATTTGTAGTGCACTCATCTCCTGGGGTTTAACATTTCTTCTTTTTTATCATCGTTTCTGTTGAGGGTAACTAACTAACCAAGTTCTATAAGATTGTACTATTATATGCTTGAGTGATGTATCTGTTGAATTCTCTTAGAGTTCCTGCTTCTTTGGAATGTAACACCAGTTATTAGGGCTTACAAGCCCCAGTAAATCCATTATGAGCCACTGAACATTGCCTCCTGTTTTTTCTTTTCTGTTGAATTATTCAGATTTGACCGCGACTGGAAAAAAATTGAAGCATTTGTTGGTTCAAAAACTGTTATTCAGGTACTTATACAATCTATTATGGGGCATTCCTTTGTCTAGTGGAACTCAGATTGCCACAGTTAGGCATATATCTAGTGTTGACACATGAAAGGAATCTTTTTTCCTTATAATAAGGAAACCAAAGGTAAAACATTTTGTTTTTACCATGTTAGAAAGATGCTGCATTTATGTTTAAGCTGTATTATTTCATCAGTTTTATCATTTTTATGAGTTGCATGAACCTTTCTCTTCATAGTACACATCAACAACTATGTTTTTACCAAATAGTATATCTAAGCCTATTATGAAATACGCAATAATATGTACAACAGCTCACATTGATCCTTCACTTGAATCAATATGCATATCATGTGCATTTTTCTTTTCCATTTATTTGTTGGGAAGCTCGTAATGTGAAGAGTGAAGAGCCACAAAAGTGATCAAGAGATGTACACCTTCAGAAAAAAAAAGTGATAATTTTCTAATTCCTCAATCCAATGACTTAGGTCAGATGACTATCCATGAAAATGGTATTTCTTTTATCTAAGAATGGTTGAAGTAAGTGAAATTACCTGAGGTCCCTGTAGTATGGTTATATGCCCCTGAATCATGGATCCAAGATCTTGGGAATGAGCTTAGATGGCAAGCAAGGAAAAATATTATCTATACCTGAGTACATTGAGCATGATTTTTGATCTCATTTGTTGAGGCCATAAAACATTTGCTCTGTGATATTCTAGTGGAACCTTATCATCCTCTAAAGAATCTCCCCACATGTTCAGATTCTAGGATAACAAGACATCCAATCTTAGAAGCTCCATTTATTGCATATTTTTAAAATTTAGACACATTCTTCTGCAAATATCCTTTTTCTCATATTTAGGAAATAATTTCATGACAGAAAAATGTGTCTTCTAATTGAATGGGATTTTAAAACGCTTTTTATAGGTTTAAGTGAATTTAGAAGTGAAACCTTTAGACTCACTCTTGTGTAGATTTCTTCTCTATGATTTTGCTCAATACTAAAACAGATCGTGGTCCAAGAATTGTGGGTGGAATAATTGCACAATCACTAGATAATAACTTGAAACCTCATTTGTCAATAGAGATTGTGGTCCAAGAATTAGGACAAAAGAAAATTTCTGTTGTTGATTCTGTCTATGGTGGATGATCCAATATTTGGAGATCGAGAAAAAAATTTGTTTCCCTTACTCGTATTTTTCTCTTCTTGTTTTCATTTCCTGTCTTGTTAGTTGTCTTGTAATTGAGCTTAAAGTGAAGAACTTTGATACCATCATGTTAAGGATTGAGAAGCTGTGGAAAAGCATGCACAAAGTAGATGTACCTTCGTTACATTCTCATGACCCAAGTTAGGGCTTCTAATGCAACCTTTAGAGTTAGACTTTACTTGAAGAGGAGTCCCTTTATAGGCTAAAAAAAATATGAAATAATATGGAGAACAATAGCTTGCATCATCTTAAACATATTTACTGTATCAATACTGATGCAGCCCAAAACGTTGCTTTTGAGTATCTAGACAAAAGAGATAAGCTTAAAGTTTACAGGAGGAATCATAGAAGGGCAAATTAGTCATTGAGTCTATCCTTTTATGTCTTTTATTTATTTTTTGAGTCTTTTTATTCACTTAGGGGCATAAGTGGTATTTTTTAGAGTCGTTTATGCCTTTTCATTCACTCAGTAAAAGTCTTTTATAATAGATGGCCATGTTTATATTAGATGGATGGCTAGGATTAAGTCTTGTTTAGCGTTTTTTTATAAGGGATGTACTCAAACACAATGTATGATCATGTTATGAACTTTTATCTTAGAGCAACAAGTGCTCCTTCTTTTACCTCTGGTTTTTGAATCTTTCTTTACTTGTGAATCTTCCCTCTCTCCTTTGCTGAAATCCTAGCTCAGGCTACTAGGTCTGTTCTAGGTTGGTATCAAAGCTCGGCGATAAGTAAGGCTGGTATTGTCGTACGGTATTATAGCACATTTCTCTAGCACTAAACTGTAGCAATTTATTGTAACATGGTACTGTAGCGCCATTTTTGTACCCTAGATCTACAACCATGCCTCCACATAGAGGAAAAGGAGGAAAAGCTACAATCATAGAAGCCTTTGATGCTAGTTCGCGAGAAAGGATTGCAGATCTGAGGAGATTGGTCAAAACCCTAGCTCTGTGTGTTTGGTGCAGATGGAAGTCCCTTCTTAGGAGTATGAGATCGAGGTAGATAAGGAATCCATAAATCACTTCCATGATCAAGCTCCAAGGAGAGAGGTAGTTGATCATACAGATAGGGATAGTAGGAGATGGGAAACCAGTCTCAAGGTGGAGATCCCGGAGTTTTATGATGACGACAACAAGCATTCTTTCGAAGGTGATCCCATATATAATGAGCTGGTTGATGAAGAGGACCTGGAATTTACCTACAGTTATCATGGGAACTTATCATCAATCTTTGATGAGTACCTTGATGAGGATTCAAGTTTGGTAGAAGAATCAATTTATGATGAAGAAGTAGGTTTTGATGAAAAGAAAGAATAAGGTCCTATCTTCAATGAAGAACATGCTATTGGCTACGATGACAATGGTGGTGACGGTGTTTATGATGGTGAAGATGGGGTCAAATATTCAGTACTTTGGATGACATTTTTCTCTTCTTTTCTTGAATTGGTTCTCGTCAAAATAGGGGAAAAGTGCATATTCCTCGTTGATGCTAGACATGAGAATCTAGCACTATTGTTGCTAGCAGTCAAGTATTGTCCATATTGTTGGCTTGCAAATCAGTATGCTTATGGAATTATTGCCATATATGGCCTTGTACATCAGGGATTAGAACCAATGGAAGTCTATGGACAATATTGGTTATCTCTTGAATGGTATGGTGCACTAGAATGGGCTTCCCCTATTTGGACAAAAAATCATACTCTTGATAGAGGTGAAGCAGTAAATTCTGTACCAAGGCAGAATGAAGTTTCTTATCAGGAAAATTAATTTCTCTTACTAATTTCTCATGTTGTATTTGCCAAGATTGACATGAAGGGGTTTCATGATCAGGCAGTGCCAAATGTTTTATAAAGAGGTTGTCATATGTCTGATATTTTATTTGGTCCAAAACAGGTGATTGTGTTCTTTGTTGAAGACAATTCGTTGGATTGAGTATTATTCCAAATATAAGGCAGCCGCTGAAAAGCATCGCCAGCATAGGATTTTTGATGTTGGAGATTTTGAGTGGGCTGTCATGATAAAGATAAATTTCCAGCAGGGGAATATCATAAGCTGAGCCAATGTAAGATTGGATTGTGTGAAGTGGTGCAGAAGATTAATGACAATGCCTACAAGTTGAGGTTTCCTAGCCATCTAGCCATATTTGCACTTTCTATGTTTTTAATATCAAACATCTCATTTCAAATCGTGGTGATACCTCCGACAATGAGCCGTTGAATTTGAGGGTGAATTCTTTTGAGGAAGGGGGGATTGATACAACCTTAAATACGGCTCTTGAGTATCTAGACAAGAGAGATAAACTTAAAGTTTACAAGAGGAACCCCAGAAGGGTAAATTAGTCATTGAGTCTATCCTTTTATGTCTTTTATTTATTTCTCATTTTTTTTATTCACTTAAGGGTATAAGTAGTAATTTCTAGAGTCTTTTATGTGTTTTTATTCCCTTAAAATATTTTCTAATAAATGGCCATGATTAGATTAGATGGATGTCCAAGATTAGGTCTTGTTTAGGGTTTTCTTACATAAAGGATGTACTCAAGCACAATGGATGATTATGTTATGTGGACTCTTATTCAAAACCCTAGAGCAGCAGATGCTCCTTATTTTATCTTTGGTTTTTGCATCTTTATATAATTTTGGATCTTCCCTATCTTCTTCTATAGTAAACCCTTGCTCCAAGCTACTGCATCAAGTTTGTACACCAAGTCGAATTGTCTGATAGAAATAGAAACCTATGGCAGAAATATTTCCATTTTCTTTCTGTATATTTTTGTAGCAGATCTGGAAATCCGTAATAAAGAAAATGAAGGATAATCTAGAGATAATTTTTGGGCTATCATTATTGGGATTTCCTTTTTTTGAGGAGCTAGCTACCATTTTATTGATTCCTAGGTTTCCAAAGGTGTAAACTTTCCTTTTCAGTTTCATTTTTTTTATAGAATTCTTACTTCTCAGAATTTATAATAAATCAATGAAATAATTTTTTTCACTACTTGTCTGTAGTTGTTGAATTATTTATCCTAGAACTGAACAAGCTTGTCAATATACATGTATAGCTTCCAATGGATAAAAATATGTAGCTGGTAGTAGGAGATAATGGCATGTGCTTTTCAATGCATACTTTAACCTTTACACATAGTTTCTTGTCCTGAGTTATTAATGTTATTGCAGAAACATTTAACACAGATATTTTTGCCATTATAGTTTTTCTTACTATGGTGTTCTAGGCAGTTCCGTTTTGTACCTAAAAACACAATGTTTTAGATTATTTATGCTACCAAGTGTATGAGTTTTGTCATATCATTATGTCTAAAGATGAAATATGCGTAGTATATTACCTTAGTCTTTGTGAAAGCTATGATATGTTTTGATATTTTCAGTAATAGATTTTATGACAGGCTTACAATATGAGGTAATAGATTAGTGGGAGCAAATAACTGTAGAAAATGAGAGTACACCTGCAGTGTGCACTGCAAAAGATAATCAATTTATTCTTTTTTTATTTTGTTTTGAATGCTGTGCATATTCGAAGCGTTGATGTACATGTGTGTGTGTGTAAAGTCTATAACATTGATGCACACTTGCATAGAAAGGTATTGATCTTTTTCTACTGCACATTCGTTGTATATGAGGATGAATTCCTTTGCTATCTCTTGAATCATCAAGAATGACCGTCTGTTTTGTTCTCCTTCCCTGCTAGGGCTTTTATGTTTTGACATAAAGTTCATATAAAAAGGAGCAGAATACTAGTGGAATGAATAAAATGTACATCATTAGGTTATTTGATCTTCCTTTTTTTGCTTTGGCTTCTACTACCAGTTTCTAATTAAGGTTATACCCAGTAATTGGTCATATTTATATCTTATGATACAACTATTGCATCTTGATATTGTTGATCAGGTATGACATCCTTTATGTTCATTTCCTTTTTTCTTTAGAAAAACTGTGAATAGTTGATTCTCATTCCTGAAAATTTATTTTTCTCTTTTCAGTTTATATTTCTTTTTCCTTTTCTTTCCCTGCTTTGGGCCCCATACAAGCAAATTCTGTTTTATAACACAATACATCAATACCTCTGCTTGCTTGGTTATACTTCGAAGCTCAGTGATAATTATTAGTGATGATGGTTTTGCACTCATTCTATGTGCACATGATGGTTTTTTAGTGTCTAAAAGTTCTTTCTTTTCAGATTCGGAGCCATGCACAAAAGTACTTTTTAAAGGTTCAGAAGAATGGTACAAGTCAACATGTGCCCCCTCCTAGACTCAAGAGGAAAGTGGCTCATCCATACCCTCGAAAAGCCTCCAAGAATGGTCATAATAGTGGTAATATCTAAACTGAGATAGTTTATGACAGAATTCTAGGAACTTGGAAGGCTATAATTCTATATGAACTAGTATCTTGATATTCTACTTGTTGCAATGCCTAGCAGATTTGATGCCAGTACATGTCTTTCAAGCTTTTTCTCCTGCACTGGGTCGAGATCACCCTGGTTATGTTCAGCAGGAAGCCTCATCTTCCTCACATGTGAAAACTGCCCAAACCTCACCTGGTATTCTTCTTACTGCACTTAAGGATCTTCATAAATACTTTCTCGTATATTTTGGTGAAGGGCCCATATAATATGATCTATGTATGGTCACAATGATTTCACCATCCCATGAATGGGTTGGAGGAAGTGCGTCCCACCATACAGTTTCAGTTACTGTACAGCCCATCCTCTCTAGATCACCATCCAACCATTTGATTGGATGGTGATATTCCCACAGGCCATGGTTGTCCATATGGATCATATTATGGTTTTACTTTGGTAAAGATTCTGTCGATCCGTTGTGCAAAGTACAATTGTAATAATATTTCCATTGCCATGTCATTTACAAGAAGCTTCTGGAAGTTCAGGGTCGGTAAGTAAGTGCCATTTTGATGGTTTTAGAAGCAGGCAAAGCACTTGGTCAGATTGCGGAACATCTGATCCAGGAAATCAGAGTTCATCACTGCAAGGTGAACTATATTTCTACTTATTCCACATCTCATATCATATTTTGAATCATTATCTGTTAATAAGAGTGATTGATTGAAACTAGAAGAAAACAAAACTTATGTGCTTGTGCCCATGCTGAGATACTGCCCTATTTATTTTCTTTTGTGGTTGAAAACATGAAACGAATGGATTGTCCTGAAAAGAGTATTTTAGAAATTATAATATTTATTATAGCCTGAGATGTTAGAATAATATTTTGTATTTTTTGACATTATGTCAGATGCATTGGTTCTTCAATCTACCATGCTGAGACAATTATTTGTCTCTTGGTGATTATGCATTATTTTCATGTTTTATCATTTAACATATAATCAAACTACAAGTTTATCTTAGGAGAGAGTTTGACCACGCAACATAGCCTCGTGGAAATGAACGTTTTCATAAAGAGATCGAAGAGAAAGGGTGAAATTAATCGATGTTCAAGAACTAGGTGGTGGAATTTAAAAAATGAGAAGATCGACCTATTTAGCAATAAATTAGTTAAAGAAGGAAAATAGAATGTTGAACATGTGGTCAACATTATGTGGAATGAGATGGCTAACTGTATTAAGAAAGTGGTAAAAGAAGTTTTAGGAGAAACTAGAAAGAAAAGATATTTTGATTAGGAAACTTGGTGGTGAAATGATGAGGTTTAGAAGGCCGTTAGCAACAAACGGTCATGTTATAAAACCTGACAATGTATTAGAAATGATCAAAACTTAGAAGAGTATAAAAATGCTAAGAAAAGCGCTAAACAAATGGTAAATTAGGCTTAACTTTAGGCGTATGATAATTTATATAGCAAACTGAGAACAAGTAACAGTGAAAAAGATGTTTTCAAATTAACAAAAATGAGAGAGAAAAAATATAGGATTCTAGACCATATGAAATGCACTGAGAGTGATGATCAAAGGGTCTTGGTAAATGATGAAGAGGTCAATAAAAAGTGGAGAGCTTATTTTAAAAAATTATTAAATGACAAACACAATAGGAACACAGGCAGAGAAAGAAACATTGGCATATATGAGTGCAAAGTTCATAGATACATTTGTAGAATTAGGATATCGAAATTGAAAGGAGCTTTGAAGATGAAGGTAGGAAGGCTTTAGGACCAGATAGTATTCTGATAGAGGTTTGGAAGTACATAGGGAAGATTGGTATTGGTTGGTTGACCAGGTTGTTCAATAAGGTGTTGAGAACAAAGAAAATGCCAGACGAATGGAAGAAAAGTATTGTGGTACCTATTTATAAGAATAAAAGAGATACAGAATTGTGCAATCTTTCAAGAGATTAAACTTATGAGCCATACTATGAACCTGTGGGAGAGGGTGATGGGCAATGACTAAGGCATGAAACGAGTGTATCGAAAAACCAATTCGATATTATGCTAGGGAGGTCAACAACTGAGGCTATTTTCTTATTTAGGCAATTGATTGAGAAGTTTAGGGCAAAGGGCTATCATGGTTTTTATTGATGTAGAGAAAGCTTATTATAGAGTACCTCGAGATTTAATTTGGTGAGTGTAGGAACAGAAAAGAGTCTTCAGATATTATATCGACTTGGGGTGAGATATGTACAAGGGAGCGCTAACTAGTATGTAGACAACTAGTGGAAAAAAGAGTGAGTTTTTAGGGCGTGTTTGATAAGTGGGAGTACTAGAAGTAGGAGTCAAATTTCCCACTTCCATGATTGATATTACTGTGTGGAAGCTGTATAGCGGAAGGGAGGCCTTCCATACAACTTTTTTTAGTGTTAAAATGGGTTCATTTTTGGAAGACCTCCCTTCCATAAAAAATGATGGAAGATTAGTCTTCCATAATTTGTGGGAGAGTCACTTCCACTCCTAAGAACTCCACATGGCAAACACACCCTTAGTGACAGTAGGTCTACATTAGAGGTTAGTATTGAGCCCATACCATAGTTGTTGGAGGCTAGAGTGGGTTCGGGAATTGGATTGGTTCGGGGAATGCTCAACCGCCATAGGGTGGAAGTTCCTTGGGGTTAGGATCGACGTTTGTACATTCAACAAATTCAGAAGCTAGATCTTAGGACATCAGGGAGAGAGATATCCCATGTCACAAGGATCAAGGTTTTGACTTGGAGGAATTGAAGCTCCACTATACATAAAATAGGAGCAATGAATACCATATGATAAAATTAGAATCGAGCCAATTTCCGCTTGATCTATTATCAAATATTTTAGCTTGTTACCAATGTCATAGTTATAATACTCCAATTTACTACAATAATATAGTTTAATAATATCATAATTGGCTTACTATGATATTAAACTGTACCTTTTTTATTACTATAATTCTAGTATATTGCAATTTAATATACTCTAAAGAAATAAATTCCATAATACTAGGTCGAGGACCAATAGTTTAATTAATAGTATAGCTCCTCTCCTTGGAGGGATCCTACAAGCATGTAGACCAAGATCCCATGTTATAAGAAGTGAGATTCCTATTTCTCTAAACCCAACTCCTTCTAAGATTCCTTAGAGGAACCACGGGATCGAGTTCCCAACGTGGGAACATGGCCTTACCCCCAAGGTTCCCACGACTATGGTCCATACTTCTGTCTTAGTTATGGACGGCTTAATTAGGCACCTACAAGATGAGCTACCTTGGTGTATGTTGTTGTGGACAACATAGTTTTGATTGATGAGACCCGAAGCAACAACCACACAAAGAACTTTAGAAGGATGCTTTAGAATTTGAAGGTTTTAAAATTAGCCGGACTAAGTTAGAGTATATTGAATGCAAGTTTAATGATAATATGAGTAGAGACAATGAAGTAGTTAAGGTTGATAGCCAAGAAATACCAAAAAGAGCACACTTTCGATATCTTGGGTCGATAATCCAAGAAAATGGAGAGATTGAGGAATGTGTCGTGCATAGAATTAGAGCTGGGTGGGGAAAGTAGAGATGTGCAACTGGAGTTTTATGTGATCACCGCATACCAATGAAGCTGAAGGGGAAGTTTTATAGGACAACTATGAGACCAACTTTGCTTTATGGCTAGAATACTAAGCCGTCAATAAACAACATACCCATAGGATGAATTTAGCAGAGATGAGGATGTCGAGACAGATGACTGGCAAGACAAGAAGAGATAGAATTCGAAATGAATACATTTGGGAGAACTTATAAGAGAAAGTAGACTTAATTGGGCTAGCCATGTGTAGAAAAGACCCAATTCGATACCTGTTAGAAAATACGAGTTGGTTCAAGTGGAAGGCTCAAAACGGATAAGGGGTAGGCCCAAAAGGACATGGTTGGAGGTAATAAGAAAAGATATGGGGACTTATGACCTTACTCAGGTTATGGCCCTTGATAGAGTAGAATGACAGACCAGGATTCATGTAGCCGATCTCAAATAATTGGATTATGATGATGATGATGATGATCTTTTACCATATAATCCCTGATGCCGTGATGATGGTGACCCCCATTAACCTGTCTTTGTGTTCCCTCTAGCTATTTTTAGTAGAATTTTACAAAAAATATTTAAAGTATTTATGACCACCTCGATTTGAATACCTTGAAGTTAGAGGTTTTGTGTAATGCCTTTTAAATGCACTCACAACAACCCACAGATTACAATGGACATGTGGTTAGAGTAGAAAGTGGGAAATTGGTATATGAAGAAATGACTTTCACATATTTGGCTATTATGTGATTCCTTTAGGAATGAGTAATCTTTTATATGAAACTACTCTTGTAAAGCTACTCTGTTATGATGTAAATGGCTTGCGTATGAAACTACTCTAGTAAAGAGAAAATGTTAATCTAGAAAACTCTTACTTGGAAAATTATCATCCTTTATGTATAAGCTATTCTTTTTTGTATGATTTGTGCAAGGGTATTAATTTACATTCTTGTGATGGACTCCTTTATGTATTAAAAAATTGGTGAGATAAAGGTTACAAGAGTTTACTACTCTTCCCCAAAACCTTGAGATGGAGCTATGGGTGAAAGAAAACCCTAATTAGTAAGAGTTAGTGAATCCTCAACCTTTCAATTTCTATCACCTTCCTCTTCTGAGAAGATCAAATTTCTTTCATTTTCTATCCACTTCTTCCACAATTTGATTAGGAAGAAGATCAAAATCCAAAATGCATTTGGATTTCTTGATGGGTCCAGACCTCGTCCTCCACAATGTCTCTCAAAAAAGTTAACAATAGGCCAAACTTAAAAGTACTTCAACTTAATCCAGAGTTTGAAAGATGGAGAAGCCAAGATAACATTATTGTCAGTAGCCAATTTGCTTCCATATCCATGGACATACTTATAGGTATCGCTGATCTCCCAACTGCTCAGGACATTTCAGCTATGCTGAAAATCAAAGGCCAGAGAAATGAGACTGTTTGTGGGCAAGCAAAACTAGAAGCATGTGTCTTCATTTATTCTTAAGTACTTTCAACCCTTTGAGGCTATTTGTGGTGATCTGGCTACTAACCAAAGGTTGTACCTGATGATGATAAAGTCTTACTCGTTTTAAAAGGGCATTGGAGAGGAAAACAAAATAATTATTACTTCTGTTGTTTCTTGACCTCCTTACCCTCCTTTGAGGATTTAGGCCCTATTTTTCTTAATTATGATAGCATATGAGCACCCTAAAGGCAGGAAACAATTCGCAACCTCTAGCATTTCACTTCAAAATAAGTGCTCCAAGAGTACATTTCTTATGGAGTGGATGACAAAGCACATGATTGCCATGGAAGTGGATATTTTAGGCAAGGAACAGTTCAAGGGTCTTCACATCAGTGAAAATCCTCCAAAATCCAATTCCATTGTTATCCGAATCTGTGGTAAAAAGAAATCATTCAGTTTGCAACTGTGTCAAAGATTGATACCATGTTTCATTCAACTAAGTGCTTAACCCGCCTCGCCTTGTTAAGTGCTCTCACGCTTGACTTTATTACAAGTTCCTATGCTGATACTTTGGTGCAAAACTGGCACCAGAAAGTATAGATCCAAGGCCGATTGCAAAACAATGACCCGGCTTCCTTGATCTCGATCAAGGGAATGAAGAGGAAGGGATCTCGAGCTCTAACTCTTGCCACTCGAGGTACTTGCACTACAAAGGATGACTTTCCAACTCAAGGTACTCTCAATACACAAGGATAGGAACTCTCTCTCTACACTGAGGAGGAGGAAGATTTCATTATCAAATTATCAAACAAAACTACAACTGTTACAACAATTTACAAAGTATTTAAACCCATTTGCTGGAACTAGACAATGACCAAAATGCCCCTATCAAAAATAGCAAAATGACTCACTGCCCCTATACTTATTCCCCATACAATTAAATCAACTTTCTTGCCACCTAATTCCCATATTACAAGTCCCAATTTATGCAACCAAATTCTCATGCATTGAAACTACACCACATTGACTATTTGACTCATGGGAACTCAAAACAACATTACTCTTCTTTGACTTATTGTCTACATGAAAAATCTATAGAACTCTATTCTACCCTTGACTTAAACTAAACCCAAGAAAGTCCCTTGATAGCAAATTACAAAAGTGTCTTTAATAAATCCCAAAATGACAAACAAATCCGGGGGCCAAAAGCTCCTGGAAATGACAAACACATCCCCGGGCTAAAAAGCTCCTAGAAATGGCAAGCACGCCTGGAGGCCAAAAGATCTTGAAAATGACCTTATTGGGACCAACACATCTTTGGAAACCAATTATCAAAACCAGGGAAACTTGATTCCTTAATTTCGGAATCTCGATCCAACACATCTTTAGAAACTTGAACCCATTAATTGTGGGTAGACATTCCCAAATATATCAAATCTGGATTCTTGCAAGGATTAAATCTTGATTCAAAACTAAATAAATTCAAAGTATCAAAAAAAGAAAAAGAAAAAAGAAAAACCAATTCAAAGTGCATAATGTTCAATGTCTATGATGGTTGTGCACTTCCTAGAGGAAATTGGAGTAGAATTCTTCCTTCGAATGCTTCTAGTGTTGCAGGCTTTCATTATTTTACTTGTGCCACCCTAGAGGGCTTTTACTTTAATTTTAAAATATAACTGATAAATACAACACCGACAATTGAAAGTAAAACCATGACAGACATAATCCTATTTTGTCTTTATAATAATGAAGTCAAAATCACAATTTAGAAATATTTATCTTTTATATATAATGACCGTAAGTTCAATAATCAATACAATCACTTTAAAATTTCGGAAACCTTTTAATAAGAGACATCCAATATAGGTTCTAAAGATGATAAGGCTCAAGATGTGCTTGGGGCTTCCTTCTCCATAAAAATGAAATCTCAATTCCTGGTAGGGGTCGTCAAATGCATTCCATTGTCTATATTATTATAAATCTCGATCTCAAACTGGCATGGATCTTTGATCCATATACTTCAGAAACTTGATTCCAAATATGTTAGAATCACGATTCGAAACAACAACATATCTCTGTTCCCCATATGTCAGAAACTCGATTCCAACTCGATTCCATGGATGTCAGATACTCGATTCCGCATATTATTGAATCTTGACTCCTAGAGTGTTGATTCCAGGGGGATGGGTTCAACACAAAACCCCATTAGATTGTTCCAACTGATAATGTCACGGTTTCGCTAATTTTCAAGAGAATATGCACACTCCGACAAATCAAACCAAGCATACAACACAATAAAACCCAAATAGAAAATTTTGAATCTAGGCCCAACTTCAAGTTCAGCTCACGAACTTGCACATCCAAGGCTAAATTCATTGAGTTCAACCACAAGTACATAATAACAACAGCAAGAAGATAAGAACAATGAAAAAGCATAGAAGCGAAGAGTCTTGAAGCACTTTGGACCATACCTCCTTGGAGTTACGTATTCATAGTACCTTTGTAGGAGATCTCCCCTATGACTTGTAATATTGAGCATCGACTCCACTGAGAGGAGATTGCCATTTTCGTAATGAGCAGATGATGGTGCTGTTAGATATGTGTAGCCATTAAAGGCCTTATTTGTGCTTGTAAATGAATTTATATAGTGGAACATGAACTTAGTGGGAGTGTGGTCTCGTGTGGACCATATTAAGCAAATGATGTTGCTGATACCGGATTGTGCTTAACGTGCTAGGTCAATCTGGTTAGGAAAACCCATGTTACTTGAGCATAGAAATACAAACTGATAAGGGTTATGATAGGTCATCCCTTGATAAGGTCGGAGTATATGCGGATGAGTGAGCCGAGGGACTGTGTGACCCTTGTATGTGATGGAGGCCTTTAAAGACGGGGCCAAAGCCTCATTCGTGTACCATTACACGACATGCACATTGATAGCCATTTTCAAGAAAGCAAACCACCTTTCAGGGTGAAGCGTGGGCATGTGCGAGAGATAACCCCTATGCACCATCGAGCAATGGATTGGATCAAGGTTTGAGTGACCTTAGTTCATCTCAAGGGGAGAACCTGAAATCTATGGATTGGGACTACGACCCCTTGGCCATTGGCTAGACTTTGGTGACCCGTTAATGATCTCTTGCATGGACTGTGGGTCATGGCAATGCTGGGTCGGTTTGAGAAAGCATGTGTGGTCCGTAGTCTACAGTTGAAGGTTGAGTGCTCTAGTACACATTTATTCGAAGATCATATAGATCCTTTTCCCATCAAAATATTTAATTATGTTTATTTTAATAATATATGATTTTTATAATTGTTATTTGAATTTTTCTAAAGCTCTGGATATTTTATTTATGAAATTTGGATTTATAAAAACAGAGATATTGATTTTATATGGATTTAAATATTCAAATATGATTTTATGAATTTTTAAAAATAATATTATTTTAAATATTGTATGGGAGGCCCAATAGGCTTTTTGGGCCACCATGACAATTTGGGTGGGGTCCATTATGTGCCACCTAGGGTGGCACGCCCCACCTTAAGGAGTTTCTATTTTGTGGAGTTGAAGCTCTAAAGTTTGAGGGAAAAGAAAATGATTGTTTAGAAAGCTTAAGCCTTGAGGAAATTTTGAAATAAATTTTGGTATGAATGAGAAGGCTTATGCATAAAATAAGAAATGAATTATTATCATATATTAATTTCTTATTTGAATTAATTGATGGGAAAATGGTTTATAAAGTGGGGGATAATGGTTCTAACACCTTCCATATAATATTGATGGCCTATCAATGAAATGGACGGCTCATATCTCTCATGCCACAAGTCACCCAAGATCAATGGTGCATATTCAATCTCACATGAAGAGGCAAGCCATGGAAAACCCTAAGAAACCCTAAATCTATTGATGCACCATTAAAAAGGGAATACCCTACCCAAAATCTCTACGCCACATCTCTTACATCTAAAATCTCTCTCTTCTGTCTTCCATAAAAAAAGGAAAGGGCACACCCCTAGCAAGAATTCTCTCTCTCTAGTTTGTAAAAAGGGGGGCACGTCTCATCTCTTGAGACTCTCTCTCTCTCTTGGAAACTTTCTCTCTCTTCCCTTAGTAAGCAAAGGGGGGCCCGCCCACTCTTCATCTCTTGAGATCTCTCTTTCCCATCTCTCAACTTGGGTAATTGGGGCTAAGGGTTTAGGGTATGGTATAAGAGATACTACCTCTCAACTAGGTTATCAAAGGGGGCTCACCTATGGTTGAGTTTTGTGATTGAAAGGGGGTTCATGTTCCATTGGTTTGGCTTGACCTAAACTTTTTTTCCCGGTTAAGATTGAAGGTTGACCATTGATCCCGTACCATCCGAAGGTGGTGACTCATTGTGGGGTGTAAGAAGCCTGGTAAAGGTAATCTCCAGTATATTTATTTATTTATTTATTTATTTATTGTGCCTTTTATTCCCATGCATAGGTTGTCTTTCTTCTTTGTTATTGAAAGAAAGGTTCTCAATGGCTTCAAGTTTTGAGATCCGAGATTTATTTCTTTTATTTTATGTAAAGTTGATTTATTATATAAGGACTACTTGTAAGTGATCTAAGCGGTGAAGAAAAGAAAAACAATAGAAAAAGAAGAAAAAAAAAGATTTTATACTCCTGCTAGATCACACGAGTCCTTCTTTTAGGTGCAATGTCGGTACAAAGATTAGAACCAAACTCATGTTTCAAAGCTTCCATACGCTCTAATGGTCTACTACACCATGTAACAATACCAGCAAGGGTATATTGAGAACATCATAACCCAGAGTTTTTCATCTCTTGGAAACATTGTAGCTCAACCTTAAAGAGATGAAGTTCAGAAAAGCTAGAGGTCAATGTCTTCTAAGTCATGGTGTCTCTTATAGACATCTCATCCATGACTTTTTGTGCACATTGGAAACTAACACATCTGTGATGCAAGTGAACAACACCATCAGCCATAGATATACCTTAGGAAAACTCTTCTCTTAGGATGCAAGAAAAACTTTGAACTCTGAGGCTTGTTCTTGCTGAATTTCGTGAAGTCGAGATGCAAATATTAGGCTCCTTTGGTTTAGAGTTTCGGGGAACATGACAAGAAACAAATTTGGTTCTTTCATCAAAGCAAAGCGACAACTCAACCTGAGTTCTCTCATAGAGGATGATTTCAGCCAACCTTTGGTGAGCATCCCCTATACTAAACTCAATGACTGGAAGTTTAGAAGAAATTTCCTTGAACTCTTTGGTGTGAACCTCACGTGACACCCTAAATTCAGGCAAGCCATGAATAGCTATGTCAGACCGAAGTTCAATAGCATACAGCTGGGGAGTAAAGTCTTTTGAATCAAAATACAAAGGATCACTGCCATCATCTCCCACTCTATTTGTGTCCTCACTGACATCTTTGCCTTCATCATTAACATCATTCTTCTCACGTGCTTCTCTGGGGACAAAGAAACCACTTATCTCCATCATCGCGAGAGCAAGTTTGTCACCCTTATCCGGTTCATCATCAAGGGCAGGATTAACGAAATCCTCTCCAAGGGTTGGATCTTCTTGATCCTCTTCATCAATTCGATCAGCATTAAAATTATTATCATCCATTTCTTCTTTAGCACCTGAATCTTTATCATGACATAAATCTTGGGAATTACTTGAAGAGAACAAGGCCTCTCCATAGTCGTCCTCGGATAGAGTTTCACTAGATCCACTCAAATTATCATCGATTTTGTGACATTGTGCATCAAACTCTTGATTATGATCATGTGAATCTGACCTGTTTGACACCAACTTGGTTTCTGATTCAAGATGCTTTCCATAGGAACCCATACATGTTGTTCTCATCACCATAGACCTTATCTCGCATGGAGCATTCCTATGCTGATTTCGCTCATGCATCAGCAAGGCTACTGATATCTTTAGGTAGTCCACCGTTTCAAACATCCAATCAAACATTAGCAAGGTCACCGATTCCTTTAGGTTATTCATGTTTTCAGTCAACTTATCAAAGTCGTGAGCTCCTTATCTTTGGCCATGTCTTCTACCAAGAACAGCCATCAAAATCGAGAAAGCTCACCAACTGTGGCTTTGATACCAAATGATGCAAAACCGGCACCGGAAAGTATAGATCCAAGGCCGATTGTGCAATACTGTCCTGGCTTCTTTGATCTCGATGGGAATAAAGATGAAGAGATCTTCTGCCCTAACTCTTGCCACTCAAGGTACTTCGCACTACACAAGGATGGCCTTCCAACTCAAGGTACTCTCAATACACAAGGATGGGAACTCTCTCTCTCTACACCGAGGAAGAAGATTTCATTATCAAATTATGAACAAAACTATCCAACTATTATAACAATGTACAAAATATATAAACCCATTTGCTGGAACTAGACAATGACCAAAATACCCCTGACAAAAATAGTAAAATGACTAAAGTGCCCCTATACCTATTCCCAATGCAATTAAATAAACTTTCATGCAACCTAATTCCCATATTACAACTCTCCATTTATGCAACCAAATTCTCATGCATTGAAACTACACAACATTGACTATTTGGCTCATGGGAACTCAAAACAACATTGCTCGACTTTGATTTATTGACTACATAAAAAATCCATAGAACTCTATTCTACCGTTGACTTTAAACTACACTGAAGAAAGTCCCTTTTTAACAAATTACAAAAGAGTTTTTAATCAATCCCAGAATGACAAACACATCCCGGGGCTAAAAGTTCCTAGAAATGACAAACACGTCCCGGGGCCAAAAGGCTCCTAGAAATGACAAGCAAGCCCGACGGCCAAAAGATCTTGAAAATGACAGACACTTCTTGGGGCCAAATTAAAAAATGGAACTTGTTCTGGCTAGCCCCTTGATGCAATTTACATCATGCTTCGTGGACTAGCCCCTTCTCGTTGCCATGGGTTCGCCGAAATCATAAATCCTAAGAAAATAATCAACAAAAATTGCTGAAATCAGCAAGATCTAGGTTCTTTTGCCAAAACTTTGGGCAACTATATCTTCCCCTATTTGTTGTTGACCTAGGGCACCGAAAATAAGTGGTGCTACAATAACTCCATAAGTGCTACAATATTGCTACAGTAACTTCTATGTAGAATGTGGGCTCTGATAGCACTTGATGCAGAGATAACTGATAGCCAAACACAAGCAATTTTTGAGAAACCCTTAGGCTTTCTCCCACCTAGGGTTCAAGCCTTACTCTTCTTTTTCAAGACAAAGTCTTTCATTTCTTAAAGAGGAATACATGAATGACTCTCTAGCCCATCCATGCCTTTATTTATATTGAAAAATTATTGTTTTGGATAATATTTGTCCATACAATTAACTTTTGACCCATATATAGTAATTTAAACTAAAAATCCATAATGATAGTTTTGCCCTTATGAGCAGTACCTTTGAAGAGTACTCATGAATAATACTCATGAATAGTACTTGTGATTAGTTCTTATGAACTAGTAAAAAAACTATAAAAACCCTAGACTTCCCAAACACTAAAAAAACTAGAAATAAATCCTAAAATTAAAACTATAATATACATCCTTTGAAATTGAATAATAAAAAAAAATAACAACAGTATTTCTCTCCATCGTCACCTAAGCTCACGTTATCTAGTTGATCAATATGTCTCCTTTGCTAATTTCTCTAATGAGCATGATGTTTTCATGGCAAGGGCATGAAAGTAAGAGAACTGATGTGAAAATGAAACAATTTGATATCAGTAATGGAAAAAAGCCATTGAGGAAGAGATCAACGACTTAATTCCAAATGAAACATGGGAGTTAGTTTCACTCCCTCCAAAGTCAAAATTGTGGTTGGGTTCCAAATGGGCTTATAATGTAAAACTTAGGCATGATGGAATTGTAAAAAGATTCAAAGCACGCTTGGGCCCCAAAGGATACATTCAAGAATATGGACTACACCATTGGAAACTTTTAATCCGTGGTCAAAGCTCTAACCACAAGGGCTATTAGTGCTTTGGCTATCATAAAATGGATGGGAGCTCAACCAAATGGATGTCAAAAATACATTTCCCATGGAACATTAAGGGCCTATCTTGTTCCTTGAAATTGTGTACGTTATATTTTATAGAATGGGTTGAGGTTTGCACAAAAAAAGGACCTCAAACCCTAGAGATGTAATAATTATAATAATTAATATATAATAATTATTATATAAGAGTAATAAATAATTAGTTATGCTTATCCCATGGATATGTTATTTTTTAACAACCCAACATTTCATCCCATAAAGCATGGTTGGTCTTACAGCCGTCCTATAGAACTTCCCCTTCAATCTCAATGGTATGTGGTGATCACATAAAACTCCTTATGCACATCTCCACTTCGTCCACCCAACTCTAATTTTATGTGCTACATTCTTCTCAATCTCTCTATTATCTTGGATTATTGACCCAAGATATCATAAACAATCTTTTTTAGGTATTTCTTTACCATAAGCCGTAACTACTCCATCATTTCTACTCCTATTATTACTAAACTTACATTCCATATTTTATTTCTTAGTCCTGCTAATTTTAAAACCTTTATATTCTAGAATATCCATCCATTGTTCTAATTTTGAGTTGTCGCTGCCTCTAGTCTTATTGATCAGAACTATATCATCCGCGAACAACATACACCATGGTACCTCATGTTGTAGGTGCATAGTTAACTTGTCCATGACCAAAACAAAGAGTTTTGAGCTCAATGCTGACCCCTGTTGTAGGCCCATTGTCATTGAGAAGTCGCTTGTTTCTCCACCAGTTGTCCGCACACTAGTTAGTGCTCCCTTGTACATATCTCTCACTATGTCAATATAGCCTTTGGTGACTCCTTTCTTTTCCAAAACTCATCAAATTAAATCTCTAGTTTCTCTATCATATACTTTCTGTAATCAATAAAGACTATGTGGAGGTCTTTTCCCTTCACCATAAACTTCTCAATCAGTGGCCTAAGCATGAAAATAACTTTGATAGTTGACCTCCTTGGCATAAACTGAACTGATTTATGATATACATGTTTCACGCTTTAGTTGTTGTTCGACCACTCTCTCCCACAGTTACATAATGTGGCTCATAAGTGTAATCACCCGATAGTTCGTATAGTTCTATATGTCTCATTTGTTCTTGTAAATAGGTATCACAATACTATTCTCCATTTGTCTAGCATTTTCTTTGTTCTCTACCCTTGTTGAACAGCTTGGTAAGCCAGCATATGGCAATCTCCCCCATGCACTTGCAAACCTCTATCGGGATACCATCTGGTCCTAAACCTTTCCTACTTTCATCTTTCTCAAAGCTTCTTTCACTACAGATATCTTAATCCTGCGAATGTGACTATGACCTTCACCCTCATTTATATCAAAAGTTCCTCCTAACATTGTGTTTCCCATAGTATTCGGTATTTAACAAGTTTTGAAAATAAATTTCCCAACTTTCATTGATAATAATTAATATATATTATAATATATAATAATATATAGGATTATAACATATATAACAAAATATTATAATATAATTTTGTATTATTGCATAATATTATAATATTATATCAGATTATATTATAATATTTTAATATATATAATAATTAATATGTAATAATCATAATAATTATAATAATTGTTATTACATAATAATTATAGTAATTATACATTGCTATAAAAGTAATATATATTATATACAATAATTGATATACATTTTAGTATGTATAGTAATCATCATCATCATCATCATCATTATAGCCTTATCCCAATTAATTGGGGTCGGCTACACCGCTACGCGAATCCTGGTCGACCATTCTGCGCTATTAAAGGCCATACCATCAATGAGGCCATAAGTCCCCGTATCTTTTCGGATTACTTCCAATCACGTCCTTTTGCCCTTGCCCTTTTCAGTCATTCCACTTGAACTAACTTGCCCCTCCTAACAGGTGTTGTACTTGGACGACGCTACACATGGCCAGCCCACCTAAGTCTACTCTCTCATCTTATCGCCTATTGGTGCCACACTTAAATTCTCCCAATTGGATTCATTTCAAATTCTATCCCCTTTTGTCTTGCCACTCTATCTCAACATCTTCATCTCCGCTGCACTTATTCTACACATATTATTTAAGATTATAATAATAATATATGTAATATTATAATGTTATATCATAATATTATATAATATTATAATATAATGTTATAACATTATATAGTTTTCGGGAGACACGTCTTCCCGGCAATCCAAATAGGGGACAGTCTCATCTAGGCTTCTTTCCAAATGCTATCCAAGAGAGGCAATTCCAGGAGAGACATCTCCTTAGGATACCCATTTCTAGGGAACGAAGCGGGGCCAAAAGGAAGAAGTCTCTATGACACAACCTCTTGGCATTTGTCGACAAGCAAAATCCCTCGCCATGTATGTTGATTGAAGAAAGAAATACATGGGCTGGAGAATGATTTAGAGAAGCAAACAAAGATGTAATGCAATAGCTGAAGTGCTTTCAAGATATCATATAATCCAATAAAACATCGGAAGTTCAAACATCTGGGCATTGATGATCCATATGTAAGAAATATGGTTCGTGATAATGGAATCTCTGTAAAGTATTTATACACTTAAATCAAGTTGTAGATATTATGACCAGGGCTCTAACAAAGAAGAAATTCTCTAATAGAGGCAAGGTTTCCATGTTACCATTTTAGCTTGAAGGGGAGTGTCAAGATATATTTAACATGCATTTGACGTAAATATGCATAAGCTATTCCTTGGTATTGCATGATTTGTTTAAGGGTATTATTGTATATTCCATAATAGGCTCCTTTATTTATCAAGAAAATGATGAAACGAAGGTCATAAGAATTTTACCATCCTGTCATAAAACCAAAATTGTTGGGAGGCGAGAGGAAGCAACCATTGGGGCAAGAGTAGGAGCTTGGGATCCATGCATATTTGAGCTGCCTACCTTCCTGACACCTAGGAGTGTTGCTTAAGGAGTGGACTAATATATGTATTATATGCATATAAGAGCTTAGTTGTGTATATATATAGTGAAAAGATCATGTTAGCCATGTGTTGATGGAATAGCGTAAGCCCAACGGTCTAGATTGAATCTGGGCTAATCTGACGGTCACTACTACATTTCGTATTTTAATTTTAATTTTTCTATAAATCCAAATCACATGAAATTTGGGGTGTCCACTCTTCTCATCAAGGCACACCTAATAAAATTATAAAAAAATAATTCATAAAAAATAACTTGACAACATACCCCTAAAAGTTTCAGTGATATTTCGGTTTATTTAAATTTTTTGAATTATTTTTTTCATATTTTATTAGATTCACCTATTTTTTAAGAATAGATGCTCCAAATTTCAAGTGATTTGGATTTTTAGAAAAAAAAAGCTAATTTAAATACAAAATACAATCGTGATCATTGGATTGGTCCAGATTCAATCTACGGCCACTGGGTGTTTACTGTAGCGGTCAGCTAGTGGGCTGACGTCAAACTCTCTACTATATATATATATATAGGAAGATACTACAAAACGCCTATAGGCGATAATGAAAATTATAAAAAAATAATTCATAAAAAATAACTTGACAAAATACCCCTAAAAGTTTCAGTGATATTTCGGTTTATTTAAATTTTTTGAATTATTTTTTTTCATATTTTTATTAGATTCACCTATTTTTTAAGAATAGATGCTCCAAATTTCAAGTGATTTGAATTTTTAGAAAAAAAATCAAATTTAAATACAAAATACAATCGTGATCATTGGATTGGTCCAGATTCAATCTATGGCCATTGGGTGTTTACTGTAGCGGTCAGCTAGCGAGCTGACGTCAAACTCTCTAATATATATATATATATATATATATATATATATATATATATATATATATATATATATATATATATATATATATATATATAGAGGAAGATACTACAAAACGCTTATAGGCGATAATGAACAATGATTTCGCCTACCCTCATCACCGGCCAAAGTTCATCGCACGGTCACAATTGTCCAATAGTGTATATATATATATGATAATGAACAATGATTTCGCCTACCCTCATCACCGGCCAAAGTTCATCGCACGGTCACAATTGTCCAATAGTGTATATATATATATATATATATATATATATATATATATATATATATATATATATATATAGAGGAAGATACTACAAAACCCCTATAGGCGATAATGAACAATGATTTCGCCTACCCTCATCACCGGCCAAAGTTCATCGCACGGTCAAGATTGTCCAATAGTATTTCATTTTTCATTTGTTTTCTACGAATTGGAATGATCTGAAATTTGGAGTGTGTGTTCATAAAAAATAGGCGAATCTATAAAATATATCAAAAAAATATTTTACGTGAAATAAATTGACCAAAATACCCTTAAAAGTTTCAGTGATATTTTGGTCCATTTATTTTTCGCGAATTATTCTTTTATATTTTTATTAGGTGTGCCTCACTAAGATGTACACAGACTCCAAATTTCATATCATTCCGATTTGTAGAAAAAAAATGAAAAATGAAACACTATCAGACAATCGTGACCGTGCGATGAACTTTGGACGGTGATGAGGGTAGACGAAATCACTGTTCATTATCGCCTATAGGCATTAGGAAAAATCTTTCCAACGCTTATATATATATATAGGAAAAATCTTCCCATTGCTTATCGACAAAAATGATCAGTGATTTCGCCTATGCTCATCACCGTCCAAAGTTCATCGTACGGTCACAATTGTCCGGTAGTGTTTTGTTTTTCATTTTTTTCTTTAAATCGGAATGATCTGAAATTTGGAGTGTGTGTACATCTTAGTGAGATGCACCTAATAAAAATAGAAAAAAAATATTTTGCAAAATCTAAATTGATCAAAATACCCCCGTAAATTTTCAGGGGTATTTTGATCAATTTATATATGTAGAATTATTTTTTTATATTTTTATTAGATTCTCCTTTTTTTTATTAACACACACTCCAAATTTTAGATCATTTGTAGAAAAAAATGAAAAGTGAAACACTACTGGACAACTGTGATCGTGCGATGAACGTTCGACGGTAATGAGGGTAGGTGAAATCACTGTTCATGTTCGTCTATAGGCGTTGCGTAGTGTTTTCCTATATATATATATATATATATATATATATATATATATATATATATATATATGCAAAGCCATCATGAGGCAGGCATCTAGCTATGATGAGCCGAGCTCCTCAAGCTTCCCGTTCATCAGGCGTGCGGTCAGATCAAATTTCTCCTACCACTGCTTGGGAGCTCATGGTCAGTGAGCTCAAAATTTGCTTCTACTCCAAGAACATAGGACAATGCATTTCGGGCATATCTTTACATGGAGAAGAGCGTATAATGAAAAGACAAGAATTGAAGATGCCACGTGGACACCAAACAAACCGGTGGTCGTAGTAGAATCTTTTTTGTAATCCATTTGTGGGTCTGTTCATGAGATAGTGGCAGGATAATAAGTTGTGCTAGCAGACGAGTTAGCGAGAGGAGTAAGCAAAGCGAAGGCACAAAGCAAGCGTACCGAAGTTATAGAGGTTACCCTAACGTAAATGAGCGAAGTGAAATTGTGTGTCTTCACTAAGCTCCTTAGCTTGTTCGTAGAAGGAAGAAAGCGATGTAGTAGGCACAAACATGCATAATCCACTTTTAACATTATATACACACATGCATAACTAAAAATGCACAATCGACTTTTTAACATTATTTAAACAGATGCACACCGAAAACTCTATAGCCTGAAAGTCACAAAAGAATTTGATAAAATGAGATTGTTGACCATGACACAAACTGAACTTAGGAATTGCTGGAGTCCTTATAATGAACTTGTCAACACACGGTGATTTAGTACAGTGAGAACCTCTGTGGTTTGGACAGCCCAACCCCAGTTCGGGACCATCCAGGAGGGGGAACCCCTCCCTCCCCCATCCCCCCCCTTCTGAAAGTAGGACTATGTGACCCTGGCAAGTGTATAATGTATAAATTTTTTTCTTTTTCTTTATTTTCACCTCCTGAATCATTTACAAGTATCCAAATACAATATATGAATCAATAAAAAACACAAAGAATGCTAAAGACTCAAACTTGCTTGCCATAGAAAAGTCTCATTCATAACATAAATATGAAAATTACTTAACACCATGAATGAATTTAAGATAGCATTAAATACAGTAATACTGAATATCTTGCCTCAGGTTACCACTAAGAGCTTGTACACTCCATACTGGGTTTCCTCCACCAGTGGCGCACAGGATATCGGCCGAACCTTGTCTCATAACTCGGGAAGCCTAAGCAAAACCTCTTGAGAGCATGACATGAGATAAGATTTTGATCAAGGCTCAACACAAGCAAATCTCAATGCACATAGGCTAGGGTGTGGCCCCTTTTTTGCTTGGGCATACCCCCCTTAGGGTACTACCTTCTACAATTAAACCCTAAGCTTTGGTCGAGAGAGAAAAGAGAGAGAGATAGAGGGTGGTGTGCCTGCCCTAGGGTTCAGAGAGAGAGAGAGAGAGGCTAATCAAAAGGTGTAGAGAAAAGAACCCCTAGAGAGTATTTATAATATAGAGCTTAGGCCTTTTTCATCATTATGAGACTCAATCTTGACCTTTGATCATGAAGACTTGTGGGGTGAAGAGATCTCATCCATTCATTCCAGCCATTATGATTAAAAGGAGTGAGGGTGGAACCATTATCCCTTAGTTTCCATAACTCTTCCTCTCAAATATTGTGTAGAGAAAATACTTTCTTTTTGCAAATCAATGTCAATTAATCTTTACACTTTCCTATTTGAAATCAATTAAATTCTCTACATTACACTTTCCTTTCTTTTTTCAATCAAGAAGGTGGCTTAGCATGCAAGCTACACAAAATAGGAAGAAGAAGGGAGTGGGGCACCCCACACATGGATAGCCATGTGGGCCTCATGCCCCAACTAGTTGACTTATTTGTGGTGGGCCCAAAGTCCCAATGGGTACCCACGCCCTATACTTCATTTTAGAATAATAAAAATATATTTATAAATCCATTACATAGTTTATTTTCTCTTTGAATTGAATAAATTCAGAAAATATCCAGAAAGGTTTAAAAATTCATTTTAACTATCTAAAATATAATTCAAACATAATTAAACATATTAAAGAAGATTTGATGGGAATTGGATCCAACGTTACGAATATAACAAATATACTGAGGTCTTTAAAAATTGTATCTCACAACACCTTCTCAAACTGACCCAATAGTTCCTATGACTCACAGCCCTTTGCAGGGGTTCATGATTGGACTATCAAATTCAGCCAATAAATGTAGGAGACATGATCTTAATCCATAGATTATAGATCCCTCCATGATGACAAGTCCATACCCCATTCCAACACTTTGCTCCATGGGTCCTTCCAACACAGTCCAATGTTGCAAGGAGTCATCTCTTTGGCACATATACACAATACACACCCTCATCTAAAGGGTCGTTTCTTGTATGTTTATTTAGTGTACATGCCGTGCGATGGTAATGATGAGGATTTTTGCCCTTGTCCTCGCCGACCACCAAGTACACATAGGGGTAACACCCAATCCCCTGGCCAACTACCCTCGACACAACTTTTATTTCATCAAGGGATTACCCTACATCATTAATTGTCCACCAAATGCCCAGGGCTATGGGTTTTTGACATAACCCTAAACCATAGCCAGCCAAAGTCTCGGCACTAATAATGGGTCACAATCCATTTGGACCACACTCCCACTAGAGCCAAATATACTGAGGCCTCCACCCTCTCTAGATACTGTATCTCATTGCACCTTCTCAAACTAACCCAACCGATCCCATGACCTACAACTAATCATAGGGGTTCATGCTTAGACTATTAAAGTCAGCTAATAAGTGGAAATAATACGATCTTGGTCCATGGATTACAGGTCCCTCCTTGAGGAGAAGTCTAGGCCCCATTCCAGCACTATGCTCTATGGGTCCTTCTAACACAGTTCAGTGTTGGAGGGAGTCATCTCTTTGGCACATACACAACACACACCCTCATTTAGAGGGCTACTTTCCAGACGATTATTTAGTGTACATGTTGTGTGATGGTAATGATGAGGATTTTGGCCCTTTTCCGGTCACCTATTACACACATGGGTGATACCCAGTCCCCTGGCCAACCGCTCTAAGCACAACTTCGACCTAATAAAGGGATAACCCTATATCAAAACCCTTATCGGTTGTGCACAAAATTCCCACGGCTATGGGTTTTTCATCACCTTAAGTTATAGCCAGTTAAAGCTCAGGTGAGTCTCAGCTCCAATAATGCCTCACAGTCCACAATCTGGAACACAGTTCCACTGGAGCCAACATATCACCATATATGATTTCATTACAATCTTTCATAAGGCCTTTAAATGGCCACATAATCCCAACACCCCCCCCATTCCAACACTTTGCTCCATGGGTCCTTCTAACATGGTCCAGTGTTGCATGGAGTTATCTTTTTGGCACATGTACACAATGCACACCCTCATCTAAAGAGTCGTTTCCTGTATGTTTATCTAGTGTACATGCCGTGTGATGGTAATGATGAAGATTTTTGCTCTTATCCTCTCCGACCACCCAGCAAACACCCAATCCCCTGGCCAACTGCCCTCGGCACAACTCTGATTTCATCAAGGGATTACCCTACATCATTAATTGTCCACCAAATGCTCAGGGCTATGGGTTTTTGACATAACCCTAAACCATAGCCAGCCAAAGTCTCGGCACTAATAATGGGTCACAATCCATTTGGACCACACTTCCACTAGAGCCAAATATACTGAGGCCTCCACCCTCTCTAGATACTGTATCTCATTGCACTTTCTCAAACTGACCTAACCGATCCCATGACCCATAACTAATCATAGGGGTTCATGCTTAGACTATTAAAGTCAGCTAATAAGTGCAAATAATACAATCTTGGTCCATGGATTACAGGTCCCTCCCTGAAGAGAAGTCTAGGCCCCATTCCAGTACTATGCTTTATGGGTCCTTCTAACACAGTTCAGTGTTGGAGGGAGTCATCTCTTTGGCACATACACAACACACACCCTCATCTAAAGGGCTTCTTTCCAGACGATTATTTAGTGTACATGTCGTGTGATGGTAATGATGAGAATTTGGGACCTTTTCCGATCACCCATTACACACATGGGTGATACCCAGTCCCCTGGCCAACCGCTCTAGGCACAACTTCGACGTAATCAAGGGATAACCCTATATCGTAACCCTTATCGGTTGTGCACAAAATTCCCACGGCTATGGGTTTTTCATCACCCTAAGTTATAGCCACTTAAAGCTCAAGTGAGTCTCAGCTCCAATAATGCCTCACAGTCCAATCTGGAACACAGTCCCACTGGAGCCAACATATCACCATATATGATTTCATTACAATCTTTCATAAGGCCTTTAAATGGCCACATAATCCCAACCCCCCGCCCCTCCCCCCCTCCCACCCTCCCCCCCCCCCCCTCCAATCTAAAACCAACTTGGATGATTTCGAGTCGGCTCGCAGTTTTCAACTGCTAGTGCAAATCCCAACCCTGATAATAGAAAACAAAAATTGTCGACAAGTGGTTAGCTAGTTAATTGTTAGAATGCAAAATAGCACAAAATCAACAATGTCACGTTTAAAATTCAAAACTAGAACTTTAAACTAGGATCTGTCCCCATTTTCAATGGGGTCAGGATTCCGCCTCCATAAGGTTCAAGAGCCCTTTTAGTCAACGATTGAGATCCTTATAAGATGGGGTTCTACATCCCTTGATTTGGGGGCTTTCCCAGGGGCATTGCCACCCCAAACCAAGCTTCCACAACTATTCCCAAAATCTTGAGAATAGAATCTTCCCTGTTTGAACCTTATGTGTTTTAGTGTCCCAATCCGTCTATAAAATATTCATGACAGTTTTGACATCCCTTTTCTTATCTCAAGTGGACCACATTTAAGCTGGATCTTTGTTGCGCATTGTTTAGTGCTTGGTGCTATTTATGCTTGTACGATGATGAGAAACTTGAGCTTCATGTTGAGGGACCTTCGCAAAGGGTTTAGCCTCCTGAGGACAATTATTTCCATTTTCTAGTTTTCTTTATACCTAATGTTTCATTTGTTTCAATCAAGTCAGACTTCGAAATGGTTATACCCACCTAATGATAGCTGGTCAGGTCTTCTTGTTTTCGATTTGATAGAATTCATTTTTGGCTGGACATATCTCTGCTTTTTCACACGAAAGTCATGGGTAGCTTTTCAAATTACTCTTCCAAAGTCTGTTATTTAAAGTTAGCGAACTGTTAATTGCCTATGGTCCGTAGATTTTGTCATGTTGTGTGATCCCTCTTGTTCCACATTGTATACTAGAAATCCCCAACAATGAACTCATCGGAAATCTGAAAGATAACTTGCACCGAAAAATAATGTACTCCTTGTAAATCTGACAAAAGAAATGGATGAGTAGTATGTTCAGCATGAGTAGGAGCTTACTCTTTGTACTTCAAATGATGGTTCATATTCTCATGTACCAGGATACTTTTACTTTGCCATCTGTTTATCATGCTGAATTTATACTTCCTCAGAGTCTGTTTATTATAAGTTTCTTTGATTTGATAAACATTATTTTCTCAAAACCTTGGAGCTGCATGGAACGAAGATTTTGTATATTTTAGAATCTCTAGCATCTCTGATAGGAATTTCACCACATTCTCTTTTAAAACTTTTGTTGGTTCCTGCATAATTTATAGAGGTACATATCTTTTTGGGGAGTCTGATATAGATAGTTGCCTAACTCTTCAGTGATACATGATTTACGTGAGCGCATGATAAAAAAATGAAATGCTTAGTGCACAGACCATTTTCAGAGTAATCTGCAGAACATTCAAAATCTTCAATCTAAGCATTGCATGTGCTGGGTTTATTCTCACTGCCTACCTACCAAAAAACAGAAAAGACATTGCATGTACATATAAATACACACTTGATCAGTGCACAGAAACATGCATATAAGCATACCATTCTTCTTCATTTTGTTGATTTGTCATGATGTTGCCCAGTGTATTTCTTTCTTATTTTGAGTTATGTATGTGTTGATTGACCATGTTGTATTTTAATTAGAAGATGTTTTATTAAGTACAAAAATCCTTCGGCTTCTAAGTTTCTTTCCTCTCTCAAGCATCATGCTGAAGTTTTAGTCCCATATTCAAAGATCATTTCGCAGTTCCACATTTACAAATTTTCTCATTCATTTGGATATGGGTCTCCTTTAACTATTTTTAGCTTCTATTATAATTGGATGATTTTAAGGGGATTGTTCTTATTTATAGGAAGTCAAGAAGTATAGGTTTGAAAGTTCTTTAATTTTTCCATTGCAGGTACTCTAGACTTCTCTCAAGTGTACAGTTTCATCGGCGGCATATTTGACCCACATGTGAGTGGTCATTTGCAGAAACTGAAGGAGATGGATTCTGTAAATGTTGAAACAGTAAGTTTCATGATTATTCTGAATATTCTTAGGATGGTTCCTATCCTGTTGCTTTTAATAGTTGCATTTCAATGGAACTTTTAATTGTTTCACTATGGAAACTTTCTCCATGGTAAGTACTAGATATATATAAAATGGAATAATCTCAAATACAAGAATAGTATGTTTGTAAGTTATTTTTTATCATCAAAATGGTAAAAGAGGCTGCTCACAGCTAGTTTCTTAAGAGGCTAGTTTCCTTCAGAGTGTTTTAGAAACGGAAAACTTTTAATAGTTATATCTTCGGCAAACCCTGCACTTTCGATAGGCAAAAAGGACTTATGTTATGGACATGCAGAGATGTATTAGAAATAACTAATTATTGTGAAGGTTAACATTCTCAAAAAAAAAAAATTATATATATATATATATATATATACAATTATTATTGTGTTTGAGGGTATGAGTGGCTTTTATTGTTGTTTAGGACTTATATGTCCTATTTCACTTCTTATGCGCAATATATTGTACTTGATATATTTTATTAATACAAAAGGAGTACGTGATGGTTAGACTCTCTCTCTCTCTTCTTCTTCTCTTCCTTCTTCCTCCTCTTTCCCTCCCCTACTACTCTCGAATAACTCCTTTTTATTTTTCTCCGCTTTGATTGATTTGTCCTCTATTGCTTCCAACTTGGTATCAGAGCATCGAAGAAAAGTTGCGGAGATATGATTTCGGGCTGATGTCATCTATATGGTTAGATGGCTGTTTGGGGGTATTGTCTCAAATAAAATGTCACCAGATTCAAGGAGTGACAATGTCTTGCCAAATAAATTCCCTGCATGATAACTGTTGGAATACCTAAGGAACCACTGGAATTGGCTACAGTGGGTAAAACGCAAGCCTCATAATAAATCCAAAGGTAAAATATCCCCTTAATATGTTGAAAGGAAGCTCCCTGCGAAAAACAAGAAAGATCTGAGCCCAATCATGCCCAAATCACCAATTGGAGGCTCTAGAATGAGGTAGGATCAAACTTGGGTCAAAGGAGATCGAAATAATAATCAAACCATTGAATCCTTAATCCAAGGCACCCTGAGGCTACCCTTCAAAACCAGGCCAATCCCATGCCGAATAACCAAGATATGGCTTGATGAAACTCAACCGTCCATCCCACAGCATCAATCTAATATTCAGAGATAGGGTACAGTTAAATTCATGTCAAATTGGGTCGAACTAGCGATTAGAGAGTTTTAAATTTCAATCTAAGGTTCCATGATATCATTGTCCAAAAATCAGACCGATTTGATAGAGGATAACCCAAATATAGCCCGACAAAGCTCAATTGTCCATCTCATGACATTGATCCAAGGCCAATTTCCGGAAACTCCTGAAGACATAAAAATCTAAATGGCCTAAGAACTTATGGATTAAATTTATTGACATAATTAGGCTACAATCCAAATTTGAGCTCAATTTGATATTGGATGAGAGAGATATAGCTTCTCAAACGCCTTGGACCACAGGTAGGGTCCACTTAAATCAGTCCAACTTTACAAAGGGACCCAAGAAATAAGTAGCCAATAAGCTTCAAATTTTTCTGGGAGGAAGTTGATGATGAGGAAATCCTTTCATAAAAATTTCAGGCAAATTTGATGCCCAGAAGTGCCTTTTTAGCATTTAATGCACCATATGGACCACACAAAAGAAAAGCAAACCATACTTTTGTTTGTACATATTCTTGAAGCACCCTCCCCCTACTTGAATAACGGAGGAAATGGTTGCAACTATCACTCTTAGGCACCAAATATGCCCAAAAATCCACGGAAGCATATGCATAATAATGCATGTACCTTGAAGAGCCCCTATATGACCTTATCTAGACCCAAGGAAGAGACAAAGGTGGGCGTTATTGCCCCAAAGATACTCCCCAAATTTCAGCCTGATTGGGCATGACAACAAACAGGAAGATGAGATAAAGGAGTACGGTACACCACGGGTGTAGGGGTAGTCAAGGCAAAGAGAACAGTAAAACTCTTAGAATTTGACTTTAGATGGCTTTAGAACTGTCACATATGAATTCAGAAGGCAGGAACCCCAAACTCCTGAATTTCACACCAAATAGGGATGTTTTCACACTATTCAGGATTTTACAGCTGATACCGTCTACCAAATATAGTAAAATCCTGAATGCTTCCTCAAAATTGGGCAAACTTTACTCCCTTGTATCTCACGATTCGCAAGTTGTATTGGGTTGAAATTTGGATATGTTGTGCCCTTCAACGAGCACGTCCTTTTGGTATAGGCCTCGCACATGATTGTTGGTCCGGTCAAAAGAAATCTCTGAGAGAAATCCTCAAGTTTTGAAGTTCATGCAAAAACCAGTTTGTGTGACCTTGTCACACTTCTTCGATCATAAGTTGACATCTGACTATCGACTTGAGTTTAAATCTGGTGCATTTCGATCGTGACTCGATTATCTTTGAAATGGCATAAGTATAATCAGGATTGGGATTTGGATCGATGGCCATCCGAGGCTCGAAAGTGGTGCAACTTTATGTGTAGTAGGACTTTGGTTTTCCGGCAACTCAGCCGATCAGAGGTCTTTTCATGTGCTTTTTGATGTAAAATGTTCGTGATGAGGTCCCCTTCAATTTGTCACTGAAAAATCCACCATAAATCTGGGATTTTTGAAGCAATCAATGGAAGAGTATCAAGAAAGATTTGCTCAAAACCATAAAACACAAAACTACCAAAAACTCCCATCAAATCTTCATGGTTCCTTTCAAATCATATATCAAGGCGATCTACATTTTTCCGGTGATATTCGCCCATTCTAGTGTCAGAGAAGCCGAAAAGAAATCTTCTTACTATGTGGAAGGGAAGAGTTCCTCTTTGAGGGACCTAATCGTCAATTTTGGACATTGTTCATGTCCTTTTTGGTTAATTTTTCATTACCCAAATTTTGTTTTATTTTCCATCTTTTTCTTTTTACTCAATTCTCTAAGGTTTTGAGCATCCACCATTGCTTAAAGGGGGAGCTCTATAGAAACCCCGTTACTGATGTAACTAAAATAGTACTAAAAGAGGTTTCTTTTTGCCTTGTGGTTAATGAAATTCTATCACTTTGAAAGAGGAGAATGAAAGCTTATGTACAAAGAGTTCTTGCCCTTACCCTATACCTAATTCTAGGTTAACCATTCCCTATTTAGCTTAACCAAGCCCTAAGCTACCTTGGTTAAGTTTCTACACTTGACCAAGGGTTACCCAAACCCTAATCCTAATCTAACCATACCCCATTTTGTACCACACACCATATCCCATACTCTACCATACACCATACCTCGTACTCCACTATACTCCACACCCCTTACCCCACCATACTCCATATTCCATATTCTACTATAGTCTATATCCTACACTGTATGATACTCCCTACTTCAACCTATAGTTACCCGAATCGCCTATTGAGGTTGTGATTCCGGTTTGGTATCGCGATGCCATGTTTCTCAAGGCGAAACTCGATTATGAAAGAAAGGAATCGCGTTTCCAAGTTTCTCAAAACATTCATTTAAGTATATGAATCTCCATTCTTGGAAGCTTGGAATCAATGTTCCATATCGTAGAATTTGTGATTCCTAGCTACACAACAATGCAATTCTACATGTGTGAGATGTTGATTCCAATTAGTTAGGAATTGCAATCCATGTTGTTTGGAAGCAAGTTCCACTTCATTAAAAAACGTGGTTCGTAAATACACTGAATAATGTTTCGATCAACATCGAATCAAGTTCTAATGGCACGGATTCAAGATTCAAATACAAATGATGAATGAAATGCATTCACAAATTGTATGTTGCGAAATAGCTCCATGAATCCATTCTATGTTACTAGAGGAGTTTCAGGAACCCATTTGTATCAAGTTACAATTTTCTACAAGGTTAAAATTAAATACCCATGAGCTGGGTTTCGAGACTGTGATGTTGTGAGGGCCAAAAAACCTTAGAAAGTTATAAGGCGAATCCATTTACAATAATCTCTACCCACTTACCGAGCATAAATATTATTAAAAAAATTGTTACTTCAAATTTAATAGTTTTTGGTAAATGTTGTGCGTACTAATGTTATATTGTTTGATATATGATGGGTACTATGATACGCTACACTGTTTTACATTAAATTAATCTTCAAATATTAGAAATTGAATTAAAATTGAATAACTCAATTTTCAAAACTACATTTAAATAAAGGAGAATTTCTATTTCTATAATTCAAGAAAGAAGATAGAGGGAGCTCGCCGTTGTTCTCACTACTTGTATTTCGTAGACCAAGTCCAGGGTCTTAGTAGGCGGAGGATTGTTGGTAGACCAAGTCCAATGTATGGGATTGTTGACAAAGATTTCATAACAAGGTTGCCATTCGTAATTGGACTAAATATATGTAGACCAAAATTCAATCTTGTAAATAATAATAAAATTTAAAATTTTCTTAATATTTCTCTCATATACTTGAGGGGACTGGTGCGCGATTTCTGAATGGGGAGAATCTAGATTCATGAATGATGAGAATCTTGATTTCAAGTCGATGGGAAAACGATTCCGCAAATTTAGGAATCACAATTCCAATCTCATCGAATTGAGATTCGAGAAGGCACTGAATGGTGTTGAGTCATGTGCGATTCCTGAAAGGTAAGAAACTCGATTCCAACATAATGGGACACTTATTCCTACGAATAAGAAAGACAATTTCTATTTTATTGGATCGCAATTTCAATTTAGTGCGAATCATGATTCGATGATTTGAATTGTACGGACAACAATTCCAAGATTAAGAATCATCTGATCCATGCGATTCTGATTCCTAAAACAATTCGGAATCACAGGCATTTCCAACAACTATATTTCAATCTATCCCACTTAGCCTAGGTTAGCCCTTAAGGAGGCTTTTCCAAGGCAACGCCTCGTCGGGTTTAGTACCCGCATCGGACCCTGCCAGCGGACTCTTCTGGGGTGCTTTGGCTGATCGTCAAGCACCTTTTCTCTTGTCGTCCATACTCCCCATAAGGGAGGTGTTGCCTGAATTCTACCGAATTTCGGTCAACCCTCTTTTATTCCTACATGCCTACACCCACAACCAAGCTGATTCATACCACCTAGCCTTAGTCGACCCAACATATCCACCCCCTCAAACCTACATACCCTAGTTCATTAGAACCTGCCTTAACCCACACGCCCCATTTACCCATTCGGACCCCTCTTAAACCCCTTTAACCCTCAAACCGCTTAAACCCTCCTAAACCCACTTGACCCATTCAAGCCCAACCTAACCTGAACCAACTAGGACCTACCAATTAACCCTAACCTAACTAAACTGAACCAACCCGCAACGACCGCATAGGCCCATAATCAATCACTAATGGACGACTCGAAGACCCTAGCGCGGTAAGACGTGCGAGGGAGTGGAATCAAACAATGTCCCAAGCATATGAGTCACAAAGGCCTGCGAATTATACACCCTCGTGCCCCTGCAGCTAACAAATGTCGGAAAGCTTTCCACGACGATTCTAAACTAGGATCTAAGAGGGCCACCGCCTGGACGCATCCCACACTCAACCCAACTCTTGAAGCAATTATTACCTCGTATTTTGTTGTTTGATTTGTTGGTTTGCCATCGCACCACACCGAACGCCTTACCAGCACAAACATCGCACAACAATGGAGTTCACGCACGAGCACGCACGTGCATGTGAAGAGGTATGGGACAAATAATGTGGGGGCTCGCGACCAACTGCATATGTGGTTCAACATCTTCATGAGAATTACAGCAAGCCACAAAATTTTTGGCAATATTTTGGGGGCCTGATCTTTTGATTCCTGCAGCCAAATGAGCCCAAATTTCAGTATGTTGCTCCTTGCTACATGGCATCCATGTATGGATCGGTGGGCTTCTCGACTCGGATTGAGGTTGAATGGAGCTAAAATGCTGGAGGTTCGCAACAAATAATGTGTATCTGTCCCCATGACCTCTGCTCACTCTCGAAGTAATATCTCGCAATCCGTGTGGCCATTCAAGCCAAAAGTTTTTGAGGAGCTTCCTAACTCAGAGACAAACACATCCATAGATGGAAATCCACTATCAAAAGCTAATTAAAAAGACGAATCCTAGTAAGAAGTCCAAATTTATGCTACTGCAGTTGCTAAAAGTAGTAAAAAATAAAAGGGCCATATCTCTCCAATTCGACATCATCTTGGGCGAAACTTTTCGTCAAATATTGGTTTCGGGATCTTTCACAAGAAACCACCAGTTGATCATCAAATAGCGGTCAAATTTGAGTGCAATAATGAGGTTTAGAAGTTGATATTAAATTTTTGCTGGAAATGGAAAATCGAACTCAAAATGAGTGAAACTTGGTAATTTTTTTGATAGTTTTCACTCAAATTTGTTGCAAAATGATCGTGGTCGATTGCTCCACGATTTCACAGAGGCAATTTGAGATATTGAAAAAATGTCCAATTTGATGGGTTTTGGTGTTGGACGAAGAAGGAAGCCCCCTCAAGGAAAAATTATTGAAAATTCCAAGGTTCAGACGTTCTTTTTGGCCATTTTCAACCCTCACCTGACTTTACTTTTTTTCATAATCCACCACTTTTGAGCCATGCTTTTGATTTTCCACCCACGAACGTTTAATATTCCACCCATGTTTTTCCATGTCTATAAAAGCCAACTTGAACATCATTTTTAGGTGTAGTGATGTTTTTATGGTTCTTTTTAATGAAAAAGAGCTATGATCATTTGTGAGGGTGTAACCAGGTCAACCTAGGATCTTGCCTTACATATCATTACAATTTTTTACAATCGTACAAAAATACAATGTATGAAGAATCAAGAAATATGGAGCAATTAGAATACCACGTACCTTGCCTTAGATTACCTCCAAGGACTTTGTACACCTCACACTGGGTCTCCTCCACCAATGGTACACAGGATCTCGGTCCTAACCTTGGCTCATAATTCGGGAAGCCTAGGCAAAACTTTTTGAGAGCATGACATGGGATGGAACCAACTCAAGCACAAAACACAACTTCAATGGTTAAACACATAGAGTGGGGTGTACCACCCTTATGGCTTGGGCATGGCGTCTTTAGGATTTTCTCTAGGCTCAAAACAATTCAAAACCTTAACTAGAATAGAGAAATATGAGCGAGAGGGGAGTACTTGCTTATGTGAGAGAGAGAGAGAGAGAGAGAGAGAGAGAGAGAGAGAGAGAGAGAGAGAGAGAGAGAGAGAGAGGACAATCCAATTTCACAAATGTAGAGAATACACACTCATAGAGAATATTTATAGAGAGGAAGCTAGGGTTTTGGGGTCTAGGGTTTTGTCATTATTATGAGACTCAATCTTGACTTTTAATCATGGAGACCTGTGGGGGGAAGAGATCTCAACCATTCATTCCATAGATCAACTATCATAATTAAAGGAATGAGGTGGAACCATTATCCCTTAGTTTTTATAACTCTATTCCCATCAAATATTGTGTAAAGAAAAATACTATATTTTTGCAAATCAATTTTCAATCAATCTCAACAATTGCTTTTTTGAAATCAATCAAATCCATTTCACTTCGCTTTCCTTTTATTTTTAAATCAAGGTGGCTTAACACACAAGCCACACAAGATAGGCAAGAAGAGGGATTGGGGTGCCCCACACATGGAGAGCCATGTGGGCCCCATGCCCCCCACTAGTGGGCTGTTATGTGGTGGGTCTAAAGTCCCAATGGGCCTCCACACTTTATATTATGTTTGAGAATAATAAAAAATGTATAGATCCATTAAAATATTTTATTTTCCTCCTTAAATTAAATAAATCTTGAAAATTGATTTTTCTTATTTAAAAATAATTTATTCTAAAATAAAATATCCAGAGAGGGCTAAGAAGATATGATGGGAATTGGATCCAAAGAGTTAGGAATTTAACAAATATACTGAGGACTCCATCTTTTCTAGAAAATTGTATCTCACTGCACCTCAAACTGACCCAATAGTTGTTGGGTTTTTGTGGCCATTTAAAGGTCTTATGTGACCATGTACTGAAAATATATAATAAATTATTGACTGCAGTGGGAGTATGGTCCAGCTTGGACTGTAGGGCAACAATGCCTTAGACTTAAGGGTGGCAATGGACTCGAACCCGACCCGAGACCCGACGGGTATACCCGACAAGGGTTGGGTATGGGTCTAGCATTTGGACCCGACCCGTACCAGTAAACTATTAGAGATAAATTTTACTTTAAGCCCTATTCATTTGGTGTATTAAGGATCGTATATAATTTGAACTAATAGTCATCTTTAGTTATTAAACGACAAATCACACGGCTTGCAATCTAATAGCAGGTGATTGTGACCTTGTTGTCAATAATACGAGTATATAATGGTAAAAAAAAAGGGCAAAATAGCTCATAGTGAGGGTGACAATGGACCCGAGACCCGATGGGGTAGACTCGAGACCCGATGGGGTAGACTTGAGTCCCGATGGGTACGGGTATGGGTACAATTTTTGGACCTGAATCTATTCGGGTTTGGTCGAGGTCCAGCCGAACCCAGCCCATACCCAACCCGTTGCCACCCCTACTTAGACTCACATGAGTTTTGATTGGTTATGACTCAATGTGAAGTCCAAAACCCGTAGTCTTGGGCATCGTGTAAGCGCAACCAATAAGGGTTTTGATGGGGGGTTTTCCCTAGATGAGGTAAGAGATATGCCTAGGACAGTTGACCAGAGGACATGGATTTGGCCCCTGTGTGTGATGGATGGTTTGAGAAGACAAGGGCATAAATCCTCATCATTACTATCACACGGCATCAATGATTTAAAAAGGGGACCGCCCAGCGCCTAGGTAGTCCAGAAGGCATGGGTGCATCGCTCAGGCTTAGGTGGCCAAATTGGGCAGTGGTCCCTGGGCGGTACGGAATCCGCCAAGGCGGCTGCTCAGGGCATGCGCTTTGCCCAGAGGAGGAAAACTTTTTTTTTTTCATTTTTTCAAAGATATAAAAGTTAAGAATGATGGGTTTTAGGTTCATTTGAACCCTAAACCCACTAGAACCCCTTTTAGAGTAGAAAAACCTCCAAAAAACTACATTTTATTGGATCGAATCATCGAAGTGGTTCTCAAAGTTTGGAGTGCAAGCAACCAAAGTAGGTGCGTTTTTTAGATTGCTTGTTTTATTTTGAGTTGTCCTCTTTAGGAGTTAGTCGAAGTGGAGATCCGGGTTGGAAATACAGATACAACCCGAATCCAAATGACAAAAATTGCGTTAGATGCAATTTTTGTGAAAAAGATACAAAAGGAGGCATAAACCGGTTTAAGAAACATCTTGCCAGTATTAAGGGGGATGTTGCCCCTTGTAAAAATGTTCCTGAAGCTACAACGGAGGAGATTAAACAATTTTTAAGTTATGAGAAATAAAAACAAGAATAAAATCCTTGTCTTAGATCTATTTTTGCTACTCTTAGAAAAAGAGATCCGGGTTGGAAGTATTGGTACAATCCAAAACCAAATGATAAAAATTGTATAAGGTGTAATTTTTGTGAAAAAGATACCAATGGGGGTATTAGCCGATTCAAAGAACACCTTGTTGGTGTTAGAGGTAATCTTGCTTCTTGTACAAAGGTTCTTGAAGCAGTTCGAGATGAGACTAGACATCTTCTGAATTTTGAAGAACCAAAAACGAATGAAAATAAGCCTTGTTCTATGGAAGTATGGTTATAACCCGAATCCAAGTGATATAAATCGTATTAAATATAATTATTGTGGAAAGGATACTAATGGGGGCATTTACCGGTTTAAAAAATACGTTGCCGGTATGACGGGGGATGTTGCTCAATGTAAAAATGTTCCTGAGGCTACCAAGGAGGAAATTATACAATATTTGAGTTCGAAAAAGCACAAAAAAAGGGTAGAGTAGCCAAGACTCCTAGGGCCTCATCTGCACAAACTGCACATACTAGTAAGAGGAAGGTAGAAGAAGAGGAGGAAGAGGTAGATTCAGAAGAAACATTGGAGGATGAGCGTTATATTGAAGAGGGAGATTACTTTGATGATGATGGCCTCGACTCTGATGCATATGATGAGGCTTGCTCTATTGATATTCCTTCTGATGAAGATGATGATGATGACTGAAGACTCTTGCCTCTTGGTGCTGACTGCTGTGTGTTGAGTCTGTTGAGTCGTTGACTGTTGTGTTGAGTCATGAATGTTGAATTTGTTAGACTGTATATTTTCTAAATTTCTGTATATTTTTGTTGTGTTGAGTGTTGACTTTTATATCCTACACTTGTATGGTTTTACAGTTTACTGTTTTAACAATATGGATTATCAAAATTCTCTTCTCGACTTCTCTCTTTTTTTTTCTTTTTTTTTTCAACTTGGAATATGGTATATTAGGATTTTTACTTTTTTTTTTACTGGGCGCTTGCCTAGGCTCTAGGCGGCCTCCCCCAGGCCGCCTAGGACCTGCTTAGCGCTTTTTGATACATTGCACGACATGTACACTAGATAGTTGTCTGGGAAGCGACCATTTAGATAAGGGTGTGTGATGTATACATTTGCGTAAGAGATGACTCCCTGCAACTCCGCCGGACTGTGTTGGAAGGATCCATGAAGTATATTGTTGAAATGGGCTCTGGACTTGTCCTCAGGGAGGGACCTGTAATTCATGGTCTAGGATGATATCTTTTCTACTTATTAGCTGACTTTGATGGTCCAAGAATGAACCCCTACGATGGGTTGTGGGTCATGGGATCGGTTGGGTCAGTTTGAGAAGGTTTAGTGAGATGCGGTATCTGGAGAGGATGGAGTTCTCAATATATTTGGCATAATCTTAACTCTATGGATCCAATTCCCATCAAATCTTCTTTAATATGTTAAATAATTCTTAATTATTTTATAGATAATTAAAATAAATTCTTAGATCTCTTTGAGTATTTTATTTTATTAAAAAGTGATTTTTTGTGAGGAAAAATCAATTTTCTGGATTTATTTTAATCAGAGAGAAAAATAAAATATTTGGAGATTTTGTAAAATTTGTTTTAATATTAATATGCCGGGTCCCAATGGGGTTCAATGGGCCCACCAATGTGTGGGGCGTGGGACACATATGGACACTACATGGGTGGTCCACCCCCACCCCATGCAAGCTTTCCTTATTGTTTCATGTGCCTTCTAAGGCATATGTTGTTTTGATGTTTTGAAAAGTTAAGGTATAGAGATTTGAATTGAAACTAGATAGAAAAGTGTAAGATATCAAATAGTTTGTACTAAATACTTTCTCTACACAAAATATTTGATAGAAATGGAGTTATGGAAACTAAAGGATAAGGTTCCACATCATTTCTTTAATTATGATGGTTGATTCAAAGAATAAATGGTTGAGATCTCTTCACCTTATAGGTCTCCAAGATCAAATGTCAAGATTAAAGCTCATAATGATGGTAAAAATCGAACCCTAGAAACCCTAGCCTCTTGTCTATATATACTAGCTATGGGGATTATGCGGATTATGCTTCTCTCTCTAAGCAACCAAAGGAGACATGCCCCACTCTAGCGTTCTCTCTCTTCTTTCTCTCATAAAAAATTAGGGTTTAGGAAAAGTTCACCCGAAGGGGTGCATTCCCAAGCCACACAAGCCCTAGCCCTGGGTTCTTGCCTCATGCTCATGTGTTGAGCATTGGTCAAGGAAATCCCATGTGATGCTCTCTAAGGCTTTTGCCTAGGCTTCCCTAGTTGTGAGGTATGTTCTTGAACCAAGATCTCGTGCACCATCTGTGGAGGAGACCTGGTTTGGGGTGTACGAAGTCCTTGGGAGTAACCTGAGATAAGGTACGAGTTGTTTCATGATTTCGTGCTTCTATTGCTTTCTTATATAATTTTCAGTTTTACATAATGAATGTAATTTTTCTTTTAATGGCATGCAAGTGAGAGGTCTTGGCTATTTCATTGAGTCAAAATTGTATTTTGGACCCTTGTAAGTGGTCCGGGTGGCAATATGTATAAAAAAGTAAAAAAAATTTAAATGGTATTGACTTGCCTGGTTACATAGTCCACCTTTCCGACCCACAGCCCTGCGTAAGGGTTCTTGATTAGACTATCAAAGTGAGTCAATAAATGATGGAGACATGATCCTAGTCCATGGATTACAAGCCCCTCCTTGAAGACAAGTCCAGGCCTTATTCTAGCACGATACCACATGGGTCCTTCCAACACTCTCCAGTGTCCCAGGGAGCCATCTCTTCGGTACATGTACACAATACACGCCCTGATTCAGAGGGTTGCTCCTAGACAACTGTCTAGGGTACATATTGTGTGATGGTAATTATAAAGATATTGGCTTTTGTCCTCTTTGACCAACCATCGCACACAGGGGTCACATCCAGTCCCTTAGCCAATCACCCTGGGTACAACTCAGACTACATCAAGGGATAACCCCACATCGTAACCCTTATTGGTTGTGGACAAATGCCCAAGGTTACGGGTTTTAGATATCATCCTGGGCCATAGCCAGTCAAATCTCAGGTGAGTAACGACCATAGTTAGCATGTTGGTGAATAATAAAATATCGGCAGACCAAAACAACGGTAATAAATCGGTTTCGTTTTAAAAAGTCAGTAAAAAATTGGGTTAAAAATACGGATCGCCAAAAAATAAGGTAAGTTATAGAATCGCAAATAGTTCGAATTTGGTTAAAAAAAATGTAGTAAAAAAATCAGATGTGTAAAGCTGACACAATATAGGAATATGATTTGCAGCTATTATATAGATATAATAAAGCCATTAAGTTTATAATATTATAGCCTTACTAGTGTCATTAGAGTAATACTTGACAATTTTTTGTTGAAACTTCCAAACATATTGTAGATTTATTAGGAGCATAAATGAAAAACAACAACAATACAAAATACAAGAAATAATTAACAAATAACAAGAACTGTGAACCAAGGTATATGATTATTTTAAAAAATAAAAATAAAAAATGCCCTCCATATAGGATTGCAGTTAATTAAAAGAAAACGCAAAGACTCAAATATGTAAAATAATGGTCCATTGAAAATGCAATGTTGTATGCGCCAATGAAATAGAAAATAAAAGATACAAAATGCTATATTGTATACACCAATGAAATAGAAATAAAAGATACAATATGAAATTAATCAAAATTCTCTATGCATAAAAGAAAAAAACAAAATGCTTAAGCAAATTCAAGTCTCGCACTTAATTCCTAACTACCTAAATCTTTAGTATCATTAAATCTCTCTTGCTCTTATAAAGATAAAAAAGAAAAAAAAAAAAAAAAACAAAGATTTTTCGTTGGGTTACTCTTCTTCTAATTCTACCTATTATTTTGATATACCATTGTTTTGATTACTTTTTTTGGGAATATGTTGTTTGTATTTTTTCATACATTGTTTTAAGGGAACTCATTTGTGAAATTTTTGATAGATTTTTTTGTTGAATCAAGACTCTTAATTTATTCCCATTGTTAATGTACTTATCTTTCAACGAAACTTCAATAATACTAAGTTGGTGAAGAAATGAAATTATAGCAAAGAAGTTTTTTTGAAAAGCTCTTTTGAAAAAGGATAAAATACTGATTTATATCAGTTGTATTAAAAACACGATTTTTTGAAGATCTTTTGAAAAACTTGGAGTTCTTAACAGATTTCAAAAAATTGGTGAATTTTTTAAAAAGTCGAGTTTTAAATAGAGACTTGCTAACTATGGTCACGACATCAACGATGCCTCACAGTCCATCCTGGACTACGCTCCTATTGGAGCTATCACATCTATAGTCATAGTTTTACATGCTCTCATAAGACCTTTAAATGGCCATATAACCCCAACATTTCCCACTTGGCCTTTGAAGGGCTGACAAACTCTCCCTCACACACCCTCATCCCCCATTATAATATTTCTCTCAAGCATATCTAACATGCTCCCTCTTATGTTTGTTACATTACACATTACTTGGTGAACTCCTTCTCCATCCATCTTTTTATTAAGGATTCACTGATGTAATCTTTGTGGGAGACATAAAGCCTCTTTCTCTGGTGCTCAGATCTCATCTTGATCATTATGGTAGTCCATCTTAACATTCTTGGTCTTCTCATATAAACGTGACCTTTTATCAATACGAATCACAGACTTTTTGTTGCAGAAAATCTTCATGCACCCTCATTACATAGGGTCATATTTCAGCAGCTCAAGGGAGTTCTTTAATCGTGTTGCTTCTTTTGCAGCTAGACAACCAAACCATAAGTCTGGGTTCTAAGGTGTTCAACATCACAGTAAGTTGTTTCAATTACTCCACTAAGCATAAACAAGTACTCCCACTGGGATGGTAGGTCATTTGGATCCCTTCGACAGTAGATAGTGGAATACCTTTATATTTTGAGTATCCGATCACCCCAATATAACCGTGGGACTGCAACAACTCCCACTCTCTCTTCATTGCCAGAAACGAAGAGGAAACAAGGTGCTTTTTACATGTATTTCGTTTCCTTCTTCTTTTTACAATTTCCAGATTGAGAACCCTGCCCATAGGGTGTCATGTTACCCTAATATTGCATGACCTGTCTTTGAATATTTAATGTCATAAATCATACTCATGGCACACTATAAGACTTAGAATGAGCCTAAAAGGACTTCCAATCATGACAGTACAAAAACATGACTTAACATGTCACACCTTTCAATTTACTACAGAATAAAAGATGAGCATCCCTTGATGAAAATACAATATACCCCAACTCAGAGAATTTCTCTCTCCAACTTTTTGAGTATGAAAATAGCTGCAAAATTACAAAATTATACTCAGTACCAATCCCAAATCACACCATTCAATGAATCTATGAACTAGTGACATTCACGTCACTATACAATTCATACAACAAAAAATCAGAAGGAGCATCCCTTAATAAAAAAATCTTCTCTCTCAATCCACAGAGAGTTTATCCCTCAAACGTTTTTCTGTTGAAAACTAGACTCAAAACAACAATTTAGCATCATGATGTGAATCCCAAATAATATTTTTCGTCAGGAAAATAAATAAGTTACATTCATGTCACAAAAACAGATTAGACTGTAGAAATTCAGGATGATCATTCTCCAATAAAATATTCTATTCTCATAATACCCATGGAGATTTTTTTGTTAGACAATATACTCTAAAAGATAATATAAAAACTTAGTGTGGGCCTCAAAACATTCTATTAAAAAGGTATATAAAATCGTGACATTCGCATCACAAAAACAGTCTTCGTTGCAGAAAAACAAGTTTGAGCACAATTCAATAAAATAACCATATCTCTCAATCCGCAAGGGGTTTGTCAATCAAATATTTTTTGTTTGAAAGTAGACTCAAATTGGGTAAATGTCATTTAGATACCCTCCAAAAAATAGAACTATTTAGTTGCTGGAAAAATTCATGGAATATAATACACAGTTCCTGGATTTTGTGGGATCAAAATTGGCACCACTCAAGGATGAGTCCATAACTCTCAATCCCCACATGATCTCTCATTGAAACTTTGAAGGGAGATAATACTCTTTAAAAACAAAAAAAAAAAATATATTGGGCCAAAGAAAAATACCTCATCCTTTTGTCCATAACCGTGTGGCATGCAACACACAAAAAAAACCTAATCTGCAAAGTGTTTCTCGGTGTCCAAATCACGCCAAAAAAAAACCTAATCTTACAAAGCCATTGGCTCCCAAGTTTTTTATTCAAAACCCAAAACAAAAACAAACAGCAAAAACAAAAATAATATGGCTGCAAGAGATCTGCTTTGGTATTGATGAAAGTTGGACAATGTGATCTAGCCAAGTATATACAGTTAAAATTTTCCCTTTCTTTCTTTTATTCGTACCAACTAGAACACTTTCAGGTGTTCAAAATTACAAATTTATTCAAAAAAAAAAATAACCCTAATACAACCTAGTTTCTTCTCTTGTCAAAAATGCCTAGTCTAAAATCTTTCTTTCAAATGTGACGCATCTATAGCATTTAAGGAGGGGCGATGTGGGACTTCAAGGGAATTAAGAAAAGGTTAAGCAACCGTCATTGAGTTTCTAAAGTATTTGACACGCATGTGTTCTTGATGTGCTGACACATGCCAAATATCATGGACGCACATGTTTAAGTTACATGGCCTTAAGAGTTACTTCCATCCAATTTCAGGCTCATTAGGTTCATCTAAGGAGTATTGGTGGCCTAAAATCTTGACTATACTGATTCTAGTGGAAAGTAAGTAACTCTAGCATGTAGAGTGATGACATCCTAATACGTGGAACCTCTTTGTCCAACTTCATGTAGGATTGTAGAAGATCTGTCTCTTTCATCTCTCAAGATGAACTAAATACTTTAGTTGAATACCATATAGTGAAACAGATATAAAGTCTTTAGGAATTGTTTTATGATCCAGTGCATATTTATTACCATCAAAATATACTATTGGCATGTTTTGAAGCCGAAGAAGTCTCAGCAACCACATGAAACAGTTACAGAAAAAAAGAAAAACCATGAAGTTCCACTTCAAAAGTAAACCCAAAACCCAAGGACCAGACCCAACGGTATACAATTTCAGTGAGAAATAGAGGGATGATTTGAACTTTCTTCGAGTAGAAAACCACATAAAGTAAGGGGGTGTGACAAAAATGATGAGAAAAAGTTCTATGAACCAACAAAAGGGAAGATACAATGGCCATTCCAAATTGAAATGTAGAGCCTGTAAAATAAAATTTCAAGTCCTAAAAGTAAATGAGATATAGACAAGATGCAAATCATTATTTCAAAGCTTTCTCACATGGGTTGTCTCCTCGATAATTAGAATACACAAATGACAAATTTATTCTTTAAAATGAGTTGAGGGAGAATAGAAAGCAGAGACATTCTGAATAAACAATGGATTTGAGTGTTCAAGTAGAAAAGCTCCAGAAAAGTGAAAAAACTTGATGAGACAATCCAAGTTTGTTATTGAAATGATCATAAAATGATATATGTTTTAAATTCTCGAGAAACACATTTAGATGCATTGTCATGCACTGTGGTCCTCTTAACAAATTAAGAATAATGATTCTGATACAACCGTGGCATCAGGATACCAAGAATCATATTTTTTTGTTTTTCCTCTTAAACATTGTATAGGAAATTCCCAGATTAAAGTGCAGGGGATCTCCTGGTAATTAGATGCCAATATGGACAACTTAAGAAACTTGAGAGAAATTTGGATGGAAGATGAACTGTCCTAGTTTCTGGAATCTGTTTGCTTTTATGTATAGCATGCCAAATGTTTTAATCAAATTACCATCATGTTGTGAAATGATTTTGTAAAATGTATCAGGTATGTCATGAAGCTCTCATTTGCTTCCCATGAAGTGTATCCCAAGTTTTTTGGGTGTATCAGTGGAGATTTGGGCCCCTACTCTTTAGTGAGACTGGAGTCCGAGAGTTCATTCAGGCTCGGTGGTGCTACCACCAATGCCCTTGCCCATTCTGAAGTGTATCCCTAGTATTTCTTGATAACCCATCATCAATGGAAATATTGTTGATGGATCCTTTCTGTACAAAACAAAAGTAAGGATTTCACACATCAGAATGGACAATATCAATAATGGGAGTGCATTTATTTACAAAGGAAATAAATAGGAGAGACATTTTCATATGGACAATTTTAAACTGAAACATTTGGACTTATTACTATTCTTGGAAGAAACTAGAGATATGGAACTAAGTATTCATAAGAAATCATATTATGGAGCATGTTTGAAGTGTCGATGGATTTTTTATACTCAAATCCAACAACTAATTGAGACCAAATGGTGAATAGCTTAAAATAAATAAATAAATCGGATCCAACCTTCTCTTATATAATGCTAAAATATGTAAGAACACAAAATAAGATCAAAGAACCATTTAAATTGCTCAAACCAAAGGCGCTCTTTTGAGGAAACTGCTCTCCAGAGCTACAAAGACTAGATACTGACTCCACTGAAGTCACATAGAAGTACCCTCTGTTACATACAGAGGAGGAGGGTTACCACATTAAACTTTCTCATGAGGGATTAAACCCCAACTTACAAGTTTGAGATATTAACATTAAAACATGGTGGCAATAATAAATAAGATGAAATATAACAAGGAACTTGGAGAGATGCAAATTTAATTCCTCAACGCTTTCAAGAGGTTGTGCTATCTAGAAACTACTTTCCATTAGGTTGAATGATTAGCTTTTATGATACATGTTGGTCAAGTAATAGAGTATTTTGTGACAATTCATGTTAAGGGATTTTGTACTGACATTTGATCACATGATTGTTGCTCATGATTGTTCTTTGTGTTTTAGTGTTAAGTATATTTTACTTTCTGCAGGTTTTATTATTGATGAGGAACCTCTTCATCAATTTGTCCAATCTTAATTTTAAGGAGCATGTGAGTCTTTTTTCTCCTTACTACTATTGATGCAACAAGCATTAAGCACATGGAAACACCAAGTTTGCTTATTTGTAGTAAATATTGAGGATTTTGTTTGGGGTTTCTTTATTTGTGAAGTTTTATCTACAAATCAATAATTCATTGATACACAAATAGAGGCATGAAGAGAGCAAGCACAGAGATGGCATAGCCCAAGATTAATCTCATGCCCAGCTACAACAGCCACATTTTTACTCATAACAGATATAAAGAATAAAAGTTAAGGCTACATTCTCCAAGTTTATCAGCCATTTTCTTCTAGACTAACATTAATTCTCTTCAGCAATAATACCACGTCTCTAGTCCATTCTCTAAAAACAAGCAGAGTAATTTGCTGAAGATTGTGGTCTTCTCTACCAAGTTACATGTAGTTTCAAGGATTCTTAATTCTAGTAATGCATATCTTCTTTTGTTTTCGGATTTCCTCAATGAGCAAACTATCATACAACAAAAAAGCTCTAGACTTGATTACCCATTCCCAGAAAGAATTACTTATACAAAGAAGACGAGGAAAAAAATGCAAGGAAGAAACAAAGAAAACTCTAAACTATAAAGGAACATAACTTAAAACATAGAAACGCGAGCACTTCTGATGTGGTCATACATTTATGAAGTGCCTATGGACTCCAATGGATCTTCTTAAATGTTACTATTTATTAACATGAAAAATGGGTAATGTTCTATCTAGCATTATATAATAAGGTGTACATGTCCCGTATTTAAATTTAACTTCATTATTTGGGAAAATATCAGTAAAATGGTCAAACCACCTTAAAAAATCAATAAGGTGGTCAAATCAACCAACTTTACAATAGAATAGCTACTTTACAAGGCACTCAGGTACCTCTTCAAAAATGTTGCTTAAAGTTGCCTAAATTGCCCTTATCCTAGATGCAGAACCTTGAAAGTAGGGCAATTTTGGTATTTTGGCCGCATTTAACTTGCATGAATCAAATAGTGTAAATACCCTAGCTTTTTCTAGATTTCTAAGGAAGAAATGGGACTTCTTGGTCCCTAAACCCCAACAAGCCCGCCGAGGGGGGGTGCGGGGGCGCCAGTGGGGTGGGGCTTGGTTGGACCTTCATTTTGCTAAGGGCATTTAGTTCGATGAAATGATGATATTACCCCTCCATGTTTAAGTTAGGAGTTAGAACGTGGATTTTCAATGAGAAAAAGCAAGTTCCAAGTTCATAACCTTGAACAAGTGGGGGTATAATCATCATTTTCCTCAGTCCACTAATTCAAGCAAAATAAGTATATCACCCTCCATCAACCAAGAACAAGCAAATCTAATGAAAAAAGTGAGTACTAGATTCCTAAACCAGAGAAACTAAAGATTCATTCATCCTTTGACTCTTGCCGTGTTGGCTTGAGCCAAATGATGCTAGATGCCCCCCTTTGGTCAAGATTAGGATACCAGAAGAAGAGAGTTTAATATTAAAAACATATTCTAGTTTCTTAATGCTAAACAAGTAGGGGTATTTATGACATTTGAACCACTTAGGTGGGGATAAATTACTAAAATGACCCTGCTTGTTTAGAGTTTTGTATATGGAAAAGGGGCATTTTGTGCATTTCAAAGAAAAACTAAGGAGGTACCTAAGTGAAAAGAATATGTTAAATTAGCCATTCATATGTTAAATTCATTGATTTGACCATTTTAATGTTGTTTTCTGGTGTTTTTACCATTTTAGTTATATTTTCCTTTATTTTTTTATGTTGATTTGTAATTGCATGAAGGCATGTTGTCATGCATAAGAGTCTTGTAATATCAATTCACACTATGAAATATATTCCCGATCCAGAAAACGAAAATATTTTCCCTCTATCAATTGTATCTCTTTTTCCTTTTATTTTCATCAGTTGAGGGACTTTGAGATGGTATTGGAGCCTAAATAGGAGAGAGATAGATATGAAATTAGTGTAAAAAGCATAAATCAAATCTGTTTTAAGAGTATGAATGCGCTTGGCAACAGTCCAGGGTTAGCCCAACAAGCTAGAAACCTGGCCCTGGCCCAGGCCCTTTCTCTATATGAGGCTGGGCTGGGCCATGAATTGACTATTCAAGGAACTGAATCACCTAGGTGGGGCCATGAACTGTTGCACATGTTGACCCATGCCCAGGCCCAGATTAGCGATCCCCTACGCCATCGCCATCGCCATCGCCAGGCCTAAGCATAATGTCTAGCCATTTTGCCCTATTGAGTTACCATTAAAATCATGTAGGAGGTGAGATTTGGGATTTAGACAAACCTTTGTAGTGCTTGAACCAGCTCTCATATGTGTTGGTTCTTACATGTTGTTCCATGGGTTCCCTTAACAAAAACCCTGAAATTCTCTTCAAAAGATTTCCTGAATGTTCTAATAGGTTTCCCCACTCTTGCCCACCTTATTCAAAATATAGGGTCTCTAACCTACCAAAAGTTTTGTGGTGTTGCTAAAAAATGCAATTTCCTTAGGTTTTTCTGTCCTCCATGTTTAGAAATAGCTTCTCATGCCCACTGATATGGGAACCTCAGTGAAGTTAGATGTGAAGAATCATGCTTATGAGCCTTTAACTTCAAAAATTTTATAATGGGAAGAGATATATGGGGGTTGCATTGATGGACCTCCAATGAAGTCACTCATGGACAGCAAGCACTCAACGGAATCCTGAACTTATTTGCTCGTTTCTGGCATGTTTTTGAACTGACCTTGGTAAACTTGTAGTTCTCTTTGCTGAAAGCAAAAATTTTAATGTTTTTCAACCGACCTTAGGCCTCCTTCTGAGAAAGAGGCCTAAGGTTTTAGAGATTTTGTCCTGACAAACTTGTGGACTACTGGCTTTATGTGCGATCTTTCTGATTGGCAAAAGAAAGTTGACATTTGGTGACCACAACTGAGGTGAAGGATTCATATCTGTAGTCATTCTGAGAACCAGACACTTGAAATTGTGGTTTGAGAGAATAACTGATTCTCATTAAATAAAATATAGGTTTGAGAGAATAACTTAAAATATAGGTTTGAGAGAATAACTGATTCTCATTAAATAAACTTAAGGTTTAAACCCCTTATAAAATTATGGCAGACTGAAATACAATTTAGTGTACTATACAGCAATTACATGATTTACGACAAATATGGCCACCTTATGTTTACTAATATGGAGAGCACAGTTCCGCATATTCATAAGAATTAAATGGATTGTGGTCAACATGAAAATGATTGGGATCAATGAAAACAAAAGACTTTGATGTGCGAGAACAACTTCCCTATCTAGATTTTAAAAAGGAAAATCACTTGGTTTCTTCGCCATAGGATAATCATAAATTTTTCAGTTTGTGTATTGCTGACATATAAAATCAGCCTGTATTGCTGACATATAAAATCAGCCTTACTTTGATGAAAATCATGTTCTGTTGCAAAATGCAGAACCCTATCTATCCTTTCCATTTGACCAAACTTGCCCCTACCAAATGACCTCATGCCTTAGCAGTAGGAAACTAATGTGCTGAATGCCTCCAAACACAAAAATATAGCATCAATTGTACATTGGAAACTCATCCACTTGTGGCATGTGCAAATGGAGAGAACAAGAGAGGGAGAACCAGTATGTGCATGTAGATGTCTATGTTATACATGCAAACATGTACATGGTTATGCTCTCTACAATTATTATTGGTAAGTTTGCTTTGATTTTCTCTTCATGCCTTCATGCTTCGTACTTGGTGGTGCAGGAAATGTTGTTGAAAAGGTACAATGATAATGATGATAAAGCTGGTGGTGCTGCAGAAAACCAGGGCAATAACTTTGAACACCTTCTAATGGATTGCTGACAGCTTCACCAATTTACATTTATGGTTAGAAAATTGGAATGGTTACTTTTCTCAATAACTCGACTCCCTAGTCCCTTACAAGTTGAAAATATCTGGTGTGGAAGTGTGCATTGAGGTGTTATAAATAATACTGAATAAGGATTGTGTTTTCTGCAAAGATTGGAACTTAGGAATGTGGATATAATGTGCATATTATATGTATACTTATGTAAAATGTAGGTGCTGGAAATGTTTGTTGTCATTTGGAGTCCTTCCCTTGTGGGTATAAGGATCTCCATTGACGTTCTTAGTGGTTAATAGAGAGGACGTTTATGGTGTTGCTCCATTTGTTCATGGTAGGGAAAGGAAAAGGGGAACCTATGGATATGGATTTATAATTGAAAATAAAGTGGTTAATAGAGGACATTAGTGGCATTGTTGAATATTTCTTAAAAGTTTTGTAATGTGCATATAGAGAAGTATATCTTGGATTTTCCTTTTTGTTAGTTTTTTATTATTGCTTGTATAAAAAACGAGACATCCCATTAGAGCGACCTAGGTATTTTTTTGTGTGAAGAATGTTTTTGTGAAATAAAAAAGAGATCTTCTTCTTCCATTGGCTCGATTTACAGCCACTTATCTCCTTCATTATTACCCTAGTTTTCCTTGTTTAAGAACGACAGAAGGTCGGATTTAATTTCCAGAGCTCCTTTTGCATCAGGCTATATGCAAAAAAGTATAAAAAGATTGGCACCAACTGCAACAGGGAAATTGGATTAAAAAAAGGTATGTGCTCTCTATCTGATCCTTTTTTTTTTATATTTTCTCTATTCTGGGATTTGCCTTTTGAATCCAACATATGTACTAAAAGGTCGGCCGCCTTTGCCCCATAAGACGATCCGCCTAGGCTTCTAACTTAGGGTGGCCCTCCTTATGTGGGCTTGTGATGCACCGAGGCGATATAGTTGCTGAGAGCTTTTCATCAACTTTCATGTTTGGCTTGTTATTGGTTTTTTAATGAAATTTTGAATGTTGAATTTGATACCCTCATTCATTTCTTTTTTAATTTCTTAATGATGAATATATATTTGGAAATTGCTGCTCTTGTATTAATCACTGTGACAGTACTGTCAACTGAATCACCTAATTGAGCATGTACAAAGTTTCCAAAATCCATATACAATACTTTATGCAGTAGTAATACTAGTATCGCTCTGTAATCCCGTGGTCAGTTGAGGGCCGCTTACTGCATGCTTAAGTTTGATTTTGTATAGACCAGAATTGTGTGGTGGTCGAGAGGAATGCATGTATGCCTTAAACAACAGGAACATAGATCGTTATGGTTATTGATCTTACAGAGGAATTAGTTAATTGTAACTGCGGCCATTTATAAAAGGGAAAGGTTTCTATGCTTCCCCTACAGTATAGAAGTTCTATCCTCCCCCTACCATCCAGCCAGCATAGAAGTTCTATCCTCCCCTTACCATCCAGTCGTCCAATTTTGATCAAGAGAGCCACTCTGCTTTTGATCTTAGATCCGATGTCTCAAAGTATTTTATTTTTTATTTTTTTAAATAAATTGTATGGACATGAAATTTGATACGTGCCATCTTCTCATTGGGGCACATCTATAAAAAATATTAAAAATATTTTTTCGATAAATATAATGACCAAAATACCCCTTGAAACTTTCAGGGGTATTTCGATCATTTTATTTTATTGAAAATATTTTTTTAAAATTTTTCACTAGTGTGAGTTTAATAGAGGAATGGATGTCCAAATTTTGGTGTCAAAATAGTTCATAGAAAAAAATTAAAACTAAAATAGTGTATAGACGTGACATTGTGATTGGGGCAATCTTAGCCCTCCCTTCAGAATGGATGGTTGGATAAAAGGGAGCATACAACTTCTATACTATAGGGGAAGCATAGAAAGCTTGCCCTTTATAAAAAATGCTGAGGAGGAAAATGACTTAAATATTCTATTATTTTCTTTGCTATCTAAGCTGTTCTTTGTGGTCATTCTTGAGTTGGGCTAGCTTTTTGTTGCAGAGTAACGGACCAAGCTAGGACAAGCTTCCTTTGGGTACTGTGAATTTGTGATTATAATGTTGGATTTTTCATTCCAAAATAAAATTTAATTTTTTTTAATTTTATTTTTGAAACTGTGGAAGTATTTTGGCTCTTTGGTGTTCATGTTGGTATTTCATTTCAAAATAAAATAAATATTTTATTTTATTTTTTATATTAAGTAAATTGAATAAACTCTTACAAGAAGGAAAAATAGATACAATGTGACTTACCTAGTTCAAAAGAAATTAAAATTTTTATTTCATTTTTTTATATTGGGAAGTAGATTGAATAAACTCTAAAAAGAAGAAAGAAAAACATATATGTGAAAGAAAGACTGATATGATCTAGTCGGGGAAATTTTTTTTTCTTTCTTTCTTTTTTACCCTTTCTCTTTTCTTTTTCTTTTTTGTGGCAAAAATCACTTACAAGTAGTCTTATTACAATAACTCTTATATCAAAGAAAATTAAACTAACAATCGAAGATCTTAAAAACATTGATGCCACTAAACCAATTTTCTTTAATCAAAGAAAATAACCACAATTCTTATGCTTGAGAATTTAAAGATTATATAATTAAATATGGTAAGAAATAAAAAAGAGTGTCGGAGGTTACCTCAACCAGAATTATTGTACCCCACACGAGTCACCACTATCCAATGACGTGGGTTCAATGTTCAACCTTCAATCTCAAAATGGGAAACTAAGTTTAGACCAAACCCTCTAACGGAATTATGAACTCTTCTTGATCAAAAATCTTAAACTTTGGTATATAACCCATAAAACTAGTTTTAAGAGAGAGAAGATCTAACTTCTACTACCCAACCACTTAGATCATCAAAGCAAGATGGAAGAGAGAGGGAGATCTTTCAAAGTGGGGCGTGCCCCTTAGAGAGAGAGCTTTGCTATGGAGAGAGAGACCACTCTTTCCTAAGTGGGGAGTGCCCCCTATTTGGGTATTCTTGAAAGATAGAAATATTACAAAGAGAAAAGAGATTTTGGTGCAGAGATTTATGGGCATGGGTACTCTTTTTATAGTACAACAATAGAATTAGGGCTTTTTAGTGTTTCCTGGGTACTCTTTTTATAGTGCAACAATAGGATTAGGGTTTCTTATTGTTTTCTATGGCTTGTCTCTTCTTATAAGATTGAATATGAACCATTGATCTTGGATGACTTGTGGGTGAGAGTTTTGAATCCCATATCCCATAGATACGTCATCAACATCATGGAATGTGTTAGAACCTTTATCCCCATTTCCTAAACCATTTTCCTATCACTAGAAATTAAATAAAATAATTTCAAATATAATATTGTACCTACCAAAATATTGCATAAGCCTTCTCATGCTTTCAAAAAATTCTTTGAAAGCTTCCTCAAGGCAAAATCTTTCCAAAACACTTCAAAGCTTTCTCTTCAAGCCAAAGCTTAAACTAACACAAAGGAAAGTTTCATTAGGGTGGAGCGTGCCCCCTAGGTGGTACTTCATGGGCACCACCCATAGTGGGCCCATTAATACATTGGTTAATGGCCTCCCATGCAATATTAAAATTATTAAAATTAATTATATGATTTTTAGAAATCTATAAATCAATTTTGAATCTTTAAATCAATCTAAAATCAATATCTCTATTTTTATAAATCCAAATTTGATAAATAAAATATCCAGAGATTTAGAAAAATTTAAAAAACAATTATTAAAATCATATATCATTAAAAATCACATAATAAAATTCATTAGATGATAAAATGATCTATATGGTCTGGGAATTAATAAATAAACATTGGGGGCACTCCACCTTCAATTGTGGATTACGGTCCACACTTTCTTTATCAAACCATGACAGGGCTCATTAGTGGGTTACCAATGTCTGGCCATTGAGCCAAGGGGTCGTAATCCTAGTTTGTGGATTTCAGGTTCTCCCATAGAGATGTACCAAAATCACCTAGACTTGTTGCGACCATAGCTCCTATGGTGCATAAGGGTATCTCTCACACATGCATAAGCTTCCCTCTGAAAGGTGGTTTGTTTTCCCATAATAATTCATTAGATGGGAAAATGATCCATATGGTCTAGGAATTAAATAAATAAACATTAAAGTACTCTACCTTCAACTGTGGACTACGATCCACACTTGCTTTATCAAACTGACTCAGTGTTTTCCATGACTTATAGTTCATGCAGGGGCTCATTAGTGGGTCACCAAAGTCTGGCTAATGAGTCAATGGGTCGTAATCCCAATTCGAGGATTTAAGGTTTTTTCCTAGAGATGTACCAAGGTCACTTAGACGTGATGCGACCATAGCTCCTATGGTGCATAGGGGTATCTCTCGCACATGTATAAGTTTCCCTTTGAAAGGTGGTTCGCTTCTCGAAATGACTATCATATATGCATGTCGTATGATGACACATGGATGAGGCTTTGGTCATCGTCTCTGAAGGCCACCATCACACAAGGGTCACAAAGTCTCTCGACTCACTCATCCGGGCATACTCCGACTTTATCAATGGGTGACCTATTAAAACCCTTATCAGATATTTTTCTATATCTAGGTAATATAGACTTTTCCCAACCAACTGACCTAGTTCATAAAGCTCGTTTCGGTATCAGCAAATGTAATTTGCTTAATATGGTCCATGAAGGACCACACTCCCACTGAATTCATGTTCGATTATATCAAAATATTTTATTACAAGCACTCATAAAGTTTTTAATGGCCATATTCACCCGACAATATGATGTAGCTTTACCTAAACCTAAGGAATTCTCTCACTTCAGATTGATGTAAGGCAGCATGAACCATAAAGAGAGAAGGAGCTTGGGGTTTCCTCTCTCATAATATGAACCTATTTCTATATAAAACTCTTGCTTGTATTGTGCTCTCTTTTGTGACCAGCGTTCGCAAAATCGAACCAGAATGGTTAACCGACCATGGGATTGGGAGCAGTTTGGACCAAAATCAGACTTACCGGAGCGGTTAACTAGACTAACGGGTCACGTAGATTTTTTTTAAAAAAATGGGTCAAAAACTCCCAAAAAATTATAAAAAAAAAACTAAAAATACTTACACTAAATGTATAAATATCTTATTACATATATTTATTTTACAAAAAAAAAATTGAAACAACTTTTTATATAGTAATATTCGAATACTACGGTCTTGTGCCTCAAAATAGCTTAGGATATCTTTTTTGAAGATATTTTTGTCGTATAATATAGAAAAAACTTCCCATATTGATAAAAAAAATATATAATTTTACTACGCAAAATGAAAATTTTCTTTTTTAAAAAAATCAATTTCTCAAATGAGGGATGATTTGAAATTAAGATCTTTGTATAACTCTCTCTCTCTCTCTCTCTTTGGAATCGGGCTAGATCAGGATCGGCCAGTGACTGATCTCGAGTTAGTCAACCTATTTTTTAAAAAATGGTTGATCTTTTAAAGGCTATTTCCAAAACATTCCAAAAACTTGATAGAGAATGAACAAAAAAAATAAATAAAGAAAACGAGAAGAGCAAAGCACAAACAAGACGGTGTAGTGTTTCATTGAACATAAGGCAACCATAATTTTTACATGCACTTTAAAAAACAAAATATCCCATTTCCATACTTACAAATATAAATATATCAACTTAAAAAAAAAGATAACTAAAAAATCGAGAGAAATTATCATGCACTTATCAAAAAGAAGAATCAATTTAATCAAAATAATTTTATCAAAGGAATAATTTTACTAAGCAAAATAGAAAAACACTTCTCATATTCATCAAAAAAATATAATTTTATTAAAAAATTATAATTCTATTAAAAATAATTTATTAAGCAAAATAGAAAAACACTTCTCAATTTTATCAAAAAAACATAATTTTCTTCAACAAAATATCTTTTTTAGAAAAATCGACTTTTCAAAAACCCAAAAAATGAAGCAACATTTCGAGCAAGAAACAAGCCTCAATGTTTGGATAATCGAAAAAATAAACATACATGCATTGTAAAGGCTTCGATCATCTTTCAAACACACCCAATATCATTAAAAAATATTTGCTATTTTTAATTTAATTGAAGAAAATGCAGAAATTCGAGATATATGAAATTTTTGTTATATGATGCAACGAAAAAATTGATATAAAAAAAAATACTCAATAATAAATAAACATAGTAATTTTATTTGAGCTATAAAGCCTCAATTATTGAAATACACAACTTAATTTGATAAAAAACAACCAATAAATGGACAAAAAATCCGCGTTTTTGGGTAGAATACATGTTCTTGGAACAACAACCATTCGGGCTAAAATAGACCCTTTATTTTTTTGTTTTATGATCAAATTAAAGTTGAATCTAGTAAATACCTCGAATAGCAATCATAGGTATTGAGGAGATTATTGAAAGAATGGCGGAAGTTTTCAAAAACCTAAAAATCCCGCCATTTCAATCCATGAAACGCGGTTTTTTTAATGTTTAAATCCAAATTTATTGTTTTAGATTCATTATATAGTGATTTAAACCATTAAAACATGAAAAAAAACCAAAATATTTCCACAAACAGAATAAAAAATGGTGAAATTTGGATTCACAGTTTTCCTTCTACAAATAACGGTTTGAATTTTAAAATAACGCTGTTATTTATAAGTTACTGTTATTTACGCTAAAATGTTGTTATAACGACGAACTGGTCCAATAAGCTGAAAACTGGCCGGTTATTAGAAAATATCGCCGGTTTGATATCTAACCGGCCAGTTTTTGTACCAATGTTTTTTTGAAGATGAGCATCTATTGAGTAGTACCGCAAAACCCGCCTTAACCGGAATCGGTACCTTGGCGGTATCGATCTAACCGGCCGGTGTTGCGAACAATGTTTGTGACTGTGTACAAAACTCTTCCTCTCTTATAGTGTGTTATGGTTCTCTCTCTAAATTAAAAAATTTCCCCCTTTCCAAAAGGCATCCCCCTATCCTTTTTTTTATTTTTTATTTCAGTATGTTTGGGAGAATCTGGACTGGATGATTTATCATCATTCGTCTATTGGTATTCCATGAAAAATCTGAACATTATGAATTCGATTAACGGTGATGATTTGAAGTGAGGTATTCTGAGGTCAGCCCATTCGTGGACAGCTACAGTAAACACCGAATGACCCAGATTGAATTTGGGTCAATCCAACAGTTAATTACATTTTGTATTTGAATTTTAGTTTTTTTTTTATAAATCTAATTTACTTGAAATTTTGAGCGTCACTCTTGAAAAATATTCAAATTTAATAAAAAATATTAAAAAATAATTTACAAAAAATAAATTGACCAAAATATTTTTTAAAGTTATAGAGGTATTTTGGTCAAATTATGTTTTTAAATTATGGTTTTAATATTTTTATTAGGGGCAGTCAATGCTTCAAATTTAAGAAATTTGGATGGATAGAAAAAAGATTAATATTCAAATAAAGTGATTTTGATGGGTAAAAAAAAGACTAAAATTCTTAAGTAATTTGGATGGATAGAAAAAAGATTAATATTCAAATAAAGTGATTTGGATAGGTAGAAAAAAAATTAAAATTTAAATACAAATATAATATAATATAATTGTAACCATCAGATTGGGCATTGGACTGAAAAGATTTCTTCCCAACGATCTTTAAGTTGAATAAAGATGAAGATGAGAGATACTACAAGGGAGGGAGGGCGATAGAGATGTTAAAGATGAGCAGCCTGCGAATCATCCATCTAACTTGCAAAGTCATTCATCAAATTGTAACCGCTATGCAAAGGTATATGTTGCTTTTGGTTTTGCTTTATATTTGCTGCTCTATTTTCTCATAGGTATTGATATTAGCAGTGATCATCGGTTTTTATAGTATTTAAAAGATCGGCTGATTTTAAAAAAATTGGCCAACTAACTAGAGACTTGACCGATCTCCGATCTGGCCTGATTCCAATGGTCATGTATGCAAGAATTTTTCTTTAGTGCACTAATCAGCCGATTAATCGGTCAATTCGTGCACTAATCGGTAATTTGTTCACTAATTGGCAATTTGTTCCAAAAATCGACTGATACATATTTTTCGTATATTTCTCTTTTTTTTTTTGTTTTTTCCTATTCTTCTGTGGACACGGTTTCTATGCCTGCTAGAGTGCATATTATAGAAATGCGGGCTTGGCAATAAATATATTTTTAAATATAATTTGATCCTAATTTTTTATGGAGATCATGAACATGAAATAAATAAATGAAAATTGAAAACTAGAAATAATAACTATATTAAGAAAACATTTCGACAATTGGTTACACTTGTTTTTAGATGTACTACCTATTTGCATCCATCTTTAAGACGGATGCTTTATACCTGTAGACCGGATATTGTAGAAATGCGGTCTAGGTCTCATGAAACAATTTTCCTTTTTCTATTTCTCTATTTAAAACTTTATTTATTATTACAATTTTTTTATTTGCTAACTACAGGGTTCGTTGCTTTGGGCAAGTAGACTCAGACGCACAACACCCGAGGGGCACATAGACAGATTTGAGAGAGAGATAGATGGAAATTTAGTAAAATTGTCACAAAGAGACAAACAATTTTATATTTTACCTATATTTTTTATTGACTTCTAAAATACCCAAAAAACAACCATGGTCTTGAGTTGAAATATTATAATATTTTATAATATTATATTATATTATATATTTATTTTATTAATATAATTTATATTATATAGTATGTATTTATTATGAGTAATGATACTATGAGACTCTCCCACACCTACGTGAGTAGGACCTCAAAGGATCACCATTAAATTTTGACATAGATCTCTAGAAAAGTTATCAATAAATCCCACACCCATGCGATAATATCTGTATCAAAATTTAATGGTGATCCTTTGGGGTCTTACTCACCTAGGTGTGGGAGGGTCTCATAGTGTCATTACTCATTTATTATATATTAATTATTGAAAAAGTATTGCTTCAAGTGCCTAATCATTTTCTCTGAAAGCCAATTATGTTTATAAATTATTTATTTTTTTCTTTTTTATGTGACAATATAAAAAAAACAATACATATAAATTTTAAACATTCTTTACAATTCTTTTAGGATTTTTTGAGTTTTTTGGAATTTTTTTGAGTATTTTTTTCAGAAAAAATCGAGGCACTAATCGACCGATCTAGTTGGAATCGGTCGGACTAATCGGATTGGGCTGGGACCAATTGGTCGGCCCGATCCGTTGTTTTGAACACTGGTTTTTATATATGCAAAAGAGAAAATTGAAGCAAGTGCGGAGCTGATTTATGGATGGACCCAGCTAGCATGCAGCCAGCCTGCGTATTGTAGAAATGTAGGCTTGGCAATGAATATATATTTTAAATATAATTTGATAGTAATTTTTAGAGAATATATAAGATTTAACATGGAGATTATAAATATGAATGAATAAATAAATTTTGAAAGCTAAGAATAATAATTATATTAAAAAAACATTTGAACCATTAGTTACTATTATTTTTAGATGAACCACCCATTTGCATCCATCTTTATGATGGATACTATACCTCTGGACTACGTATGGTAGAAATGCGGTCCAGCCGGCATAAAACAATTGTTATTTGTGGATTACCAACCTGATCAGTAGTCATGGACTCTGCAGTGCTGAGGGGACTAGAATTCAATTCACAGACAACCAAACTTTTATCATGGAGGTTTGAGTTCAAGTTTAACAAGCCTTGATCTAGAAGCACTTGGGTATGAATCTAGAACAGATTTTTAAAAAGCAATCATATATCTTCCATGCAATTGCCATTCTCTGCATATGAGTACCAATCGGCATTGTTTGCATATGAGTCATCAATAATGAAATGATGGACCTTGAGGAATGTAATAATGAGATGGTATAAACATTCAAGAAAAAGGATGATGGATGTGGTATGATTTTGTCCAATAATTTTGTCCAACAATTCAGTTCATAGTCATTTAAAGAACTAATTGAATTTGTTGGATAATGGTGGTTTTGGCACCTCTCCCTCTCTCTAACTTTTGTGATGAGATTTGCATGGTACAGGAATAAAAAAGGCCTTAAGCTCCATTTATTGTTGGGCAAAGACTCTGTAGTTCCATCTCTTAACTATAGCTTAATAAATTTCTGGTGACCTGTATTAGGCCAAGCCATAGAAAAAATATATATATATGAAAGTATTTTTCATAAAACCAAAAGATAAGCTTTGAAAAGGTATAGAAAAAAGGACTTTAAAAAATTTATTTATAGTTGGGGATATTTTAAAAAAGGGAAAGGTTTATATAAACCCTAGGCTATAAACAATCAAATTAGAGCTTACCTCAACTTTTACTGGCAGAGGCCCAAATATCATCAAAATGATCATCTCGAGATCAAGATTCATAGACATGAGAAAAAATTGGATTTCAAGTTTTGGAAATAGTGCAACTTGCAATGCATTTTTGGACCATCAATTTTTTAGATTTTCAAGTTTTCATAGATCTGCTCGATCTACACTATTTTTGAAGCTTTAAATTTTATAACTAAAGTTGAATATATAATTTAAGGCTATCACAAAACTTTCCAGTATTGAAACCATATTTCTTGACACTATTTGAAGGTGGGATCTAATTTGATTGTTTAGAACCTCAGCTCTATACAAACCACACCTTTTAAAAAATATAAAATACGTATATGCAAAAAAATGCTCACCAAAAACATCCAAATCTTATAAAAAAAATTTCTATAAATAAAGCCAAACATAAGCATAATTCAAAGAGATTTAGGGTTTCTTCTCCATATCAAGCTAGGGTTACAAATGAAAGTTGGACAGGGTGATCTAGCACACTATATATAGTTTTTTTATTTTTCTTCTTTTCACTAGTTAGAACACTTACAAATGTCCAAGTACAATTAAATCAACTCAAAATAAACGAAAAAATAATTACAAAAGTGGTTCTTACTTGCTACCACTAATAAAATTATATTTATTCAATAAATAAATTTACATAATACTTATGGACATAAGAAAATATAAAACTGAAAACTATAAAACAAGATGTCAAAAAATTTTGCACCCCCCACTCAGGTCTCTTCCTCCAATGGTATATGGGATCAATGTCTATATCAGATTTTTAAAGTATGGGAAAGCCTTAACTACAAGGCTTAATTAAATCAAATAACAATGGAACAATAGCACGAAGGTGTAGAGGCTCAATGCCTTAATGTGGGCGTGCCACCACTAGGTGGCATATGCATGGGGTATGCCCCCTATTTTTATCCCAAAAATATTTCTAAGGTTTGGAGAGGGCTAGAGAGATCAAGAAGGATGAGAGAGAGAGGAGAGTGGCATGCTATTTAGGATAGAGAGAGGTATAAATGGTAGAGATTTAGGCCTCTTTTATAGATTTTTTCTAGGATTAGAGTTTATAATGATTAGCCATCTTTATAGATATTAGATCCAGACCATTGATCATGAGATACTTGTGGGGTGAGAAATTTGAACCATGATCAACCATCATAATTCAAATGAATGTATTAGAACTTTATCTTTCATCTTTCTTAACCTGTTCACATCAAATAATAAAATATAAAAAATAATATTATACTTACTTTTATTTTCTAAAATCTTCTTATACATTCTTTTTTAATGAAATCAAGTCTCTTTAATTTCAAAACCGTTCCTTTTATTCATCTTGATCGAGTGCCTTGATGGCCTCTTAATAAAATAAGGAAAGTACTCCTTTAAGTGGCACGTGCGGCGTTCCACATATGGGGCCCCACCCACACACCACCCACCCTAACTCATAGTGGGCCCCCCATTGGGCCCCATGCGTAAGGAATATTATTTAAATGAAAAAAGATAAATTATTTTATTTTATTTTCTCTCTAAATAAAATATTGAAAATTTAGTTTCTCTCTATTTATAAATTCATTTTGAGAAAATAAAATTTTTAAAGACTTCTAAAAATTCAAACTATTAATCTAAAAGTTATTTAACATCAAAATAATTTATTCTAAATAATTTTTGAGGGGATTTGGATCCAACTAGGTCAAAAAATAAAAAAATTGTTCAAATATTTCATCTTCTACTGTGGACTATAATCCATACTCACTTTCTCAATCTGACCCAACAGTTCCCATGACCTACAGACCATCGCATGAGTTCATAATTGGGCTATCAAAGTCAGCCAATAGGTAAAGGGATAAACTCCAAGTCTATGGATCAGAGCTTTACCCTTAGAGACAAGTCAAAGGTCACACAGACCTGGTGTAACCACAGCTCTTTGGTGTACAGGGGTAATCTCTCGAACATGTCATGTATTAACCTCAATGGTGATTTGTTTTCCTAATACAATTACTATATGTACATAGCATTTGATATTGAATGATGAGGCTTTGGCCATCGTCTCTACAGGCCTACCATCACACATAAGGGTCACACAACCCCTTGGCTCACTACCCTGGGCAACTCCGACCTCATCATGGGATGATCATAGTTGTGCATTAAGTCTAGGTAGTTAAGGGTTTTCCAATTCGATTGGCCTAGTACGTTAATATGACTATGCTAACCCTTATTGGTTGTACATTAAGCCCAAGCAAAAAATGAACAGTGATTTCGCCTACTCTCATCATCGTCCAAAGTTCATCGCACAGTCACGATTGTCCAGTAGTGTTTTATTTTTAATTTTTTTCTACAAATCTGAATAATCTGAAATTTGGAGCGTGTGTTCACAAAAAATAGACGAATCTATGAAAAATAAATAAAAAAATATTTTACATGAATAAATTGAACAAAATACCCCCAAAAAGTTTCAGGGGTATTTTGGTTAGATTTTTTTCAACAGATTATTTTTTTAATATTTTTATTAGCTACGCCTTACTAAGATGTACACACTCTCCAAATTTTAGATTATTCTGCTTTGTAGAAAAAAAATGAAAAATAAAACACTACTAGACAATTGTGACCGTGCCATGAACTTTGAACGATGATGAGGATAGGCGAAATCACTGTTCATTTTTACCTACAGATATTGGGAAGACTTTTCCATATATATATATATATATATATATATATATATATATATATATATATATATATATATATATATATATATATATATATATATATATATATATATATATATATATATTATACACACATATATATTTACTTTTCTGACACTCATATCTGTATCATAAATGGACACTTATCTTCATATCTATGCAACATAGTCTCAAGTACTATTGCAAGTTGAGTTTCATGCAAGAAAGTGAAAAGGAAAAAGAATTCAACACCCGGAATAGTACAAATGCTTTTTAAAAATTTACACTTGAATAATAGATTTCAGCTAATTTGGACACCATTTCTTAAGTAAAATAAAAAAAAATTAATGCTTTCACCCAAGTTTGGTTGTGTCAAAGCTCAGTCATCGTTAGCTGTCTAGTTATACAAAAATTACTTTTAAAAAAAAATCCAGGGCCAACAATAAAACAACGTGATTTATTCCATGAATAATACCAATACACTTGTCATCATTGATAATTTGGTGTTCTTATAAAACCACTTATGATCAAATATATTCATTCTTTATGAGCATCGTGCAAAATTATTCATGTTTCCCATATAAGTAAAATTTATTTAAAACCTTATATGTTTTTGTCATCCTAATTTGAGTAGACAGCTGAGCATCTAATCTTGATCGGGAAACTCAAAGTATTTTTATTTTACAAATCCTTTCGATATGAAATTTGAGATGTGCCACTTACCATAGGGCCACAACAAGTGTTTCGAATAAAAAGACCAAAACATTCATTATTTATAGATATTTGTTGGTAGTTTTATTTTATCAACATTTTTTTATCCTTGTAAAAATTCCCAATTATGTTAAAATTATTTTTATGAATTAAAAATAAAATAACATTAGAAGCATCACTATGACTAAAGATACTCCATATGTCCATTTAGATTGGATAGATAGGAAGAATGTCGTGTATAAATCGTAGGCAACATCGCATATATAAGTTTTATATATTTATTTGGATGCAGTTTATATAAGGCCTTATGAGAAAAAGTGTGACCTCACCTCAAGACCTCGTACGAAAAATACTTTAGAGCATGGGAAATCTCTAAAATCAAATACTACCACCGATTATGTAATGGAAAAACTTTCTATAAGGTTGAGGCTCTAACCAATTAAATTAAGGTGTACCTCGAAAATTCAATAGAAGAAGATGCTTCGATGTCAAAAAACCCTCACATTGATTATCTCGACCATGAGATGTATAGACATGAAAAAAAAAAATGGTTTCAAGTTTGGGAAATAGTTCATCTTGTAATGCATTAATGGGCCGTCAATTTTCAATATTTTCAAGTGTTTATAGATATACTTGATCTACGTTCAGAAGCTTTAAATTTTATGATTAAATATAATAATAAATTTTTAAGCCCATCACAAAGAATTTTTGCTGCTGAAAATCATCTTTCGACACTATTTAGAAGTACGCCTTACTTTGATTGTTTAGTGCCTCACCTTTGTAGCTCAAAAAAAAGAACAACTCTTGTCGATCCATGAACATTAAAAAATGGACGCTATAATATACTATTTTCAAGATTTGAAATCCTATTGTTTTTTTACAATCTTAATTGTAAACGTCGATAAGATCGATTTGAAGGTTTTTCGAGGCAAGAACTACAATTTTTGTGAGTTCTGAGGTGAGGCTTTACTTATTTAGGTAGGGTTGCAGCCCTATAAAAAATAATACTTTTTTTTTTTACAAATATTACTATTTTTTATTAATACTAAGAAAAGGAAATTACATCATTAGCAACAACAAGAGCCGGTAAAAAAACCCCACCTTTCGCCAGAACATCCGTCACATCATTTGCTTCACGGTAGACATGAGAGAGAAACTGACAAGGTGGAAAACAAATCCATAATCCACAACCATAAAGGTCGAAATTCTCAAATAATATGTTGCTCCTTCCTGTACCATTTTATCACATTCAGCGAATCACCTTTTATCAAAGTATTGCTTTCACATTTCTTATCAATAATGATCTTCAAGCCATTGAATACAATGCTAAGATCAGCAAAATTAGTAGTCCCCCAACCTAAAGGGCTTGTATAGGAGAAGAGGATGTTACCAAAGCAATCACACAGGAATCTACCAAAACCAGCTAACCCATGATTGCCCAAAGAACTGCCATCAAAGTTAAGTTTCAAATTGCCAGCATGGGGCGCTAACCAAAAATGTTTCGGTCTATAACTTGCAAAACCCATAAGAAATAGATTATGTAAATTAGCCATCACATCCACCTTTGAAATAACACAGCCCGCCTTTTGCACAGATAGTCAGGACCATATTGTACCTTTTATAAAGTGAATCAGTCTGTCCAAGGATAACGAAACCCCTTCAAAAGTCCTTCTATTTCTTTCTTTCCAAACTTTCCATAATATGACTCCTTTAGCAATCTTCCAAATAGCCTTACTAACCTTCGACAAATGAGGTAAAGACTGTTGTTTAACAACCCCCTCCACATGTTGTAGAAGAACCAAATTAATACTTAGCGATCCAATCAGCTAGTACCAGATGCGCACTGTGAAAGGGCAATGAAGAAGAAGATGCGCAACCGACTCACCATCGAATTTACACAGTAAGCATACATTAGGTAAAATCTTACCCCTTTTGATCAAATTATAAATAGTCAGAATCTTGTTTATTGAAGCCAACCAGATAAAGATCTGGACCTTGTGGGGTATCGGCCATCTCCATATCTGATCAATCTAGGGACACGACCATCTCTACCTATCATGGAACATAAGGTTGTAGCATGATTTGATAGAGAAAGCTGCATCACTTTCAATTTCCCATATCAATTCATCATCTGCATTCGATGAAATATATTTATCCAAAATTTGCATTAATGCATACTATTGAGACAGTAAGCCATTATGCAAACGATTATATCCCAAAAAAATTTCCCACGATATGTTGTCACCCCTTATCAGAACCGCCTCACTAACCTTCATATTTGGCCTCGTAGCTATCCCTTATAGCCTAGGGAATAGTGACTTAAGATTGTATTCTTCCACTCACTTATGATGCCAAAAAGAGACATTGTTGCCACAGCCTACATTCCATCTGAAGCAGCCTGAAATCATATGCCTACAATTAGCAATAGTCATCCACATCTTAGAAGTGTCCTTTCCTCTATGTCCACCAAACCAACTCTCATAATTATCCAAACCATACTTAGAGACCAGGACTTGGTACTATAAGTGATCTTTAAAATGAATATTGCGCCACCACCATTTACTTAAGGGATGAAAATTTTGATACGTCTAATCCCCAAACCACCCTCTTTTTTCGGGGTACACACTCTATCCCATCTCAAGAGATGAAATTTTCTCGAAAAGTCATGCAAGCCCCACAGAAAGTCCCTCATCATTTTTTCTATTTTATTTGCAACCGAGGCAAACATATTTATCAAAGACATCTAATAAATCTGAAGGTTGGACAAACATGACATAAGCAAGGTCACTCTACCCCCCTATAGACAGGTGCTTATGCTTCCAGAGTTCTAGTTTGAATTGAATTCTCTCTAATACCTTATCCCAAACAGCAATAGTCAGTTTTGAATCAGAAATAGGTAAACCCAAGTACGTGAGAGGAAAAGTCCCCACTTTGCATTCGATCACACCAGCCAAAGATGCAGTCAATGCCTCAACACAGTTGATGCCAACCATAGAAGATTTGTTGAAATTTACTTTAAAGCCAATAGTGACCTCGCAAACCTCCAGGGACCTGGCAATATTCTTCCCATGAAGAGGATTAGCATCGCAAAAAATCAAGGTATCATCAACATATTATAAATGAGAAATTACAATACCAAAGTTCGCGATGTTAAACCCAATCTCTCCACTCTGCTCAACATCAAACTAAAGCACTCTGCATAAGTAGTAAACAAAAAAGGAGAGCGAAGATCTCCCTGACGAAGACCTCAAGAGGCTTTGAAGAAACCAATTGAACTGCCTTTGAAAAGTACCGAAAAATAAGTAGAAGATAAGCAACCCAAAATCCAATTTCTCCAATGATCACCAAAACCCATCACCTTCATAATTTCCAACAAAATACCCCATTCGACCCAATCATAAGCTTTTTCCATGTCTAACTTAATCACAACACTTGGCTTTTTGCTCAAAACTCTAGAATGAATATATTCTTGAGCTATAAGAACACTGTCAGTAATCTGGCGGTCCTTCACAAAAGTATACTGACTACTAGAGATAAGAAAAGGCAATACAGTTTGCGGGGAGTGTTAGTGTATACGTATTGATATACACGATAATATGTATACATTAACACTCCCCCTCAAACTCAAGATGATTATGAATACCCATGGGTATAGGTGTCTAGCTAATAATTATCAGTAACGGTTGGTATCTATTCAGAACTGTTATTGGTATCTATCCAGAACTGTTATTAGCCGTACATTTATACGGGTCTTGTACACTTTTAATTATTATTGAATACATAGAATTCCCGCAATATTCTGAGTTTCTCACATAGTGGCAATCAACTTCAATATGTTTCGTGCCTGCGAGATATTCTTATCGAACATAGTGGCAATTGACTTCAATATGTTTTGTGCGATCATGGAACTTTGGATTTTTAGAGATATAGATGGCATTCTTATTGTCACAATAAAGTGGAGTAGGAGTTGAGATAGTGCTACCCATGTCTTCGAGCAGCCAACGTAGCGAAACAATCTCGATAGCAATTTGAGTCATAGCTTGGCATTCATTTTCTGTACTTGATTGAGCAATTCATTTCTGTCTCTTACTTTTCCAAGAGATAAGAGAATCACTGAGAAAAATATAGAATCATATGGTAGATTTTCAATCACTTGGATTTCCTGCAAAATCAGAGTTTATATAGGCTTGGAGCTCAAGTGAAGTAGAAGAGGAGAAGAATAAGGCTTGGTGACGAGAATCCCTGATATAACGAATGATGCGCAAAACGGCAGTGAGATAGATAGAGCGCAGAGCACTAAAAAACTGACTAACCACATGTACTGCATAAGCAATGTCGAAGTTTACACACGTAATGTTTAGAATCTACAACACTAGGAGATAACTTCATATATACTTTTGTACCAAGATCACCTTTGAGAAAAACATTTTTGACATCTAATTGATAGAGAGGCCATTGCTGAATAGAGGCTATTGAGATTAGTGTATGAAGTGTAGTCATATGAGTGACAGGAGCATAGGTTTCTGCAAAGTCAATGCCATATTGCTGATTGTAGTCTTTTGCCACGAAGCGGGCTTTGTATCATTCTAAACTGTCATCGGCATTAGTTTTAATTTTATATACCCATTGACAACCGACAGCAGTTCAAACAAAAAAATACTTAAAAGAGGAAAACGTTTATATGAGTGTGAGGCCCTAAACAATCAAATTAAAATGCACCTCAAAATTCACTAGAAGAGGATGTTTCAATGACTAAAAATCCTCAATTGATCATCTTGACTTCAAGATGTATGGACATGAGAAAAAAATGTATTTTAAGTCTTGGAAATAGTGCATCATATAATGCATTTTTTGGAGCGTCAATTTTCAGGATTGTCAAGTGTTCGTAGATTCAGTCGATCAACACTATTTTTTATGCTTTAAATTTTGTAACTAAGTATGAAAATAAATTTTCTGGCTATCACAAAGATTTCTAATGCTGGAGCAACATCTTTCGACACTTTTGAAGATGAGTCTTACTTTGATTGTTTAGGGCATCAACCTTATACAAACCACTCTCACTTAAAAACTTACTAATGGGATTACGCGTATTGCATGTAAAATTGAAATAAACGATGACGTAAATAATCATGTAATATGAAATTGAAATAAACGATCACGTAATAATCATGTAATATGCAATGGAGGACCATCTCTAGCCTCACTTTTTTTTTTTTTTTATACTTAGGACCTATCTCTAGCCTCTAAAGTTTTTTTTCCCTCTCTCTCTCTCTATCTCTTGCTATTTTACATTCCATAACATTATGCCAAAGTGATACTAGTGAATTATTTAGTGCCTCTAGAAATTCATGCTTTGATATTTGGAAATTGACTAAAAGCAATTTTTCAAAAAATTAAAATTTGCTAAACACTAAAAAAATAACATCAGTTTTTGTATTTTAAATATTCTCAAAAAAAAGGAAAATGAATCATAAATGAAATTTCAAAATATTAAAAATTCAAATGTGAATATATTATTTATGTAATATTATAAATTTCAATTGATTTGAGACACATTAAATTTCTATTTCTAATTTCAATTTTTAAATTTTTTTTAAAAAAAATAGCTAGTGAGGACCATATAAGCATAGAAATCAATAGATAATGCAATCACCCATCAAAATACAGCGTACATGGGTAGCATAAATACAAAGCTTTTATAAACATTTGAAAATCTCTTAAATCAATCCTAATGTAATTTAAAAACCATTGAAAATTTGGAATTAGAAAAAATAAAAAATTGATATCATTTAAAATAGGGTGCAGTTTGTATAGAGCCTAAGCTCTAGACGATCAAATTAGAGCCTACCTTCAAATAGTATTGAGAAATGTAGTTTCCATATTGGAAATCATTGTGATAGCTTTAAAATACATTTTTATCTTTATTTGTAAAGTTTAAAGCTTCAAAAACAGTGTAGAATGACAAATCCATGAAAACTTGAAAATTAACGGTCAAAAAATGCATTACAAAATACATTATTTTCAAACCTTGAAATCCATTTTTTTTTTCATGTCCATGCATCATGATGTTGAGATGATCAATTTGATGATATTTGGACATCAAAACAACCTCTTGTAGTAAATTTTTTGAGGTAGGCTCAAATTTGATTTGTTTAGAGCCTCAGCTCTATGTAAACTTTTCCCTTTAAAATATTTGAAAACTGGTAATTTAATTTGAAATTTAGTTAAAGTATTTGAAATGCATAAATAATTTTAATTAAAATTATATATTATTGATAAAAAACTTAAACTATTAAAATTTAGAATGGATGAGGTTTCTACAAGGCTTTAGGCTTTATGAAAATAAAATAAAACCTCACCTCAAATCCTCATCCTGAAAGAACTTTCATAATGTGAATCTTTATAATAGATTTAAAATCAACGTCCAATGCCGATAATGCAATTCAAAACTTAAACAAATGGTATAGATATTGCAGATCTATGACACTTATTTTATAGTGAAATGAACGGTCTAGATAATTTGTTAAAACTATATATTATACTTAAGTTTGAAATCCTTCTTTTTTTTTCACAATCATAATGTTCAAGCCAAGATGATATGATATAAAGGTTTTCTAATACTTGAATTGCAATTATCGACGAGTTATAAGGTGAGGCTTTTCTTATTTTGATAAGGCTGCAGCCCTATTAAACCATTTTTCATTTAGAATTAAGATAATGGAATAGTTTAAAAGCGATATTATTTTTTGGTAGTTACAAACTAATCCAAAATATAAAAATAAATAAATTATTTAGAATTATTGAATAAAAATTAGAGTACAAGAAAGCATGTCTATCCTTAGATATTAATTTAACCAAAAGCAAAGACAAGCTCTTTATTTCATGGAACACTCAATGTTCACTAAAAATAAAATATCATATAAAAACTTCGATATCAAATTTTATCAACATATCGAAGAGAAGAAATACTACACAAAACAAATAATATTGAAAAATAATTCATAAAATAATTATATAGCAAATATTTGTTATAATGAAAATATTTAAAATATAAAAAATAATTGTACGAATTTTCAGAACTATAAATATTGGCAAAAAAGCGCACGTAATTTTTATGGAGCATTTAAAATTGCAAAAAAAAAATTAAAAAATAGAAGGAAAGCAAAACTTTCTATGATAAAAGTAAGTCTTAGGTAATCTAATATTTGATTAAAATAAAAAAGATTATAATTACATATATCAAAAAAACATTCACCATAAAAATCGGATATATATCTATCAAAAAATCTAGGAAAATTATCACAAATATACCTTAATTTTTGTCTACGGTAATTTTTACTGTGAAGCCAAGTACGCTACTTTAATTACTGTAAACACTAATCCATATTATACGACACTTTAAGTATACCATAAATACTCATCCATGCGGCATTTTAAGTACCATAAAAATTAACCCATGTTATACAGTAAGTATCCTAAAAATTAACCCCATGTTATACGGCATTTTAAGTACTGTAAAAACCACCCATATTATACAACACTCAAAATATCATAAACCTTTTTCTCGAGTTCATATTTATCTCTTTCATTTCTCTAAAGTTTTTATTGTTTATCTCTTCTCTCTCTCTAATTCTTTTTGATATTTGTTTTCTTTCTCTCACTAACTCTCTTTCTCTCTCTACTTACTTCATCAATTCAACGAATACATTCCAACGAGATACAAATCTGACTCCGTCTAATTTTCATAGGAGATGGGGTTGAAAGGAGTTTTTATAAGGGATGGTAAGGTACAGGTTGCTATACAAATCTCCTTGGAGAGAGAAAGAGAGTTAGAGAGATAAAAAAGAATTAGAGAGAGAAAGAAGAGATAAATATTAAAAAAAATTAGAGATGGAGAAAGAAAAGATAAATATTAAAAAGAATTAGAGAGAGAAAGAAGAAATAAACATAAAAAGAATTAGAGAGATGAAAGAGATAAATATAAACAGTAGAAAAGGGTTTATGGTATTTTGGCATTTTTTAGTGCCGTATAACATGGATTAATTTTCATGGGGTTAGTTTTTACGATATTTAAAATCCCGTAAAACAAGGGGTAGTTTTTAAGTGGCGTATAACATTTTAGTTTTTACAGTACTTAATTGTGCTACTTCACGGGTAATACAACTACCGTGAAGGTTATTTTGTTAAAAAAAAACACAAAAATTGAAAAAACAAATGTGTGGGTGAGGTTTATGAAAGTTAAAGTTTTTTTTATTAAATAGACGAAAATTAAGGTATATTTGTGATAATTTCTCAAAAATTTAATGTTTTTAGCTTTTTAAGCATTTTGTTTTTTTTTTGCTGAGTCCGTGGGGAGACGGCCCCTAGCCTTGGTAGGAATTGAGCTAGGACGTAGCGTTGCAAATTGTCAAGTGCTAACTAATTAAACCTGGGCTCTTTTCCTAAAATGAATATTGTGCCGTCCATGGGGCATTTCAAGCATGCTTCTTACACGTAGGAGAAAGCCAAATAAAGGAAAAAAAAAATTTATTTCCTTTTTTTTCTTTTTTTTTTTAACAAGAGTAACGAATATTATTAGAAGTAAAAGATATTACAACAAAAATTACAGTAATAAAGAAGATAAAGATAAAGAGGCCATCAGAACTCCTTTGTTGGCTAAATCATCAAAAATAGAGTTTGCTTCCCAATAAACGAAATGAAATTATTTCCTTGCAAAATAATTTTTTTAATGATATTAGAAAATAAGAAAATAAATATCATTGATTAAAGAAGAAAAAGAGATTGCATACATGCAAAATAAAATTTTTATTGATATTAAAAAAGAAGAAAATTTAATATCATTGACTAAAGAAGAAAAAATAGTTTAGCTTATATGCATGAATGTTTCACCATGAATTTGAATACAAATCCAAAAGAAATTTAATCAATTAGATTTCTAATAAGAAATTAAAAATATAAAATGCATATAATAAAATTATTGGCTTTGGAGAAAATGAGAGATCTCCTCAATTACTCTAAGTAACCAACCTCCATGATTCCAATAAGATATATTAAAAATGAAGATAGGAGGAGATGATAAAATCAACCTATAATATAATGAACTTTGTTGAAAAAAAGAAAGAAATGACAAATACAGACAAACTGGATTATGACATTACACATCAGGTACTTCAAAAGAATGAAATCGAATGTTAAGAGCGGAAGCATAAGAATTATGTGAACTTCTCAGTTGAAAGCTTAAAAAGCAATATATATATATATATATATATATATATATATATATATATATATATATATATATATATATATATATATATATATATATATATATATATATATATATATATATATATATATATATATAACATGCCAAAGTGAATATGTCTGTCACGTTTCACATTTGTTATTTTATAACAAATCAATTAATTCAAAGGCAATATATATATAGAAAGAGACTACAAAATGCCTAGGGGCGAAAATGAATATTATTTTTGCCCATAAGCTCAGGGCCATTCGATTTTTTCGGGAGGCATGGATTAAAGACTGACACGGACATAGCATGTCCATTACGGTTTGTCATGGATAAGGCAAGTTCGTGATAGGATTGTTTAAACGCAAAATTCACGTAAATTTTGTATGGGGACTGCCACGGCTCCCGTAGGTCCGTGGCGGTAAAATCGTCATGGACATGGCAAAACACTGTAGCAATTCGCCTATAGGCGTTTTTAAAGCTTTTCCATATAAATATATATATATATATATATATATATATATATATATATATATTATAAAGAAATGACATTGTGAGACCCACCCACACCCATGTGTGTAGGACCTCAAAGGATCACCATTAAATTTGGCACAGATCTCTAAAAAAGTCAAGTCCCACACCCATGTGACAATTTTTCTAGAGATATGTGTCAAATTTAATGGTGATCATTCGGGGTCCTACACACATGGATATGGGAGGGTCTCATAGGATCATTACTTTACATATATAGATAGATATTGAGAGGAGATACAATTAGATTTATCTTAATTTTTAGGATGAATAATTAAAAAGCAAACAAAAGAATTACAAAGCAACATAGAATCTCAAATTTGTAACACTTTACATACGGGTGAAAAGACCTGGATAGGCATAATACATCAGTAAAAATTGGTCAGAAATTGATACATAAAATTAACTAGTAATATGCATGTGCATTGCACGTGATATTTATTATTAATCACTGAAACATGTTTATCATTGAAAGATATTTTTAATAAAATATTTATAAAGTTAATATTATGTATTGTTCTTCCTTTCAAGTAGCAAGGTTTTTTGTTTTTTATTTTATTTTTTGAATTACTTTTATAATTATAAGATTCGAACAAAAAATATATGATTTTTACCAATATCTAATTTTTATAATTATTATAAAAATGTATGTATATAGAAACCGTACTTAACTTGAGGGAATCAGTGAGAAATTATAATTATAATATTCTAATAAGAATAAATTATTCACACTTAAATTTAATTTGTTATTTACTATAATTATAAGTACATTAGATTATTTTAAAATTTATTTATTACAAAAATAATAATTGTAAATATAATATATATCATATTTATTATCCAATCATGAAGATAAAGAGGATAGAGAGTACTGATATAATTATCGAATCTAATTATAACAGTAACATTCTAATAAAAATAAATTATTCTTACTAATACCCACTTCTGACAATTATAATAGAAACTTTCAAATAGCAAGGTTTTGCGTGTTTTTTTTTTGGAAAATATCTCCATATCGCCTATTTTTAAGTTTCCTTTCTTGATAAACCCAAAGTTTCAAAAGATATTTTCTAACCCCGTGGCCACTTTAAACTTATTTTTTAACCTAAACAATTTTTAAACCTAAAAAAATATGAGAAAGACATGCTATTTTTAAACCCAATATTTTTTTTCTCTTTACTTTTATACCCTAAATTTCTCTTTCTCTCTCTTCCTGAGTCTCTCACTGTCTCTCCTCCTATGTTTTGAGAAATACCTCTCTCTCTCCTCCCTATAACTCCTCACCTCCATGAAGCACTTCTCTCTCTAGAAGTTTAGGAGGATGGCTTTTAGAAAATACATGTATTTTTAGATTTGTTTGGCCTAAATAAACAGGTTTAAATTAGCTCAGAAGGTTAGAAGAAATAAAATCTACAAGTTTTATTCCCTAAGATATCTTTTAAAACCTTGGGTCTATTGTGAAATGAAAGCTAAAAATAGGGGGTATGGAGATATTTTCTCTTTTTTTTTGCATTACTTTTTGGGGACAAAAATTAGGTATAATTATAATATAATTATAAGATTTGAACAAAAAATATATTATTTTTATCAATATCTAATTTTTATAATTATTATAGAAGTATATGTGTATAGAAATAAAGAGGAGAGAGAGACTATGCATGGAAAAATAATAATTTTTAAATAATTTTTTTAAAAAAATAATATAATAATTAGAATTATAGAATCTAATTATAACTGCAACATTCTAATAAAAATAAATTATTCTTACTGATACCTGCTTTGTACAATTATTATAGAAATACAGTGCAAAAAACACATCCAAAACAGAGTAATACACTAATTTCCTAAATTCAAATTCTATACAGTTGGAACTTGTAAACCACATGAGCCAGAGAGAGCAACTTTTTTTTTTTTGGGTAAATCAATGGGGATAACGTGCCCCTACCCATTTTGTTTTTATTAATAAACACAAGAAAAAGGTTATATCATAGAGGAGAATACGAGAAATCAACCATGCCGTTCAAGAGGGACATTGGCATTATCCCATGAAATGAAGGGAGTGACAAAATCAGAGGGATGGCCCGCCAAACTGTGGCTTGCTCCATGAATGCCGCATACTTAGCAAGGCAATCAGCAGTCAAATTCGCCTCCCATAATTATACAATATCTGCCATTGGTGATCTGCAAAGGAGTAGAGCTTTGCCCTATAGTTGGACAAGAGGATGCGAAGCCTCCATGGGGAAGCGTTGTGGTAGTTGAGTGAGTCAACTGGAAACTTGGAGTCACTCTCAATGATAAGAGGGCGACAATCCATCTCATGCGCCTAGGAGATGCCTCGATCTAAGTCATGGAACTCAACGGCATTATTGGAGTTAGTGCCAAGAGGGACAACAAAGGCCACTACGAAGCCACCTGGGTCATTTCTGATGATCCCCCCACATCTCGCGGTGCCTAGGTTGCAAAAGGACGCACCATCTATGTTAAGTTTAAAATACCTTGTGGGTGGGAGAGACCATGCAATCAGGATTGGGGTGGAGGGGGGTACGATATGCTACTTAAGCTTGATGTTTGTAGAAATATGAATCTCAGAAGGGTGGAAAGCCCAGCCCTTCCCTTCTGCTAACCTCCTCACAAAGTGGATGATGCGCCCCAAGAGGTGTTCCCCAGAGGTCCTTTTCCACTCATGAATACGTGCATTACGTTCAACCCACAAGTGCTAGAGATGTGCTGGAGAAGGTGGAAATCCAAATGCTCTTCATACCATTGGATCTGAACTGGAACTTTAGCCACTTCGCCATCATCATGGTTACAAATTGCTCAAGTGGTATGCATTTGCCAAATCTCCAGAGTATGGATCTCCAAAGCACCTTCTAAAACACACATTGTATAATGATATGGTCAGCAAACTTTTCCTCTTGGAGATAGAAGGGGCATCCAGAGACCAAAGGGAGGTCCTTAGACTGGAGGAAGCTCGTGGTGGGTAATCGAGAGTGCAGGGGTAAACCACTTTGCTCTAGCATGGGATGGGATTTTCCAGAGGGCCCTGAAAGCTAGTTGTATGGGCTCATTTTGTCTAATATGGTCCCAAGCGTCACTAACAGAGAACTTGCCATTGACTAGTGAATCCATACCAATTGGTCTGGAGAGGGGTAGATACGGAGCATATATGAATAAATCTCATCCCATGTATAGATGAGTGGAGTAGAGGTGAGTATCAGAAGAGTCCATTTTTGTGGTGTACCCTCAATGTAATTTGAGACCTTGGATTCTACCAGGCTCCCAAAAGTCTCGTGAGCAGTGGCACCATATAGCTCCCATAAGGAGGACTCTAAAAGCCACAGGTCAGCCCAAAAGTCCACCAGCTTGCCATGACCAAGTATTCATCCTACATTGCCTAGCAATCTGCTCAAGCCCTTTAGTATACCCCTCCAGGCATATGAGCAGCTCTTAGGTTTAGTATTCCAAACTGACGAGTGGTGAAAGTACCTATGGTTGAAGAACCGGAAGAGGAGAGAGGAGGGATTGGAGATGATTCTCTATGCTATCTTCATCATGCCCGCCATAATAAAGTCATGGAGTCTATGAATCCCAAGGCCTTTCATCTGTTTTGTGACATATAGTATCCCAGTTCACCAAGTGCAAACCCCTATTATCCGACGTCCCTACCAATAAATAGTTGTGTTGGATTCTTTCAATCATAGTGCAAGTGCAACTGGGGAGACATAAGGAGAGCGACCAATAAAGGAAAGAAGCATCGAGTACTGATCTTAAGAGTTATAATCTTCCTACAAAGGACAAAGATAATGTTTGCCATGAGCCAATCCGAGCAATGGTCTTCTTAATAAGATTATGACAGTGTGGATGCTTCAAGGGGCCATGAAAGAGGGGAAATCTTAAATATCTGGCCAGAATGTCCCCCAAACCAAACCGAAGTTTTTGAAGCACTTGTGCTTTAAGACTGCTACTAACCCCAAAGAACATGACCTTGCTCTTGTGGTGATTGAGTTTTTTACCTGTCACCTTACAAAAAACATCAATGATATGCCTAATGGTTCTTGCCGCTAATATTGAAGCCTCGCTGAAGATGAGGGCGTCGTCTGCATAAAGGCGGTGAGCGACCCCATAGTTGTACCCCGATGGAAAAGGAGGTGGGAGTGATTTGTCGACAGTAGTGGCATCGATCATTCTACTGAAATAATCCATGACAGGGAGGAAGAGGTATGGGGATAGAGGGTCACCTTGTCTAAGCCCTCTCTTGCTCTTGAAATAGCCCACAAGGGATCCATTATACAAGATAGAGAAGGATGGGGTAGTGATGCAATGCTGAACCCAAGTTATAAAAATGTTTGGAAACCCCATCATATGTAGTCTGATGGATATGAACCCCCACGAGACCCTGTCATAGGCGCTGCTGAGGTCCAACTGAAGACACATCTTTGGTCCAGCTAAATTCTTGTGGCACAAGGAGATCAATTCATTGACCATGAGGACATTATCAATGATTAGCCTCCCTTTGAGAAATACAGCCTGGCAAGGATGGATTAGTCCATCAAGTACCGTCCTAAGCATGTTTGCCACTATCTTACTAATAATTTTGTACAAGATATTACAAAGGCCAATTTGTCTGAAAGCCCTCATAGTACTGGGGCAGAAGACTTTGGGAATCAGGCATATGAAGGTAGAATTAACGGCCTTGAGAAACTTTCTTTTACCAAAGAAGTCCTTAAGAGCTCACTCATGATAACATCCTAGCTAAACTTATAAAACTCCACCCCAAAGCCATTTGGTCGTTGTGCACTTTCTGATTTCATATCCCATATGCATTTTCGAATTTCCTCCAAGAAAATTTCATTTGTTAATGCATCACAATCTTCCTTTGTAAGGCACTTGCCTAAAAGATAATCTGTAGCTATGGGGCCCACTAGAGTGGTTTCTTGTGTCTCAGGTACTAAAAGCTCCTCAAAATATGCAATGATGTGGCTTTCAATGGCTTTAGCGTCTGAAATTTGGTCGCTAGTGGAGTATTTGAGGAAGAGGATTTTATCATGTCTCCTTCTGACTATGGTAGACATATGAAAAATTTTGGTATTAGAGTCCCCTCTTTAAGCCAATTTTCCAATGATTTCTATCTCCACATACTCTCTTCATGTGCTAGATATTGTTGCAATTGGGATGTAAGTAGAGCTTCTTCCATGGTAAAGGAAAGGTCGTCAAGCTATTCACTTAACATATCATGCATGGTCGAGAGCCTATTTATGGTCTCTCTTATCTTGGTGTCAACTAGTTCAAATGTCCTTTTGTTCCATCTACTGATAACCCCATGCAGTCTTTTGAGTTTGACAGCAAATTTGTACATAGTGGTACCGCCAACATTTACCCACTAGGATTGTTTAATGAGGTTCATAAAATCCAGGGCATCCTGCCACATGGTGAAGTATCGGAAAGGTTTGGGGTGAGTTTTCTTAGAGAGTTACTCTCTCTAAGAGAAGGCCATCATCATTCATGACTCAAAGTCCTTGACGCTCTAACACAATCTGGTAATATAACCACCATTCGTTTCACACAATCACATAAAGAAAAAAATGCATTGTTCACATTAAATGCAAACCAATCAAGAACAACAACAACAATTAAAGAATATGGAAAGCCCAAAGTAGCTGCCTACATTTGAGATCTAGTTAAGAAACCATTTATGAAAAAATTTTGGTGGATTAGATACATCCAGGAAGCTCACAAAGTCATAAAAATATAAAATATTAGGAAAAAAGTTGTTGGGTGAGCAAAAATATTTAACATTAAGAATGAACAAAAAAAAAAAAGGGAATATAAGCTACATTACCCATTATCATGTCCAATTTGGATGGGTGGGTAGCAATCAAATTGATGGTTTTCGATACAGAAACACTGCTGGAACTTTAAATCATAGGAGCTAAGATAGCGACCAAAAAGCTTATTTAACTACAATGAAATAGATAATGAGAAATCAATAGAGAGGTAGAGAATTTGAGAAAATGATCATATAAATAAGGGAGATAACAATGAAATAGAGGATGAGAAATCAGTAGAGAGGGAGAGAATTTGAGAAACTTTATCTCTCTCTTTCTATTTATCGTTCTCTCACCAATTTTGAGAACTTTATCTCTCTCTCTTTCTATCTATCTATCTATCTTATTCTCTCATAATCTCCACACATCAATTTTACAAACCTTATCTCTCTTTTTATTTATCTTGGCATTGGGAAGAGAAAGAGAATAGATTTTGGTTTTAGGAACCTTATGTTGTGAAGAGGGAGAGAGAGAGAGGATGGATTTTGGTGTTGGGAAGAGGGAGGGAGAGAGAGAGAGAGAGAGAGAGAGAGAGAGAATGGATTTTGGCATTGGGAAGGGGGAGAGAGAGAAAGAATGGATTTAAAAACCTTAGATTATAGAAAGAGGGAAAGAGAGAGAATGGATACATGCGTTGGGAAGAGGGAGAGAAAGGGAAAATGGATTTAAGAACCTTAGATTGGAGTTGAGGATAGAGATAGGGAGAGAGAGAGAGAGAGGGAGAAATTGGTAGAAACCTTAGATTGTGGGAAGAGGGAGAGAGAGAGAGAGTGAAGAAAGAGACGGCAATTGTAGAATAAAAAAAGGCACCCTCTCTTTACCCTGTCTCCTTTCTACCCCTCTCTCACCTTCCATCTTTTCTCTCTTCTTCCCTCCTCTCTCTCACCCCCCCCCCCCCCCCCCCCGTCTCTCTCGCCCTCCTCTCCCCCCCCCCCCTTCTCTTTCTAGCACCCTCCCCCTGATAAGGATCAAGCAGTTTTTTTGAAGACAGATAATAAGAAAAATCAGTAAATTCCCTCTTCCAAGAGGGCAACCTCCTCAATTTTCAGTAAGAAAGAAGAGAATATTTTTCATTTGAAATCGGTATACATCATTTTGCCCCCTCTCTACAACTATCACATCTTCCTAAAAATCAGCTAGCAACTTTTAACGAAATTATCCTAACAAATAGCTCTATCACAATAGCTGTCACAACCCCGCCCTCGACCACCATACTTTACACGGTGACCGGCGATCGAGCTCAGGTTTGTGATCCAATGTAACATTTTTCACTCGGGAAGGAGTGGACTCAACTCTTCTATTTTTGATAATCGAGCAAACAATGGAGAAGAACAAGAACACAAACTCAACTAGCAGAAGAATATAGACAGATTACCAAAAATAGAAGCGTTGAGTCCTCTCCTTCCTGAGTGACAAACGTTACATTGGATCACGAAATCCACGCTCGATTGCCCGTCGTCGCATAAGCTACAGTGGTCGGGGGTGGAGTTGTGACAGTAGCAACTCACTAATTGAATTAATTCAAAATAAGAAACGAACTTGACTCCTACCATTTAGGCTCTAATGCTTATTCAAAATAAGAAACTGATTGATTCATATCATTTAGGCCCTGATACTTATTCAACTTTACCCAAACAGGCACCTAACATTCTTGCCTCCTTGAAATCAACCTTGTCCTCAAGGTTGAAAGTGTGGATACTTTTGTTTTAGCTTATGCCAAATTTCCCGTGTTGCAACAACAAGGTCCATGTTAGACATTGCACTAAGACTTCTGTCACGACTCGATTTCTTCAGTTAACTAGCATGCGGTCCAAGATTGCAACATGCTCATGCTTGAATGTTTTGTCTTTTTCAGTCTCATGCAAGTTGGCCTACATAACAACATAATCACCTAACTTTTTTTTGAGGCTGGATACATGGAACATTGGGTGCACACAAGACCCATCGAGCAGTTGCAACTTGTATGCCACCTTCCCAATTCGCTGAATGATAGAAAAGAGGCCATAATATATTGGAGATACTTTCATGACATGGCAAACTGCTATAGTGGAATACAATGAAGATATACTAGGCCTCCAATCTCAAATTCGTGTTCTGAACGATGACGGTCTGCTTGCTGCTTTATATGGTTTCAGACCCTATCCAAGTTCTATTTTAGAAGTCGGAGAACAGCCTCTCAAGCTAACAAACTTCTATCTACAGCATCAACATTAGTAGCTCATGTGATATAAGGTATCACTGCCGGAGGTGGCTGGCCATTAACCACCTCATATGGAGACATCCGGGTGGATGTGTGAGTTGTGGTATTATACCACCACTCTGCTAACTGCAATCACTTAGCCCAATGATTGCCCTAGTGACACATTGCAAATACGTCTCAAGACAGTGATTAACCATTTCCGTCTGGCCATCAGTCTACGGATGATACGACGAGCTTATATCTAGTTGTATGCCTTGCAGCCAAACAAATTCCTGCCAAGACTGACTAATGAAAACAGGATCAAGGTCGCTAATGATGGAGCTTGGCATCCCATGTAACGTGAAAATGTTGTCTAGAAAGGCTTGGGCTACCGCTATTGCTAAATACAGATGAGACAATGGGATGATATTGGCATATTTACTCAATCGGTCGACCACCACATAAATGACACTCTTAGCAAAAGAGATCGGCAACCCTTCTATAAAATCCATGGAGATTTCCGTCCAAACTCGATTTGGAATTGGCAAGGGCTGCAATGTACTTGGGTTAACAACAGTTTCCCCTTTGTACTTTTTACAAGTATCACACTTAGTAACAAACTTACGCACATCGCGTCGCATTCCTCGCCAGTAAAATAATATTGCCACCCTCTTTTGTGTCTTATGCACTCCCGAATGTTCTCCTTCAGAGCTAGAATGAAATTCTTCCAATACTTGAAATTTGAAGGGTGACTTAATACCTAGCACGAGCCATTCTTTGTAATGCAACTCGCCTTGGGTCCAAGTGAGGTGAGCATTAGGATAACATGAGATGGCTGTAATAATGCCTTGTAGCTCCATGTCTTCAACCCAACCCTGTTTAACATTCTCGAACCAGATATGATGAGGAGAAGATGTAGCCAAAACAACGACACTATTATCATCTTCTTTTTTGGTGAGATAATGCATCTGCAGCTATGTTTTCACTACCCTTCTGGTACAAAATCTCATAGTCATAACCCATGAGTTTCCTAAGCCATTTTTGTTGGGCTAAAGTGACTACTCGTTGTTCCAACATAAATTTCAAACTATGATGATCTGTATGAATCTTAAAATGTGGGCCCAACAAATATAGTCTCCACTTGGTGACTGTATGTACAACTGTTAACATTTCCTTCTCATAAGTAGAGAGCCCCAGGTTGCGTCCAGAAAGAGCCTTGCTTTTAAAGGCCATGGGACGTCCATCTTGCATTAGCACTCCTCCCAAACTAATACCGGATGCATCACACTCCACCACAAAAGTTTTAAAGAAGTCTGGTAATGTGAGGACTGGTGTGGTAGTCATGGCCACCTTGAGTGCTTCAATAGCCTGCTCATCCTCTCAGGACCATAGAAATGAGTCATTTTTTTGCACATAAGTTAATGGCTTGCTGATTTTTTCAAATCCCTTCACAAATCATTGATAATATGCTGTCAAAACGTATAACGTGTGAGTAAGCATCAGAGCCTAAATGGTAGGTGCCCGTTTGGGTAAGGTAGAATAAGCATTAGGGTGTAAATGGTAGGAGTCAGTCAGTTTATTTTTTTGAATAAGCATCAAGGCTCAAATGGTAGAAGTCGAGTTAGTTTCTTATTTTGAATTAATTCAATTAAAAATGTTAGGTACCTAACAAACGGGCACCTGCTATTTGGGCCCTGATGCTTATTCAACCTCACCCTCTCCTTGATAATATATAGTCAAAACATAGAATGTTAGGTGCCCATTTGGGTAAGATTGAATAAGTGGGCCTAAATAGTAGGAGTCAAGTTAGTTTCTTATTTTGAATTAATTCAATTATTTAGTTGTTATTGTGATAGAGCTATTTGTTAAGAATGTTAGATACCTAAGCCATATGCCCAAAAACCCTTAAGTGATGGAAATGTGGAAAGTTAGGCCCTTAAACCACCTAGGTACATTACGTACCACTATGCTCCCTAGTCGACATCCTCGGCGGCTCTCACTCTATGGTGGCTCTCACTCTATGGCAGCTCTTTAGGTAGTCATTTCCATAAGTAGCCCTTTCCACAGGTAACCCTTTCCTAGGATTTGAACCTAGGTCGCAATGATTGCTCTGATACCAAATGCTAAGTACCTAATCAATACTCCCTTCTCTCTTTCTCTACCCCTCTCTCACACCCACCCTCCCTCTCTCTCTCCCCTACCCCCTCTCTCCCTCCCTCCCTCCCCTCATATAGCCCCTCTTTCCTTTTTTTTTTTTTTTTTCTCTCTAGGAAACCTATAATCTCTCTCCACGATTTCCTTTTCATTTCCTTCTATGTGATACTCCACTCTCTCTCAATCTCTCTCTCTTTTATTCTCTCCTTGATATAGAAACCTATGATCTCTTTCTCCTTAATTTCTTCCCCATTTCCTTCTCTCGCATACTTTTTTCTCTCTTAACCTATCTCTTTCCATTTATCTCTCCCTAATGTGGAAACCTATCTATTTGTCTCTCTTTCTCTCTCTTAATTTCCTCTCCACGTATATTCTCTCATTCTAAATGTCCTCTCCATTTTATTTTTTTTCTCTCCCTTAAATATAGGAATTAGGCATTTTGAACTTTTTTTATTTAGTACTGAATATTGTTACGCATCTTTCTCTCTCATAAGGATATGGAAACAATGTTAAAATAAAAATCAGTTTTAGGAGATAAAGAATAACAAAGATTCACTCTTTATTTTCCACCTAAAATAGGTGCTTCTTCTTCTCTCTCTTAAATTTTGTGCGTACTTTGTCTCTCCCTTCCTTTAATTATAGATGTGTCCTACCATCTCTATAGAATTTAAGCCCTTTTTTATTTTTGTGACACTTGTCCATTCTTTAATTTTGATTTAATAATATAATAATATAGATATTACAATGAATCTAACGACGGAGTTTAAAACACTTCTCTCTCCCTAATGATGATACCCCATCAAAACTGGTCTCTTTTCCCTCACAATTCCCTTTTCTCTCTCTCTCAAATAACTCTCTACGTACCCTAACAACCGAGTTTTATTATTTCTCAAATGAGTTCCCTAACAACAAAGTTTTAAAAATCATCATACAAATCACTCAATCCATATCAAAAATTATTGATGGCAATCTGACCCTAAAATCTATCAGTTCTCTTGCTCTCTCTCTCTCTCAAATCAGTCTCTCTACCTACTAAAATCTATCAGTTCTCATGCTCTCTCTCTCAAATCAGTCTCTCTACCTACCCTAACAACTGAAGTTTTATTACCTCTCTCAAATGAATTTCCTACCAAAAAAGTTTTAAAAATCATAATACAAATCATCCAATTCATATCGGAAAACAAAGTTTAAAAAATTACAATACAAGTCACTCAATCCATATCGAAAATTATTGATGGGAATCTCACCTTAAAGTTTGAGCCGGTTCATGCCATACCAATTTTGCCCAAGTTTTGTCGAGCAGAATCGAAAGCACATTTTTTTTTTATATATCTTTTTTGCTCTGCTTTTGAGAAATTACTACTTCTAGCCATTATTCTCCCCTTGCGCTTTGAAACTTACGATGTGGGACAAAACAGTCCCCTAGTTTTTGTTACGTCTCACATTAAAGCCTTACATCAAGCTTTCACATGGCCTCGTTCTTCTAGTTTTTTTAATTTTTTTATTTTTATTTTTATTTTTATATTTTTAATATCTTGTTCTTCAACCACAAAACCCAATTTAAACCACATGTTTCTTAAACTCATCTATAAACTATAAAGAACTATATGTTCTTTCAATTGAAAATTAAACTAACATGGTTGGGATGGATTAATAATAACGATGATTAAAAAAAGTGGAAATAGAGACCATATAAGATTCTTTCCATGCCTTTTTTTACTTATAGGAATACCGTCATGCTTGATTCTTTTTACTTATTTCATTTTTGTTGGAATACATTCATGCTGGATTCTTTTTACTTATTTGATTTTTATTTATTAATTTTCAGTTTTTCAATGGTGGGGTTTATTAGCTAGGACAATCAGTATTAAATTAAAAATTTCACAAGAATCTATTATTTGTATATTTTGGAGTGATTCAATGACAGAAACAATTTGAGTGTCGAATTGGATTTTTATTGAACTGTGAAATGAACGTAATAGACAATAAACACTCATTAGAGATGTTTTTAGTGCTTACATAATTTAATAAAATAATGAAAAATCATAATGTAACAGCACTATCATATTTTTTTAAAAATATTAAAATATTTAAGTTTTTTAAAACTTTTAGTGATTATTTAAATTTTTTTAAAGCAACACCCCATCTAATTCTCCAATCCGATGATTTGACCCGATTTTCAAGATAGTGGATCTGGGTGACCGATCTGTTTTTCAAACCCTTACTAACACTAATACATTAAAAAAAAAAACCAACTCTTAATCTTCTTGAAAAAATGGGCTGGACCTGTCTTCTCCACTGAATTACCCTCACCACCACAACCCCCCCCCCCCCCCCCCCCCCCCCCCACCCAACAAAAAAAAAAAACTAATTCTCTCTCTCTTGTGCCATCTGAGACACTTGTGCAAAAGGAAACTAATTCTCTCTTGTGCCATCTGAGAATTTTGTGCAAAAGGAGGCTTGGGATATACACCTACCCCGAAGCTCTATCACTTCCCAAAAATGGGCTGGACCTGTCTTCTCCACTGAATTACCCTCACCACCACAACCCCCCCCCCCCCCCCCACCCAACAAAAAAAAAAAACTAATTCTCTCTCTCTTGTGCCATCTGAGACACTTGTGCAAAAGGAAACTAATTCTCTCTTGTGCCATCTGAGAATTTTGTGCAAAAGGAGGCTTGGGATATACACCTACCCCGAAGCTCTATCACTTCCCAAAGCCTAAGACAAAGCTCAGTTACCCAATCTTATTTCCTCGACAATCCCATACCAAATCCCTCTCTTTATATGAAGGAAAATTGTTTCACGTGGGCTGGACCACATTACTACATATGCGGTTTAGAAAATGTGAAGCATCCATCTTAAAGATGGATGCAAGTAGGTGTTCCATCTAGAAACTATGGAAACTAACGGTTCAAATGTTTTTTTACTAGAAATATTATTTCTAAATTTTAAAATTTATTTATTTTTTCATATTCATGATCTCTATGTTAAGAGATTACATATCCTTAAAAATTAAGTCTTAAAATCCATCTCAAAAATAGATTTATTAAGAGGCCCGTTTTCTTGTATCCGTGACCACTGTTTTCTTGTAGTTTTTCCCTTTAGGTTTGTGTTTTAGGCTATTGTGGTATCTGGATTGGATTCATGTCCTAAGAGCTTTGAGGGTTAGAAACTTAGTTTTTCTTCAAACTCTTTTTCCTAAAATATTGATTTTTTAGTTTTTGAGAATGTGATGCTATACTGGGTTTAATTTTAGTTATCATTGCTCGAATTATTATTATTGCTGTTCTTGTTTCTTTATATGTGGCTCTTGAAGTTGTTTAGGTTCGGTGAGCCTTTATTTATTTGTTGTTAAACAGTGGCAAACTTATGCATTATTTTGTTTCTCTATTGACTCATATGTATGGTTCAATCAGTGTTTGTTAAAATCGAACCGGAGCGGTTAACCGGACATGTGCCTGGAAGCTGTTTAACTGATCTAATTGGTAAACCGGCCAATTCAACCGTTCTAACTGGGCAAGTTTTGGACAGTCAAAAAAGTGTTCAAAAAATAAAAAAGATAAAAAAAATATACTAAAATATGAAAAGCATATAAAAAATTATTAAAATAAAACACATTCAAATGAAGTTGAAAATTAATGAAAAATAGATTTTAACAAATCGATTTTTTAATTAAAGTCAGTATTAATGACAAAAAATAATTTTTAATCTTTAACATAATGTAAATAATATTAAAAAATACATTACAAATCAAATTCCTTACTTTTGGAAATTTATATATATTTTTTTGAATTTTTTTTTAAAATATTGGTCGATCCGGCACTAGCCAATTCTGATCTAACTAGGCAGTTAGCGGTTAGATCGCCCGGTTTTTCTAACAATGGTTCGATTTGGTAAGGAAAATCCTAGATACTGGAGTAGATGTTTAGGGCATAGAATGAAGCGATTTATTTTCTGAAACTCAGTCAAAATCTGTGGGTGTTTTCTCTTTTCAACTAATGCAGCTGGAATGTGGTTTCAACCAGTGTTCGCAAAATCAAATCGGAATGGTTAACCGGGCATGGGCTCGGAAGTGGTTTAACTGGCCTAATCGGTAAACTGGCCGATTCAACCGTTCTAACTGAGCAAGTCCCGAGAGGTAAAAAAAGTGTTGAAAAAGGTTGCTAGTTGTAGACCAATTGTTGCTGGTTCCTGTAGATGGTCTATGGGAAGTGGGGTCTCAATTTCTTTTTGGCATCATATTTGGGCTGCGAAATATCCTCTTAAATCTATCTTTCCAGAGTTATTTGACGTAGTTATGATGCAAGGCGTTAAGGTCAGTGACGTGATTGAGAGAAGAGGAGCTGCTTGGTCCTAGAATATTCCTTTGATTTACAACAAGATTAATGATACTCGGTTTGAGCAGTGATACTCGATGAGGTGTATGTCTCTCCAGAGGCTATAGATGAGATGGTTTGGATGCTGGAAAGTGATGGCATCTTCACCGTAAAGTCGTGCTATAATCTCCTTTTCAATGATCGGTGGCGGTGGTCTCTTCCCCAAGTAGCCAAAGTATGGAAGTGACCCATACCTCATAAGGTTCAGGTTTTTATTTGGTTGGCCTTAATAAACAAAATCTTAACAACTGATAATCTGATCAAAAGATGTATGATTCTCCCCAATGTCTGCCTGTTTTGTAAAGCTGATGGTGAGTCTGTTGCTCACTTGTTGCGTCATTGTCCATTTACTAGCAAAATTTGGTATTGGCTATTTGGTCTGGTAAACATTAGTTTGACTCTTCCATCGGCGGTGGACGGGATCGTATCTCAACTGTCGGTATCTCATTTGCCTAAAAAGGTGCTAGAACTTTGTGGAATGTAGCGAAAAGGGTTATTCTACGGGAAGTTTGGAGGGAAAGAAATAGAAGAACCTTTGAGGGTGTCTCCCTTTCTTTGGACTACTTGGTTTATGCAATTAAATCGACGATTTGGTCATGGTTTTCAGTTACTAGAGAAGAGGTTGGGGGAGAGTAACTAAGATCGACGTTTATTCAAACGTCAGCAATCTTTTTCTGCTTGGAGGAAGGACTTGTCGTCCCAAATCTTTCTAGACACCACCATTGGCAGGTACTTTGAAGCTTAATTTTGATGGTAGTTCTCAAGGTAATTGAGGTATTGCGGGTATAGGTGGTGTGCTTAGAGATGGAGGCAATGTCATCTTCTCCTTTGCTAGTCTCATTGGTTGTGCCACTACTAATAGAGCTGAACTAAGTGCAGTGTACTATGGGTTGAAAATTTTCAAGGAGAAGAATTGTGGGGATACTGTTTGGATTGAAAACTCCTCTAGTGAATATGGCAAAAAAAATATTTTTGAGTCTTGAAAATAGTGTATCTTACAACAAATTATCTAGACTATCCATTTTCAATATTTTCATATGTTTATAGATCTACTTGATTTTAACCATTTTGGATTTTAAATTTTTATAAGTAGACATGAAAATAAATTTTTAGATAATCCTAATAATTTCTGACATCAAAATTACATGTTATGATAAACTTTGGAGGGGTACCTTAATTGGATTGTTTAAGGTTGCAATCTTATAGATATTAACTTTTATCAAAAAAAAAAAAAGGAAAAAAAGAAGAAGGGGTTGCAACCTAATAAAAGCTCACCCTTTTCTAACAGCGGTCTGAACAAAGAGTTTCTTTTTATAGGCTTAATTGAAACACGACATTGTTAAAGTTTTCTTATCATTTCACTCTTTTAAAGTTTATTTAATCTTTCTCTAAAACTTTTTGTTCATTTTTCTCTATTTTTTTAGTTAGAATTGCTTGTAAGACAATTTATGATGGCCTCCGCGAAACAAAACATAGGATTCTCTATATGTTTCAAGGCCTGGGCCGAATGGGATATGATATCAAGCTTATTTTGCATCGAAGCAGGCCCTGTACCGTGAATGAAAAGCTCTTTTAAGATACAGTAGGAGAAGAGATTTCAGAGAGAGATGCAGAACGCAGTTGTGTTGCCCTCACCTGCGAGGCTTGGCCTCTCAACATCAACTCCTCTCCCTCTAAACCAGAACCCAAGCCCTCAAATCTCAATCCCAGTACCCAACCTACCTTCAACTTCAACTTCCTCTTCACTTCCTGCTCCTCCTCTTCTTCATCATCAGACCCCTTCCACTCTCCTCTCTCTCTTACCTCCTCATCCCCGTGCCCAATTTCTCGTCCTCCATCTCTCTGCCCTCACAACTAAGCTCTTCGACGTCTCAGGTACTCTCTCTCTGTCTCTCTCTCTCTCTCTCTATGTAACTTAACCAAATTTAATTTCAGTGCTTTTCATACATTAATATGTCCATTCTCCTCAATCTGAGTGCCTGCCTCTCTCTCTCTCTCTCTCTCTCTCTCTGTGCAGGCAACAGATCATCATGGCTGGCATCTTACAGAGGAACTCTTCCCACCTTCCTCCCTGCCTCAACCCTCCCTCAAGAAGCATCCTCTGCTTCAACAACAAAGGAGATCCTTTCGCTTATCTCCTCTACCCAATCACAACTCTCTGAAGCCATTATAGAATTACAAGAAGCTCTCGACCTTGAAGAAGCAAAACGCAAGCTAGCAAGAGAAACCCACCTCAAGGATTCAGCAATGCTCGCTTTTGCCAAAAAGGTAAAGCAATCAGAGCAACTTCTCGGATGTTTGGTTGAAGATTATGAAGATTACAGGAAACCCAAGAAGCGATTCAAGCCCAATTCTCAATCCGAAGATAGTTGTGATTCTTATTTGAAGCTCTCTGATATTTTATCATATGCTCATCGAATTAGTTATACCACTTTCGCCCCACCTGAATTTGGTTCGGTACAAGCCCCTCCCCTTAGAGGAGCTCTTCCTCCAGCTCCTCAAGAGGAACAAATAAGAGCCTCTCAATTGTATCAATTTGCTGATCTTGATGTTGGGTTACCCCAAAAGGAAGAAACAATAAAACCCACACTATCTGGTATTGATTTGGTTGAACCCATGGTTGATGTGAAGGCAATCCAAGGCTTGATAGTTCCACCTCCGATGCCTTCTGGTTGGAAACCTGGTATGCCTATTGAGATTGGTGATGTACCCATTGTTCCACCTGGTTGGAAGCCTGGTGACCCTGTTCCTTTGCCCCCTGTTGTGGAGGTACCAGCTGGCTGGAAACCAGGAGATGCAGTTGTTCTTCCTAAGCATGCTGAGGAAACTGTTCCAATGGTTCAGAAGCCGTTAGTTAACAATGCGCCAGAACCTATCCAAGTCAAGTTTGTGCAGCTTGATATCAATCCGGATCAGGATGATTATAGTAGCGAGTATAGTAGTGATGTGGGTAGCTCTGAGGAGGATGATGAAGAATGAGAATTGAGTGTGATGATTTCTGTGGTTTTCTCTGATGTGGTTGTTAGAGAGTGGGATTGTGATGGAGAATTGGGTTTTGGATTTGGGATAGGAACCATATATGGGAATTGGCGCATATTTACGTAGTTGTGTTTGGATGGTAGTTGTGGACTATACTTTTCTAGTGGAGCAGATATGTGCAAGTTATGAGGTGGGAAATATTTTCTTATGTTGGATCAGGAAACAATGTAAGTGAAAATCAGCTAATTTTGTTTATTACAAGAGTCTTTGTTTCCCAATTTGATTTTAGTACGTGACAATTTTTTTGAAGTTTGTAAGAAATCTGGTTCATTAATAATAGTACACATTTCAAACTCCTGACATCAATTTGTGCATTGTGGAGTATTTGGCTGATAAGGGTGTATGTTTCAAAAGTTTCTTTTTTAATTACTTAATCTTGTCAGAAGGCACCCCAAATGCCTATTTGGGATTTCTGATTGAGTGTGACTGGGGATTCTATGTCGGGGATTCTATATCTCCACTTCTTTTCATGCTTGTGGCCCACTCCATGAAGGTTTCTAAGAAGGCCACCTCAAGTAGGAAGATTGAGGGTTCGAAAGTCAGTGAACGTTCCACACAGGCAATTTCTGGATTATTCAATTGTTTTCTATGACAGTTATTCTAAATATTTAGCTTGTTTTTCTTCTAAAGTTTTTCTGCACCTAGGAATTCTTTAAGAACACATTACTTACATGTATGAGGCAGACCCTCCCTGTTCCTGTTTGGGGTGGACTCTCTCCCTTTCTATCTTTGAGGTTGACTCTCTTCTATTCCTCTTAGTTGGACCTATCTCTGTCATTCATGAGTTCTTGATATATAATGGTCTAAGCTTAAGCTTCCTTGTAAGGAAGCTCAATCGCAATGGGAAGAGAACCGGTGCCTTTGATTTGAAGGTGAATAATTATTCACTCCAGATATACCTGTTTATTTATGGCATTTGATATTACAGAAATTTGCTTCTTGGTGCCTTTGAGGTTTGATAACATAGACCTGGTTCCTAAGTGAATTTGGATGCTTTTCTTGTAATTAGTGAATTTTCATGCTTTGGACAATGGAATATAACTGATGGAGTTACATTTTGAAGACCAGTTTCTGGTGTAGAAATTTGGCAGCATGGAATTACCATTATCAACTTGGCTGCTTGGTAGCTATAGGATGTATAGTGGAGAGGTTTACTGTCCATCAGAGAATGGTGGAAGGAGTGATCAACATGGATATGAAATGGAAACTAAGATTTGACATTCAAGTGATTGGAAGTGCATGTAAGAGTATCTTGGGGGCTACATGGGTAGGCTTGGCGATGTTGGATAGGGAGGGGCTCAGTTACTTAAATTCCTTGAGAACATTTGTAGGATTCTAATAAGAACAGATGCAGACACGAGTTTCCATTTGGAATCACCAATTAATCTCAAAAGGGATTTTTCTCTTTAGAAGTTACAATTTTTAGGTTCATTCTATTGTGTGAATGGGATGAGCAAAGGATGATTGAACTGCTAAAGCATTCAAATGGACCCATTTTTCCTAAAGTGGGCACTAGTCCCTGCTTCCATTGCTTTGGTGTTCCTGAGGGACATTTTTCATGCATTTAGTGCCTATGGACCAATGAGAACTGTAGGCTACGAATGGAAATGAGCTTTGCTAAGTTCACAATGGAGCCCACTGCAGTTTGTCCTGAGAAGAGAAGTGTTTTAGATATTTCGCTGAATCAGAGGATGATGATCGTTGAAGAAAATAGAAGTAAAAAAAAAAAAAGGAAAAAAAAGAAAGAAAATAAAGGAAAAGGCTGGAGATTTTAACACTTTTAAAAATTGATAATTATGCGAAAAAAAAAGGAGTGAAGTTTAGGGACATTTGAAAATCATTGAGATGTTGAATGCTGGAGTAATGCAGATAAGGGCTGGGTTTAGTGTGTTTGGGGATGAATATATTATTGGGAGCTTGACCCACATCCAAAATCCATCTTAGATACTGATTTTGGATCCAAAATTCTACACATCTATCATCTCAATCATGAATTCAAAACGACAATTACTCTTGAGCCTAAAAAACGGCCCATATTCATAATAAAAAAAAAAGAGGCCCTATTGTATCTCTTTTTGTGTACTGTTCATTTCAATACTTCAAAGATTATCACATCACACTGTTTTTAGAGCTCTAAATTTATGGAGTTCAGGTGAAATGGATTTGCAGTGATTTGGCATGTGTTTTAGGTCATAAAACCCTTGAAAACTGGGGAAAATTCATGAGTCTGAGAACTTGCCAAGAACTTCTCTTTCAGATAAATGATCATCTGATTTTCCAGAAAGATCCGAAATCCATACATCATCATCTATAAATCTGTGTGGCAAAATAATACACATTCATGACCATCATTAATTGACTATGACAAAGGAAGAAAAATAAACACATGTCGTTAATGATTTCCTATCCCAATCATCCATGATCTGTGACCAAGTTTGCCTTAATGACACAAACACATCCTTAGCTCCTTATAATAATTCTTAGAGTAACAACCTTAATCAAGCCCTTCCTATCATTTTTTAGGGAGAATATCATAGTAGGCCCTTTCAAGAATGGGGACTTAGCGTCAAACCCACGAATTTCTTTCCTCTCAACTAGCATGGCCATTTGACTATAGATTTCACTGAACCCCTTCTGTTCACCCCATCCTGCTGCCGTATACTTTTTTGTTGA